>NW_027518617.1:2810500-4215750 GCF_049243985.1 Paroedura picta
TAAAAGGTGAAAACAATATTTCTACATCCAATGGCCTTTCCCAACCATTTAAATTTTTCTCTTACAGGTCTAACACTTCCGAAAAACCAATACAACGCCCACCCGGAACAATATATAAAGCTAAACGAACCGTTCACTGGGTACTCATACGTACGAAAATCGCTATTGATTTACCTGTTTTTACAAGGAAATAAAATGTGAAAAAAATGTTTCTACATCCCATGGCCTTTCCCAACCATTTAAATTTTTCTCTTACAGGGCTAACACTTCCGAAAAACCAATACAACGCTCACCCGGAACACTATATAAAGCTAAACGAACCGTTCACTGGGTACTCATACGTACGAAAATCGCTATTGATTTACCTGTTTTTACAAGGAAATAAAATGTGAAAAAAATGTTTCTACATCCCATGGCCTTTCCCAACCATTTAAATTTTTCTCTTACAGGGCTAACACTTCCGAAAAACCAATACAACGCCCACCCGGAACACTATATAAAGCTAAACGAACCATTCACTGGGTACTTATACGCACGAAAATCCCTATTGATTTACCTGTTTTTACAAGGAAATAAAATGTGAAAAAAATATTTCTACATCCCATGGCCTTTCCCAACCATTTAAATTTTTCTCTTACATGTCTAACACTTCCGAAAAACCAATACAACGCCCACCCGGAACACTATATAAAGCTAAACGAACCGTTCACTGGGTACTTATACGCACGAAAATCCCTATTGATTTACCTGTTTTTACAAGGAAATAAAATGTGAAAAAAATATTTCTACATCCCATGGCCTTTCCCAACCATTTAAATTTTTCTCTTACAAGTCTAACACTTCCAAAAAACCAATACAACGCCCAACCGGAACAATATATAAAGCTAAACGAACCGTTCACTGGGTACTTATCCGTACGAAAATCCCTATATATTTACCTGTTTTTACAAGGAAATAAAATGTGAAAAAAATATTTCTACATCCCATGGCCTTTCCCAACCATTTAAATTTTTCTCTTACAAGTCTAACACTTCCGAAAAACCAATACAACGCCCACCCGGAACAATATATAAAGCTAAACGAACCGTTCACTGGGTACTTATCCGTACGAAAATCCCTATTGATTTACCTGTTTTTACAAGGAAATAAAAGGTGAAAACAATATTTCTACATCCAATGGCCTTTCCCAACCATTTAAATTTTTCTCTTACAGGTCTAACACTTCCGAAAAACCAATACAACGCCCACCCGGAACAATATATAAAGCTAAACGAACCGTTCACTGGGTACTCATACGTACGAAAATCGCTATTGATTTACCTGTTTTTACAAGGAAATAAAATGTGAAAAAAATGTTTCTACATCCCATGGCCTTTCCCAACCATTTAAATTTTTCTCTTACAGGGCTAACACTTCCGAAAAACCAATACAACGCTCACCCGGAACACTATATAAAGCTAAACGAACCGTTCACTGGGTACTCATACGTACGAAAATCGCTATTGATTTACCTGTTTTTACAAGGAAATAAAATGTGAAAAAAATGTTTCTACATCCCATGGCCTTTCCCAACCATTTAAATTTTTCTCTTACAGGGCTAACACTTCCGAAAAACCAATACAACGCCCACCCGGAACACTATATAAAGCTAAACGAACCGTTCACTGGGTACTTATACGCACGAAAATCCCTATTGATTTACCTGTTTTTACAAGGAAATAAAATGTGAAAAAAATATTTCTACATCCCATGGCCTTTCCCAACCATTTAAATTTTTCTCTTACAGGGCTAACACTTCCGAAAAACCAATACAACGCCCACCCGGAACACTATATAAAGCTAAACGAACCGTTCACTGGGTACTTATACGCACGAAAATCCCTATTGATTTACCTGTTTTTACAAGGAAATAAAATGTGAAAAAAATATTTCTACATCCCATGGCCTTTCCCAACCATTTAAATTTTTCTCTTACATGTCTAACACTTCCGAAAAACCAATACAACGCCCACCCGGAACAATATATAAAGCTAAACGAACCGTTCACTGGGTACTCATACGTACGAAAATCCCTATAGATTTACCTGTTTTTACAAGGAAATAAAATGTGAAAAAAATGTTTCTACATCCCATGGCCTTTCCCAACCATTTAAATTTTTCTCTTACAGGTCTAACACTTCCGAAAAACCAATACAACGCCCACCCGGAACAATATATAAAGCTAAACGAACCGTTCACTGGGTACTCATACGTACGAAAATCGCTATTGATTTACCTGTTTTTACAAGGAAATAAAATGTGAAAAAAAATGTTTCTACATCCCATGGCCTTTCCCAACCATTTAAATTTTTCTCTTACAGGGCTAACACTTCCGAAAAACCAATACAACGCCCACCCGGAACACTATATAAAGCTAAACGAACCGTTCACTGGGTACTCATACGTACGAAAATCCCTATTGATTTACCTGTTTTTACAAGGAAATAAAATGTGAAAAAAATATTTCTACATCCCATGGCCTTTCCCAACCATTTAAATTTTTCTCTTACAGGTCTAACACTTCCCAAAAACCAATACAACACGCACCCGGAACAATATATAAAGCTAAACGAACCGTTCACTGGGTACTTATCCGTACGAAAATCCCTTTTGATTTACCTGTTTTTACAAGGAAATAAAATGTGAAAAAAATATTTCTACATCCCATGGCCTTTCCCAACCATTTAAATTTTTCTCTTACAGGGCTAACACTTCCGAAAAACCAATACAACGCCCACCCGGAACACTATATAAAGCTAAACGAACCGTTCACTGGGTACTTATACGCACGAAAATCCCTATTGATTTACCTGTTTTTACAAGGAAATAAAATGTGAAAAAAATATTTCTACATCCCATGGCCTTTCCCAACCATTTAAATTTTTCTCTTACATGTCTAACACTTCCGAAAAACCAATACAACGCCCACCCGGAACACTATATAAAGCTAAACGAACCGTTCACTGGGTACTTATACGCACGAAAATCCCTATTGATTTACCTGTATTTACAAGGAAATAAAATGTGAAAAAAATATTTCTACATCCCATGGCCTTTCCCAACCATTTAAATGTTTCTCTTACAGGTCTAACACTTCCCAAAAACCAATACAACACGCACCCGGAACAATATATAAAGCTAAACGAACCGTTCACTGGGTACTCATCCGTACGAAAATCCCTTTTGATTTACCTGTTTTTACAAGGAAATAAAATGTGAAAAAAATATTTCTACATCCCATGGCCCTTCCCAACCATTTAAATTTTTCTCTTACAGGACTAACACGTCCGAAAAACCAATACAACGTCCACCCGGACCAATATATTAAGCTAAATGAACCGTTCACTGGGTACTCATACGTACGAAAATCCATATTGATTTACCTGTTTTTACAGGGAAATAAAATGTGAAAAAAATATTTCTACATCCCATGGCCTTTCCCAACCATTTAAATTTTTCTCTTACAAGTCTAACACTTCCGAAAAACCAATACAACGCCCACCCGGAACAATATATAAAGCTAAACGAACCGTTCACTGGGTACTTATCCGTACGAAAATCCCTATTGATTTACCTGTTTTTACAAGGAAATAAAAGGTGAAAACAATATTTCTACATCCAATGGCCTTTCCCAACCATTTAAATTTTTCTCTTACAGGTCTAACACTTCCGAAAAACCAATACAACGCCCACCCGGAACAATATATAAAGCTAAACGAACCGTTCACTGGGTACTTATCCGTACGAAAATCGCTATTGATTTACCTGTTTTTACAAGGAAATAAAATGTGAAAAAAATGTTTCTACATCCCATGGCCTTTCCCAACCATTTAAATTTTTCTCTTACAGGGCTAACACTTCCGAAAAACCAATACAACGCCCACCCGGAACACTATATAAAGCTAAACGAACCGTTCACTGGATACTTATACGCACGAAAATCCCTATTGATTTACCTGTTTTTATAAGGAAATAAAATGTGAAAAAAATATTTCTACATCCCATGGCCTTTCCCAACCATTTAAATTTTTCTCTTACAGGTCTAACACTTCCGAAAAACCAATACAAAGCCCACCCTGAACAATATATAAAGCTAAACGAACCGTTCACTCGGTACTCATACGTACGAAAATCCCTATTGATTTACCTGTTTTTACAAGGAAATAAAATGTGAAAAAAATATTTCTACATCCCATGGCCTTTCCCAACCATTTAAATTTTTCTCTTACATGTCTAACACTTCCGAAAAACCAATACAACGCCCACCCGGAACAATATATAAAGCTAAACGAACCGTTCACTGGGTACTCATACGTACGAAAATCCCTATTGATTTACCTGTTTTTACAAGGAAATAAAATGTGAAAAAAATGTTTCTACATCCCATGGCCTTTCCCAACCATTTAAATTTTTCTCTTACAGGGCTAACACTTCCGAAAAACCAATACAACGCCCACCCGGAACACTATATAAAGCTAAACGAACCGTTCACTGGGTACTTATACGCACGAAAATCCCTATTGATTTACCTGTTTTTTCAAGGAAATAAAATGTGAAAAAAATATTTCTACATCCCATGGCCTTTCCCAACCATTTAAATTTTTCTCTTACAAGTCTAACACTTCCAAAAAACCAATACAACGCCCAACCGGAACAATATATAAAGCTAAACGAACCGTTCACTGGGTACTTATCCGTACGAAAATCCCTATAGATTTACCTGTTTTTACAAGGAAATAAAATGTGAAAAAAATATTTCTACATCCCATGGCCTTTCCCAACCATTTAAATTTTTCTCTTACAGGGCTAACACTTCCGAAAAACCAATACAACGCCCACCCGGAACAATATATAAAGCTAAACGAACCGTTCACTGGGTACTTATCCGTACGAAAATCCGTATTGATTTACCTGTTTTTACAAGGAAATAAAAGGTGAAAACAATATTTCTACATCCAATGGCCTTTCCCAACCATTTAAATTTTTCTCTTACAGGTCTAACACTTCTGAAAAACCAATACAACGCCCACCCGGAACAATATATAAAGCTAAACGAACCGTTCACTGGGTACTCATACGTACGAAAATCGCTATTGATTTACCTGTTTTTACAAGGAAATAAAATGTGAAAAAAATATTTCTACATCCCATGGCCTTTCCCAACCATTTAAATTTTTTTCTTACAAGTCTAACACTTCCGAAAAACCAATACAACGCCCACCCGGAACAATATATAAAGCTAAACGAACCGTTCACTGGGTACTTATCCGTACGAAAATCCCGATTGATTTACCTGTTTTTACAAGGAAATAAAAGGTGAAAACAATATTTCTACATCCAATGGCCTTTCCCAACCATTTAAATTTTTCTCTTACAGGTCTAACACTTCCGAAAAACCAATACAACGCCCACCCGGAACACTATATAAAGCTAAACGAACCGTTCACTGGGTACTTATACGCACGAAAATCCCTATTGATTTACCTGTTTTTATAAGGAAATAAAATGTGAAAAAAATATTTCTACATCCCATGGCCTTTCCCAACCATTTAAATTTTTCTCTTACAGGTCTAACACTTCCGAAAAACCAATACAACGCCCACCCGGAACAATATATAAATCTAAACGAACCGTTCACTCGGTACTCATACGTACGAAAATCCCTATTGATTTACCTGTTTTTACAAGGAAATAAAATGTGAAAAAAATATTTCTACATCCCATGGCCTTTCCCAACCATTTAAATTTTTCTCTTACATGTCTAACACTTCCGAAAAACCAATACAACGCCCACCCGGAACAATATATAAAGCTAAACGAACCGTTCACTGGGTACTCATACGTACGAAAATCCCTATTGATTTACCTGTTTTTACAAGGAAATAAAATGTGAAAAAAATGTTTCTACATCCCATGGCCTTTCCCAACCATTTAAATTTTTCTCTTACAGGGCTAACACTTCCGAAAAACCAATACAACGCCCACCCGGAACACTATATAAAGCTAAACGAACCGTTCACTGGGTACTTATACGCACGAAAATCCCTATTGATTTACCTGTTTTTACAAGGAAATAAAATGTGAAAAAAATATTTCTACATCCCATGGCCTTTCCCAACCATTTAAATTTTTCTCTTACAAGTCTAACACTTCCAAAAAACCAATACAACGCCCAACCGGAACAATATATAAAGCTAAACGAACCGTTCACTGGGGACTTATCCGTACGAAAATCCCTATAGATTTACCTGTTTTTACAAGGAAATAAAATGTGAAAAAAATATTTCTACATCCCATGGCCTTTCCCAACCATTTAAATTTTTCTCTTACAGGGCTAACACTTCCGAAAAACCAATACAACGCCCACCCGGAACACTATATAAAGCTAAACGAACCGTTCACTGGGTACTTATACGCACGAAAATCCCTATTGATTTACCTGTTTTTATAAGGAAATAAAATGTGAAAAAAATATTTCTACATCCCATGGCCTTTCCCAACCATTTAAATTTTTCTCTTACAGGTCGAACACTTCCGAAAAACCAATACAACGCCCACCCGGAACAATATATAAAGCTAAACGAACCGTTCACTCGGTACTCATACGTACGAAAATCCCTATTGATTTACCTGTTTTTACAAGGAAATAAAATGTGAAAAAAATATTTCTACATCCCATGGCCTTTCCCAACCATTTAAATTTTTCTCTTACATGTCTAACACTTCCGAAAAACCAATACAACGCCCACCCGGAACAATATATAAAGCTAAACGAACCGTTCACTGGGTACTCATACGTACGAAAATCCCTATTGATTTACCTGTTTTTACAAGGAAATAAAATGTGAAAAAAATGTTTCTACATCCCATGGCCTTTCCCAACCATTTAAATTTTTCTCTTACAGGGCTAACACTTCCGAAAAACCAATACAACGCCCACCCGGAACACTATATAAAGCTAAACGAACCGTTCACTGGGTACTTATACGCACGAAAATCCCTATTGATTTACCTGTTTTTACAAGGAAATAAAATGTGAAAAAAATATTTCTACATCCCATGTCCTTTCCCAACCATTTAAATTTTTCTCTTACAAGTCTAACACTTCCAAAAAACCAATACAACGCCCAACCGGAACAATATATAAAGCTAAACGAACCGTTCACTGGGTACTTATCCGTACGAAAATCCCTATAGATTTACCTGTTTTTACAAGGAAATAAAATGTGAAAAAAATATTTCTACATCCCATGGCCTTTCCCAACCATTTAAATTTTTCTCTTACAGGGCTAACACTTCCGAAAAACCAATACAACGCCCACCCGGAACAATATATAAAGCTAAACGAACCGTTCACTGGGTACTTATCCGTACGAAAATCCCTATTGATTTACCTGTTTTTACAAGGAAATAAAAGGTGAAAACAATATTTCTACATCCAATGGCCTTTCCCAACCATTTAAATTTTTCTCTTACAGGTCTAACACTTCCGAAAAACCAATACAACGCCCACCCGGAACAATATATAAAGCTAAACGAACCGTTCACTGGGTACTCATACGTACGAAAATCGCTATTGATTTACCTGTTTTTACAAGGAAATAAAATGTGAAAAAAATGTTTCTACATCCCATGGCCTTTCCCAACCATTTAAATTTTTCTCTTACAGGGCTAACACTTCCGAAAAACCAATACAACGCCCACCCGGAACACTATATAAAGGTAAACGAACCGTTCACTGGGTACTTATACGCACGAAAATCCCTATTGATTTACCTGTTTTTATAAGGAAATAAAATGTGAAAAAAATATTTCTACATCCCATGGCCTTTCCCAACCATTTAAAATTTTCTCTTACAGGTCTAACACTTCCGAAAAACCAATACAACGCCCACCCGGAACATTATATAAAGCTAAACGAACCGTTAACTCGGTACTCATACGTACGAAAATCCCTATTGATTTACCTGTTTTTACAAGGAAATAAAATGTGAAAAAAACATTTCTACATCCCATGGCCTTTCCCAACCATTTAAATTTTTCTCTTACATGTCTAACACTTCTGAAAAACCAATACAACGCCCAACCAGAACACTATATAAAGCTAAACGAACCGTTCACTGAGTACTTATACGCACGAAAATCCCTATTGATTTACCTGTTTTTACAAGGAAATAAAATGTGAAAAAAATATTTCTACATCCCATGGCCTTTCCCAACCATTTAAATTTTTCTCTTACAGGTCTAACACTTCCGAAAAACCAATACAACGCCCACCCGGAACAATATATAAAGCTAAACGAACCGTTCACTGGGTACTCATACGTACGAAAATCCCTATTGATTTACCTGTTTTTACAAGGAAATAAAATGTGAAAAAAATGTTTCTACATCCCATGGCCTTTCCCAACCATTTAAATTTTTCTCTTACAGGGCTAACACTTCCGAAAAACCAATACAACGCCCACCCGGAACACTATATAAAGCTAAACGAACCGTTCACTGGGTACTTATACGCACGAAAATCCCTATTGATTTACGTGTTTTTACAAGGAAATAAAATGTGAAAAAAATGTTTCTACATCCCATGGCCTTTCCCAACCATTTAAATTTTTCTCTTACAGGGCTAACACTTCCGAAAAACCAATACAACGCCCACCCGGAACACTATATAAAGCTAAACGAACCGTTCACTGGGTACTTATACGCACGAAAATCCCTATTGATTTACCTGTTTTTATAAGTAAATAAAATGTGAAAAAAATATTTCTACATCCCATGGCCTTTCCCAACCATTTAAATTTTTCTCTTACAGGTCTAACACTTCCGAAAAACCAATACAACGCCCACCCGGAACAATATATAAAGCTAAACGAACCGTTCACTCGGTACTCATACGTACGAAAATCCCTATTGATTTACCTGTTTTTACAAGGAAATAAAATGTGAAAAAAATATTTCTACATCCCATGGCCTTTCCCAACCATTTAAATTTTTCTCTTACAAGTCTAACACTTCCGAAAAACCAATACAACGCCCACCCGGAACAATATATAAAGCTAAACGAACCGTTCACTGGGTACTTATCCGTACGAAAATCCCTATTGATTTACCTGTTTTTACAAGGAAATAAAAGGTGAAAACAATATTTCTACATCCAATGGCCTTTCCCAACCATTTAAATTTTTCTCTTACAGGTCTAACACTTCCGAAAAACCAATACAACGCCCACCCGGAACAATATATAAAGCTAAACGAACCGTTCACTGGGTACTCATACGTACGAAAATCGCTATTGATTTACCTGTTTTTACAAGGAAATAAAATGTGAAAAAAATGTTTCTACATCCCATGGCCTTTCCCAACCATTTAAATTTTTCTCTTACAGGGCTAACACTTCTGAAAAACCAATACAACGCCCACCCGGAACACTATATAAAGCTAAACGAACCGTTCACTGGGTACTTATACGCAAGAAAATCCCTATTGATTTACCTGTTTTTATAAGGAAATAAAATGTGAAAAAAATATTTCTACATCCCATGGCCTTTCCCAACCATTTAAATTTTTCTCTTACAGGTCTAACACTTCCGAAAAACCAATACAACGCCCACCCGGAACAATATATAAAGCTAAACGAACCGTTCACTCGGTACTCATACGTACGAAAATCCCTATTGATTTACCTGTTTTTACAAGGAAATAAAATGAGAAAAAAATATTTCTACATCCCATGGCGTTTCCCAACCATTTAAATTTTTCTCTTACATGTCTAACACTTCCGAAAAACCAATACAACGCCCACCCGGAACAATATATAAAGCTAAACGAACCGTTCACTGGGTACTCATACGTACGAAAATCCCTATTGATTTACCTGTTTTTACAAGGAAATAAAATGTGAAAAAAATGTTTCTACATCCCATGGCCTTTCCCAACCATTTAAATTTTTCTCTTACAGGGCTAACACTTCCGAAAAACCAATACAACGCCCACCCGGAACACTATATAAAGCTAAACGAACCGTTCACTGGGTACTTATACGCACGAAAATCCCTATTGATTTACCTGTTTTTACAAGGAAATAAAATGTGAAAAAAATATTTCTACATCCCATGGCCTTTCCCAACTATTTAAATTTTTCTCTTACAAGTCTAACACTTCCGAAAAACCAATACAACGCCCACCCGGAACACTATATAAAGGTAAACGAACCGTTCACTGGGTACTTATACGCACGAAAATCCCTATTGATTTACCTGTTTTTAGAAGGAAATAAAATGTGAAAAAAATATTTCTACATCCCATGGCCTTTCCCAACCATTTAAATTTTTCTCTTACAGGTCTAACACTTCCGAAAAACCAATACAACGCCCACCCGGAACATTATATAAAGCTAAACGAACCGTTCACTCGGTACTCATACGTACGAAAATCCCTATTGATTTACCTGTTTTTACAAGGAAATAAAATGTGAAAAAAATATTTCTACATCCCATGGCCTTTCCCAACCATTTAAATTTTTCTCTTACAAGTCTAACACTTCCAAAAAACCAATACAACGCCCAACCAGAACAATATATAAAGCTAAACGAACCGTTCACTGGGTACTTATCCGTACGAAAATCCCTATAGATTTACCTGTTTTTACAAGGAAATAAAATGTGAAAAAAATATTTCTACATCCCATGGCCTTTCCCAACCATTTAAATTTTTCTCTTACAGGTCTAACACTTCCGAAAAACCAATACAACGCCCACCCGGAACAATATATAAAGCTAAACGAACCGTTCACTGGGTACTCATACGTACGAAAATCCCTATTGATTTACCTGTTTTGACAAGGAAATAAAATGTGAAAAAAATATTTCTACATCCCATGGCCTTTCCCAACCATTTAAATTTTTCTCTTACAGGTCTAACACTTCCGAAAAACCAATACAACGCCCACCCGGAACACTATATAAAGCTAAACGAACCGTTCACTGGGTACTTATACGCACGAAAATCCCTATTGATTTACGTGTTTTTACAAGGAAATAAAATGTGAAAAAAATGTTTCTACATCCCATGGCCTTTCCCAACCATTTAAATTTTTCTCTTACAGGGCTAACACTTCCGAAAAACCAATACAACGCCCACCCGGAACATTATATAAAGCTAAACGAACCGTTCACTCGGTACTCATACGTACGAAAATCCCTATTGATTTACCTGTTTTTACAAGGAAATAAAATGTGAAAAAAATATTTCTACATCCCATGGCCTTTCCCAACCATTTAAATTTTTCTCTTACAAGTCTAACACTTCCAAAAAACCAATACAACGCCCAACCAGAACAATATATAAAGCTAAACGAACCGTTCACTGGGTACTTATCCGTACGAAAATCCCTATAGATTTACCTGTTTTTACAAGGAAATAAAATGTGAAAAAAATATTTCTACATCCCATGGCCTTTCCCAACCATTTAAATTTTTCTCTTACAGGTCTAACACTTCCGAAAAACCAATACAACGCCCACCCGGAACAATATATAAAGCTAAACGAACCGTTCACTGGGTACTCATACGTACGAAAATCCCTATTGATTTACCTGTTTTTACAAGGAAATAAAATGTGAAAAAAATATTTCTACATCCCATGGCCTTTCCCAACCATTTAAATTTTTCTCTTACAGGTCTAACACTTCCGAAAAACCAATACAACGCCCACCCGGAACAATATATAAAGCTAAACGAACCGTTCACTGGGTACTCATACGTACGAAAATCCCTATTGATTTACCTGTTTTTACAAGGAAATAAAATGTGAAAAAAATGTTTCTACATCCCATGGCCTTTCCCAACCATTTAAATTTTTCTCTTACAGGGCTAACACTTCCGAAAAACCAATACAACGCCCACCCGGAACACTATATAAAGCTAAACGAACCGTTCACTGGGTACTTATACGCACGAAAATCCCTATTGATTTACGTGTTTTTACAAGGAAATAAAATGTGAAAAAAATGTTTCTACATCCCATGGCCTTTCCCAACCATTTAAATTTTTCTCTTACAGGGCTAACACTTCCGAAAAACCAATACAACGCCCACCCGGAACACTATATAAAGCTAAACGAACCGTTCACTGGGTACTTATACGCACGAAAATCCCTATTGATTTACCTGTTTTTATAAGGAAATAAAATGTGAAAAAAATATTTCTACATCCCATGGCCTTTCCCAACCATTTAAATTTTTCTCTTACAGGTCTAACACTTCCGAAAAACCAATACAACGCCCAGCCGGAACAATATATAAAGCTAAACGAACCGTTCACTTGGTACTCATACGTACGAAAATCCCTATTGATTTACCTGTTTTTACAAGGAAATAAAATGTGAAAAAAATATTTCTACATCCCATGGCCTTTCCCAACCATTTAAATTTTTCTCTTACATGTCTAACACTTCCGAAAAACCAATACAACGCCCACCCGGAACATTATATAAAGCTAAACGAACCGTTCACTCGGTACTCATACGTACGAAAATCCCTATTGATTTACCTGTTTTTACAAGGAAATAAAATGTGAAAAAAATATTTCTACATCCCATGGCCTTTCCCAACCATTTAAATTTTTCTCTTACATGTCTAACACTTCCGAAAAACCAATACAACGCCCACCCGGAACAATATATAAAGCTAAACGAACCGTTCACTGGGTACTCATACGTACGAAAATCCCTATTGATTTACCTGTTTTTACAAGGAAATAAAATGTGAAAAAAATATTTCTACATCCCATGGCCTTTCCCAACCATTTAAATTTTTCTCTTACAGGGCTAACACTTCCGAAAAACCAATACAACGCCCACCCGGAACACTATATAAAGCTAAACGAACCGTTCACTGGGTACTTATACGCACGAAAATCCCTATTGATTTACCTGTTTTTACAAGGAAATAAAATGTGAAAATAATATTTCTACATCCCATGGCCTTTCCCAACCATTTAAATTTTTCTCTTACAGGTCTAACACTTCCGAAAAACCAATACAACGCCCACCCGGAACAATATATAAAGCTAAACGAACCGTTCACTGGGTACTCATACGTACGAAAATCCCTATTGATTTACCTCTTTTTACAAGGAAATAAAATGTGAAAAAAATGTTTCTACATCCCATGGCCTTTCCCAACCATTTAAATTTTTCTCTTACAGGGCTAACACTTCCGAAAAACCAATACAACGCCCACCCGGAACACTATATAAAGCTAAACGAACCGTTCACTGGGTACTTATACGCACGAAAATCCCTATTGATTTACCTGTTTTTACAAGGAAATAAAATGTGAAAAAAATATTTCTACATCCCATGGCCTTTCCCAACCATTTAAATTTTTCTCTTATAGGTCTTACACTTCCGAAAAACCAATACAACGCCCACCCGGAACAATATATAAAGCTAAACGAACCGTTCACTGGGTACTCATTAGGGTTGTGCGATTCGGCTGGTTCGGCGGCCGTTCCCTCCGGGCGCAGCCAGCGCCGCACCGCAGGGGGGGGAGGGCGGTGCCGGCAGCGGCTTGACAGCGGGCGCAACCACGCAGGCGTGCCTGTGTGGTTGCGCCCGCTGTCACGCCGCTGCCGGCACCGCCCTCCCCCCCGCGCGGAGTGGCGCTGGCTGCGCCCGGAGGGAACGGCCGCCGAACCAGCCGAATCGCACAACCCTAGTACTCATACGTACGAAAATCCCTATTGATTTACCTGTTTTTACAGGGAAATAAAATGTGAAATAAATATTTCTACATCCCATGGCCTTTCCCAACCATTTAAATTTTTCTCTTACAGGTCTAACACTTCCGAAAAACCAATACAACGCCCACCCGGAACAATATATAAAGCTAAACGAACCGTTCACTGGGTACTCATACGTACGAAAATCCCTATTGATTTACCTGTTTTTACAAGGAAATAAAATGTGAAAAAAATATTTCTACATCCCATGGCCCTTCCCAACCATTTAAATTTTTCTCTTACAGGTCTAACATGTCCGAAAAACCAATACGACACCCATCCGGAACAATATATAAAGCTAAACGCACCGTTCACTGGGTACTTATCCGTACGAAAATCCCTATAGATTTACCTGTTTTTAGAAGGAAATAAAATGTGAAAAAAATATTTCTACATCCCATGGCCTTTCCCAACCATTTAAATTTTTCTCTTACAGGGCTAACACTTCCGAAAAACCAATACAACGCCCACCCGGAACACTATATAAAGCTAAACGAACCGTTCACTGGGTACTTATACACACGAAAATCCCTATTGATTTACCTGTTTTTACAAGGAAATAAAATGTGAAAAAAATATTTCTACATCCCATGGCCCTTCCCAACCATTTAAATTTTTCTCTTACAGGTCTAACACGTCCGAAAAACCAATACAACGCCCATCCGGAACAATATATAAAGCTAAACGCACCGTTCACTGGGTACTTATATGTACGAAAATCCCTATTGATTTACCTGTTTTTACAAGGAAATAAAATGTGAAAAAAATATTTCTACATCCCATGGCCTTTCCCAACCATTTAAATTTTTCTCTTACAGGGCTAACACTTCCGAAAAACCAATACAACGTCCACCCGGACTAATATATTAAGCTAAACGAACCGTTCACTGGGTACTTATCCGTACGAAAATCCCTATTGATTTACCTGTTTTTACAAGGAAATAAAATGTGAAAAAAATATTTCTACATCCCATGGCCTTTCCCAACCATTTAAATTTTTCTCTTACATGTCTAACACTTCCGAAAAACCAATACAACGCCCACCCGGAACATTATATAAAGCTAAACGAACCGTTCACTCGGTACTCATACGTACGAAAATCCCTATTGATTTACCTGTTTTTACAAGGAAATAAAATGTGAAAAAAATATTTCTACATCCCATGGCCTTTCCCAACCATTTAAATTTTTCTCTTACATGTCTAACAGTTCCGAAAAACCAATACAACGCCCACCCGGAACAATATATAAAGCTAAACGAACCGTTCACTGGGTACTCATACGTACGAAAATCCCTATTGATTTACCTGTTTTTACAAGGAAATAAAATGTGTAAAAAATGTTTCTACATCCCATGGCCTTTCCCAACCATTTAAATTTTTCTCTTACAGGTCTAACACTTCCGAAAAACCAATACAACGCCCACCCGGAACAATATATAAAGCTAAACGAACCGTTAACTTGGTACTCATACGTACGAAAATCCCTATTGATTTACCTGTTTTTACAAGGAAATAAAATGTGAAAAAAATATTTCTACATCCCATGGCCTTTCCCAACCATTTAAATTTTTCTCTTACAGGTCTAACACTTCCGAAAAACCAATACAACGCCCACCCGGAACAATATATAAAGCTAAACGAACCGTTCACTGGGCACTCATACGTACGAAAATCCCTATTGATTTACCTGTTTTTACAAGGAAATAAAATGTGAAAAAAATGTTTCTACATCCCATGGCCTTTCCCAACCATTTAAATTTTTCTCTTACAGGGCTAACACTTCCGAAAAACCAATACAACGCCCACCCGGAACACTATATAAAGCTAAACGAACCGTTCACTGGGTACTTATACGCACGAAAATCCCTATTGATTTACGTGTTTTTACAAGGAAATAAAATGTGAAAAAAATGTTTCTACATCCCATGGCCTTTCCCAACCATTTAAATTTTTCTCTTACAGGGCTAACACTTCCGAAAAACCAATACAACGCCCACCCGGAACACAATATAAAGCTAAACGAACCGTTCACTGGGTACTTATACGCACGAAAATCCCTATTGATTTACCTGTTCTTATAAGGAAATAAAATGTGAAAAAAATATTTCTACATCCCATGGCCTTTCCCAACCATTTAAATTTTTCTCTTACAGGTCTAACACTTCCGAAAAACCAATACAACGCCCACCCGGAACAATATATAAAGCTAAACGAACCGTTCACTTGGTACTCATACGTACGAAAATCCCTATTGATTTACCTGTTTTTACAAGGAAATAAAATGTGAAAAAAATATTTCTACATCCCATGGCCTTTCCCAACCATTTAAATTTTTCTCTTACATGTCTAACACTTCCGAAAAACCAATACAACGCCCACCCGGAACATTATATAAAGCTAAACGAACCGTTCACTCGGTACTCATACGTACGAAAATCCCTATTGATTTACCTGTTTTTACAAGGAAATAAAATGTGAAAAAAATATTTCTACATCCCATGGCCTTTCCCAACCATTTAAATTTTTCTCTTACATGTCTAACACTTCCGAAAAACCAATACAACGCCCACCCGGAACAATATATAAAGCTAAACGAACCGTTCACTGGGTACTCGTACGTACGAAAATCCCTATTGATTTACCTGTTTTTACAAGGAAATAAAATGTGAAAAAAATGTTTCTACATCCCATGGCCTTTCCCAACCATTTAAATTTTTCTCTTACAGGGCTAACACTTCCGAAAAACCAATACAACGCCCACCTGGAACACTATATAAAGCTAAACGAACCGTTCACTGGGTACTTATACGCACGAAAATCCCTATTGATTTACCTGTTTTTACAAGGAAATAAAATGTGAAAAAAATATTTCTACATCCCATGGCCTTTCCCAAACATTTAAATTTTTTCTCTTACAAGTCTAACACTTCCAAAAAACCAATACAACGCCCAACCAGAACAATATATAAAGCTAAACGAACCGTTCACTGGGTACTTATCCGTACGAAAATCCCTATAGATTTACCTGTTTTTACAAGGAAATAAAATGTGAAAAAAATATTTCTACATCCCATGGCCTTTCCCAACAATTTAAATTTTTCTCTGACAGGTCTAACACTTCCGAAAAACCAATACAACGCCCACCCGGAACAATATATAAAGCTAAACGAACCGTTCACTGGGTACTCATACGTACGAAAATCCCTATTGATTTACCTGTTTTTACAAGGAAATAAAATGTGAAAAAAATATTTCTACATCCCATGGCCTTTCCCAACCATTTAAATTTTTCTCTTACAGGTCTAACACTTCCGAAAAACCAATACAACGCCCACCCGGAACACTATATAAAGCTAAACGAACCGTTCACTGGGTACTTATACGCACGAAAATCCCTATTGATTTACGTGTTTTTACAAGGAAATAAAATGTGAAAAAAATGTTTCTACATCCCATGGCCTTTCCCAACCATTTAAATTTTTCTCTTACAGGGCTAACACTTCCGAAAAACCAATACAACGCCCACCCGGAACACAATATAAAGCTAAACGAACCGTTCACTGGGTACTTATACGCACGAAAATCCCTATTGATTTACCTGTTTTTATAAGGAAATAAAATGTGAAAAAAATATTTCTACATCCCATGGCCTTTCCCAACCATTTAAATTTTTCTCTTACAGGTCTAACACTTCCGAAAAACCAATACAACGCCCACCCGGAACAATATATAAAGCTAAACGAACCGTTCACTTGGTACTCATACGTACGAAAATCCCTATTGATTTACCTGTTTTTACAAGGAAATAAAATGTGAAAAAAATATTTCTACATCCCATGGCCTTTCCCAACCATTTAAATTTTTCTCTTACATGTCTAACACTTCCGAAAAACCAATACAACGCCCACCCGGAACATTATATAAAGCTAAACGAACCGTTCACTCGGTACTCATACGTACGAAAATCCCTATTGATTTACCTGTTTTTACAAGGAAATAAAATGTGAAAAAAATATTTCTACATCCCATGGCCTTTCCCAACCATTTAAATTTTTCTCTTACATGTCTAACACTTCCGAAAAACCAATACAACGCCCACCCGGAACAATCTATAAAGCTAAACGAACCGTTCACTGGGTACTCGTACGTACGAAAATCCCTATTGATTTACCTGTTTTTACAAGGAAATAAAATGTGAAAAAAATGTTTCTACATCCCATGGCCTTTCCCAACCATTTAAATTTTTCTCTTACAGGGCTAACACTTCCGAAAAACCAATACAACGCCCACCTGGAACACTATATAAAGCTAAACGAACCGTTCACTGGGTACTTATACGCACGAAAATCCCTATTGATTTACCTGTTTTTACAAGGAAATAAAATGTGAAAAAAATATTTCTACATCCCATGGCCTTTCCCAACCATTTAAATTTTTTCTCTTACAAGTCTAACACTTCCAAAAAACCAATACAACGCCCAACCAGAACAATATATAAAGCTAAACGAACCGTTCACTGGGTACTTATCCGTACGAAAATCCCTATAGATTTACCTGTTTTTACAAGGAAATAAAATGTGAAAAAAATATTTCTACATCCCATGGCCTTTCCCAACCATTTAAATTTTTCTCTGACAGGTCTAACACTTCCGAAAAACCAATACAACGCCCACCCGGAACAATATATAAAGCTAAACGAACCGTTCATGGGTACTCATACGTACGAAAATCCCTATTGATTTACCTGTTTTTACAAGGAAATAAAATGTGAAAAAAATATTTCTACATCCCATGGCCTTTCCCAACCATTTAAATTTTTCTCTTACAGGTCTAACACTTCCGAAAAACCAATACAACGCCCACCCGGAACACTATATAAAGCTAAACGAACCGTTCACTGGGTACTTATACGCACGAAAATCCCTATTGATTTACCTGTTTTTATAAGGAAATAAAATGTGAAAAAAATATTTCTACATCCCATGGCCTTTCCCAACCATTTCAATTTTTCTCTTACAGGTCTAACACTTCCGAAAAACCAATACAACGCCCACCCGGAACAATATATAAAGCTAAACGAACCGTTCACTGGGTACTCATACGTACGAAAATCCCTATTGATTTACCAGTTTTTACAAGGAAATAAAATGTGAAAAAAATATTTCTACATCCCATGGCCTTTCCCAACCATGTAAATTTTTCTCTTACAGGTCTAACACTTCCGAAAAACCAATACAACGCCCACCCGGAACACTATATAAAGCTAAACGAACCGTTCACTGGGTAATTATACGCACGAAAATCCCTATTGATTTACCTGTTTTTACAAGGAAATAAAATGTGAAAAAAATATTTCTACATCCCATGGCCTTTCCCAACCATTTAAATTTTTCTCTTACAGGTCTAACACTTCCGAAAAACCAATACAACGCCCACCCGGAACAATATATAAAGCTAAACGAACCGTTCACTTGGTACTCATACGTACGAAAATCCCTATTGATTTACCTGTTTTTACAAGGAAATAAAATGTGAAAAAAATATTTCTACATCCCATGGCCTTTCCCAACCATTTAAATTTTTCTCTTACAGGTCTAACACTTCCGAAAAACCAATACAACGCCCACCCGGAACAATATATAAAGCTAAACGAACCGTTCACTGGATACTCATACGTACGAAAATCCCTATAGATTTACCTGTTTTTACAAGGAAATAAAATGTGAAAAAAATGTTTCTACATCCCATGGCCTTTCCCAACCATTTAAATTTTTCTCTTACAGGGCTAACACTTCCGAAAAACCAATACAACGCCCACCCGGAACACTATATAAAGCTAAACGAACCGTTCACTGGGTACTTATACGCACGAAAATCCCTATTGATTTACGTGTTTTTACAAGGAAATAAAATGTGAAAAAAATGTTTCTACATCCCATGGCCTTTCCCAACCATTTAAATTTTTCTCTTACAGGGCTAACACTTCCGAAAAACCAATACAACGCCCACCCGGAACAATATATAAAGCTAAACGAACCGTTCACTGGGTACTCATACGTACGAAAATCCCTATTGATTTACCTGTTTTTACAAGGAAATAAAATGTGAAAAAAATATTTCTACATCCCATGGCCTTTCCCAACCATTTAAATTTTTCTCTTACAGGTCTAACACTTCCGAAAAACCAATACAACGCCCACCCGGAACAATATATAAAGCTAAACGAACCGTTCACTGGATACTTATACGCACGAAAATCCCTATTGATTTACGTGTTTTTACAAGGAAATAAAATGTGAAAAAAATGTTTCTACATCCCATGGCCTTTCCCAACCATTTAAATTTTTCTCTTACAGGGCTAACACTTCCGAAAAACCAATACAACGCCCACCCGGAACAATATATAAAGCTAAACGAACCGTTCACTGGGTACTCATACGTACGAAAATCCCTATTGATTTACCTGTTTTTACAAGGAAATAAAATGTGAAAAAAATGTTTCTACATCCCATGGCCTTTCCCAACCATTTAAATTTTTCTCTTACAGGGCTAACACTTCCGAAAAACCAATACAACGCCCACCCGGAACAATATATAAAGCTAAACGAACCGTTCACTCGGTACTCATACGTACGAAAATCCCTATTGATTTACCTGTTTTTACAAGGAAATAAAATGTGAAAAAAATGTTTCTACATCCCATGGCCTTTCCCAACCATTTAAATTTTTCTCTTACAGGTCTAACACTTCCGAAAAACCAATACAACGCCCACCCGGAACATTATATAAAGCTAAACGAACCGTTCACTCGGTACTCATACGTACGAAAATCCCTATTGATTTACCTGTTATTACAAGGAAATAAAATGTGAAAAAAATATTTCTACATCCCATGGCCTTTCCCAACCATTTAAATTTTTCTCTTACAGGTCTAACACTTCTGAAAAACCAATACAACGCCCACCCGGAACATTATATAAAGCTAAACGAACCGTTCACTCGGTACTCATACGTACGAAAATCGCTATTGATTTACCTGTTTTTACAAGGAAATAAAATGTGAAAAAAATGTTTCTACATCCCATGGCCTTTCCCAACCATTTAAATTTTTCTCTTACAGGGCTAACACTTCCGAAAAACCAATACAACGCCCAACCGGAACACTATATAAAGGTAAACGAACCGTTCACTGGGTACTTATACGCACGAAAATCCCTATTGATTTACCTGTTTTTATAAGGAAATAAAATGTGAAAAAAATATTTCTACATCCCATGGCCTTTCCCAACCATTTAAATTTTTCTCTTACAGGTCTAACACTTCCGAAAAACCAATACAACGCCCACCCGGAACATTATATAAAGCTAAACGAACCGTTCACTCGGTACTCATACGTACGAAAATCCCTATTGATTTACCTGTTTTTACAAGGAAATAAAATGTGAAAAAAATATTTCTACATCCCATGGCCTTTCCCAACCATTTAAATTTTTCTCTTACAAGTCTAACACTTCCAAAAAACCAATACAACGCCCAACCAGAACAATATATAAAGCTAAACGAACCGTTCACTGGGTACTTATCCGTACGAAAATCCCTATAGATTTACCTGTTTTTACAAGGAAATAAAATGTGAAAAAAATATTTCTACATCCCATGGCCTTTCCCAACCATTTAAATTTTTCTCTTACAGGTCTAACACTTCCGAAAAACCAATACAACGCCCACCCGGAACAATATATAAAGCTAAACGAACCGTTCACTGGGTACTCATACGTACGAAAATCCCTATTGATTTACCTGTTTTTACAAGGAAATAAAATGTGAAAAAAATATTTCTACATCCCATGGCCTTTCCCAACCATTTAAATTTTTCTCTTACAGGTCTAACACTTCCGAAAAACCAATACAACGCCCACCCGGAACAATATATAAAGCTAAACGAACCGTTCACTGGGTACTCATACGTATGAAAATCCCTATTGATTTACCTGTTTTTACAAGGAAATAAAATGTGAAAAAAATGTTTCTACATCCCATGGCCTTTCCCAACCATTTAATTTTTCTCTTACAGGGCTAACACTTCCGAAAAACCAATACAACGCCCACCCGGAACACTATATAAAGCTAAACGAACCGTTCACTGGGTACTTATACGCACGAAAATCCCTATTGATTTACGTGATTTTACAAGGAAATAAAATGTGAAAAAAATGTTTCTACATCCCATGGCCTTTCCCAACCATTTAAATTTTTCTCTTACAGGGCTAACACTTCCGAAAAACCAATACAACGCCCACCCGGAACATTATATAAAGCTAAACGAACCGTTCACTCGGTACTCATACGTACGAAAATCCCTATTGATTTACCTGTTTTTACAAGGAAATAAAATGTGAAAAAAATATTTCTACATCCCATGGCCTTTCCCAACCATTTAAATTTTTCTCTTACAAGTCTAACACTTCCAAAAAACCAATACAACGCCCAACCAGAACAATATATAAAGCTAAACGAACCGTTCACTGGGTACTTATCCGTACGAAAATCCCTATAGATTTACCTGTTTTTACAAGGAAATAAAATGTGAAAAAAATATTTCTACATCCCATGGCCTTTCCCAACCATTTAAATTTTTCTCTTACAGGTCTAACACTTCCGAAAAACCAATACAACGCCCACCCGGAACAATATATAAAGCTAAACGAACCGTTCACTGGGTACTCATACGTACGAAAATCCCTATTGATTTACCTGTTTTTACAAGGAAATAAAATGTGAAAAAAATATTTCTACATCCCATGGCCTTTCCCAACCATTTAAATTTTTCTCTTACAGGTCTAACACTTCCGAAAAACCAATACAACGCCCACCCGGAACAATATATAAAGCTAAACGAACCGTTCACTGGGTACTCATACGTACGAAAATCCCTATTGATTTACCTGTTTTTACAAGGAAATAAAATGTGAAAAAAATGTTTCTACATCCCATGGCCTTTCCCAACCATTTAAATTTTTCTCTTACAGGGCTAACACTTCCGAAAAACCAATACAACGCCCACCCGGAACACTATATAAAGCTAAACGAACCGTTCACTGGGTACTTATACGCACGAAAATCCCTATTGATTTACGTGTTTTTACAAGGAAATAAAATGTGAAAAAAATGTTTCTACATCCCATGGCCTTTCCCAACCATTTAAATTTTTCTCTTACAGGGCTAACACTTCCGAAAAACCAATACAACGCCCACCCGGAACACTATATAAAGCTAAACGAACCGTTCACTGGGTACTTATACGCACGAAAATCCCTATTGATTTACCTGTTTTTATAAGGAAATAAAATGTGAAAAAAATATTTCTACATCCCATGGCCTTTCCCAACCATTTAAATTTTTCTCTTACAGGTCTAACACTTCCGAAAAACCAATACAACGCCCAGCCGGAACAATATATAAAGCTAAACGAACCGTTCACTTGGTACTCATACGTACGAAAATCCCTATTGATTTACCTGTTTTTACAAGGAAATAAAATGTGAAAAAAATATTTCTACATCCCATGGCCTTTCCCAACCATTTAAATTTTTCTCTTACATGTCTAACACTTCCGAAAAACCAATACAACGCCCACCCGGAACATTATATAAAGCTAAACGAACCGTTCACTCGGTACTCATACGTACGAAAATCCCTATTGATTTACCTGTTTTTACAAGGAAATAAAATGTGAAAAAAATATTTCTACATCCCATGGCCTTTCCCAACCATTTAAATTTTTCTCTTACATGTCTAACACTTCCGAAAAACCAATACAACGCCCACCCGGAACAATATATAAAGCTAAACGAACCGTTCACTGGGTACTCATACGTACGAAAATCCCTATTGATTTACCTGTTTTTACAAGGAAATAAAATGTGAAAAAAATATTTCTACATCCCATGGCCTTTCCCAACCATTTAAATTTTTCTCTTACAGGGCTAACACTTCCGAAAAACCAATACAACGCCCACCCGGAACACTATATAAAGCTAAACGAACCGTTCACTGGGTACTTATACGCACGAAAATCCCTATTGATTTACCTGTTTTTACAAGGAAATAAAATGTGAAAATAATATTTCTACATCCCATGGCCTTTCCCAACCATTTAAATTTTTCTCTTACAGGTCTAACACTTCCGAAAAACCAATACAACGCCCACCCGGAACAATATATAAAGCTAAACGAACCGTTCACTGGGTACTCATACGTACGAAAATCCCTATTGATTTACCTGTTTTTACAAGGAAATAAAATGTGAAAAAAATGTTTCTACATCCCATGGCCTTTCCCAACCATTTAAATTTTTCTCTTACAGGGCTAACACTTCCGAAAAACCAATACAACGCCCACCCGGAACACTATATAAAGCTAAACGAACCGTTCACTGGGTACTTATACGCACGAAAATCCCTATTGATTTACCTGTTTTTACAAGGAAATAAAATGTGAAAAAAATATTTCTACATCCCATGGCCTTTCCCAACCATTTAAATTTTTCTCTTATAGGTCTAACACTTCCGAAAAACCAATACAACGCCCACCCGGAACAATATATAAAGCTAAACGAACCGTTCACTGGGTACTCATACGTACGAAAATCCCTATTGATTTACCTGTTTTTACAGGGAAATAAAATGTGAAAAAAATATTTCTACATCCCATGGCCTTTCCCAACCATTTAAATTTTTCTCTTACAGGTCTAACACTTCCGAAAAACCAATACAACGCCCACCCGGAACAATATATAAAGCTAAACGAACCGTTCACTGGGTACTCATACGTACGAAAATCCCTATTGATTTACCTGTTTTTACAAGGAAATAAAATGTGAAAAAAATATTTCTACATCCCATGGCCCTTCCCAACCATTTAAATTTTTCTCTTACAGGTCTAACATGTCCGAAAAACCAATACGACACCCATCCGGAACAATATATAAAGCTAAACGCACCGTTCACTGGGTACTTATCCGTACGAAAATCCCTATAGATTTACCTGTTTTTACAAGGAAATAAAATGTGAAAAAAATATTTCTACATCCCATGGCCTTTCCCAACCATTTAAATTTTTCTCTTACAGGGCTAACACTTCCGAAAAACCAATACAACGCCCACCCGGAACACTATATAAAGCTAAACGAACCGTTCACTGGGTACTTATACACACGAAAATCCCTATTGATTTACCTGTTTTTACAAGGAAATAAAATGTGAAAAAAATATTTCTACATCCCATGGCCCTTCCCAACCATTTAAATTTTTCTCTTACAGGTCTAACACGTCCGAAAAACCAATACAACGTCCACCCGGACTAATATATTAAGCTAAACGCACCGTTCACTGGGTACTTATATGTACATAAATCCCTATTGATTTACCTGTTTTTACAAGGAAATAAAATGTGAAAAAAATATTTCTACATCCCATGGCCTTTCCCAACCATTTAAATTTTTCTCATACATGTCTAACACTTCCGAAAAACCAATACAACGCCCACCCGGAACATTATATAAAGCTAAACGAACCGTTCACTCGGTACTCATACGTACGAAAATCCCTATTGATTTACCTGTTTTTACAAGGAAATAAAATGTGAAAAAAATATTTCTACATCCCATGGCCTTTCCCAACCATTTAAATTTTTCTCTTACAGGTCTAACACTTCCGAAAAACCAATACAACGCCCACCCGGAACAATATATAAAGCTAAACGAACCGTTCACTGGGTACTCATACGTACGAAAATCCCTATTGATTTACCTGTTTTTACAAGGAAATAAAATGTGAAAAAAATATTTCTACATCCCATGGCCTTTCCCAACCATTTAAATTTTTCTCTTACAGGTCTAACACTTCCGAAAAACCAATACAACGCCCACCCGGAACAATATATAAAGCTAAACGAACCGTTCACTGGGCACTCATACGTACGAAAATCCCTATTGATTTACCTGTTTTTACAAGGAAATAAAATGTGAAAAAAATGTTTCTACATCCCATGGCCTTTCCCAACCATTTAAATTTTTCTCTTACAGGGCTAACACTTCCGAAAAACCAATACAACGCCCACCCGGAACACTATATAAAGCTAAACGAACCGTTCACTGGGTACTTATACGCACGAAAATCCCTATTGATTTACCTGTTTTTATAAGGAAATAAAATGTGAAAAAAATATTTCTACATCCCATGGCCTTTCCCAACCATTTAAATTTTTCTCTTACAGGTCTAACACTTCCGAAAAACCAATACAACGCCCACCCGGAACAATATATAAAGCTAAACGAACCGTTCACTTGGTACTCATACGTACGAAAATCCCTATAGATTTACCTGTTTTTACAAGGAAATAAAATGTGAAAAAAATATTTCTACATCCCATGGCCTTTCCCAACCATTTAAATTTTTCTCTTACAGGTCTAACACTTCCGAAAAACCAATACAACGCCCACCCGGAACAATATATAAAGCTAAACGAACCGTTCACTGGGTACTCATACGTACGAAAATCCCTATTGATTTACCTGTTTTTACAAGGAAATAAAATGTGAAAAAAATATTTCTACATCCCATGGCCTTTCCCAACCATTTAAATTTTTCTCTTACAGGTCTAACACTTCCGAAAAACCAATACAACGCCCACCCGGAACAATATATAAAGCTAAACGAACCGTTCACTGGGTACTCATACGTACGAAAATCCCTATTGATTTACCTGTTTTTACAAGGAAATAAAATGTGAAAAAAATGTTTCTACATCCCATGGCCTTTCCCAACCATTTAAATTTTTCTCTTACAGGGCTAACACTTCCGAAAAACCAATACAACGCCCACCCGGAACACTATATAAAGCTAAACGAACCGTTCACTGGGTACTTATACGCACGAAAATCCCTATTGATTTACGTGTTTTTACAAGGAAATAAAATGTGAAAAAAATGTTTCTACATCCCATGGCCTTTCCCAACCATTTAAATTTTTCTCTTACAGGGCTAACACTTCCGAAAAACCAATACAACGCCCACCCGGAACACTATATAAAGCTAAACGAACCGTTCACTGGGTACTTATACGCACGAAAATCCCTATTGATTTACCTGTTTTTATAAGGAAATAAAATGTGAAAAAAATATTTCTACATCCCATGGCCTTTCCCAACCATTTAAATTTTTCTCTTACAGGTCTAACACTTCCGAAAAACCAATACAACGCCCAGCCGGAACAATATATAAAGCTAAACGAACCGTTCACTTGGTACTCATACGTACGAAAATCCCTATTGATTTACCTGTTTTTACAAGGAAATAAAATGTGAAAAAAATATTTCTACATCCCATGGCCTTTCCCAACCATTTAAATTTTTCTCTTACATGTCTAACACTTCCGAAAAACCAATACAACGCCCACCCGGAACATTATATAAAGCTAAACGAACCGTTCACTCGGTACTCATACGTACGAAAATCCCTATTGATTTACCTGTTTTTACAAGGAAATAAAATGTGAAAAAAATATTTCTACATCCCATGGCCTTTCCCAACCATTTAAATTTTTCTCTTACAGGTCTAACACTTCCGAAAAACCAATACAACGCCCACCCGGAACAATATATAAAGCTAAACGAACCGTTCACTGGGTACTCATACGTACGAAAATCCCTATTGATTTACCTGTTTTTACAAGGAAATAAAATGTGAAAAAAATGTTTCTACATCCCATGGCCTTTCCCAACCATTTAAATTTTTCTCTTACAGGGCTAACACTTCCGAAAAACCAATACAACGCCCACCCGGAACACTATATAAAGCTAAACGAACCGTTCACTGGGTACTTATACGCACGAAAATCCCTATTGATTTACGTGTTTTTACAAGGAAATAAAATGTGAAAAAAATGTTTCTACATCCCATGGCCTTTCCCAACCATTTAAATTTTTCTCTTACAGGGCTAACACTTCCGAAAAACCAATACAACGCCCACCCGGAACACTATATAAAGCTAAACGAACCGTTCACTGGGTACTTATACGCACGAAAATCCCTATTGATTTACCTGTTTTTATAAGGAAATAAAATGTGAAAAAAATATTTCTACATCCCATGGCCTTTCCCAACCATTTAAATTTTTCTCTTACAGGTCTAACACTTCCGAAAAACCAATACAACGCCCAGCCGGAACAATATATAAAGCTAAACGAACCGTTCACTTGGTACTCATACGTACGAAAATCCCTATTGATTTACCTGTTTTTACAAGGAAATAAAATGTGAAAAAAATATTTCTACATCCCATGGCCTTTCCCAACCATTTAAATTTTTCTCTTACATGTCTAACACTTCCGAAAAACCAATACAACGCCCACCCGGAACATTATATAAAGCTAAACGAACCGTTCACTCGGTACTCATACGTACGAAAATCCCTATTGATTTACCTGTTTTTACAAGGAAATAAAATGTGAAAAAAATATTTCTACATCCCATGGCCTTTCCCAACCATTTAAATTTTTCTCTTACATGTCTAACACTTCCGAAAAACCAATACAACGCCCACCCGGAACAATATATAAAGCTAAACGAACCGTTCACTGGGTACTCATACGTACGAAAATCCCTATTGATTTACCTGTTTTTACAAGGAAATAAAATGTGAAAAAAATATTTCTACATCCCATGGCCTTTCCCAACCATTTAAATTTTTCTCTTACAGGGCTAACACTTCCGAAAAACCAATACAACGCCCACCCGGAACACTATATAAAGCTAAACGAACCGTTCACTGGGTACTTATACGCACGAAAATCCCTATTGATTTACCTGTTTTTACAAGGAAATAAAATGTGAAAAAAATATTTCTACATCCCATGGCCTTTCCCAACCATTTAAATTTTTCTCTTACAGGTCTAACACTTCCGAAAAACCAATACAACGCCCACCCGGAACAATATATAAAGCTAAACGAACCGTTCACTGGGTACTCATACGTACGAAAATCCCTATTGATTTACCTGTTTTTACAAGGAAATAAAATGTGAAAAAAATGTTTCTACATCCCATGGCCTTTCCCAACCATTTAAATTTTTCTCTTACAGGGCTAACACTTCCGAAAAACCAATACAACGCCCACCCGGAACACTATATAAAGCTAAACGAACCGTTCACTGGGTACTTATACGCACGAAAATCCCTATTGATTTACCTGTTTTTACAAGGAAATAAAATGTGAAAAAAATATTTCTACATCCCATGGCCTTTCCCAACCATTTAAATTTTTCTCTTATAGGTCTAACACTTCCGAAAAACCAATACAACGCCCACCCGGAACAATATATAAAGCTAAACGAACCGTTCACTGGGTACTCATACGTACGAAAATCCCTATTGATTTACCTGTTTTTACAGGGAAATAAAATGTGAAAAAAATATTTCTACATCCCATGGCCTTTCCCAACCATTTAAATTTTTCTCTTACAGGTCTAACACTTCCGAAAAACCAATACAACGCCCACCCGGAACAATATATAAAGCTAAACGAACCGTTCACTGGGTACTCATACGTACGAAAATCCCTATTGATTTACCTGTTTTTACAAGGAAATAAAATGTGAAAAAAATATTTCTACATCCCATGGCCCTTCCCAACCATTTAAATTTTTCTCTTACAGGTCTAACATGTCCGAAAAACCAATACGACACCCATCCGGAACAATATATAAAGCTAAACGCACCGTTCACTGGGTACTTATCCGTACGAAAATCCCTATAGATTTACCTGTTTTTAGAAGGAAATAAAATGTGAAAAAAATATTTCTACATACCATGGCCTTTCCCAACCATTTAAATTTTTCTCTTACAGGGCTAACACTTCCGAAAAACCAATACAACGCCCACCCGGAACACTATATAAAGCTAAACGAACCGTTCACTGGGTACTTATACACACGAAAATCCCTATTGATTTACCTGTTTTTACAAGGAAATAAAATGTGAAAAAAATATTTCTACATCCCATGGCCCTTCCCAACCATTTAAATTTTTCTCTTACAGGTCTAACACGTCCGAAAAACCAATACAACGTCCACCCGGACTAATATATTAAGCTAAACGCACCGTTCACTGGGTACTTATATGTACGAAAATCCCTATTGATTTACCTGTTTTTACAAGGAAATAAAATGTGAAAACAATATTTCTACATCCCATGGCCTTTCCCAACCATTTAAATTTTTCTCTTACATGTCTAACACTTCCGAAAAACCAATACAACGCCCACCCGGAACATTATATAAAGCTAAACGAACCGTTCACTCGGTACTCATACGTACGAAAATCCCTATTGATTTACCTGTTTTTACAAGGAAATAAAATGTGAAAAAAATATTTCTACATCCCATGGCCTTTCCCAACCATTTAAATTTTTCTCTTACATGTCTAACACTTCCGAAAAACCAATACAACGCCCACCCGGAACAATATATAAAGCTAAACGAACCGTTCACTGGGTACTCATACGTACGAAAATCCCTATTGATTTACCTGTTTTTACAAGGAAATAAAATGTGTAAAAAATGTTTCTACATCCCATGGCCTTTCCCAACCATTTAAATTTTTCTCTTACAGGGCTAACACTTCCGAAAAACCAATACAACGCCCACCCGGAACACTATATAAAGCTAAACGAACCGTTCACTGGGTACTTATACGCACGAAAATCCCTATTGATTTACCTGTTTTTACAAGGAAATAAAATGTGAAAAAAATATTTCTACATCCCATGGCCTTTCCCAACCATTTAAATTTTTCTCTTACAAGTCTAACACTTCCAAAAAACCAATACAACGCCCAACCAGAACAATATATAAAGCTAAACGAACCGTTCACTGGGTACTTATCCGTACGAAAATCCCTATAGATTTACCTGTTTTTACAAGGAAATAAAATGTGTAAAAAATATTTCTACATCCCATGGCCTTTCCCAACCATTTAAATTTTTCTCTTACAGGTCTAACACTTCCGAAAAACCAATACAACGCCCACCCGGAACAATATATAAAGCTAAACGAACCGTTCACTGGGTACTCATACGTACGAAAATCCCTATTGATTTACCTGTTTTTACAAGGAAATAAAATGTGAAAAAAATATTTCTACATCCCATGGCCTTTCCCAACCATTTAAATTTTTCTCTTACAGGGCTAACACTTCCGAAAAACCAATACAACGCCCACCCGGAACACTATATAAAGCTAAACGAACCGTTCACTGGGTACTTATACGCACGAAAATCCCTATTGATTTACCTGTTTTTACAAGGAAATAAAATGTGAAAAAAATATTTCTACATCCCATGGCCTTTCCCAACCATTTAAATTTTTCTCTTACAGGTCTAACACTTCCGAAAAACCAATACAACGCCCACCCGGAACAATATATAAAGCTAAACGAACCGTTCACTGGGTACTCATACGTACGAAAATCCCTATTGATTTACCTGTTTTTACAAGGAAATAAAATGTGAAAAAAATGTTTCTACATCCCATGGCCTTTCCCAACCATTTAAATTTTTCTCTTACAGGGCTAACACTTCCGAAAAACCAATACAACGCCCACCCGGAACACTATATAAAGCTAAACGAACCGTTCACTGGGTACTTATACGCACGAAAATCCCTATTGATTTACCTGTTTTTACAAGGAAATAAAATGTGAAAAAAATATTTCTACATCCCATGGCCTTTCCCAACCATTTAAATTTTTCTCTTATAGGTCTAACACTTCCGAAAAACCAATACAACGCCCACCCGGAACAATATATAAAGCTAAACGAACCGTTCACTGGGTACTCATACGTACGAAAATCCCTATTGATTTACCTGTTTTTACAGGGAAATAAAATGTGAAAAAAATATTTCTACATCCCATGGCCTTTCCCAACCATTTAAATTTTTCTCTTACAGGTCTAACACTTCCGAAAAACCAATACAACGCCCACCCGGAACAATATATAAAGCTAAACGAACCGTTCACTGGGTACTCATACGTACGAAAATCCCTATTGATTTACATGTTTTTACAAGGAAATAAAATGTGAAAAAAATATTTCTACATCCCATGGCCCTTCCCAACCATTTAAATTTTTCTCTTACAGGTCTAACATGTCCGAAAAACCAATACGACACCCATCCGGAACAATATATAAAGCTAAACGCACCGTTCACTGGGTACTTATCCGTACGAAAATCCCTATAGATTTACCTGTTTTTAGAAGGAAATAAAATGTGAAAAAAATATTTCTACATACCATGGCCTTTCCCAACCATTTAAATTTTTCTCTTACAGGGCTAACACTTCCGAAAAACCAATACAACGCCCACCCGGAACACTATATAAAGCTAAACGAACCGTTCACTGGGTACTTATACACACGAAAATCCCTATTGATTTACCTGTTTTTACAAGGAAATAAAATGTGAAAAAAATATTTCTACATCCCATGGCCCTTCCCAACCATTTAAATTTTTCTCTTACAGGTCTAACACGTCCGAAAAACCAATACAACGTCCACCCGGACTAATATATTAAGCTAAACGCACCGTTCACTGGGTACTTATATGTACGAAAATCCCTATTGATTTACCTGTTTTTACAAGGAAATAAAATGTGAAAACAATATTTCTACATCCCATGGCCTTTCCCAACCATTTAAATTTTTCTCTTACATGTCTAACACTTCCGAAAAACCAATACAACGCCCACCCGGAACATTATATAAAGCTAAACGAACCGTTCACTCGGTACTCATACGTACGAAAATCCCTATTGATTTACCTGTTTTTACAAGGAAATAAAATGTGAAAAAAATATTTCTACATCCCATGGCCTTTCCCAACCATTTAAATTTTTCTCTTACATGTCTAACACTTCCGAAAAACCAATACAACGCCCACCCGGAACAATATATAAAGCTAAACGAACCGTTCACTGGGTACTCATACGTACGAAAATCCCTATTGATTTACCTGTTTTTACAAGGAAATAAAATGTGTAAAAAATGTTTCTACATCCCATGGCCTTTCCCAACCATTTAAATTTTTCTCTTACAGGGCTAACACTTCCGAAAAACCAATACAACGCCCACCCGGAACACTATATAAAGCTAAACGAACCGTTCACTGGGTACTTATACGCACGAAAATCCCTATTGATTTACCTGTTTTTACAAGGAAATAAAATGTGAAAAAAATATTTCTACATCCCATGGCCTTTCCCAACCATTTAAATTTTTCTCTTACAAGTCTAACACTTCCAAAAAACCAATACAACGCCCAACCAGAACAATATATAAAGCTAAACGAACCGTTCACTGGGTACTTATCCGTACGAAAATCCCTATAGATTTACCTGTTTTTACAAGGAAATAAAATGTGTAAAAAATATTTCTACATCCCATGGCCTTTCCCAACCATTTAAATTTTTCTCTTACAGGTCTAACACTTCCGAAAAACCAATACAACGCCCACCCGGAACAATATATAAAGCTAAACGAACCGTTCACTGGGTACTCATACGTACGAAAATCCCTATTGATTTACCTGTTTTTACAAGGAAATAAAATGTGAAAAAAATATTTCTACATCCCATGGCCTTTCCCAACCATTTAAATTTTTCTCTTACAGGTCTAACACTTCCGAAAAACCAATACAACGCCCACCCGGAACAATATATAAAGCTAAACGAACCGTTCACTGGGCACTCATACGTACGAAAATCCCTATTGATTTACCTGTTTTTACAAGGAAATAAAATGTGAAAAAAATGTTTCTACATCCCATGGCCTTTCCCAACCATTTAAATTTTTCTCTTACAGGGCTAACACTTCCGAAAAACCAATACAACGCCCACCCGGAACACTATATAAAGCTAAACGAACCGTTCACTGGGTACTTATACGCACGAAAATCCCTATTGATTTACGTGTTTTTACAAGGAAATAAAATGTGAAAAAAATGTTTCTACATCCCATGGCCTTTCCCAACCATTTAAATTTTTCTCTTACAGGGCTAACACTTCCGAAAAACCAATACAACGCCCACCCGGAACACTATATAAAGCTAAACGAACCGTTCACTGGGTACTTATACGCACGAAAATCCCTATTGATTTACCTGTTTTTATAAGGAAATAAAATGTGAAAAAAATATTTCTACATCCCATGGCCTTTCCCAACCATTTAAATTTTTCTCTTACAGGTCTAACACTTCCGAAAAACCAATACAACGCCCACCCGGAACAATATATAAAGCTAAACGAACCGTTCACTTGGTACTCATACGTACGAAAATCCCTATTGATTTACCTGTTTTTACAAGGAAATAAAATGTGAAAAAAATATTTCTACATCCCATGGCCTTTCCCAACCATTTAAATTTTTCTCTTACAGGTCTAACACTTCCGAAAAACCAATACAACGCCCACCCGGAACATTATATAAAGCTAAACAAACCGTTCACTCGGTACTCATACGTACGAAAATCCCTATAGATTTACCTGTTTTTACAAGGAAATAAAATGTGAAAAAAATATTTCTACATCCCATGGCCTTTCCCAACCATTTAAATTTTTCTCTTACAGGTCTAACACTTCCGAAAAACCAATACAACGCCCACCCGGAACAATATATAAAGCTAAACGAACCGTTCACTGGGTACTCATACGTACGAAAATCCCTATTGATTTACCTGTTTTTACAAGGAAATAAAATGTGAAAAAAATATTTCTACATCCCATGGCCTTTCCCAACCATTTAAATTTTTCTCTTACAGGTCTAACACTTCCGAAAAACCAATACAACGCCCACCCGGAACACTATATAAAGCTAAACGAACCGTTCACTGGGTACTTATACGCACGAAAATCCCTATTGATTTACCTGTTTTTATAAGGAAATAAAATGTGAAAAAAATATTTCTACATCCCATGGCCTTTCCCAACCATTTAAAATTTTCTCTTACAGGTCTAACACTTCCGAAAAACCAATACAACGCCCACCCGGAACAATATATAAAGCTAAACGAACCGTTCACTTGGTACTCATACGTACGAAAATCCCTATTGATTTACCTGTTTTTACAAGGAAATAAAATGTGAAAAAAATATTTCTACATCCCATGGCCTTTCCCAACCATTTAAATTTTTCTCTTACATGTCTAACACTTCCGAAAAACCAATACAACGCCCACCCGGAACAATATATAAAGCTAAACGAACCGTTCACTGGGTACTCATACGTACGAAAATCCCTATTGATTTACCTGTTTTTACAAGGAAATAAAATGTGTAAAAAATGTTTCTACATCCCATGGCCTTTCCCAACCATTTAAATTTTTCTCTTACAAGTCTAACACTTCCGAAAAACCAATACAACGCCCAACCAGAACAATATATAAAGCTAAACGAACCGTTCACTGGGTACTTATCCGTACGAAAATCCCTATAGATTTACCTGTTTTTACAAGGAAATAAAATGTGATAAAAATATTTCTACATCCCATGGCCTTTCCCAACCATTTAAATTTTTCTCTTACAGGTCTAACACTTCCGAAAAACCAATACAACGCCCACCCGGAACAATATATAAAGCTAAACGAACCGTTCACTGGGTACTCATACGTACGAAAATCCCTATTGATTTACGTGTTTTTACAAGGAAATAAAATGTGAAAAAAATGTTTCTACATCCCATGGCCTTTCCCAACCATTTAAATTTTTCTCTTACAGGGCTAACACTTCCGAAAAACCAATACAACGCCCACCCGGAACAATATATAAAGCTAAACGAACCGTTCACTGGGTACTCATACGTACGAAAATCCCTATTGATTTACGTGTTTTTACAAGGAAATAAAATGTGAAAAAAATATTTCTACATCCCATGGCCTTTCCCAACCATTTAAATTTTTCTCTTACAGGTCTAACACTTCCGAAAAACCAATACAACGCCCACCCGGAACAATATATAAAGCTAAACGAACCGTTCACTTGGTACTCATACGTACGAAAATCCCTATTGATTTACCTGTTTTTACAAGGAAATAAAATGTGAAAAAAATATTTCTACATCCCATGGCCTTTCCCAACCATTTAAATTTTTCTCTTACATGTCTAACACTTCCGAAAAACCAATACAACGCCCACCCGGAACATTATATAAAGCTAAACAAACCGTTCACTCGGTACTCATACGTACGAAAATCCCTATTGATTTACCTGTTTTTACAAGGAAATAAAATGTGAAAAAAATATTTCTACATCCCATGGCCTTTCCCAACCATTTAAATTTTTCTCTTACATGTCTAACACTTCCGAAAAACCAATACAACGCCCACCCGGAACAATATATAAAGCTAAACGAACCGTTCACTGGGTACTCATACGTACGAAAATCCCTATTGATTTACCTGTTTTTACAAGGAAATAAAATGTGAAAAAAATGTTTCTACATCCCATGGCCTTTCCCAACCATTTAAATTTTTCTCTTACAGGGCTAACACTTCCGAAAAACCAATACAACGCCCACCTGGAACACTATATAAAGCTAAACGAACCGTTCACTGGGTACTTATACGCACGAAAATCCCTATTGATTTACCTGTTTTTACAAGGAAATAAAATGTGAAAAAAATATTTCTACATCCCATGGCCTTTCCCAACCATTTAAATTTTTTCTCTTACAAGTCTAACACTTCCAAAAAACCAATACAACGCCCAACCAGAACAATATATAAAGCTAAACGAACCGTTCACTGGGTACTTATCCGTACGAAAATCCCTATTGATTTACCTGTTTTTACAAGGAAATAAAATGTGAAAAAAATATTTCTACATCCCATGGCCTTTCCCAACCATTTAAATTTTTCTCTTACAGGTCTAACACTTCCGAAAAACCAATACAACGCCCACCCGGAACAATATATAAAGCTAAACGAACCGTTCACTGGGTACTCATACGTACGAAAATCCCTATTGATTTACCTGTTTTTACAAGGAAATAAAATGTGAAAAAAATATTTCTACATCCCATGGCCTTTCCCAACCATTTAAATTTTTCTCTTACAGGTCTAACACTTCCGAAAAACCAATACAACGCCCACCCGGAACACTATATAAAGCTAAACGAACCGTTCACTGGGTACTTATACGCACGAAAATCCCTATTGATTTACCTGTTTTTATAAGGAAATAAAATGTGAAAAAAATATTTCTACATCCCATGGCCTTTCCCAACCATTTAAATTTTTCTCTTACAGGTCTAACACTTCCGAAAAACCAATACAACGCCCACCCGGAACAATATATAAAGCTAAACGAACCGTTCACTGGGTACTCATACGTACGAAAATCCCTATTGATTTACGTGTTTTTACAAGGAAATAAAATGTGAAAAAAATGTTTCTACATCCCATGGCCTTTCCCAACCATTTAAATTTTTCTCTTACAGGGCTAACACTTCCGAAAAACCAATACAACGCCCACCCGGAACAATATATAAAGCTAAACGAACCGTTCACTGGGTACTCATACGTACGAAAATCCCTATTGATTTACGTGTTTTTACAAGGAAATAAAATGTGAAAAAAATATTTCTACATCCCATGGCCTTTCCCAACCATTTAAATTTTTCTCTTACAGGTCTAACACTTCCGAAAAACCAATACAACGCCCACCCGGAACAATATATAAAGCTAAACGAACCGTTCACTTGGTACTCATACGTACGAAAATCCCTATTGATTTACCTGTTTTTACAAGGAAATAAAATGTGAAAAAAATATTTCTACATCCCATGGCCTTTCCCAACCATTTAAATTTTTCTCTTACATGTCTAACACTTCCGAAAAACCAATACAACGCCCACCCGGAACATTATATAAAGCTAAACAAACCGTTCACTCGGTACTCATACGTACGAAAATCCCTATTGATTTACCTGTTTTTACAAGGAAATAAAATGTGAAAAAAATATTTCTACATCCCATGGCCTTTCCCAACCATTTAAATTTTTCTCTTACATGTCTAACACTTCCGAAAAACCAATACAACGCCCACCCGGAACAATATATAAAGCTAAACGAACCGTTCACTGGGTACTCATACGTACGAAAATCCCTATTGATTTACCTGTTTTTACAAGGAAATAAAATGTGAAAAAAATGTTTCTACATCCCATGGCCTTTCCCAACCATTTAAATTTTTCTCTTACAGGGCTAACACTTCCGAAAAACCAATACAACGCCCACCTGGAACACTATATAAAGCTAAACGAACCGTTCACTGGGTACTTATACGCACGAAAATCCCTATTGATTTACCTGTTTTTACAAGGAAATAAAATGTGAAAAAAATATTTCTACATCCCATGGCCTTTCCCAACCATTTAAATTTTTTCTCTTACAAGTCTAACACTTCCAAAAAACCAATACAACGCCCAACCAGAACAATATATAAAGCTAAACGAACCGTTCACTGGGTACTTATCCGTACGAAAATCCCTATTGATTTACCTGTTTTTACAAGGAAATAAAATGTGAAAAAAATATTTCTACATCCCATGGCCTTTCCCAACCATTTAAATTTTTCTCTTACAGGTCTAACACTTCCGAAAAACCAATACAACGCCCACCCGGAACAATATATAAAGCTAAACGAACCGTTCACTGGGTACTCATACGTACGAAAATCCCTATTGATTTACCTGTTTTTACAAGGAAATAAAATGTGAAAAAAATATTTCTACATCCCATGGCCTTTCCCAACCATTTAAATTTTTCTCTTACAGGTCTAACACTTCCGAAAAACCAATACAACGCCCACCCGGAACACTATATAAAGCTAAACGAACCGTTCACTGGGTACTTATACGCACGAAAATCCCTATTGATTTACCTGTTTTTATAAGGAAATAAAATGTGAAAAAAATATTTCTACATCCCATGGCCTTTCCCAACCATTTAAATTTTTCTCTTACAGGTCTAACACTTCCGAAAAACCAATACAACGCCCACCCGGAACAATATATAAAGCTAAACGAACCGTTCACTTGGTACTCATACGTACGAAAATCCCTATTGATTTACCTGTTTTTACAAGGAAATAAAATGTGAAAAAAATATTTCTACATCCCATGGCCTTTCCCAACCATTTAAATTTTTCTCTTACATGTCTAACACTTCCGAAAAACCAATACAACGCCCACCCGGAACAATATATAAAGCTAAACGAACCGTTCACTGGGTACTCATACGTACGAAAATCCCTATTGATTTACCTGTTTTTACAAGGAAATAAAATGTGTAAAAAATGTTTCTACATCCCATGGCCTTTCCCAACCATTTAAATTTTTCTCTTACAAGTCTAACACTTCCGAAAAACCAATACAACGCCCAACCAGAACAATATATAAAGCTAAACGAACCGTTCACTGGGTACTTATCCGTACGAAAATCCCTATAGATTTACCTGTTTTTACAAGGAAATAAAATGTGATAAAAATATTTCTACATCCCATGGCCTTTCCCAACCATTTAAATTTTTCTCTTACAGGTCTAACACTTCCGAAAAACCAATACAACGCCCACCCGGAACAATATATAAAGCTAAACGAACCGTTCACTGGGTACTCATACGTACGAAAATCCCTATTGATTTACGTGTTTTTACAAGGAAATAAAATGTGAAAAAAATGTTTCTACATCCCATGGCCTTTCCCAACCATTTAAATTTTTCTCTTACAGGGCTAACACTTCCGAAAAACCAATACAACGCCCACCCGGAACAATATATAAAGCTAAACGAACCGTTCACTGGGTACTCATACGTACGAAAATCCCTATTGATTTACCTGTTTTTACAAGGAAATAAAATGTGAAAAAAATGTTTCTACATCCCATGGCCTTTCCCAACCATTTAAATTTTTCTCTTACAGGGCTAACACTTCCGAAAAACCAATACAACGCCCACCCGGAACAATATATAAAGCTAAACGAACCGTTCACTGGGTACTTATCCGTACGAAAATCCCTATTGGTTTACCTGTTTTTACAAGGAAATAAAAGGTGAAAACAATATTTCTACATCCAATGGCCTTTCCCAACCATTTAAATTTTTCTCTTACAGGTCTAACACTTCTGAAAAACCAATACAACGCCCACCCGGAACAATATATAAAGCTAAACGAACCGTTCACTCGGTACTCATACGTACGAAAATCCCTATTGATTTACCTGTTTTTACAAGAAAATAAAATGTGAAAAAAATGTTTCTACATCCCATGGCCTTTCCCAACCATTTAAATTTTTCTCTTACAGGTCTAACACTTCCGAAAAACCAATACAACGCCCACCCGGAACATTATATAAAGCTAAACGAACCGTTCACTCGGTACTCATACGTACGAAAATCCCTATTGATTTACCTGTTTTTACAAGGAAATAAAATGTGAAAAAAATATTTCTACATCCCATGGCCTTTCCCAACCATTTAAATTTTTCTCTTACAGGTCTAACACTTCCGAAAAACCAATACAACGCCCACCCGGAACATTATATAAAGCTAAACGAACCGTTCACTCGGTACTCATACGTACGAAAATCGCTATTGATTTACCTGTTTTTACAAGGAAATAAAATGTGAAAAAAATGTTTCTACATCCCATGGCCTTTCCCAACCATTTAAATTTTTCTCTTACAGGGCTAACACTTCCGAAAAACCAATACAACGCCCAACCGGAACACTATATAAAGGTAAACGAACCGTTCACTGGGTACTTATACGCACGAAAATCCCTATTGATTTACCTGTTTTTATAAGGAAATAAAATGTGAAAAAAATATTTCTACATCCCATGGCCTTTCCCAACCATTTAAATTTTTCTCTTACAGGTCTAACACTTCCGAAAAACCAATACAACGCCCACCCGGAACATTATATAAAGCTAAACGAACCGTTCACTCGGTACTCATACGTACGAAAATCCCTATTGATTTACCTGTTTTTACAAGGAAATAAAATGTGAAAAAAATATTTCTACATCCCATGGCCTTTCCCAACCATTTAAATTTTTCTCTTACATGTCTAACACTTCCGAAAAACCAATACAACGCCCACGCGGAACAATATATAAAGCTAAACGAACCGTTCACTGGGTACTCATACGTACGAAAATCCCTATTGATTTACCTGTTTTTACAAGGAAATAAAATGTGAAAAAAATGTTTCTACATCCCATGGCCTTTCCCAACCATTTAAATTTTTCTCTTACATGTCTAACACTTCCGAAAAACCAATACAACGCCCACCCGGAACAATATATAAAGCTAAACGAACCGTTCACTGGGTACTCATACGTACGAAAATCCCTATTGATTTACCTGTTTTTAGAAGGAAATAAAATGTGAAAAAAATATTTCTACATCCCATGGCCTTTCCCAACCCTTTAAATTTTTCTCTTACAGGGCTAACACTTCCGAAAAACCAATACAATGCCCACCCGGAACACTATATAAAGCTAAACGAACCGTTCACTGGGTACTTATACGCACGAAAATCCCTATTGATTTACCTGTTTTTACAAGGAAATAAAATGTGAAAAAAATATTTCTACATCCCATGGCCTTTCCCAACCATTTAAATTTTTCTCTTATAGGTCTAACACTTCCGAAAAACCAATACAACGCCCACCCGGAACAATATATAAAGCTAAACGAACCGTTCACTGGGTACTCATACGTACGAAAATCCCTATTGATTTACCTGTTTTTACAAGGAAATAAAATGTGAAAAAAATATTTCTACATCCCATGGCCCTTCCCAACCATTTAAATTTTTCTCTTACAGTTCTAACACGTCCGAAAAACCAATACAACGCCCATCCGGAACAATATATAAAGCTAAACGCACCGTTCACTGGGTACTTATCCGTACGAAAATCCCTATTGATTTACCTGTTTTTACAAGGAAATAAAATGTGAAAACAATATTTCTACATCCCATGGCCTTTCCCAACCATTTAAATTTTTCTCTTACAGGTCTAACACTTCCGAAAAACCAATACAACGCCCACCCAGAACAATATATAAAGCTAAACGAACCGTTCACTGGGTATTTATCCGTACGAAAATCCCTATTGATTTACCTGTTTTTACAAGGAAATAAAATGTGAAAACAATATTTCTACATCCCATGGCCTTTCCCAACCATTTAAATTTTTCTCTTACAGGTCTAACACTTCCGAAAAACCCATACAACGCCCACCCGGAACAATATATAAAGCTAAACGAACCGTTCACTGGGTACTTATCCGTACGAAAATCCCTATTGATTTACCTGTTTTTACAAGGAAATAAAATGTGAAAAAAACATTTCTACATCCCATGGCCTTTCCCAACCATTTAAATTTTTCTCTTACTAGTCTAACACTTCCGAAAAACCAATACAACGCCCAACCGGAACAATATATAAAGCTAAACGAACCGTTCACTGGGTACTTATCCGTACGAAAATCCCTATAGATTTACCTGTTTTTACAAGGAAATAAAATGTGAAAAAAATATTTCTACATCCCATGGCCTTTCCCAACCATTTAAATTTTTCTCTTACAGGTCTAACACTTCCGAAAAACCAATACAACGCCCACCCGGAACAATATATAAAGCTAAACGAACCGTTCACTGGGTACTCATACGTACGAAAATCCCTATTGATTTACCTGTTTTTACAAGGAAATAAAATGTAAAAAAAATATTTCTACATCCCATGGCCCTTCCCAACCATTTAAATTTTTCTCTTACAGGTCTAACACGTCCGAAAAACCAATACAACGCCCATCCGGAACAATATATAAAGCTAAACGCACCGTTCACTGGTTACTTATATGTACGAAAATCCCTATTGATTTACCTGTTTTTACAAGGAAATAAAATGTGAAAAAAAATATTTCTACATACCATGGCCTTTCCCAACCTTTTAAATTTTTCTCTTACAGGGCTAACACTTCCGAAAAACCAATACAACGCCCAACCGGAACAATATATAAAGCTAAACGAACCGTTCACTGGGTACTTATCCGTACGAAAATCCCTATAGATTTACCTGTTTTTGGAAGGAAATAAAATGTGAAAAAAATATTTCTACATCCCATGGCCTTTCCCAACCATTTAATTTTTCTCTTACAGGTCTAACATTTCCGAAAAACCAATACAACGCCCACCCGGTACAATATATAAAGCTAAACGAACCGTTCACTGGGTACTCATACGTACGAAAATCCCTATTGATTTACCTGTTTTTACAAGGAAATAAAATGTGAAAAAAATATTTCTACATCCCATGGCCCTTCCCAACCATTTAAATTTTTCTCTTACAGGTCTAACATGTCCGAAAAACCAATACGACACCCATCCGGAACAATATATAAAGCTAAACGCACCGTTCACTGGGTACTTATCCGTACGAAAATCCCTATAGATTTACCTGTTTTTAGAAGGAAATAAAATGTGAAAAAAATATTTCTACATCCCATGGCCTTTCCCAACCATTTAAATTTTTCTCTTACAGGGCTAACACTTCCGAAAAACCAATACAACGCCCACCCGGAACACTATATAAAGCTAAACGAACCGTTCACTGGGTACTTATACGCACGAAAATCCCTATTGATTTACCTGTTTTTACAAGGAAATAAAATGTGAAAAAAATATTTCTACATCCCATGGCCCTTCCCAACCATTTAAATTTTTCTCTTACAGGTCTAACACGTCCGAAAAACCAATACAACGCCCATCCGGAACAATATATAAAGCTAAACGCACCGTTCACTGGGTACTTATATGTACGAAAATCCCTATTGATTTACCTGTTTTTACAAGGAAATAAAATGTGAAAAAAATATTTCTACATCCCATGGCCTTTCCCAACCATTTAAATTTTTCTCTTACAAGTCTAACACTTCCGAAAAACCAATACAACGCCCAACCAGAACAATATATAAAGCTAAACGAACCGTTCACTGGGTACTTATCCGTACGAAAATCCCTATAGATTTACCTGTTTTTACAAGGAAATAAAATGTGAAAAAAATATTTCTACATCCCATGGCCTTTCCCAACCATTTAAATTTTTCTCTTACAGGTCTAACACTTCCGAAAAACCAATACAACGCCCACCCGGAACAATATATAAAGCTAAACGAACCGTTCACTGGGTACTCATACGTACGAAAATCCCTATTGATTTACCTGTTTTTACAAGGAAATAAAATGTGAAAAAAATATTTCTACATCCCATGGCCTTTCCCAACCATTTAAATTTTTCTCTTACAAGTCTAACACTTCCGAAAAACCAATACAACGCCAAACCAGAACAATATATAAAGCTAAACGAACCGTTCACTGGGTACTTATCCTTACGAAAATCCCTATAGATTTACCTGTTTTTAGAAGGAAATAAAATGTGAAAAAAATATTTCTACATCCCATGGCCTTTCCCAACCATTTAAATTTTTCTCTTACAGGGCTAACACTTCCGAAAAACCAATACAACGCCCACCCGGAACACTATATAAAGCTAAACGAACCGTTCACTGGGTACTTATACGCACGAAAATCCCTATTGATTTACCTGTTTTTACAAGGAAATAAAATGTGAAAAAAATATTTCTACATCCCATGGCCCTTCCCAACCATTTAAATTTTTCTCTTACAGGTCTAACACGTCCGAAAAACCAATACAACGCCCATCCGGAACAATATATAAAGCTAAACGCACCGTTCACTGGGTACTTATATGTACGAAAATCCCTATTGATTTACCTGTTTTTACAAGGAAATAAAATGTGAAAAAAATATTTCTACATCCCATGGCCTTTCCCAACCATTTAAATTTTTCTCTTACAAGTCTAACACTTCCGAAAAACCAATACAACGCCCAACCAGAACAATATATAAAGCTAAACGAACCGTTCACTGGGTACTTATCCGTACGAAAATCCCTATAGATTTACCTGTTTTTACAAGGAAATAAAATGTGAAAAAAATATTTCTACATCCCATGGCCTTTCCCAACCATTTAAATTTTTCTCTTACAGGTCTAACACTTCCGAAAAACCAATACAACGCCCACCCGGAACAATATATAAAGCTAAACGAACCGTTCACTGGGTACTCATACGTACGAAAATCCCTATTGATTTACCTGTTTTTACAAGGAAATAAAATGTGAAAAAAATATTTCTACATCCCATGGCCTTTCCCAACCATTTAAATTTTTCTCTTACAAGTCTAACACTTCCGAAAAACCAATACAACGCCAAACCAGAACAATATATAAAGCTAAACGAACCGTTCACTGGGTACTTATCCGTACGAAAATCCCTATAGATTTACCTGTTTTTACAAGGAAATAAAATGTGAAAAAAATATTTCTACATCCCATGGCCTTTCCCAACCATTTAAATTTTTCTCTTACAGGTCTAACACTTCCGAAAAACCAATACAACGCCCACCCGGAACAATATATAAAGCTAAACGAACCGTTCACTGGGTACTCATACGTACGAAAATCCCTATTGATTTACCTGTTTTTACAAGGAAATAAAATGTGAAAAAAATATTTCTACATCCCATGGCCTTTCCCAACCATTTAAATTTTTCTCTTACAGGGCTAACACTTCCGAAAAACCAATACAACGCCCACCCGGAACACTATATAAAGCTAAACGAACCGTTCACTGGGTACTTATACGCACGAAAATCCCTATTGATTTACCTGTTTTTACAAGGAAATAAAATGTGAAAATAATATTTCTACATCCCATGGCCTTTCCCAACCATTTAAATTTTTCTCTTACAGGTCTAACACTTCCGAAAAACCAATACAACGCCCACCCGGAACAATATATAAAGCTAAACGAACCGTTCACTGGGTACTCATACGTACGAAAATCCCTATTGATTTACCTGTTTTTACAAGGAAATAAAATGTGAAAAAAATGTTTCTACATCCCATGGCCTTTCCCAACCATTTAAATTTTTCACTTACAGGGCTAACACTTCCGAAAAACCAATACAACGCCCACCCGGAACACTATATAAAGCTAAACGAACCGTTCACTGGGTACTTATACGCACGAAAATCCCTATTGATTTACCTGTTTTTACAAGGAAATAAAATGTGAAAAAAATATTTCTACATCCCATGGCCTTTCCCAACCATTTAAATTTTTCTCTTATAGGTCTAACACTTCCGAAAAACCAATACAACGCCCACCCGGAACAATATATAAAGCTAAACGAACCGTTCACTGGGTATTTATCCGTACGAAAATCCCTATTGATTTACCTGTTTTTACAAGGAAATAAAATGTGAAAACAATATTTCTACATCCCATGGCCTTTCCCAACCATTTAAATTTTTCTCTTACAGGTCTAACACTTCCGAAAAACCAATACAACGCCCACCCGGAACAATATATAAAGCTAAACGAACCGTTCACTGGGTACTTATCCGTACGAAAATCCCTATTGATTTACCTGTTTTTACAAGGAAATAAAATGTGAAAAAAACATTTCTACATCCCATGGCCTTTCCCAACCATTTAAATTTTTCTCTTACTAGTCTAACACTTCCGAAAAACCAATACAACGCCCAACCGGAACAATATATAAAGCTAAACGAACCGTTCACTGGGTACTTATCCGTACGAAAATCCCTATAGATTTACCTGTTTTTACAAGGAAATAAAATGTGAAAAAAATATTTCTACATCCCATGGCCTTTCCCAACCATTTAAATTTTTCTCTTACAGGTCTAACACTTCCGAAAAACCAATACAACGCCCACCCGGAACAATATATAAAGCTAAACGAACCGTTCACTGGGTACTCATACGTACGAAAATCCCTATTGATTTACCTGTTTTTACAAGGAAATAAAATGTGAAAAAAATATTTCTACATCCCATGGCCCTTCCCAACCATTTAAATTTTTCTCTTACAGGTCTAACACTTCCGAAAAACCAATACAACGCCCACCCGGAACAATATATAAAGCTAAACGAACCGTTCACTGGGTACTCATACGTACGAAAATCCCTATTGATTTACCTGTTTTTACAAGGAAATAAAATGTGAAAAAAATATTTCTACATCCCATGGCCCTTCCCAACCATTTAAATTTTTCTCTTACAGGTCTAACACGTCCGAAAAACCAATACAACGCCCATCCGGAACAATATATAAAGCTAAACGCACCGTTCACTGGTTACTTATATGTACGAAAATCCCTATTGATTTACCTGTTTTTACAAGGAAATAAAATGTGAAAAAAAATATTTCTACATCCCATGGCCTTTCCCAACCTTTTAAATTTTTCTCTTACAGGGCTAACACTTCCGAAAAACCAATACAACGCCCAACCGGAACAATATATAAAGCTAAACGAACCGTTCACTGGGTACTTATCCGTACGAAAATCCCTATAGATTTACCTGTTTTTGGAAGGAAATAAAATGTGAAAAAAATATTTCTACATCCCATGGCCTTTCCCAACCATTTAAATTTTTCTCTTACTAGTCTAACACTTCCGAAAAACCAATACAACGCCCACCCGGAACAATATATAAAGCTAAACGAACCGTTCACTGGGTATTTATCCGTACGAAAATCCCTATTGATTTACCTGTTTTTACAAGGAAATAAAATGTGAAAACAATATTTCTACATCCCATGGCCTTTCCCAACCATTTAAATTTTTCTCTTACAGGTCTAACACTTCCGAAAAACCAATACAACGCCCACCCGGAACAATATATAAAGCTAAACGAACCGTTCACTGGGTACTTATCCGTACGAAAATCCCTATTGATTTACCTGTTTTTACAAGGAAATAAAATGTGAAAAAAACATTTCTACATCCCATGGCCTTTCCCAACCATTTAAATTTTTCTCTTACTAGTCTAACACTTCCGAAAAACCAATACAACGCCCAACCGGAACAATATATAAAGCTAAACGAACCGTTCACTGGGTACTTATCCGTACGAAAATCCCTATAGATTTACCTGTTTTTACAAGGAAATAAAATGTGAAAAAAATATTTCTACATCCCATGGCCTTTCCCAACCATTTAAATTTTTCACTTACAGGGCTAACACTTCCGAAAAACCAATACAACGCCCACCCGGAACACTATATAAAGCTAAACGAACCGTTCACTGGGTACTTATACGCACGAAAATCCCTATTGATTTACCTGTTTTTACAAGGAAATAAAATGTGAAAAAAATATTTCTACATCCCATGGCCCTTCCCAACCATTTAAATTTTTCTCTTACAGGTCTAACACTTCCGAAAAACCAATACAACGCCCACCCGGAACAATATATAAAGCTAAACGAACCGTTCACTGGGTACTCATACGTACGAAAATCCCTATTGATTTACCTGTTTTTACAAGGAAATAAAATGTGAAAAAAATATTTCTACATCCCATGGCCCTTCCCAACCATTTAAATTTTTCTCTTACAGGTCTAACACGTCCGAAAAACCAATACAACGCCCATCCGGAACAATATATAAAGCTAAACGCACCGTTCACTGGTTACTTATATGTACGAAAATCCCTATTGATTTACCTGTTTTTACAAGGAAATAAAATGTGAAAAAAAATATTTCTACATCCCATGGCCTTTCCCAACCTTTTAAATTTTTCTCTTACAGGGCTAACACTTCCGAAAAACCAATACAACGCCCAACCGGAACAATATATAAAGCTAAACGAACCGTTCACTGGGTACTTATCCGTACGAAAATCCCTATAGATTTACCTGTTTTTGGAAGGAAATAAAATGTGAAAAAAATATTTCTACATCCCATGGCCTTTCCCAACCATTTAAATTTTTCTCTTACAGGTCTAACATTTCCGAAAAACCAATACAACGCCCACCCGGAACAATATATAAAGCTAAACGAACCGTTCACTGGGTACTCATACGTACGAAAATCCCTATTGATTTACCTGTTTTTACAAGGAAATAAAATGTGAAAAAAATATTTCTACATCCCATGGCCCTTCCCAACCATTTAAATTTTTCTCTTACAGGTCTAACATGTCCGAAAAACCAATACGACACGCATCCGGAACAATATATAAAGCTAAACGCACCGTTCACTGGGTACTTATCCGTACGAAAATCCGTATAGATTTACCTGTTTTTAGAAGGAAATAAAATGTGAAAAAAATATTTCTACATCCCATGGCCTTTCCCAACCATTTAAATTTTTCTCTTAAAGGGCTAACACTTCCGAAAAACCAATACAACGCCCACCCGGAACACTATATAAAGCTAAACGAACCGTTCACTGGGTACTTATACGCACGAAAATCCCTATTGATTTACCTGTTTTTACAAGGAAATAAAATGTGAAAAAAATATTTCTACATCCCATGGCCCTTCCCAACCATTTAAATTTTTCTCTTACAGGTCTAACACGTCCGAAAAACCAATACAACGCCCATCCGGAACAATATATAAAGCTAAACGCACCGTTCACTGGGTACTTATATGTACGAAAATCCCTATTGATTTACCTGTTTTTACAAGGAAATAAAATGTGAAAAAAATATTTCTACATCCCATGGCCTTTCCCAACCATTTAAATTTTTCTCTTACAAGTCTAACACTTCCGAAAAACCAATACAACGCCCAACCAGAACAATATATAAAGCTAAACGAACCGTTCACTGGGTACTTATCCGTACGAAAATCCCTATAGATTTACCTGTTTTTACAAGGAAATAAAATGTGAAAAAAATATTTCTACATCCCATGGCCTTTCCCAACCATTTAAATTTTTCTCTTACAGGTCTAACACTTCCGAAAAACCAATACAACGCCCACCCAGAACAATATATAAAGCTAAACGAACCGTTCACTGGGTATTTATCCGTACGAAAATCCCTATTGATTTACCTGTTTTTACAAGGAAATAAAATGTGAAAACAATATTTCTACATCCCATGGCCTTTCCCAACCATTTAAATTTTTCTCTTACAGGTCTAACACTTCCGAAAAACCAATATAACGCCCACCCGGAACAATATATAAAGCTAAACGAACCGTTCACTGGGTACTCATACGTACGAAAATCCCTATTGATTTACCTGTTTTTACAAGGAAATAAAATGTGAAAAAAATATTTCTACATCCCATGGCCTTTCCCAACCATTTAAATTTTTCTCTTACAGGGCTAACACTTCCGAAAAACCAATACAACGCCCACCCGGAACACTATATAAAGCTAAACGAACCGTTCACTGGGTACTTATACGCACGAAAATCCCTATTGATTTACCTGTTTTTACAAGGAAATAAAATGTGAAAATAATATTTCTACATCCCATGGCCTTTCCCAACCATTTAAATTTTTCTCTTACAGGTCTAACACGTCCGAAAAACCAATACAACGCCCACCCGGAACAATATATAAAGCTAAACGAACCGTTCACTGGGTACTCATACGTACGAAAATCCCTATTGATTTACCTGTTTTTACAAGGAAATAAAATGTGAAAAAAATGTTTCTACATCCCATGGCCTTTCCCAACCATTTAAATTTTTCTCTTACAGGTCTAACACTTCCGAAAAACCAATACAACGCCCACCCGGAACACTATATAAAGTTAAACGAACCGTTCACTGGGTACTTATACGCACGAAAATCCCTATTGATTTACCTGTTTTTACAAGGAAATAAAATGTGAAAAAAATATTTCTACATCCCATGGCCTTTCCCAACCATTTAAATTTTTCTCTTATAGGTCTAACACTTCCGAAAAACCAATACAACGCCCACCCGGAACAATATATAAAGCTAAACGAACCGTTCACTGGGTACTCATACGTACGAAAATCCCTATTGATTTACCTGTTTTTACAGGGAAATAAAATGTGAAAAAAATATTTCTACATCCCATGGCCTTTCCCAACCATTTAAATTTTTCTCTTACAGGTCTAACACTTCCGAAAAACCAATACAACGCCCACCCGTAACAATATATAAAGCTAAAGGAACCGTTCACTGGGTACTTATCCGTACGAAAATCCCTATTGATTTACCTGTTTTTACAAGGAAATAAAATGTGAAAAAAATATTTCTACATCCCATGGCCCTTCCCAACCATTTAAATTTTTCTCTTACAGGTCTTACACGTCCGAAAAACCAATACAACGCCCATCCGGAACAATATATAAAGCTAAACGCACCGTTCACTGGGTACTTATCCGTACGAAAATCCCTATTGATTTACCTGTTTTTACAAGGAAATAAAATGTGAAAACAATATTTCTACATCCCATGGCCTTTCCCAACCATTTAAATTTTTCTCTTACAGGTCTAACACTTCCGAAAAACCAATACAACGCCCACCCAGAACAATATATAAAGCTAAACGAACCGTTCACTGGGTATTTATCCGTACGATAATCCCTATTGATTTACCTGTTTTTACAAGGAAATAAAATGTGAAAACAATATTTCTACATCCCATGGCCTTTCCCAACCATTTAAATTTTTCTCTTACAGGTCTAACACTTCCGAAAAACCAATACAACGCCCACCCGGAACAATATATAAAGCTAAACGAACCGTTCACTGGGTACTTATCCGTACGAAAATCCCTATTGATTTACCTGTTTTTACAAGGAAATAAAATGTGAAAAAAACATTTCTACATCCCATGGCCTTTCCCAACCATTTAAATTTTTCTCTTACTAGTCTAACACTTCCGAAAAACCAATACAACGCCCAACCGGAACAATATATAAAGCTAAACGAACCGTTCACTGGGTACTTATCCGTACGAAAATCCCTATAGATTTACCTGTTTTTACAAGGAAATAAAATGTGAAAAAAATATTTCTACATCCCATGGCCTTTCCCAACCATTTAAATTTTTCTCTTACAGGTCTAACACTTCCGAAAAACCAATACAACGCCCACCCGGAACAATATATAAAGCTAAACGAACCGTTCACTGGGTACTCATACGTACGAAAATCCCTATTGATTTACCTGTTTTTAGAAGGAAATAAAATGTGAAAAAAATATTTCTACATCCCATGGCCCTTCCCAACCATTTAAATTTTTCTCTTACAGGTCTAACACTTCCGAAAAACCAATACAACGCCCACCCGGAACAATATATAAAGCTAAACGAACCGTTCACTGGGTACTCATACGTACGAAAATCCCTATTGATTTACCTGTTTTTACAAGGAAATAAAATGTGAAAAAAATATTTCTACATCCCATGGCCCTTCCCAACCATTTAAATTTTTCTCTTACAGGTCTAACACGTCCGAAAAACCAATACAACGCCCATCCGGAACAATATATAAAGCTAAACGCACCGTTCACTGGTTACTTATATGTACGAAAATCCCTATTGATTTACCTGTTTTTACAAGGAAATAAAATGTGAAAAAAAATATTTCTACATCCCATGGCCTTTCCCAACCTTTTAAATTTTTCTCTTACAGGGCTAACACTTCCGAAAAACCAATACAACGCCCAACCGGAACAATATATAAAGCTAAACGAACCGTTCACTGGGTACTTATCCGTACGAAAATCCCTATAGATTTACCTGTTTTTAGAAGGAAATAAAATGTGAAAAAAATATTTCTACATCCCATGGCCTTTCCCAACCATTTAAATTTTTCTCTTACAGGTCTAACACTTCCGAAAAACCAATACAACGCCCACCCGGAACAATATATAAAGCTAAACGAACCGTTCACTGGGTACTCATACGTACGAAAATCCCTATTGATTTACCTGTTTTTACAAGGAAATAAAATGTGAAAAAAATATTTCTACATCCCATGGCCCTTCCCAACCATTTAAATTTTTCTCTTACAGGTCTAACATGTCCGAAAAACCAATACGACACCCATCCGGAACAATATATAAAGCTAAACGCACCGTTCACTGGGTACTTATCCGTACGAAAATCCCTATAGATTTACCTGTTTTTAGAAGGAAATAAAATGTGAAAAAAATATTTCTACATCCCATGGCCTTTCCCAACCATTTAAATTTTTCTCTTACAGGGCTAACACTTCCGAAAAACCAATACAACGCCCACCCGGAACACTATATAAAGCTAAACGAACCGTTCACTGGGTACTTATACGCACGAAAATCCCTATTGATTTACCTGTTTTTACAAGGAAATAAAATGTGAAAAAAATATTTCTACATCCCATGGCCCTTCCCAACCATTTAAATTTTTCTCTTACAGGTCTAACACGTCCGAAAAACCAATACAACGCCCATCCGGAACAATATATAAAGCTAAACGCACCGTTCACTGGGTACTTATATGTACGAAAATCCCTATTGATTTACCTGTTTTTACAAGGAAATAAAATGTGAAAAAAATATTTCTACATCCCATGGCCTTTCCCAACCATTTAAATTTTTCTCTTACAGGGCTAACACTTCCGAAAAACCAATACAACGCCCACCCGGAACAATATATAAAGCTAAACGAACCGTTCACTGGGTACTTATCCGTACGAAAATCCCTATTGATTTACCTGTTTTTACAAGGAAATAAAATGTGAAAAAAATATTTCTACATCCCATGGCCTTTCCCAACCATTTAAACTTTTCTTTTACAGGTCTAACACTTCCGAAAAACCAATACAACGCCCACCCGGAACAATATATAAAGCTAAACGAACCGTTCACTGGGTACTCATACGTACGAAAATCCCTATTGATTTACCTGTTTTTACAAGGAAATAAAATGTGAAAAAAATATTTCTACATCCCATGGCCTTTCCCAACCATTTAAATTTTTCTCTTACAGGGCTAACACTTCCGAAAAACCAATACAACGCCCACCCGGAACACTATATAAAGCTAAACGAACCGTTCACTGGGTACTTATACGCACGAAAATCCCTATTGATTTACCTGTTTTTACAAGGAAATAAAATGTGAAAATAATATTTCTACATCCCATGGCCTTTCCCAACCATTTAAATTTTTCTCTTACAGGTCTAACACTTCCGAAAAACCAATACAACGCCCACCCGGAACAATATATAAAGCTAAACGAACGTCTCACTGGGTACTCATACGTACGAAAATCCCTATTGATTTACCTGTTTTTACAAGGAAATAAAATGTGAAAAAAATGTTTCTACATCCCATGGCCCTTCCCAACCATTTAAATTTTTCTCTTACAGGTCTAACACGTCCGAAAAACCAATACAACGCCCATCCGGAACAATATATAAAGCTAAACGCACCGTTCACTGGGTACTTATATGTACGAAAATCCCTATTGATTTACCTGTTTTTACAAGGAAATAAAATGTGAAAAAAATATTTCTACATCCCATGGCCTTTCCCAACCATTTAAATTTTTCTCTTACAGGTCTAACACTTCCGAAAAACCAATACAACGCCCACCCGGAACAATATATAAAGCTAAACGAACCGTTCACTGGGTACTTATCCGTACGAAAATCCCTATTGATTTACCTGTTTTTACAAGGAAATAAAATGTGAAAAAAATATTTCTACATCCCATGGCCTTTCCCAACCATTTAAATTTTTCTCTTACAAGTCTAACACTTCCGAAAAACCAATACAACGCCCAACCAGAACAATATATAAAGCTAAACGAACCGTTCACTGGGTACTTATCCGTACGAAAATCCCTATAGATTTACCTGTTTTTACAAGGAAATAAAATGTGAAAAAAATATTTCTACATCCCATGGCCTTTCCCAACCATTTAAATTTTTCTCTTACAGGTCTAACACTTCCGAAAAACCAATACAACGCCCACCCGGAACAATATATAAAGCTAAACGAACCGTTCACTGGGTACTCATACGTACGAAAATCCCTATTGATTTACCTGTTTTTACAAGGAAATAAAATGTGAAAAAAATATTTCTACATCCCATGGCCTTTCCCAACCATTTAAATTTTTCTCTTACAGGGCTAACACTTCCGAAAAACCAATACAACGCCCACCCGGAACACTATATAAAGCTAAACGAACCGTTCACTGGGTACTTATACGCACGAAAATCCCTATTGATTTACCTGTTTTTACAAGGAAATAAAATGTGAAAATAATATTTCTACATCCCATGGCCTTTCCCAACCATTTAAATTTTTCTCTTACAGGTCTAACACTTCTGAAAAACCAATACAACGCCCACCCGGAACAATATATAAAGCTAAACGAACCGTTCACTGGGTACTCATACGTACGAAAATCCCTATTGATTTACCTGTTTTTACAAGGAAATAAAATGTGAAAAAAATGTTTCTACATCCCATGGCCTTTCCCAACCATTTAAATTTTTCTCTTACAGGGCTAACACTTCCGAAAAACCAATACAACGCCCACCCGGAACACTATATAAAGCTAAACGAACCGTTCACTGGGTACTTATACGCACGAAAATCCCTATTGATTTACCTGTTTTTACAAGGAAATAAAATGTGAAAAAAATATTTCTACATCCCATGGCCTTTCCCAACCATTTAAATTTTTCTCTTATAGGTCTAACACTTCCGAAAAACCAATACAACGCCCACCCGGAACAATATATAAAGCTAAACGAACCGTTCACTGGGTACTCATACGTACGAAAATCCCTATTGATTTACCTGTTTTTACAGGGAAATAAAATGTGAAAAAAATATTTCTACATCCCATGGCCTTTCCCAACCATTTAAATTTTTCTCTTACAGGTCTAACACTTCCGAAAAACCAATACAACGCCCACCCGGAACAATATATAAAGCTAAAGGAACCGTTCACTGGGTACTTATCCGTACGAAAATCCCTATTGATTTACCTGTTTTTACAAGGAAATAAAATGTGAAAAAAATATTTCTACATCCCATGGCCCTTCCCAACCATTTAAATTTTTCTCTTACAAGTCTAACACGTCCAAAAAACCAATACAACGCCCATCCGGAACAATATATAAAGCTAAACGCACCGTTCACTGGGTACTTATCCGTACGAAAATCCCTATTGATTTACCTGTTTTTACAAGGAAATAAAATGTGAAAACAATATTTCTACATCCCATGGCCTTTCCCAACCATTTAAATTTTTCTCTTACAGGTCTAACACTTCCGAAAAACCAATACAACGCCCACCCAGAACAATATATAAAGCTAAACGAACCGTTCACTGGGTATTTATCCGTACGAAAATCCCTATTGATTTACCTGTTTTTACAAGGAAATAAAATGTGAAAACAATATTTCTACATCCCATGGCCTTTCCCAACCATTTAAATTTTTCTCTTACAGGTCTAACACTTCCGAAAAACTAATACAACGCCCACCCGGAACAATATATAAAGCTAAACGAACCGTTCACTGGGTACTTATCCGTACGAAAATCCCTATTGATTTACCTGTTTTTACAAGGAAATAAAATGTGAAAAAAACATTTCTACATCCCATGGCCTTTCCCAACCATTTAAATTTTTCTCTTACTAGTCTAACACTTCCGAAAAACCAATACAACGCCCAACCGGAACAATATATAAAGCTAAACGAACCGTTCACTGGGTACTTATCCGTACGAAAATCCCTATAGATTTACCTGTTTTTACAAGGAAATAAAATGTGAAAAAAATATTTCTACATCCCATGGCCCTTCCCAACCATTTAAATTTTTCTCTTACAGGTCTAACACTTCCGAAAAACCAATACAACGCCCACCCGGAACAATATATAAAGCTAAACGAACCGTTCACTGGGTACTCATACGTACGAAAATCCCTATTGATTTACCTGTTTTTACAAGGAAATAAAATGTGAAAAAAATATTTCTACATCCCATGGCCCTTCCCAACCATTTAAATTTTTCTCTTACTAGTCTAACACTTCCGAAAAACCAATACAACGCCCAACCGGAACAATATATAAAGCTAAACGAACCGTTCACTGGGTACTTATCCGTACGAAAATCCCTATAGATTTACCTGTTTTTACAAGGAAATAAAATGTGAAAAAATATTTCTACATCCCATGGCCTTTCCCAACCATTTAAATTTTTCTCTTACAGGTCTAACACTTCCGAAAAACCAATACAACGCCCACCCGGAACAATATATAAAGCTAAACGAACCGTTCACTGGGTACTCATACGTACGAAAATCCCTATTGATTTACCTGTTTTTACAAGGAAATAAAATGTGAAAAAAATATTTCTACATCCCATGGCCCTTCCCAACCATTTAAATTTTTCTCTTACAGGTCTAACACTTCCGAAAAACCAATACAACGCCCACCCGGAACAATATATAAAGCTAAACGAACCGTTCACTGGGTACTCATACGTACGAAAATCCCTATTGATTTACCTGTTTTTACAAGGAAATAAAATGTGAAAAAAATATTTCTACATCCCATGGCCCTTCCCAACCATTTAAATTTTTCTCTTACAGGTCTAACACGTCCGAAAAACCAATACAACGCCCATCCGGAACAATATATAAAGCTAAACGCACCGTTCACTGGTTACTTATATGTACGAAAATCCCTATTGATTTACCTGTTTTTACAAGGAAATAAAATGTGAAAAAAAATATTTCTACATCCCATGGCCTTTCCCAACCTTTTAAATTTTTCTCTTACAGGGCTAACACTTCCGAAAAACCAATACAACGCCCAACCGGAACAATATATAAAGCTAAACGAACCGTTCACTGGGTACTTATCCGTACGAAAATCCCTATAGATTTACCTGTTTTTAGAAGGAAATAAAATGTGAAAAAAATATTTCTACATCCCATGGCCTTTCCCAACCATTTAAATTTTTCTCTTACAGGTCTAACACTTCCGAAAAACCAATACAACGCCCACCCGGAACAATATATAAAGCTAAACGAACCGTTCACTGGGTACTCATACGTACGAAAATCCCTATTGATTTACCTGTTTTTACAAGGAAATAAAATGTGAAAAAAATATTTCTACATCCCATGGCCCTTCCCAACCATTTAAATTTTTCTCTTACAGGTCTAACATGTCCGAAAAACCAATACGACACCCATCCGGAACAATATATAAAGCTAAACGCACCGTTCACTGGGTACTTATCCGTACGAAAATCCCTATAGATTTACCTGTTTTTAGAAGGAAATAAAATGTGAAAAAAATATTTCTACATCCCATGGCCTTTCCCAACCATTTAAATTTTTCTCTTACAGGGCTAACACTTCCGAAAAACCAATACAACGCCCACCCGGAACACTATATAAAGCTAAACGAACCGTTCACTGGGTACTTATACTCACGAAAATCCCTATTGATTTACCTGTTTTTACAAGGAAATAAAATGTGAAAAAAATATTTCTACATCCCATGGCCCTTCCCAACCATTTAAATTTTTCTCTTACAGGTCTAACACGTCCGAAAAACCAATACAACGCCCATCCGGAACAATATATAAAGCTAAACGCACCGTTCACTGGGTACTTATATGTACGAAAATCCCTATTGATTTACCTGTTTTTACAAGGAAATAAAATGTGAAAAAAATATTTCTACATCCCATGGCCTTTCCCAACCATTTAAATTTTTCTCTTACAGGGCTAACACTTCCGAAAAACCAATACAACGTCCACCCGGACTAATATATTAAGCTAAACGAACCGTTCACTGGGTACTTATACGGACGAAAATCCCTATTGATTTACCTGTTTTTACAAGGAAATAAAAGGTGAAAACAATATTTCTACATCCAATGGCCTTTCCCAACCATTTAAATTTTTCTCTTACAGGTCTAACACTTCCGAAAAACCAATACAACGCCCACCCGGAACAATATATAAAGCTAAACGAACCGTTCACTGGGTACTTATCCATACGAAAATCCCTATTGATTTACCTGTTTTTACAAGGAAATAAAATGTGAAAAAAATATTTCTACATCCCATGGCCTTTCCCAACCATTTAAATTTTTCTCTTACAAGTCTAACACTTCCGAAAAACCAATACAACGCCCAACCAGAACAATATTTAAAGCTAAACGAACCGTTCACTGGGTACTTATCCGTACGAAAATCCCTATAGATTTACCTGTTTTTACAAGGAAATAAAATGTGAAAAAAATATTTCTACATCCCATGGCCTTTCCCAACCATTTAAATTTTTCTCTTACAGGTCTAACACTTCCGAAAAACCAATACAACGCCCACCCGGAACAATATATAAAGCTAAACGAACCGTTCACTGGGTACTCATACGTACGAAAATCCCTATTGATTTACCTGTTTTTACAAGGAAATAAAATGTGAAAAAAATATTTCTACATCCCATGGCCTTTCCCAACCATTTAAATTTTTCTCTTACAGGGCTAACACTTCCGAAAAACCAATACAACTCCCACCCGGAACACTATATAAAGCTAAACGAACCGTTCACTGGGTACTTATACGCACGAATATCCCTATTGATTTACCTGTTTTTACAAGGAAATAAAATGTGAAAATAATATTTCTACATCCCATGGCCTTTCCCAACCATTTAAATTTTTCTCTTACAGGTCTAACACTTCCGAAAAACCAATACAACGCCCACCCGGAACAATATATAAAGCTAAACGAACCGTTCACTGGGTACTCATACGTACGAAAATCCCTATTGATTTACCTGTTTTTACAAGGAAATAAAATGTGAAAAAAATGTTTCTACATCCCATGGCCTTTCCCAACCATTTAAATTTTTCTCTTACAGGGCTAACACTTCCGAAAAACCAATACAACGCCCACCCGGAACACTATATAAAGCTAAACGAACCGTTCACTGGGTACTTATACGCACGAAAATCCCTATTGATTTACCTGTTTTTACAAGGAAATAAAATGTGAAAAAAATATTTCTACATCCCATGGCCTTTCCCAACCATTTACATTTTTCTCTTACAGGGCTAACACTTCCGAAAAACCAATACAACGCCCACCCGGAACAATATATAAAGCTAAACGAACCGTTCACTGGGTACTCATACGTACGAAAATCCCTATTGATTTACCTGTTTTTACAAGGAAATAAAATGTGAAAAAAATATTTCTACATCCCATGGCCTTTCCCAACCATTTAAATTTTTCTCTTACAGGTCTAACACTTCCGAAAAACCAATACAACGTCCACCCGGAACAATATATAAAGCTAAACGAACCGTTCACTGGGTACTCATACGTACGAAAATCCCTATTGATTTACCTGTTTTTACAAGGAAATAAAATGTGAAAAAAATATTTCTACATCCCATGGCCTTTCCCAACCATTTAAATTTTTCTCTTACAGGGCTAACACTTCCGAAAAACCAATACAACTCCCACCCGGAACACTATATAAAGCTAAACGAACCGTTCACTGGGTACTTATACGCACGAAAATCCCTATTGATTTACCTGTTTTTACAAGGAAATAAAATGTGAAAATAATATTTCTACATCCCATGGCCTTTCCCAACCATTTAAATTTTTCTCTTACAGGTCTAACACTTCCGAAAAACCAATACAACGCCCACCCGGAACAATATATAAAGCTAAACGAACCGTTCACTGGGTACTCATACGTACGAAAATCCCTATTGATTTACCTGTTTTTACAAGGAAATAAAATGTGAAAAAAATGTTTCTACATCCCATGGCCTTTCCCAACCATTTAAATTTTTCTCTTACAGGGCTAACACTTCCGAAAAACCAATACAACGCCCACCCGGAACACTATATAAAGCTAAACGAACCGTTCACTGGGTACTTATACGCACGAAAATCCCTATTGATTTACCTGTTTTTACAAGGAAATAAAATGTGAAAAAAATATTTCTACATCCCATGGCCTTTCCCAACCATTTACATTTTTCTCTTACAGGTCTAACACTTCCGAAAAACCAATACAACGCCCACCCGGAACAATATATAAAGCTAAACGAACCGTTCACTGGGTACTCATACGTACGAAAATCCCTATTGATTTACCTGTTTTTACAAGGAAATAAAATGTGAAAAAAATATTTCTACATCCCATGGCCTTTCCCAACCATTTAAATTTTTCTCTTACAGGTCTAACACTTCCGAAAAACCAATACAACGCCCACCCGGAACAATATATAAAGCTAAACGAACCGTTCACTGGGTACTCATACGTACGAAAATCCCTATTGATTTACCTGTTTTTACAAGGAAATAAAATGTGAAAAAAATATTTCTACATCCCATGGCCTTTCCCAACCATTTAAATTTTTCTCTTACAGGGCTAACACTTCCGAAAAACCAATACAACTCCCACCCGGAACACTATATAAAGCTAAACGAACCGTTCACTGGGTACTTATACGCACGAAAATCCCTATTGATTTACCTGTTTTTACAAGGAAATAAAATGTGAAAATAATATTTCTACATCCCATGGCCTTTCCCAACCATTTAAATTTTTCTCTTACAGGTCTAACACTTCCGAAAAACCAATACAACGCCCACCCGGAACAATATATAAAGCTAAACGAACCGTTCACTGGGTACTCATACGTACGAAAATCCCTATTGATTTACCTGTTTTTACAAGGAAATAAAATGTGAAAAAAATGTTTCTACATCCCATGGCCTTTCCCAACCATTTAAATTTTTCTCTTACAGGGCTAACACTTCCGAAAAACCAATACAACGCCCACCCGGAACACTATATAAAGCTAAACGAACCGTTCACTGGGTACTTATACGCACGAAAATCCCTATTGATTTACCTGTTTTTACAAGGAAATAAAATGTGAAAAAAATATTTCTACATCCCATGGCCTTTCCCAACCATTTACATTTTTCTCTTACAGGGCTAACACTTCCGAAAAACCAATACAACGCCCACCCGGAACAATATATAAAGCTAAACGAACCGTTCACTGGGTACTCATACGTACGAAAATCCCTATTGATTTACCTGTTTTTACAAGGAAATAAAATGTGAAAAAAATATTTCTACATCCCATGGCCTTTCCCAACCATTTAAATTTTTCTCTTACAGGTCTAACACTTCCGAAAAACCAATACAACGTCCACCCGGAACAATATATAAAGCTAAACGAACCGTTCACTGGGTACTCATACGTACGAAAATCCCTATTGATTTACCTGTTTTTACAAGGAAATAAAATGTGAAAAAAATATTTCTACATCCCATGGCCTTTCCCAACCATTTAAATTTTTCTCTTACAGGGCTAACACTTCCGAAAAACCAATACAACTCCCACCCGGAACACTATATAAAGCTAAACGAACCGTTCACTGGGTACTTATACGCACGAAAATCCCTATTGATTTACCTGTTTTTACAAGGAAATAAAATGTGAAAATAATATTTCTACATCCCATGGCCTTTCCCAACCATTTAAATTTTTCTCTTACAGGTCTAACACTTCCGAAAAACCAATACAACGCCCACCCGGAACAATATATAAAGCTAAACGAACCGTTCACTGGGTACTCATACGTACGAAAATCCCTATTGATTTACCTGTTTTTACAAGGAAATAAAATGTGAAAAAAATGTTTCTACATCCCATGGCCTTTCCCAACCATTTAAATTTTTCTCTTACAGGGCTAACACTTCCGAAAAACCAATACAACGCCCACCCGGAACACTATATAAAGCTAAACGAACCGTTCACTGGGTACTTATACGCACGAAAATCCCTATTGATTTACCTGTTTTTACAAGGAAATAAAATGTGAAAAAAATATTTCTACATCCCATGGCCTTTCCCAACCATTTACATTTTTCTCTTACAGGGCTAACACTTCCGAAAAACCAATACAACGCCCACCCGGAACAATATATAAAGCTAAACGAACCGTTCACTGGGTACTCATACGTACGAAAATCCCTATTGATTTACCTGTTTTTACAAGGAAATAAAATGTGAAAAAAATATTTCTACATCCCATGGCCTTTCCCAACCATTTAAATTTTTCTCTTACAGGTCTAACACTTCCGAAAAACCAATACAACGTCCACCCGGAACAATATATAAAGCTAAACGAACCGTTCACTGGGTACTCATACGTACGAAAATCCCTATTGATTTACCTGTTTTTACAAGGAAATAAAATGTGAAAAAAATATTTCTACATCCCATGGCCTTTCCCAACCATTTAAATTTTTCTCTTACAGGGCTAACACTTCCGAAAAACCAATACAACTCCCACCCGGAACACTATATAAAGCTAAACGAACCGTTCACTGGGTACTTATACGCACGAAAATCCCTATTGATTTACCTGTTTTTACAAGGAAATAAAATGTGAAAATAATATTTCTACATCCCATGGCCTTTCCCAACCATTTAAATTTTTCTCTTACAGGTCTAACACTTCCGAAAAACCAATACAACGCCCACCCGGAACAATATATAAAGCTAAACGAACCGTTCACTGGGTACTCATACGTACGAAAATCCCTATTGATTTACCTGTTTTTACAAGGAAATAAAATGTGAAAAAAATGTTTCTACATCCCATGGCCTTTCCCAACCATTTAAATTTTTCTATTACAGGGCTAACACTTCCGAAAAACCAATACAACGCCCACCCGAAACACTATATAAAGCTAAACGAACCGTTCACTGGGTACTTATACGCACGAAAATCCCTATTGATTTACCTGTTTTTACAAGGAAATAAAATGTGAAAAAAATATTTCTACATCCCATGGCCTTTCCCAACCATTTACATTTTTCTCTTACAGGGCTAACACTTCTGAAAAACCAATACAACGCCCACCCGGAACAATATATAAAGCTAAACGAACCGTTCACTGGGTACTCATACGTACGAAAATCCCTATAGATTTACCTGTTTTTACAAGGAAATAAAATGTGAAAAAAATATTTCTACATCCCATGGCCTTTCCCAACCATTTAAATTTTTCTCTTACAGGGCTAACACTTCCGAAAAACCAATACAACGCCCACCCGGAACACTATATAAAGCTAAACGAACCGTTCACTGGGTACTTATACGCACGAAAATCCCTATTGATTTACCTGTTTTTACAAGGAAATAAAATGTGAAAAAAATATTTCTACATCCCATGGCCCTTCCCAACCATTTAAATTTTTCTCTTACAGGTCTAACACGTCCGAAAAACCAATACAACGCCCATCCGGAACAATATATAAAGCTAAACGCACCGTTCACTGGGTACTTATATGTACGAAAATCCCTATTGATTTACCTGTTTTTACAAGGAAATAAAATGTGAAAAAAATATTTCTACATCCCATGGCCTTTCCCAACCATTTAAATTTTTCTCTTACAGGGCTAACACTTCCGAAAAACCAATACAACGTCCACCCGGACTAATATATTAAGCTAAACGAACCGTTCACTGGGTACTTATACGTACGAAAATCCCTATTGATTTACCTGTTTTTACAAGGAAATAAAAGGTGAAAACAATATTTCTACATCCAATGGCCTTTCCCAACCATTTAAATTTTTCTCTTACAGGTCTAACACTTCCGAAAAACCAATACAACGCCCACCCGGAACAATATATAAAGCTAAACGAACCGTTCACTGGGTACTTATCCGTACGAAAATCCCTATTGATTTACCTGTTTTTACAAGGAAATAAAATGTGAAAAAAATATTTCTACATCCCATGGCCTTTCCCAACCATTTAAATTTTTCTCTTACAAGTCTAACACTTCCGAAAAACCAATACAACGCCCACCCGGAACAATATATAAAGCTAAACGAACCGTTCACTGGGTACTCATACGTACGAAAATCCCTATTGATTTACCTGTTTTTACAAGGAAATAAAATGTGAAAAAAATATTTCTACATCCCATGGCCTTTCCCAACCATTTAAATTTTTCTCTTACAGGTCTAACACGTCCGAAAAACCAATACAACGCCCACCCGGAACAATATATAAAGCTAAACGAACCGTTCACTGGGTACTCATACGTACGAAAATCCCTATTGATTTACCTGTTTTTACAAGGAAATAAAATGTGAAAAAAATGTTTCTACATCCCATGGCCTTTCCCAACCATTTAAATTTTTCTCTTACAGGGCTAACACTTCCGAAAAACCAATACAACGCCCACCCGGAACACTATATAAAGCTAAACGAACCGTTCACTGGGTACTTATACGCACGAAAATCCCTATTGATTTACCTGTTTTTACAAGGAAATAAAATGTGAAAAAAATATTTCTACATCCCATGGCCTTTCCCAACCATTTACATTTTTCTCTTACAGGGCTAACACTTCCGAAAAACCAATACAACGCCCACCCGGAACAATATATAAAGCTAAACGAACCGTTCACTGGGTACTCATACGTACGAAAATCCCTATTGATTTACCTGTTTTTACAAGGAAATAAAATGTGAAAAAAATATTTCTACATCCCATGGCCTTTCCCAACCATTTAAATTTTTCTCTTACAGGTCTAACACTTCCGAAAAACCAATACAACGCCCACCCGGAACAATATATAAAGCTAAACGAACCGTTCACTGGGTACTCATACGTACGAAAATCCCTATTGATTTACCTGTTTTTACAAGGAAATAAAATGTGAAAAAAATGTTTCTACATCCCATGGCCTTTCCCAACCGTTTAAATTTTTCTCTTACAGGGCTAACACTTCCGAAAAACCAATACAACGCCCACCCGGAACACTATATAAAGCTAAACGAACCGTTCACTGGGTACTTATACGCACGAAAATCCCTATTGATTTACCTGTTTTTACAAGGAAATAAAATGTGAAAAAAATATTTCTACATCCCATGGCCTTTCCCAACCATTTACATTTTTCTCTTACAGGGCTAACACTTCCGAAAAACCAATACAACGCCCACCCGGACCAATATATTAAGCTAAACGAACCGTTCACTGGGTACTTATCCGTACGAAAATCCCTATAGATTTACCTGTTTTTACAAGGAAATAAAATGTGAAAAAAATATTTCTACATCCCATGGCCTTTCCCAACCATTTAAATTTTTCTCTTACAGGTCTAACACTTCCGAAAAACCAATACAACGCCCACCCGGAACAATATATAAAGCTAAACGAACCGTTCACTGGGTACTCATACGTACGAAAATCCCTATTGATTTACCTGTTTTTACAAGGAAATAAAATGTGAAAAAAATATTTCTACATCCCATGGCCTTTCCCAACCATTTAAATTTTTCTCTTACAGGTCTAACACTTCCGAAAAACCAATACAACGCCCACCCGGAACAATATATAAAGCTAAACGAACCGTTCACTGGGTACTCATACGTACGAAAATCCCTATTGATTTACGTGTTTTTACAAGGAAATAAAATGTGAAAACAATATTTCTACATCCCATGGCCTTTCCCAACCATTTAAATTTTTCTCTTACATGTCTAACACTTCCGAAAAACCAATACAACGCTCACCCGGAACAATATATAAAGCTAAACCAACCGTTCACTGGGTACTCATACGTACGAAAATCCCTATTGATTTACCTGTTTTTACAAGGAAATAAAATGTGAAAAAAATATTTCTACATCCCATGGCCTTTCCCAACCATTTAAATTTTTCTCTTACAGGTCTAACACTTCCGAAAAACCAATACAAAGCCCACCCGGAACAATATATAAAGCTAAACGAACCGTTCACTGGGTACTTATCCGTACGAAAATCCCTATTGATTTACCTGTTTTTACAAGGAAATAAAATGTGAAAAAAATATTTCTACATCCCATGGCCCTTCCCAACCATTTAAATTTTTCTCTTACAGGTCTAACACGTCCGAAAAACCAATACAACGCCCATCCGGAACAATATATAAAGCTAAACGCACCGTTCACTGGGTACTTATCCGTACGAAAATCCCTATTGATTTACCTGTTTTTACAAGGAAATTAAATGTGAAAACAATATTTCTACATCCCATGGCCTTTCCCAACCATTTAAATTTTTCTCTTACAGGTCTAACACTTCCGAAAAACCAATACAACGCCCACCCAGAACAATATATAAAGCTAAACGAACCGTTCACTGGGTATTTATCCGTACGAAAATCCCTATTGATTTACGTGTTTTTACAAGGAAATAAAATGTGAAAACAATATTTCTACATCATATGGCCTTTCCCAACCATTTAAATTTTTCTCTTACAGGTCTAACACTTCCGAAAAACCAATACAACGCCCACCCGGAACAATATATAAAGCTAAACGAACCGTTCACTGGGTACTTATCCGTACGAAAATCCCTATTGATTTACCTGTTTTTACAAGGAAATAAAATGTGAAAAAAACATTTCTACATCCCATGGCCTTTCCCAACCATTTAAATTTTTCTCTTACAGGTCTAACACTTCCGAAAAACCAATACAACGCCCACCCGGAACAATATATAAAGCTAAACCAACCGTTCACTGGGTACTCATACGTACGAAAATCCCTATTGATTTACCTGTTTTTACAAGGAAATAAAATGTGAAAAAAATATTTCTACATCCCATGGCCCTTCCCAACCATTTAAATTTTTCTCTTACAGGTCTAACACGTCCGAAAAACCAATACAACACCCATCCGGAACAATATATAAAGCTGAACGCACCGTTCACTGGGTACTTATCCGTACGAAAATCCCTATAGATTTACCTGTTTTTAGAAGGAAATAAAATGTGAAAAAAATATTTCTACATCCCATGGCCTTTCCCAACCATTTAAATTTTTCTCTTACAGGGCTAACACTTCCGAAAAACCAATACAACGCCCACCCGGAACACTATATAAAGCTAAACGAACCGTTCACTGGGTACTTATACGCACGAAAATCCCTATTGATTTACCTGTTTTTACAAGGAAATAAAATGTGAAAAAAATATTTCTACATCCCATGGCCTTTCCCAACCATTTAAATTTTTCTCTTATAGGTCTAACACTTCCGAAAAACCAATACAACGCCCACCCGGAACAATATATAAAGCTAAACGAACCGTTCACTGGGTACTCATACGTACGAAAATCCCTATTGATTTACCTGTTTTTACAAGGAAATAAAATGTAAAAAAAATATTTTTACATACCATGGCCTTTCTCAACCATTTAAATTTTTCTCTTACAGGTCTAACGCTTCCGAAAAACCAATACAACACGCACGCGGAACAATATATAAAGCTAAATGAACCGTTCACTGGGTACTTATCCGTACGAAAATCCCTATTGATTTACCTGTTTTTACAAGGAAATAAAATGTGAAAAAAATATTTCTACATCCCATGGCCCTTCCCAACCATTTAAATTTTTCTCTTACAGGTCTAACACTTCCGAAAAACCAATACAACGCCCACCCGGAACAATATATAAAGCTAAACGAACCGTTCACTGGGTACTCATACGTACGAAAATCCCTATTGATTTACCTGTTTTTACAAGGAAATAAAATGTGAAAAAAATATTTCTACATCCCATGGCCCTTCCCAACCATTTAAATTTTTCTCTTACAGGTCTAACACGTAAGAAAAACCAATACGACACCCATCCGGAACAATATATAAAGCTAAACGCACCGTTCACTGGGTACTTATCCGTACGAAAATCCCTATTGATTTACCTGTTTTTACAAGGAAATAAAATGTAAAAAAAATATTTTTACATACCATGGCCTTTCTCAACCATTTAAATTTTTCTCCTCCAGGTCTAACGCTTCCGAAAAACCAATACAACACGCACGCGGAACAATATATAAAGCTAAATGAACCGTTCACTGGGTACTTATCCGTACGAAAATCCCTATTGATTTACCTGTTTTTACAAGGAAATAAAATGTGAAAAAAATATTTCTACATCCCATGGCCCTTCCCAACCATTTAAATTTTTCTCTTACAGGTCTAACACTTCCGAAAAACCAATACAACGCCCACCCGGAACAATATATAAAGCTAAACGAACCGTTCACTGGGTACTCATACGTACGAAAATCCCTATTGATTTACCTGTTTTTACAAGGAAATAAAATGTGAAAAAAATATTTCTACATCCCATGGCCCTTCCCAACCATTTAAATTTTTCTCTTACAGGTCTAACACGTCCGAAAAACCAATACGACACCCATCCGGAACAATATATAAAGCTAAACGCACCGTTCACTGGGTACTTATCCGTACGAAAATCCCTATAGATTTACCTGTTTTTAGAAAGAAATAAAATGTGAAAAAAATATTTCTACATCCCATGGCCTTTCCCAACCATTTAAATTTTTCTCTTACAGGGCTAACACTTCCGAAAAACCAATACAACGCCCACCCGGAACACTATATAAAGCTAAACGAACCGTTCACTGGGTACTTATACGCACGAAAATCCCTATTGATTTACCTGTTTTTACAAGGAAATAAAATGTGAAAAAAATATTTCTACATCCCATGGCCTTTCCCAACCATTTAAATTTTTCTCTTATAGGTCTAACACTTCCGAAAAACCAATACAACGCCCACCCGGAACAATATATAAAGCTAAACGAACCGTTCACTGGGTACTCATACGTACGAAAATCCCTATTGATTTACCTGTTTTTACAAGGAAATAAAATGTAAAAAAAATATTTTTACATACCATGGCCTTTCTCAACCATTTAAATTTTTCTCTTACAGGTCTAACGCTTCCGAAAAACCAATACAACACGCACGCGGAACAATATATAAAGCTAAATGAACCGTTCACTGGGTACTTATCCGTACGAAAATCCCTATTGATTTACCTGTTTTTACAAGGAAATAAAATGTGAAAAAAATATTTCTACATCCCATGGCCCTTCCCAACCATTTAAATTTTTCTCTTACAGGTCTAACACTTCCGAAAAACCAATACAACGCCCACCCGGAACAATATATAAAGCTAAACGAACCGTTCACTGGGTACTCATACGTACGAAAATCCCTATTGATTTACCTGTTTTTACAAGGAAATAAAATGTGAAAAAAATATTTCTACATCCCATGGCCCTTCCCAACCATTTAAATTTTTCTCTTACAGGTCTAACACGTCAGAAAAACCAATACGACACCCATCCGGAACAATATATAAAGCTAAACGCACCGTTCACTGGGTACTTATCCGTACGAAAATCCCTATTGATTTACCTGTTTTTACAAGGAAATAAAATGTAAAAAAAATATTTTTACATACCATGGCCTTTCTCAACCATTTAAATTTTTCTCCTCCAGGTCTAACGCTTCCGAAAAACCAATACAACACGCACGCGGAACAATATATAAAGCTAAATGAACCGTTCACTGGGTACTTATCCGTACGAAAATCCCTATTGATTTACCTGTTTTTACAAGGAAATAAAATGTGAAAAAAATATTTCTACATCCCATGGCCCTTCCCAACCATTTAAATTTTTCTCTTACAGGTCTAACACTTCCGAAAAACCAATACAACGCCCACCCGGAACAATATATAAAGCTAAACGAACCGTTCACTGGGTACTCATACGTACGAAAATCCCTATTGATTTACCTGTTTTTACAAGGAAATAAAATGTGAAAAAAATATTTCTACATCCCATGGCCCTTCCCAACCATTTAAATTTTTCTCTTACAGGTCTAACACGTCCGAAAAACCAATACGACACCCATCCGGAACAATATATAAAGCTAAACGCACCGTTCACTGGGTACTTATCCGTACGAAAATCCCTATAGATTTACCTGTTTTTAGAAAGAAATAAAATGTGAAAAAAATATTTCTACATCCCATGGCCCTTCCCAACCATTTAAATTTTTCTCTTACAGGTCTAACACGTCCGAAAAACCAATACAACGCCCATCCGGAACAATATATAAAGCTAAACGCACCGTTCACTGGGTACTTATATGTACGAAAATCCCTATTGATTTACCTGTTTTTACAAGGAAATAAAATGTGAAAAAAATATTTCTACATCCCATGGCCTTTCCCAACCATTTAAATTTTTCTCTTACAGGGCTAACACTTCCGAAAAACCAATACAACGTCCACCCGGACCAATATATTAAGCTAAACGAATCGTTCACTGGGTACTTATACGTACGAAAATCCCTATTGATTTACCTGTTTTTACAAGGAAATAAAAGGTGAAAACAATATTTCTACATCCAATGGCCTTTCCCAACCATTTAAATTTTTCTCTTACAGGTCTAACACTTCCGAAAAACCAATACAACGCCCAACCAGAACAATATATAAAGCTAAACTAACCGTTCACTGGGTACTTATCCGTACGAAAATCCCTATAGATTTACCTGTTTTTACAAGGAAATAAAATGTGAAAAAAATATTTCTACATCCCATGGCCTTTCCCAACCATTTAAATTTTTCTCTTACAGGTCTAACACTTCCGAAAAACCAATACAACGCCCACCCGGAACAATATATAAAGCTAAACGAACCGTTCACTGGGTACTCATACGTACGAAAATCCCTATTGATTTACCTGTTTTTACAAGGAAATAAAATGTGAAAAAAATGTTTCTACATCCCATGGCCTTTCCCAACCATTTAAATTTTTCTCTTACAGGGCTAACACGTCCGAAAAACCAATACAACGCCCATCCGGAACAATATATAAAGCTAAACGCACCGTTCACTGGGTACTTATATGTACGAAAATCCCTATTGATTTACCTGTTTTTACAAGGAAATAAAATGTGAAAAAAATATTTCTACATCCCATGGCCTTTCCCAACCATTTAAATTTTTCTCTTACAGGGCTAACACTTCCGAAAAACCAATACAACGTCCACCCGGACCAATATATTAAGCTAAACGAACCGTTCACTGGGTACTTATACGTACGAAAATCCCTATTGATTTACCTGTTTTTACAAGGAAATAAAAGGTGAAAACAATATTTCTACATCCAATGGCCTTTCCCAACCATTTAAATTTTTCTCTTACAGGTCTAACACTTCCGAAAAACCAATACAACGCCCAACCAGAACAATATATAAAGCTAAACGAACCGTTCACTGGGTACTTATCCGTACGAAAATCCCTATAGATTTACCTGTTTTTACAAGGAAATAAAATGTGAAAAAAATATTTCTACATCCCATGGCCTTTCCCAACCATTTAAATTTTTCTCTTACAGGTCTAACACTTCCGAAAAACCAATACAACGCCCACCCGGAACAATATATAAAGCTAAACGAACCGTTCACTGGGTACTCATACGTACGAAAATCCCTATTGATTTACCTGTTTTTACAAGGAAATAAAATGTGAAAAAAATGTTTCTACATCCCATGGCCTTTCCCAACCATTTAAATTTTTCTCTTACAGGGCTAAAACTTCCGAAAAACCAATACAACGCCCACCCGGAACACTATATAAAGCTAAACGAACCGTTCACTGGGTACTTATACGCACGAAAATCCCTATTGATTTACCTGTTTTTACAAGGAAATAAAAGGTGAAAACAATATTTCTACATCCAATGGCTTTTCCCAACCATTTAAATTTTTCTCTTACAGGTCTAACACTTCCGAAAAACCAATACAACGCCCACCCGGAACAATATATAAAGCTAAACGAACCGTTCACTGGGTACTCATACGTACGAAAATCCCTATTGATTTACCTGTTTTTACAAGGAAATAAAATGTGAAAAAAATATTTCTACATCCCATGGCCTTTCCCAACCATTTAAATTTTTCTCTTACAAGTCTAACACTTCCGAAAAACCAATACAACGCCCAACCAGAACAATATATAAAGCTAAACGAACCGTTCACTGGGTACTTATCCGTACGAAAATCCCTATAGATTTACCTGTTTTTACAAGGAAATAAAATGTGAAAAAAATATTTCTACATCCCATGGCCTTTCCCAACCATTTAAATTTTTCTCTTACAGGTCTAACACTTCCGAAAAACCAATACAACGCCCACCCGGAACAATATATAAAGCTAAACGAACCGTTCACTGGGTACTCATCCGTACGAAAATCCCTATTGATTTACCTGTTTTTACAAGGAAATAAAATGTGAAAAAAATGTTTCTACATCCCATGGCCTTTCCCAACCATTTAAATTTTTCTCTTACAGGGCTAACACTTCCGAAAAACCAATACAACGGCCACCCGGAACACTATATAAAGCTAAACGAACCGTTCACTGGGTACTTATACGCACGAAAATCCCTATTGATTTACCTGTTTTTACAAGGAAATAAAAGGTGAAAACAATATTTCTACATCCAATGGCCTTTCCCAACCATTTAAATTTTTCTCTTACAGGTCTAACACTTCCGAAAAACCAATACAACGCCCACCCAGAACACTATATAAAGCTAAACGAACCGTTCACTGGGTACTTATACGCACGAAAATCCCTATTGATTTACCTGTTTTTACAAGGAAATAAAATGTGAAAAAAATATTTCTACATCCCATGGCCTTTCCCAACCATTTACATTTTTCTCTTACAGGGCTAACACTTCCGAAAAACCAATATAACGCCCACCCGGACCAATATATTAAGCTAAACGAACCGTTCACTGGGTATTTATCCGTACGAAAATCCCTATAGATTTACCTGTTTTTACAAGGAAATAAAATGTGAAAAAAATATTTCTACATCCCATGGCCTTTCCCAACCATTTAAATTTTTCTCTTACATGTCTAACACTTCCGAAAAACCAATACAACGCTCACCCGGAACAATATATAAAGCTAAACCAACCGTTCACTGGGTACTCATATGTACGAAAATCCCTATTGATTTACCTGTTTTTACAAGGAAATAAATTGTGAAAAAAATATTTCTACATCCCATGGCCTTTCCCAACCATTTAAATTTTTCTCTTACAGGTCTAACACTTCCGAAAAACCAATACAAAGCCCACCCGGAACAATATATAAAGCTAAACGAACCGTTCACTGGGTACTTATCCGTACGAAAATCCCTATTGATTTACCTGTTTTTACAAGGAAATAAAATGTGAAAAAAATATTTCTACATCCCATGGCCCTTCCCAACCATTTAAATTTTTCTCTTACAGGTCTAACACGTCCGAAAAAACAATACAACGCCCATCCGGAACAATATATAAAGCTAAACGCACCGTTCACTGGGTACTTATCCGTACGAAAATCCCTATTGATTTACCTGTTTTTACAAGGAAATTAAATGTGAAAACAATATTTCTACATCCCATGGCCTTTCCCAACCATTTAAATTTTTCTCTTACAGGTCTAACACTTCCGAAAAACCAATACAACGCCCACCGAGAACAATATATAAAGCTAAACGAACCGTTCACTGGGTATTTATCCGTACGAAAATCCCTATTGATTTACGTGTTTTTACAAGGAAATAAAATGTGAAAACAATATTTCTACATCCCATGGCCTTTCCCAACCATTTAAATTTTTCTCTTACAGGTCTAACACTTCCGAAAAACCAATACAACGCCCACCCGGAACAATATATAAAGCTAAACGAACCGTTCACTGGGTACTCATACGTACGAAAATCCCTATTGATTTACCTGTTTTTACAAGGAAATAAAATGTGAAAAACACATTTCTACATCCCATGGCCTTTCCCAACCATTTAAATTTTTCTCTTACAGGTCTAACACTTCCGAAAAACCAATACAACGCCCACCCGGAACAATATATAAAGCTAAACCAACCGTTCACTGGGTACTCATACGTACGAAAATCCCTATTGATTTACCTGTTTTTACAAGGAAATAAAATGTGAAAAAAATATTTCTACATCCCATGGCCCTTCCCAACCATTTAAATTTTTCTCTTACAGGTCTAACACGTCCGAAAAACCAATACAACACCCATCCGGAACAATATATAAAGCTAAACGCACCGTTCACTGGGTACTTATCCGTACGAAAATCCCTATAGATTTACCTGTTTTTAGAAGGAAATAAAATGTGAAAAAAATATTTCTACATCCCATGGCCTTTCCCAACCATTTAAATTTTTCTCTTACAGGGCTAACACTTCCGAAAAACCAATACAACGCCCACCCGGAACACTATATAAAGCTAAACGAACCGTTCACTGGGTACTTATACGCACGAAAATCCCTATTGATTTACCTGTTTTTACAAGGAAATAAACTGTGAAAGAAATATTTCTACATCCCATGGCCTTTCCCAACCATTTAAATTTTTCTCTTATAGGTCTAACACTTCCGAAAAACCAATACAACGCCCACCCGGAACAATATATAAAGCTAAACGAACCGTTCACTGGGTACTCATACGTACGAAAATCCCTATTGATTTACCTGTTTTTACAAGGAAATAAAATGTAAAAAAAATATTTTTACATACCATGGCCTTTCTCAACCATTTAAATTTTTCTCTTACAGGTCTAACGCTTCCGAAAAACCAATACAACACGCACGCGGAACAATATATAAAGCTAAATGAACCGTTCACTGGGTACTTATCCGTACGAAAATCCCTATTGATTTACCTGTTTTTACAAGGAAATAAAATGTGAAAAAAATATTTCTACATCCCATGGCCCTTCCCAACCATTTAAATTTTTCTCTTACAGGTCTAACATGTCCGAAAAACCAATACAACGCCCATCCGGAACAATATATAAAGCTAAACGCACCGTTCACTGGGTACTTATCTGTACGAAAATCCCTATTGATTTACCTGTTTTTACAAGGAAATAAAATGTGAAAACAATATTTCTACATCACATGGCCTTTCCCAACCATTTAAATTTTTCTCTTACAGGTCTAACGCTTCCGAAAAACCAATACAACGCCCACCCGGAACAATATATAAAGCTAAATGAACCGTTCACTGGGTACTTATCCGTACGAAAATCCCTATTGATTTACCTGTTTTTACAAGGAAATAAAATGTGAAAAAAATATTTCTACATCCCATGGCCCTTCCCAACCATTTAAATTTTTCTCTTACAGGTCTAACACGTCCGAAAAACCAATACAACGCCCATCCGGAACAATATATAAAGCTAAACGCACCGTTCACTGGGTACTTATCCGTACGAAAATCCCTATTGATTTACATGTTTTTACAAGGAAATAAAATGTGAAAAAAATATTTCTACATCCCATGGCCTTTCCCAACCATTTAAATTTTTCTCTTATAGGTCTAACACTTCCGAAAAACCAATACAACGCCCACCCGGAACAATATATAAAGCTAAACGAACCGTTCACTGGGTACTCATACGTACGAAAATCCCTATTGATTTACCTGTTTTTACAAGGAAATAAAATGTAAAAAAAATATTTTTACATACCATGGCCTTTCTCAACCATTTAAATTTTTCTCTTACAGGTCTAACGCTTCCGAAAAACCAATACAACACGCACGCGGAACAATATATAAAGCTAAATGAACCGTTCACTGGGTACTTATCCGTACGAAAATCCCTATTGATTTACCTGTTTTTACAAGGAAATAAAATGTGAAAAAAATATTTCTACATCCCATGGCCCTTCCCAACCATTTAAATTTTTCTCTTACAGGTCTAACACGTCCGAAAAACCAATACAACGCCCACCCGGAACAATATATAAAGCTAAATGAACCGTTCACTGGGTACTTATCCGTACGAAAATCCCTATTGATTTACCTGTTTTTACAAGGAAATAAAATGTGAAAACAATATTTCTACATCACATGGCCTTTCCCAACCATTTAAAATTTTCTCTTACAGGTCTAACACTTCCGAAAAACCAATACAACGCCCACCCAGAACAATATATAAAGCTAAACGAACCGTTCACTGGGTATTTATCCGTATGAAAATCCCTATTGATTTACCTGTTTTTACAAGGAAATAAAATGTGAAAACAATATTTCTACATCCCATGGCCTTTCCCAACCATTTAAATTTTTCTCTTACAGGTCTAACACTTCCGAAAAACCAATACAACGCCCACCCGGAACAATATATAAAGCTAAACGAACCGTTCACTGGGTACTTATCCGTACGAAAATCCCTATTGATTTACCTGTTTTTACAAGGAAATAAAATGTGAAAAAAACATTTCTACATCCCATGGCCTTTCCCAACCATTTAAATTTTTCTCTTACAAGTCTAACACTTCCGAAAAACCAATACAACGGCCAACCAGAACAATATATAAAGCTAAACGAACCGTTCACTGGGTACTTATCCGTACGAAAATCCCTATAGATTTACCTGTATTTAGAAGGAAATAAAATGTGAAAAAAATATTTCTACATCCCATGGCCCTTCCCAACCATTTAAATTTTTCTCTTACAGGTCTAACACGTCCGAAAAACCAATACAACACCCATCCGGAACAATATATAAAGCTAAACGCACCGTTCACTGGGTACTTATCCGTACGAAAATCCCTATAGATTTACCTGTTTTTAGAAGGAAATAAAATGTGAAAAAAATATTTCTACATCCCATGGCCTTTCCCAACCATTTAAATTTTTCTCTTACAGGGCTAACACTTCCGAAAAACCAATACAACGCCCACCCGGAACACTATATAAAGCTAAACGAACCGTTCACTGGGTACTTATACGCACGAAAATCCCTATTGATTTACCTGTTTTTACAAGGAAATAAAATGTGAAAAAAATATTTCTACATCCCATGGCCTTTCCCAACCATTTAAATTTTTCTCTTATAGGTCTAACACTTCCGAAAAACCAATACAACGCCCACCCGGAACAATATATAAAGCTAAACGAACCGTTCACTGGGTACTCATACGTACGAAAATCCCTATTGATTTACCTGTTTTTACAAGGAAATAAAATGTAAAAAAAATATTTTTACATACCATGGCCTTTCTCAACCATTTAAATTTTTCTCTTACAGGTCTAACGCTTCCGAAAAACCAATACAACACGCACGCGGAACAATATATAAAGCTAAATGAACCGTTCACTGGGTACTTATCCGTACGAAAATCCCTATTGATTTACCTGTTTTTACAAGGAAATAAAATGTGAAAAAAATATTTCTACATCCCATGGCCCTTCCCAACCATTTAAATTTTTCTCTTACAGGTCTAACACTTCCGAAAAACCAATACAACGCCCACCCGGAACAATATATAAAGCTAAATGAACCGTTCACTGGGTACTTATCCGTACGAAAATCCCTATTGATTTACCTGTTTTTACAAGGAAATAAAATGTGAAAAAAATATTTCTACATCCCATGGCCCTTCCCAACCATTTAAATTTTTCTCTTACAGGTCTAACACGTCCGAAAAACCAATACAACGCCCATCCGGAACAATATATAAAGCTAAACGCACCGTTCACTGGGTACTTATCTGTACGAAAATCCCTATTGATTTACCTGTTTTTACAAGGAAATAAAATGTGAAAACAATATTTCTACATCACATGGCCTTTCCCAACCATTTAAATTTTTCTCTTACAGGTCTAACGCTTCCGAAAAACCAATACAACGCCCACCCGGAACAATATATAAAGCTAAATGAACCGTTCACTGGGTACTTATCCGTACGAAAATCCCTATTGATTTACCTGTTTTTACAAGGAAATAAAATGTGAAAAAAATATTTCTACATCCCATGGCCCTTCCCAACCATTTAAATTTTTCTCTTACAGGTCTAACACGTCCGAAAAACCAATACAACACGCACGCGGAACAATATATAAAGCTAAATGAACCGTTCACTGGGTACTTATCCGTACGAAAATCCCTATTGATTTACCTGTTTTTACAAGGAAATAAAATGTGAAAAAAATATTTCTACATCCCATGGCCCTTCCCAACCATTTAAATTTTTCTCTTACAGGTCTAACACTTCCGAAAAACCAATACAACGCCCACCCGGAACAATATATAAAGCTAAATGAACCGTTCACTGGGTACTTATCCGTACGAAAATCCCTATTGATTTACCTGTTTTTACAAGGAAATAAAATGTGAAAAAAATATTTCTACATCCCATGGCCCTTCCCAACCATTTAAATTTTTCTCTTACAGGTCTAACACGTCCGAAAAACCAATACAACGCCCATCCGGAACAATATATAAAGCTAAACGCACCGTTCACTGGGTACTTATCCGTACGAAAATCCCTATTGATTTACCTGTTTTTACAAGGAAATAAAATGTGAAAAAAACATTTCTACATCCCATGGCCTTTCCCAACCATTTAAATTTTTCTCTTACAGGTCTAACGCTTCTGAAAAACCAATACAACGCCCACCCGGAACAATATATAAAGCTAAACGAACCGTTCACTGGGTACTCATACGTACGAAAATCCCTATTGATTTACCTGTTTTTACAAGGAAATAAAATGTAAAAAAAATATTTTTACATACCATGGCCTTTCTCAACCATTTAAATTTTTCTCTTACAGGTCTAACACTTCCGAAAAACCAATACAACGCCCACCCGGAACAATATATAAAGCTAAATGAACCGTTCACTGGGTACTTATCCGTACGAAAATCCCTATTGATTTACCTGTTTTTACAAGGAAATAAAATGTGAAAAAAATATTTCTACATCCCATGGCCCTTCCCAACCATTTATTTATTTATTTATTTATTTATTTATTTATTTATTTATTTATTTATTTATCATACTTTTATACCGCCCTCCCCGGAGGCTCAGGGCGGTTTACATTATAACAGAGAACCATACATAAAACAGTCTGTAGAACATGTACACCAATAACCAACAATTACAACCAAACACAACACAGTATAACAATAAACAATCATAACACAAACAGGTCCAGGGCTTGTTGATGGGATTCTGAGGGGGGTGGCTTATTGATTGAATTCTGAGGGGGGGTGGGGGGGAGCAGGGGCCCTTGGTCGCTGTAGATTACATCTGGTCTCAGCCAAATGCCTGGTGGAGGAGCTCCTTTTTGCAGGCCCTGCGGAACTGTTTAAGCTCCGTCAGGGCCCTGATCTCCTCTGGGAGCTCGTTCCACCAGGTAGGGGCCAGAACAGAGAATGCTCTGGCCCTGGTCGAGACCAGACAGACTTCTTTAGGGCCAGGGATCCTTAGCTGATTGGAGGCAGTAGAGCGCAGAGCTCTTTTGGGGGCATAGGCGGGGAGGCGGTCCCTCAGGTACACTGGGCCCTGACCGCGTATGGCCTTGAAGGTAATTACCAGAACCTTTAGTCTGATCCGGAATTTAAATTTTTCTCTTACAGGTCTAACACGTCCGAAAAACCAATACAACGCCCATCCGGAACAATATATAAAGCTAAACGCACCGTTCACTGGGTACTTATCCGTACGAAAATCCCTATTGATTTACCTGTTTTTACAAGGAAATAAAATGTGAAAACAATATTTCTACATCCCATGGCCTTTCCCAACCATTTAAATTTTTCTCTTACAGGGCTAACACTTCTGAAAAACCAATACAACGTCCACCCGGACCAATATATTAAGCTAAACGAACCGTTCACTGGGTACTTATACGTACGAAAATCCCTATTGATTTACCTGTTTTTACAAGGAAATAAAAGGTGAAAACAATATTTCTACATCCAATGGCCTTTCCCAACCATTTAAATTTTTCTCTTACAGGTCTAACATTTCCGAAAAACCAATACAACGCCCACACGGAACAATATATAAAGCTAAACGAACCGTTCACTGGGTACTTATCCGTACGAAAATCCCTATTGATTTACCTGTTTTTACAAGGAAATAAAATGTGAAAAAAATATTTCTACATCCCATGGCCTTTCCCAACCATTTAAATTTTTCTCTTACAGGTCTAACACTTCCGAAAAACCAATACAACGCCCAACCAGAACAATATATAAAGCTAAACGAACCGTTCACTGGGTACTTATCCGTACGAAAATCCCTATAGATTTACCTGTTTTTACAAGGAAATAAAATGTGAAAAAAATATTTCTACATCCCATGGCCTTTCCCAACCATTTAAATTTTTCTCTTACAGGTCTAACACTTCTGAAAAACCAATACAACGCCCACCCGGAACAATATATAAAGCTAAACGAACCGTTCACTGGGTACTCATACGTACGAAAATCCCTATTGATTTACCTGTTTTTACAAGGAAATAAAATGTGAAAAAAATGTTTCTACATCCCATGGCCTTTCCCAACCATTTAAATTTTTCTCTTACAGGGCTAACACTTCCGAAAAACCAATACAACGCCCACCCGGAACACTATATAAAGCTAAACGAACCGTTCACTGGGTACTTATACGCACGAAAATCCCTATTGATTTACCTGTTTTTACAAGGAAATAAAATGTGAAAATAATATTTCTACATCCCATGGCCTTTCCCAACCATTTAAATTTTTCTCTTACAGGTCTAACACTTCCGAAAAACCAATACAACGCCCACCCGGAACAATATATAAAGCTAAACGCACCGTTCACTGGGTACTCATACGTACGAAAATCCCTATTGATTTACCTGTTTTTACAAGGAAATAAAATGTGAAAAAAATGTTTCTACATCCCATGGCCTTTCCCAACCATTTAAATTTTTCTCTTACAGGGCTAACACTTCCGAAAAACCAATACAACGCCCACCCGGAACACTATATAAAGCTAAACGAACCGTTCACTGGGTACTTATACGCACGAATATCCCTATTGATTTACCTGTTTTTACAAGGAAATAAAATGTGAAAAAAATATTTCTACATCCCATGGACTTTCCCAACCATTTACATTTTTCTCTTACAGGGCTAACACTTCCGAAAAACCAATACAACGCCCACCCGGACCAATATATTAAGCTAAACGAACCGTTCACTGGGTACTTATCCGTACGAAAATCCCTATAGATTTACCTGTTTTTACAAGGAAATAAAATGTGAAAAAAATATTTCTACATCCCATGGCCTTTCCCAACCATTTAAATTTTTCTCTTACAGGTCTAACACTTCCGAAAAACCAATACAACGCTCACCCGGAACAATATATAAAGCTAAACGAACCGTTCACTGGGTACTCATACGTACGAAAATCCCTATTGATTTACCTGTTTTTACAAGGAAATAAAATGTGAAAAAAATATTTCTACATCCCATGGCCTTTCCCAACCATTTAAATTTTTCTCTTACAGGTCTAACACTTCCGAAAAACCAATACAACGCCCACCCGGAACAATATATAAAGCTAAACGAACCGTTCACTGGTTACTCATACGTACGAAAATCCCTATTGATTTACCTGTTTTTACAAGGAAATAAAATGTGAAAAAAATATTTCTACATCCCATGGCCCTTCCCAACCATTTAAATTTTTCTCTTACAGGTCTAACACGTCCGAAAAACCAATACAACACCCATCCGGAACAATATATAAAGCTAAACGCACCGTTCACTGGGTACTTATCCGTACGAAAATCCCTATAGATTTACCTGTTTTTAGAAGGAAATAAAATGTGAACAAAATATTTCTACATCCCATGGCCTTTCCCAACCATTTTAATTTTTCTCTTACAGGGCTAACACTTCCGAAAAACCAATACAACGCCCACCCGGAACACTATATAAAGCTAAACGAACCGTTCACTGGGTACTCATACGTACGAAAATCCCTATTGATTTACCTGTTTTTACAAGGAAATAAAATGTGAAAAAATGTTTCTACATCCCATGGCCTTTCCCAACCATTTAAATTTTTCTCTTACAGGTCTAACACTTCCGAAAAACCAATACAACGCCCACCCGGAACAATATATAAAGCTAAACGAACCGTTCACTGGGTACTCATACGTACGAAAATCCCTATTGATTTACCTGTTTTTACAAGGAAATAAAATGTGAAAAAAATGTTTCTACATCCCATGGCCTTTCCCAACCATTTAAATTTTTCTCTTACAGGGCTAACACTTCCGAAAAACCAATACAACGCCCACCCGGAACACTATATAAAGCTAAACGAACCGTTCACTGGGTACTCATACGTACAAAAATCCCTATTGATTTACCTGTTTTTACAAGGAAATAAAATGTAAAAAAAATATTTTTACATACCATGGCCTTTCTCAACCATTTAAATTTTTCTCTTACAGGTCTAACGCTTCCGAAAAACCAATACAACACGCACGCGGAACAATATATAAAGCTAAACGAACCGTTCACTGGGTACTTATCCGTACGAAAATCCCTATTGATTTACCTGTTTTTACAAGGAAATAAAATGTGAAAACAATATTTCTACATCCCATGGCCTTTCCCAACCATTTAAATTTTTCTCTTACAGGTCTAACACTTCCGAAAAACCAATACAACGCCCACCCGGAACAATATATAAAGCTAAATGAACCGTTCACTGGGTACTTATCCGTACGAAAATCCCTATTGATTTACCTGTTTTTACAAGGAAATAAAATGTGAAAAAAATATTTCTACATCCCATGGCCCTTCCCAACCATTTATTTATTTATTTATTTATTTATTTATTTATCATACTTTTATACCGCCCTCCCCGGAGGGTCAGGGCGGTTTACATTATAACAGAGAACCATACATAAAACAGTCTGTAGAACATGTACACCAATAACCAACAATTACAACCAAACACAACACAGTATAACAATAAACAATCATAACACAAACAGGTCCAGGGCTTGTTGATGGGATTCTGAGGGGGGTGGCTTATTGATTGAATTCTGAGGGGGGGGTGGGGGGGAGCAGGGGCCCTTGGTCGCTGTAGATTACATCTGGTCTCGGCCAAATGCCTGGTGGAGGAGCTCCTTTTTGCAGGCCCTGCGGAACTGTTTAAGCTCCATCAGGGCCCTGATCTCCTCTGGGAGCTCGTTCCACCAGGTAGGGGCCAGAACAGAGAATGCTCTGGCCCTGGTCGAGACCAGACGGACTTCTTTAGGGCCAGGGATCCTTAGCTGATTGGAGGCAGTAGAGCGCAGAGCTCTTTTGGGGGCATAGGCGGGGAGGCGGTCCCTCAGGTACACTGGGCCCTGACGGCGTATGGCCTTGAAGGTAATTACCAGAACCTTTAGTCTGATCCGGAATTTAAATTTTTCTCTTACAGGTCTAACACGTCCGAAAAACCAATACAACGCCCATCCGGAACAATATATAAAGCTAAACGCACCGTTCACTGGGTACTTATCCGTACGAAAATCCCTATTGATTTACCTGTTTTTACAAGGAAATAAAATGTGAAAACAATATTTCTACATCCCATGGCCTTTCCCAACCATTTAAATTTTTCTCTTACAAGTCTAACACTTCCGAAAAACCAATACAACGCCCAACCAGAACAATATATAAAGCTAAACGAACCGTTCACTGGGTACTTATCCGTACGAAAATCCCTATAGATTTACCTGTTTTTACAAGGAAATAAAATGTGAAAAAAATATTTCTACATCCCATGGCCTTTCCCAACCATTTAAATTTTTCTCTTACAGGTCTAACACTTCCGAAAAACCAATACAACGCCCACCCGGAACAATATATAAAGCTAAACGAACCGTTCACTGGGTACTCATACGTACGAAAATCCCTATTGATTTACCTGTTTTTACAAGGAAATAAAATGTGAAAAAAATGTTTCTACATCCCATGGCCTTTCCCAACCATTTAAATTTTTCTCTTACAGGGCTAACACTTCCGAAAAACCAATACAACGCCCACCCGGAACACTATATAAAGCTAAACGAACCGTTCACTGGGTACTCATACGTACGAAAATCCCTATTGATTTACCTGTTTTTACAAGGAAATAAAATGTGAAAAAAATGTTTCTACATCCCATGGCCTTTCCCAACCATTTAAATTTTTCTCTTACAGGGCTAACACTTCCGAAAAACCAATACAACGCCCACCCGGAACACTATATAAAGCTAAACGAACCGTTCACTGGGTACTCATACGTACAAAAATCCCTATTGATTTACCTGTTTTTACAAGGAAATAAAATGTAAAAAAAATATTTTTACATACCATGGCCTTTCTCAACCATTTAAATTTTTCTCTTACAGGTCTAACGCTTCCGAAAAACCAATACAACACGCACGCGGAACAATATATAAAGCTAAACGAACCGTTCACTGGGTACTTATCCGTACGAAAATCCCTATTGATTTACCTGTTTTTACAAGGAAATAAAATGTGAAAACAATATTTCTACATCCCATGGCCTTTCCCAACCATTTAAATTTTTCTCTTACAGGTCTAACACTTCCGAAAAACCAATACAACGCCCACCCGGAACAATATATAAAGCTAAATGAACCGTTCACTGGGTACTTATCCGTACGAAAATCCCTATTGATTTACCTGTTTTTACAAGGAAATAAAATGTGAAAAAAATATTTCTACATCCCATGGCCCTTCCCAACCATTTATTTATTTATTTATTTATTTATTTATTTATCATACTTTTATACCGCCCTCCCCGGAGGGTCAGGGCGGTTTACATTATAACAGAGAACCATACATAAAACAGTCTGTAGAACATGTACACCAATAACCAACAATTACAACCAAACACAACACAGTATAACAATAAACAATCATAACACAAACAGGTCCAGGGCTTGTTGATGGGATTCTGAGGGGGGTGGCTTATTGATTGAATTCTGAGGGGGGGGTGGGGGGGAGCAGGGGCCCTTGGTCGCTGTAGATTACATCTGGTCTCGGCCAAATGCCTGGTGGAGGAGCTCCTTTTTGCAGGCCCTGCGGAACTGTTTAAGCTCCATCAGGGCCCTGATCTCCTCTGGGAGCTCGTTCCACCAGGTAGGGGCCAGAACAGAGAATGCTCTGGCCCTGGTCGAGACCAGACGGACTTCTTTAGGGCCAGGGATCCTTAGCTGATTGGAGGCAGTAGAGCGCAGAGCTCTTTTGGGGGCATAGGCGGGGAGGCGGTCCCTCAGGTACACTGGGCCCTGACGGCGTATGGCCTTGAAGGTAATTACCAGAACCTTTAGTCTGATCCGGAATTTAAATTTTTCTCTTACAGGTCTAACACGTCCGAAAAACCAATACAACGCCCATCCGGAACAATATATAAAGCTAAACGCACCGTTCACTGGGTACTTATCCGTACGAAAATCCCTATTGATTTACCTGTTTTTACAAGGAAATAAAATGTGAAAACAATATTTCTACATCCCATGGCCTTTCCCAACCATTTAAATTTTTCTCTTACAAGTCTAACACTTCCGAAAAACCAATACAACGCCCAACCAGAACAATATATAAAGCTAAACGAACCGTTCACTGGGTACTTATCCGTACGAAAATCCCTATAGATTTACCTGTTTTTACAAGGAAATAAAATGTGAAAAAAATATTTCTACATCCCATGGCCTTTCCCAACCATTTAAATTTTTCTCTTACAGGTCTAACACTTCCGAAAAACCAATACAACGCCCACCCGGAACAATATATAAAGCTAAACGAACCGTTCACTGGGTACTCATACGTACGAAAATCCCTATTGATTTACCTGTTTTTACAAGGAAATAAAATGTGAAAAAAATGTTTCTACATCCCATGGCCTTTCCCAACCATTTAAATTTTTCTCTTACAGGGCTAACACTTCCGAAAAACCAATACAACGCCCACCCGGAACACTATATAAAGCTAAACGAACCGTTCACTGGGTACTCATACGTACGAAAATCCCTATTGATTTACCTGTTTTTACAAGGAAATAAAATGTGAAAAAAATGTTTCTACATCCCATGGCCTTTCCCAACCATTTAAATTTTTCTCTTACAGGGCTAACACTTCCGAAAAACCAATACAACGCCCACCCGGAACACTATATAAAGCTAAACGAACCGTTCACTGGGTACTCATACGTACGAAAATCCCTATTGATTTACCTGTTTTTACAAGGAAATAAAATGTGAAAAAAATGTTTCTACATCCCATGGCCTTTCCCAACCATTTAAATTTTTCTCTTACAGGTCTAACACTTCCGAAAAACCAATACAACGCCCACCCGGAACAATATATAAAGCTAAACGAACCGTTCACTGGGTACTCATACGTACGAAAATCCCTATTGATTTACCTGTTTTTACAAGGAAATAAAATGTGAAAAAAATGTTTCTACATCCCATGGCCTTTCCCAAACATTTAAATTTTTCTCTTACAGGGCTAACACTTCCGAAAAACCAATACAACGCCCACCCGGAACACTATATAAAGCTAAACGAACCGTTCACTGGGTACTTATACGCACGAAAATCCCTATTGATTTACCTGTTTTTACAAGGAAATAAAATGTGAAAAAAATATTTCTACATCCCATGGCCTTTCCCAACCATTTAAATTTTTCTCTTACAGGTCTAACACTTCCGAAAAACCAATACAACGCCCACCCGGAACAATATATAAAGCTAAATGAACCGTTCACTGGGTACTTATCCGTACGAAAATCCCTATTGATTTACCTGTTTTTACAAGGAAATAAAATGTGAAAAAAATATTTCTACATACCATGGCCCTTCCCAACCATTTATTTATTTATTTATTTATTTATTTATTTATTTATTTATCATACTTTTATACCGCCCTCCCCGGAGGCTCAGGGCGGTTTACATTATAACAGAGAACCATACATAAAACAGTCTGTAGAACATGTACACCAATAACCAACAATTACAACCAAACACAACACAGTATAACAATAAACAATCATAACACAAACAGGTCCAGGGCTTGTTGATGGGATTCTGAGGGGGGTGGCTTATTGATTGAATTCTGAGGGGGGGGGTGGGGGGGAGCAGGGGCCCTTGGTCGCTGTAGATTACATCTGGTCTCGGCCAAATGCCTGGTGGAGGAGCTCCTTTTTGCAGGCCCTGCGGAACTGTTTAAGCTCCGTCAGGGCCCTGATCTCCTCTGGGAGCTCGTTCCACCAGGTAGGGGCCAGAACAGAGAATGCTCTGGCCCTGGTCGAGACCAGACGGACTTCTTTAGGGCCAGGGATCCTTAGCTGATTGGAGGCAGTAGAGCGCAGAGCTCTTTTGGGGGCATAGGCGGGGAGGCGGTCCCTCAGGTACACTGGGCCCTGACGGCGTATGGCCTTGAAGGTAATTACCAGAACCTTTAGTCTGATCCGGAATTTAAATTTTTCTCTTACAGGTCTCACACGTCCGAAAAACCAATACAACGCCCATCCGGAACAATATATAAAGCTAAACGCACCGTTCACTGGGTACTTATCCGTACGAAAATCCCTATTGATTTACCTGTTTTTACAAGGAAATAAAATGTGAAAACAATATTTCTACATCCCATGGCCTTTCCCAACCATTTAAATTTTTCTCTTACAGGGCTAACACTTCCGAAAAACCAATACAACGTCCACCCGGACCAATATATTAAGCTAAACGAACCGTTCACTGGGTACTTATACGTACGAAAATCCCTATTGATTTACCTGTTTTTACAAGGAAATAAAAGGTGAAAAAAATATTTCTACATCCCATGGCCTTTCCCAACCATTTAAATTTTTCTCTTACAGGTCTAACACTTCCGAAAAACCAATACAACGCCCACCCGGAACAATATATAAAGCTAAACGAACCGTTCACTGGGTACTTATCCGTACGAAAATCCCTATTGATTTACCTGTTTTTACAAGGAAATAAAATGTGAAAAAAATATTTCTACATCCCATGGCCTTTCCCAACCATTTAAATTTTTCTCTTACAAGTCTAACACTTCCGAAAAACCAATACAACGCCCAACCAGAACAATATATAAAGCTAAACGAACCGTTCACTGGGTACTTATCCGTACGAAAATCCCTATAGATTTACCTGTTTTTACAAGGAAATAAAATGTGAAAAAAATATTTCTACATCCCATGGCCTTTCCCAACCATTTAAATTTTTCTCTTACAGGTCTAACACTTCCGAAAAACCAATACAACGCCCACCCGGAACAATATATAAAGCTAAATGAACCGTTCACTGGGTACTCATACGTACGAAAATCCCTATTGATTTACCTGTTTTTACAAGGAAATAAAATGTGAAAAAAATGTTTCTACATCCCATGGCCTTTCCCAACCATTTAAATTTTTCTCTTACAGGGCTAACACTTCCGAAAAACCAATACAACGCCCACCCGGAACACTATATAAAGCTAAACGAACCGTTCACTGGGTACTTATACGCACGAAAATCCCTATTGATTTACCTGTTTTTACAAGGAAATAAAATGTGAAAATAATATTTCTACATCCCATGGCCTTTCCCAACCATTTAAATTTTTCTCTTACAGGTCTAACACTTCCGAAAAACCAATACAACGCCCACCCGGAACAATATATAAAGCTAAACGCACCGTTCACTGGGTACTCATACGTACGAAAATCCCTATTGATTTACCTGTTTTTACAAGGAAATAAAATGTGAAAAAAATGTTTCTACATCCCATGGCCTTTCCCAACCATTTAAATTTTTCTCTTACAGGGCTAACACTTCCGAAAAACCAATACAACGCCCACCCGGAACACTATATAAAGCTAAACGAACCGTTCACTGGGTACTTATACGCACGAATATCCCTATTGATTTACCTGTTTTTACAAGGAAATAAAATGTGAAAAAAATATTTCTACATCCCATGGCCTTTCCCAACCATTTACATTTTTCTCTTACAGGGCTAACACTTCCGAAAAACCAATACAACGCCCACCCGGACCAATATATTAAGCTAAACGAACCGTTCACTGGGTACTTATCCGTACGAAAATCCCTATAGATTTACCTGTTTTTACAAGGAAATAAAATGTGAAAAAAATATTTCTACATCCCATGGCCTTTCCCAACCATTTAAATTTTTCTCTTACAGGTCTAACACTTCCGAAAAACCAATACAACGCTCACCCGGAACAATATATAAAGCTAAACGAACCGTTCACTGGGTACTCATACGTACGAAAATCCCTATTGATTTACCTGTTTTTACAAGGAAATAAAATGTGAAAAAAATATTTCTACATCCCATGGCCTTTCCCAACCATTTAAATTTTTCTCTTACAGGTCTAACACTTCCGAAAAACCAATACAACGCCCACCCGGAACAATATATAAAGCTAAACGAACCGTTCACTGGTTACTCATACGTACGAAAATCCCTATTGATTTACCTGTTTTTACAAGGAAATAAAATGTGAAAAAAATATTTCTACATCCCATGGCCCTTCCCAACCATTTAAATTTTTCTCTTACAGGTCTAACACGTCCGAAAAACCAATACAACACCCATCCGGAACAATATATAAAGCTAAACGCACCGTTCACTGGGTACTTATCCGTACGAAAATCCCTATAGATTTACCTGTTTTTAGAAGGAAATAAAATGTGAACAAAATATTTCTACATCCCATGGCCTTTCCCAACCATTTTAATTTTTCTCTTACAGGGCTAACACTTCCGAAAAACCAATACAACGCCCACCCGGAACACTATATAAAGCTAAACGAACCGTTCACTGGGTACTCATACGTACGAAAATCCCTATTGATTTACCTGTTTTTACAAGGAAATAAAATGTGAAAAAATGTTTCTACGTCCCATGGCCTTTCCCAACCATTTAAATTTTTCTCTTACAGGTCTAACACTTCCGAAAAACCAATACAACGCCCACCCGGAACAATATATAAAGCTAAACGAACCGTTCACTGGGTACTCATACGTACGAAAATCCCTATTGATTTACCTGTTTTTACAAGGAAATAAAATGTGAAAAAAATGTTTCTACATCCCATGGCCTTTCCCAACCATTTAAATTTTTCTCTTACAGGGCTAACACTTCCGAAAAACCAATACAACGCCCACCCGGAACACTATATAAAGCTAAACGAACCGTTCACTGGGTACTTATCCGTACGAAAATCCCTATTGATTTACCTGTTTTTACAAGGAAATAAAATGTGAAAAAAATATTTCTACATCCCATGGCCCTTCCCAACCATTTATTTATTTATTTATTTATTTATTTATTTATTTATTTATTTATTTATCATACTTTTATACCGCCCTCCCCGGAGGGTCAGGGCGGTTTACATTATAACAGAGAACCATACATAAAACAGTCTGTAGAACATGTACACCAATAACCAACAATTACAACCAAACACAACACAGTATAACAATAAACAATCATAACACAAACAGGTCCAGGGCTTGTTGATGGGATTCTGAGGGGGGTGGCTTATTGATTGAATTCTGAGGGGGGGGTGGGGGGGAGCAGGGGCCCTTGGTCGCTGTAGATTACATCTGGTCTCGGCCAAATGCCTGGTGGAGGAGCTCCTTTTTGCAGGCCCTGCGGAACTGTTTAAGCTCCATCAGGGCCCTGATCTCCTCTGGGAGCTCGTTCCACCAGGTAGGGGCCAGAACAGAGAATGCTCTGGCCCTGGTCGAGACCAGACGGACTTCTTTAGGGCCAGGGATCCTTAGCTGATTGGAGGCAGTAGAGCGCAGAGCTCTTTTGGGGGCATAGGCGGGGAGGCGGTCCCTCAGGTACACTGGGCCCTGACGGCGTATGGCCTTGAAGGTAATTACCAGAACCTTTAGTCTGATCCGGAATTTAAATTTTTCTCTTACAGGTCTAACACGTCCGAAAAACCAATACAACGCCCATCCGGAACAATATATAAAGCTAAACGCACCGTTCACTGGGTACTTATCCGTACGAAAATCCCTATTGATTTACCTGTTTTTACAAGGAAATAAAATGTGAAAACAATATTTCTACATCCCATGGCCTTTCCCAACCATTTAAATTTTTCTCTTACAAGTCTAACACTTCCGAAAAACCAATACAACGCCCAACCAGAACAATATATAAAGCTAAACGAACCGTTCACTGGGTACTTATCCGTACGAAAATCCCTATAGATTTACCTGTTTTTACAAGGAAATAAAATGTGAAAAAAATATTTCTACATCCCATGGCCTTTCCCAACCATTTAAATTTTTCTCTTACAGGTCTAACACTTCCGAAAAACCAATACAACGCCCACCCGGAACAATATATAAAGCTAAACGAACCGTTCACTGGGTACTCATACGTACGAAAATCCCTATTGATTTACCTGTTTTTACAAGGAAATAAAATGTGAAAAAAATGTTTCTACATCCCATGGCCTTTCCCAACCATTTAAATTTTTCTCTTACAGGGCTAACACTTCCGAAAAACCAATACAACGCCCACCCGGAACACTATATAAAGCTAAACGAACCGTTCACTGGGTACTCATACGTACGAAAATCCCTATTGATTTACCTGTTTTTACAAGGAAATAAAATGTGAAAAAAATGTTTCTACATCCCATGGCCTTTCCCAACCATTTAAATTTTTCTCTTACAGGGCTAACACTTCCGAAAAACCAATACAACGCCCACCCGGAACACTATATAAAGCTAAACGAACCGTTCACTGGGTACTCATACGTACGAAAATCCCTATTGATTTACCTGTTTTTACAAGGAAATAAAATGTGAAAAAAATGTTTCTACATCCCATGGCCTTTCCCAACCATTTAAATTTTTCTCTTACAGGTCTAACACTTCCGAAAAACCAATACAACGCCCACCCGGAACAATATATAAAGCTAAACGAACCGTTCACTGGGTACTCATACGTACGAAAATCCCTATTGATTTACCTGTTTTTACAAGGAAATAAAATGTGAAAAAAATGTTTCTACATCCCATGGCCTTTCCCAAACATTTAAATTTTTCTCTTACAGGGCTAACACTTCCGAAAAACCAATACAACGCCCACCCGGAACACTATATAAAGCTAAACGAACCGTTCACTGGGTACTTATACGCACGAAAATCCCTATTGATTTACCTGTTTTTACAAGGAAATAAAATGTGAAAAAAATATTTCTACATCCCATGGCCTTTCCCAACCATTTAAATTTTTCTCTTACAGGTCTAACACTTCCGAAAAACCAATACAACGCCCACCCGGAACAATATATAAAGCTAAATGAACCGTTCACTGGGTACTTATCCGTACGAAAATCCCTATTGATTTACCTGTTTTTACAAGGAAATAAAATGTGAAAAAAATATTTCTACATACCATGGCCCTTCCCAACCATTTATTTATTTATTTATTTATTTATTTATTTATTTATTTATTTATCATACTTTTATACCGCCCTCCCCGGAGGCTCAGGGCGGTTTACATTATAACAGAGAACCATACATAAAACAGTCTGTAGAACATGTACACCAATAACCAACAATTACAACCAAACACAACACAGTATAACAATAAACAATCATAACACAAACAGGTCCAGGGCTTGTTGATGGGATTCTGAGGGGGGTGGCTTATTGATTGAATTCTGAGGGGGGGGGTGGGGGGGAGCAGGGGCCCTTGGTCGCTGTAGATTACATCTGGTCTCGGCCAAATGCCTGGTGGAGGAGCTCCTTTTTGCAGGCCCTGCGGAACTGTTTAAGCTCCGTCAGGGCCCTGATCTCCTCTGGGAGCTCGTTCCACCAGGTAGGGGCCAGAACAGAGAATGCTCTGGCCCTGGTCGAGACCAGACGGACTTCTTTAGGGCCAGGGATCCTTAGCTGATTGGAGGCAGTAGAGCGCAGAGCTCTTTTGGGGGCATAGGCGGGGAGGCGGTCCCTCAGGTACACTGGGCCCTGACGGCGTATGGCCTTGAAGGTAATTACCAGAACCTTTAGTCTGATCCGGAATTTAAATTTTTCTCTTACAGGTCTCACACGTCCGAAAAACCAATACAACGCCCATCCGGAACAATATATAAAGCTAAACGCACCGTTCACTGGGTACTTATCCGTACGAAAATCCCTATTGATTTACCTGTTTTTACAAGGAAATAAAATGTGAAAACAATATTTCTACATCCCATGGCCTTTCCCAACCATTTAAATTTTTCTCTTACAGGGCTAACACTTCCGAAAAACCAATACAACGTCCACCCGGACCAATATATTAAGCTAAACGAACCGTTCACTGGGTACTTATACGTACGAAAATCCCTATTGATTTACCTGTTTTTACAAGGAAATAAAAGGTGAAAAAAATATTTCTACATCCCATGGCCTTTCCCAACCATTTAAATTTTTCTCTTACAGGTCTAACACTTCCGAAAAACCAATACAACGCCCACCCGGAACAATATATAAAGCTAAACGAACCGTTCACTGGGTACTTATCCGTACGAAAATCCCTATTGATTTACCTGTTTTTACAAGGAAATAAAATGTGAAAAAAATATTTCTACATCCCATGGCCTTTCCCAACCATTTAAATTTTTCTCTTACAAGTCTAACACTTCCGAAAAACCAATACAACGCCCAACCAGAACAATATATAAAGCTAAACGAACCGTTCACTGGGTACTTATCCGTACGAAAATCCCTATAGATTTACCTGTTTTTACAAGGAAATAAAATGTGAAAAAAATATTTCTACATCCCATGGCCTTTCCCAACCATTTAAATTTTTCTCTTACAGGTCTAACACTTCCGAAAAACCAATACAACGCCCACCCGGAACAATATATAAAGCTAAATGAACCGTTCACTGGGTACTCATACGTACGAAAATCCCTATTGATTTACCTGTTTTTACAAGGAAATAAAATGTGAAAAAAATGTTTCTACATCCCATGGCCTTTCCCAACCATTTAAATTTTTCTCTTACAGGGCTAACACTTCCGAAAAACCAATACAACGCCCACCCGGAACACTATATAAAGCTAAACGAACCGTTCACTGGGTACTTATACGCACGAAAATCCCTATTGATTTACCTGTTTTTACAAGGAAATAAAATGTGAAAATAATATTTCTACATCCCATGGCCTTTCCCAACCATTTAAATTTTTCTCTTACAGGTCTAACACTTCCGAAAAACCAATACAACGCCCACCCGGAACAATATATAAAGCTAAACGAACCGTTCACTGGGTACTCATACGTACGAAAATCCCTATTGATTTACCTGTTTTTACAAGGAAATAAAATGTGAAAAAAATGTTTCTACATCCCATGGCCTTTCCCAACCATTTAAATTTTTCTCTTACAGGGCTAAAACTTCCGAAAAACCAATACAACGCCCACCCGGAACACTATATAAAGCTAAACGAACCGTTCACTGGGTACTTATACGCACGAAAATCCCTATTGATTTACCTGTTTTTACAAGGAAATAAAATGTGAAAAAAATATTTCTACATCCCATGGCCATTCCCAACCATTTACATTTTTCTCTTACAGGGCTAACACTTCCGAAAAACCAATACAACGCCCACCCGGACCAATATATTAAGCTAAACGAACCGTTCACTGGGTACTTATCCGTACGAAAATCCCTATAGATTTACCTGTTTTTACAAGGAAATAAAATGTGAAAAAAATATTTCTACATCCCATGGCCTTTCCCAACCATTTAAATTTTCCTCTTACAGGTCTAACACTTCCGAAAAACCAATACAACGCTCACCCGGAACAATATATAAAGCTAAACGAACCGTTCACTGGGTACTCATACGTACGAAAATCCCTATTGATATACCTGTTTTTACAAGGAAATAAAATGTGAAAAAAATATTTCTACATCCCATGGCCTTTCCCAACCATTTACATTTTTCTCTTACAGGGCTAACACTTCCGAAAAACCAATACAACGCCCACCCGGACCAATATATTAAGCTAAACGAACCGTTCACTGGGTACTTATCCGTACGAAAATCCCTATAGATTTACCTCTTTTTACAAGGAAATAAAATGTGAAAAAAATATTTCTACATCCCATGGCCTTTCCCAACCATTTAAATTTTCCTCTTACAGGTCTAACACTTCCGAAAAACCAATACAACGCTCACCCGGAACAATATATAAAGCTAAACGAACCGTTCACTGGGTACTCATACGTACGAAAATCCCTATTGATTTACCTCTTTTTACAAGGAAATAAAATGTGAAAAAAATATTTCTACATCCCATGGCCTTTCCCAACCATTTAAATTTTTCTCTTACAGGTCTAACACTTCCGAAAAACCAATACAACGCCCACCCGGAACAATATATAAAGCTAAACGAACCGTTCACTGGGTACTCATACGTACGAAAATCCCTATTGATTTACCTGTTTTTACAAGGAAATAAAATGTGAAAAAAATATTTCTACATCCCATGGCCTTTCCCAACCATTTAAATTTTTCTCTTACAGGTCTAACACTTCCGAAAAACCAATACAACGCCCACCCGGAACAATATATAAAGCTAAACGAACCGTTCACTGGGTACTTATCCGTACGAAAATCCCTATTGATTTACCTGTTTTTACAAGGAAATAAAATGTGAAAAAAATATTTCTACATCCCATGGCCTTTCCCAACCATTTAAATTTTTCTCTTACAAGTCTAACACTTCCGAAAAACCAATACAACGCCCAACCAGAACAATATATAAAGCTAAACGAACCGTTCACTGGGTACTTATCCGTACGAAAATCCCTATAGATTTACCTGTTTTTACAAGGAAATAAAATGTGAAAAAAATGTTTCTACATCCCATGGCCTTTCCCAACCATTTAAATTTTTCTCTTACAGGGCTAACACTTCCGAAAAACCAATACAATGCCCACCCGGAACACTATATAAAGCTAAACGAACCGTTCACTGGGTACTTATACGCACGAAAATCCCTATTGATTTACCTGTTTTTACAAGGAAATAAAATGTGAAAAAAATATTTCTACATCCCATGGCCTTTCCCAACCATTTACATTTTTCTCTTACAGGGCTAACACTTCCGAAAAACCAATACAACGCCCACCCGGACCAATATATTAAGCTAAACGAACCGTTCACTGGGTACTTATCCGTACGAAAATCCCTATAGATTTACCTGTTTTTACAAGGAAATAAAATGTGAAAAAAATATTTCTACATCCCATGGCCTTTCCCAACCATTTAAATTTTCCTCTTACAGGTCTAACACTTCCGAAAAACCAATACAACGCTCACCCGGAACAATATATAAAGCTAAACGAACCGTTCACTGGGTACTCATACGTACGAAAATCCCTATTGATATACCTGTTTTTACAAGGAAATAAAATGTGAAAAAAATATTTCTACATCCCATGGCCTTTCCCAACCATTTACATTTTTCTCTTACAGGGCTAACACTTCCGAAAAACCAATACAACGCCCACCCGGACCAATATATTAAGCTAAACGAACCGTTCACTGGGTACTTATCCGTACGAAAATCCCTATAGATTTACCTGTTTTTACAAGGAAATAAAATGTGAAAAAAATATTTCTACATCCCATGGCCTTTCCCAACCATTTAAATTTTCCTCTTACAGGTCTAACACTTCCGAAAAACCAATACAACGCTCACCCGGAACAATATATAAAGCTAAACGAACCGTTCACTGGGTACTCATACGTACGAAAATCCCTATTGATTTACCTGTTTTTACAAGGAAATAAAATGTGAAAACAATATTTCTACATCCCATGGCCTTTCCCAACCATTTAAATTTTTCTCTTACAGGGCTAACACTTCCGAAAAACCAATACAACGCCCACCCGGAACAATATATAAAGCTAAACGAACCGTTCACTGGTTACTCATACGTACGAAAATCCCTATTGATTTACCTGTTTTTACAAGGAAATAAAATGTGAAAAAAATATTTCTACATCCCATGGCCCTTCCCAACCATTTAAATTTTTCTCTTACAGGTCTAACACGTCCGAAAAACCAATACAACACCCATCCGGAACAATATATAAAGCTAAACGCACCGTTCACTGGGTACTTATCCGTACGAAAATCCCTATAGATTTACCTGTTTTTACAAGGAAATAAAATGTGAACAAAATATTTCTACATCCCATGGCCTTTCCCAACCATTTTAATTTTTCTCTTAAAGGGCTAACACTTCCGAAAAACCAATACAACGCCCACCCGGAACACTATATAAAGCTAAACTAACCGTTCACTGGGGACTTATACGCACGAAAATCCCTATTGATTTACCTGTTTTTACAAGGAAATAAAATGTGAAAAAAATATTTCTACATCCCATGGCCTTTCCCAACCATTTAAATTTTTCTCTTATAGGTCTAACACGTCCGAAAAACCAATACAACGCCCATCCGGAACAATATATAAAGCTAAACGAACCGTTCACTGGGTACTTATCCGTACGAAAATCCCTATAGATTTACCTGTTTTTACAAGGAAATAAAATGTGAAAAAAATGTTTCTACATCCCATGGCCTTTCCCAACCATTTAAATTTTTCTCTTACTAGTCTAACACTTCCGAAAAACCAATACAACGCCCACCCGGAACACTATATAAAGCTAAACGAACCGTTCACTGGGTACTTATACGCACGAAAATCCCTATTGATTTACCTGTTTTTACAAGGAAATAAAATGTGAAAATAATATTTCTACATCCCATGGCCTTTCCCAACCATTTAAATTTTTCTCTTACAGGTCTAACACTTCCGAAAAACCAATACAACGCCCACCCGGAACAATATATAAAGCTAAACGAACCGTTCACTGGGTACTCATACGTACGAAAATCCCTATTGATTTACCTGTTTTTACAAGGAAATAAAATGTGAAAAAAATGTTTCTACATCCCATGGCCTTTCCCAACCATTTAAATTTTTCTCTTACAGGGCTAACACTTCCGAAAAACCAATACAACGCCCACCCGGAACAATATATAAAGCTAAACGAACCGTTCACTGGGTACTTATACGCACGAAAATCCCTATTGATTTACCTGTTTTTACAAGGAAATAAAATGTGAAAAAAATATTTCTACATCCCATGGCCTTTCCCAACCATTTACATTTTTCTCTTACAGGGCTAACACTTCCGAAAAACCAATACAACGCCCACCCGGACCAATATATTAAGCTAAACGAACCGTTCACTGGGTACTTATACGCACGAAAATCCCTATTGATTTACCTGTTTTTACAAGGAAATAAAATGTGAAAATAATATTTCTACATCCCATGGCCTTTCCCAACCATTTAAATTTTTCTCTTACAGGTCTAACACTTCCGAAAAACCAATACAACGCCCACCCGGAACAATATATAAAGCTAAACGAACCGTTCACTGGGTACTCATACGTACGAAAATCCCTATTGATTTACCTGTTTTTACAAGGAAATAAAATGTGAAAAAAATGTTTCTACATCCCATGACCTTTCCCAACCATTTAAATTTTTCTCTTACAGGGCTAACACTTCCGAAAAACCAATACAACGCCCACCCGGAACACTATATAAAGCTAAACGAACCGTTCACTGGGTACTTATACGCACGAAAATCCCTATTGATTTACCTGTTTTTACAAGGAAATAAAATGTGAAAAAAATATTTCTACATCCCATGGCCTTTCCCAACCATTTACATTTTTCTCTTACAGGGCTAACACTTCCGAAAAACCAATACAACGCCCACCCGGACCAATATATTAAGCTAAACGAACCGTTCACTGGGTACTTATCCGTACGAAAATCCCTATAGATTTACCTGTTTTTACAAGGAAATAAAATGTGAAAAAAATATTTCTACATCCCATGGCCTTTCCCAACCATTTAAATTTTTCTCTTACAGGTCTAACACTTCCGAAAAACCAATACAACGCTCACCCGGAACAATATATAAAGCTAAACGAACCGTTCACTGGGTACTCATACGTACGAAAATCCCTATTGATTTACCTGTTTTTACAAGGAAATAAAATGTGAAAAAAATATTTCTACATCCCATGGCCTTTCCCAACCATTTAAATTTTTCTCTTACAGGTCTAACACTTCCGAAAAACCAATACAACGCCCACCCGGAACAATATATAAAGCTAAACGAACCGTTCACTGGTTACTCATACGTACGAAAATCCCTATTGATTTACCTGTTTTTACAAGGAAATAAAATGTGAAAAAAATATTTCTACATCCCATGGCCCTTCCCAACCATTTAAATTTTTCTCTTACAGGTCTAACACGTCCGAAAAACCAATACAACACCCATCCGGAACAATATATAAAGCTAAACGCACCGTTCACTGGGTACTTATCCGTACGAAAATCCCTATAGATTTACCTGTTTTTAGAAGGAAATAAAATGTGAAAAAAATATTTCTACATCCCATGGCCCTTCCCAACCATTTAAATTTTTCTCTTACAGGTCTAACACGTCCGAAAAACCAATACAACACCCATCCGGAACAATATATAAAGCTAAACGCACCGTTCACTGGGTACTTATCCGTACGAAAATCCCTATAGATTTACCTGTTTTTAGAAGGAAATAAAATGTGAACAAAATATTTCTACATCCCATGGCCTTTCCCAACCATTTTAATTTTTCTCTTACAGGGCTAACACTTCCGAAAAACCAATACAACGCCCACCCGGAACACTATATAAAGCTAAACGAACCGTTCACTGGGGACTTATACGCACGAAAATCCCTATTGATTTACCTGTTTTTACAAGGAAATAAAATGTGAAAAAAATATTTCTACATCCCATGGCCTTTCCCAACCATTTAAATTTTTCTCTTATAGGTCTAACACTTCCGAAAAACGAATACAACGCCCACCCGGAACAATATATAAAGCTAAACGAACCGTTCACTGGGTACTCATACGTACGAAAATCCCTATTGATTTACCTGTTTTTACAGGGAAATAAAATGTGAAAAAAATATTTCTACATCCCATGGCCTTTCCCAACCATTTAAATTTTTCTCTTACAGGTCTAACACTTCCGAAAAACCAATACAACGCCCACCCGGAACAATATATAAAGCTAAATGAACCGTTCACTGGGTACTTATCCGTACGAAAATCCCTATTGATTTACCTGTTTTTACAAGGAAATAAAATGTGAAAAAAATATTTCTACATCCCATGGCCCTTCCCAACCATTTAAATTTTTCTCTTACAGGTCTAACACGTCCGAAAAACCAATACAACGCCCATCCGGAACAATATATAAAGCTAAACGCACCGTTCACTGGGTACTTATCCGTACGAAAATCCATATTGATTTACCTGTTTTTACAAGGAAATTAAATGTGAAAACAATATTTCTACATCCCATGGCCTTTCCCAACCATTTAAATTTTTCTCTTACAGGTCTAACACTTCCGAAAAACCAATACAACGCCCACCCGGAACAATATATAAAGCTAAACGAACCGTTCACTGGGTACTTATCCGTACGAAAATCCCTATTGATTTACCTGTTTTTACAAGGAAATAAAATGTGAAAAAAACATTTCTACATCCCATGGCCTTTCCCAACCATTTAAAATTTTCTCTTACAGGTCTAACACTTCCGAAAAACCAATACAACGCCCACCCGGAACAATATATAAAGCTAAACGAACCGTTCACTGGGTACTTATCCGTACGAAAATCCCTATTGATTTACCTGTTTTTACAAGGAAATAAAATGTGAAAAAAACATTTCTACATCCCATGGCCTTTCCCAACCATTTAAATTTTTCTCTTACAGGTCTAACACGTCCGAAAAACCAATACAACGCCCATCCGGAACAATATATAAAGCTAAACGCACCGTTCACTGGGTACTTATCCGTACGAAAATCCCTATTGATTTACCTGTTTTTACAAGGAAATAAAATGTGAAAACAATATTTCTACATCACATGGCCTTTCCCAACCATTTAAAATTTTCTCTTACAGGTCTAACACTTCCGAAAAACCAATACAACGCCCACCCAGAACAATATATAAAGCTAAACGAACCGTTCACTGGGTATTTATCCGTATGAAAATCCCTATTGATTTACCTGTTTTTACAAGGAAATAAAATGTGAAAAAAATATTTCTACATCCCATGGCCCTTCCCAACCATTTAAATTTTTCTCTTACAGGTCTAACACGTCCGAAAAACCAATACAACACCCATCCGGAACAATATATAAAGCTAAACGCACCGTTCACTGGGTACTTATCCGTACGAAAATCCCTATAGATTTACCTGTTTTTACAAGGAAATAAAATGTGAACAAAATATTTCTACATCCCATGGCCTTTCCCAACCATTTTAATTTTTCTCTTAAAGGGCTAACACTTCCGAAAAACCAATACAACGCCCACCCGGAACACTATATAAAGCTAAACTAACCGTTCACTGGGGACTTATACGCACGAAAATCCCTATTGATTTACCTGTTTTTACAAGGAAATAAAATGTGAAAAAAATATTTCTACATCCCATGGCCTTTCCCAACCATTTAAATTTTTCTCTTATAGGTCTAACACGTCCGAAAAACCAATACAACGCCCATCCGGAACAATATATAAAGCTAAACGAACCGTTCACTGGGTACTTATCCGTACGAAAATCCCTATAGATTTACCTGTTTTTACAAGGAAATAAAATGTGAAAAAAATGTTTCTACATCCCATGGCCTTTCCCAACCATTTAAATTTTTCTCTTACTAGTCTAACACTTCCGAAAAACCAATACAACGCCCACCCGGAACACTATATAAAGCTAAACGAACCGTTCACTGGGTACTTATACGCACGAAAATCCCTATTGATTTACCTGTTTTTACAAGGAAATAAAATGTGAAAATAATATTTCTACATCCCATGGCCTTTCCCAACCATTTAAATTTTTCTCTTACAGGTCTAACACTTCCGAAAAACCAATACAACGCCCACCCGGAACAATATATAAAGCTAAACGAACCGTTCACTGGGTACTCATACGTACGAAAATCCCTATTGATTTACCTGTTTTTACAAGGAAATAAAATGTGAAAAAAATGTTTCTACATCCCATGGCCTTTCCCAACCATTTAAATTTTTCTCTTACAGGGCTAACACTTCCGAAAAACCAATACAACGCCCACCCGGAACACTATATAAAGCTAAACGAACCGTTCACTGGGTACTTATACGCACGAAAATCCCTATTGATTTACCTGTTTTTACAAGGAAATAAAATGTGAAAAAAATATTTCTACATCCCATGGCCTTTCCCAACCATTTACATTTTTCTCTTACAGGGCTAACACTTCCGAAAAACCAATACAACGCCCACCCGGACCAATATATTAAGCTAAACGAACCGTTCACTGGGTACTTATACGCACGAAAATCCCTATTGATTTACCTGTTTTTACAAGGAAATAAAATGTGAAAATAATATTTCTACATCCCATGGCCTTTCCCAACCATTTAAATTTTTCTCTTACAGGTCTAACACTTCCGAAAAACCAATACAACGCCCACCCGGAACAATATATAAAGCTAAACGAACCGTTCACTGGGTACTCATACGTACGAAAATCCCTATTGATTTACCTGTTTTTACAAGGAAATAAAATGTGAAAAAAATGTTTCTACATCCCATGACCTTTCCCAACCATTTAAATTTTTCTCTTACAGGGCTAACACTTCCGAAAAACCAATACAACGCCCACCCGGAACACTATATAAAGCTAAACGAACCGTTCACTGGGTACTTATACGCACGAAAATCCCTATTGATTTACCTGTTTTTACAAGGAAATAAAATGTGAAAAAAATATTTCTACATCCCATGGCCTTTCCCAACCATTTACATTTTTCTCTTACAGGGCTAACACTTCCGAAAAACCAATACAACGCCCACCCGGACCAATATATTAAGCTAAACGAACCGTTCCCTGGGTACTTATCCGTACGAAAATCCCTATAGATTTACCTGTTTTTACAAGGAAATAAAATGTGAAAAAAATATTTCTACATCCCATGGCCTTTCCCAACCATTTAAATTTTTCTCTTACAGGTCTAACACTTCCGAAAAACCAATACAACGCTCACCCGGAACAATATATAAAGCTAAACGAACCGTTCACTGGGTACTCATACGTACGAAAATCCCTATTGATTTACCTGTTTTTACAAGGAAATAAAATGTGAAAAAAATATTTCTACATCCCATGGCCTTTCCCAACCATTTAAATTTTTCTCTTACAGGTCTAACACTTCCGAAAAACCAATACAACGCCCACCCGGAACAATATATAAAGCTAAACGAACCGTTCACTGGTTACTCATACGTACGAAAATCCCTATTGATTTACCTGTTTTTACAAGGAAATAAAATGTGAAAAAAATATTTCTACATCCCATGGCCCTTCCCAACCATTTAAATTTTTCTCTTACAGGTCTAACACGTCCGAAAAACCAATACAACACCCATCCGGAACAATATATAAAGCTAAACGCACCGTTCACTGGGTACTTATCCGTACGAAAATCCCTATAGATTTACCTGTTTTTAGAAGGAAATAAAATGTGAAAAAAATATTTCTACATCCCATGGCCCTTCCCAACCATTTAAATTTTTCTCTTACAGGTCTAACACGTCCGAAAAACCAATACAACACCCATCCGGAACAATATATAAAGCTAAACGCACCGTTCACTGGGTACTTATCCGTACGAAAATCCCTATAGATTTACCTGTTTTTAGAAGGAAATAAAATGTGAACAAAATATTTCTACATCCCATGGCCTTTCCCAACCATTTTAATTTTTCTCTTACAGGGCTAACACTTCCGAAAAACCAATACAACGCCCACCCGGAACACTATATAAAGCTAAACGAACCGTTCACTGGGGACTTATACGCACGAAAATCTCTATTGATTTACCTGTTTTTACAAGGAAATAAAATGTGAAAAAAATATTTCTACATCCCATGGCCTTTCCCAACCATTTAAATTTTTCTCTTATAGGTCTAACACTTCCGAAAAACGAATACAACGCCCACCCGGAACAATATATAAAGCTAAACGAACCGTTCACTGGGTACTCATACGTACGAAAATCCCTATTGATTTACCTGTTTTTACAGGGAAATAAAATGTGAAAAAAATATTTCTACATCCCATGGCCTTTCCCAACCATTTAAATTTTTCTCTTACAGGTCTAACACTTCCGAAAAACCAATACAACGCCCACCCGGAACAATATATAAAGCTAAATGAACCGTTCACTGGGTACTTATCCGTACGAAAATCCCTATTGATTTACCTGTTTTTACAAGGAAATAAAATGTGAAAAAAATATTTCTACATCCCATGGCCCTTCCCAACCATTTAAATTTTTCTCTTACAGGTCTAACACGTCCGAAAAACCAATACAACGCCCATCCGGAACAATATATAAAGCTAAACGCACCGTTCACTGGGTACTTATCCGTACGAAAATCCCTATTGATTTACCTGTTTTTACAAGGAAATTAAATGTGAAAACAATATTTCTACATCCCATGGCCTTTCCCAACCATTTAAATTTTTCTCTTACAGGTCTAACACTTCCGAAAAACCAATACAACGCCCACCCGGAACAATATATAAAGCTAAACGAACCGTTCACTGGGTACTTATCCGTACGAAAATCCCTATTGATTTACCTGTTTTTACAAGGAAATAAAATGTGAAAAAAACATTTCTACATCCCATGGCCTTTCCCAACCATTTAAAATTTTCTCTTACAGGTCTAACACTTCCGAAAAACCAATACAACGCCCACCCGGAACAATATATAAAGCTAAACGAACCGTTCACTGGGTACTTATCCGTACGAAAATCCCTATTGATTTACCTGTTTTTACAAGGAAATAAAATGTGAAAAAAACATTTCTACATCCCATGGCCTTTCCCAACCATTTAAATTTTTCTCTTACAGGTCTAACACGTCCGAAAAACCAATACAACGCCCATCCGGAACAATATATAAAGCTAAACGCACCGTTCACTGGGTACTTATCCGTACGAAAATCCCTATTGATTTACCTGTTTTTACAAGGAAATAAAATGTGAAAACAATATTTCTACATCACATGGCCTTTCCCAACCATTTAAAATTTTCTCTTACAGGTCTAACACTTCCGAAAAACCAATACAACGCCCACCCAGAACAATATATAAAGCTAAACGAACCGTTCACTGGGTATTTATCCGTATGAAAATCCCTATTGATTTACCTGTTTTTACAAGGAAATAAAATGTGAAAACAATATTTCTACATCCCATGGCCTTTCCCAACCATTTAAATATTTCTCTTACAGGTCTAACACTTCCGAAAAACCAATACAACGCCTACCCGGAACAATATATAAAGCTAAACGAACCGTTCACTGGGTACTTATCCGTACGAAAATCCCTATTGATTTACCTGTTTTTACAAGGAAATAAAATGTGAAAAAAACATTTCTACATCCCATGGCCTTTCCCAACCATTTAAATTTTTCTCTTACAAGTCTAACACTTCCGAAAAACCAATACAACGCCCAACCGGAACAATATATAAAGCTAAACGAACCGTTCACTGGGTACTTATCCGTACGAAAATCCCTATAGATTTACCTGTTTTTAGAAGGAAATAAAATGTGAAAAAAATATTTCTACATCCCATGGCCTTTCCCAACCATTTAAATTTTTCTCTTACAGGTCTAACACTTCCGAAAAACCAATACAACGCCCACCCGGAACAATATATAAAGCTAAACGAACCGTTCACTGGGTACTCATACGTACGAAAATCCCTATTGATTTACCTGTTTTTACAAGGAAATAAAATGTGAAAAAAATGTTTCTACATCCCATGGCCTTTCCCAACCATTTAAATTTTTCTCTTACAGGGCTAACACTTCCGAAAAACCAATACAACGCCCACCCGGAACACTATATAAAGCTAAACGAACCGTTCACTGGGTACTTAAACGCACGAAAATCCCTATTGATTTACCTGCTTTTACAAGGAAATAAAATGTGAAAAAAATATTTCTATATCCCATGGCCTTTCCCAACCATTTAAATTTTTCTCTTACAGGTCTAACACTTCCGAAAAACCAATACAACGCCCACCCGGAACAATATATAAAGCTAAACGAACCGTTCACTGGGTAATCATACGTACGAAAATCCCTATTGATTTACCTGTTTTTACAAGGAAATAAAATGTGAAAAAAATATTTCTACATCCCATGGCCTTTCCCAACCATTTAAATTTTTCTCTTACAGGTCTAACACTTCCGAAAAACCAATACAACGCCCACCCGGAACAATATATAAAGCTAAACGAACCGTTCACTGGGTACTCATACGTACGAAAATCCCTATTGATTTACCTGTTTTTACAAGGAAATAAAATGTGAAAAAAATGTTTCTACATCCCATGGCCTTTCCCAACCATTTAAATTTTTCTCTTACAGGGCTAACACTTCCGAAAAACCAATACAACGCCCACCCGGAACACTATATAAAGCTAAACGAACCGTTCACTGGGTACTTAAACGCACGAAAATCCCTATTGATTTACCTGCTTTTACAAGGAAATAAAATGTGAAAAAAATATTTCTATATCCCATGGCCTTTCCCAACCATTTAAATTTTTCTCTTACAGGTCTAACACTTCCGAAAAACCAATACAACGCCCACCCGGAACAATATATAAAGCTAAACGAACCGTTCACTGGGTAATCATACGTACGAAAATCCCTATTGATTTACCTGTTTTTACAAGGAAATAAAATGTGAAAAAAATATTTCTACATCCCATGGCCTTTCCCAACCATTTAAATTTTTCTCTTACAGGTCTAACACTTCCGAAAAACCAATACAACGCCCACCCGGAACAATATATAAAGCTAAACGAACCGTTCACTGGGTACTCATACGTACGAAAATCCCTATTGATTTACCTGTTTTTACAAGGAAATAAAATGTAAAAAAAATATTTTTACATACCATGGCCTTTCTCAACCATTTAAATTTTTCTCTTACAGGTCTAACGCTTCCAAAAAACCAATACAACACGCACGCGGAACAATATATAAAGCTAAACGAACCGTTCACTGGGTACTTATCCGTACGAAAATCCCTATTGATTTACCTGTTTTTACAAGGAAATAAAATGTGAAAACAATATTTCTACATCCCATGGCCTTTCCCAACCATTTAAATTTTTCTCTTACAGGTCTAACACTTCCGAAAAACCAATACAACGCCCACCCGGAACAATATATAAAGCTAAATGAACCATTCACTGGGTACTTATCCGTACGAAAATCCCTATTGATTTACCTGTTTTTACAAGGAAATAAAATGTGAAAAAAATATTTCTACATCCCATGGCCCTTCCCAACCATTTAAATTTTTCTCTTACAGGTCTAACACGTCCGAAAAACCAATACAACGCCCATCCGGAACAATATATAAAGCTAAACGCACTGTTCACTGGGTACTTATCCGTACTAAAATCCCTATTGATTTACCTGTTTTTACAAGGAAATAAAATGTGAAAACAATATTTCTACATCCCATGGCCTTTCCCAACCATTTAAATTTTTCTCTTACAGGTCTAACACTTCCAAAAAACCAATACAACGCCCACCCGGAACAATATATAAAGCTAAACGAACCGTTCACTGGGTATTTATCCGTATGAAAATCCCTATTGATTTACCTGTTTTTACAAGGAAATAAAATGTGAAAACAATATTTCTACATCCCATGGCCTTTCCCAACCATTTAAATTTTTCTCTTACAGGTCTAACACTTCCGGAAAACCAATACAACGCCCACCCGGAACAATATATAAAGCTAAACGAACCGTTCACTGGGTACTTATCTAAAAATGGCTGCCATGAGAAAGGTTTTAGTCAACTACAAAATGTATGCCATACAAAGTGTACGATTGAGATACAAAATTCCTGCTATGAGAAGAGGAGGAGTCAGCTACAAAATGGCTGCCATGAGAAGGGTAGGAGACAGCAACAAAATGGCTGCCATGAGAAAGATAGGAGTCAGCTACAAAATGGCTGCCATGAGAAAGGTAGGAGTCAGCTACAAAATGGCTGCCATGAGAAGGGGAGGATTCAAATACAAAATGGCTGCCATAGGAAGGGGAGGACTCAGTTCCAAAATGGCTGCCTAGGGAAGGGGAGGAGTCAACTAAGTAATCTAAAAATGGCTGCCATGAGAAAGGTTGGAGTCAACTACAAAATGGCTGCCATACAAAGGGTAGGATTCAGATACAAAATTCCTGCTATGAGAAGAGGAGGAGTCAGCTACAAAATGGCTGCCATGAGAAGGGGAGGAGTCTGCTACAAAATGGCTGCCATACAAAGGGAAGGAGTCAGCTACAAAATTGTTCCCTAATGAATGGGAAGAGTCAGCTACAACATGGCTGCCATGAGAAAGGGAGGAGTCAGCTACAAAATGGCTGCCTAGGGAAGGGGAGGAATCAGCTTCAAAAAGGCTGCCCAGGGGAAGGGGAGGAGTCAGCTACAAAATGGCTGCCATGAGAAGTGGTGGAGTCTCATAGAAAATGGCTACCATAGGAAGGGGAGGAATCATGTACAAAATGTCTGCCAATTTTAGGGTAGGAGTCAGCTACAAAATAGTTGCCATGTGTCAGCTACAAAATGTCTGCCATATAAAGGGGAGGAGTCAGCTACAAAATGGCTTCCTAGTGAAGGGGAGTAGTCAGCTACAAAATGGATGCCATGAGAAAGGGAGGAGTGAGTTACAAAATGGCTGCCATGAGAAGGGGAGGAGTCAGCTACAAATTGGATGCCATGAGAAGGGTAGGAGTCAGCTACAAAATGGTTGCCTAATGAATGGGAGGAGTCAGCTACAAAATGGCTGCCATGAGAAGGGGAGGAGACAGCTACAAAATGGCTACCATACAAAGGGGAGGAGTCAGCTACAAGATGGCTGCCTAGGGAAGGGGAGGATTCAGCTACAAAATGGCTGACATTAGAAGGGGGGAGTCAGCTACAAGATGATTGCCATAGAAAGGGGAGGAGTCAGCTACAAAATGACTGCCAAAGAAAGGAGAGGAGCCAACTATGTCAGCTACAAAATGGCTGCCAAGAGAAGGGTAAGAGTCAGCTACAAAATGGCTGCCATTAGAAGGGGAGCAGTCAGCTACAAGATGACCGCAATAGAGAGGGGAGGAGTCAACTAAAAAATGACTGCCAAAGAAAAGGGAGGAGTCAACTATGTCAGCTACAAAATGGCTGCCAAGAGAAGGGTAGGAGTCAGCTACAAAATGGCTGCCATGAGAAAGGTAGGAGTCAGCTACAAAATGGCTGCCATGAGAAGGGGAGGAGTCAAATACAAAATGGCTGCCATAGGAAGGGGAGGACTCAGTTCCAAAATGGCTGCCTACGGAAGGGGAGGAGTCAACTAAGTCATCTAAAAATGGCTGCCATGAGAAAGGTTGGAGTCAGCTACAAAATGACTGCCAAAGAAAAGGGAGGAGTCAACAATGTCAGCTACAAAATGGCTGCCAAGAGAAGGGTATGAGTCAGCTTCAAAATGGCTGCCACGAGAAGGGTAGGAGACAGCAACAAAATGGCTGCCATGAGAAAGGTAGGAGTCAGCTACAAAATGGCTGCCATGAGAAAGGTAGGAGTCAGCTACAAAATGGCTGCCATGAGAAGGGGAGGAGTCAAATACAAAATGGCTGCCATAGGAAGGGGAGGACTCAGTTCCAAAATGGCTGCCTAGGGAAGGGGAGGAGTCAACTAAGTAATCTAAAAATGGCTGCCATGAGAAAGGTTGGAGTCAACTACAAAATGGCTGCCATACAAAGGGTAGGATTCAGATACAAAATTCCTGCTATGAGAAGAGGAGGAGTCAGCTACAAAATGGCTGCCATGAGAAGGGGAGGAGTCTGCTACAAAATGGCTGCCATACAAAGGGAAGGAGTCAGCTACAAAATTGTTCCCTAATGAATGGGAAGAGTCAGCTACAACATGGCTGCCATGAGAAAGGGAGGAGTCAGCTACAAAATGGCTGCCTAGGGAAGGGGAGGAATCAGCTTCAAAAAGGCTGCCCAGGGGAAGGGGAGGAGTCAGCTACAAAATGGCTGCCATGAGAAGTGGTGGAGTCTCATAGAAAATGGCTGCCATAGGAAGGGGAGGAATCATGTACAAAATGTCTGCCAATTTTAGGGTAGGAGTCAGCTACAAAATAGTTGCCATGTGTCAGCTACAAAATGTCTGCCATATAAAGGGGAGGAGTCAGCTACAAAATGGCTTCCTAGTGAAGGGGAGTAGTCAGCTACAAAATGGATGCCATGAGAAAGGGAGGAGTGAGTTACAAAATGGCTGCCATGAGAAGGGGAGGAGTCAGCTACAAATTGGATGCCATGAGAAGGGTAGGAGTCAGCTACAAAATGGTTGCCTAATGAATGGGAGGTGTCAGCTACAAAATGGCTGCCATGAGAAGGGGAGGAGTCTGCTACAAAATGGCTGCCATACAAAGGGAAGGAGTCAGCTACAAAATTGTTCCCTAATGAATGGGAAGAGTCAGCTACAACATGGCTGCCATGAGAAAGGGAGGAGTCAGCTACAAAATGGCTGCCTAGGGAAGGGGAGGAATCAGCTTCAAAAAGGCTGCCCAGGGGAAGGGGAGGAGTCAGCTACAAAATGGCTGCCATGAGAAGTGGTGGAGTCTCATAGAAAATGGCTGCAATAGGAAGGGGAGGAATCATGTACAAAATGTCTGCCAATTTTAGGGTAGGAGTCAGCTACAAAATAGTTGCCATGTGTCAGCTACAAAATGTCTGCCATATAAAGGGGAGGAGTCAGCTACAAAATGGCTTCGTAGTGAAGGGGAGTAGTCAGCTACAAAATGGATGCCATGAGAAAGGGAGGAGTGAGTTACAAAATGGCTGCCATGAGAAGGGGAGGAGTCAGCTACAAATTGGCTGCCATGAGAAGGGTAGGAGTCAGCTACAAAATGGTTGCCTAATGAATGGGAGGAGTCAGCTACAAAATGGCTGCCATGAGAAGGGGAGGAGACAGCTACGAAATGGCTACCATACAAAGGGGAGGAGTCAGCTACAAGATGGCTGCCTAGGGAAGGGGAGGAGTCAGCTACAAAATGGCTGACATTAGAAGGGGAGGAGTCAGCTACAAGATGATTGCCATAGAAAGGGGAGGAGTCAGCTACAAAATGACTGCCAAAGAAAGGGGAGGAGCCAACTATGTCAGCTACAAAATGGCTGCCAAGAGAAGGGTAAGAGTCAGCTACAAAATGGCTGCCATTAGAAGGGGAGGAGTCAGCTACAAGATGACTGCCATAGAGAGGGGAGGAGTCAACTAAAAAATGACTGCCAAAGAAAAGGGAGGAGTCAACTATGTCAGCTACAAAATGGCTGCCAAGAGAAGGGTAGGAGTCAGCTACGAAATGGCTGCCATGAGTAGGGTTGGAGTCAGCTACAAAATGGCTGCCATGAGAAAGGTAGGAGTCAGCTACAAAATGGCTGCCATGAGAAAGGTAGGAGTCAGCTACAAAATGGCTGCCATGAGAAGGGGAGGAGTCAAATACAAAATGGCTGCCATAGGAAGGGGAGGACTCAGTTCCAAAATGGCTGCCTAGGGAAGGGGAGGAGTCAACTAAGTAATCTAAAAATGGCTGCCATGAGAAAGGTTGGAGTCAACTACAAAATGGCTGCCGTACAAAGGGTAGGATTCAGATACAAAATTCCTGCTATGAGAAGAGGAGGAGTCAGCTACAAAATGGCTGCCATACAAAGGGAAGGAGTCAGCTACAAAATTGTTCCCTAATGAATGGGAAGAGTCAGCTACAACATGGCTGCCATGAGAAAGGGAGGAGTCAGCTACAAAATGGCTGCCTAGTGAAGGGGAGGAATCAGCTTCAAAAAGGCTGCCCAGGGGAAGGGGAGGAGTCAGCTACAAAATGGCTGCCATGAGAAGTGGTGGAGTCTCATAGAAAATGGCTGCCATAGGAAGGGGAGGAATCATGTACAAAATGTCTGCCAATTTTAGGGTAGGAGTCAGCTACAAAATAGTTGCCATGTGTCAGCTACAAGATGTCTGCCATATAAAGGGGAGGAGTCAGCTACAAAATGGCTTCCTAGTGAAGGGGAGTAGTCAGCTACAAAATGGATGCCATGAGAAAGGGAGGAGTGAGTTACAAAATGGCTGCCATGAGAAGGGTAGGAGTCAGCTACACAATGGTTGCCTAATGAATGGGAGGAGTCAGCTACAAAATGGCTGCCATGAGAAGTGGAGGAGACAGCTACAAAATGGCTACCATACAAAGGGGAGGAGTCAGCTACAAGATGGCTGCCTAGGGAAGGGGAGGAGTCAGCTACAAAATGGCTGACATTAGAAGGGGAGGAGTCAGCTACAAGATGATTGCCATAGAAAGGGGAGGAGTCAGCTACAAAATGACTGCCAAAGAAAGGGGAGGAGCCAACTATGTCAGCTACAAAATGGCTGCCAAGAGAAGGGTAAGAGTCAGCTACAAAATGGCTGCCATTAGAAGGGGAGGAGTCAGCTACAAGATGACTGCCATAGAGAGGGGAGGAGTCAACTAAAAAATGACTGCCAAAGAAAAGGGAGGAGTCAACTATGTCAGCTACAAAATGGCTGCCAAGAGAAGGGTAGGAGTCAGCTACGAAATGGCTGCCATGAGTAGGGTAGGAGTCAGCTACAAAATGGCTGCCATGAGAAAGGTAGGAGTCAGCTACAAAATGGCTGCCATGAGAAAGGTTGGAGTCAGCTATAAAATGACTGCCATAGAAAGGGGAGGAGTCAGCTACAAAATGACTGCCAAAGAAAGGGGAGGAGTCAACTATGTCAGCTACAAAATGGCTGCCAAGAGAAGGGTAAGAGTCAGCTACAAAATGGCTGCCATTAGAAGGCGAGGAGTCAGCTACAAGATGACTGCCATAGAAAGGGGAGGAGTCAGCTACAAAATGACTGCCAAAGAAAGGGGAGGAGTCAACTATATCAGCTACAAAATGGCTGCCAAGAGAAGGGTAAGAGTCAGCTACAAAATGGCTGCCATGAGAAGGGTAGGAGTCAGCTTCAAAATGGCTGCCATGAGAAGGGTAGGAGACAGCTACTAAATGGCTGCCATGAGAAAGGTAGGAGTCAGCTACAAAATGGCTGCCATGAGAAAGGTAGGAGTCAGCTACAAAATGGCTGCCAGGAGAAGGGGAGGAGACAGCTACAAAATGGCTACCATACAAAGGGGAGGAGTCAGCTACAAGATGGCTGCCTAGGGAAGGGGAGGAGTCAGCTGCAAAATGGCTGCCATTAGAAGGGGAGGAGTCAGCTACAAGATGACTGCCATAGAAAGGGGAGGAGTCAGCTACAAAATGACTGCCAAAGAAAGGGGAGGAGTCAACTATGTCAGCTACAAAATGGCTGCCAAGAGAAGGGTAAGAGTCAGCTACAAAATGGCTGCCATTAGAAGGGGAGGAGTCAGCTACAAGATGACTGCCATAGAAAGGGGAGGAGTCAGCTACAAAATGACTGCCAAAGAAAAGGGAGGAGTCAACTATGTCAGCTACAAAATGGCTGCCAAGAGAAGGGTAAGAGTCAGCTACAAAATGGCTGCCATGAGAAGGGTAGGAGTCAGCTTCAAAATGGCTGCCATGAGAAGGGTAGGAGACATCTACAAAATGGCTGCCATGAGAAAGGTAGGAGTCAGCTACAAAATGGCTGCAATGAGAAAGGTAGGAGTAAGCTACAAAATGGCTGCCATGAGAAGGGGAGGAGTCAAATACAAAATTGCTGCCATAGGAAGGGGAGGACTCAGTTCCAAAATGGCTGCCTAGGGAAGGGGAGGAGTCAACTAAGTAATCTAAAAATGGCTGCCATGAGAAAGGTTGGAGTCAACTACAAAATGGCTGCCATACAAAGGGTAGGATTCAGATACAAAATTCCTGCTATGAGAAGAGGAGGAGTCAGCTACAAAATGGCTGCCATGAGAAGGGGAGGAGTCTGCTACAAAATGGCTGCCATACAAAGGGAAGGAGTCAGCTACAAAATTGTTCCGTAATGAATGGGAAGAGTCAGCTACAAAATGGAAGCCATGAGAAAGGAAGGAGTCAGCTACAAAATGGCTGCCTAGGGAAGGGGAGGATTCAGCTACAAAATGGCTGCCATGAGAAGGGGAGGAGTCAGCTATAAAATGACTGCCATGAGAAGGGTAGGAGTCAGCTAAAAAATGGCTGCCATAGGAAGGGGTGGAGTCAGCTCCAAAATGGCTGCCTAGGGAAGGGGGGTAGTCAATTAAGTCATCTAAAAATGACTGCCATGATAAAGGGAGGAGTCAACTACAAAATGGCTGCCATGAGAAGGGGAGGAGTCGGCTACAAAATGGCTATCATTAGTCATCTGCAATATGGCTGCTATGAGAAGAAGAGGAGTCAGCTACGAAATGGCTGCCATGAGTAGGGTAGGAGTCAGCTACAAAATGGCTGCCATGAGAAGGGTAGGAGTCAGCTACAAAATGGCTGCCTAATGAATGGGAGGAGTCAGCTACAAAATGGCTGCCATGAGAAGGGGAGGAGACAGCTACAAAATGGCTACCATACAAAGGGGAGGAGTCAGCTACAAGATGGCTGCCTAGGGAAGGGGAGGAGTCAGCTACAAAATGGCTGACATTAGAAGGGGGGAGTCAGCTACAAGATGATTGCCATAGAAAGGGGAGGAGTCAGCTACAAAATGACTGCCAAAGAAAGGAGAGGAGCCAACTATGTCAGCTACAAAATGGCTGCCAAGAGAAGGGTAAGAGTCAGCTACAAAATGGCTGCCATTAGAAGGGGAGCAGTCAGCTACAAGATGACTGCCATAGAGAGGGGAGGAGTCAACTAAAAAATGACTGCCAAAGAAAAGGGAGGAGTCAACTATGTCAGCTACAAAATGGCTGCCAAGAGAAGGGTAGGAGTCAGCTACAAAATGGCTGCCATGAGAAAGGTAGGAGTCAGCTAAAAAATGGCTGCCATGAGAAGGGGAGGAGTCAATTACAAAATGGCTGCCATAGGAAGGGGAGGACTCAGTTCCAAAATGGCTGCCTACGGAAGGGGAGGAGTCAACTAAGTCATCTAAAAATGGCTGCCATGAGAAAGGTTGGAGTCAACTACAAAATGACTGCCAAAGAAAAGGGAGGAGTCAACAATGTCAGCTACAAAATGGCTGCCAAGAGAAGGGTATGAGTCAGCTTCAAAATGGCTGCCATGAGAAGGGTAGGAGACAGCAACAAAATGGCTGCCATGAGAAAGGTAGGAGTCAGCTACAAAATGGCTGCCATGAGAAAGGTAGGAGTCAGCTACAAAATGGCTGCCATGAGAAGGGGAGGAGTCAAATACAAAATGGCTGCCATAGGAAGGGGAGGACTCAGTTCCAAAATGGCTGCCTAGGGAAGGGGAGGAGTCAACTAAGTAATCTAAAAATGGCTGCCATGAGAAAGGTTGGAGTCAACTACAAAATGGCTGCCATACAAAGGGTAGGATTCAGATACAAAATTCCTGCTATGAGAAGAGGAGGAGTCAGCTACAAAATGGCTGCCATGAGAAGGGGAGGAGTCTGCTACAAAATGGCTGCCATACAAAGGGAAGGAGTCAGCTACAAAATTGTTCCCTAATGAATGGGAAGAGTCAGCTACAACATGGCTGCCATGAGAAAGGGAGGAGTCAGCTACAAAATGGCTGCCTAGGGAAGGGGAGGAATCAGCTTCAAAAAGGCTGCCCAGGGGAAGGGGAGGAGTCAGCTACAAAATGGCTGCCATGAGAAGTGGTGGAGTCTCATAGAAAATGGCTGCCATAGGAAGGGGAGGAATCATGTACAAAATGTCTGCCAATTTTAGGGTAGGAGTCAGCTACAAAATAGTTGCCATGTGTCAGCTACAAAATGTCTGCCATATAAAGGGGAGGAGTCAGCTACAAAATGGCTTCCTAGTGAAGGGGAGTAGTCAGCTACAAAATGGATGCCATGAGAAAGGGAGGAGTGAGTTACAAAATGGCTGCCATGAGAAGGGGAGGAGTCAGCTACAAATTGGATGCCATGAGAAGGGTAGGAGTCAGCTACAAAATGGTTGCCTAATGAATGGGAGGAGTCAGCTACAAAATGGCTGCCATGAGAAGGGGAGGAGTCTGCTACAAAATGGCTGCCATACAAAGGGAAGGAGTCAGCTACAAAATTGTTCCCTAATGAATGGGAAGAGTCAGTTACAACATGGCTGCCATGAGAAAGGGAGGAGTCAGCTACAAAATGGCTGCCATAGGAAGGGGAGGAATCAGCTTCAAAAAGGCTGCCTAGGGAAGGGGAGGAGTCAACTAAGTAATCTAAAAATGGCTGCCATGAGAAAGGTTGGAGTCAACTACAAAATGGCTGCCGTACAAAGGGTAGGATTCAGATACAAAATTCCTGCTATGAGAAGAGGAGGAGTCAGCTACAAAATGGCTGCCATACAAAGGGAAGGAGTCAGCTACAAAATTGTTCCCTAATGAATGGGAAGAGTCAGCTACAACATGGCTGCCATGAGAAAGGGAGGAGTCAGCTACAAAATGGCTGCCTAGGGAAAGGGAGGAATCAGCTTCAAAAAGGCTGCCCAGGGGAAGGGGAGGAGTCAGCTACAAAATGGCTGCCATGAGAAGTGGTGGAGTCTCATAGAAAATGGCTGCCATAGGAAGGGGAGGAATCATGTACAAAATGTCTGCCAATTTTAGGGTAGGAGTCAGCTACAAAATAGTTGCCATGTGTCAGCTACAAAATGTCTGCCATATAAAGGGGAGGAGTCAGCTACAAAATGGCTTCCTAGTGAAGGGGAGTAGTCAGCTACAAAATGGATGCCATGAGAAAGGGAGGAGTGAGTTACAAAATGGCTGCCATGAGAAGGGGAGGAGTCAGCTACAAATTGGCTGCCATGAGAAGGGTAGGAGTCAGCTACACAATGGTTGCCTAATGAATGGGAGGAGTCAGCTACAAAATGGCTGCCATGAGAAGTGGAGGAGACAGCTACAAAATGGCTACCATACAAAGGGGAGGAGTCAGCTACAAGATGGCTGCCTAGGGAAGGGGAGGAGTCAGCTACAAAATGGCTGACATTAGAAGGGGAGGAGTCAGCTACAAGATGATTGCCATAGAAAGGGGAGGAGTCAGCTACAAAATGACTGCCAAAGAAAGGGGAGGAGCCAACTATGTCAGCTACAAAATGGCTGCCAAGAGAAGGGTAAGAGTCAGCTACAAAATGGCTGCCATTAGAAGGGGAGGAGTCAGCTACAAGATGACTGCCATAGAGAGGGGAGGAGTCAACTAAAAAATGACTGCCAAAGAAAAGGGAGGAGTCAACTATGTCAGCTACAAAATGGCTGCCAAGAGAAGGGTAGGAGTCAGCTACGAAATGGCTGCCATGAGTAGGGTAGGAGTCAGCTACAAAATGGCTGCCATGAGAAAGGTAGGAGTCAGCTACAAAATGGCTGCCATGAGAAAGGTAGGAGTCAGCTATAAAATGACTGCCATAGAAAGGGGAGGAGTCAGCTACAAAATGACTGCCAAAGAAAGGGGAGGAGTCAACTATGTCAGCTACAAAATGGCTGCCAAGAGAAGGGTAAGAGTCAGCTACAAAATGGCTGCCATTAGAAGGCGAGGAGTCAGCTACAAGATGACTGCCATAGAAAGGGGAGGAGTCAGCTACAAAATGACTGCCAAAGAAAGGGGAGGAGTCAACTATATCAGCTACAAAATGGCTGCCAAGAGAAGGGTAAGAGTCAGCTACAAAATGGCTGCCATGAGAAGGGTAGGAGTCAGCTTCAAAATGGCTGCCATGAGAAGGGTAGGAGACAGCTACTAAATGGCTGCCATGAGAAAGGTAGGAGTCAGCTACAAAATGGCTGCCATGAGAAAGGTAGGAGTCAGCTACAAAATGGCTGCCAGGAGAAGGGGAGGAGACAGCTACAAAATGGCTACCATACAAAGGGGAGGAGTCAGCTACAAGATGGCTGCCTAGGGAAGGGGAGGAGTCAGCTGCAAAATGGCTGCCATTAGAAGGGGAGGAGTCAGCTACAAGATGACTGCCATAGAAAGGGGAGGAGTCAGCTACAAAATGACTGCCAAAGAAAGGGGAGGAGTCAACTATGTCAGCTACAAAATGGCTGCCAAGAGAAGGGAAAGAGTCAGCTACAAAATGGCTGCCATTAGAAGGGGAGGAGTCAGCTACAAGATGACTGCCATAGAAAGGGGAGGAGTCAGCTACAAAATGACTGCCAAAGAAAAGGGAGGAGTCAACTATGTCAGCTACAAAATGGCTGCCAAGAGAAGGGTAAGAGTCAGCTACAAAATGGCTGCCATGAGAAGGGTAGGAGTCAGCTTCAAAATGGCTGCCATGAGAAGGGTAGGAGACATCTACAAAATGGCTGCCATGAGAAAGGTAGGAGTCAGCTACAAAATGGCTGCCATGAGAAAGGTAGGAGTCAGCTACAAAATGGCTGCCATGAGAAGGGGAGGAGTCAAATACAAAATTGCTGCCATAGGAAGGGGAGGACTCAGTTCCAAAATGGCTGCCTAGGGAAGGGGAGGAGTCAACTAAGTAATCTAAAAATGGCTGCCATGAGAAAGGTTGGAGTCAACTACAAAATGGCTGCCATACAAAGGGTAGGATTCAGATACAAAATTCCTGCTATGAGAAGAGGAGGAGTCAGCTACAAAATGGCTGCCATGAGAAGGGGAGGAGTCTGCTACAAAATGGCTGCCATACAAAGGGAAGGAGTCAGCTACAAAATTGTTCCCTAATGAATGGGAAGAGTCAGCTACAAAATGGATGCCATGAGAAAGGGAGGAGTCAGCTACAAAATGGCTGCCTAGGGAAGGGGAGGATTCAGCTACAAAATGGCTGCCATGAGAAGGGGAGGAGTCAGCTATAAAATGACTGCCATGAGAAGGGTAGGAGTCAGCTACAAAATGGCTGCCATAGGAAGGGGTGGAGTCAGCTCCAAAATGGCTGCCTAGGGAAGGGGGGTAGTCAATTAAGTCATCTAAAAATGACTGCCATGATAAAGGGAGGAGTCAACTACAAAATGGCTGCCATGAGAAGGGGAGGAGTCGGCTACAAAATGGCTATCATTAGTCATCTGCAATATGGCTGCTATGAGAAGAAGAGGAGTCAGCTACGAAATGGCTGCCATGAGTAGGGTAGGAGTCAGCTACAAAATGGCTGCCATGAGAAGGGTAGGAGTCAGCTACAAAATGGCTGCCATAGTAAGGGTGGAGTCAGCTCCAAAATGGCTGCCTAGGGAAGGGGGGTAGTCAATTAAGTCATCTAAAAATGACTGCCATGATAAAGGGAGGAGTCAACTACAAAATGGCTGCCATGAGAAGGGGAGGAGACAGCTACAAAATGGCTACCATACAAAGGGGAGGAGTCAGCTACAAGATGGCTGCCTAGGGAAGGGGAGGAGTCAGCTACAAAATGGCTGACATTAGAAGGGGGGAGTCAGCTACAAGATGATTGCCATAGAAAGGGGAGGAGTCAGCTACAAAATGACTGCCAAAGAAAGGAGAGGAGCCAACTATGTCAGCTACAAAATGGCTGCCAAGAGAAGGGTAAGAGTCAGCTACAAAATGGCTGCCATTAGAAGGGGAGCAGTCAGCTACAAGATGACTGCCATAGAGAGGGGAGGAGTCAACTAAAAAATGACTGCCAAAGAAAAGGGAGGAGTCAACTATGTCAGCTACAAAATGGCTGCCAAGAGAAGGGTAGGAGTCAGCTACAAAATGGCTGCCATGAGAAAGGTAGGAGTCAGCTACAAAATGGCTGCCATGAGAAGGGGAGGAGTCAAATACAAAATGGCTGCCATAGGAAGGGGAGGACTCAGTTCCAAAATGGCTGCCTACGGAAGGGGAGGAGTCAACTAAGTCATCTAAAAATGGCTGCCATGAGAAAGGTTGGAGTCAGCTACAAAATGACTGCCAAAGAAAAGGGAGGAGTCAACAATGTCAGCTACAAAATGGCTGCCAAGAGAAGGGTATGAGTCAGCTTCAAAATGGCTGCCATGAGAAGGGTAGGAGACAGCAACAAAATGGCTGCCATGAGAAAGGTAGGAGTCAGCTACAAAATGGCTGCCATGAGAAAGGTAGGAGTCAGCTACAAAATGGCTGCCATGAGAAGGGGAGGAGTCAAATACAAAATGGCTGCCATAGGAAGGGGAGGACTCAGTTCCAAAATGGCTGCCTAGGGAAGGGGAGGAGTCAACTAAGTAATCTAAAAATGGCTGCCATGAGAAAGGTTGGAGTCAACTACAAAATGGCTGCCATACAAAGGGTAGGATTCAGATACAAAATTCCTGCTATGAGAAGAGGAGGAGTCAGCTACAAAATGGCTGCCATGAGAAGGGGAGGAGTCTGCTACAAAATGGCTGCCATACAAAGGGAAGGAGTCAGCTACAAAATTGTTCCCTAATGAATGGGAAGAGTCAGCTACAACATGGCTGCCATGAGAAAGGGAGGAGTCAGCTACAAAATGGCTGCCTAGGGAAGGGGAGGAATCAGCTTCAAAAAGGCTGCCCAGGGGAAGGGGAGGAGTCAGCTACAAAATGGCTGCCATGAGAAGTGGTGGAGTCTCATAGAAAATGGCTGCCATAGGAAGGGGAGGAATCATGTACAAATTGTCTGCCAATTTTAGGGTAGGAGTCAGCTACAAAATAGTTGCCATGTGTCAGCTACAAAATGTCTGCCATATAAAGGGGAGGAGTCAGCTACAAAATGGCTTCCTAGTGAAGGGGAGTAGTCAGCTACAAAATGGATGCCATGAGAAAGGGAGGAGTGAGTTACAAAATGGCTGCCATGAGAAGGGGAGGAGTCAGCTACAAATTGGATGCCATGAGAAGGGTAGGAGTCAGCTACAAAATGGTTGCCTAATGAATGGGAGGAGTCAGCTACAAAATGGCTGCCATGAGAAGGGGAGGAGTCTGCTACAAAATGGCTGCCATACAAAGGGAAGGAGTCAGCTACAAAATTGTTCCCTAATGAATGGGAAGAGTCAGCTACAACATGGCTGCCATGAGAAAGGGAGGAGTCAGCTACAAAATGGCTGCCATAGGAAGGGGAGGAATCAGCTTCAAAAAGGCTGCCTAGGGAAGGGGAGGAGTCAACTAAGTAATCTAAAAATGGCTGCCATGAGAAAGGTTGGAGTCAACTACAAAATGGCTGCCGTACAAAGGGTAGGATTCAGATACAAAATTCCTGCTATGAGAAGAGGAGGAGTCAGCTACAAAATGGCTGCCATACAAAGGGAAGGAGTCAGCTACAAAATTGTTCCCTAATGAATGGGAAGAGTCAGCTACAACATGGCTGCCATGAGAAAGGGAGGAGTCAGCTACAAAATGGCTGCCTAGGGAAGGGGAGGAATCAGCTTCAAAAAGGCTGCCCAGGGGAAGGGGAGGAGTCAGCTACAAAATGGCTGCCATGAGAAGTGGTGGAGTCTCATAGAAAATGGCTGCCATAGGAAGGGGAGGAATCATGTACAAAATGTCTGCCAATTTTAGGGTAGGAGTCAGCTACAAAATAGTTGCCATGTGTCAGCTACAAAATGTCTGCCATATAAAGGGGAGGAGTCAGCTACAAAATGGCTTCCTAGTGAAGGGGAGTAGTCAGCTACAAAATGGATGCCATGAGAAAGGGAGGAGTGAGTTACAAAATGGCTGCCATGAGAAGGGGAGGAGTCAGCTACAAATTGGCTGCCATGGGAAGGGTAGGAGTCAGCTACACAATGGTTGCCTAATGAATGGGAGGAGTCAGCTACAAAATGGCTGCCATGAGAAGTGGAGGAGACAGCTACAAAATGGCTACCATACAAAGGGGAGGAGTCAGCTACAAGATGGCTGCCTAGGGAAGGGGAGGAGTCAGCTACAAAATGGCTGACATTAGAAGGGGAGGAGTCAGCTACAAGATGATTGCCATAGAAAGGGGAGGAGTCAGCTACAAAATGACTGCCAAAGAAAGGGGAGGAGCCAACTATGTCAGCTACAAGATGGCTGCCAAGAGAAGGGTAAGAGTCAGCTACAAAATGGCTGCCATTAGAAGGGGAGGAGTCAGCTACAAGATGACTGCCATAGAGAGGGGAGGAGTCAACTAAAAAATGACTGCCAAAGAAAAGGGAGGAGTCAACTATGTCAGCTACAAAATGGCTGCCAAGAGAAGGGTAGGAGTCAGCTACGAAATGGCTGCCATGAGTAGGGTAGGAGTCAGCTACAAAATGGCTGCCATGAGAAAGGTAGGAGTCAGCTACAAAATGGCTGCCATGAGAAAGGTTGGAGTCAGCTATAAAATGACTGCCATAGAAAGGGGAGGAGTCAGCTACAAAATGACTGCCAAAGAAAGGGGAGGAGTCAACTATGTCAGCTACAAAATGGCTGCCAAGAGAAGGGTAAGAGTCAGCTACAAAATGGCTGCCATTAGAAGGCGAGGAGTCAGCTACAAGATGACTGCCATAGAAAGGGGAGGAGTCAGCTACAAAATGACTGCCAAAGAAAGGGGAGGAGTCAACTATATCAGCTACAAAATGGCTGCCAAGAGAAGGGTAAGAGTCAGCTACAAAATGGCTGCCATGAGAAGGGTAGGAGTCAGCTTCAAAATGGCTGCCATGAGAAGGGTAGGAGACAGCTACTAAATGGCTGCCATGAGAAAGGTAGGAGTCAGCTACAAAATGGCTGCCATGAGAAAGGTAGGAGTCAGCTACAAAATGGCTGCCAGGAGAAGGGGAGGAGACAGCTACAAAATGGCTACCATACAAAGGGGAGGAGTCAGCTACAAGATGGCTGCCTAGGGAAGGGGAGGAGTCAGCTGCAAAATGGCTGCCATTAGAAGGGGAGGAGTCAGCTACAAGATGACTGCCATAGAAAGGGGAGGAGTCAGCTACAAAATGACTGCCAAAGAAAGGGGAGGAGTCAACTATGTCAGCTACAAAATGGCTGCCAAGAGAAGGGTAAGAGTCAGCTACAAAATGGCTGCCATTAGAAGGGGAGGAGTCAGCTACAAGATGACTGCCATAGAAAGGGGAGGAGTCAGCTACAAAATGACTGCCAAAGAAAAGGGAGGAGTCAACTATGTCAGCTACAAAATGGCTGCCAAGAGAAGGGTAAGAGTCAGCTACAAAATGGCTGCCATGAGAAGGGTAGGAGTCAGCTTCAAAATGGCTGCCATGAGAAGGGTAGGAGACATCTACAAAATGGCTGCCATGAGAAAGGTAGGAGTCAGCTACAAAATGGCTGCCATGAGAAAGGTAGGAGTCAGCTACAAAATGGCTGCCATGAGAAGGGGAGGAGTCAAATACAAAATTGCTGCCATAGGAAGGGGAGGACTCAGTTCCAAAATGGCTGCCTAGGGAAGGGGAAGAGTCAACTAAGTAATCTAAAAATGGCTGCCATGAGAAAGGTTGGAGTCAACTACAAAATGGCTGCCATACAAAGGGTAGGATTCAGATACAAAATTCCTGCTATGAGAAGAGGAGGAGTCAGCTACAAAATGGCTGCCATGAGAAGGGGAGGAGTCTGCTACAAAATGGCTGCCATACAAAGGGAAGGAGTCAGCTACAAAATTGTTCCCTAATGAATGGGAAGAGTCAGCTACAAAATGGATGCCATGAGAAAGGGAGGAGTCAGCTACAAAATGGCTGCCTAGGGAAGGGGAGGATTCAGCTACAAAATGGCTGCCATGAGAAGGGGAGGAGTCAGCTATAAAATGACTGCCATGAGAAGGGTAGGAGTCAGCTACAAAATGGCTGCCATAGGAAGGGGTGGAGTCAGCTCCAAAATGGCTGCCTAGGGAAGGGGGGTAGTCAATTAAGTCATCTAAAAATGACTGCCATGATAAAGGGAGGAGTCAACTACAAAATGGCTGCCATGAGAAGGGGAGGAGTCGGCTACAAAATGGCTATCATTAGTCATCTGCAATATGGCTGCTATGAGAAGAAGAGGAGTCAGCTACGAAATGGCTGCCATGAGTAGGGTAGGAGTCAGCTACAAAATGGCTGCCATGAGAAGGGTAGGAGTCAGCTACAAAATGGCTGCCATAGGAAAGGGTGGAGTCAGCTCCAAAATGGCTGCCTAGGGAAGGGGGGTAGTCAATTAAGTCATCTAAAAATGACTGCCATGATAAAGGGAGGAGTCAACTACAAAATGGCTGCCATGAGAAGGGGAGGAGTCGGCTACAAAATGGCTACAATAAAAAGGGAGGAGTAAGCTACAAAATGGTTGCCTAATGAATGGGTGGAATCAGCTACAAAATGGATGCCATGAGAAAGGGATGAGTCAGTTACAACATGGCTGCCATGAGAAAGGGAGGAGTCAACTACAAAATGGCTGCCATGAGAAGGGGAGGAGTCAGCTACAAATTGGCTGGCATGAGAAGGGTAGGAGTCAGCTAAAAAATGGTTGCCTAATGAATGGGAGGAGTCAGCTACATAATGGCTGCCAGGAGAAGGGGAGGAGACAGCTAAAAAATGGCTACCATATAAAGGGGAGGAGTCAGCTACAAGATGGCTGCCTAGGGAAGGGGAGGAGTCAGCTACAAAATGGCTGCCATTAGAAGGGGAGGAGTCAGCTACAAGATGACTGCCATAGAAAGGGGAGGAGTCAGCTTCAAAATGACTGCCAAAGAAAGGGGAGGAGCCAACTATGTCAGCTACAAAATGGCTGCCAAGAGAAGGGTAAGAGTCAGCTACAAAATGGCTGCCATTAGAAGGGGAGGAGTCAGCTACAAGATGACTGCCATAGAAAGGGGAGGAGTCAGCTACAAAATGACTGCCAAAGAAAAGGGAGGAGTCAACTATGTCAGCTACAAAATGGCTGCCAAGAGAAGGGTAAGAGTCAGCTACAAAATGGCTGCCATGAGAAGGGTAGGAGTCAGCTTCAAAATGGCTGCCATGAGAAGGGTAGGAGACAGCTACAAAATGGCTGCCATGAGAAAGGTAGGAGTCAGCTACAAAATGGCTGCCATGAGAAAGGAAGGAGTCAGCTACAAAATGGCTGCCAGGAGAAGGGGAGGAGACAGCTACAAAATGGCTACCATACAAAGGGGAGGAGTCAGCTACACGATGGCTGCCTAGGGAAGGGGAGGAATCAGCTACAAAATGGCTGCCATTAGAAGGGGAGGAGTCAGCTACAAGATGACAGCCATAGAAAGGGGAGGAGTCAGCTACAAAATGACTGCCAAAGAAAGGGGAGGAGTCAACTACGTCAGCTACAAAATGGCTGCCAAGAGAAGGGTAAGAGTCAGCTACAAAATGGCTGCCATTAGAAGGGGAGGAGTCAGCTACAAGATGACTGCCATAGAAAGGGGAGGAGTCAGCTACAAAATGACTGCCAAAGAAAAGGGAGGAGTCAACTATGTCAGCTACAAAATGGCTGCCAAGAGAAGGGGAGGAGTCAGCTACAAAATGGCTGCCATGAGAAAGGTAGGAGTCAGCTACAAAATGGCTGCCATGAGAAAGGTAGGAGTCAGCTACAAAATGGCTGCCAGGAGAAGGGGACGAGACAGCTACAAAATGGCTACCATACAAAGGGGAGGAGTCAGCTACAAGATGGCTGCCATTAGAATGGGAGGAGTCAGCTACAAGATGACTGCCATAGAAAGGGGAGGAGTCAGCTACAAAATAACTGCCAAAGAAAGGGGAGGAGTCAACTATGTCACCTACAAAATGGCTGCAAAGAGAAGGGTAAGAGTCAGCTACAAAATGGCTGCCATTAGAAGGGGAGGAGTCAGCTACAAGATGACTGCCATAGAAAGGGGAGGAGTCAGCTACAAAATGACTGCCAAAGAAAGGGGAGGAATCAACTATGTCAGCTACAAAATGGCTGCCAAGAGAAGGGTAAGAGTCAGCTACAAAATGGCTGCCATTAGAAGGGGAGGAGTCAGCTACAAGATGACTGCCATAGAAAGGGGAGGAGTCAGCTACAAAATGACTGCCAAAGGAAAGGGAGGAGTCAACTATGTCAGCTACAAAATGGCTGCCAAGAGAAGGGTAAGAGTCAGCTACAAAATGGCTGCCATGAGAAGGGTAGGAGTCAGCTTCAAAATGGCTGCCATGAGAAGGGTAGGAGACATCTACAAAATGGCTGCCATGAGAAAGGTAGGAGTCAGCTACAAAATGGCTGCCATGAGAAAGGTAGGAGTCAGCTACAAAATGGCTGCCATGAGAAGGGGAGGAGTCAAATACAAAATGGCTGCCATAGGAAGGGGAGGACTCAGTTCCAAAATGGCTGCCTAGGGAAGGGGAGGAGTCAACTAAGTAATCTAAAAATGGCTGCCATGAGAAAGGTTGGAGTCAACTACAAAATGGCTGCCATACAAAGGGTAGGATTCAGATACAAAATTCCTGCTATGAGAAGAGGAGGAGTCAGCTACAAAATGGCTGCCATGAGAAGGGGAGGAGTCTGCTACAAAATGGCTGCCATACAAAGGGAAGGAGTCAGCTACAAAATTGTTCCCTAATGAATGGGAAGAGTCAGCTACAAAATGGATGCCATGAGAAAGGGAGGAGTCAGCTACAAAATGGCTGCCTTGGGAAGGGGAGGATTCAGCTACAAAATGGCTGCCATGAGAAGGGGAGGAGTCAGCTATAAAATGACTGCCATTGAAAGGGGAGGAGTCAGCTACTAAATTACTGCCAAAGAAAGGGGAGGAGTCAACTAAGTCAGTTACAAAATGGCTATCATTAGTCATCTGAAATATGGCTGCTATGAGAAGAAGAGGAGTCAGCTACGAAATGGCTGCCATGAGTAGGGTAGGAGTCAGCTACAAAATGGCTGCCATAGGAAGGGGAGGAGTCAGCTACAAAATGGCTGCCTAGGGAAGGGGGGGTCAATTAAGTCATCTAAAAATGACTGCCATGATAAAGGGAGGAGTCAACTACAAAATGGCTGCCATGAGAAGGGGAGGAGTCAGCTACAAAATGGTTGCCTAATGAATGGGAGGAGTCAGCTACAAAATGGCTGCCATACAAAGGGGAGGAGTCAGCTACAAGATGGCTGCCTAGGGAAGGGGAGGAGTCAGCTACAAAATGGCTGACATTAGAAGGGGAGGAGTCAGCTACAAGATGACTGCCATAGAAAGGGGAGGAGTCAGCTACAAAATGACTGCCAAAGAAAGGGGAGGAGCCAACTATGTCAGCTACAAAATGGCTGCCAAGAGAAGGGTAAGAGTCAGCTACAAAATGGCTGCCATTAGAAGGGGAGGAGTCAGCTAAAAGATGACTGCCATAGAGAGGGGAGGAGTCAACTAAAAATGACTGCCAAAGAAAAGGGAGGAGTGAACTATGTCAGCTACAAAATGGCTGCCAAGAGAATGGTAAGAGTCAGCTACAAAATGGCTGCCATGAGAAGGGTAGGAGTCAGCTTCAAAATGGCTGCCATGAGAAGGGTAGGAGACAGCTACAAAATGGCTGCCATGAGAAAGGTAGGAGTCAGCTACAAAATGGCTGCCATGAGAAAGGTAGGAGTCAGCTACAAAATGGCTGCCATGAGAAGGGGAGGAGTCAAATACAAAATGGCTGCCATAGAAAGGGGAGGACTCAGTTCCAAAATGGCTGCCTAGGGAAGGGGAGGAGTCAACTAAGTCATCTAAAAATGGCTGCCACGAGAAAGGTTGGAGTCAACTACAGAATGGATGCCATACAAAGGGTACGATTCAGATACAAAATTCCTGCTATGAGAAGAGGAGGAGTCAGCTACAAAATGGCTGCCATGAGAAGGGGAGGAGTCAGCTATAAAATGACTGCCATTGAAAGGGGAGGAGTCAGCTACTAAATTACTGCCAAAGAAAGGGGAGGAGTCAACTAAATCAGTTACAAAATGGCTATCATTAGTCATCTGCAGTATGGCTGCTATGAGAAGAAGAGGAGTCAGCTACGAAATGGCTGCCATGAGTAGGGTAGGAGTCAGCTACAAAATGGCTGCCATGAGAAGGGTAGGAGTCAGCTACAAAATGGCTGCCATAGGAAGGGGAGGAGTCAGCTCCAAAATGGCTGCCTAGGGAAGGGGGGTAGTCAATTAAGTCATCTAAAAATGACTGCCATGATAAAGGGAGGAGTCAACTACAAAACGGCTGCCATGAGAAGGGGAGGAGTCGGCTACAAAATGGCTACAATAAAAAGGTAGGAGTAAGCTACAAAATGGTTGCCTAATGAATGGGTGGAATCAGCTACAAAATGGATGCCATGAGAAAGGGACGAGTCAGCTACAAAATGGCTGCCATAGGAAGGGGAGGAGTCAGCTACAAAATGGCTGCCTAGGGAAGGGGGGGAGTCATTTAAGTCATCTAAAAATGACTGCCATGATAAAGGGAGGAGTCAACTACAAAATGGCTGCCATGAGAAGGGGAGGAGTCAGCTACAAAATGGTTGCCTAATGAATGGGAGGAGTCAGCTACAAAATGGCTACCATACAAAGGGGAGGAGTCAGCTACAAGATGGCTGCCTAGGGAAGGGGAGGAGTCGGCTACAAAATGGCTGACATTAGAAGGGGAGGAGTCAGCTACAAGATGACTGCCAAAGAAAGGGGTGGAGCCAACTATGTCAGCTACAAAATGGCTGCCAAGAGAAGGGTAAGAGTCAGCTACAAAATGGCTGCCATTAGAAGGGGAGGAGTCAGCTACAAGATGACTGCCATAGAGAGGGGAGGAGTCAACTAAAAAATGACTGCCAAAGAAAAGGGAGGAGTCAACTATGTCAGCTACAAAATGGCTGCCATGAGAAGGGTAAGAGTCAGCTACAAAATGGCTGCCATGAGAAGGGTAGGAGTCAGCTTCAAAATGGCTGCCATGAGAAGGGTAGGAGACAGCTACAAAATGGTTGCCATGAGAAAGGTAGGAGTCAGCTACAAAATGGCTGCCATGAGAAAGGTAGGAGTCAGCTACAAAATGGCTGCCATGAGAAGGGGAGGAGTCAAATACAAAATGGCTGCCAAAGGAAGGGGAGGACTCAGTTCCAAAATGGCTGCCTAGGGAAGGGGAGGAGTGAACTAAGTCATCTAAAAATGGCTGCCACGAGAAAGGTTGGAGTCAACTACAAAATGGATGCCATACAAAGGGTACGATTCAGATACAAAATTCCTGCTATGAGAAGAGGAGGAGTCAGCTACAAAATGGCTGCCATGAGAAGGGGAGGAGTCAGCTATAAAATGACTGCCATTGAAAGGGGAGGAGTCAGCTACTAAATTACTGCCAAAGAAAGGGGAGGAGTCAACTAAGTCAGTTACAAAATGGCTATCATTAGTCATCTGCAATATGGCTGCTATGAGAAGAAGAGGAGTCAGCTACGAGATGGCTGCCTAGGGAAGGGGAGGAGTCAGCTACGAAATGGCTGCCATTAGAAGGGGAGGAGTCAGCTACAAGATGACTGCCAAAGAAAGGGGAAAAGTCAGCTACAAAATGACTGCCAAAGAAAGGGGAGGAGTCAACTATGTCAGCTACAAAATGGCTGCCAAGAGAAGGGTAAGAGTCAGCTACAAAATGGCTGCCATTAGAAGGGGAGGAGTCAGCTACAAGATGACTGCCATAGAAAGGGGAGGAGTCAGCTACAAAATGACTGCCAAAGAAAAGGGAGGAGTCAACTATGTCAGCTACAAAATGGCTGCCAAGAGAAGGGTAGGAGTCAGCTACAAAATGGCTGCCATGAGAAGGGTAGGAGTCAGCTACAAAATGGCTGCCATAGGAAGGGGAGGACTCAGTTCCAAAATGGCTGCCTAGGGAAGGGGAGGAGTCAACTAAGTCATCTAAAAATGGCTGCCATGAGAAAGTTTGGAGTCAACTACAAAATGGATGCCATACAAAGTGTACGATTGAGATACAAAATTCCTGCTATGAGAAGAGGAGGAGTCAGCTACAAAATGGCTGCCATGAGAAGGGGAGGAGTCAGCTATAAAATGACTGCCATTGAAAGGGGAGGAGTCAGCTACTAAATTACTGCCAAAGAAAGGGGAGGAGTCAACTAAGTCAGTTACAAAATGGCTATCATTAGTCATCTGCAATATGGCTGCTATGAGAAGAAGAGGAGTCAGCTACGAAATGGCTGCCATGAGTAGGGTAGGAGTCAGCTACAAAATGGCTGCGATGAGAAGGGTAGGAGTCAGCTACAAAATGGCTGCCATAGGAAGGGGAGGAGTCAGCTCCAAAATGGCTGCCTAGGGAAGGGGGGGAGTCAATTAAGTCATCTAAAAATGACAGCCATGATAAAGGGAGGAGTCAACTACAAAATGGCTGCCTTGATAAGGGGAGGAGTCGGCTACAAAATGGCTACAATAAAAAGGGAGGAGTAAGCTACAAAATGGTTGCCTAATGAATGGGTGGAATCAGCTACAAAATGGATGCCATGAGAAAGGGACGAGTCAGTTACAACATGGCTGCCATGAGAAAGGGAGGAGTCAACTACAAAATGGCTGCCATGAGAAGGGGAGGAGTCAGCTACAAATTGGCTGCCATGAGAAGGGTAGGAGTCAGCTAAAAAATGGTTGCCTAATGAATGTGAGGAGTCAGCTACAAAATGGCTGCCAGGAGAAGGGGAGGAGACAGCTAAAAAATGGTTACCATAAAAAGGGGAGGAGTCAGCTACAAGATTGCTGCCTAGGGAAGGGGAGGACTCAGCTACAAAATGGCTGCCATTAGAAGGGGAGGAGTCAGCTACAAGATGACTGCCATAGAAAGAGGAGGAGTCAACTATGTCAGCTACAAAATGGCTGCCAAGAGAAGGGTAAGAGTCAGCTACAAAATGGCTGCCATTAGAAGGGGAGGAGTCAGCTACAAGATGACTGCCATAGAAAGGGGAGGAGTTAGCTACAAAATGGCTGCCATGAGAAAGGTAGGAGTCAGCTACAAAATGGCTGCCAGGAGAAGGGGAGGAGACAGCTACAAAATGGCTACCATACAAAGGGGAGGAGTCAGCTACAAAATGGTTGCCTAGGGAAGGTGAGGAGTCAGCTACAAAATGGCTGCCATTAGAAGGGGAGGAGTCAGCTACAAGATGACTGCCATAGAAAGGGGAGGAGTCAGCTACAAAATGACTGCCAAAGAAAGGGGAGGAGTCAACTATGTCAGCCACAAAATGGCTGCCAAGAGAAGGGTAAGAGTCAGCTACAAAATGGCTGCCATTAGAAGGGGAGGAGTCAGCTACAAGATGACTGCCATAGAAAGGCGAGGAGTCAGCTACAAAATGACTGCCAAAGAAAAGGGAGGAGCCAACTATGTCAGCTACAAAATGGCTGCCAAGAGAAGGGTAAGAGTCAGCTACAAAATGGCTGCCATTAGAAGGGGAGGAGTCAGCTACAAGATGACTGCCATAGAGAGGGGAGGAGTCAACTAAAAATGACTGCCAAAGAAAAGGGAGGAGTCAACTATGTCAGCTACAAAATGGCTGCCAAGAGTAGGGTAAGAGTAAGCTACAAAATGGCTGCCATGAGAAGGGTAGGAGTCAGCTTCAAAATGGCTGCCATGAGAAGGGTAGGAGACAGCTGCAAAATGGCTGCCATGAGAAAGGTAGGAGTCAGCTACAAAATGGCTGCCATGAGAAAGGTAGGAGTCAGCTACAAAATGGCTGCCATGAGAAGGGGAGGAGTCAAATACAAAATGACTGCCAAAGAAAAGGGAGGAGTCAACTATGTCAGCTACAAAATGGCTGCCAAGAGAAGGGTAGGAGTCAGCTACAAAATGGCTGCCATGAGAAAGGTAGGAGTCAGCTACAAAATGGCTGCCATGAGAAGGGGAGGAGTCAAATACAAAATGGCTGCCATAGGAAGGGGAGGACTCAGTTCCAAAATGTCTGCCTAGGGAAGGGGAGGAGTCAACTAAGTCATCTAAAAATGGCTGCCATGAGAAAGGTTGGAGTCAACTACAAAATGGATGCCATACAAAGTGTACGATTGAGATACAAAATTCCTGCTATGAGAAGAGGAGGAGTCAGCTACAAAATGGCTGCCATGAGAAGGGGAGGAGACAGCTACAAAATGGCTACCATAAAAAGGGGAGGAGTCAGCTACAAGATGGCTGCCTAGGGAAGGGGAGGAGTCAGCTACAAAATGGCTGACATTAGAAGGGGAGGAGCCAGCTACAAGATGACTGCCATAGAAAGGCGAGGAGTCAGCTACAAAATGACTGCCAAAGAAAGGGGAGGAGCCAACTATGTCAGCTACAAAATGGCTGCCAAGAGAAGGGTAAGAGTCAGCTACAAAATGGCTGCCATTAGAAGGGGAGGAGTCAGCTACAAGATGACTGCCATAGAGAGGGGAGGAGTCAACTAAAAATGACTGCCAAAGAAAAGGGAGGAGTCAACTATGTCAGCTACAAAATGGCTGCCAAGAGAAGGGTAAGAGTAAGCTACAAAATGGCTGCCATGAGAAGGGTAGGAGTCAGCTTCAAAATGGCTGCCATGAGAAGGGTAGGAGACAGCTACAAAATGGCTGCCATGAGAAAGGTAGAAGTCAGCTACAAAATGGATGCCATGAGAAAGGTAGGAGTCAGCTACAAAATGGCTGCCATGAGAAGGGGAGGAGTCAAATACAAAATGACTGCCAAAGAAAAGGGAGGAGTCAACTATGTCAGCTACAAAATGGCTGCCAAGAGAAGGGTAGGAGTCAGCTACAAAATGGCTGCCTAGGGAAGGGGAGGAGTCAACTAAGTCATCTAAAAATGGCTGCCATGAGAAAGTTTGGAGTCAACTACAAAATGGATGCCATACAAAGTGTACGATTGAGATACAAAATTCCTGCTATGAGAAGAGGAGGAGTCAGCTACAAAATGGCTGCCATGAGAAGGGGAGGAGTCAGCTATAAAATGACTGCCATTGAAAGGGGAGGAGTCAGCTACTAAATTACTGCCAAAGAAAGGGGAGGAGTCAACTAAGTCAGTTACAAAATGGCTATCATTAGTCATCTGCAATATGGCTGCTATGAGAAGAAGAGGAGTCAGCTACGAAATGGCTGCCATGAGTAGGGTAGGAGTCAGCTACAAAATGGCTGCGATGAGAAGGGTAGGAGTCAGCTACAAAATGGCTGCCATAGGAAGGGGAGGAGTCAGCTCCAAAATGGCTGCCTAGGGAAGGGGGGGAGTCAATTAAGTCATCTAAAAATGACAGCCATGATAAAGGGAGGAGTCAACTACAAAATGGCTGCCTTGATAAGGGGAGGAGTCGGCTACAAAATGGCTACAATAAAAAGGGAGGAGTAAGCTACAAAATGGTTGCCTAATGAATGGGTGGAATCAGCTACAAAATGGATGCCATGAGAAAGGGACGAGTCAGTTACAACATGGCTGCCATGAGAAAGGGAGGAGTCAACTACAAAATGGCTGCCATGAGAAGGGGAGGAGTCAGCTACAAATTGGCTGCCATGAGAAGGGTAGGAGTCAGCTAAAAAATGGTTGCCTAATGAATGTGAGGAGTCAGCTACAAAATGGCTGCCAGGAGAAGGGGAGGAGACAGCTAAAAAATGGTTACCATAAAAAGGGGAGGAGTCAGCTACAAGATTGCTGCCTAGGGAAGGGGAGGACTCAGCTACAAAATGGCTGCCATTAGAAGGGGAGGAGTCAGCTACAAGATGACTGCCATAGAAAGGGGAGGAGTCAACTATGTCAGCTACAAAATGGCTGCCAAGAGAAGGGTAAGAGTCAGCTACAAAATGGCTGCCATTAGAAGGGGAGGAGTCAGCTACAAGATGACTGCCATAGAAAGGGGAGGAGTTAGCTACAAAATGGCTGCCATGAGAAAGGTAGGAGTCAGCTACAAAATGGCTGCCAGGAGAAGGGGAGGAGACAGCTACAAAATGGCTACCATACAAAGGGGAGGAGTCAGCTACAAAATGGTTGCCTAGGGAAGGTGAGGAGTCAGCTACAAAATGGCTGCCATTAGAAGGGGAGGAGTCAGCTACAAGATGACTGCCATAGAAAGGGGAGGAGTCAGCTACAAAATGACTGCCAAAGAAAGGGGAGGAGTCAACTATGTCAGCCACAAAATGGCTGCCAAGAGAAGGGTAAGAGTCAGCTACAAAATGGCTGCCATTAGAAGGGGAGGAGTCAGCTACAAGATGACTGCCATAGAAAGGCGAGGAGTCAGCTACAAAATGACTGCCAAAGAAAAGGGAGGAGCCAACTATGTCAGCTACAAAATGGCTGCCAAGAGAAGGGTAAGAGTCAGCTACAAAATGGCTGCCATTAGAAGGGGAGGAGTCAGCTACAAGATGACTGCCATAGAGAGGGGAGGAGTCAACTAAAAATGACTGCCAAAGAAAAGGGAGGAGTCAACTATGTCAGCTACAAAATGGCTGCCAAGAGTAGGGTAAGAGTAAGCTACAAAATGGCTGCCATGAGAAGGGTAGGAGTCAGCTTCAAAATGGCTGCCATGAGAAGGGTAGGAGACAGCTGCAAAATGGCTGCCATGAGAAAGGTAGGAGTCAGCTACAAAATGGCTGCCATGAGAAAGGTAGGAGTCAGCTACAAAATGGCTGCCATGAGAAGGGGAGGAGTCAAATACAAAATGACTGCCAAAGAAAAGGGAGGAGTCAACTATGTCAGCTACAAAATGGCTGCCAAGAGAAGGGTAGGAGTCAGCTACAAAATGGCTGCCATGAGAAAGGTAGGAGTCAGCTACAAAATGGCTGCCATGAGAAGGGGAGGAGTCAAATACAAAATGGCTGCCATAGGAAGGGGAGGACTCAGTTCCAAAATGTCTGCCTAGGGAAGGGGAGGAGTCAACTAAGTCATCTAAAAATGGCTGCCATGAGAAAGGTTGGAGTCAACTACAAAATGGATGCCATACAAAGTGTACGATTGAGATACAAAATTCCTGCTATGAGAAGAGGAGGAGTCAGCTACAAAATGGCTGCCATGAGAAGGGGAGGAGACAGCTACAAAATGGCTACCATAAAAAGGGGAGGAGTCAGCTACAAGATGGCTGCCTAGGGAAGGGGAGGAGTCAGCTACAAAATGGCTGACATTAGAAGGGGAGGAGCCAGCTACAAGATGACTGCCATAGAAAGGCGAGGAGTCAGCTACAAAATGACTGCCAAAGAAAGGGGAGGAGCCAACTATGTCAGCTACAAAATGGCTGCCAAGAGAAGGGTAAGAGTCAGCTACAAAATGGCTGCCATTAGAAGGGGAGGAGTCAGCTACAAGATGACTGCCATAGAGAGGGGAGGAGTCAACTAAAAATGACTGCCAAAGAAAAGGGAGGAGTCAACTATGTCAGCTACAAAATGGCTGCCAAGAGAAGGGTAAGAGTAAGCTACAAAATGGCTGCCATGAGAAGGGTAGGAGTCAGCTTCAAAATGGCTGCCATGAGAAGGGTAGGAGACAGCTACAAAATGGCTGCCATGAGAAAGGTAGAAGTCAGCTACAAAATGGATGCCATGAGAAAGGTAGGAGTCAGCTACAAAATGGCTGCCATGAGAAGGGGAGGAGTCAAATACAAAATGACTGCCAAAGAAAAGGGAGGAGTCAACTATGTCAGCTACAAAATGGCTGCCAAGAGAAGGGTAGGAGTCAGCTACAAAATGGCTGCCATGAGAAGGGGAGGAGTCTAATACAAAATGGCTGCCATAGGAAGGGGAGGACTCAGTTCCAAAATGTCTGCCTAGGGAAGGGGAGGAGTCAACTAAGTCATCTAAAAATGGCTGCCATGAGAAAGGTTGGAGTCAACTACAAAATGGATGCCATACAAAGTGTACGATTGAGATACAAAATTCCTGCTATGAGAAGAGGAGGAGTCAGCTACAAAATGGCTGCCATGAGAAGGGGAGGAGTCAGCTATAAAATGACTGCCATTGAAAGGGGAGGAGTCAGCTACTAAATTACTGCCAAAGAAAGGGGAGGAGTCAACTAAGTCAGTTACAAAATGGCTATCATTAGTCATCTGCAATATGGCTGCTATGAGAAGAAGAGGAGTCAGCTACGAAATGGCTGCCATGAGTAGGGTGGGAGTCAGCTACAAAATGGCTGTGATGAGAAGGGTAGGAGTCAGCTACAAAATGGCTGCCATAGGAAGGGGAGGAGTCAGCTCCAAAATGGCTGCCTAGGGAAGGGGGGGAGTCAATTAAGTCATCTAAAAATGACTGCCATGATAAAGGGAGGAGTCAACTACAAAATGGCTGCCATGAGAAGGGGAGGAGTCGGCTACAAAATGGCTACAATAATAAGGGATGAGTAAGCTACAAAATGGTTGCCAAATGAATGGGTGGAATCAGCTACAAAATGGATGCCATGAGAAAGGGACGAGTCAGTTACAACATGGCTGCCATGAGAAAGGGAGGAGTCAACTACAAAATGGCTGCCATGAGAAGGGGAGGAGTCAGCTACAAATTGGCTGCCATGAGAAGGGTAGGAGTCAGCTAAAAAATGGTTGCCTAATGAATGGGAGGAGTCAGCTACAAAATGGCTGCCAGGAGAAGGGGAGGAGACAGCTAAAAAATGGCTACCATATAAAGGGGAGGAGTCAGCTACAAGATGACTGCCATAGAAAGGGGAGGAGTCAGCTACAAAATGACTGCCAAAGAAAGGGGAGGAGTCAACTATGTCAGCTACAAAATGGCTGCCATTAGAAGGGGAGGAGTCAGCTACAAGATGACTGCCATAGAAAGTGGAGGAGTCAGCTACAAAATGACTGCCAAAGAAAGGGGAGGAGTCAACTATGTCAGCTACAAAATGGCTGCCAAGAGAAGGGTAAGAGTCAGCTACAAAATGGCTGCCATGAGAAGGGGAGGAGTCAGCTTCAAAATGGCAGCCATGAGAAGGGTAGGAGACAGCTACAAAATGGCTGCCATGAGAAAGGTAGGAGTCAGCTACAAAATGGCTGCCATGAGAAAGGTAGGAGTCAGCTACAAAATGGCTGCCAGGAGAAGGGGAGGAGACAGCTACAAAATGGCTACCATACAAAGGGGAGGAGTCAGCTACAAGATGGCTGCCTAGGGAAGGGGAGGAGTCAGCTACAAAATGGCTGCCATTAGAAGGGGAGGAGTCAGCTACAAGATGACTGCCATAGAAAGGGGAGGAGTCAGCTACAAAATGACTGCCAAAGTAAGGGGAGGAATCAACTATGTCAGCTACAAAATGGCTGCCAAGAGAAGGGTAAGAGTCAGCTACAAAATGGCTGCCTAGGGAAGGGGAGGATTCAGCTACAAAATGGCAGCCATGAGAAGGGTAGGAGACAGCTACAAAATGGCTGCCATGAGAAAGGTTGGAGTCAACTACAAAATGGATGCCATACAAAGTGTACGATTGAGATACAAAATTCCTGCTATGAGAAGAGGAGGAGTCAGCTACAAAATGGCTGCCATGAGAAGGGGAGGAGTCAGCTATAAAATGACTGCCATTGAAAGGGGAGGAGTCAGCTACTAAATTACTGCCAAAGAAAGGGGAGGAGTCAACTAAGTCAGTTACAAAATGGCTATCATTAGTCATCTGCAATATGGCTGCTATGAGAAGAAGAGGAGTCAGCTACGAAATGGCTGCCATGAGTAGGGTAGGAGTCAGCTACAAAATGGCTGTGATGAGAAGGGTAGGAGTCAGCTACAAAATGGCTGCCATAGGAAGGGGAGGAGTCAGCTCCAAAATGGCTGCCTAGGGAAGGGGGGGAGTCAATTAAGTCATCTAAAAATGACTGCCATGATAAAGGGAGGAGTCAACTACAAAATGGCTGCCATGAGAAGGGGAGGAGTCGGCTACAAAATGGCTACAATAATAAGGGATGAGTAAGCTACAAAATGGTTGCCAAATGAATGGGTGGAATCAGCTACAAAATGGATGCCATGAGAAAGGGACGAGTCAGTTACAACATGGCTGCCATGAGAAAGGGAGGAGTCAACTACAAAATGGCTGCCATGAGAAGGGGAGGAGTCAGCTACAAATTGGCTGCCATGAGAAGGGTAGGAGTCAGCTAAAAAATGGTTGCCTAATGAATGGGAGGAGTCAGCTACAAAATGGCTGCCAGGAGAAGGGGAGGAGACAGCTAAAAAATGGCTACCATATAAAGGGGAGGAGTCAGCTACAAGATGACTGCCATAGAAAGGGGAGGAGTCAGCTACAAAATGACTGCCAAAGAAAGGGGAGGAGTCAACTATGTCAGCTACAAAATGGCTGCCATTAGAAGGGGAGGAGTCAGCTACAAGATGACTGCCATAGAAAGTGGAGGAGTCAGCTACAAAATGACTGCCAAAGAAAGGGGAGGAGTCAACTATGTCAGCTACAAAATGGCTGCCAAGAGAAGGGTAAGAGTCAGCTACAAAATGGCTGCCATGAGAAGGGGAGGAGTCAGCTTCAAAATGGCAGCCATGAGAAGGGTAGGAGACAGCTACAAAATGGCTGCCATGAGAAAGGTAGGAGTCAGCTACAAAATGGCTGCCATGAGAAAGGTAGGAGTCAGCTACAAAATGGCTGCCAGGAGAAGGGGAGGAGACAGCTACAAAATGGCTACCATACAAAGGGGAGGAGTCAGCTACAAGATGGCTGCCTAGGGAAGGGGAGGAGTCAGCTACAAAATGGCTGCCATTAGAAGGGGAGGAGTCAGCTACAAGATGACTGCCATAGAAAGGGGAGGAGTCAGCTACAAAATGACTGCCAAAGTAAGGGGAGGAATCAACTATGTCAGCTACAAAATGGCTGCCAAGAGAAGGGTAAGAGTCAGCTACAAAATGGCTGCCTAGGGAAGGGGAGGATTCAGCTACAAAATGGCTGCCATGAGAAGGGGAGGAGTCAGCTATAAAATGACTGCCATTGAAAGGGGAGGAGTCAGCTACTAAATTACTGCCAAAGAAAGGGGAGGAGTCAACTAAGTCAGTTACAAAATGGCTATCATTAGTCATCTGAAATATGGCTGCTATGAGAAGAAGAGGATTCAGCTACAAAATGGCTGCCATAGGAAGGGGAGGTGTCAGCTACAAAATGGCTGCCTAGGGAAGGGGGGAGTCAATTAAGTCATCTAAAAATGACTGCCATGATAAAGGGAGGAGTCAACTACAAAATGGCTGCCATGAGAAGGGGAGGAGTCAGCTACAAGATGACTGCCATAGAAAGTGGAGGAGTTAGCTACAAAATGACTGCCAAAGAAAAGGGAGGAGTCAACTATGTCAGCTACAAAATGGCTGCCAAGAGAAGGGTAAGAGTCAGCTACAAAATGGCTGCCATGAGAAGGGTAGGAGTCAGCTTCAAAATGGCAGCCATGAGAAGGGTAGGAGACAGCTACAAAATGGCTGCCATGAGAAAGGTAGGAGTCAGCTACAAAATGGCTGCCATGAGAAAGGTAGGAGTCAGCTACAAAATGGCTGCCAGGAGAAGGGGAGGAGACAGCTACAAAATGGCTACCATACAAAGGGGAGGAGTCAGCTACAAGATGGCTGCCTAGGGAAGGGGAGGAGTCAGCTACAAAATGGCTGCCATTAGAAGGGGAGGAGTCAGCTACAAGATGACTGCCATAGAAAGGGGAGGAGTCAGCTACAAAACGACTGCCAAAGTAAGGGGAGGAGTCAACTATGTCAGCTACAAAATGGCTGCCAAGAGAAGGGTAAGAGTCAGCTACAAAATGGCTGCCATTAGAAGGGGAGGAGTCAGCTACAAGATCACTGCCATAGAAAGGGGAGGAGTCAGCTACAAAATGACTGCCAAAGAAAAGGGAGGAGTCAACTATGTCAGCTACAAAATGGCTGCCAAGAGAAGGGTAAGAGTCAGCTACAAAATGGCTGCCATGAGAAGGGTAGGAGTCAGCTTCAAAATGGCTGCCATGAGAAGGGTAGGAGACATCTACAAAATGGCTGCCATGAGAAAGGTAGGAGTCAGCTACAAAATGGCTGCCATGAGAAGGGGAGGAGTCAAATACAAAATGGCTGCCATAGGAAGGGGAGGACTCAGTTCCAAAATGGCTGCCTAGGGAAGGGGAGGAGTCAACTAAGTAATCTAAAAATGGCTGCCATGAGAAAGTTTGGAGTCAACTACAAAATGGCTGCCATACAAAGGGTAGGATTCAGATACAAAATTTCTGCTATGAGAAGAGGAGGAGACAGCTACAAAATGGCTGCCATGAGAAGGGGAGGAGTCTGCTACAAAATGGCTGCCATACAAAGGGAAGGAGTCAGCTACAAAATTGTTCCCTAATGAATGGGAAGAGTCAGCTACAAAATGGATGCCATGAGAAAGGGAGGAGTCAGCTACAAAATGGCTGCCATGAGAAGGGGAGGAGTCAGCTACAAAATGGCTGCCATGAGAAAGGGAGGAGTCAGCTACAAAATGGCTGCCTAGGGAAGGGGAGGATTCAGCTACAAAATGGCTGCCATGAGAAGGGGAGGAGTCAGCTATAAAATGACTGCCATTGAAAGGGGAGGAGTCAGCTACTAAATTACTGCCAAAGAAAGGGGAGGAGTCAACTAAGTCAGTTACAAAATGGCTATCATTAGTCATCTGAAATATGGCTGCTATGAGAAGAAGAGGAGTCAGCTACGAAATGGCTGCCATGAGTAGGGTAGGAGTCAGCTACAAAATGGCTGCCATAGGAAGGGGAGGAGTCAGCTACAAAATGGCTGCCTAGGGAAGAGGGGGAGTCAATTAAGTCATCTAAAAATGACTGCCATGATAAAGGGAGGAGTCAACTACAAAATGGCTGCCATGAGAAGGGGAGGAGTCAGCTACAAAATGGTTGCCTAATGAATGGGAGGAGTCAGCTACAAAATGGCTGCCATGATAAGGGGAGGAGACAGCTACAAAATGGCTACCATACAAAGGGGAGGAGTCAGCTACAAGATGGCTGCCTAGGGAAGGGGAGGAGTCAGCTACAAAATGGCTGACATTAGAAGGGGAGGAGTCAGCTACAAGATGACTGCCATAGAAAGGGGAGGAGTCAGCTACAAAATGACTGCCAAAGAAAGGGGAGGAGCCAACTATGTCAGCTACAAAATGGCTGCCAAGAGAAGGGTAAGAGTCAGCTACAAAATGGCTGCCATTAGAAGGGGAGGAGTCAGCTACAAGATGACTGCTATAGAGAGGGGAGGAGTCAACTAAAAAATGACTGCCAAAGAAAAGGGAGGAGTCAACTATGTCAGCTACAAAATGGCTGCCAAGAGAAGGGTAAGAGTCAGCTACAAAATGGCTGCCATGAGAAGGGTAGGAGTCAGCTTCAAAATGGCTGCCATGAGAAGGGTAGGAGACAGCTACAAAATGGCTGCCATGAGAAAGGTAGGAGTCAGCTACAAAATGGCTGCCATGAGAAAGGTAGGAGTCAGCTACAAAATGGCTGCCATGAGAAGGGGAGGAGTCAAATACAAAATGGCTGCCATAGGAAGTGGAGGACTCAGTTCCAAAATGGCTGCCTAGGGAAGGGGAGGAGTCAACTAAGTCATCTAAAAATGGCTGCAACGAGAAAGGTTGGAGTCAACTACAAAATGGATGCCATACAAAGGGTACGATTCAGATACAAAATTCCTGCTATGAGAAGAGGAGGAGTCAGCTACAAAATGGCTGCCATGAGAAGGGGAGGAGTCAGCTATAAAATGACTGCCATTGAAAGGGGAGGAGTCAGCTACTAAATTACTGCCAAAGAAAGGGGAGGAGTCAACTAAGTCAGTTACAAAATGGCTATCATTAGTCATCTGCAATATGTCTGCTATGAGAAGAAGAGGAGTCAGCTACGAAATGGCTGCCATGAGTAGGGTAGGAGTCAGCTACAAAATGGTTGCCTAATGAATGGGAGGAGTCAGCTACAAAATGGCTGCCATGAGAAGGGGAGGAGACAGCTACAAAATGGCTACCATACAAAGGGGAGGAGTCAGCTACAAGATGGCTGCCTAGGGAAGGGTAAGAGTCAGCTAAAAAATGGCTGCCATGAGAAGGGTAGGAGTCAGCTTCAAAATGGCTGCCATGAGAAGGGTAGGAGACAGCACATCCCATGGCCTTTCCCAACCATTTAAATTTTTCTCTTACAGGTCTAACACTTCCGAAAAACCAATACAACGCCCACCCGTAACAATATATAAAGCTAAACGAACCGTTCACTGGGTACTCATACGTACGGAAATCCCTATTGATTTACCTGTTTTTACAAGGAAATAAAATGTGAAAAAAATATTTCTACATCCCATGGCCTTTCCCAACCATTTAAATTTTTCTCTTACAAGTCTAACACTTCCGAAAAACCAATACAACGCCCACCCGGAACAATATATAAAGCTAAACGAACCATTCACTGGGTACTTATCCGTACGAAAATCCCTATAGATTTACCTGTTTTTAGAAGGAAATAAAATGTGAAAAAAATATTTCTACATCCCATGGCCTTTCCCAACCATTTAAATTTTATTCTTACAGGTCTAACACTTCCGAAAAAAGAATACAACGCCCACCCGGAACAATATATAAAGCTAAACGAACCGTTCACTGGGTACTTATATGTACGAAAATCCCTACTGATTTACCAGTTTTTACAAGGAAATAAAATGTGAAAACAACATTTCTACATACCACGGCCTTTCCCAACCATTTAAATTTTTCTCTTAAAAGTCTAACACTTCCGAAAAACCAATACAACGCCCAACCGGAACAATATATAAAGCTAAACGAACCGTTCACTGGGTACTTATCCGTACGAAAATCCCTATAGATTTATCTGTTTTTAGAAGGAAATAAAATGTGAAAAAAATATTTCTACATCCCATGGCCTTTCCCAACCATTTAAATTTTTCTCTTACAGGTCTAACACGTCCGAAAAACCAATACAACGCCCACCCGGAACAATATATAAAGCTAAACGCACCGTTCACTGGGTACTTATATGTACGAAAATCCCTATTGATTTACCTGTTTTTACAAGGAAATAAAATGTGAAAAAAATATTTCTACATCCCATGGCCTTTTCCAACCATTTAAATATTTCTCTTATAATTCTAACACATCCGAAACACCAATACAATGCCCACCCGGAACAATATATAAAGCTAAACGAACCGTTCACTGGGTACTCATACGTACCAAAATCCCTATTGATTTACCTGTTTTTACAGGGAAATAAAATGTGAAAAAAATATTTCTACATCCCATGGCCTTTCCCAACCATTTAAATTTTTCTCTTACAGGTCTAACACTTCCGAAAAACCAATACAACGCCTACCCGGAACAATATATAAAGCTAAACGAACCGTTCACTGGGTACTTATACGCACGAAAATCCCTATTGATTTACCTGTTTTTACAAGGAAATAATATGTGAAAAAAATATTTCTACATCCCATGGCCTTTCCCAACCATTTAAATTTTTCTCTTACAGGTCTAACACTTCCGAAAAACCAATACAACGCCCACCCGGAACAATATATAAAGCTAAACGAACCGTTCACTGGGTACTCATACGTACGGAAATCCCTATTGATTTACCTGTTTTTACAAGGAAATAAAATGTAAAAAAAATATTTCTACATACCATGGCCTTTCTCAACCATTTAAATTTTTCTCTTACAGGTCTAACACTTCCGAAAAACCAATACAACACGCACCCGGAACAATATATAAAGCTAAACGAACCGTTCACTGGGTACTTATCCGTACGAAAATCCCTATTGACTTACCTGTTTTTACAAGGAAATAAAATGTGAAAAAAATATTTCTACATCCCATGGCCCTTCCCAACCATTTAAATTTTTCTCTTACAGGTCTAACACGTCCGAAAAACCAATGCAACGCCCATACGGAACAATATATAAAGCTAAACGCACCGTTCACTGGGTACTTATATGTACGAAAATCCCTATTGATTTACCTGTTTTTACAAGGAAATAAAATGTGAAAAAAATATTTCTACATCCCATGGCCTTTCCCAACCATTTAATTTTTTCTCTTACAGGGCTAACACTTCCGAAAAACCAATACAACGCCCACCCGGACTAATATATTAAGCTTAACGAACCGTTCACTGGGTACTTATACGTACGGAAATCCCTATTGATTTACCTGTTTTTACAAGGAAATAAAATGTGAAAAAAATATTTCTACATCCCATGGCCTTTCCCAACCATTTAAATTTTTCTCTTACAAGTCTAACACGTCTGAAAAACCAATACAACGCCCACCCGGAACAATATATAAAGCTAAACGAACCGTTCACTGGGTACTTATCCGTACGAAAATCCCTATTGATTTACCTGTTTTTACAAGGAAATAAAATGTGAAAACAATATTTCTACATCCCATGGCCTTTCCGAACCATTTAATTTTTTTCTTACAGGGCTAACACTTCCGAAAAACCAATACAACGCCCACCCAGAACAATATATAAAGCTAAACGAACCGTTCACTGGGTACTTATCCGTACGAAAATCCCTATAGATTTACCTGTTTTTAGAAGGAAATGAAATGTGAAAACAATATTTCTACATCCCATGGCCTTTCCCAACCATTTAAATTTTATTCTTACCGGTCTAACACTTCCGAAAAACCAATACAACGCCCACCCGGAACAATATATAAAGCTAAACGAACCGTTCACTGGGTACTTATATGTACCAAAATCCCTACTGATTTACCAGTTTTTACAAGGAAAAAAAATGTGAAAACAATATTTCTACATACCACGGCCTTTCCCAACCATTGAAATTTTTCTCTTACAAGTCTAACACTTCCGAAAACCAATACAACGCCCACCCGGAACAATATATAAAGTTAAACGAACCATTCACTGGGTACTTATACGTACAAAAATCCCTATTGATTTACCTGTTTTTACAAGGAAATAAAATGTGAAAAAAATATTTCTACATCCCATGGCCTTTCCCAACCATTTAAATTTTTCTCTTACAGGTCTAACACTTCCGAAAAACCAATACAACGCCCACCCGGAACAATATATAAAGCTAAACGAACCGTTCACTGGGTACTCATACGTACGGAAATCCCTATTGATTTACCTGTTTTTACAAGGAAATAAAATGTGAAAAAAATATTTCTACATCCCATGGCCTTTCCCAACCATTTAAATTTTTCTCTTACAAGTCTAACACTTCCGAAAAACCAATACAACGCCCAACCGGAACAATATATAAAGCTAAACGAACCATTCACTGGGTACTTATCCGTACGAAAATCCCTATATATTTACCTGTTTTTAGAAGGAAATAAAATGTGAAAAAAATATTTCTACATCCCATGGCCTTTCCCAACCATTTAAATTTTATTCTTACCGGTCTAACACTTCCGAAAAACCAATACAACGCCCACCCGGAACAATATATAAAGCTAAACGAACCGTTCACTGAGTACTTATATGTACGAAAATCCCTACTGATTTACCAGTTTTTACAAGGAAAAAAAATGTGAAAACAATATTTCTACATACCACGGCCTTTCCCAACCATTGAAATTTTTCTCTTACAAGTCTAACACTTCCGAAAACCAATACAACGCCCACCCGGAACAATATATAAAGTTAAACGAACCATTCACTGGGTACTTATACGTACAAAAATCCCTATTGATTTACCTGTTTTTACAAGGAAATAAAATGTGAAAAAAATATTTCTACATCCCATGGCCTTTCCCAACCATTTAAATTTTTCTCTTATAAGTCTAACACTTCCGAAAAACCAATACAACGCCCACCCGGAACAATATATAAAGCTAAACGAACCGTTCACTGGGTACTCATACGTACCAAAATCCCTATTGATTTACCTGTTTTTACAGGGAAATAAAATGTGAAAAAAATATTTCTACATACCATGGCCTTTCTCAACCATTTAAATTTTTCTCTTACAGGTCTAACACTTCCGAAAAACCAATACAACACGCACCCGGAACAATATATAAAGCTAAACGAACCGTTCACTGGGTACTTATCCGTACGAAAATCCCTATTGACTTACCTGTTTTTACAAGGAAATAAAATGTGAAAAAAATATTTCTACATCCCATGGCCCTTCCCAACCATTTAAATTTTTCTCTTACAGGTCTAACACGTCCGAAAAACCAATGCAACGCCCATACGGAACAATATATAAAGCTAAACGCACCGTTCACTGGGTACTTATATGTACGAAAATCCCTATTGATTTACCTGTTTTTACAAGGAAATAAAATGTGAAAAAAATATTTCTACATCCCATGGCCTTTCCCAACCATTTAATTTTTTCTCTTACAGGGCTAACACTTCCGAAAAACCAATACAACGCCCACCCGGACTAATATATTAAGCTTAACGAACCGTTCACTGGGTACTTATACGTACGGAAATCCCTATTGATTTACCTGTTTTTACAAGGAAATAAAATGTGAAAAAAATATTTCTACATCCCATGGCCTTTCCCAACCATTTAAATTTTTCTCTTACAAGTCTAACACGTCTGAAAAACCAATACAACGCCCACCCGGAACAATATATAAAGCTAAACGAACCGTTCACTGGGTACTTATCCGTACGAAAATCCCTATTGATTTACCTGTTTTTACAAGGAAATAAAATGTGAAAACAATATTTCTACATCCCATGGCCTTTCCGAACCATTTAATTTTTTTCTTACAGGGCTAACACTTCCGAAAAACCAATACAACGCCCACCCAGAACAATATATAAAGCTAAACGAACCGTTCACTGGGTACTTATCCGTACGAAAATCCCTATAGATTTACCTGTTTTTAGAAGGAAATGAAATGTGAAAACAATATTTCTACATCCCATGGCCTTTCCCAACCATTTAAATTTTATTCTTACCGGTCTAACACTTCCGGAAAACCAATACAACGCCCACCCGGAACAATATATAAAGCTAAACGAACCGTTCACTGGGTACTTATATGTACCAAAATCCCTACTGATTTACCAGTTTTTACAAGGAAAAAAAATGTGAAAACAATATTTCTACATACCACGGCCTTTCCCAACCATTGAAATTTTTCTCTTACAAGTCTAACACTTCCGAAAACCAATACAACGCCCACCCGGAACAATATATAAAGTTAAACGAACCATTCACTGGGTACTTATACGTACAAAAATCCCTATTGATTTACCTGTTTTTACAAGGAAATAAAATGTGAAAAAAATATTTCTACATCCCATGGCCTTTCCCAACCATTTAAATTTTTCTCTTACAGGTCTAACACTTCCGAAAAACCAATACAACGCCCACCCGGAACAATATATAAAGCTAAACGAACCGTTCACTGGGTACTCATACGTACGGAAATCCCTATTGATTTACCTGTTTTTACAAGGAAATAAAATGTGAAAAAAATATTTCTACATCCCATGGCCTTTCCCAACCATTTAAATTTTTCTCTTACAAGTCTAACACTTCCGAAAAACCAATACAACGCCCAACCGGAACAATATATAAAGCTAAACGAACCATTCACTGGGTACTTATCCGTACGAAAATCCCTATATATTTACCTGTTTTTAGAAGGAAATAAAATGTGAAAAAAATATTTCTACATCCCATGGCCTTTCCCAACCATTTAAATTTTATTCTTACCGGTCTAACACTTCCGAAAAACCAATACAACGCCCACCCGGAACAATATATAAAGCTAAACGAACCGTTCACTGAGTACTTATATGTACGAAAATCCCTACTGATTTACCAGTTTTTACAAGGAAAAAAAATGTGAAAACAATATTTCTACATACCACGGCCTTTCCCAACCATTGAAATTTTTCTCTTACAAGTCTAACACTTCCGAAAACCAATACAACGCCCACCCGGAACAATATATAAAGTTAAACGAACCATTCACTGGGTACTTATACGTACAAAAATCCCTATTGATTTACCTGTTTTTACAAGGAAATAAAATGTGAAAAAAATATTTCTACATCCCATGGCCTTTCCCAACCATTTAAATTTTTCTCTTATAAGTCTAACACTTCCGAAAAACCAATACAACGCCCACCCGGAACAATATATAAAGCTAAACGAACCGTTCACTGGGTACTCATACGTACCAAAATCCCTATTGATTTACCTGTTTTTACAGGGAAATAAAATGTGAAAAAAATATTTCTACATCCCATGGCCTTTCCCAACCATTTAAATTTTTCTCTTACAAGTCTAACACTTCCGAAAAACCAATACAACGCCCAACTGGAACAATATATAAAGCTAAACGAACCGTTCACTGGGTACTTATCCGTACGAAAATCCCTATAGATTTACCTGTTTTTAGAAGGAAATAAAATGTGAAAAAAATATTTCTACATCCCATGGCCTTTCCCAACCATTTAAATTTTTCTCTTACAGGTCTAACACTTCCGAAAAACCAATACAACGCCCACCCGGAACAATATATAAAGCTAAACGAACCGTTCACTGGGTACTCATACGTACGAAAATCCCTATTGATTTACCTGTTTTTACAAGGAAATAAAATGTGAAAAAAATGTTTCTACATCCCATGGCCTTTCCCAACCATTTAAATTTTTCTCTTACAGGGCTAACACTTCCGAAAAACCAATACAACGCCCACCCGGAACCCTATATAAAGCTAAACGAACCGTTCACTGGGTACTTATACGCACGAAAATCCCTTTTGATTTACCTGTTTTTACAAGGAAATAAAATGTGAAAAAAATATTTCTACATCCCATGGCCTTTCCCAACCATTTAAATTTTTCTCTTACAGGTCTAACACTTCTGAAAAACCAATACAACGCCCACCCGGAACAATATATAAAGTTAAACGAACCATTCACTGGGTACTTATACGTACAAAAATCCCTATTGATTTACCTGTTTTTACAAGGAAATAAAATGTGAAAAAAATATTTCTACATCCCATGGCCTTTCCCAACCATTTAAATTTTTCTCTTATAAGTCTAACACTTCCGAAAAACCAATACAACGCCCACCCGGAACAATATATAAAGCTAAACGAACCGTTCACTGGGTACTCATACGTACCAAAATCCCTATTGATTTACCTGTTTTTACAGGGAAATAAAATGTGAAAAAAATATTTCTACATCCCATGGCCTTTCCCAACCATTTAAATTTTTCTCTTACAAGTCTAACACTTCCGAAAAACCAATACAACGCCCACCCGGAACAATATATAAAGCTAAACGAACCATTCACTGGGTACTTATCCGTACGAAAATCCCTATAGATTTACCTGTTTTTAGAAGGACATAAAATGTGAAAAAAATATTTCTACATCCCATGGCCTTTCCCAACCATTTAAATTTTATTCTTACAGGTCTAACACTTCCGAAAAACCAATACAACGCCCACCCGGAACAATATATAAAGCTAAACGAACCGTTCACTGGGTACTTATATGTACGAAAATCCCTACTGATTTACCAGTTTTTACAAGGAAAAAAAATGTGAAAACAATATTTCTACATACCACGGCCTTTCCCAACCATTGAAATTTTTCTCTTACAAGTCTAACACTTCCGAAAACCAATACAACGCCCACCCGGAACAATATATAAAGTTAAACGAACCATTCACTGGGTACTTATACGTACCAAAATCCCTATTGATTTACCTGTTTTTACAGGGAAATAAAATGTGAAAAAAATATTTCTACATCCCATGGCCTTTCCCAACCATTTAAATTTTTCTCTTACAAGTCTAACACTTCCGAAAAACCAATACAACGCCCAACCGGAACAATATATAAAGCTAAACGAACCGTTCACTGGGTACTTATCCGTACGAAAATCCCTATAGATTTACCTGTTTTTAGAAGGAAATAAAATGTGAAAAAAATATTTCTACATCCCATGGCCTTTCCCAACCATTTAAATTTTTCTCTTACAGGTCTAACACTTCCGAAAAACCAATACAACGCCCACCCGGAACCCTATATAAAGCTAAACGAACCGTTCACTGGGTACTTATACGCACGAAAATCCCTTTTGATTTACCTGTTTCTACAAGGAAATAAAATGTGAAAAAAATATTTCTACATCCCATGGCCTTTCCCAACCATTTAAATTTTTCTCTTACAGGTCTAACACTTCTGAAAAACCAATACAACGCCCACCCGGAACAATATATAAAGCTAAACGAACCGTTCACTGGGTACTTATCCGTACGAAAATCCCTATTGATTTACCTGTTTTTACAAGGAAATAAAATGTGAAAAAATTATTTCTAAATCCCATGGCCCTTCCCAACCATTTAAATTTTTCTCTTACAGGGCTAACACTTCCGAAAAACCAATACAACGCCCACCCGGACCAATATATTAAGCTAAACGAACCGTTCACTGGGTACTTATACGTACAAAAATCCCTATTGATTTACCTGTTTTTACAAGGAAATAAAATGTGAAAAAAATATTTCTACATCCCATGGCCTTTCCCAACCATTTAAATTTTTCTCTTATAAGTCTAACACATCCGAAAAACCAATACAACGCCCACCCGGAACGATATATAAAGCTAAACGAACCGTTCACTGGGTACTTATACGCACGAAAATCCCTATTGATTTACCTGTTTTTACAAGGAAATAAAATGTGAAAAAAATATTTCTACATCCCATGGCCTTTCCCAACCATTTAAATTTTTCTCTTACAGGTCTAACACTTCTGAAAAACCAATACAACGCCCACCCGGAACAATATATAAAGCTAAACGAACCGTTCACTGGGTACTTATACGCACGAAAATCCCTATTGATTTACCTGTTCTTACAAGGAAATAAAATGTGAAAAAAATATTTCTACATCCCATGGCCTTTCCCAACCATTTAAATTTTTCTCTTACAAGTCTAACACTTCCGAAAAACCAATACAACGCCCACCCGGAACAATATATAAAGCTAAACGAACCGTTCACTGGGTACTCATACGTACGAAAATCCCTATTGATTTACCTGTTTTTACAAGGAAATAAAATGTAAAAAAAATATTTCTACATACCATGGCCTTCCTCAACCATTTAAATTTTTCTCTTACAAGTCTAACACTTCCGAAAAACCAATACAACACGCACCCGGAACAATATATAAAGCTAAACGAACCGTTCACTGGGTACTTATCCGTACAAAAATCCCTATTGATTTACCTGTTTTTAAAAGGAAATAAAATGTGAAAAAAATATTTCTACATCCCATGGCCCTTCCCAACCATTTAAATTTTTCTCTTACAGGTCTAACACTTCCGAAAAACCAATACAACGCCCACCCGGAACAATATATAAAGCTAAACGAACCGTTCACTGGGTACTTATATGTACGAAAATCCCTACTGATTTACCAGTTTTTACAAGGAAAAAAAATGTGAAAACAATATTTCTACATACCACGGCCTTTCCCAACCATTGAAATTTTTCTCTTACAAGTCTAACACTTCCGAAAACCAATACAACGCCCACCCGGAACAATATATAAAGTTAAACGAACCATTCACTGGGTACTTATACGTACAAAAATCCCTATTGATTTACCTGTTTTTACAAGGAAATAAAATGTGAAAAAAATATTTCTACATCCCATGGCCTTTCCCAACCATTTAAATTTTTCTCTTACAAGTCTAACACTTCCGAAAAACCAATACAACGCCCACCCGGAACAATATATAAAGCTAAACGAACCGTTCACTGGGTACTCATACGTACCAAAATCCCTATTGATTTACCTGTTTTTACAGGGAAATAAAATGTGAAAAAAATATTTCTACATCCCATGGCCTTTCCCAACCATTTAAATTTTTCTCTTACAAGTCTAACACTTCCGAAAAACCAATACAACGCCCAACCGGAACAATATATAAAGCTAAACGAACCGTTCACTGGGTACTTATCCGTACGAAAATCCCTATAGATTTACCTGTTTTTAGAAGGAAATAAAATGTGAAAAAAATATTTCTACATCCCATGGCCTTTCCCAACCATTTAAATTTTTCTCTTACAGGTCTAACACTTCCGAAAAACCAATACAACGCCCACCCGGAACCCTATATAAAGCTAAACGAACCGTTCACTGGGTACTTATACGCACGAAAATCCCTTTTGATTTACCTGTTTCTACAAGGAAATAAAATGTGAAAAAAATATTTCTACATCCCATGGCCTTTCCCAACCATTTAAATTTTTCTCTTACAGGTCTAACACTTCTGAAAAACCAATACAACGCCCACCCGGAACAATATATAAAGCTAAACGAACCGTTCACTGGGTACTTATCCGTACGAAAATCCCTATTGATTTACCTGTTTTTACAAGGAAATAAAATGTGAAAAAATTATTTTTAAATCCCATGGCCCTTCCCAACCATTTAAATTTTTCTCTTACAGGGCTAACACTTCCGAAAAACCAATACAACGCCCACCCGGACCAATATATTAAGCTAAACGAACCGTTCACTGGGTACTTATACGTACAAAAATCCCTATTGATTTACCTGTTTTTACAAGGAAATAAAATGTGAAAAAAATATTTCTACATCCCATGGCCTTTCCCAACCATTTAAATTTTTCTCTTATAAGTCTAACACATCCGAAAAACCAATACAACGCCCACCCGGAACGATATATAAAGCTAAACGAACCGTTCACTGGGTACTCATACGTACCAAAATCCCTATTGATTTACCTGTTTTTACAGGGAAATAAAATGTGAAAAAAATATTTCTACATCCCATGGCCTTTCCCAACCATTTAAATTTTTCGCTTACAGGTCTAACACTTCCGAAAAACCAATACAACGCCCACCCGGAACAATATATAAATCTAAACGAACCGTTCACTGGGTACTTATACGCACGAAAATCCCTATTGATTTACCTGTTTTTACAAGGAAATAAAATGTGAAAAAAATATTTCTACATCCCATGGCCTTTCCCAACCATTTAAATTTTTCTCTTACAGGTCTAACACTTCTGAAAAACCAATACAACGCCCACCCGGAACAATATATAAAGCTAAACGAACCGTTCACTGGGTACTTATACGCACGAAAATCCCTATTGATTTACCTGTTTTTACAAGGAAATAAAATGTGAAAAAAATATTTCTACATCCCATGGCCTTTCCCAACCATTTAAATTTTTCTCTTACAAGTCTAACACTTCCGAAAAACCAATACAACGCCCACCCGGAACAATATATAAAGCTAAACGAACCGTTCACTGGGTACTCATACGTACGGAAATCCCTATTGATTTACCTGTTTTTACAAGGAAATAAAATGTAAAAAAAATATTTCTACATACCATGGCCTTTCTCAACCATTTAAATTTTTCTCTTACAAGTCTAACACTTCCGAAAAACCAATACAACACGCACCCGGAACAATATATAAAGCTAAACGAACCGTTCACTGGGTACTTATCCGTACAAAAATCCCTATTGATTTACCTGTTTTTAAAAGGAAATAAAATGTGAAAAAAATATTTCTACATCCCATGGCCCTTCCCAACCATTTAAATTTTTCTCTTAGAGGTCTAACACTTCCGAAAAACCAATACAACGCCCACCCGGAACAATATATAAAGCTAAACGAACCGTTCACTGGGTACTTATCCGTACGAAAATCCCTATTGATTTACCTGTTTTTACAAGGAAATAAAATGTGAAAAAAATATTTCTACATCCCATGGCCCTTCCCAACCATTTAAATTTTTCTCTTACAGGTCTAACACGTCCGAAAAACCAATGCAACGCCCATCCGAAACAATATATAAAGCTAAACGCACCGTTCACTGGGTACTTATATGTACGAAAATCCCTATTGATTTACCTGTTTTTACAAGGAGATAAAATGTGAAAAAAATATTTCTACATCCCATGGCCTTTCCCAACCATTTAAATTTTTCTCTTACAGGGCTAACACTTCCGAAAAACCAATACAACGCCCACCCGGACCAATATATTAAGCTAAACGAACCGTTCACTGGGTACTTATACGTACAAAAATCCCTATTGATTTACCTGTTTTTACAAGGAAATAAAATGTGAAAAAAATATTTCTACATCCCATGGCCTTTCCCAACCATTTAAATTTTTCTCTTACAGGGCTAACACTTCCGAAAAACCAATACAACGCCCACCCGGACCAATATATTAAGCTAAACGAACTGTTCACTGGGTACTTATACGTACGAAAATCCCTATTGATTTACCTGTTTTTACAAGGAAATAAAATGTGAAAAAAATATTTCTACATCCCATGGCCTTTCCCAACCATTTAAATTTTTCTCTTACAAGTCTAACACTTCCGAAAAACCAATACAACGCCCACCCGGAACAATATATAAAGCTAAACGAACCATTCACTGGGTACTTATCCGTACGGAAATCCCTATAGATTTACGTGTTTTTAGAAGGAAATAAAATGTGAAAAAAATATTTCTACATCCCATGGCCTTTCCCAACCATTTAAATTTTATTCTTACCGGTCTAACACTTCCGAAAAACCAATACAACGCCCACCCGGAACAATATATAAAGCTAAACGAACCGTTCACTGGGTACTTATATGTACGAAAATCCCTACTGATTTACAAGTTTTTACAAGGAAAAAAAATGTGAAAACAATATTTCTACATACCACGGCCTTTCCCAACCATTGAAATTTTTCTCTGACAAGTCTAACACTTCCGAAAACCAATACAACTCCCACCCGGAACAATATATAAAGTTAAACGAACCATTCACTGGGTACTTATACGTACAAAAATCCCTATTGATTTACCTGTTTTTACAAGGAAATAAAATGTGAAAAAAATATTTCTACATCCCATGGCCTTTCCCAACCATTTAAATTTTTCTCTTATAAGTCTAACACTTCCGAAAAACCAATACAACGCCCACCCGGAACAATATATAAAGCTAAACGAACCGTTCACTGGGTACTCATCTGTACCAAAATCCCTATTGATTTACCTGTTTTTACAGGGAAATAAAATGTGAAAAAAATATTTCTACATCCCATGGCCTTTCCCAACCATTTAAATTTTTCTCTTACAAGTCTAACACTTCCGAAAAACCAATACAACGCCCACCCGGAACAATATATAAAGCTAAACGAACCATTCACTGGGTACTTATCCGTACGAAAATCCCTATAGATTTACCTGTTTTTAGAAGGAAATAAAATGTGAAAAAAATATTTCTACATCCCATGGCCTTTCCCAACGATTTAAATTTTATTCTTACAGGTCTAACACTTCCGAAAAACCAATACAACGCCCACCCGGAACAATATATAAAGCTAAACGAACCGTTCACTGGGTACTTATATGTACGAAAATCCCTACTGATTTACCAGTTTTTACAAGGAAAAAAAATGTGAACACAATATTTCTACATACCACGGCCTTTCCCAACCATTGAAATTTTTCTCTTACAAGTCTAACACTTCCGAAAACCAATACAACGCCCACCCGGAACAATATATAAAGTTAAACGAACCATTCACTGGGTACTTATACGTACAAAAATCCCTATTGATTTACCTGTTTTTACAAGGAAATAAAATGTGAAAAAAATATTTCTACATCCCATGGCCTTTCCCAACCATTTAAATTTTTCTCTTACAGGTCTAACACTTCCGAAAAACCAATACAACGCCCAACTGGAACAATATATAAAGCTAAACGAACCGTTCACTGGGTACTTATCCGTACGAAAATCCCTATAGATTTACCTGTTTTTAGAAGGAAATAAAATGTGAAAAAAATATTTCTACATCCCATGGCCTTTCCCAACCATTTAAATTTTTCTCTTACAGGTCTAACACTTCCGAAAAACCAATACAACGCCCACCCGGAACAATATATAAAGCTGAACGAACCGTTCACTGGGTACTCATACGTACGAAAATCCCTATTGATTTACCTGTTTTTACAAGGAAATAAAATGTGAAAAAAATGTTTCTACATCCCATGGCCTTTCCCAACCATTTAAATTTTTCTCTTACAGGGCTAACACTTCCGAAAAACCAATACAACGCCCACCCGGAACCCTATATAAAGCTAAACGAACCGTTCACTGGGCACTTATACGCACGAAAATCCCTATTGATTTACCTGTTTTTACAAGGAAATAAAATGTGAAAAAAATATTTCTACATCCCATGGCCTTTCCCAACCATTTAAATTTTTCTCTTACAGGTCTAACACTTCTGAAAAACCAATACAACGCCCACCCGGAACAATATATAAAGCTAAACGAACCGTTCACTGGGTACTCATACGTACGAAAATCCCTATTGATTTACCTGTTTTTACAAGGAAATAAAATGTAAAAAAAATATTTCTACATACCATGGCCTTTCTCAACACTTTAAATTTTTCTCTTGCATGTCTAACGCTTCCGAAAAACCAATACAACGCCCACCCGGAACAATATATAAAGCTAAACGAACCGTTCACTGGGTACTTATACGCACGAAAATCCCTATTGATTTACGTGTTTTTACAAGGAAATAAAATGTGAAAAAAATATTTCTACATCCCATGGCCTTTCCCAACCATTTAAATTTTTCTCTTACAGGTCTTACACTTCCGAAAAACCAATACAACGCCCACCCGGAACAATATATAAAGCTAAACGAACCGTTCACTGGGTACTCATACGTACGGAAATCCCTATTGATTTACCTGTTTTTACAAGGAAATAAAATGTGAAAAAAATATTTCTACATCCCATGGCCTTTCCCAACCATTTAAATTTTTCTCTTACAAGTCTAACACTTCTGAAAAACCAATACAACGCCCACCCGGAACAATATATAAAGCTAAACGAACCATTCACTGGGTACTTATCCGTACGAAAATCCCTATAGATTTACGTGTTTTTAGAAGGAAATAAAATGTGAAAAAAATATTTCTACATCCCATGGCCTTTCCCAACCATTTAAATTTTATTCTTACCGGTCTAACACTTATGAAAAACCAATACAACGCCCACCCGGAACAATATATAAAGCTAAACGAACCGTTCACTGGGTACTTATATGTACGAAAATCCCTACTGATTTACCAGTTTTTACAAGGAAAAAAAATGTGAAAACAATATTTCTACATACCACGGCCTTTCCCAACCATTGAAATTTTTCTCTTACAAGTCTAACACTTCCGAAAACCAATACAACGCCCACCCGGAACAATATATATAGTTAAACGAACCATTCACTGGGTACTTATACGTACAAAAATCCCTATTGATTTACCTGTTTTTACAAGGAAATAAAATGTGAAAAAAATATTTCTACATCCCATGGCCTTTCCCAACCATTTAAATTTTTCTCTTACAGGGCTAACACTTCCGAAAAACCAATACAACGCCCACCCGGAACCCTATATAAAGCTAAACGAACCGTTCACTGGGTACTTATACGCACGAAAATCCCTATTGATTTACCTGTTTTTACAAGGAAATAAAATGTGAAAAAAATATTTCTACATCCCATGGCCTTTCCCAACCATTTAAATTTTTCTCTTACAGGTCAAACACTTCTGAAAAACCAATACAACGCCCACCCGGAACAATATATAAAGCTAAACGAACCGTTCACTGGGTACTCATACGTATGAAAATCCCTATTGATTTACCTGTTTTTACAAGGAAATAAAATGTAAAAAAAATATTTCTACATACCATGGCCTTTCTCAACACTTTAAATTTTTCTCTTGCATGTCTAACGCTTCCGAAAAACCAATACAACATGCACGCGGAACAATATATAAAGCTAAACGAACCGTTCACTGGGTACTTATCCGTACGAAAATCCCTATTGATTTACCTGTTTTTACAAGGAAATAAAATGTGAAAAAAATATTTCTACATCCCATGGCCCTTCCCAACCATTTAAATTTTTCTCTTACAGGTCTAACACTTCCGAAAAACCAATACAACACGCACCCAGAACAATATATAAAGCGAAACGAACCGTTCACTGGGTACTTATCCGTACGAAAATCCCTATTGATTTACCTGTTTTTACAAGGAAATAAAATGTGAAAAAATTATTTCTAAATCCCATGGCCCTTCCCAACCATTTAAATTTTTCTCTTACAGGTCTAACACGTCCGAAAAACCAATACAACGCCCATCCGGAACAATATATAAAGCTAAACGCACCGTTCACTGGGTACTTATATGTACGAAAATCCCTATTGATTTACCTGTTTTTACAAGGAAATAAAATGTGAAAAAAATATTTCTACATCCCATGGCCTTTCCCAACCATTAAAATTTTTCTCTTACAGGTCTAACACTTCCGAAAAACCAATACAACGCCCACCCGGACCAATATATTAAGCTAAACGAACCGTTCACTGGGTACTTATACGTACAAAAATCCCTATTGATTTACCTGTTTTTACAAGGAAATAAAATGTGAAAAAAATATTTCTACATCCCATGGCCTTTCCCAACCATTTAAATTTTTCTCTTATAAGTCTAACACATCCGAAAAACCAATACAACGCCCACCCGGAACGATATATAAAGCTAAACGAACCGTTCACTGGGTACTCATACGTACCAAAATCCCTATTGATTTACCTGTTTTTACAGGGAAATAAAATGTGAAAAAAATATTTCTACATCCCATGGCCTTTCCCAACCATTTAAATTTTTCGCTTACAGGTCTAACACTTCCGAAAAACCAATACAACGCCCACCCGGAACAATATATAAAGCTAAACGAACCGTTCACTGGGTACTCATACGTACGGAAATCCCTATTGATTTACCTGTTTTTACAAGGAAATAAAATGTAAAAAAAATATTTCTACATACCATGGCCTTTCTCAACCATTTAAATTTTTCTCTTACAGGTCTAACACTTCCGAAAAACCAATACAACACGCACCCGGAACAATATATAAAGCTAAACGAACCGTTCACTGGGTACTTATCCGTACAAAAATCCCTATTGATTTACCTGTTTTTAAAAGGAAATAAAATGTGAAAAAAATATTTCTACATCCCATGGCCCTTCCCAACCATATAAATTTTTCTCTTACAGGTCTAACACGTCCGAAAAACCAATGCATTGCCCATCCGGAACAATATATAAAGCTAAACGCACCGTTCACTGGGTACTTATATGTACGAAAATCCCTATAGATTTACCTGTTTTTACAAGGAGATAAAATGTGAAAAAAATATTTCTACATCCCATGGCCTTTCCCAACCATTTAAATTTTTCTCTTACAGGGCTAACACTTCCGAAAAACCAATACAACGCCCACCCGGACCAATATATTAAGCTAAACGAACCGTTCACTGGGTACTTATACGTACAAAAATCCCTATTGATTTACCTGTTTTTACAAGGAAATAAAATGTGAAAAAAATATTTCTACATCCCATGGCCTTTCCCAACCATTTAAATTTTTCTCTTACAGGGCTAACACTTCCGAAAAACCAATACAACGCCCACCCGGACCAATATATTAAGCTAAACGAACCGTTCACAGGGTACTTATACGTACGAAAATCCCTATTGATTTACCTGTTTTTACAAGGAAATAAAATGTGAAAAAAATATTTCTACATCCCATGGCCTTTCCCAACCATTTAAATTTTTCTCTTACAAGTCTAACACTTCCGAAAAACCAATACAACGCCCACCCGGAACAATATATAAAGCTAAACGAACCGTTCACTGGGTACTTATCCGTACGAAAATCCCTATTGATTTACCTGTTTTTACAAGGAAATAAAATGTGAAAACAATATTTCTACATCCCATGGCCTTTCCAAACCATTTAAATTTTTCTCTTACAGGTCTAACACTTCCGAAAAACCAATACAACGCCCACCCGGAACAATATATAAAGCTAAACGAACCGTTCACTGGGTACTTATCCGTACGAAAATCCCTATTGATTTACCTGTTTTTACAAGGAAATAAAATGTGAAAAAAATATTTCTACATCCCATGGCCCTTCCCAACCATTTAAATTTTTCTCTTACAGGTCTAACACTTCCGAAAAACCAATACAACACGCACCCAGAACAATATATAAAGCGAAACGAACCGTTCACTGGGTACTTATCCGTACGAAAATCCCTATTGATTTACCTGTTTTTACAAGGAAATAAAATGTGAAAAAATTATTTCTAAATCCCATGGCCCTTCCCAACCATTTAAATTTTTCTCTTACAGGTCTAACACGTCCGAAAAACCAAGACAACGCCCATCCGGAACAATATATAAAGCTAAACGCACCGTTCACTGGGTACTTATATGTACGAAAATCCCTATTGATTTACCTGTTTTTACAAGGAAATAAAATGTGAAAAAAATATTTCTACATCCCATGTCCTTTCCCAACCATTTAAATTTTTCTCTTACAGGTCTAACACTTCCGAAAAACCAATACAACGCCCACCCGGAACAATATATAAAGCTAAACGAACCGTTCACTGGGTACTTATACTCACGAAAATCCCTATTGATTTACCTGTTTTTACAAGGAAATAAAATGTGAAAAAAATATTTCTACATCCCATGGCCTTTCCCAACCATTTAAATTTTTCTCTTACAAGTCTAACACTTCCGAAAAACCAATACAACACCCACCCGGAACAATATATAAAGCTAAACGAACCGTTCACTGGGTACTCATACGTACGGAAATCCCTATTGATTTACCTGTTTTTACAAGGAAATAAAATGTAAAAAAAATATTTCTACATACCATGGCCTTTCTCAACCATTTAAATTTTTCTCTTACAGGTCTAACACTTCCGAAAAACCAATACAACACGCACCCGGAACAATATATAAAGCTAAACGAACCGTTCACTGGGTACTTATCCGTACAAAAATCCCTATTGATTTACCTGTTTTTAAAAGGAAATAAAATGTGAAAAAAATATTTCTACATCCCATGGCCCTTCCCAACCATTTAAATTTTTCTCTTACAGGTCTAACACGTCCGAAAAACCAATGCATTGCCCATCCGGAACAATATATAAAGCTAAACGCACCGTTCACTGGGTACTTATATGTACGAAAATCCCTATAGATTTACCTGTTTTTACAAGGAGATAAAATGTGAAAAAAATATTTCTACATCCCATGGCCTTTCCCAACCATTTAAATTTTTCTCTTACAGGGCTAACACTTCCGAAAAACCAATACAACGCCCACCCGGACCAATATATTAAGCTAAACGAACCGTTCACTGGGTACTTATACGTACGAAAATCCCTATTGATTTACCTGTTTTTACAAGGAAATAAAATGTGAAAAAAATATTTCTACATCCCATGGCCTTTCCCAACCATTTAAATTTTTCTCTTACAGGGCTAACACTTCCGAAAAACCAATACAACGCCCACCCGGACCAATATATTAAGCTAAACGAACCGTTCACGGGGTACTTATACGTACGAAAATCCCTATTGATTTACCTGTTTTTACAAGGAAATAAAATGTGAAAAAAATATTTCTACATCCCATGGCCTTTCCCAACCATTTAAATTTTTCTCTTACAAGTCTAACACTTCCGAAAAACCAATACAACGCCCACCCGGAACAATATATAAAGCTAAACGAACCGTTCACTGGGTACTTATCCGTACGAAAATCCCTATTGATTTACCTGTTTTTACAAGGAAATAAAATGTGAAAACAATATTTCTACATCCCATGGCCTTTCCCAACCATTTAAATTTTTCTCTTACAGGTCTAACACTTCCGAAAAACCAATACAACGCCCACCCGGAACAATATATAAAGCTAAACGAACCGTTCACTGGGTACTCATACGTACGAAAATCCCTATTGATTTACCTGTTTTTACAAGGAAATAAAATGTGAAAACAATATTTCTACATCCCATGGCCTTTCCCAACCATTTAAATTTTTCTCTTACAGGTCTAACACTTCCGAAAAACCAATACAACGCCCACCCGGAACAATATATAAAGCTAAACGAACCGTTCACTGGGTACTTATACGCACGAAAATCCCTATTGATTTACCTGTTTTTACAAGGAAATAAAATGTGAAAACAATATTTCTACATCCCATGGCCTTTCCCAACCATTTAAATTTTTCTCTTACAGGTCTAACACTTCCGAAAAACCAATACAACGCCCACCCGGAACAATATATAAAGCTAAACGAACCGTTCACTGGGTACTTATCCGTACGAAAATCCCTATTGATTTACCTGTTTTTACAAGGAAATAAAATGTGAAAACAATATTTCTACATCCCATGGCCTTTCCCAACCATTTAAATTTTTCTCTTACAGGTCTAACACTTCTGAAAAACCAATACAACGCCCACCCGGAACAATATATAAAGCTAAACGAACCGTTCACAGGGTACTTATACTCACGAAAATCCCTATAGATTTACCTGTTTTTACAAGGAGATAAAATGTGAAAAAAATATTTCTACATCCCATGGCCTTTCCCAACCATTTAAATTTTTCTCTTACAGGGCTAACACTTCCGAAAAACCAATACAACGCCCACCCGGACCAATATATTAAGCTAAACGAACCGTTCACTGGGTACTTATACGTACAAAAATCCCTATTGATTTACCTGTTTTTACAAGGAAATAAAATGTGAAAAAAATATTTCTACATCCCATGGCCTTTCCCAACCATTTAAATTTTTCTCTTACAGGGCTAACAATTCCGAAAAACCAATACAACGCCCACCCGGACCAATATATTAAGCTAAACGAACCGTTCACAGGGTACTTATACGTACGAAAATCCCTATAGATTTACCTGTTTTTACAAGGAGATAAAATGTGAAAAAAATATTTCTACATCCCATGGCCTTTCCCAACCATTTAAATTTTTCTCTTACAGGGCTAACACTTCCGAAAAACCAATACAACGCCCACCCGGACCAATATATTAAGCTAAACGAACCGTTCACTGGGTACTTATACGTACAAAAATCCCTATTGATTTACCTGTTTTTACAAGGAAATAAAATGTGAAAAAAATATTTCTACATCCCATGGCCTTTCCCAACCATTTAAATTTTTCTCTTACAGGGCTAACACTTCCGAAAAACCAATACAACGCCCACCCGGACCAATATATTAAGCTAAACGAACCGTTCACAGGGTACTTATACGTACGAAAATCCCTATTGATTTACCTGTTTTTACAAGGAAATAAAATGTGAAAAAAATATTTCTACATCCCATGGCCTTTCCCAACCATTTAAATTTTTCTCTTACAAGTCTAACACTTCTGAAAAACCAATACAACGCCCACCCGGAACAATATATAAAGCTAAACGAACCGTTCACTGGGTACTTATCCGTACGAAAATCCCTATTGATTTACCTGTTTTTACAAGGAAATAAAATGTGAAAACAATATTTCTACATCCCATGGCCTTTCCCAACCATTTAAATTTTTCTCTTACAGGTCTAACACTTCCGAAAAACCAATACAACGCCCACCCGGAACAATATATAAAGCTAAACGAACCGTTCACTGGGTACTCATACGTACGAAAATCCCTATTGATTTACCTGTTTTTACAAGGAAATAACATGTGAAAACAATATTTCTACATCCCATGGCCTTTCCCAACCATTTAAATTTTTCTCTTACAGGTCTAACACTTCCGAAAAACCAATACAACGCCCACCCGGAACAATATATAAAGCTAAACGAACCGTTCACTGGGTACTCATACGTACGAAAATCCCTATTGATTTACCTGTTTTTACAAGGAAATAAAATGTGAAAACAATATTTCTACATCCCATGGCCTTTCCCAACCATTTAAATTTTTCTCTTACAGGTCTAACACTTCCGAAAAACCAATACAACGCCCACCCGGAACAATATATAAAGCTAAACGAACCGTTCACTGGGTACTTATACGCACGAAAATCCCTATTGATTTACCTGTTTTTACAAGGAAATAAAATGTGAAAACAATATTTCTACATCCCATGGCCTTTCCCAACCATTTAAATTTTTCTCTTACAGGTCTAACACTTCCGAAAAACCAATACAACGCCCACCCGGAACAATATATAAAGCTAAACGAACCGTTCACTGGGTACTTATCCGTACGAAAATCCCTATTGATTTACCTGTTTTTACAAGGAAATAAAATGTGAAAACAATATTTCTACATCCCATGGCCTTTCCCAACCATTTAAATTTTTCTCTTACAGGTCTAACACTTCTGAAAAACCAATACAACGCCCACCCGGAACAATATATAAAGCTAAACGAACCGTTCACAGGGTACTTATACTCACGAAAATCCCTATAGATTTACCTGTTTTTACAAGGAGATAAAATGTGAAAAAAATATTTCTACATCCCATGGCCTTTCCCAACCATTTAAATTTTTCTCTTACAGGGCTAACACTTCCGAAAAACCAATACAACGCCCACCCGGACCAATATATTAAGCTAAACGAACCGTTCACTGGGTACTTATACGTACAAAAATCCCTATTGATTTACCTGTTTTTACAAGGAAATAAAATGTGAAAAAAATATTTCTACATCCCATGGCCTTTCCCAACCATTTAAATTTTTCTCTTACAGGGCTAACACTTCCGAAAAACCAATACAACGCCCACCCGGACCAATATATTAAGCTAAACGAACCGTTCACAGGGTACTTATACGTACGAAAATCCCTATAGATTTACCTGTTTTTACAAGGAGATAAAATGTGAAAAAAATATTTCTACATCCCATGGCCTTTCCCAACCATTTAAATTTTTCTCTTACAGGGCTAACACTTCCGAAAAACCAATACAACGCCCACCCGGACCAATATATTAATCTAAACGAACCGTTCACTGGGTACTTATACGTACAAAAATCCCTATTGATTTACCTGTTTTTACAAGGAAATAAAATGTGAAAAAAATATTTCTACATCCCATGGCCTTTCCCAACCATTTAAATTTTTCTCTTACAGGGCTAACACTTCCGAAAAACCAATACAACGCCCACCCGGACCAATATATTAAGCTAAACGAACCGTTCACAGGGTACTTATACGTACGAAAATCCCTATTGATTTACCTGTTTTTACAAGGAAATAAAATGTGAAAAAAATATTTCTACATCCCATGGCCTTTCCCAACCATTTAAATTTTTCTCTTACAAGTCTAACACTTCTGAAAAACCAATACAACGCCCACCCGGAACAATATATAAAGCTAAACGAACCGTTCACTGGGTACTTATCCGTACGAAAATCCCTATTGATTTACCTGTTTTTACAAGGAAATAAAATGTGAAAACAATATTTCTACATCCCATGGCCTTTCCCAACCATTTAAATTTTTCTCTTACAGGTCTAACACTTCCGAAAAACCAATACAACGCCCACCCGGAACAATATATAAAGCTAAACGAACCGTTCACTGGGTACTCATACGTACGAAAATCCCTATTGATTTACCTGTTTTTACAAGGAAATAACATGTGAAAACAATATTGCTACATCCCATGGCCTTTCCCAACCATTTAAATTTTTCTCTTACAGGTCTAACACTTCCGAAAAACCAATACAACGCCCACCCGGAACAATATATAAAGCTAAACGAACCGTTCACTGGGTACTTATACGCACGAAAATCCCTATTGATTTACCTGTTTTTACAAGGAAATAAAATGTGAAAAAAATATTTCTACATCCCATGGCCTTTCCCAACCATTTAAATTTTTCTCTTACAGGTCTAACACTTCCGAAAAACCAATATAACGCCCACCCGGAACAATATATAAAGCTAAACGAACGGTTCACTGGGTACTTATACGCACGAAAATCCCTATTGATTTACCTGTTTTTACAAGGAAATAAAATGTGAAAACAATATTTCTACATCCCATGGCCTTTCCCAACCATTTAAATTTTTCTCTTACAGGTCTAACACTTCCGAAAAACCAATACAACGCCCACCCGGAACAATATATAAAGCTAAACGAACCGTTCACTGGGTACTTATCCGTACGAAAATCCCTATTGATTTACCTGTTTTTACAAGGAAATAAAATGTGAAAAAAATATTTCTACATCCCATGGCCTTTCCCAACCATTTAAATTTTTCTCTTACAGGTCTAACACTTCCGAAAAACCAATACAACGCCCACCCGGAACAATATATAAAGCTAAACGAACCGTTCACTGGGTACTTATCCGTACGAAAATCCCTATTGATTTACCTGTTTTTACAAGGAAATAAAATGTGAAAACAATATTTCTACATCCCATGGCCTTTCCCAACCATTTAAATTTTTCTCTTACAGGTCTAACACTTCCGAAAAACCAATACAACGCCCACCCGGAACAATATATAAAGCTAAACGAACCGTTCACTGGGTACTTATACGCACGAAAATCCCTATTGATTTACCTGTTTTTACAAGGAAATAAAATGTGAAAAAAATATTTCTACATCCCATGGCCTTTCCCAACCATTTAAATTTTTCTCTTACAGGGCTAACACTTCCGAAAAACCAATACAACGCCCACCCGGACCAATATATTAAGCTAAACGAACCGTTCACTGGGTACTTATACGTACAAAAATCCCTATTGATTTACCTGTTTTTACAAGGAAATAAAATGTGAAAAAAATATTTCTACATCCCATGGCCTTTCCCAACCATTTAAATTTTTCTCTTACAGGTCTAACACGTCCGAAAAACCAATGCAACGCCCATCCGGAACAATATATAAAGCTAAACGCACCGTTCACTGGGTACTTATATGTACGAAAATCCCTATAGATTTACCTGTTTTTACAAGGAGATAAAATGTGAAAAAAATATTTCTACATCCCATGGCCTTTCCCAACCATTTAAATTTTTCTCTTACAGGGCTAACACTTCCGAAAAACCAATACAACGCCCACCCGGACCAATATATTAAGCTAAACGAACCGTTCACTGGGTACTTATACGTACAAAAATCCCTATTGATTTACCTGTTTTTACAAGGAAATAAAATGTGAAAAAAATATTTCTACATCCCATGGCCTTTCCCAACCATTTAAATTTTTCTCTTACAGGGCTAACACTTCCGAAAAACCAATACAACGCCCACCCGGACCAATATATTAAGCTAAACGAACCGTTCACAGGGTACTTATACTCACGAAAATCCCTATTGATTTACCTGTTTTTACAAGGAAATAAAATGTGAAAAAAATATTTCTACATCCCATGGCCTTTCCCAACCATTTAAATTTTTCTCTTACAAGTCTAACACTTCCGAAAAACCAATACAACACCCACCCGGAACAATATATAAAGCTAAACGAACCGTTCACTGGGTACTCATACGTACGGAAATCCCTATTGATTTACCTGTTTTTACAAGGAAATAAAATGTAAAAAAAATATTTCTACATACCATGGCCTTTCTCAACCATTTAAATTTTTCTCTTACAGGTCTAACACTTCCGAAAAACCAATACAACACGCACCCGGAACAATATATAAAGCTAAACGAACCGTTCACTGGGTACTTATCCGTACAAAAATCCCTATTGATTTACCTGTTTTTAAAAGGAAATAAAATGTGAAAAAAATATTTCTACATCCCATGGCCCTTCCCAACCATTTAAATTTTTCTCTTACAGGTCTAACACGTCCGAAAAACCAATGCATTGCCCATCCGGAACAATATATAAAGCTAAACGCACCGTTCACTGGGTACTTATATGTACGAAAATCCCTATAGATTTACCTGTTTTTACAAGGAGATAAAATGTGAAAAAAATATTTCTACATCCCATGGCCTTTCCCAACCATTTAAATTTTTCTCTTACAGGGCTAACACTTCCGAAAAACCAATACAACGCCCACCCGGACCAATATATTAAGCTAAACGAACCGTTCACTGGGTACTTATACGTACAAAAATCCCTATTGATTTACCTGTTTTTACAAGGAAATAAAATGTGAAAAAAATATTTCTACATCCCATGGCCTTTCCCAACCATTTAAATTTTTCTCTTACAGGGCTAACACTTCCGAAAAACCAATACAACGCCCACCCGGACCAATATATTAAGCTAAACGAACCGTTCACGGGGTACGTATACGTACGAAAATCCCTATTGATTTACCTGTTTTTACAAGGAAATAAAATGTGAAAAAAATATTTCTACATCCCATGGCCTTTCCCAACCATTTAAATTTTTCTCTTACAAGTCTAACACTTCCGAAAAACCAATACAACGCCCACCCGGAACAATATATAAAGCTAAACGAACCGTTCACTGGGTACTTATCCGTACGAAAATCCCTATTGATTTACCTGTTTTTACAAGGAAATAAAATGTGAAAACAATATTTCTACATCCCATGGCCTTTCCCAACCATTTAAATTTTTCTCTTACAGGTCTAACACTTCCGAAAAACCAATACAACGCCCACCCGGAACAATATATAAAGCTAAACGAACCGTTCACTGGGTACTCATACGTACGAAAATCCCTATTGATTTACCTGTTTTTACAAGGAAATAAAATGTGAAAACAATATTTCTACATCCCATGGCCTTTCCCAACCATTTAAATTTTTCTCTTACAGGTCTAACACTTCCGAAAAACCAATACAACGCCCACCCGGAACAATATATAAAGCTAAACGAACCGTTCACTGGGTACTTATACGCACGAAAATCCCTATTGATTTACCTGTTTTTACAAGGAAATAAAATGTGAAAACAATATTTCTACATCCCATGGCCTTTCCCAACCATTTAAATTTTTCTCTTACAGGTCTAACACTTCCGAAAAACCAATACAACGCCCACCCGGAACAATATATAAAGCTAAACGAACCGTTCACTGGGTACTTATCCGTACGAAAATCCCTATTGATTTACCTGTTTTTACAAGGAAATAAAATGTGAAAACAATATTTCTACATCCCATGGCGTTTCCCAACCATTTAAATTTTTCTCTTACAGGGCTAACACTTCCGAAAAACCAATACAACGCCCACCCGGACCAATATATTAAGCTAAACGAACCGTTCACTGGGTACTTATACGTACAAAAATCCCTATTGATTTACCTGTTTTTACAAGGAAATAAAATGTGAAAAAAATATTTCTACATCCCATGGCCTTTCCCAACCATTTAAATTTTTCTCTTACAGGTCTAACACGTCCGAAAAACCAATGCAACGCCCATCCGGAACAATATATAAAGCTAAACGCACCGTTCACTGGGTACTTATATGTACGAAAATCCCTATGGATTTACCTGTTTTTACAAGGAGATAAAATGTGAAAAAAATATTTCTACATCCCATGGCCTTTCCCAACCATTTAAATTTTTCTCTTACAGGGCTAACACTTCCGAAAAACCAATACAACGCCCACCCGGACCAATATATTAAGCTAAACGAACCGTTCACTGGGTACTTATACGTACAAAAATCCCTATTGATTTACCTGTTTTTACAAGGAAATAAAATGTGAAAAAAATATTTCTACATCCCATGGCCTTTCCCAACCATTTAAATTTTTCTCTTACAGGGCTAACACTTCCGAAAAACCAATACAACGCCCACCCGGACCAATATATTAAGCTAAACGAACCGTTCACAGGGTACTTATACTCACGAAAATCCCTATTGATTTACCTGTTTTTACAAGGAAATAAAATGTGAAAAAAATATTTCTACATCCCATGGCCTTTCCCAACCATTTAAATTTTTCTCTTACAAGTCTAACACTTCCGAAAAACCAATACAACACCCACCCGGAACAATATATAAAGCTAAACGAACCGTTCACTGGGTACTCATACGTACGGAAATCCCTATTGATTTACCTGTTTTTACAAGGAAATAAAATGTAAAAAAAATATTTCTACATACCATGGCCTTTCTCAACCATTTAAATTTTTCTCTTACAGGTCTAACACTTCCGAAAAACCAATACAACACGCACCCGGAACAATATATAAAGCTAAACGAACCGTTCACTGGGTACTTATCCGTACAAAAATCCCTATTGATTTACCTATTTTTAAAAGGAAATAAAATGTGAAAAAAATATTTCTACATCCCATGGCCCTTCCCAACCATTTAAATTTTTCTCTTACAGGTCTAACACGTCCGAAAAACCAATGCATTGCCCATCCGGAACAATATATAAAGCTAAACGCACCGTTCACTGGGTACTTATATGTACGAAAATCCCTATAGATTTACCTGTTTTTACAAGGAGATAAAATGTGAAAAAAATATTTCTACATCCCATGGCCTTTCCCAACCATTTAAATTTTTCTCTTACAGGGCTAACACTTCCGAAAAACCAATACAACGCCCACCCGGACCAATATATTAAGCTAAACGAACCGTTCACTGGGTACTTATACGTACAAAAATCCCTATTGATTTACCTGTTTTTACAAGGAAATAAAATGTGAAAAAAATATTTCTACATCCCATGGCCTTTCCCAACCATTTAAATTTTTCTCTTACAGGGCTAACACTTCCGAAAAACCAATACAACGCCCACCCGGACCAATATATTAAGCTAAACGAACCGTTCACGGGGTACTTATACGTACGAAAATCCCTATTGATTTACCTGTTTTTACAAGGAAATAAAATGTGAAAAAAATATTTCTACATCCCATGGCCTTTCCCAACCATTTAAATTTTTCTCTTACAAGTCTAACACTTCCGAAAAACCAATACAACGCCCACCCGGAACAATATATAAAGCTAAACGAACCGTTCACTGGGTACTTATCCGTACGAAAATCCCTATTGATTTACCTGTTTTTACAAGGAAATAAAATGTGAAAACAATATTTCTACATCCCATGGCCTTTCCCAACCATTTAAATTTTTCTCTTACAGGTCTAACACTTCCGAAAAACCAATACAACGCCCACCCGGAACAATATATAAAGCTAAACGAACCGTTCACTGGGTACTCATACGTACGAAAATCCCTATTGATTTACCTGTTTTTACAAGGAAATAAAATGTGAAAACAATATTTCTACATCCCATGGCCTTTCCCAACCATTTAAATTTTTCTCTTACAGGTCTAACACTTCCGAAAAACCAATACAACGCCCACCCGGAACAATATATAAAGCTAAACGAACCGTTCACTGGGTACTTATACGCACGAAAATCCCTATTGATTTACCTGTTTTTACAAGGAAATAAAATGTGAAAACAATATTTCTACATCCCATGGCCTTTCCCAACCATTTAAATTTTTCTCTTACAGGTCTAACACTTCCGAAAAACCAATACAACGCCCACCCGGAACAATATATAAAGCTAAACGAACCGTTCACTGGGTACTTATCCGTACGAAAATCCCTATTGATTTACCTGTTTTTACAAGGAAATAAAATGTGAAAACAATATTTCTACATCCCATGGCATTTCCCAACCATTTAAATTTTTCTCTTACAGGGCTAACACTTCCGAAAAACCAATACAACGCCCACCCGGACCAATATATTAAGCTAAACGAACCGTTCACTGGGTACTTATACGTACAAAAATCCCTATTGATTTACCTGTTTTTACAAGGAAATAAAATGTGAAAAAAATATTTCTACATCCCATGGCCTTTCCCAACCATTTAAATTTTTCTCTTACAGGTCTAACACGTCCGAAAAACCAATGCAACGCCCATCCGGAACAATATATAAAGCTAAACGCACCGTTCACTGGGTACTTATATGTACGAAAATCCCTATAGATTTACCTGTTTTTACAAGGAGATAAAATGTGAAAAAAATATTTCTACATCCCATGGCCTTTCCCAACCATTTAAATTTTTCTCTTACAGGGCTAACACTTCCGAAAAACCAATACAACGCCCACCCGGACCAATATATTAAGCTAAACGAACCGTTCACTGGGTACTTATACGTACAAAAATCCCTATTGATTTACCTGTTTTTACAAGGAAATAAAATGTGAAAAAAATATTTCTACATCCCATGGCCTTTCCCAACCATTTAAATTTTTCTCTTACAGGGCTAACACTTCCGAAAAACCAATACAACGCCCACCCGGACCAATATATTAAGCTAAACGAACCGTTCACAGGGTACTTATACGTACGAAAATCCCTATTGATTTACCTGTTTTTACAAGGAAATAAAATGTGAAAAAAATATTTCTACATCCCATGGCCTTTCCCAACCATTTAAATTTTTCTCTTACAAGTCTAACACTTCCGAAAAACCAATACAACGCCCACCCGGAACAATATATAAAGCTAAACGAACCGTTCACTGGGTACTTATCCGTACGAAAATCCCTATTGATTTACCTGTTTTTACAAGGAAATAAAATGTGAAAACAATATTTCTACATCCCATGGCCTTTCCCAACCATTTAAATTTTTCTCTTACAGGTCTAACACTTCCGAAAAACCAATACAACGCCCACCCGGAACAATATATAAAGCTAAACGAACCGTTCACTGGGTACTCATACGTACGAAAATCCCTATTGATTTACCTGTTTTTACAAGGAAATAACATGTGAAAACAATATTTCTACATCCCATGGCCTTTCCCAACCATTTAAATTTTTCTCTTACAGGTCTAACACTTCCGAAAAACCAATACAACGCCCACCCGGAACAATATATAAAGCTAAACGAACCGTTCACTGGGTACTTATACGCACGAAAATCCCTATTGATTTACCTGTTTTTACAAGGAAATAAAATGTGAAAAAAATATTTCTACATCCCATGGCCTTTCCCAACCATTTAAATTTTTCTCTTACAGGTCTAACACTTCCGAAAAACCAATATAACGCCCACCCGGAACAATATATAAAGCTAAACGAACGGTTCACTGGGTACTTATACGCACGAAAATCCCTATTGATTTACCTGTTTTTACAAGGAAATAAAATGTGAAAACAATATTTCTACATCCCATGGCCTTTCCCAACCATTTAAATTTTTCTCTTACAGGTCTAACACTTCCGAAAAACCAATACAACGCCCACCCGGAACAATATATAAAGCTAAACGAACCGTTCACTGGGTACTTATCCGTACGAAAATCCCTATTGATTTACCTGTTTTTACAAGGAAATAAAATGTGAAAAAAATATTTCTACATCCCATGGCCTTTCCCAACCATTTAAATTTTTCTCTTACAGGTCTAACACTTCCGAAAAACCAATATAACGCCCACCCGGAACAATATATAAAGCTAAACGAACGGTTCACTGGGTACTTATACGCACGAAAATCCCTATTGATTTACCTGTTTTTACAAGGAAATAAAATGTGAAAACAATATTTCTACATCCCATGGCCTTTCCCAACCATTTAAATTTTTCTCTTACAGGTCTAACACTTCCGAAAAACCAATACAACGCCCACCCGGAACAATATATAAAGCTAAACGAACCGTTCACTGGGTACTTATCCGTACGAAAATCCCTATTGATTTACCTGTTTTTACAAGGAAATAAAATGTGAAAACAATATTTCTACATCCCATGGCGTTTCCCAACCATTTAAATTTTTCTCTTACAGGGCTAACACTTCCGAAAAACCAATACAACGCCCACCCGGACCAATATATTAAGCTAAACGAACCGTTCACTGGGTACTTATACGTACAAAAATCCCTATTGATTTACCTGTTTTTACAAGGAAATAAAATGTGAAAAAAATATTTCTACATCCCATGGCCTTTCCCAACCATTTAAATTTTTCTCTTACAGGTCTAACACGTCCGAAAAACCAATGCAACGCCCATCCGGAACAATATATAAAGCTAAACGCACCGTTCACTGGGTACTTATATGTACGAAAATCCCTATAGATTTACGTGTTTTTACAAGGAGATAAAATGTGAAAAAAATATTTCTACATCCCATGGCCTTTCCCAACCATTTAAATTTTTCTCTTACAGGGCTAACACTTCCGAAAAACCAATACAACGCCCACCCGGACCAATATATTAAGCTAAACGAACCGTTCACTGGGTACTTATACGTACAAAAATCCCTATTGATTTACCTGTTTTTACAAGGAAATAAAATGTGAAAAAAATATTTCTACATCCCATGGCCTTTCCCAACCATTTAAATTTTTCTCTTACAGGGCTAACACTTCCGAAAAACCAATACAACGCCCACCCGGACCAATATATTAAGCTAAACGAACCGTTCACAGGGTACTTATACTCACGAAAATCCCTATTGATTTACCTGTTTTTACAAGGAAATAAAATGTGAAAAAAATATTTCTACATCCCATGGCCTTTCCCAACCATTTAAATTTTTCTCTTACAAGTCTAACACTTCCGAAAAACCAATACAACACCCACCCGGAACAATATATAAAGCTAAACGAACCGTTCACTGGGTACTCATACGTACGGAAATCCCTATTGATTTACCTGTTTTTACAAGGAAATAAAATGTAAAAAAAATATTTCTACATACCATGGCCTTTCTCAACCATTTAAATTTTTCTCTTACAGGTCTAACACTTCCGAAAAACCAATACAACACGCACCCGGAACAATATATAAAGCTAAACGAACCGTTCACTGGGTACTTATCCGTACAAAAATCCCTATTGATTTACCTATTTTTAAAAGGAAATAAAATGTGAAAAAAATATTTCTACATCCCATGGCCCTTCCCAACCATTTAAATTTTTCTCTTACAGGTCTAACACGTCCGAAAAACCAATGCATTGCCCATCCGGAACAATATATAAAGCTAAACGCACCGTTCACTGGGTACTTATATGTACGAAAATCCCTATAGATTTACCTGTTTTTACAAGGAGATAAAATGTGAAAAAAATATTTCTACATCCCATGGCCTTTCCCAACCATTTAAATTTTTCTCTTACAGGGCTAACACTTCCGAAAAACCAATACAACGCCCACCCGGACCAATATATTAAGCTAAACGAACCGTTCACTGGGTACTTATACGTACAAAAATCCCTATTGATTTACCTGTTTTTACAAGGAAATAAAATGTGAAAAAAATATTTCTACATCCCATGGCCTTTCCCAACCATTTAAATTTTTCTCTTACAGGGCTAACACTTCCGAAAAACCAATACAACGCCCACCCGGACCAATATATTAAGCTAAACGAACCGTTCACGGGGTACTTATACGTACGAAAATCCCTATTGATTTACCTGTTTTTACAAGGAAATAAAATGTGAAAAAAATATTTCTACATCCCATGGCCTTTCCCAACCATTTAAATTTTTCTCTTACAAGTCTAACACTTCCGAAAAACCAATACAACGCCCACCCGGAACAATATATAAAGCTAAACGAACCGTTCACTGGGTACTTATCCGTACGAAAATCCCTATTGATTTACCTGTTTTTACAAGGAAATAAAATGTGAAAACAATATTTCTACATCCCATGGCCTTTCCCAACCATTTAAATTTTTCTCTTACAGGTCTAACACTTCCGAAAAACCAATACAACGCCCACCCGGAACAATATATAAAGCTAAACGAACCGTTCACTGGGTACTCATACGTACGAAAATCCCTATTGATTTACCTGTTTTTACAAGGAAATAAAATGTGAAAACAATATTTCTACATCCCATGGCCTTTCCCAACCATTTAAATTTTTCTCTTACAGGTCTAACACTTCCGAAAAACCAATACAACGCCCACCCGGAACAATATATAAAGCTAAACGAACCGTTCACTGGGTACTTATACGCACGAAAATCCCTATTGATTTACCTGTTTTTACAAGGAAATAAAATGTGAAAACAATATTTCTACATCCCATGGCCTTTCCCAACCATTTAAATTTTTCTCTTACAGGTCTAACACTTCCGAAAAACCAATACAACGCCCACCCGGAACAATATATAAAGCTAAACGAACCGTTCACTGGGTACTTATCCGTACGAAAATCCCTATTGATTTACCTGTTTTTACAAGGAAATAAAATGTGAAAACAATATTTCTACATCCCATGGCATTTCCCAACCATTTAAATTTTTCTCTTACAGGGCTAACACTTCCGAAAAACCAATACAACGCCCACCCGGACCAATATATTAAGCTAAACGAACCGTTCACTGGGTACTTATACGTACAAAAATCCCTATTGATTTACCTGTTTTTACAAGGAAATAAAATGTGAAAAAAATATTTCTACATCCCATGGCCTTTCCCAACCATTTAAATTTTTCTCTTACAGGTCTAACACGTCCGAAAAACCAATGCAACGCCCATCCGGAACAATATATAAAGCTAAACGCACCGTTCACTGGGTACTTATATGTACGAAAATCCCTATAGATTTACCTGTTTTTACAAGGAGATAAAATGTGAAAAAAATATTTCTACATCCCATGGCCTTTCCCAACCATTTAAATTTTTCTCTTACAGGGCTAACACTTCCGAAAAACCAATACAACGCCCACCCGGACCAATATATTAAGCTAAACGAACCGTTCACTGGGTACTTATACGTACAAAAATCCCTATTGATTTACCTGTTTTTACAAGGAAATAAAATGTGAAAAAAATATTTCTACATCCCATGGCCTTTCCCAACCATTTAAATTTTTCTCTTACAGGGCTAACACTTCCGAAAAACCAATACAACGCCCACCCGGACCAATATATTAAGCTAAACGAACCGTTCACAGGGTACTTATACGTACGAAAATCCCTATTGATTTACCTGTTTTTACAAGGAAATAAAATGTGAAAAAAATATTTCTACATCCCATGGCCTTTCCCAACCATTTAAATTTTTCTCTTACAAGTCTAACACTTCCGAAAAACCAATACAACGCCCACCCGGAACAATATATAAAGCTAAACGAACCGTTCACTGGGTACTTATCCGTACGAAAATCCCTATTGATTTACCTGTTTTTACAAGGAAATAAAATGTGAAAACAATATTTCTACATCCCATGGCCTTTCCCAACCATTTAAATTTTTCTCTTACAGGTCTAACACTTCCGAAAAACCAATACAACGCCCACCCGGAACAATATATAAAGCTAAACGAACCGTTCACTGGGTACTCATACGTACGAAAATCCCTATTGATTTACCTGTTTTTACAAGGAAATAACATGTGAAAACAATATTTCTACATCCCATGGCCTTTCCCAACCATTTAAATTTTTCTCTTACAGGTCTAACACTTCCGAAAAACCAATACAACGCCCACCCGGAACAATATATAAAGCTAAACGAACCGTTCACTGGGTACTTATACGCACGAAAATCCCTATTGATTTACCTGTTTTTACAAGGAAATAAAATGTGAAAAAAATATTTCTACATCCCATGGCCTTTCCCAACCATTTAAATTTTTCTCTTACAGGTCTAACACTTCCGAAAAACCAATATAACGCCCACCCGGAACAATATATAAAGCTAAACGAACGGTTCACTGGGTACTTATACGCACGAAAATCCCTATTGATTTACCTGTTTTTACAAGGAAATAAAATGTGAAAACAATATTTCTACATCCCATGGCCTTTCCCAACCATTTAAATTTTTCTCTTACAGGTCTAACACTTCCGAAAAACCAATACAACGCCCACCCGGAACAATATATAAAGCTAAACGAACCGTTCACTGGGTACTTATCCATACGAAAATCCCTATTGATTTACCTGTTTTTACAAGGAAATAAAATGTGATAAAAATATTTCTACATCCCATGGCCTTTCCCAACCATTTAAATTTTTCTCTTACAGGTCTAACACTTCCGAAAAACCAATACAACGCCCACCCGGAACAATATATAAAGCTAAACGAACCGTTCACTGGGTACTTATCCGTACGAAAATCCCTATTGATTTACCTGTTTTTACAAGGAAATAAAATGTGAAAACAATATTTCTACATCCCATGGCCTTTCCCAACCATTTAAATTTTTCTCTTACAGGTCTAACACTTCCGAAAAACCAATACAACGCCCACCCGGAACAATATATAAAGCTAAACGAACCGTTCACTGGGTACTTATACGCACGAAAATCCCTATTGATTTACCTGTTTTTACAAGGAAATAAAATGTGAAAAAAATATTTCTACATCCCATGGCGATTCCCAACCATTTAAATTTTTCTCTTACAGGTCTAACACTTCCGAAAAACCAATACAACGCCCACCCGGAACAATATATAAAGCTAAACGAACCGTTCACTGGGTTCTCATACGTACGGAAATCCCTATTGATTTACCTGTTTTTACAAGGAAATAAAATGTAAAAAAAATATTTCTACATACCATGGCCTTTCTCAACCATTTAAATTTTTCTCTTACAGGTCTAACACTTCCGAAAAACCAATACAACACGCACCCGGAACAATATATAAAGCTAAACGAACCGTTCACTGGGTACTTATCCGTACGAAAATCCCTATTGATTTACCTGTTTTTACAAGGAAATAAAATGTGAAAAAAATATTTCTACATCCCATGGCCCTTCCCAACCATTTAAATTTTTCTCTTACAGGTCTAACACTTCCGAAAAACCAATACAACGCCCACCCGGAACAATATATAAAGCTAAACGAACCGTTCACTGGGTACTTATACGCACGAAAATCCCTATTGATTTACCTGTTTTTACAAGGAAATAAAATGTGAAAACAATATTTCTACATCCCATGGCCTTTCCCAACCATTTAAATTTTTCTCTTACAGGTCTAACACTTCCGAAAAACCAATACAACGCCCACCCGGAACAATATATAAAGCTAAACGAACCGTTCACTGGGTACTTATCCGTACGAAAATCCCTATTGATTTACCTGTTTTTACAAGGAAATAAAATGTGAAAACAATATTTCTACATCCCATGGCATTTCCCAACCATTTAAATTTTTCTCTTACAGGGCTAACACTTCCGAAAAACCAATACAACGCCCACCCGGACCAATATATTAAGCTAAACGAACCGTTCACTGGGTACTTATACGTACAAAAATCCCTATTGATTTACCTGTTTTTACAAGGAAATAAAATGTGAAAAAAATATTTCTACATCCCATGGCCTTTCCCAACCATTTAAATTTTTCTCTTACACATCTAACACGTCCGAAAAACCAATGCAACGCCCATCCGGAACAATATATAAAGCTAAACGCACCGTTCACTGGGTACTTATATGTACGAAAATCCCTATAGATTTACCTGTTTTTACAAGGAGATAAAATGTGAAAAAAATATTTCTACATCCCATGGCCTTTCCCAACCATTTAAATTTTTCTCTTACAGGGCTAACACTTCCGAAAAACCAATACAACGCCCACCCGGACCAATATATTAAGCTAAACGAACCGTTCACTGGGTACTTATACGTACAAAAATCCCTATTGATTTACCTGTTTTTACAAGGAAATAAAATGTGAAAACAATATTTCTACATCCCATGGCCTTTCCCAACCATTTAAATTTTTCTCTTACAGGTCTAACACTTCCGAAAAACCAATACAACGCGCACTCGGAACAATATATAAAGCTAAACGAACCGTTCACTGGGTACTTATCCGTACGAAAATCCCTATTGATTTACCTGTTTTTACAAGGAAATAAAATGTGAAAACAATATTTCTACATCCCATGGCCTTTCCCAACCATTTAAATTTTTCTCTTACAGGTCTAACACTTCCGAAAAACCAATACAACACGCACCCGGAACAATATATAAAGCAAAACGAACCGTTCACTGGGTACTTATCCGTACGAAAATCCCTATTGATTTACCTGTTTTTACAAGGAAATAAAATGTGAAAAAAATATTTCTACATCCCATGGCCCTTCCCAACCATTTAAATTTTTCTCTTACAGGTCTAACACGTCCGAAAAACCAATGCAACGCCCATCCGGAACAATATATAAAGCTAAACGCACCGTTCACTGGGTACTTATATGTACGAAAATCCCTATTGATTTACCTGTTTTTACAAGGAAATAAAATGTGAAAAAAAAATATTTCTACATCCCATGGCCTTTCCCAACCATTTAAATTTTTCTCTTACAGGGCTAACACTTCCTAAAAACCAATACAACGCCCACCCGGACCAATATATTAAGCTAAACGAACCGTTCACTGGGTACTTATACGTACAAAAATCCCTATTGATTTACCTTTTTTTAAAAGGAAATAAAATGTGAAAAAAATATTTCTACATCCCATGGCCTTTCCCAACCATTTAAATTTTTCTCTTACAGGGCTAACACTTCCGAAAAACCAATACAACGCCCACCCGGACCAATATATTAAGCTAAACGAACCGTTCACTGGGTACTTATACGTACAAAAATCCCTATTGATTTACCTGTTTTAACAAGGAAATAAAATGTGAAAAAAATATTTCTACATCCCATGGCCTTTCCCAACCATTTAAATTTTTCTCTTATAAGTCTAACACATCCGAAAAACCAATACAACGCCCACCCGGAACAATATATAAAGCTAAACGAACCGTTCACTAGGTACTCATACGTACCAAAATCCCTATTGATTTACCTGTTTTTAAAAGGAAATAAAATGTGAAAAAAATATTTCTACATCCCATGGCCTTTCCCAACCATTTAAATTTTTCTCTTACAGGTGTAACACTTCTGAAAAACCAATACAACGCCCACCCGGAACAATATATAAAGCTAAACGAACCGTTCACTGGGTACTTATACGCACGAAAATCCCTATTGATTTACCTGTTTTTATAAGGTAATAAAATGTGAAAAAAATATTTCTACATCCCATGGCCTTTCCCAACCATTTAAATTTTTCTCTTATAAGTCTAACACATGCGAAAAACCAATACAACGCCCACCCGGAACAATATATAAAGCTAAACTAACCGTTCACTGGGTACTCATACGTACCAAAATCCCTATTGATTTACCTGTTTTTAAAGGGAAATAAAATGTGAAAAAAATATTTCTACATCCCATGGCCTTTCCCAACCATTTAAATTTTTCTCTTACATGTCTAACACTTCCGAAAAACCAATACAACGCCCACCCGGAACAATATATAAAGCTAAACGAACCGTTCACTGGGTACTTATACGCACGAAAATCCCTATTGATTTACCTGTTTTTACAAGGAAATAAAATGTGAAAAAAATATTTCTACATCCCATGGCCTTTCCCAACCATTTAAATTTTTCTCTTACAGTTCTAACACTTCCGAAAAACCAATACAACGCCCACCCGGAACAATATATAAAGCTAAACGAACCGTTCACTGGGTACTTATACTCACGAAAATCCCTATTGATTTACCTGTTTTTACAAGGAAATAAAATGTGAAAAAAATATTTCTACATCCCATGGCCTTTCCCAACCATTTAAATTTTTCTCTTACAGGTCTAACACTTCCGAAAAACCAATACAACGCCCACCCGGAACAATATATAAAGCTAAACGAACCGTTCACTGGGTTCTCATACGTACGGAAATCCCTATTGATTTACCTGTTTTTACAAGGAAATAAAATGTAAAAAAAATATTTCTACATCCCATGGCCTTTCCCAACCATTTAAATTTTTCTCTTACAGGTCTAACACTTCCGAAAAACCAATACAACGCCCACCCGGAACAATATATATAGCTAAACGAACCGTTCACTGGGTACTCATACGTACGAAAATCCCTATTGATTTACCTGTTTTTACAAGGAAATAAAATGTGAAAACAATATTTCTACATCCCATGGCCTTTCCCAACCATTTAAATTTTTCTCTTACAGGTCTAACACTTCCGAAAAACCAATACAACGCCCACCCGGAACAATATATAAAGCTAAACGAACCGTTCACTGGGTTCTCATACGTACGGAAATCCCTATTGATTTACCTGTTTTTACAAGGAAATAAAATGTAAAAAAAATATTTCTACATCCCATGGCCTTTCCCAACCATTTAAATTTTTCTCTTACAGGTCTAACACTTCCGAAAAACCAATACAACGCCCACCCGGACCAATATATAAAGCTAAACGAACCGTTCACTGGGTACTCATACGTACGAAAATCCCTATTGATTTACCTGTTTTTACAAGGAAATAAAATGTGAAAACAATATTTCTACATCCCATGGCCTTTCCCAACCATTTAAATTTTTCTCTTACAGGTCTAACACTTCCGAAAAACCAATACAACGCGCACTCGGAACAATATATAAAGCTAAATGAACCGTTCACTGGGTACTTATCCGTACGAAAATCCCTATTGATTTACCTGTTTTTACAAGGAAATAAAATGTGAAAACAATATTTCTACATCCCATGGCCTTTCCCAACCATTTAAATTTTTCTCTTACAGGTCTAACACTTCCGAAAAACCAATACAACGCCCACCCGGAACAATATATAAAGCTAAACGAACCGTTCACTGGGTACTCATACGTACGAAAATCCCTATTGATTTACCTGTTTTTACAAGGAAATAAAATGTGAAAACAATATTTCTACATCCCATGGCCTTTCCCAACCATTTAAATTTTTCTCTTACAGGTCTAACACTTCCGAAAAACCAATACAACACGCACCCGGAACAATATATAAAGCAAAACGAACCGTTCACTGGGTACTTATCCGTACGAAAATCCCTATTGATTTACCTGTTTTTACAAGGAAATAAAATGTGAAAAAAATATTTCTACATCCCATGGCCCTTCCCAACCATTTAAATTTTTCTCTTACAGGTCTAACACGTCCGAAAAACCAATGCAACGCCCATCCGGAACAATATATAAAGCTAAACGCACCGTTCACTGGGTACTTATATGTACGAAAATCCCTATTGATTTACCTGTTTTTACAAGGAAATAAAATGTGAAAAAAAAATATTTCTACATCCCATGGCCTTTCCCAACCATTTAAATTTTTCTCTTACAGGGCTAACACTTCCGAAAAACCAATACAACGCCCACCCGGACCAATATATTAAGCTAAACGAACCGTTCACTGGGTACTTATACGTACAAAAATCCCTATTGATTTACCTTTTTTTAAAAGGAAATAAAATGTGAAAAAAATATTTCTACATCCCATGGCCTTTCCCAACCATTTAAATTTTTCTCTTACAGGGCTAACACTTCCGAAAAACCAATACAACGCCCACCCGGACCAATATATTAAGCTAAACGAACCGTTCACTGGGTACTTATACGTACAAAAATCCCTATTGATTTACCTGTTTTAACAAGGAAATAAAATGTGAAAAAAATATTTCTACATCCCATGGCCTTTCCCAACCATTTAAATTTTTCTCTTATAAGTCTAACACATCCGAAAAACCAATACAACGCCCACCCGGAACAATATATAAAGCTAAACGAACCGTTCACTGGGTACTCATACGTACCAAAATCCCTATTGATTTACCTGTTTTTAAAAGGAAATAAAATGTGAAAAAAATATTTCTACATCCCATGGCCTTTCCCAACCATTTAAATTTTTCTCTTACAGGTGTAACACTTCTGAAAAACCAATACAACGCCCACCCGGAACAATATATAAAGCTAAACGAACCGTTCACTGGGTACTTATACGCACGAAAATCCCTATTGATTTACCTGTTTTTATAAGGTAATAAAATGTGAAAAAAATATTTCTACATCCCATGGCCTTTCCCAACCATTTAAATTTTTCTCTTATAAGTCTAACACATGCGAAAAACCAATACAACGCCCACCCGGAACAATATATAAAGCTAAACTAACCGTTCACTGGGTACTCATACGTACCAAAATCCCTATTGATTTACCTGTTTTTAAAGGGAAATAAAATGTGAAAAAAATATTTCTACATCCCATGGCCTTTCCCAACCATTTAAATTTTTCTCTTACAGGTCTAACACTTCCGAAAAACCAATACAACGCCCACCCGGAATAATATATAAAGCTAAACGAACCGTTCACTGGGTACTTATACGCACGAAAATCCCTATTGATTTACCTGTTTTTACAAGGAAATAAAATGTGAAAAAAATATTTCTACATCCCATGGCCTTTCCCAACCATTTAAATTTTTCTCTTACAGTTCTAACACTTCCGAAAAACCAATACAACGCCCACCCGGAACAATATATAAAGCTAAACGAACCGTTCACTGGGTACTTATACTCACGAAAATCCCTATTGATTTACCTGTTTTTACAAGGAAATAAAATGTGAAAAAAATATTTCTACATCCCATGGCCTTTCCCAACCATTTAAATTTTTCTCTTACAGGTCTAACACTTCCGAAAAACCAATACAACGCCCACCCGGAACAATATATAAAGCTAAACGAACCGTTCACTGGGTTCTCATACGTACGGAAATCCCTATTGATTTACCTGTTTTTACAAGGAAATAAAATGTAAAAAAAATATTTCTACATCCCATGGCCTTTCCCAACCATTTAAATTTTTCTCTTACAGGTCTAACACTTCCGAAAAACCAATACAACGCCCACCCGGAACAATATATAAAGCTAAACGAACCGTTCACTGGGTACTCATACGTACGAAAATCCCTATTGATTTACCTGTTTTTACAAGGAAATAAAATGTGAAAACAATATTTCTACATCCCATGGCCTTTCCCAACCATTTAAATTTTTCTCTTACAGGTCTAACACTTCCGAAAAACCAATACAACGCGCACCCGGAACAATATATCAAGCTAAACGAACCGTTCACTGGGTACTTATCCGTACGAAAATCCCTATTGATTTACCTGTTTTTACAAGGAAATAAAATGTGAAAACAATATTTCTACATCCCATGGCCTTTCCCAACCATTTAAATTTTTCTCTTACAGGTCTAACACTTCCGAAAAACCAATACAACGCCCACCTGGAACAATATATAAAGCTAAACGAACCGTTCACTGGGTACTCATACGTACGAAAATCCCTATTGATTTACCTGTTTTTACAAGGAAATAAAATGTGAAAACAATATTTCTACATCCCATGGCCTTTCCCAACCATTTAAATTTTTCTCTTACAGGTCTAACACTTCCGAAAAACCAATACAACACGCACCCGGAACAATGTATAAAGCTAAACGAACCGTTCACTGGGTACTTATCCGTACGAAAATCCCTATTGATTTACCTGTTTTTACAAGGAAATAAAATGTGAAAAAAATATTTCTGCATCCCATGGCCTTTCCCAACCATTTAAATTTTTCTCTTACAGGGCTAACACTTCCGAAAAACCAATACAACGCCCACCCGGACCAATATATTAAGCTAAACGAACCGTTCACTGGGTACTTATACGTACAAAAATCCCTATTGATTTACCTGTTTTTAAGAGGAAATAAAATGTGAAAAAAATATTTCTACATCCCATGGCCTTTCCCAACCATTTAAATTTTTCTCTTACAGGTGTAACACTTCTGAAAAACCAATACAACGACCACCCGGAACAATATATAAAGCTAAACGAACCGTTCACTGGGTACTTATACGAACGAAAATCCCTATTGATTTACCTGTTTTTATAAGGAAATAAAATGTGAGAAAAATATTTCTACATCCCATGGCCTTTCCCAACCATTTAAATTTTTCTCTTATAAGTCTAACACATCCGAAAAACCAATACAACGCCCACCCGGAACAATATATAAAGCTAAACGAACCGTTCACTGGGTACTCATACGTACGAAAATCCCTATTGATTTACCTGTTTTTACAAGGAAATAAAATGTGAAAACAATATTTCTACATCCCATGGCCTTTCCCAACCATTTAAATTTTTCTCTTACAAGTCTAACACTTCCGAAAAACCAATACAACGCCCACCCGGAACAATATATAAAGCTAAACGAACCATTCACTGGGTACTTATCCGTACGAAAATCCCTATAGATTTACCTGTTTTTAGAAGGAAATAAAATGTGAAAAAAATATTTCTACATCCCATGGCCTTTCCCAACCATTTAAATTTTATTCTTACAGGTCTAACACTTCCGAAAAACCAATACAACGCCCACCCGGAACAATATATAAAGCTAAACGAACCGTTCACTGGGTACTTATATGTACGAAAATCCCTACTGATTTACCAGTTTTTACAAGGAAAAAAAATGTGAAAACAATATTTCTACATACCACGGCCTTTCCCAACCATTGAAATTTTTCTCTTACAAGTCTAACACTTCCGAAAACCAATACAACGCCCACCCGGAACAATATATAAAGTTAAACGAACCGTTCACTGGGTACTTATACGTACAAAAATCCCTATTGATTTACCTGTTTTTACAAGGAAATAAAATGTGAAAAAAATATTTCTACATCCCATGGCCTTTCCCAACCATTTAAATTTTTCTCTTATAAGTCTATCACATCCGAAAAACCAATACAACGCCCACCCGGAATAATATATAAAGCTAAACGAACCGTTCACTGGGTACTCATACGTACCAAAATCCCTATTGATTTACCTGTTTTTAAAAGGAAATAAAATGTGAAAAAAATATTTCTACATCCCATGGCCTTTCCCAACCATTTAAATTTTTCTCTTACCGGTGTAACACTTCCGAAAAACCAATACAACGCCCACCCGGAACAATATATAAAGCTAAACGAACCGTTCACTGGGTACTTATACGCACGAAAATCCCTATTGATTTACCTGTTTTTATAAGGTAATAAAATGTGAAAAAAATATTTCTACATCCCATGGCCTTTCCCAACCATTTAAATTTTTCTCTTATAAGTCTAACACATGCGAAAAACCAATACAACGCCCACCCGGAACAATATATAAAGCTAAACTAACCGTTCACTGGTTACTCATACGTACCAAAATCCCTATTGATTTACCTGTTTTTAAAGGGAAATAAAATGTGAAAAAAATATTTCTACATCCCATGGCCTTTCCCAACCATTTAAATTTTTCTCTTACAGGTCTAACACTTCCGAAAAACCAATACAACGCCCACCCGGAACAATATATAAAGCTAAACGAACCGTTCACTGGGTACTTATACGCACGAAAATCCCTATTGATTTACCTGTTTTTACAAGGAAATAAAATGTGAAAAAAATATTTCTACATCCCATGGCCTTTCCCAACCATTTAAATTTTTCTCTTACAGTTCTAACACTTCCGAAAAACCAATACAACGCCCACCCGGAACAATATATAAAGCTAAACGAACCGTTCACTGGGTACTTATACTCACGAAAATCCCTATTGATTTACCTGTTTTTACAAGGAAATAAAATGTGAAAAAAATATTTCTACATCCCATGGCCTTTCCCAACCATTTAAATTTTTCTCTTACAGGTCTAACACTTCCGAAAAACCAATACAACGCCCACCCGGAACAATATATAAAGCTAAACGAACCGTTCACTGGGTTCTCATACGTACGGAAATCCCTATTGATTTACCTGTTTTTACAAGGAAATAAAATGTAAAAAAAATATTTCTACATCCCATGGCCTTTCCCAACCATTTAAATTTTTCTCTTACAGGTCTAACACTTCCGAAAAACCAATACAACGCGCACCCGGAACAATATATCAAGCTAAACGAACCGTTCACTGGGTACTTATCCGTACGAAAATCCCTATTGATTTACCTGTTTTTACAAGGAAATAAAATGTGAAAACAATATTTCTACATCCCATGGCCTTTCCCAACCATTTAAATTTTTCTCTTACAGGTCTAACACTTCCGAAAAACCAATACAACGCCCACCCGGAACAATATATAAAGCTAAACGAACCGTTCACTGGGTACTCATACGTACGAAAATCCCTATTGATTTACCTGTTTTTACAAGGAAATAAAATGTGAAAACAATATTTCTACATCCCATGGCCTTTCCCAACCATTTAAATTTTTCTCTTACAGGTCTAACACTTCCGAAAAACCAATACAACACGCACCCGGAACAATGTATAAAGCTAAACGAACCGTTCACTGGGTACTTATCCGTACGAAAATCCCTATTGATTTACCTGTTTTTACAAGGAAATAAAATGTGAAAAAAATATTTCTGCATCCCATGGCCTTTCCCAACCATTTAAATTTTTCTCTTACAGGGCTAACACTTCCGAAAAACCAATACAACGCCCACCCGGACCAATATATTAAGCTAAACGAACCGTTCACTGGGTACTTATACGTGCAAAAATCCCTATTGATTTACCTGTTTTTAAGAGGAAATAAAATGTGAAAAAAATATTTCTACATCCCATGGCCTTTCCCAACCATTTAAATTTTTCTCTTACAGGTGTAACACTTCTGAAAAACCAATACAACGACCACCCGGAACAATATATAAAGCTAAACGAACCGTTCACTGGGTACTTATACGCACGAAAATCCCTATTGATTTACCTGTTTTTATAAGGAAATAAAATGTGAGAAAAATATTTCTACATCCCATGGCCTTTCCCAACCATTTAAATTTTTCTCTTATAAGTCTAACACATCCGAAAAACCAATACAACGCCCACCCGGAACAATATATAAAGCTAAACGAACCGTTCACTGGGTACTCATACGTACGAAAATCCCTATTGATTTACCTGTTTTTACAAGGAAATAAAATGTGAAAACAATATTTCTACATCCCATGGCCTTTCCCAACCATTTAAATTTTTCTCTTACAAGTCTAACACTTCCGAAAAACCAATACAACGCCCACCCGGAACAATATATAAAGCTAAACGAACCATTCACTGGGTACTTATCCGTACGAAAATCCCTATAGATTTACCTGTTTTTAGAAGGAAATAAAATGTGAAAAAAATATTTCTACATCCCATGGCCTTTCCCAACCATTTAAATTTTATTCTTACAGGTCTAACACTTCCGAAAAACCAATACAACGCCCACCCGGAACAATATATAAAGCTAAACGAACCGTTCACTGGGTACTTATATGTACGAAAATCCCTACTGATTTACCAGTTTTTACAAGGAAAAAAAATGTGAAAACAATATTTCTACATACCACGGCCTTTCCCAACCATTGAAATTTTTCTCTTACAAGTCTAACACTTCCGAAAACCAATACAACGCCCACCCGGAACAATATATAAAGTTAAACGAACCGTTCACTGGGTACTTATACGTACAAAAATCCCTATTGATTTACCTGTTTTTACAAGGAAATAAAATGTGAAAAAAATATTTCTACATCCCATGGCCTTTCCCAACCATTTAAATTTTTCTCTTATAAGTCTATCACATCCGAAAAACCAATACAACGCCCACCCGGAACAATATATAAAGCTAAACGAACCGTTCACTGGGTACTCATACGTACCAAAATCCCTATTGATTTACCTGTTTTTAAAAGGAAATAAAATGTGAAAAAAATATTTCTACATCCCATGGCCTTTCCCAACCATTTAAATTTTTCTCTTACCGGTGTAACACTTCTGAAAAACCAATACAACGCCCACCCGGAACAATATATAAAGCTAAACGAACCGTTCACTGGGTACTTATACGCACGAAAATCCCTATTGATTTACCTGTTTTTATAAGGTAATAAAATGTGAAAAAAATATTTCTACATCCCATGGCCTTTCCCAACCATTTAAATTTTTCTCTTATAAGTCTAACACATGCGAAAAACCAATACAACGCCCACCCGGAACAATATATAAAGCTAAACTAACCGTTCACTGGTTACTCATACGTACCAAAATCCCTATTGATTTACCTGTTTTTAAAGGGAAATAAAATGTGAAAAAAATATTTCTACATCCCATGGCCTTTCCCAACCATTTAAATTTTTCTCTTACAGGTCTAACACTTCCGAAAAACCAATACAACGCCCACCCGGAACAATATATAAAGCTAAACGAACCGTTCACTGGGTACTTATACGCACGAAAATCCCTATTGATTTACCTGTTTTTACAAGGAAATAAAATGTGAAAAAAATATTTCTACATCCCATGGCCTTTCCCAACCATTTAAATTTTTCTCTTACAGTTCTAACACTTCCGAAAAACCAATACAACGCCCACCCGGAACAATATATAAAGCTAAACGAACCGTTCACTGGGTACTTATAATCACGAAAATCCCTATTGATTTACCTGTTTTTACAAGGAAATAAAATGTGAAAAAAATATTTCTACATCCCATGGCCTTTCCCAACCATTTAAATTTTTCTCTTACAGGTCTAACACTTCCGAAAAACCAATACAACGCCCACCCGGAACAATATATAAAGCTAAACGAACCGTTCACTGGGTTCTCATACGTACGGAAATCCCTATTGATTTACCTGTTTTTACAAGGAAATAAAATGTAAAAAAAATATTTCTACATCCCATGGCCTTTCCCAACCATTTAAATTTTTCTCTTACAGGTCTAACACTTCCGAAAAACCAATACAACGCGCACCCGGAACAATATATCAAGCTAAACGAACCGTTCACTGCGTACTTATCCGTACGAAAATCCCTATTGATTTACCTGTTTTTACAAGGAAATAAAATGTGAAAACAATATTTCTACATCCCATGGCCTTTCCCAACCATTTAAATTTTTCTCTTACAGGTCTAACACTTCCGAAAAACCAATACAACGCCCACCCGGAACAATATATAAAGCTAAACGAACCGTTCACTGGGTACTCATACGTACGAAAATCCCTATTGATTTACCTGTTTTTACAAGGAAATAAAATGTGAAAACAATATTTCTACATCCCATGGCCTTTCCCAACCATTTAAATTTTTCTCTTACAGGTCTAACACTTCCGAAAAACCAATACAACACGCACCCGGAACAATATATAAAGCTAAACGAACCGTTCACTGGGTACTTATCCGTACGAAAATCCCTATTGATTTACCTGTTTTTACAAGGAAATAAAATGTGAAAAAAATATTTCTGCATCCCATGGCCTTTCCCAACCATTTAAATTTTTCTCTTACAGGGCTAACACTTCCGAAAAACCAATACAACGCCCACCCGGACCAATATATTAAGCTAAACGAACCGTTCACTGGGTACTTATACGTACAAAAATCCCTATTGATTTACCTGTTTTTAAGAGGAAATAAAATGTTAAAAAAATATTTCTACATCCCATGGCCTTTCCCAACCTTTTAAATTTTTCTCTTACAGGTGTAACACTTCTGAAAAACCAATACAACGACCACCCGGAACAATATATAAAGCTAAACGAACCGTTCACTGGGTACTTATACGCACGAAAATCCCTATTGATTTACCTGTTTTTATAAGGAAATAAAATGTGAGAAAAATATTTCTACATCCCATGGCCTTTCCCAACCATTTAAATTTTTCTCTTATAAGTCTAACACATCCGAAAAACCAATACAACGCCCACCCGGAACAATATATAAAGCTAAACGAACCGTTCACTGGGTACTCATACGTACGAAAATCCCTATTGATTTACCTGTTTTTACAAGGAAATAAAATGTGAAAACAATATTTCTACATCCCATGGCCTTTCCCAACCATTTAAATTTTTCTCTTACAAGTCTAACACTTCCGAAAAACCAATACAACGCCCACCCGGAACAATATATAAAGCTAAACGAACCATTCACTGGGTACTTATCCGTACGAAAATCCCTATAGATTTACCTGTTTTTAGAAGGAAATAAAATGTGAAAAAAATATTTCTACATCCCATGGCCTTTCCCAACCATTTAAATTTTATTCTTACAGGTCTAACACTTCCGAAAAACCAATACAACGCCCACCCGGAACAATATATAAAGCTAAACGAACCGTTCACTGGGTACTTATATGTACGAAAATCCCTACTGATTTACCAGTTTTTACAAGGAAAAAAAATGTGAAAACAATATTTCTACATACCACGGCCTTTCCCAACCATTGAAATTTTTCTCTTACAAGTCTAACACTTCCGAAAACCAATACAACGCCCACCCGGAACAATATATAAAGCTAAACGAACCGTTCACTGGGTACTTATACGCACGAAAATCCCTATTGATTTACCTGTTTTTACAAGGAAATAAAATGTGAAAAAAATATTTCTACATCCCATGGCCTTTCCCAACCATTTAAATTTTTCTCTTACAGTTCTAACACTTCCGAAAAACCAATACAACGCCCACCCGGAACAATATATAAAGCTAAACGAACCGTTCACAGGGTACTTATACTCACGAAAATCCCTATTGATTTACCTGTTTTTACAAGGAAATAAAATGTGAAAAAAATATTTCTACATCCCATGGCCTATCCCAACCATTTAAATTTTTCTCTTACAGGTCTAACACTTCCGAAAAACCAATACAACGCCCACCCGGAACAATATATAAAGCTAAACGAACCGTTCACTGGGTTCTCATACGTACGGAAATCCCTATGGATTTACCTGTTTTTACAAGGAAATAAAATGTAAAAAAAATATTTCTACATCCCATGGCCTTTCCCAACCATTTAAATTTTTCTCTTACAGGTCTAACACTTCCGAAAAACCAATACAACGCCCACCCGGAACAATATATAAAGCTAAACGAACCGTTCACTGGGTACTCATACGTACGAAAATCCCTATTGATTTACCTGTTTTTAAGAGGAAATAAAATGTGAAAAAAATATTTCTACATCCCATGGCCTTTCCCAACCATTTAAATTTTTCTCTTACAGGTGTAACACTTCTGAAAAACCAATACAACGACCACCCGGAACAATATATAAAGCTAAACGAACCGTTCACTGGGTACTTATACGCACGAAAATCCCTATTGATTTACCTGTTTTTATAAGGAAATAAAATGTGAAAAAAATATTTCTACATCCCATGGCCTTTCCCAACCATTTAAATTTTTCTCTTATAAGTCTAACACATCCGAAAAACCAATACAACGCCCACCCGGAACAATATATAAAGCTAAACGAACCGTTCACTGGGTACTCATACGTACCAAAATCCCTATTGATTTACCTGTTTTTAAAAGGAAATAAAATGTGAAAAAAATATTTCTACATCCCATGGCCTTTCCCAACCATTTAAATTTTTCTCTTACAGGTGTAACACTTCTGAAAAACCAATACAACGCCCACCCGGAACAATATATAAAGCTAAACGAACCGTTCACTGGGTACTTATACGCACGAAAATCCCTATTGATTTACCTGTTTTTACAAGGAAATAAAATGTGAAAAAAATATTTCTACATCCCATGGCCTTTCCCAACCATTTAAATTTTTCTCTTACAGTTCTAACACTTCCGAAAAACCAATACAACGCCCACCCGGAACAATATATAAAGCTAAACGAACCGTTCACTGGGTACTTATACTCACGAAAATCCCTATTGATTTACCTGTTTTTACAAGGAAATAAAATGTGAAAAAAATATTTCTACATCCCATGGCCTTTCCCAACCATTTAAATTTTTCTCTTACAGGTCTAACACTTCCGAAAAACCAATACAACGCCCACCCGGAACAATATATAAAGCTAAACGAACCGTTCACTGGGTTCTCATACGTACGGAAATCCCTATTGATTTACCTGTTTTTACAAGGAAATAAAATGTAAAAAAAATATTTCTACATCCCATGGCCTTTCCCAACCATTTAAATTTTTCTCTTACAGGTCTAACACTTCCGAAAAACCAATACAACGCCCACCCGGAACAATATATAAAGCTAAACGAACCGTTCACTGGGTACTCATACGTACGAAAATCCCTAATGATTTACCTGTTTTTACAAGGAAATAAAATGTGAAAACAATATTTCTACATCCCATGGCCTTTCCCAACCATTTAAATTTTTCTCTTACAGGTCTAACACTTCCGAAAAACCAATACAACGCGCACCCGGAACAATATATCAAGCTAAACGAACCGTTCACTGGGTACTTATCCGTACGAAAATCCCTATTGATTTACCTGTTTTTACAAGGAAATAAAATGTGAAAACAATATTTCTACATCCCATGGCCTTTCCCAACCATTTAAATTTTTCTCTTACAGGTCTAACACTTCCGAAAAACCAATACAACGCCCACCCGGAACAATATATAAAGCTAAACGAACCGTTCACTGGGTACTCATACGTACGAAAATCCCTATTGATTTACCTGTTTTTACAAGGAAATAAAATGTGAAAACAATATTTCTACATCCCATGGCCTTTCCCAACCATTTAAATTTTTCTCTTACAGGTCTAACACTTCCGAAAAACCAATACAACACGCACCCGGAACAATATATAAAGCTAAACGAACCGTTCACTGGGTACTTATCCGTACGAAAATCCCTATTGATTTACCTGTTTTTACAAGGAAATAAAATGTGAAAAAAATATTTCTGCATCCCATGGCCTTTCCCAACCATTTAAATTTTTCTCTTACAGGGCTAACACTTCCGAAAAACCAATACAACGCCCACCTGGACCAATATATTAAGCTAAACGAACCGTTCACTGGGTACTTATACGTACAAAAATCCCTATTGATTTACCTGTTTTTAAGAGGAAATAAAATGTGAAAAAAATATTTCTACATCCCATGGCCTTTCCCAACCATTTAAATTTTTCTCTTACAGGTGTAACACTTCTGAAAAACCAATACAACGACCACCCGGAACAATATATAAAGCTAAACGAACCGTTCACTGGGTACTTATACGCACGAAAATCCCTATTGATTTACCTGTTTTTATAAGGAAATAAAATGTGAGAAAAATATTTCTACATCCCATGGCCTTTCCCAACCATTTAAATTTTTCTCTTATAAGTCTAACACATCCGAAAAACCAATACAACGCCCACCCGGAACAATATATAAAGCTAAACGAACCGTTCACTGGGTACTCATACGTACGAAAATCCCTATTGATTTACCTGTTTTTACAAGGAAATAAAATGTGAAAACAATATTTCTACATCCCATGGCCTTTCCCAACCATTTAAATTTTTCTCTTACAAGTCTAACACTTCCGAAAAACCAATACAACGCCCACCCGGAACAATATATAAAGCTAAACGAACCATTCACTGGGTACTTATCCGTACGAAAATCCCTATAGATTTACCTGTTTTTAGAAGGAAATAAAATGTGAAAAAAATATTTCTACATCCCATGGCCTTTCCCAACCATTTAAATTTTATTCTTACAGGTCTAACACTTCCGAAAAACCAATACAACGCCCACCCGGAACAATATATAAAGCTAAACGAACCGTTCACTGGGTACTTATATGTACGAAAATCCCTACTGATTTACCAGTTTTTACAAGGAAAAAAAATGTGAAAACAATATTTCTACATACCACGGCCTTTCCCAACCATTGAAATTTTTCTCTTACAAGTCTAACACTTCCGAAAACCAATACAACGCCCACCCGGAACAATATATAAAGTTAAACGAACCATTCACTGGGTACTTATACGTACAAAAATCCCTATTGATTTACCTGTTTTTACAAGGAAATAAAATGTGAAAAAAATATTTCTACATCCCATGGCCTTTCCCAACCATTTAAATTTTTCTCTTACAAGTCTAACACTTCCGAAAAACCAATACAACGCCCAACCGGAACAATATATAAAGATAAACGAACCGTTCACTGGGTACTTATCCGTACGAAAATCCCTATAGATTTACCTCTTTTTAGAAGGAAATAAAATGTGAAAAAAATATTTCTACATCCCATGGCCTTTCCCAACCATTTAAATTTTTCTCTTACAGGTCTAACACTTCCGAAAAACCAATACAACGCCCACCCGGAACAATATATAAAGCTGAACGAACCGTTCACTGGGTACTCATACGTACGAAAATCCCTATTGATTTACCTGTTTTTACAAGGAAATAAAATGTGAAAAAAATGTTTCTACATCCCATGGCCTTTCCCAACCATTTAAATTTTTCTCTTACAGGGCTAACACTTCCGAAAAACCAATACAACGCCCACCCGGAACCCTATATAAAGCTAAACGAACCGTTCACTGGGTACTTATACGCACGAAAATCCCTATTGATTTACCTGTTTTTACAAGGAAATAAAATGTGAAAAAAATATTTCTACATCCCATGGCCTCTCCCAACCATTTAAATTTTTCTCTTACAGGTCTAACACTTCTGAAAAACCAATACAACGCCCACCCGGAACAATATATAAAGCTAAACGAACCGTTAACTGGGTACTCATACGTACGAAAATCCCTATTGATTTACCTGTTTTTACAAGGAAATAAAATGTAAAAAAAATATTTCTACATACCATGGCCTTTCTCAACACTTTAAATTTTTCTCTTGCATGTCTAACGCTTCCGAAAAACCAATACAACGCCCACCCGGAACAATATATAAAGCTAAACGAACCGTTCACTGGGTACTTATACGCACGAAAATCCCTATTGATTTACGTGTTTTTACAAGGAAATAAAATGTGAAAAAAATATTTCTACATCCCATGGCCTTTCCCAACCATTTAAATTTTTCTCTTACAGGTCTAACACTTCCGAAAAACCAATACAACGCCCACCCGGAACAATATATAAAGCTAAACGAACCGTTCACTGGGTACTCATACGTACGGAAATCCCTATTGATTTACCTGTTTTTACAAGGAAATAAAATGTGAAAAAAATATTTCTACATCCCATGGCCTTTCCCAACCATTTAAATTTTTCTCTTACAAGTCTAACACTTCCGAAAAACCAATACAACGCCCACCCGGAACAATATATAAAGCTAAACGAACCATTCACTGGGTACTTATCCGTACGAAAATCCCTATAGATTTACGTGTTTTTAGAAGGAAATAAAATGTGAAAAAAATATTTCTACATCCCATGGCCTTTCTCAACCATTTAAATTTTATTCTTACCGGTCTAACACTTCCGAAAAACCAATACAACGCCCACCCGGAACAATATATAAAGCTAAACGAACCGTTCACTGGGTACTTATATGTACGAAAATCCCTACTGATTTACCAGTTTTTACAAGGAAAAAAAATGTCAAAACAATATTTCTACATACCACGGCCTTTCCCAACCATTGAAATTTTTCTCTTACAAGTCTAACACTTCCGAAAACCAATACAACGCCCACCCGGAACAATATATAAAGTTAAACGAACCATTCACTGGGTACTTATACGTACAAAAATTCCTATTGATTTACCTGTTTTTACAAGGAAATAAAATGTGAAAAAAATATTTCTACATCCCATGGCCTTTCCCAACCATTTAAATTTTTCTCTTATAAGTCTAACACTTCCGAAAAACCAATACAACGCCCACCCGGAACAATATATAAAGCTAAACGAACCGTTCACTGGGTACTCATCTGTACCAAAATCCCTATTGATTTACCTGTTTTTACAGGGAAATAAAATGTGAAAAAAATATTTCTACATCCCATGGCCTTTCCCAACCATTTAAATTTTTCTCTTACAGGGCTAACACTTCCGAAAAACCAATACAACGCCCACCCGGACCAATATATTAAGCTAAACGAACCGTTCACTGGGTACTTATACGTACAAAAATCCCTATTGATTTACCTGTTTTTACAAGGAAATAAAATGTGAAAAAAATATTTCTACATCCCATGGCCTTTCCCAACCATTTAAATTTTTCTCTTATAAGTCTAACACATCCGAAAAAGCAATACAACGCCCACCCGGAACAATATATAAAGCTAAACGAACCGTTCACTGGGTACTCATACGTACCAAAATCCCTATTGATTTACCTGTTTTTAAAAGGAAATAAAATGTGAAAAAAATATTTCTACATCCCATGGCCTTTCCCAACCATTTAAATTTTTCTCTTATAAGTCTAACACATCCGAAAAACCAATACAACGCCCACCCGGAACAATATATAAAGCTAAACTAACCGTTCACTGGGTACTTATACGCACGAAAATCCCTATTGATTTACCTGTTTTTACAAGGAAATAAAATGTGAAAAAAATATTTCTACATCCCATGGCCTTTCCCAACCATTTAAATTTTTCTCTTACAGTTCTAACACTTCCGAAAAACCAATACAACGCCCACCCGGAACAATATATAAAGCTAAACGAACCGTTCACTGGGTACTTATACTCACGAAAATCCCTATTGATTTACCTGTTTTTACAAGGAAATAAAATGTGAAAAAAATATTTCTACATCCCATGGCCTTTCCCAACCATTTAAATTTTTCTCTTACAGGTCTAATACTTCCGAAAAACCAATACAACGCCCACCCGGAACAATATATAAAGCTAAACGAACCGTTCACTGGGTTCTCATACGTACGGAAATCCCTATTGATTTACCTGTTTTTACAAGGAAATAAAATGTAAAAAAAATATTTCTACATCCCATGGCCTTTCCCAACCATTTAAATTTTTCTCTTACAGGTCTAACACTTCCGAAAAACCAATACAACGCCCACCCGGAACAATATATAAAGCTAAACGAACCGTTCACTGGGTACTCATACGTACGAAAATCCCTATTGATTTACCTGTTTTTACAAGGAAATAAAATGTGAAAACAATATTTCTACATCCCATGGCCTTTCCCAACCATTTAAATTTTTCTCTTACAGGTCTAACACTTCCGAAAAACCAATACAATGCGCACCCGGAACAATATATAAAGCTAAACGAACCGTTCACTGGGTACTTATCCGTACGAAAATCCCTATTGATTTACCTGTTTTTACAAGGAAATAAAATGTGAAAACAATATTTCTACATCCCATGGCCTTTCCCAACCATTTAAATTTTTCTCTTACAGGTCTAACACTTCCGAAAAACCAATACAACGCCCACCCGGAACAATATATAAAGCTAAACGAACCGTTCACTGGGTACTCATACGTACGAAAATCCCTATTGATTTACCTGTTTTTACAAGGAAATAAAATGTGAAAACAATATTTCTACATCCCATGGCCTTTCCCAACCATTTAAATTTTTCTCTTACAGGTGTAACACTTCTGAAAAACCAATACAACGACCACCCGGAACAATATATAAAGCTAAACGAACCGTTCACTGGGTACTTATACGCACGAAAATCCCTATTGATTTACCTGTTTTTATAAGGAAATAAAATGTGAGAAAAATATTTCTACATCCCATGGCCTTTCCCAACCATTTAAATTTTTCTCTTATAAGTCTAACACATCCGAAAAACCAATACAACGCCCACCCGGAACAATATATAAAGCTAAACGAACCGTTCACTGGGTACTCATACGTACGAAAATCCCTATTGATTTACCTGTTTTTACAAGGAAATAAAATGTGAAAACAATATTTCTACATCCCATGGCCTTTCCCAACCATTTAAATTTTTCTCTTACAAGTCTAACACTTCCGAAAAACCAATACAACGCCCAACCGGAACAATATATAAAGCTAAACGAACCGTTCACTGGGTACTTATCCGTACGAAAATCCCTATAGATTTACCTCTTTTTAGAAGGAAATAAAATGTGAAAAAAATATTTCTACATCCCATGGCCTTTCCCAACCATTTAAATTTTTCTCTTACAGGTCTAACACTTCCGAAAAACCAATACAACGCCCACCCGGAACAATATATAAAGCTGAACGAACCGTTCACTGGGTACTCATACGTACGAAAATCCCTATTGATTTACCTGTTTTTACAAGGAAATAAAATGTGAAAAAAATGTTTCTACATCCCATGGCCTTTCCCAACCATTTAAATTTTTCTCTTACAGGGCTAACACTTCCGAAAAACCAATACAACGCCCACCCGGAACAATATATAAAGCTAAACGAACCGTTCACTGGGTACTTATACTCACGGAAATCCCTATTGATTTACCTGTTTTTACAAGGAAATAAAATGTGAAAAAAATATTTCTACATCCCATGGCCTTTCCCAACCATTTAAATTTTTCTCTTACAGGTCTAATACTTCCGAAAAACCAATACAACGCCCACCCGGAACAATATATAAAGCTAAACGAACCGTTCACTGGGTTCTCATACGTACGGAAATCCCTATTGATTTACCTGTTTTTACAAGGAAATAAAATGTAAAAAAAATATTTCTACATCCCATGGCCTTTCCCAACCATTTAAATTTTTCTCTTACAGGTCTAACACTTCCGAAAAACCAATACAACGCCCACCCGGAACAATATATAAAGCTAAACGAACCGTTCACTGGGTACTCATACGTACGAAAATCCCTATTGATTTACCTGTTTTTACAAGGAAATAAAATGTGAAAACAATATTTCTACATCCCATGGCCTTTCCCAACCATTTAAATTTTTCTCTTACAGGTCTAACACTTCCGAAAAACCAATACAATGCGCACCCGGAACAATATATAAAGCTAAACGAACCGTTCACTGGGTACTTATCCGTACGAAAATCCCTATTGATTTACCTGTTTTTACAAGGAAATAAAATGTGAAAACAATATTTCTACAGCCCATGGCCTTTCCCAACCATTTAAATTTTTCTCTTACAGGTCTAACACGTCCGAAAAACCAATACAACGCCCATCCGGAACAATATATAAAGCTAAACGCACCGTTCACTGGGTACTTATCCGTACGAAAATCCCTATTGATTTACCTGTTTTTCCAAGGAAATAAAATGTGAAAACCACATTTCTACATCCCATGGCCTTTCCCAACCATTTAAATTTTTCTCTTACAGGTCTAACACTTCCGAAAAACCAATACAACGCCCACCCGGAACAATATATAAAGCTGAACGAACCGTTCACTGGGTACTCATACGTACGAAAATCCCTATTGATTTACCTGTTTTTACAAGGAAATAAAATGTGAAAAAAATGTTTCTACATCCCATGGCCTTTCCCAACCATTTAAATTTTTCTCTTACAGGGCTAACACTTCCGAAAAACCAATACAACGCCCACCCGGAACAATATATAAAGCTAAACGAACCGTTCACTGGGTACTTATACTCACGAAAATCCCTATTGATTTACCTGTTTTTACAAGGAAATAAAATGTGAAAAAAATATTTCTACATCCCATGGCCTTTCCCAACCATTTAAATTTTTCTCTTACAGGTCTAATACTTCCGAAAAACCAATACAACGCCCACCCGGAACAATATATAAAGCTAAACGAACCGTTCACTGGGTTCTCATACGTACGGAAATCCCTATTGATTTACCTGTTTTTACAAGGAAATAAAATGTAAAAAAAATATTTCTACATCCCATGGCCTTTCCCAACCATTTAAATTTTTCTCTTACAGGTCTAACACTTCCGAAAAACCAATACAACGCCCACCCGGAACAATATATAAAGCTAAACGAACCGTTCACTGGGTACTCATACGTACGAAAATCCCTATTGATTTACCTGTTTTTACAAGGAAATAAAATGTGAAAACAATATTTCTACATCCCATGGCCTTTCCCAACCATTTAAATTTTTCTCTTACAGGTCTAACACTTCCGAAAAACCAATACAATGCGCACCCGGAACAATATATAAAGCTAAACGAACCGTTCACTGGGTACTTATCCGTACGAAAATCCCTATTGATTTACCTGTTTTTACAAGGAAATAAAATGTGAAAACAATATTTCTACAGCCCATGGCCTTTCCCAACCATTTAAATTTTTCTCTTACAGATCTAACACTTCCGAAAAACCAATACAACGCCCACCCGGAACAATATATAAAGCTAAACGAACCGTTCACTGGGTACTCATACGTACGAAAATCCCTATTGATTTACCTGTTTTTACAAGGAAATAAAATGTGAAAAAAATATTTCTACATCCCATGGCCTTTCCCAACCATTTAAATTTTTCTCTTACAGGTGTAACACTTCTGAAAAACCAATACAACGACCACCCGGAACAATATATAAAGCTAAACGAACCGTTCACTGGGTACTTATACGCACGAAAATCCCTATTGATTTACCTGTTTTTATAAGGAAATAAAATGTGAGAAAAATATTTCTACATCCCATGGCCTTTCCCAACCATTTAAATTTTTCTCTTAAAAGTCTAACACATCCGAAAAACCAATACAACGCCCACCCGGAACAATATATAAAGCTAAACGAACCGTTCACTGGGTACTCATACGTACGAAAATCCCTATTGATTTACCTGTTTTTACAAGGAAATAAAATGTGAAAACAATATTTCTACATCCCATGGCCTTTCCCAACCATTTAAATTTTTCTCTTACAAGTCTAACACTTCCGAAAAACCAATACAACGCCCACCCGGAACAATATATAAAGCTAAACGAACCATTCACTGGGTACTTATCCGTACGAAAATCCCTATAGATTTACCTGTTTTTAGAAGGAAATAAAATGTGAAAAAAATATTTCTACATCCCATGGCCTTTCCCAACCATCTAAATTTTATTCTTACAGGTCTAACACTTCCGAAAAACCAATACAACGCCCACCCGGAACAATATATAAAGCTAAACGAACCGTTCACTGGGTACTTATATGTACGAAAATCCCTACTGATTTACCAGTTTTTACAAGGAAAAAAAATGTGAAAACAATATTTCTACATACCACGGCCTTTCCCAACCATTGAAATTTTTCTCTTACAAGTCTAACACTTCCGAAAACCAATACAACGCCCACCCGGAACAATATATAAAGTTAAACGAACCATTCACTGGGTACTTATACGTACAAAAATCCCTATTGATTTACCTGTTTTTACAAGGAAATAAAATGTGAAAAAAATATTTCTACATCCCATGGCCTTTCCCAACCATTTAAATTTTTCTCTTACAAGTCTAACACTTCCGAAAAACCAATACAACGCCCAACCGGAACAATATATAAAGCTAAACGAACCGTTCACTGGGTACTTATCCGTACGAAAATCCCTATAGATTTACCTCTTTTTAGAAGGAAATAAAATGTGAAAAAAATATTTCTACATCCCATGGCCTTTCCCAACCATTTAAATTTTTCTCTTACAGGTCTAACACTTCCGAAAAACCAATACAACGCCCACCCGGAACAATATATAAAGCTGAACGAACCGTTCACTGGGTACTCATACGTACGAAAATCCCTATTGATTTACCTGTTTTTACAAGGAAATAAAATGTGAAAAAAATGTTTCTACATCCCATGGCCTTTCCCAACCATTTAAATTTTTCTCTTACAGGGCTAACACTTCCGAAAAACCAATACAACGCCCACCCGGAACCCTATATAAAGCTAAACGAACCGTTCACTGGGTACTTATACGCACGAAAATCCCTATTGATTTACCTGTATTTACAAGGAAATAAAATGTGAAAAAAATATTTCTACATCCCATGGCCTTTCCCAACCATTTAAATTTTTCTCTTACAGGTCTAACACTTCTGAAAAACCAATACAACGCCCACCCGGAACAATATATAAAGCTAAACGAACCGTTCACTGGGTACTCATACGTACGAAAATCCCTATTGATTTACCTGTTTTTACAAGGAAATAAAATGTAAAAAAAATATTTCTACATACCATGGCCTTTCTCAACACTTTAAATTTTTCTCTTGCATGTCTAACGCTTCCGAAAAACCAATACAACGCCCACCCGGAACAATATATAAAGCTAAACGAACCGTTCACTGGGTACTTATACGCACGAAAATCCCTATTGATTTACGTGTTTTTACAAGGAACTAAAATGTGAAAAAAATATTTCTACATCCCATGGCCTTTCCCAACCATTTAAAATTTTCTCTTACAGGTCTAACACTTCCGAAAAACCAATACAACGCCCACCCGGAACAATATATAAAGCTAAACGAACCGTTCACTGGGTACTCATACGTACGGAAATCCCTATTGATTTACCTGTTTTTACAAGGAAATAAAATGTGAAAAAAATATTTCTACATCCCATGGCCTTTCCCAACCATTTAAATTTTTCTCTTACAAGTCTAACACTTCCGAAAAACCAATACAACGCCCACCCGGAACAATATATAAAGCTAAACGAACCATTCACTGGGTACTTATCCGTACGAAAATCCCTATAGATTTACGTGTTTTTAGAAGGAAATAAAATGTGAAAAAAATATTTCTACATCCCATGGCCTTTCTCAACCATTTAAATTTTATTCTTACCGGTCTAACACTTCCGAAAAACCAATACAACGCCCACCCGGAACAATATATAAAGCTAAACGAACCGTTCACTGGGTACTTATATGTACGAAAATCCCTACTGATTTACCAGTTTTTACAAGGAAAAAAAATGTGAAAACAATATTTCTACATACCACGGCCTTTCCCAACCATTGAAATTTTTCTCTTACAGGTCTAACACTTCCGAAAAACTAATACAACGCCCACCCGGAACAATATATAAAGCTAAACGAACCGTTCACTGGGTACTCATACGTACGAAAATCCCTATTGATTTACCTGTTTTTACAAGGAAATAAAATGTGAAAACAATATTTCTACATCCCATGGCCTTTCCCAACCATTTAAATTTTTCTCTTACAGGTCTAACACTTCCGAAAAACCAATACAACACGCACCCGGAACAATATATAAAGCTAAACGAACCGTTCACTGGGTACTTATCCGTACGAAAATCCCTATTGATTTACCTGTTTTTACAAGGAAATAAAATGTGAAAAAAATATTTCTACATCCCATGGCCCTTCCCAACCATTTAAATTTTTCTCTTACAGGTCTAACACTTCCGAAAAACCAATACAACGCCCACCCGGAACAATATATAAAGCTAAACGAACCGTTCACTGGGTACTCATCTGTACCAAAATCCCTATTGATTTACCTGTTTTTACAGGGAAATAAAATGTGAAAAAAATATTTCTACATCCCATGGCCTTTCCCAACCATTTAAATTTTTCTCTTACAGGGCTAACACTTCCGAAAAACCAATACAACGCCCACCCGGACCAATATATTAAGCTAAACGAACCGTTCACTGGGTACTTATACGTACAAAAATCCCTATTGATTTACCTTTTTTAAAAAGGAAATAAAATGTGAAAAAAATTTTTCTACATCCCATGGCCTTTCCCAACCATTTAAATTTTTCTCTTACAGGGCTAACACTTCCGAAAAACCAATACAACGCCCACCCGGACCAATATATAAAGCTAAACGAACCGTTCACTGGGTACTTATACGTACAAAAATCCCTATTGATTTACCTGTTTTTACAAGGAAATAAAATGTGAAAAAAATATTTCTACATCCCATGGCCTTTCCCAACCATTTAAATTTTTCTCTTATAAGTCTAACACATCCGAAAAACCAATACAACGCCCACCCGGAACAATATATAAAGCTAAACGAACCGTTCACTGGGTACTCATACGTACCAAAATCCCTATTGATTTACCTGTTTTTAAAAGGAAATAAAATGTGAAAAAAATATTTCTACATCCCATGGCCTTTCCCAACCATTTAAATTTTTCTCTTACAGGTGTAACACTTCTGAAAAACCAATACAACGCCCACCCGGAACAATATATAAAGCTAAACGAACCGTTCACTGGGTACTTATACGCACGAAAATCCCTATTGATTTACCTGTTTTTATAAGGAAATAAAATGTGAAAAAAATATTTCTACATCCCATGGCCTTTCCCAACCATTTAAATTTTTCTCTTATAAGTCTAACACATCCGAAAAACCAATACAACGCCCACCCGGAACAATATATAAAGCTAAACTAACCGTTCACTGGGTACTCATACGTACCAAAATCCCTATTGATTTACCTGTTTTTAAAGGGAAATAAAATGTGAAAAAAATATTTCTACATCCCATGGCCTTTCCCAACCATTTAAATTTTTCTCTTACAGGTCTAACACTTCCGAAAAACCAATACAACGCCCACCCGGAACAATATATAAAGCTAAACGAACCGTTCACTGGGTACTCATACGTACGAAAATCCCTATTGATTTACCTGTTTTTACAAGGAAATAAAATGTGAAAACAATATTTCTACATCCCATGGCCTTTCCCAACCATTTAAATTTTTCTCTTACAGGTCTAACACTTCCGAAAAACCAATACAACACGCACCCGGAACAATATATAAAGCTAAACGAACCGTTCACTGGGTACTTATCCGTACGAAAATCCCTATTGATTTACCTGTTTTTACAAGGAAATAAAATGTGAAAAAAATATTTCTACATCCCATGGACTTCCCAACCATTTAAATTTTTCTCTTACAGGTCTAACACTTCCGAAAAACCAATACAACGCCCACCCGGAACAATATATAAAGCTAAACGAACCTTTCACTGGGTACTCATCTGTACCAAAATCCCTATTGATTTACCTGTTTTTACAGGGAAATAAAATGTGAAAAAAATATTTCTACATCCCATGGCCTTTCCCAACCATTTAAATTTTTCTCTTACAGGGCTAACACTTCCGAAAAACCAATACAACGCCCACCCGGACCAATATATTAAGCTAAACGAACCGTTCACTGGGTACTTATACGTACAAAAATCCCTATTGATTTACCTTTTTTAAAAAGGAAATAAAATGTGAAAAAAATATTTCTATATCCCATGGCCTTTCCCAACCATTTAAATTTTTCTCTTACAGGGCTAACACTTCTGAAAAACCAATACAACGCCCACCCGGACCAATATATTAAGCTAAACGAACCGTTCACTGGGTACTTATACGTACAAAAATCCCTATTGATTTACCTGTTTTTACAAGGAAATAAAATGTGAAAAAAATATTTCTACATCCCATGGCCTTTCCCAACCATTTAAATTTTTCTCTTATAAGTCTAACACATCCGAAAAACCAATACAACGCCCACCCGGAACAATATATAAAGCTAAACGAACCGTTCACTGGGTACTCATACGTACCAAAATCCCTATTGATTTACCTGTTTTTAAAAGGAAATAAAATGTGAAAAAAATATTTCTACATCCCATGGCCTTTCCCAACCATTTAAATTTTTCTCTTACAGGTGTAACACTTCTGAAAAACCAATACAACGCCCACCCGGAACAATATATAAAGCTAAACGAACCGTTCACTGGGTACTTATACGCACGAAAATCCCTATTGATTTACCTGTTTTTATAAGGAAATAAAATGTGAAAAAAATATTTCTACATCCCATGGCCTTTCCCAACCATTTAAATTTTTCTCTTATAAGTCTAACACATCCGAAAAACCAATACAACGCCCACCCGGAACAATATATAAAGCTAAACTAACCGTTCACTGGGTACTCATACGTACCAAAATCCCTATTGATTTACCTGTTTTTAAAGGGAAATAAAATGTGAAAAAAATATTTCTACATCCCATGGCCTTTCCCAACCATTTAAATTTTTCTCTTACAGGTCTAACACTTCCGAAAAACCAATACAACGCCCACCCGGAACAATATATAAAGCTAAACGAACCGTTCACTGGGTACTCATACGTACGAAAATCCCTATTGATTTACCTGTTTTTACAAGGAAATAAAATGTGAAAACAATATTTCTACATCCCATGGCCTTTCCCAACCATTTAAATTTTTCTCTTACAGGTCTAACACTTCCGAAAAACCAATACAACACGCACCCGGAACAATATATAAAGCTAAACGAACCGTTCACTGGGTACTTATCCGTACGAAAATCCCTATTGATTTACCTGTTTTTACAAGGAAATAAAATGTGAAAAAAATATTTCTACATCCCATGGCCCTTCCCAACCATTTAAATTTTTCTCTTACAGGTCTAACACTTCCGAAAAACCAATACAACGCCCACCCGGAACAATATATAAAGCTAAACGAACCGTTCACTGGGTACTCATCTGTACCAAAATCCCTATTGATTTACCTGTTTTTACAGGGAAATAAAATGTGAAAAAAATATTTCTACATCCCATGGCCTTTCCCAACCATTTAAATTTTTCTCTTACAGGGCTAACACTTCCGAAAAACCAATACAACGCCCACCCGGACCAATATATTAAGCTAAACGAACCGTTCACTGGGTACTTATACGTACAATAATCCCTATTGATTTACCTTTTTTAAAAAGGAAATAAAATGTGAAAAAAATATTTCTACATCCCATGGCCTTTCCCAACCATTTAAATTTTTCTCTTACAGGGCTAACACTTCCGAAAAACCAATACAACGCCCACCCGGACCAATATATTAAGCTAAACGAACCGTTCACTGGGTACTTATACGTACAAAAATCCCTATTGATTTACCTGTTTTTACAAGGAAATAAAATGTGAAAAAAATATTTCTACATCCCATGGCCTTTCCCAACCATTTAAATTTTACTCTTATAAGTCTAACACATCCGAAAAACCAATACAACGCCCACCCGGAACAATATATAAAGCTAAACGAACCGTTCACTGGGTACTCATACGTACCAAAATCCCTATTGATTTACCTGTTTTTAAAAGGAAATAAAATGTGAAAAAAATATTTCTACATCCCATGGCCTTTCCCAACCATTTAAATTTTTCTCTTACAGGTGTAACACTTCTGAAAAACCAATACAACGCCCACCCGGAACAATATATAAAGCTAAACGAACCGTTCACTGGGTACTTATACGCACGAAAATCCCTATTGATTTACCTGTTTTTATAAGGAAATAAAATGTGAAAAAAATATTTCTACATCCCATGGCCTTTCCCAACCATTTAAATTTTTCTCTTATAAGTCTAACACATCCGAAAAACCAATACAACGCCCACCCGGAACAATATATAAAGCTAAACTAACCGTTCACTGGGTACTCATACGTACCAAAATCCCTATTGATTTACCTGTTTTTAAAGGGAAATAAAATGTGAAAAAAATATTTCTACATCCCATGGCCTTTCCCAACCATTTAAATTTTTCTCTTACAGGTCTAACACTTCCGAAAAACCAATACAACGCCCATCCGGAACAATATATAAAGCTAAACGAACCGTTCACTGGGTACTTATACGCACGAAAATCCCTATTGATTTACCTGTTTTTACAAGGAAATAAAATGTGAAAAAAATATTTCTACATCCCATGGCCTTTCCCAACCATTTAAATTTTTCTCTTACAGTTCTAACACTTCCGAAAAACCAATACAACGCCCACCCGGAACAATATATAAAGCTAAACGAACCGTTCACTGGGTACTTATACTCACGAAAATCCCTATTGATTTACCTGTTTTTACAAGGAAATAAAATGTGAAAAAAATATTTCTACATCCCATGGCCTTTCCCAACCATTTAAATTTTTCTCTTACAGGTCTAACACTTCCGAAAAACCAATACAACGCCCACCCAGAACAATATATAAAGCTAAACGAACCGTTCACTGGGTTCTCATACGTACGGAAATCCCTATTGATTTACCTGTTTTTACAAGGAAATAAAACGTAAAAAAAATATTTCTACATCCCATGGCCTTTCCCAACCATTTAAATTTTTCTCTTACAGGTCTAACACTTCCGAAAAACCAATACAACGCCCACCCGGAACAATATATAAAGCTAAACGAACCGTTCACTGGGTACTTATCCGTACGAAAATCCCTATTGATTTACCTGTTTTTACAAGGAAATAAAATGTGAAAACAATATTTCTACATCCCATGGCCTTTCCCAACCATTTAAATTTTTCTCTTACAGGTCTAACACTTCCGAAAAACCAATACAACGCCCACCCGGAACAATATATAAAGCTAAACGAACCGTTCACTGGGTACTCATACGTACGAAAATCCCTATTGATTTACCTGTTTTTACAAGGAAATAAAATGTGAAAAAAATGTTTCTACATCCCATGGCCTTTCCCAACCATTTAAATTTTTCTCTTACAGGTCTAACACTTCCGAAAAACCAATACAACACGCACCCGGAACAATATATAAAGCTAAACGAACCGTTCACTGGGTACTTATCCGTACGAAAATCCCTATTGATTTACCTGTTTTTACAAGGAAATAAAATGTGAAAAAAATATTTCTACATCCCATGGCCTTTCCCAACCATTTAAATTTTTCTCTTACAGGTCTAACACTTCCGAAAAACCAATACAACGCCCACCCGGAACAATATATAAAGCTAAACGAACCGTTCACTGGGTACTCATACGTACGAAAATCCCTATTGATTTACCTGTTTTTACAAGGAAATAAAATGTGAAAACAATATTTCTACATCCCATGGCCTTTCCCAACCATTTAAATTTTTCTCTTACAGGGCTAACACTTCCGAAAAACCAATACAACGCCCACCCGGACCAATATATTAAGCTAAACGAACCGTTCACTGGGTACTTATACGTACAAAAATCCCTATTGATTTACCTTTTTTAAAAAGGAAATAAAATGTGAAAAAAATATTTCTACATCCCATGGCCTTTCCCAACCATTTAAATTTTTCTCTTACAGGGCTAACACTTCCGAAAAACCAATACAACGCCCACCCGGACCAATATATTAAGCTAAACGAACCGTTCACTGGGTACTTATACGTACAAAAATCCCTATTGATTTACCTGTTTTTACAAGGAAATAAAATGTGAAAAAAATATTTCTACATCCCATGGCCTTTCCCAACCATTTAAATTTTTCTCTTATAAGTCTAACACATCCGAAAAACCAATACAACGCCCACCCGGAACAATATATAAAGCTAAACGAACCGTTCACTGGGTACTCATACGTACCAAAATCCCTATTGATTTACCTGTTTTTAAAAGGAAATAAAATGTGAAAAAAATATTTCTACATCCCATGGCCTTTCCCAACCATTTAAATTTTTCTCTTACAGGTGTAACACTTCTGAAAAACCAATACAACGCCCACCCGGAACAATATATAAAGCTAAACGAACCGTTCACTGGGTACTTATACGCACGAAAATCCCTATTGATTTACCTGTTTTTATAAGGAAATAAAATGTGAAAAAAATATTTCTACATCCCATGGCCTTTCCCAACCATTTAAATTTTTCTCTTATAAGTCTAACACATCCGAAAAACCAATACAACGCCCACCCGGAACAATATATAAAGCTAAACTAACCGTTCACTGGGTACTCATACGTACCAAAATCCCTATTGATTTACCTGTTTTTAAAGGGAAATAAAATGTGAAAAAAATATTTCTACATCCCATGGCCTTTCCCAACCATTTAAATTTTTCTCTTACAGGTCTAACACTTCCGAAAAACCAATACAACGCCCACCCGGAACAATATATAAAGCTAAACGAACCGTTCACTGGGTACTTATACGCACGAAAATCCCTATTGATTTACCTCTTTTTACAAGGAAATAAAATGTGAAAAAAATATTTCTACATCCCATGGCCTTTCCCAACCATTTAAATTTTTCTCTTACAGTTCTAACACTTCCGAAAAACCAATACAACGCCCACCCGGAACAATATATAAAGCTAAACGAACCGTTCACTGGGTACTTATACTCACGAAAATCCCTATTGATTTACCTGTTTTTACAAGGAAATAAAATGTGAAAAAAATATTTCTACATCCCATGGCCTTTCCCAACCATTTAAATTTTTCTCTTACAGGTCTAACACTTCCGAAAAACCAATACAACGCCCACCCGGAACAATATATAAAGCTAAACGAACCGTTCACTGGGTTCTCATACGTACGGAAATCCCTATTGATTTACCTGTTTTTACAAGTAAATAAAACGTAAAAAAAATATTTCTACATCCCATGGCCTTTCCCAACCATTTAAATTTTTCTCTTACAGGTCTAACACTTCCGAAAAACCAATACAACGCCCACCCGGAACAATATATAAAGCTAAACGAACCGTTCACTGGGTACTCATACGTACGAAAATCCCTATTGATTTACCTGTTTTTACAAGGAAATAAAATGTGAAAACAATATTTCTACATCCCATGGCCTTTCCCAACCATTTAAATTTTTCTCTTACAGGTCTAACACTTCCGAAAAACCAATACAACGCGCACCCGGAACAATATATAAAGCTAAACGAACCGTTCACTGGGTACTTATCCGTACGAAAATCCCTATTGATTTACCTGTTTTTACAAGGAAATAAAATGTGAAAACAATATTTCTACATCCCATGGCCTTTCCCAACCATTTAAATTTTTCTCTTACAGGTCTAACACTTCCGAAAAACCAATACAACGCCCACCCGGAACAATATATAAAGCTAAACGAACCGTTCACTGGGTACTCATACGTACGAAAATCCCTATTGATTTACCTGTTTTTACAAGGAAATAAAATGTGAAAACAATATTTCTACATCCCATGGCCTTTCCCAACCATTTAAATTTTTCTCTTACAGGTCTAACACTTCCGAAAAACCAATACAACACGCACCCGGAACAATATATAAAGCTAAACGAACCGTTCACTGGGTACTTATCCGTACGAAAATCCCTATTGATTTACCTGTTTTTACAAGGAAATAAAATGTGAAAAAAATATTTCTACATCCCATGGCCCTTCCCAACCATTTAAATTTTTCTCTTACAGGTCTAACACGTCCGAAAAACCAATACAACGCCCACCCGGAACAATATATAAAGCTAAACGCACCGTTCACTGGGTACTTATATGTACGAATATCCCTATTGATTTACCTGTTTTTACAAGGAAATAAAATGTGAAAAAAATATTTCTACATCCCATGGCCCTTCCCAACCATTTAAATTTTTCTCTTACAGGTCTAACACTTCCGAAAAACCAATACAACGCCCACCCGGAACAATATATAAAGCTAAACGAACCGTTCACTGGGTTCTCATACGTACGGAAATCCCTATTGATTTACCTGTTTTTACAAGGAAATAAAATGTAAAAAAAATATTTCTACATCCCATGGCCTTTCCCAACCATTTAAATTTTTCTCTTACAGGTCTAACACTTCCGAAAAACCAATACAACGCCCACCCGGAACAATATATAAAGCTAAACGAACCGTTCACTGGGTACTCATACGTACGAAAATCCCTATTGATTTTCCTGTTTTTACAAGGAAATAAAATGTGAAAACAATATTTCTACATCCCATGGCCTTTCCCAACCATTTAAATTTTTCTCTTACAGGTCTAACACTTCCGAAAAACCAATAAAACGCGCACCCGGAACAATATATAAAGCTAAACGAACCGTTCACTGGGTACTTATCCGTACGAAAATCCCTATTGATTTACCTGTTTTTACAAGGAAATAAAATGTGAAAACAATATTTCTACATCCCATGGCCTTTCCCAACCATTTAAATTTTTCTCTTACAGGTCTAACACTTCCGAAAAACCAATACAACGCCCACCCGGAACAATATATAAAGCTAAACGAACCGTTCACTGGGTACTCATACGTACAAAAATTCCTATTGATTTACCTGTTTTTACAAGGAAATAAAATGTGAAAACAATATTTCTACATCCCATGGCCTTTCCCAACCATTTAAATTTTTCTCTTACAGGTCTAACACTTCCGAAAAACCAATACAACACGCACCCGGAACAATATATAAAGCTAAACGAACCGTTCACTGGGTACTTATCCGTACGAAAATCCCTATTGATTTACCTGTTTTTACAAGGAAATAAAATGTGAAAAAAATATTTCTACATCCCATGGCCCTTCCCAACCATTTAAATTTTTCTCTTACAGGTCTAACACGTCCGAAAAACCAATGCAACGCCCATCCGGAACAATATATAAAGCTAAACGCACCGTTCACTGGGTACTTATATGTACGAAAATCCCTATTGATTTACATGTTTTTACAAGGAAATAAAATGTGAAAAAAATATTTCTACATCCCATGGCCTTTCCCAACCATTTAAATTTTTCTCTTACAGGTCTAACACTTCCGAAAAACCAATACAACACGCACCCGGAACAATATATAAAGCTAAACGAACCGTTCACTGGGTACTTATCCGTACGAAAATCCCTATTGATTTACCTGTTTTTACAAGGAAATAAAATGTGAAAAAAATATTTCTACATCCCATGGCCCTTCCCAACCATTTAAATTTTTCTCTTACAGGTCTAACACGTCCGAAAAACCAATGCAACGCCCATCCGGAACAATATATAAAGCTAAACGCACCGTTCACTGGGTACTTATATGTACGAAAATCCCTATTGATTTACCTGTTTTTACAAGGAAATAAAATTTGAAAAAAATATTTCTACATCCCATGGCCTTTCCCAACCATTTAAATTTTTCTCTTACAGGGCTAACACTTCCGAAAAACCAATACAACGCCCACCCGGACCAATATATTAAGCTAAACGAACCGTTCACTGGGTACTTATACGTACAAAAATCCCTATTGATTTACCTTTTTTTAAAAGGAAATAAAATGTGAAAAAAATATTTCTACATCCCATGGCCTTTCCCAACCATTTAAATTTTTCTCTTACAGGGCTAACACTTCCGAAAAACCAATACAACGCCCACCCGGACCAATATATTAAGCTAAACGAACCGTTCACTGGGTACTTATACGTACAAAAATCCCTATTGATTTACCTGTTTTTACAAGGAAATAAAATGTGAAAAAAATATTTCTACATCCCATGGCCTTTCCCAACCATTTAAATTTTTCTCTTATAAGTCTAACACATCCGAAAAACCAATACAACGCCCACCCGGAACAATATATAAAGCTAAACGAACCGTTCACTGGGTACTCATACGTACCAAAATCCCTATTGATTTACCTGTTTTTAAAAGGAAATAAAATGTGAAAAAAATATTTCTACATCCCATGGCCTTTCCCAACCATTTAAATTTTTCTCTTACAGGTGTAACACTTCTGAAAAACGAATACAACGCCCACCCGGAACAATAAATAAAGCTAAACGAACCGTTCACTGGGTACTTATACGCACGAAAATCCCTATTGATTTACCTGTTTTTATAAGGAAATAAAATGTGAAAAAAATATTTCTACATCCCATGGCCTTTCCCAACCATTTAAATTTTTCTCTTATAAGTCTAACACATCCGAAAAACCAATACAACGCCCACCCGGAACAATATATAAAGCTAAACTAACCGTTCACTGGGTACTCATACGTACCAAAATCCCTATTGATTTACCTGTATTTAAAGGGAAATAAAATGTGAAAAAAATATTTCTACATCCCATGGCCTTTCCCAACCATTTAAATTTTTCTCTTACAGGTCTAACACTTCCGAAAAACCAATACAACGCCCACCCGGAACAATATATAAAGCTAAACGAACCGTTCACTGGGTACTTATACGCACGAAAATCCCTATTGATTTACCTGTTTTTACAAGGAAATAAAATGTGAAAAAAATATTTCTACATCCCATGGCCTTTCCCAACCATTTAAATTTTTCTCTTACAGTTCTAACACTTCCGAAAAACCAATACAACGCCCACCCGGAACAATATATAAAGCTAAACGAACCGTTCACTGGGTACTTATACTCACGAAAATCCCTATTGATTTACCTGTTTTTACAAGGAAATAAAATGTGAAAAAAATATTTCTACATCCCATGGCCTTTCCCAACCATTTAAATTTTTCTCTTACAGGTCTAACACTTCCGAAAAACCAATACAACGCCCACCCGGAACAATATATAAAGCTAAACGAACCGTTCACTGGGTTCTCATACGTACGGAAATCCCTATTGATTTACCTGTTTTTACAAGGAAATAAAATGTAAAAAAATATATTTCTACATCCCATGGCCTTTCCCAACCATTTAAATTTTTCTCTTACAGGTCTAACACTTCCGAAAAACCAATACAACGCCCACCCGGAACAATATATAAAGCTAAACGAACCGTTCACTGGGTACTCATACGTACGAAAATCCCTATTGATTTACCTGTTTTTACAAGGAAATAAAATGTGAAAAAAATATTTCTACATCCCATGGCCCTTCCCAACCATTTAAATTTTTCTCTTACAGGTCTAACACGTCCGAAAAACCAATGCAACGCCCATCCGGAACAATATATAAAGCTAAACGCACCGTTCACTGGGTACTTATATGTACGAAAATCCCTATTGATTTACCTGTTTTTACAAGGAAATAAAATGTGAAAAAAATATTTCTACATCCCATGGCCTTTCCCAACCATTTAAATTTTTCTCTTACAGGTCTAACACTTCCGAAAAACCAATACAACACGCACCCGGAACAATATATAAAGCTAAACGAACCGTTCACTGGGTACTTATCCGTACGAAAATCCCTATTGATTTACCTGTTTTTACAAGGAAATAAAATGTGAAAAAAATATTTCTACATCCCATGGCCCTTCCCAACCATTTAAATTTTTCTCTTACAGGTCTAACACGTCCGAAAAACCAATGCAACGCCCATCCGGAACAATATATAAAGCTAAACGCACCGTTCACTGGGTACTTATATGTACGAAAATCCCTATTGATTTACCTGTTTTTACAAGGAAATAAAATGTGAAAAAAATATTTCTACATCCCATGGCCTTTCCCAACCATTTAAATTTTTCTCTTACAGGTCTAACACTTCCGAAAAACCAATACAACACGCACCCGGAACAATATATAAAGCTAAACGAACCGTTCACTGGGTACTTATCCGTACGAAAATCCCTATTGATTTACCTGTTTTTACAAGGAAATAAAATGTGAAAGAAATATTTCTACATCCCATGGCCCTTCCCAACCATTTAAATTTTTCTCTTACAGGTCTAACACGTCCGAAAAACCAATGCAACGCCCATCCGGAACAATATATAAAGCTAAACGCACCGTTCACTGGGTACTTATATGTACGAAAATCCCTATTGATTTACCTGTTTTTACAAGGAAATAAAATGTGAAAAAAATATTTCTACATCCCATGGCCTTTCCCAACCATTTAAATTTTTCTCTTACAGGTCTAACACTTCCGAAAAACCAATACAACACGCACCCGGAACAATATATAAAGCTAAACGAACCGTTCACTGGGTACTTATCCGTACGAAAATCCCTATTGATTTACCTGTTTTTACAAGGAAATAAAATGTGAAAGAAATATTTCTACATCCCATGGCCCTTCCCAACCATTTAAATTTTTCTCTTACAGGTCTAACACGTCCAAAAAACCAATGCAACGCCCATCCGGAACAATATATAAAGCTAAACGCACCGTTCACTGGGTACTTATATGTACGAAAATCCCTATTGATTTACCTGTTTTTACAAGGAAATAAAATGTGAAAAAAATATTTCTAGATCCCATGGCCTTTCCCAACCATTTAGATTTTTCTCTTACAGGGCTAACACTTCCGAAAAACCAATACAACGCCCACCCGGACCAATATATTAAGCTAAACGAACCGTTCACTGGGTACTTATACGTACAAAAATCCCTATTGATTTACCTGTTTTTACAAGGAAATAAAATGTGAAAAAAATATTTCTACATCCCATGGCCCTTCCCAACCATTTAAATTTTTCTCTTACAGGTCTAACACGTCCGAAAAACCAATGCAACGCCCATCCGGAACAATATATAAAGCTAAACGCACCGTTCACTGGGTACTTATATGTACGAAAATCCCTATTGATTTACCTGTTTTTACAAGGAAATAAAATGTGAAAAAAATATTTCTAGATCCCATGGCCTTTCCCAACCATTTAGATTTTTCTCTTACAGGGCTAACACTTCCGAAAAACCAATACAACGCCCACCCGGACCAATATATTAAGCTAAACGAACCGTTCACTGGGTACTTATACGTACAAAAATCCCTATTGATTTACCTGTTTTTAAAAGGAAATAAAATGTGAAAAAAATATTTCTACATCCCATGGCCTTTCCCAACCATTTAAATTTTTCTCTTATAAGTCTAACACTTCCGAAAAACCAATACAACGCCCACCTGGAACAATATATAAAGCTAAACGAACCGTTCACTGGGTACCCATCTGTACCAAAATCCCTATTGATTTACCTGTTTTTACAGGGAAATAAAATGTGAAAAAAATATTTCTACATCCCATGGCCTTTCCCAACCATTTAAATTTTTCTCTTACAAGTCTAACACTTCCGAAAAACCAATACAACGCCCACCCGGAACAATATATAAAGCTAAACGAACCATTCACTGGGTACTTATCCGTACGAAAATCCCTATAGATTTACCTGTTTTTAGAAGGAAATAAAATGTGAAAAAAATATTTCTACATCCCATGGCCTTTCCCAACCATTTAAATTTTATTCTTACAGGTCTAACACTTCCGAAAAACCAATACAACGCCCACCCGGAACAATATATAAAGCTAAACGAACCGTTCACTGGGTACTTATATGTACGAAAATCCCTACTGATTTACCAGTTTTTACAAGGAAAAAAAATGTGAAAACAATATTTCTACATACCACGGCCTTTCCCAACCATTGAAATTTTTCTCTTACAAGTCTAACACTTCCGAAAACCAATACAACGCCCACCCGGAACAATATATAAAGTTAAACGAACCATTCACTGGGTATTTATACGTACAAAAATCCCTATTGATTTACCTGTTTTTACAAGGAAATAAAATGTGAAAAAAATATTTCTACATCCCATGGCCTTTCCCAACCATTTAAATTTTTCTCTTACAAGTCTAACACTTCCGAAAAACCAATACAACGCCCAACCGGAACAATATATAAAGCTAAACGAACCGTTCACTGGGTACTTATCCGTACGAAAATCCCTATAGATTTACCTGTTTTTAGAAGGAAATAAAATGTGAAAAAAATATTTCTACATCCCATGGCCTTTCCCAACCATTTAAATTTTTCTCTTACAGGTCTAACACTTCCGAAAAACCAATACAACGCCCACCCGGAACAATATATAAAGCTGAACGAACCGTTCACTGGGTACTCATACGTACGAAAATCCCTATTGATTTACCTGTTTTTACAAGGAAATAAAATGTGAAAAAAATGTTTCTACATCCCATGGCCTTTCCCAACCATTTAAATTTTTCTCTTACAGGGCTAACACTTCCGAAAAACCAATACAACGCCCACCCGGAACCCTATATAAAGCTAAACGAACCGTTCACTGGGTACTTATACGCACGAAAATCCCTATTGATTTACCTGTTTTTACAAGGAAATAAAATGTGAAAAAAATATTTCTACATCCCATGGCCTTTCCCAACCATTTAAATTTTTCTCTTACAGGTCTAACACTTCTGAAAAACCAATACAACGCCCACCCGGAACAATATATAAAGCTAAACGAACCGTTCACTGGGTACTCATACGTACGAAAATCCCTATTGATTTACCTGTTTTTACAAGGAAATAAAATGTGAAAAAAATGTTTCTACATCCCATGGCCTTTCCCAAACATTTAAATTTTTCTCTTACAGGGCTAACACTTTTGAAAAACAAATACAACGCCCACCCGGACCAATATATAAAGCTAAACGAACCGTTCACTGGGTACTCATACGTACGAAAATCCCTATTGATTTACCTGTTTTTACAAGGAAATAAAATGTAAAAAAAATATTTCTACATACCATGGCCTTTCTCAACCATTTAAATTTTTCTCTTACAGGTCTAACACTTCCGAAAAACCAATACAACGCCCACCCGTAACAATATATAAAGCTAAACGGACCGTTCACTGGGTACTTATCCGTACGAAAATCCCTATTGATTTACCTGTTTTTACAAGGAAATAAAATGTGAAAAAAATATTTCTACATCCCATGGCCCTTCCCAACCATTTAAATTTTTCTCTTACAGGTCTAACACGTCCGAAAAACCAATACAACGCCCATCCGGAACAATATATAAAGCTAAACGCACCGTTCACTGGGTACTTATCCGTACGAAAATCCCTATTGATTTACCTGTTTTTCCAAGGAAATAAAATGTGAAAACAATATTTCTACATCCCATGGCCTTTCCCAAGCATTTAAATTTTTCTCTTACAGGTCTCACACTTCTGAAAAACCAATACAACGCCCACCCGGAACAATATATAAAGCTAAACGAACCGTTCACTGGGTACTTATCCGTACGAAAATCCCTATTGATTTACCTGTTTTTCCAAGGAAATAAAATGTGTAAACAATATTTCTACATCCCATGGCCTTTCCCAACGATTTAAATTTTTCTCTTACAGGTCTAACACTTCCGAAAAACCAATACAACGCCCACCCGGACCAATATATAAAGCTAAACGAACCGTTCACTGGGTACTCATACGTACGAAAATCCCTATTGATTTACCAGTTTTTACAAGGAAATAAAATGTAAAAAAAATATTTCTACATCCCATGGCCCTTCCCAACCATTTAAATTTTTCTCTTACAGGTCTAACACGTCCGAAAAACCAATACAACGCCCATCCGGAACAATATATAAAGCTAAACGCACCGTTCACTGGGTACTTATCCGTACGAAAATCCCTATTGATTTACCTGTTTTTCCAAGGAAATAAAATGTGAAAACAATATTTCTACATCCCATGGCCTTTCCCAACCATTTAAATTTTTCTCTTACAGGTCTAACACTTCCGAAAAACCAATACAACGCCCAACCGGAACAATATATAAAGCTAAACGAACCGTTCACTGGGTACTTATCGGTACGAAAATCCCTATAGATTTACCTGTTTTTACAAGGAAATAAAATGTGAAAAAAATGTTTCTACATCCCATGGCCTTTCCCAACCATTTAAATTTTTCTCTTTCAGGGCTAACACTTTTGAAAAACAAATACAACGCCCACCCGGACCAATATATAAAGCTAAACGAACCGTTCACTGGGTACTCATACGTACGAAAATCCCTATTGATTTACCTGTTTTTACAAGGAAATAAAATGTAAAAAAAATATTTCTACATACCATGGCCTTTCTCAACCATTTAAATTTTTCTCTTACAGGTCTAACACTTCCGAAAAACCAATACAACGCCCACCCGGAACAATATATAAAGCTAAACGCACCGTTCACTGGGTACTTATCCGTACGAAAATCCCTATTGATTTACCTGTTTTTCCAAGGAAATGAAATGTGAAAACAATATTTCTACATCCCATGGCCTTTCCCAACCATTTAAATTTTTCTCTTACAGGTCTAACACTTCCGAAAAACCAATACAACGCCCACCCGGAACAATATATAAAGCTAAACGGACCGTTCACTGGGTACATATCCGTACGAAAATCCCTATTGATTTACCTGTTTTTACAAGGAAATAAAATGTGAAAAAAATATTTCTACATCCCATGGCCCTTCCCAACCATTTAAATTTTTCTCTTACAGGTCTAACACGTCCGAAAAACCAATACAACGCCCATCCGGAACAATATATAAAGCTAAACGCACCGTTCACTGGGTACTTATCCGTACGAAAATCCCTATTGATTTACCTGTTTTTACAAGGAAATAAAATGTGAAAAAAATATTTTTACATCCCATGGCCCTTCCCAACCCTTTAAATTTTTCTCTTACAGGTCTAACACGTCCGAAAAACCAATACAATGCCCATCCGGAACAATATATAAAGCTAAACGCACCGTTCACTGGGTACTTATCCGTACGAAAATCCCTATTGATTTACCTGTTTTTCCAAGGAAATAAAATGTGAAAACAATATTTCTACATCCCATGGCCTTTCCCAAGCATTTAAATTTTTCTCTTACAGGTCTCACACTTCTGAAAAACCAATACAACGCCCACCCGGAACAATATATAAAGCTAAACGAACCGTTCACTGGTTACTTATCCGTACGAAAATCCCTATTGATTTACCTGTTTTTCCAAGGAAATAAAATGTGAAAACAATATTTCTACATCCCATGGCCTTTCCCAACCATTTAAATTTTTCTCTTACAGGTCTAACACTTCCGAAAAACCAATACAACGCCCACCCGGAACAATATATAAAGCTAAACGGATCGTTCACTGGGTACTTATCCGTACGAAAATCCCTATTGATTTACCTGTTTTTACAAGGAAATAAAATGTGAAAAAAATATTTCTACATCCCATGGCCCTTCCCAACCATTTAAATTTTTCTCTTACAGGTCTAACACGTCCGAAAAACCAATACAACGCCCATCCGGAACAATATATAAAGCTAAACGCACCGTTCACTAGGTACTTATCCGTACGAAAATCCCTATTGATTTACCAGTTTTTACAAGGAAATAAAATGTAAAAAAAATATTTCTACATCCCATGGCCCTTCCCAACCATTTAAATTTTTCTCTTACAGGTCTAACACGTCCGAAAAACCAATACAACGCCCATCCGGAACAATATATAAAGCTAAACGCACCGTTCACTGGGTACTTATCCGTACGAAAATCCCTATTGATTTACCTATTTTTCCAAGGAAATAAAATGTGAAAACAATATTTCTACATCCCATGGCCTTTCCCAACCATTTAAATTTTTCTCTTACAGGTCTAACACTTCTGAAAAACCAATACAACGCCCACCCGGAACAATATATAAAGCTAAACGGACCGTTCACTGGGTACTTATCCGTACGAAAATCCCTATTGATTTACCTGTTTTTACAAGGAAATAAAATGTGAAAAAAATATTTCTACATCCCATGGCCCTTCCCAACCATTTAAATTTTTCTCTTACAGGTCTAACACGTCCGAAAAACCAATACAACGCCCATCCGGAACAATATATAAAGCTAAACGCACCGTTCACTGGGTACTTATCCGTACGAAAATCCCTATTGATTTACCTGTTTTTCCAAGGAAATAAAATGTGAAAAAAATATTTTTACATCCCATGGCCCTTCCCAACCATTTAAATTTTTCTCTTACAGGTCTAACACGTCCGAAAAACCAATACAATGCCCATCCGGAACAATATATAAAGCTAAACGCACCGTTCACTGGGTACTTATCCGTACGAAAATCCCTATTGATTTACCTGTTTTTCCAAGGAAATAAAATGTGAAAACCATATTTCTACATCCCATGGCCTTTCCCAAGCATTTAAATTTTTCTCTTACAGGTCTCACACTTCTGAAAAACCAATACAACGCCCACCCGGAACAATATATAAAGCTAAACGAACCGTTCACTGGTTACTTATCCGTACGAAAATCCCTATTGATTTACCTGTTTTTCCAAGGAAATAAAATGTGTAAACAATATTTCTACATCCCATGGCCTTTCCCAACCATTTAAATTTTTCTCTTACAGGTCTAACACTTCCGAAAAACCAATACAACGCCCACCCGGAACAATATATAAAGCTAAACGGACCGTTCACTGGGTACTTATCCGTACGAAAATCCCTATTGATTTACCTGTTTTTACAAGGAAATAAAATGTGAAAAAAATATTTCTACATCCCATGGCCCTTCCCAACCATTTAAATTTTTCTCTTACAGGTCTAACACGTCCGAAAAACCAATACAACGCCCATCCGGAACAATATATAAAGCTAAACGCACCGTTCACTGGGTACTTATCCGTACGAAAATCCCTATTGATTTACCTGTTTTTACAAGGAAATAAAATGTGAAAAAAATATTTTTACATCCCATGGCCCTTCCCAACCATTTAAATTTTTCTCTTACAGGTCTAACACGTCCGAAAAACCAATACAATGCCCATCCGGAACAATATATAAAGCTAAACGCACCGTTCACTGGGTACTTATCCGTACGAAAATCCCTATTGATTTACCTGTTTTTCCAAGGAAATAAAATGTGAAAACAATATTTCTACATCCCATGGCCTTTCCCAAGCATTTAAATTTTTCTCTTACAGGTCTCACACTTCTGAAAAACCAATACAACGCCCACCCGGAACAATATATAAAGCTAAACGAACCGTTCACTGGTTACTTATCCGTACGAAAATCCCTATTGATTTACCTGTTTTTCCAAGGAAATAAAATGTGAAAACAATATTTCTACATCCCATGGCCTTTCCCAACCATTTAAATTTTTCTCTTACAGGTCTAACACTTCCGAAAAACCAATACAACGCCCACCCGGAACAATATATAAAGCTAAACGAACCGTTCACTGGGTACTCATACGTACGAAAATCCCTATTGATTTACCAGTTTTTACAAGGAAATAAAATGTAAAAAAAATATTTCTACATCCCATGGCCCTTCCCAACCATTTAAATTTTTCTCTTACAGGTCTAACACGTCCGAAAAACCAATACAACGCCCATCCGGAACAATATATAAAGCTAAACGCACCGTTCACTGGGTATTTATCCGTACGAAAATCCCTATTGATTTACCTGTTTTTCCAAGGAAATAAAATGTGAAAACAATATTTCTACATCCCATGGCCTTTCCCAACCATTTAAATTTTTCTCTTACAGGTCTAACACTTCCGAAAAACCAATACAACGCCCAACCGGAACAATATATAAAGCTAAACGAACCGTTCACTGGGTACTTATCGGTACGAAAATCCCTATAGATTTACCTGTTTTTACAAGGAAATAAAATGTGAAAAAAATGTTTCTACATCCCATGGCCTTTCCCAACCATTTAAATTTTTCTCTTTCAGGGCTAACACTTTTGAAAAACAAATACAACGCCCACCCGGACCAATATATAAAGCTAAACGAACCGTTCACTGGGTACTCATACGTACGAAAATCCCTATTGATTTACCTGTTTTTACAAGGAAATAAAATGTAAAAAAAATATTTCTACATACCATGGCCTTTCTCAACCATTTAAATTTTTCTCTTACAGGTCTAACACTTCCGAAAAACCAATACAACGCCCACCCGGAACAATATATAAAGCTAAACGGACCGTTCACTGGGTACTTATCCGTACGAAAATCCCTATTGATTTACCTGTTTTTACAAGGAAATAAAATGTGAAAAAAATATTTCTACATCCCATGGCCCTTCCCAACCATTTAAATTTTTCTCTTACAGGTCTAACACGTCCGAAAAACCAATACAACGCCCATCCGGAACAATATATAAAGCTAAACGCACCGTTCACTGGGTACTTATCCGTACGAAAATCCCTATTGATTTACCTGTTTTTACAAGGAAATAAAATGTGAAAAAAATATTTTTACATCCCATGGCCCTTCCCAACCATTTAAATTTTTCTCTTACAGGTCTAACACGTCCGAAAAACCAATACAATGCCCATCCGGAACAATATATAAAGCTAAACGCACCGTTCACTGGGTACTTATCCGTACGAAAATCCCTATTGATTTACCTGTTTTTCCAAGGAAATAAAATGTGTAAACAATATTTCTACATCCCATGGCCTTTCCCAACGATTTAAATTTTTCTCTTACAGGTCTAACACTTCCGAAAAACCAATACAACGCCCACCCGGACCAATATATAAAGCTAAACGAACCGTTCACTGGGTACTCATACGTACGAAAATCCCTATTGATTTACCAGTTTTTACAAGGAAATAAAATGTAAAAAAAATATTTCTACATCCCATGGCCCTTCCCAACCATTTAAATTTTTCTCTTACAGGTCTAACACGTCCGAAAAACCAATACAACGCCCATCCGGAACAATATATAAAGCTAAACGCACCGTTCACTGGGTACTTATCCGTACGAAAATCCCTATTGATTTACCTATTTTTCCAAGGAAATAAAATGTGAAAACAATATTTCTACATCCCATGGCCTTTCCCAACCATTTAAATTTTTCTCTTACAGGTCTTACACTTCCGAAAAACCAATACAACGCCCACCCGGAACAATATATAAAGCTAAACGGATCGTTCACTGGGTACTTATCCGTACGAAAATCCCTATTGATTTACCTGTTTTTACAAGGAAATAAAATGTGAAAAAAATATTTCTACATCCCATGGCCCTTCCCAACCATTTAAATTTTTCTCTTACAGGTCTAACACGTCCGAAAAACCAATACAACGCCCATCCGGAACAATATATAAAGCTAAACGCACCGTTCACTAGGTACTTATCCGTACGAAAATCCCTATTGATTTACCAGTTTTTACAAGGAAATAAAATGTAAAAAAAATATTTCTACATCCCATGGCCCTTCCCAACCATTTAAATTTTTCTCTTACAGGTCTAACACGTCCGAAAAACCAATACAACGCCCATCCGGAACAATATATAAAGCTAAACGCACCGTTCACTGGGTACTTATCCGTACGAAAATCCCTATTGATTTACCTATTTTTCCAAGGAAATAAAATGTGAAAACAATATTTCTACATCCCATGGCCTTTCCCAACCATTTAAATTTTTCTCTTACAGGTCTAACACTTCTGAAAAACCAATACAACGCCCACCCGGAACAATATATAAAGCTAAACGGACCGTTCACTGGGTACTTATCCGTACGAAAATCCCTATTGATTTACCTGTTTTTACAAGGAAATAAAATGTGAAAAAAATGTTTCTACATCCCATGGCCTTTCCCAACCATTTAAATTTTTCTCTTACAGGTCTATCACTTTTGAAAAACAAATACAACGCCCACCCGGACCAATATATAAAGCTAAACGAACCGTTCACTGCGTACTCATACGTACGAAAATCCCTATTGATTTACCTGTTTTTACAAGGAAATAAAATGTAAAAAAAATATTTCTACATACCATGGCCTTTCTCAACCATTTAAATTTTTCTCTTACAGGTCTAACACTTCCGAAAAACCAATACAACGCCCACCCGGAACAATATATAAAGCTAAACGGACCGTTCACTGGGTACTTATCCGTACGAAAATCCCTATTGATTTACCTGTTTTTACAAGGAAATAAAATGTGAAAAAAATATTTCTACATCCCATGGCCCTTCCCAACCATTTAAATTTTTCTCTTACAGGTCTAACACGTCCGAAAAACCAATTCAACGCCCATCCGGAACGATATATAAAGCTAAACGCACCGTTCACTAGTTACTTATCCGTACGAAAATCCGTATTGATTTACCTGTTTTTACAAGGAAATAAAATGTGAAAAAAATATTTCTACATCCCATGGCCTTTCCCAACCATTTAAATTTTTCTCTTACAACTCTAACACTTCCGAAAAACCAATACAACGCTCACCCGGAACAATATATAAAGCTAAACGAACCGTTCACTGGGTACTTATCCGTACGAAAATCCTTATTGATCTACCTGTTTTTACAAGAAAATAAAATGTGAAAACAATATTTCTACATCCCATGGCCTTTCCCAAGCATTTAAATTTTTCTCTTACTGGTCTAACACTTCCGAAAAACCAATACAACGCCCACCCGGAACAATATAAAAAGCTAAACGAACCGTTCACTGGGTACTTATCCGTACGAAAATCCCTATTGATTTACCTGTTTTTCCAAGGAAATAAAATGTGAAAACAATATTTCTACATCCCATGGCCTTTCCCAACCATTTAAATTTTTCTCTTACAAGTCTAACACTTTCGAAAAACAAATACAACGCCCACCCGGAACAATATATAAAGCTAAACGAACCGTTCACTGGGTACTCATACGTACGAAAATCCCTATTGATTTACCTGTTTTTACAAGGAAATAAAATGTAAAAAAAATATTTCTACATACCATGGCCTTTCTCAACCATTTAAATTTTTCTCTTACAGGTCTAACACTTCCGAAAAACCAATACAACGCCCACCCGGAACAATATATAAAGCTAAACGGACCGTTCACTGGGTACTTATCCGTACGAAAATCCCTATTGATTTACCTGTTTTTACAAGGAAATAAAATGTGAAAAAAATATTTCTACATCCCATGGCCTTTCCCAACCATGTAAATTTTTCTCTTACAGGTCTAACACGTCCGAAAAACCAATACAACGCCCATCCGGAACAATATATAAAGCTAAACGCACCGTTCACTGGGTACTTATCCGTATGAAAATCCCTATTGATTTACCTGTTTTTACAAGGAAATAAAATGTGAAAAAAATATTTCTACATCCCATGGCCTTTCCCAACCATTTAAATTTTTCTCTTACAGGGCTAACACTTCCGAAAAACCAATAAAACGCCCACCCCGAACACTATATAAAGCTAAACGAACCGTTCACTGGGTACTTATACGCATGAAAATCCCTATTGATTTACCTGTTTTTACAAGGAAATAAAATGTGAAAAAAATATTTCTACATCCCATGGCCTTTCCCAACCATTTAAATTTTTCTCTTACAGGTCTAACACTTTCGAAAAACAAATACAACGCCCACCCGGAACAATATATAAAGCTAAACGAACCGTTCACTGGGTACTCATACGTACGAAAATCCCTATTGATTTACCTGTTTTTACAAGGAAATAAAATGTAAAAAAAATATTTCTACATACCATGGCCTTTCTCAACCATTTAAATTTTTCTCTTACAGGTCTAACACTTCCGAAAAACCAATACAACGCCCACCCGGAACAATATATAAAGCTAAACGGACCGTTCACTGGGTACTTATCCGTACGAAAATCCCTATTGATTTACCTGTTTTTACAAGGAAATAAAATGTGAAAAAAATATTTCTACATCCCATGGCCCTTCCCAACCATTTAAATTTTTCTCTTACAGGTCTAACACGTCCGAAAAACCAATACAACGCCCATCCGGAACAATATATAAAGCTAAACGCACCGTTCACTGGGTACTTATCCGTATGAAAATCCCTATTGATTTACCTGTTTTTACAAGGAAATAAAATGTGAAAAAAATATTTCTACATCCCATGGCCTTTCCCAACCATTTAAATTTTTCTCTTACAACTCTAACACTTCCGAAAAACCAATACAACGCTCACCCGGAACAATATATAAAGCTAAACGAACCGTTCACTGGGTACTTATCCGTACGAAAATCCTTATTGATCTACCTGTTTTTACAAGAAAATAAAATGTGAAAACAATATTTCTACATCCCATGGCCTTTCCCAAGCATTTAAATTTTTCTCTTACTGGTCTAACACTTCCGAAAAACCAATACAACGCCCACCCGGAACAATATAAAAAGCTAAACGAACCGTTCACTGGGTACTTATCCGTACGAAAATCCCTATTGATTGACCTGTTTTTCCAAGGAAATAAAATGTGAAAACAATATTTCTACATCCCATGGCCTTTCCCAACCATTTAAATTTTTCTCTTACAGGTCTAACACTTTCGAAAAACAAATACAACGCCCACCCGGAACAATATATAAAGCTAAACGAACCGTTCACTGGGTACTCATACGTACGAAAATCCCTATTGATTTACCTGTTTTTACAAGGAAATAAAATGTAAAAAAAATATTTCTACATACCATGGCCTTTCTCAACCATTTAAATTTTTCTCTTACAGGTCTAACACTTCCGAAAAACCAATACAACGCCCACCCGGAACAATATATAAAGCTAAACGGACCGTTCACTGGGTACTTATCCGTACGAAAATCCCTATTGATTTACCTGTTTTTACAAGGAATTAAAATGTGAAAAAAATATTTCTACATCCCATGGCCCTTCCCAACCATTTAAATTTTTCTCTTACAGGTCTAACACGTCCGAAAAACCAATACAACGCCCATCCGGAACAATATATAAAGCTAAACGCACCGTTCACTGGGTACTTATCCGTATGAAAATCCCTATTGATTTACCTGTTTTTACAAGGAAATAAAATGTGAAAAAAATATTTCTACATCCCATGGCCTTTCCCAACCATTTAAATTTTTCTCTTACAACTCTAACACTTCCGAAAAACCAATACAACGCTCACCCGGAACAATATATAAAGCTAAACGAACCGTTCACTGGGTACTTATCCGTACGAAAATCCTTATTGATCTACCTGTTTTTACAAGAAAATAAAATGTGAAAACAATATTTCTACATCCCATGGCCTTTCCCAAGCATTTAAATTTTTCTCTTACTGGTCTAACACTTCCGAAAAACCAATACAACGCCCACCCGGAACAATATAAAAAGCTAAACGAACCGTTCACTGGGTACTTATCCGTACGAAAATCCCTATTGATTTACCTGTTTTTCCAAGGAAATAAAATGTGAAAACAATATTTCTACATCCCATGGCCTTTCCCAACCATTTAAATTTTTCTCTTACAGGTCTATCACTTTTGAAAAACAAATACAACGCCCACCCGGACCAATATATAAAGCTAAACGAACCGTTCACTGCGTACTCATACGTACGAAAATCCCTATTGATTTACCTGTTTTTACAAGGAAATAAAATGTAAAAAAAATATTTCTACATACCATGGCCTTTCTCAACCATATAAATTTTTCTCTTACAGGTCTAACACTTCCGAAAAACCAATACAACGCCCACCCGGAACAATATATAAAGCTAAACGGACCGTTCACTGGGTACTTATCCGTACGAAAATCCCTATTGATTTACCTGTTTTTACAAGGAAATAAAATGTGAAAAAAATATTTCTACATCCCATGGCCCTTCCCAACCATTTAAATTTTTCTCTTACAGGTCTAACACGTCCGAAAAACCAATACAACGCCCATCCGGAACAATATATAAAGCTAAACGCACCGTTCACTAGTTACTTATCCGTACGAAAATCCGTATTGATTTACCTGTTTTTACAAGGAAATAAAATGTGAAAAAAATATTTTTACATCCCATGGCCCTTCCCAACCATTTAAATTTTTCTCTTACAGGTCTAACACGTCCGAAAAATCAATACAACTCCCATCCGGAACAATATATAAAGCTAAACGCACCGTTCACTGGGTACTTATCCGTACGAAAATCCCTATTGATTTACCTGTTTTTACAAGGAAATAAAATGTGAAAACAATATTTCTACATCCCATGGCCTTTCCCAAGCATTTAAATTTTTCTCTTACAGGTCTCACACTTCTGAAAAACCAATACAACGCCCACCCGGAACAATATATAAAGCTAAACGAACCGTTCACTGGGTACTTATCCGTACGAAAATCCCTATTGATTTACCTGTTTTTCCAAGGAAATAAAATGTGAAAACAATATTTCTACATCCCATGGCCTTTCCCAACCATTTAAATTTTTCTCTTACAGGTCTATCACTTTTGAAAAACAAATACAACGCCCACCCGGACCAATATATAAAGCTAAACGAACCGTTCACTGCGTACTTATCCGTACGAAAATCCCTATTGATTTACCTGTTTTTCCAAGGAAATAAAATGTGAAAACAATATTTCTACATCCCATGGCCTTTCCCAACCATTTAAATTTTTCTCTTACAGGTCTATCACTTTTGAAAAACAAATACAACGCCCACCCGGACCAATATATAAAGCTAAACGAACCGTTCACTGCGTACTCATACGTACGAAAATCCCTATTGATTTACCTGTTTTTACAAGGAAATAAAATGTAAAAAAAATATTTCTACATACCATGGCCTTTCTCAACCATTTAAATTTTTCTCTTACAGGTCTAACACTTCCGAAAAACCAATACAACGCCCACCCGGAACAATATATAAAGCTAAACGGACCGTTCACTGGGTACTTATCCGTACGAAAATCCCTATTGATTTACCTGTTTTTACAAGGAAATAAAATGTGAAAAAAATATTTCTACATCCCATGGCCCTTCCCAACCATTTAAATTTTTCTCTTACAGGTCTAACACGTCCGAAAAACCAATACAACGCCCATCCGGAACAATATATAAAGCTAAACGCACCGTTCACTAGTTACTTATCCGTACGAAAATCCGTATTGATTTACCTGTTTTTACAAGGAAATAAAATGTGAAAAAAATATTTTTACATCCCGTGGCCCTTCCCAACCATTTAAATTTTTCTCTTACAGGTCTAACACGTCCGAAAAATCAATACAACTCCCATCCGGAACAATATATAAAGCTAAACGCACCGTTCACTGGGTACTTATCCGTACGAAAATCCCTATTGATTTACCTGTTTTTACAAGGAAATAAAATGTGAAAACAATATTTCTACATCCCATGGCCTTTCCCAAGCATTTAAATTTTTCTCTTACAGGTCTCACACTTCTGAAAAACCAATAAAACGCCCACCCGGAACAATATATAAAGCTAAACGAACCGTTCACTGGGTACTTATCCGTACGAAAATCCCTATTGATTTACCTGTTTTTCCAAGGAAATAAAATGTGAAAACAATATTTCTACATCCCATGGCCTTTCCCAACGATTTAAATTTTTCTCTTACAGGTCTAACACTTCCGAAAAACCAATACAACACCCAACCGGAACAATATATAAAGCTAAACGAACCGTTCACTGGGTACTTATCTGTACGAAAATCCCTATAGATTTACCTGTTTTTACAAGGAAATAAAATGTGAAAAAAATGTTTCTACATCCCATGGCCTTTCCCAACCATTTAAATTTTTCTCTTACAGGGCTAACACTTCCGAAAAACCAATAAAACGCCTACCCCGAACACTATATAAAGCTAAACGAACCGTTCACTGGGTACTTATACGCATGAAAATCCCTATTGATTTACCTGTTTTTACAAGGAAATAAAATGTGAAAAAAATATTTCTACATCCCATGGCCTTTCCCAACCATTTAAATTTTTCTCTTACAGGTCTAACACTTTCGAAAAACAAATACAACGCCCACCCGGAACAATATATAAAGCTAAACGAACCGTTCACTGGGTACTCCTACGTACGAAAATCCCTATTGATTTACCTGTTTTTACAAGAAAATAAAATGTGAAAACAATATTTCTACATCCCATGGCCTTTCCCAAGCATTTAAATTTTTCTCTTACTGGTCTAACACTTCCGAAAAACCAATACAACGCCCACCCGGAACAATATAAAAAGCTAAACGAACCGTTCACTGGGTACTTATCCGTACGAAAATCCTTATTGATCTACCTGTTTTTACAAGAAAATAAAATGTGAAAACAATATTTCTACATCCCATGGCCTTTCCCAAGCATTTAAATTTTTCTCTTACTGGTCTAACACTTCCGAAAAACCAATACAACGCCCACCCGGAACAATATAAAAAGCTAAACGAACCGTTCACTGGGTACTTATCCGTACGAAAATCCCTATTGATTTACCTGTTTTTCCAAGGAAATAAAATGTGAAAACAATATTTCTACATCCCATGGCCTTTCCCAACCATTTAAATTTTTCTCTTACAGGTCTATCACTTTTGAAAAACAAATACAACGCCCACCCGGACCAATATATAAAGCTAAACGAACCGTTCACTGCGTACTCATACGTACGAAAATCCGTATTGATTTACCTGTTTTTACAAGGAAATAAAATGTGAAAAAAATATTTTTACATCCCATGGCCCTTCCCAACCATTTAAATTTTTCTCTTACAGGTCTAACACGTCCGAAAAATCAATACAACTCCCATCCGGAACAATATATAAAGCTAAACGCACCGTTCACTGGGTACTTATCCGTACGAAAATCCCTATTGATTTACCTGTTTTTACAAGGAAATAAAATGTGAAAACAATATTTCTACATCCCATGGCCTTTCCCAAGCATTTAAATTTTTCTCTTACAGGTCTCACACTTCTGAAAAACCAATACAACGCCCACCCGGAACAATATATAAAGCTAAACGAACCGTTCACTGGGTACTTATCCGTACGAAAATCCCTATTGATTTACCTGTTTTTCCAAGGAAATAAAATGTGAAAACAATATTTCTACATCCCATGGCCTTTCCCAACCATTTAAATTTTTCTCTTACAGGTCTATCACTTTTGAAAAACAAATACAACGCCCACCCGGACCAATATATAAAGCTAAACGAACCGTTCACTGCGTACTTATCCGTACGAAAATCCCTATTGATTTACCTGTTTTTCCAAGGAAATAAAATGTGAAAACAATATTTCTACATCCCATGGCCTTTCCCAACCATTTAAATTTTTCTCTTACAGGTCTATCACTTTTGAAAAACAAATACAACGCCCACCCGGACCAATATATAAAGCTAAACGAACCGTTCACTGCGTACTCATACGTACGAAAATCCCTATTGATTTACCTGTTTTTACAAGGAAATAAAATGTAAAAAAAATATTTCTACATACCATGGCCTTTCTCAACCATTTAAATTTTTCTCTTACAGGTCTAACACTTCCGAAAAACCAATACAACGCCCACCCGGAACAATATATAAAGCTAAACGGACCGTTCACTGGGTACTTATCCGTACGAAAATCCCTATTGATTTACCTGTTTTTACAAGGAAATAAAATGTGAAAAAAATATTTCTACATCCCATGGCCCTTCCCAACCATTTAAATTTTTCTCTTACAGGTCTAACACGTCCGAAAAACCAATACAACGCCCATCCGGAACAATATATAAAGCTAAACGCACCGTTCACTAGTTACTTATCCGTACGAAAATCCGTATTGATTTACCTGTTTTTACAAGGAAATAAAATGTGAAAAAAATATTTTTACATCCCGTGGCCCTTCCCAACCATTTAAATTTTTCTCTTACAGGTCTAACACGTCCGAAAAATCAATACAACTCCCATCCGGAACAATATATAAAGCTAAACGCACCGTTCACTGGGTACTTATCCGTACGAAAATCCCTATTGATTTACCTGTTTTTACAAGGAAATAAAATGTGAAAACAATATTTCTACATCCCATGGCCTTTCCCAAGCATTTAAATTTTTCTCTTACAGGTCTCACACTTCTGAAAAACCAATAAAACGCCCACCCGGAACAATATATAAAGCTAAACGAACCGTTCACTGGGTACTTATCCGTACGAAAATCCCTATTGATTTACCTGTTTTTCCAAGGAAATAAAATGTGAAAACAATATTTCTACATCCCATGGCCTTTCCCAACGATTTAAATTTTTCTCTTACAGGTCTAACACTTCCGAAAAACCAATACAACACCCAACCGGAACAATATATAAAGCTAAACGAACCGTTCACTGGGTACTTATCTGTACGAAAATCCCTATAGATTTACCTGTTTTTACAAGGAAATAAAATGTGAAAAAAATGTTTCTACATCCCATGGCCTTTCCCAACCATTTAAATTTTTCTCTTACAGGGCTAACACTTCCGAAAAACCAATAAAACGCCTACCCCGAACACTATATAAAGCTAAACGAACCGTTCACTGGGTACTTATACGCATGAAAATCCCTATTGATTTACCTGTTTTTACAAGGAAATAAAATGTGAAAAAAATATTTCTACATCCCATGGCCTTTCCCAACCATTTAAATTTTTCTCTTACAGGTCTAACACTTTCGAAAAACAAATACAACGCCCACCCGGAACAATATATAAAGCTAAACGAACCGTTCACTGGGTACTCCTACGTACGAAAATCCCTATTGATTTACCTGTTTTTACAAGAAAATAAAATGTGAAAACAATATTTCTACATCCCATGGCCTTTCCCAAGCATTTAAATTTTTCTCTTACTGGTCTAACACTTCCGAAAAACCAATACAACGCCCACCCGGAACAATATAAAAAGCTAAACGAACCGTTCACTGGGTACTTATCCGTACGAAAATCCCTATTGATTTACCTGTTTTTCCAAGGAAATAAAATGTGAAAACAATATTTCTACATCCCATGGCCTTTCCCAACCATTTAAATTTTTCTCTTACAGGTCTAACACTTCCGAAAAACCAATACAACGCCCACCCGGAACAATATATAAAGCTAAACGAACCATTCACTGGGTACTTATCCGTACGAAAATCCCTATTGATTTACCTGTTTTTACAAGGAAATAAAATGTGAAAAAAATATTTCTACATCCCATGGCCTTTCCCAACCATTTAAATGTTTCTCTTACAAGTCTAACACTTCCGAAAAACCAATACAACGCCCAACCGGAACAATATATAAAGCTAAACGAACCGTTCACTGGGTACTTATCGGTACGAAAATCCCTATAGATTTACCTGTTTTTACAAGGAAATAAAATGTGAAAAAAATGTTTCTACATCCCATGGCCTTTCCCAACCATTTAAATTTTTCTCTTACAGGGCTAACACTTTTGAAAAACAAATACAACGCCCACCCGGACCAATATATAAAGCTAAACGAACCGTTCACTGGGTACTCATACGTACGAAAATCCCTATTGATTTACCTGTTTTTACAAGGAAATAAAATGTAAAAAAAATATTTCTACATACCATGGCCTTTCTCAACCATTTAAATTTTTCTCTTACAGGTCTAACACTTCCGAAAAACCAATACAACGCCCACCCGGAACAATATATAAAGCTAAACGTACCGTTCACTGGGTACTTATCCGTACGAAAATCCCTATTGATTTACCTGTTTTTACAAGGAAATAAAATGTGAAAAAAATATTTCTACATCCCATGGCCCTTCCCAACCATTTAAATTTTTCTCTTACAGGTCTAACACGTCCGAAAAACCAATACAACGCCCATCCGGAACAATATATAAAGCTAAACGCACCGTTCACTGGGTACTTATCCGTACGAAAATCCCTATTGATTTACCTGTTTTTACAAGGAAATAAAATGTGAAAAAAATATTTTTACATCCCATGGCCCTTCCCAACCATTTAAATTTTTCTCTTACATGTCTAACACGTCCGAAAAACCAATACAATGCCTATCCGGAACAATATATAAAGCTAAACGCACCGTTCACTGGGTACTTATCCGTACGAAAATCCCTATTGATTTACCTGTTTTTCCAAGGAAATAAAATGTGAAAACAATATTTCTACATCCCATGGCCTTTCCCAAGCATTTAAATTTTTCTCTTACAGGTCTCACACTTCTGAAAAACCAATACAACGCCCACCCGGAACAATATATAAAGCTAAACGAACCGTTCACTGGGTACTTATCCGTACGAAAATCCCTATTGATTTACCTGTTTTTCCAAGGAAATAAAATGTGAAAACAATATTTCGACATCCCATGGCCTTTCCCAACGATTTAAATTTTTCTCTTACAGGTCTAACACTTCCCAAAAACCAATACAACGCCCACCCGGAACAATATATAAAGCTAAACGAACCGTTCACTGGGTACTTATCCGTACGAAAATCCCTATTGATTTACCTGTTTTTTCAAGGAAATAAAATGTGAAAAAAATATTTCTACATCCCATGGCCATTCCCAACCATTTAAATTTTTCTCTTACAAGTCTAACACTTCCGAAAAACCAATACAACGCCCAACCGGAACAATATATAAAGCTAAACGAACCGTTCACTGGGTACTTATATGTACGAAAATCCCTATAGATTTACCTCTTTTTACAAGGAAATAAAATGTGAAAAAAATGTTTCTATATCCCATGGCCTTTCCCAACCATTTAAATTTTTCTCTTACAGGGCTAACACTTCCGAAAAACCAATACAACGCCCACCCGGAACACTATATAAAGCTAAACGAACCGTTCACTGGGTACTTATATGCACGAAAATCCCTATTGATTTACCTGTTTTTACAAGGAAATAAAATGTGAAAAAAATATTTCGACATCCCATGGCCTTTCCCAACGATTTAAATTTTTCTCTTACAGGTCTAACACTTCCGAAAAACCAATACAACGCCCACCCGGAACAATATATAAAGCTAAACGAACCGTTCACTGGGTACTCCTACGTACGAAAATCCCTATTGATTTACCTGTTTTTACAAGAAAATAAAATGTGAAAACAATATTTCTACATCCCATGGCCTTTCCCAAGCATTTAAATTTTTCTCTTACTGGTCTAACACTTCCGAAAAACCAATACAACGCCCACCCGGAACAATATAAAAAGCTAAACGAACCGTTCACTGGGTACTTATCCGTACGAAAATCCCTATTGATTTACCTGTTTTTCCAAGGAAATAAAATGTGAAAACAATATTTCTACATCCCATGGCCTTTCCCAACCATTTAAATTTTTCTCTTACAGGTCTAACACTTCCGAAAAACCAATACAACGCCCACCCGGAACAATATATAAAGCTAAACGAACCATTCACTGGGTACTTATCCGTACGAAAATCCCTATTGATTTACCTGTTTTTACAAGGAAATAAAATGTGAAAAAAATATTTCTACATCCCATGGCCTTTCCCAACCATTTAAATGTTTCTCTTACAAGTCTAACACTTCCGAAAAACCAATACAACGCCCAACCGGAACAATATATAAAGCTAAACGAACCGTTCACTGGGTACTTATCGGTACGAAAATCCCTATAGATTTACCTGTTTTTACAAGGAAATAAAATGTGAAAAAAATGTTTCTACATCCCATGGCCTTTCCCAACCATTTAAATTTTTCTCTTACAGGGCTAACACTTTTGAAAAACAAATACAACGCCCACCCGGACCAATATATAAAGCTAAACGAACCGTTCACTGGGTACTCATACGTACGAAAATCCCTATTGATTTACCTGTTTTTACAAGGAAATAAAATGTAAAAAAAATATTTCTACATACCATGGCCTTTCTCAACCATTTAAATTTTTCTCTTACAGGTCTAACACTTCCGAAAAACCAATACAACGCCCACCCGGAACAATATATAAAGCTAAACGTACCGTTCACTGGGTACTTATCCGTACGAAAATCCCTATTGATTTACCTGTTTTTACAAGGAAATAAAATGTGAAAAAAATATTTCTACATCCCATGGCCCTTCCCAACCATTTAAATTTTTCTCTTACAGGTCTAACACGTCCGAAAAACCAATACAACGCCCATCCGGAACAATATATAAAGCTAAACGCACCGTTCACTGGGTACTTATCCGTACGAAAATCCCTATTGATTTACCTGTTTTTACAAGGAAATAAAATGTGAAAAAAATATTTTTACATCCCATGGCCCTTCCCAACCATTTAAATTTTTCTCTTACATGTCTAACACGTCCGAAAAACCAATACAATGCCTATCCGGAACAATATATAAAGCTAAACGCACCGTTCACTGGGTACTTATCCGTACGAAAATCCCTATTGATTTACCTGTTTTTCCAAGGAAATAAAATGTGTAAACAATATTTCTACATCCCATGGCCTTTCCCAAGCATTTAAATTTTTCTCTTACAGGTCTCACACTTCTGAAAAACCAATACAACGCCCACCCGGAACAATATATAAAGCTAAACGAACCGTTCACTGGGTACTTATCCGTACGAAAATCCCTATTGATTTACCTGTTTTTCCAAGGAAATAAAATGTGAAAACAATATTTCGACATCCCATGGCCTTTCCCAACGATTTAAATTTTTCTCTTACAGGTCTAACACTTCCCAAAAACCAATACAACGCCCACCCGGAACAATATATAAAGCTAAACGAACCGTTCACTGGGTACTTATCCGTACGAAAATCCCTATTGATTTACCTGTTTTTTCAAGGAAATAAAATGTGAAAAAAATATTTCTACATCCCATGGCCTTTCCCAACCATTTAAATTTTTCTCTTACAAGTCTAACACTTCCGAAAAACCAATACAACGCCCAACCGGAACAATATATAAAGCTAAACGAACCGTTCACTGGGTACTTATATGTACGAAAATCCCTATAGATTTACCTCTTTTTACAAGGAAATAAAATGTGAAAAAAATGTTTCTATATCCCATGGCCTTTCCCAACCATTTAAATTTTTCTCTTACAGGGCTAACACTTCCGAAAAACCAATACAACGCCCACCCGGAACACTATATAAAGCTAAACGAACCGTTCACTGGGTACTTATATGCACGAAAATCCCTATTGATTTACCTGTTTTTACAAGGAAATAAAATGTGAAAAAAATATTTCGACATCCCATGGCCTTTCCCAACGATTTAAATTTTTCTCTTACAGGTCTAACACTTCCGAAAAACCAATACAACGCCCACCCGGAACAATATATAAAGCTAAACGAACCGTTCACTGGGTACTTATCCGTACGAAAATCCCTATTGATTTACCTGTTTTTTCAAGGAAATAAAATGTGAAAAAAATATTTCTACATCCCATGGCCTTTCCCAACCATTTAAATTTTTCTCTTACAAGTCTAACACTTCCGAAAAACCAATACAACGCCCAACCGGAACAATATATAAAGCTAAACGAACCGTTCACTGGGTACTTATATGTACGAAAATCCCTATAGATTTACCTGTTTTTACAAGGAAATAAAATGTGAAAAAAATGTTTCTACAACCCATGGCCTTTCCCAACCATTTAAATTTTTCTCTTACAGGGCTAACACTTCCGAAAAACCAATACAACGCCCACCCGGAACACTATATAAAGCTAAACGAACCGTTCACTGGGTACTTATATGCACGAAAATCCCTATTGATTTACCTGTTTTTACAAGGAAATAAAATGTGAAAAAAATATTTCTACATCCCATGGCCCTTCCCAACCATTTAAATTTTTCTCTTACAGGTCTAACACGTCCGAAAAACCAATACAACGCCCATCCGGAACAATATATAAAGCTAAACGCACCGTTCACTGGGTACTTATCCGTACGAAAATCCCTATTGATTTACCTGTTTTTACAAGGAAATAAAATGTGAAAAAAATATTTCTCCATCCCATGGCCTTTCCCAACCATTTAAATTTTTCTCTTACAAGTCTAACACTTCTGAAAAACCAATACAACGCCCACCCGGAACACTATATAAAGCTAAACGAACCGTTCACTGGGTACTTATACGCACGAAAATCCCTATTGATTTACCTGTTTTTACAAGGAAATAAAATGTGAAAAAAATATTTCTACATCCCATGGCCTTTCCCAACCATTTAAATTTTTCTCTACAGGTCTAACACTTTCGAAAAACAAATACAACGCCCACCCGGACCAATATATAAAGCTAAACGAACCGTTCACTGGATACTCATACGTACGAAAATCCCTATTGATTTACCTGTTTTTACAAGGAAATAAAATGTGAAAAAAATATTTCTACATTCCATGGCCCTTCCCAACCATTTAAATTTTTCTCTTACAGGTCTAACACGTCCGAAAAACCAATACAACGCCCATCCGGAACAATATATAAAGCTAAACGCACCGTTCACTGGGTACTTATCCGTACGAAAATCCCTATTGATTTACCTGTTTTTACAAGGAAATAAAATGTGAAAAAAATATTTCTCCATCCCATGGCCTTTCCCAACCATTTAAATTTTTCTCTTACAAGTCTAACACTTCTGAAAAACCAATACAACGCCCACCCGGAACACTATATAAAGCTAAACGCACCGTTCACTGGGTACTTATCCGTACGAAAATCCCTATTGATTTACCTGTTTTTCCAAGGAAATAAAATGTGAAAAAAATATTTTTACATCCCATGGCCCTTCCCAACCATTTAAATTTTTCTCTTACATGTCTAACACGTCCGAAAAACCAATACAATGCCTATCCGGAACAATATATAAAGCTAAACGCACCGTTCACTGGGTACTTATCCGTACGAAAATCCCTATTGATTTACCTGTTTTTCCAAGGAAATAAAATGTGAAAACAATATTTCTACATCCCATGGCCTTTCCCAAGCATTTAAATTTTTCTCTTACAGGTCTCACACTTCTGAAAAACCAATACAACGCCCACCCGGAACAATATATAAAGCTAAACGAACCGTTCACTGGGTACTTATCCGTACGAAAATCCCTATTGATTTACCTGTTTTTTCAAGGAAATAAAATGTGAAAAAAATATTTCTACATCCCATGGCCTTTCCCAACCATTTAAATTTTTCTCTTACAAGTCTAACACTTCCGAAAAACCAATACAACGCCCAACCGGAACAATATATAAAGCTAAACGAACCGTTCACTGGGTACTTATATGTACGAAAATCCCTATAGATTTACCTGTTTTTACAAGGAAATAAAATGTGAAAAAAATGTTTCTACAACCCATGGCCTTTCCCAACCATTTAAATTTTTCTCTTACAGGGCTAACACTTCCGAAAAACCAATACAACGCCCACCCGGAACACTATATAAAGCTAAACGAACCGTTCACTGAGTACTTATATGCACGAAAATCCCTATTGATTTACCTGTTTTTACAAGGAAATAAAATGTGAAAAAAATATTTCTACATCCCATGGCCCTTCCCAACCATTTAAATTTTTCTCTTACAGGTCTAACACGTCCGAAAAACCAATACAACGCCCATCCGGAACAATATATAAAGCTAAACGCACCGTTCACTGGGTACTTATCCGTACGAAAATCCCTATTGATTTACCTGTTTTTACAAGGAAATAAAATGTGAAAAAAATATTTCTCCATCCCATGGCCTTTCCCAACCATTTAAATTTTTCTCTTACAAGTCTAACACTTCTGAAAAACCAATACAACGCCCACCCGGAACACTATATAAAGCTAAACGAACCGTTCACTGGGTACTTATACGCACGAAAATCCCTATTGATTTACCTGTTTTTACAAGGAAATAAAATGTGAAAAAAATATTTCTACATCCCATGGCCTTTCCCAACCATTTAAATTTTTCTCTACAGGTCTAACACTTTCTAAAAACAAATACAACGCCCACCCGGACCAATATATAAAGCTAAACGAACCGTTCACTGGGTACTCATACGTACGAAAATCCCTATTGATTTACCTGTTTTTACAAGGAAATAAAATGTGAAAAAAATATTTCTACATTCCATGGCCCTTCCCAACCATTTAAATTTTTCTCTTACAGGTCTAACACGTCCGAAAAACCAATACAACGCCCATCCGGAACAATATATAAAGCTAAACGCACCGTTCACTGGGTACTTATCCGTACGAAAATCCCTATTGATTTACCTGTTTTTACAAGGAAATAAAATGTGAAAAAATATTGCTCCATCCCATGGCCTTTCCCAACCATTTAAATTTTTCTCTTACAAGTCTAACACTTCTGAAAAACCAATACAACGCCCACCCGGAACACTATATAAAGCTAAACGAACCGTTCACTGGGTACTTATACGCACGAAAATCCCTATTGATATACCTGTTTTTACAAGGAAATAAAATGTGAAAAAAATATTTCTACATCCCATGGCCTTTCCCAACCATTTAAATTTTTCTCTACAGGTCTAACACTTTCGAAAAACAAATACAACGCCCACCCGGACCAATATATAAAGCTAAACGAACCGTTCACTGGGTACTCATACGTACGAAAATCCCTATTGATTTACCAGTTTTTACAAGGAAATAAAATGTAAAAAAAATATTTCTACATCCCATGGCCCTTCCCAACCATTTAAATTTTTCTCTTACAGGTCTAACACGTCCGAAAAACCAATACAACGCCCATCCGGAACAATATATAAAGCTAAACGCACCGTTCACTGGGTACTTATCCGTACGAAAATCCCTATTGATTTACCTGTTTTTCCAAGGAAATAAAATGTGAAAACAATATTTCTACATCCCATGGCCTTTCCCAACCATTTAAATTTTTCTCTTACAGGTCTAACACTTCCGAAAAACCAATACAACGCCCACCCGGAACAATATATAAAGCTAAACGAACCGTTCACTGGGTACTTATCCGTACGAAAATCCCTATTGATTTACCTGTTTTTCCAAGGAAATAAAATGTGAAAAAAATATTTCTACATCCCATGGCCTTTCCCAACCATTTAAATTTTTCTCTTACAAGTCTAACACTTCCGAAAAACCAATACAACGCCCAACCGGAACAATATATAAAGCTAAACGAACCGTTCACTGGGTACTTATCCGAACGAAAATCCCTATAGATTTACCTGTTTTTACAAGGAAATAAAATGTGAAAAAAATGTTTCTACATCCCATGGCCTTTCCCAACCATTTAAATTTTTCTCTTACAGGTCTATCACTTTTGAAAAACAAATACAACGCCCACCCGGACCAATATATAAAGCTAAACGAACCGTTCACTGCGTACTCATACGTACGAAAATCCCTATTGATTTACCTGTTTTTACAAGGAAATAAAATGTAAAAAAAATGTTTCTACATACCATGGCCTTTCTCAACCATTTAAATTTTTCTCTTACAGGTCTAACACTTCCGAAAAACCAATACAACGCCCACCCGGAACAATATATAAAGCTAAACTGACCGTTCACTGGGTACTTATCCGTACGAAAATCCCTATTTATTTACCTGTTTTTACAAGGAAATAAAATGTGAAAAAAATATTTCTACATCCCATGGCCCTTCCCAACCATTTAAATTTTTCTCTTACAGGTCTAACACGTCCGAAAAATCAATACAACTCCCATCCGGAACAATATATAAAGCTAAACGCACCGTTCACTGGGTACTTATCCGTACGAAAATCCCTATTGATTTACCTGTTTTTACAAGGAAATAAAATGTGAAAACAATATTTCTACATCCCATGGCCTTTCCCAAGCATTTAAATTTTTCTCTTACAGGTCTCACACTTCGGAAAAACCAATACAACGCCCACCCGGAACAATATATAAAGCTAAACGAACCGTTCACTGGGTACTTATCCGTACGAAAATCCCTATTGATTTACCTGTTTTTTCAAGGAAATAAAATGTAAAAAAAATGTTTCTACATACCATGGCCTTTCTCAACCATTTAAATTTTTCTCTTACAGGTCTAACACTTCCGAAAAACCAATACAACGCCCACCTGGAACAATATATAAAGCTAAACTGACCGTTCACTGGGTACTTATCCGTACGAAAATCCGTATTGATTTACCTGTTTTTACAAGGAAATAAAATGTGAAAAAAATATTTTTACATCCCATGGCCCTTCCCAACCATTTAAATTTTTCTCTTACAGGTCTAACACGTCCGAAAAATCAATACAACTCCCATCCGGAACAATATATAAAGCTAAACGCACCGTTCACTGGGTACTTATCCGTACGAAAATCCCTATTGATTTACCTGTTTTTACAAGGAAATAAAATGTGAAAACAATATTTCTACATCCCATGGCCTTTCCCAAGCATTTAAATTTTTCTCTTACAGGTCTCACACTTCGGAAAAACCAATACAACGCCCACCCGGAACAATATATAAAGCTAAACGAACCGTTCACTGGGTACTTATCCGTACGAAAATCCCTATTGATTTACCTGTTTTTACAACGAAATAAAATGTGAAAAAAATGTTTCTACATCCCATGGCCTTTCCCAACCATTTAAAATTTTCTCTTACAGGGCTAACACTTCCGAAAAACCAATACAACGCCCACCCGGACCAATATATAAAGCTAAACGAACCGTTCACTGGGTCCTCATACGTACGAAAATCCCTATTGATTTACCTGTTTTTACAAGGAAATAAAATGTGAAAAAAATATTTCTACATCCCATGGCCTTTCCCAACCATTTAAATTTTTCTCTTAAAGGTCTAACACTTCCGAAAAACCAATACAACGCCCACCCGGAACAATATATAAAGCTAAACGGACCGTTCACTGGGTACTTATCCGTACGAAAATCCCTACTGATTTACCTGTTTTTACAAGGAAATAAAATGTGAAAAAAATATTTCTACATCCCATGGCCCTTCCCAACCATTTAAATTTTTCTCTTACAGGTCTAACACGTCCGAAAAACCAATACAACGCCCATCCGGAACAATATATAAAGCTAAACGCACCGTTCACTGGGTACTTATCCGTACGAAAATCCCTATTGATTTACCTGTTTTTACAAGGAAATAAAATGTGAAAAAAATATTTCTACATCCCATGGCCCTTCCCAACCATTTAAATTTTTCTGTTACAAGTCTAACACTTCCGAAAAACCAATACAACGCCCAACCGGAACAATATATAAAGCTAAACGAACCGTTAACTGGGTACTTATCCGTACGAAAATCCCTATAGATTTACCTGTTTTTACAAGGAAATAAAATGTGAAAAAAATATTTCTACATCCCATGGCCTTTCCCAACCATTTAAATTTTTCTCTTACAGGTCTAACACTTCCGAAAAACCAATGCAACGCTCAACCGGAACAATATATAAAGCTAAACGAACCGTTCACTGGGTACTCATACGTACGAAAATCCCTATTGATTTACTTGTTTTTACAAGGAAATAAAATGTGAAAATAATATTTCTACATCCCATGGCCTTTCCCAACCATTTAAATTTTTCTCTTACAGGTCTAACACTTCCGAAAAACCAATACAACGCCCACCCGGAACAATATATAAAGCTAAACGAACCGTTCACTGGGTACTCATACGTACGAAAATCCCTATTGATTTACCTGTTTTTAGAAGGAAATAAAATGTGAAAAAAATATTTCTACATCCCATGGCCTTTCCCAACCATTTAAATTTTTCTCTTACAGGTCTAACACTTCCGAAAAACCAATACAACGCCCACCCGGAACAATATATAAAGCTAAACGAACCGTTCACTGGGTACTTATCCGTACGAAAATCCCTATAGATTTACCTGTTTTTACAAGGAAATAAAATGTGAAAAAAATATTTCTACATCCCATGGCCTTTCTCAACCATTTAAATATTTCTCTTACAGGTCTAACACGTCCGAAAAACCAATACAACGCCCATCCGGAACAATATACAAAGCTAAACTCACCGTTCACTGGGTACTTATCCGTACGAAAATCCGTATTGATTTACCTGTTTTTACAAGGAAATAAAATGTGAAAAAAATATTTCTACATCCCATGGCCCTTCCCAACCATTTAAATTTTTCTCTTACAGGTCTAACACGTCCGAAAAATGAATACAACTCCCATCCGGAACAATATATAAAGCTAAACGCACCGTTCACTGGGTACTTATCCGTACGAAAATCCCTATTGATTTACCTGTTTTTACAAGGAAATAAAATGTGAAAACAATATTTCTACATCCCATGGCCTTTCCCAAGCATTTAAATTTTTCTCTTACAGGTCTCACACTTCTGAAAAACCAATACAACGCCCACCCGGAACAATATATAAAGCTAAACGAACCGTTCACTGGGTACTTATCCGTACGAAAATCCCTATTGATTTACCTGTTTTTCCAAGAAAATAAAATGTGAAAACAATATTTCTACATCCCATGGCCTTTCCCAACGATTTAAATTTTTCTCTTACAGGTCTAACACTTCTGAAAAACCAATACAACGCCCACCCGGAACAATATATAAAGCTAAATGAACCGTTCACTGGGTACTTATCCATACGAAAATCCCTATAGATTTACCTGTTTTTACAAGGAAATAAAATGTGAAAAAAATGTTTCTACATCCCATGGCCTTTCCCAACCATTTAAATTTTTCTCTTACAGGTCTATCACTTTTGAAAAACAAATACAACGCCCACCCGGACCAATATATAAAGCTAAACGAACCGTTCACTGCGTACTCATACGTACGAAAATCCCTATTGATTTACCTGTTTTTACAAGGAAATAAAATGTAAAAAAAATATTTCTACATACCATGGCCTTTCTCAACCATTTAAATTTTTCTCTTACAGGTCTAACACTTCCGAAAAACCAATACAACGCCCACCCGGAACAATATATAAAGCTAAACGGACCGTTCACTGGGTACTTATCCGTACGAAAATCCCTATTGATTTACCTGTTTTTACAAGGAATTAAAATGTGAAAAAAATATTTCTACATCCCATGGCCCTTCCCAACCATTTAAATTTTTCTCTTACAGGTCTAACACGTCCGAAAAACCAATACAACGCCCATCCGGAACAATATACAAAGCTAAACTCACCCTTCACTGGGTACTTATCCGTACGAAAATCCGTATTGATTTACCTGTTTTTACAAGGAAATAAAATGTGAAAAAAATATTTCTACATCCCATGGCCCTTCCCAACCATTTAAATTTTTCTCTTACAGGTCTAACACGTCCGAAAAATGAATACAACTCCCATCCGGAACAATATATAAAGCTAAACGCACCGTTCACTGGGTACTTATCCGTACGAAAATCCCTATTGATTTACCTGTTTTTACAAGGAAATAAAATGTGAAAACAATATTTCTACATCCCATGGCCTTTCCCAAGCATTTAAATTTTTCTCTTACAGGTCTCACACTTCTGAAAAACCAATACAACGCCCACCCGGAACAATATATAAAGCTAAACGAACCGTTCACTGGGTACTTATCCGTACGAAAATCCCTATTGATTTACCTGTTTTTCCAAGAAAATAAAATGTGAAAACAATATTTCTACATCCCATGGCCTTTCCCAACGATTTAAATTTTTCTCTTACAGGTCTAACACTTCTGAAAAACCAATACAACGCCCACCCGGAACAATATATAAAGCTAAATGAACCGTTCACTGGGTACTTATCCGTACGAAAATCCCTATTGATTTACCTGTTTTTACAAGGAAATAAAATGTGAAAAAAATGTTTCTACATCCCATGGCCTTTCCCAACCATTTAAAATTTTCTCTTACAGGGCTAACACTTCTGAAAAACCAATACAACGCCCACCCGGACCAATATATAAAGCTAAACGAACCGTTCACTGGGTACTCATACGTACGAAAATCCCTATTGATTTACCTGTTTTTACAAGGAAATAAAATGTGAAAAAAATATTTCTACATCCCATGGCCTTTCCCAACCATTTAAATTTTTCTCTTACAGGTCTAACACTTCCGAAAAACCAATACAACGCCCACCCGGAACAATATATAAAGCTAAACGGACCGTTCACTGGGTACTTATCCGTACGAAAATCCCTATTGATTTACCTGTTTTTACAAGGAAATAAAATGTGAAAAAAATATTTCTACATCCCATGGCCCTTCCCAACCATTTAAATTTTTCTCTTACAGGTCTAACACGTCTGAAAAACCAATACAACGCCCATCCGGAACAATATATAAAGCTAAACGCACCGTTCACTGGGTACTTATCCGTACGAAAATCCCTATTGATTTACCTGTTTTTACAAGGAAATAAAATGTGAAAAAAATATTTCTACATCCCATGGCCTTTCCCAACCATTTAAATTTTTCTCTTACAAGTCTAACACTTCCGAAAAACCAATACAACGCCCAACCGGAACAATATATAAAGCTAAACGAACCGTTCACTGGGTACTTATCCGTACGAAAATCCCTATAGATTTACCTGTTTTTACAAGGAAATCAAATGTGAAAAAAATATTTCTACATCCCATGGCCTTTCCCAACCATTTAAATTTTTCTCTTACAGGTCTAACACTTCCGAAAAACCAATACAACGCTCAACCGGAACAATATATAAAGCTAAACGAACCGTTCACTGGGTACTCATACGTACGAAAATCCCTATTGATTTACCTGTTTTTACAAGGAAATAAAATGTGAAAAAAATATTTCTACATCCCATGGCCTTTCCCAACCATTTAAATTTTTCTCTTACAGGTCTAACACTTCCGAAAAACCAATACAACGCCCACCCGGAACAATATATAAAGCTAAACGGACCGTTCACTGGGTACTTATCCGTACGAAAATCCCTATTGATTTACCTGTTTTTACAAGGAAATAAAATGTGAAAAAAATATTTCTACATCCCATGGCCCTTCCCAACCATTTAAATTTTTCTCTTACAGGTCTAACACGTCCGAAAAACCAATACAACGCCCATCCGGAACAATATATAAAGCTAAACGCACCGTTCACTGGGTACTCATCCGTACGAAAATCCCTATTGATTTACCTGTTTTTACAAGGAAATAAAATGTGAAAAAAATATTTCTACATCCCATGGCCCTTCCCAACCATTTAAATTTTTCTCTTACCGGTCTAACACGTCCGAAAAACCAATACAACGCCCATCCGGAACAATATATAAAGCTAAACGCACCGTTCACTGGGTACTTATCCGTACGAAAATCCCTATTGATTTACCTGTTTTTACAAGGAAATAAAATGTGAAAAAAATATTTCTACAACCCATGGCCTTTCCCAACCATTTAAATTTTTCTCTTACAGGTCTAACACTTCCGAAAAACCAATACAACGCTCAACCGGAACAATATATAAAGCTAAACGAACCGTTCACTGGGTACTCATACGTACGAAAATCCCTATTGATTTACTTGTTTTTACAAGGAAATAAAATGTGAAAATAATATTTCTACATCCCATGGCCTTTCCCAACCATTTAAATTTTTCTCTTACAGGTCTAACACTTCCGAAAAACCAATACAACGCCCACCCGGAACAATATATAAAGCTAAACGAACCGTTAACTGGGTACTCATACGTACGAAAATCCCTATTGATTTACCTGTTTTTAGAAGGAAATAAAATGTGAAAAAAATATTTCTACATCCCATGGCCTTTCCCAACCATTTAAATTTTTCTCTTACAGGTCTAACACTTCCGAAAAACCAATACAACGCCCATCCGGAACAATATATAAAGCTAAACGCACCGTTCACTGGGTACTTATATGTACGAAAATCCCTATTGATTTACCTGTTTTTACAAGGAAATAAAATGTGAAAACAATATTTCTACATTCCATGGCCTTTCCCAACAATTTAAATTTTTCTCTTACAGGTCTAACACATCCGAAAAACCAATAAAACGCCCACACGGAACAATATATAACGCTAAACGAACCGTTCACTGGGTACTTGTCCGTACGAAAATCCCTATTGATTTACCTGTTTTTACAAGGAAATAAAACGTGAAAAAAATATTTTTATATCCCATGGCCTTTCCCAACCATTTAAATTTTTCTCTTACAGGTCTAACACTTCCGAAAAACCAATACAACGCCCACCCGGACCAATATATTAAGCTAATCGAACCGTTCACTGGGTACTTATACGTACGAAAATCCCTATTGATTTACCTGTTTTTACAGGGAAATAAAATGTGAAAAAAATTTTTCTACATCCCATGGCCTTTCCCAACCATTTAAATTTTTCTCTTACAAGTCTAACACTTCGGAAAAACCAATACAACGCCCACCCGGAACAATATATAAAGCTAAACGAACCGTTCACTGGGTACTTATCCGTACGAAAATCCCTATTGATTTACCTGTTTTTACAAGGAAATAAAATGTGAAAAAAATGTTTCTACATCCCATGGCCTTTCCCAACCATTTAAAATTTTCTCTTACAGGGCTAACACTTCCGAAAAACCAATACAACGCCCACCCGGACCAATATATAAAGCTAAACGAACCGTTCACTGGGTACTCATACGTACGAAAATCCCTATTGATTTACCTGTTTTTACAAGGAAATAAAATGTGAAAAATATATTTCTACATCCCATGGCCTTTCCCAACCATTTAAATTTTTCTCTTACAGGTCTAACACTTCCGAAAAACCAATACAACGCCCACCCGGAACAATATATAAAGCTAAACGGACCGTTCACTGGGTACTTATCCGTACGAAAATCCCTATTGATTTACCTGTTTTTACAAGGAAATAAAATGTGAAAAAAATATTTCTACATCCCATGGCCCTTCCCAACCATTTAAATTTTTCTCTTACAGGTCTAACACGTCCGAAAAACCAATACAACGCCCATCCGGAACAATATATAAAGCTAAACGCACCGTTCACTGGGTACTCATCCGTACGAAAATCCCTATTGATTTACCTGTTTTTACAAGGAAATAAAATGTGAAAAAAATATTTCTACATCCCATGGCCCTTCCCAACCATTTAAATTTTTCTCTTACCGGTCTAACACGTCCGAAAAACCAATACAACGCCCATCCGGAACAATATATAAAGCTAAACGCACCGTTCACTGGGTACTTATCCGTACGAAAATCCCTATTGATTTACCTGTTTTTACAAGGAAATAAAATGTGAAAAAAATATTTCTACAACCCATGGCCTTTCCCAACCATTTAAATTTTTCTCTTACAGGTCTAACACTTCCGAAAAACCAATACAACGCTCAACCGGAACAATATATAAAGCTAAACGAACCGTTCACTGGGTACTCATACGTACGAAAATCCCTATTGATTTACTTGTTTTTACAAGGAAATAAAATGTGAAAATAATATTTCTACATCCCATGGCCTTTCCCAACCATTTAAATTTTTCTCTTACAGGTCTAACACTTCCGAAAAACCAATACAACGCCCACCCGGAACAATATATAAAGCTAAACGAACCGTTAACTGGGTACTCATACGTACGAAAATCCCTATTGATTTACCTGTTTTTAGAAGGAAATAAAATGTGAAAAAAATATTTCTACATCCCATGGCCTTTCCCAACCATTTAAATTTTTCTCTTACAGGTCTAACACTTCCGAAAAACCAATACAACGCCCATCCGGAACAATATATAAAGCTAAACGCACCGTTCACTGGGTACTTATATGTACGAAAATCCCTATTGATTTACCTGTTTTTACAAGGAAATAAAATGTGAAAACAATATTTCTACATTCCATGGCCTTTCCCAACAATTTAAATTTTTCTCTTACAGGTCTAACACATCCGAAAAACCAATAAAACGCCCACACGGAACAATATATAACGCTAAACGAACCGTTCACTGGGTACTTGTCCGTACGAAAATCCCTATTGATTTACCTGTTTTTACAAGGAAATAAAACGTGAAAAAAATATTTTTATATCCCATGGCCTTTCCCAACCATTTAAATTTTTCTCTTACAGGTCTAACACTTCCGAAAAACCAATACAACGCCCACCCGGACCAATATATTAAGCTAATCGAACCGTTCACTGGGTACTTATACGTACGAAAATCCCTATTGATTTACCTGTTTTTACAGGGAAATAAAATGTGAAAAAAATTTTTCTACATCCCATGGCCTTTCCCAACCATTTAAATTTTTCTCTTACAAGTCTAACACTTCGGAAAAACCAATACAACGCCCACCCGGAACAATATATAAAGCTAAACGAACCGTTCACTGGGTACTTATCCGTACGAAAATCCCTATTGATTTACCTGTTTTTACAAGGAAATAAAATGTGAAAAAAATATTTCTACATCCCATGGCCTTTCCCAACCATTTAAATTTTTCTCTTACAGGTCTAACACTTCCGAAAAACCAATACAACGCCCACCCGGAACAATATATAAAGCTAAACGGACCGTTCACTGGGTACTTATCCGTACGAAAATCCCTATTGATTTACCTGTTTTTACAAGGAAATAAAATGTGAAAAAAATATTTCTACATCCCATGGCCCTTCCCAACCATTTAAATTTTTCTCTTACAGGTCTAACACGTCCGAAAAACCAATACAACGCCCATCCGGAACAATATATAAAGCTAAACGAACCGTTCACTGGGTACTTATCCGTACGAAAATCCCTATTGATTTACCTGTTTTTACAAGGAAATAAAATGTGAAAAAAATATTTCTACATCCCATGGCCCTTCCCAACCATTTAAATTTTTCTCTTACAGGTCTAACACGTCCGAAAAACCAATACAACGCACATCCAGAACAATATATAAAGCTAAACGCACCGTTCACTGGGTACTTATCCGTACGAAAATCCCTATTGATTTACCTGTTTTTACAAGGAAATAAAATGTGAAAAAAATATTTCTACATCCCATGGCCCTTCCCAACCATTTAAATTTTTCTCTTACAGGTCTAACACGTCCGAAAAACCAATACAACGCCCATCCGGAACAATATATAAAGCTAAACGCACCGTTCACTGGGTACTTATCCGTACGATATTCCCTATTGATTTACCTGTTTTTACAAGGAAATAAAATGTGAAAAAAATATTTCTACATCCCATGGCCTTTCCCAACCATTTAAATTTTTCTCTTACAAGTCTAACACTTCCGAAAAACCAATACAACGCCCAACCGGAACAATATATAAAGCTAAACGAACCGTTCACTTGGTACTTATCCGTACGAAAATCCCTATAGATTTACCTGTTTTTACAAGGAAATAAAATGTGAAAAAAATATTTCTACATCCCATGGCCTTTCCCAACCATTTAAATTTTTCTCTTACGGGGCTAACACTTCTGAAAAACCAATACAACGCCCACCCGGAACACTATATAAAGCTAAACGAACCGTTCACTGGGTACTTATACGCACGAAAATCCCTATTGATTTACCTGTTTTTACAAGGAAATAAAATGTGAAAAAAATATTTCTACATCCCATGGCCATTCCCAACCATTTAAATTTTTCTCTTACAGGTCTACCACTTCCGAAAAACCAATACAACGCCCACCCGGAACAATATATAAAGCTAAACGAACCGTTCACTGGGTACTCATACGTACGAAAATCCCTATTGATTTACCTGTTTTTACAAGGAAATAAAATGTGAAAAAAATATTTCTACATCCCATGGCCCTTCCCAACCATTTAAATTTTTCTCTTACCGGTCTAACACGTCCGAAAAACCAATACAACGCCCATCCGGAACAATATATAAAGCTAAACGCACCGTTCACTGGGTACTTATCCGTACGAAAATCCCTATTGATTTACCTGTTTTTACAAGGAAATAAAATGTGAAAAAAATATTTCTACAACCCATGGCCTTTCCCAACCATTTAAATTTTTCTCTTACAGGTCTAACACTTCCGAAAAACCAATACAACGCTCAACCGGAACAATATATAAAGCTAAACGAACCGTTCACTGGGTACTCATACGTACGAAATTCCCTATTGATTTACTTGTTTTTACAAGGAAATAAAATGTGAAAATAATATTTCTACATCCCATGGCCTTTCCCAACCATTTAAATTTTTCTCTTACAGGTCTAACACTTCCGAAAAACCAATACAACGCCCATCCGGAACAATATATAAAGCTAAACGCACCGTTCACTGGGTACTTATATGTACGAAAATCCCTATTGATTTACCTGTTTTTACAAGGAAATAAAATGTGAAAACAATATTTCTACATTCCATGGCCTTTCCCAACAATTTAAATTTTTCTCTTACAGGTCTAACACATCCGAAAAACCAATAAAACGCCCACACGGAACAATATATAACGCTAAACGAACCGTTCACTGGGTACTTGTCCGTACGAAAATCCCTATTGATTTACCTGTTTTTACAAGGAAATAAAACGTGAAAAAAATATTTTTATATCCCATGGCCTTTCCCAACCATTTAAATTTTTCTCTTACAGGTCTAACACGTCCGAAAAACCAATACAACGCCCACCCGGACCAATATATAAAGCTAAACGAACCGTTCACTGGGTACTCATACGTACGAAAATCCCTATTGATTTACCTGTTTTTACAAGGAAATAAAATGTGAAAAAAATATTTCTACATCCCATGGCCCTTCCCAACCATTTAAATTTTTCTCTTACAGGTCTAACACGTCCGAAAAACCAATACAACGCCCATCCGGAACAATATATAAAGCTAAACGCACCATTCACTGGGTACTTATCCGTACGAAAATCCCTATTGATTTACCTGTTTTTACAAGGAAATAAAATGTGAAAAAAATGTTTCTACATCCCATGGCCTTTCCCAACCATTTAAAATTTTCTCTTACAGGGCTAACACTTCCGAAAAACCAATACAACGCCCACCCGGACCAATATATAAAGCTAAACGAACCGTTCACTGGGTACTCATACGTACGAAAATCCCTATTGATTTACCTGTTTTTACAAGGAAATAAAATGTGAAAAATATATTTCTACATCCCATGGCCTTTCCCAACCATTTAAATTTTTCTCTTACAGGTCTAACACTTCCGAAAAACCAATACAACGCCCACCCGGAACAATATATAAAGCTAAACGGACCGTTCACTGGGTACTTATCCGTACGAAAATCCCTATTGATTTACCTGTTTTTACAAGGAAATAAAATGTGAAAAAAATATTTCTACATCCCATGGCCCTTCCCAACCATTTAAATTTTTCTCTTACAGGTCTAACACGTCCGAAAAACCAATACAACGCCCATCCGGAACAATATATAAAGCTAAACGCACCATTCACTGGGTACTTATCCGTACGAAAATCCCTATTGATTTACCTGTTTTTACAAGGAAATAAAATGTGAAAAAAATATTTCTACATCCCATGGCCCTTCCCAACCATTTAAATTTTTCTCTTACAGGTCTAACACGTCCGAAAAACCAATACAACGCACATCCAGAACAATATATAAAGCTAAACGCACCGTTCACTGGGTACTTATCCGTACGAAAATCCCTATTGATTTACCTGTTTTTACAAGGAAATAAAATGTGAAAAAAATATTTCTACATCCCATGGCCCTTCCCAACCATTTAAATTTTTCTCTTACAGGTCTAACACGTCCGAAAAACCAATACAACGCCCATCCGGAACAATATATAAAGCTAAACGCACCGTTCACTGGGTACTTATCCGTACGATATTCCCTATTGATTTACCTGTTTTTACAAGGAAATAAAATGTGAAAAAAATATTTCTACATCCCATGGCCTTTCCCAACCATTTAAATTTTTCTCTTACAAGTCTAACACTTCCGAAAAACCAATACAACGCCCAACCGGAACAATATATAAAGCTAAACGAACCGTTCACTTGGTACTTATCCGTACGAAAATCCCTATAGATTTACCTGTTTTTACAAGGAAATAAAATGTGAAAAAAATATTTCTACATCCCATGGCCTTTCCCAACCATTTAAATTTTTCTCTTACGGGGCTAACACTTCTGAAAAACCAATACAACGCCCACCCGGAACACTATATAAAGCTAAACGAACCGTTCACTGGGTACTTATACGCACGAAAATCCCTATTGATTTACCTGTTTTTACAAGGAAATAAAATGTGAAAAAAATATTTCTACATCCCATGGCCATTCCCAACCATTTAAATTTTTCTCTTACAGGTCTACCACTTCCGAAAAACCAATACAACGCCCACCCGGAACAATATATAAAGCTAAACGAACCGTTCACTGGGTACTCATACGTACGAAAATCCCTATTGATTTACCTGTTTTTACAAGGAAATAAAATGTGAAAAAAATATTTCTACATCCCATGGCCCTTCCCAACCATTTAAATTTTTCTCTTACCGGTCTAACACGTCCGAAAAACCAATACAACGCCCATCCGGAACAATATATAAAGCTAAACGCACCGTTCACTGGGTACTTATCCGTACGAAAATCCCTATTGATTTACCTGTTTTTACAAGGAAATAAAATGTGAAAAAAATATTTCTACAACCCATGGCCTTTCCCAACCATTTAAATTTTTCTCTTACAGGTCTAACACTTCCGAAAAACCAATACAACGCTCAACCGGAACAATATATAAAGCTAAACGAACCGTTCACTGGGTACTCATACGTACGAAATTCCCTATTGATTTACTTGTTTTTACAAGGAAATAAAATGTGAAAATAATATTTCTACATCCCATGGCCTTTCCCAACCATTTAAATTTTTCTCTTACAGGTCTAACACTTCCGAAAAACCAATACAACGCCCATCCGGAACAATATATAAAGCTAAACGCACCGTTCACTGGGTACTTATATGTACGAAAATCCCTATTGATTTACCTGTTTTTACAAGGAAATAAAATGTGAAAACAATATTTCTACATTCCATGGCCTTTCCCAACAATTTAAATTTTTCTCTTACAGGTCTAACACATCCGAAAAACCAATAAAACGCCCACACGGAACAATATATAACGCTAAACGAACCGTTCACTGGGTACTTGTCCGTACGAAAATCCCTATTGATTTACCTGTTTTTACAAGGAAATAAAACGTGAAAAAAATATTTTTATATCCCATGGCCTTTCCCAACCATTTAAATTTTTCTCTTACAGGTCTAACACTTCCGAAAAACCAATACAACGCCCACCCGGACCAATATATTAAGCTAATCGAACCGTTCACTGGGTACTTATCCGTACGAAAATCCCTATTGATTTACCTGTTTTTACAAGGAAATAAAATGTGAAAAAAATATTTCTACATCCCATGGCCTTTCCCAACCATTTAAATGTTTCTCTTACAAGTCTAACACTTCCGAAAAACCAATACAACGCCCAACCGGAACAATATATAAAGCTAAACGAACCGTTCACTGGGTACTTATCCGTACGAAAATCCCTATTGATTTACCTGTTTTTACAAGGAAATAAAATGTGAAAAAAATGTTTCTACATCCCATGGCCTTTCCCAACCATTTAAAATTTTCTCTTACAGGGCTAACACTTCCGAAAAACCAATACAACGCCCACCCGGACCAATATATAAAGCTAAACGAACCGTTCACTGGGTACTCATACGTACGAAAATCCCTATTGATTTACCTGTTTTTACAAGGAAATAAAATGTGAAAAAAATATTTCTACATCCCATGGCCCTTCCCAACCATTTAAATTTTTCTCTTACAGGTCTAACACGTCCGAAAAACCAATACAACGCCCATCCGGAACAATATATAAAGCTAAACGCACCATTCACTGGGTACTTATCCGTACGAAAATCCCTATTGATTTACCTGTTTTTACAAGGAAATAAAATGTGAAAAAAATATTTCTACATCCCATGGCCCTTCCCAACCATTTAAATTTTTCTCTTACAGGTCTAACACGTCCGAAAAACCAATACAACGCCCATCCGGAACAATATATCAAGCTAAACGCACCGTTCACTGGGTACTTATCCGTACGAAAATCCCTATTGATTTACCTGTTTTTACAAGGAAATAAAATGTGAAAAAAATATTTCTACATCCCATGGCCCTTCCCAACCATTTAAATTTTTCTCTTACAGGTCTAACACGTCCGAAAAACCAATACAACGCCCATCCGGAACAATATATAAAGCTAAACGCACCGTTCACTGGGTACTTATCCGTACGATATTCCCTATTGATTTACCTGTTTTTACAAGGAAATAAAATGTGAAAAAAATATTTCTACATCCCATGGCCTTTCCCAACCATTTAAATTTTTCTCTTACAAGTCTAACACTTCCGAAAAACCAATACAACGCCCAACCGGAACAATATATAAAGCTAAACGAACCGTTCACTTGGTACTTATCCGTACGAAAATCCCTATAGATTTACCTGTTTTTACAAGGAAATAAAATGTGAAAAAAATATTTCTACATCCCATGGCCTTTCCCAACCATTTAAATTTTTCTCTTACGGGGCTAACACTTCCGAAAAACCAATACAACGCCCACCCGGAACACTATATAAAGCTAAACGAACCGTTCACTGGGTACTTATAAGCACGAAAATCCCTATTGATTTACCTGTTTTTACAAGGAAATAAAATGTGAAAAAAATATTTCTACATCCCATGGCCATTCCCAACCATTTAAATTTTTCTCTTACAGGTCTAACACTTCCGAAAAACCAATACAACGCCCCCCCCCCACCAAAAACAATATATAAAGCTAAACGAACCGTTCACTGGGTACTCATACGTACGAATATCCCTATTGATTTACCTGTTTTTACAAGGAAATAAAATGTGAAAAAAATATTTCTACATCCCATGGCCCTTCCCAACCATTTAAATTTTTCTCTTACAGGTCTAACACGTCCGAAAAACCAATACAACGCCCACCCGGAACAATATATAAAGCTAAACGAACCGTTCACTGGGTACTTATCCTTACGAAAATCCCTATAGATTTACCTGTTTTTAGAAGGAAATAAAATGTGTAAACAATATTTCTACATCCCATGGCCTTTCCCAACCATTTAAATTTTTCTCTTACAGGTCTAACACTTCCGAAAAACCAATACAACGCCCACCCGGAACAATATATAAAGCTAAACGAACCGATCACTGGGTACTTATCCGTACGAAAATCCCTATTGATTTACCTGTTTTTACAAGGAAATAAAATGTGAAAACAATATTTCTACATCCCATGGCCTTTCCCAACCATTTAAATTTTTCTCTTACAGGTCTAACACTTCCGAAAAACCAATACAACGCCCACCCGGAACAATATATAAAGCTAAACGAACCGTTCACTGGGTACTTATCCGTACGAAAATCCCTATTGATTTACCTGTTTTTACAAGGAAATAAAATGTGAAAATATATTTCTACATCCCATGGCCTTTCCCAACCATTTAAATTTTACTCTTAGAATTCTAACACTTCCGAAAAACCAATACAACATGCACCCAGAACAATATATAAAGCTAAACGAACCGTTCACTGGGTACTTATCCGTACGAAAATCCTTATTGATTTACCTGTTTTTACAAGGAAATAAAATGTGAAAAAAATATTTCTACATCCCATGGCCTTTCCCAACCATTTAAATTTTTCTCTTACAAGTCTAACACTTCCGAAAAACCAATACAACGCCCAACCGGAACAATATATAAAGCTAAACGAACCGTTCACTGGGTACTTATCCGTACGAAAATCCCTATAGATTTACCTGTTTTTACAAGGAAATAAAATGTGAAAAAAATATTTCTACATCCCATGGCCTTTCCCAACCATTTAAATTTTTCTCTTACAGGGCTAACACTTCCGAAAAACCAATACAACGCCCACCCGGAACAATATATAAAGCTAAACGAACCGTTCACTGGGTACTTATCTGTACGAAAATCCCTATTGATTTACCTGTTTTTACAAGGAAATAAAATGTGAAAAAAATATTTCTACATCCCATGGCCTTTCCCAACCATTTAAATTTTTCTCTTACAAGTCTAACACTTCCGAAAAACCAATACAACACGCACCCAGAACAATATATAAAGCTAAACGAACCGTTCACTGGGTACTTATCCGTACGAAAATCCCTATTGATTTACCTGTTTTTACAAGGAAATAAAATGTGAAAAAAATATTTCTACATCCCATGGCCTTTCCCAACCATTTAAATTTTTCTCTTACAAGTCTAACACTTCCGAAAAACCAATACAACGCCCAACCGGAACAATATATAAAGCTAAACGAACCGTTCACTGGGTACTTATCCGTACGAAAATCCCTATAGATTTACCTGTTTTTACAAGGAAATAAAATGTGAAAAAAATATTTCTACATCCCATGGCCTTTCCCAACCATTTAAATTTTTCTCTTACAGGGCTAACACTTCCGAAAAACCAATACAACGCCCACCCGGAACACTATATAAAGCTAAACGAACCGTTCACTGGGTACTTATACGCACGAAAATCCCTATTGATTTACCTGTTTTTACAAGGAAATAAAATGTGAAAAAAATATTTCTACATCCCATGGCCTTTCCCAACCATTTAAATTTTTCTCTTACAAGTCTAACACTTCCGAAAAACCAATACAACGCCCAACCGGAACAATATATAAAGCTAAACGAACCGTTAACTGGGTACTTATCCGTACGAAAATCCCTATAGATTTACCTGTTTTTACAAGGAAATAAAATGTGAAAAAAATATTTCTACATCCCATGGCCTTTCCCAACCATTTAAATTTTTCTCTTACAGGGCTAACACTTCCGAAAAACCAATACAACGCCCACCCGGAACACTATATAAAGCTAAACGAACCGTTCACTGGGTACTTATACGCACGAAAATCCCTATTGATTTACCTGTTTTTACAAGGAAATAAAATGTGAAAAATATATTTCTACATCCCATGGCCTTTCCCAACCATTTAAATTTTTCTCTTACAAGTCTAACACTTCCGAAAAACCAATACAACGCCCAACCGGAACAATATATAAAGCTAAACGAACCGTTCACTGGGTACTCATACGTACGAAAATCCCTATAGATTTACCTGTTTTTAGAAGGAAATAAAATGTGAAAACAATATTTCTACATCCCATGGCCTTTCCCAACCATTTAAATTTTTCTCTTACAGGTCTAACACTTCCGAAAAACCAATACAACGCCCCCCCCCACCAAAAACAATATATAAAGCTAAACGAACCGTTCACTGGGTACTCATACGTACGAATATCCCTATTGATTTACCTGTTTTTACAAGGAAATAAAATGTGAAAAAAATATTTCTACATCCCATGGCCCTTCCCAACCATTTAAATTTTTCTCTTACAGGTCTAACACGTCCGAAAAACCAATACAACGCCCACCCGGAACAATATATAAAGCTAAACGAACCGTTCACTGGGTACTTATCCTTACGAAAATCCCTATAGATTTACCTGTTTTTAGAAGGAAATAAAATGTGTAAACAATATTTCTACATCCCATGGCCTTTCCCAACCATTTAAATTTTTCTCTTACAGGTCTAACACTTCCGAAAAACCAATACAACGCCCACCCGGAACAATATATAAAGCTAAACGAACCGATCACTGGGTACTTATCCGTACGAAAATCCCTATTGATTTACCTGTTTTTACAAGGAAATAAAATGTGAAAACAATATTTCTACATCCCATGGCCTTTCCCAACCATTTAAATTTTTCTCTTACAGGTCTAACACTTCCGAAAAACCAATACAACGCCCACCCGGAACAATATATAAAGCTAAACGAACCGTTCACTGGGTACTTATCCGTACGAAAATCCCTATTGATTTACCTGTTTTTACAAGGAAATAAAATGTGAAAATATATTTCTACATCCCATGGCCTTTCCCAACCATTTAAATTTTTCTCTTACAATTCTAACACTTCCGAAAAACCAATACAACACGCACCCAGAACAATATATAAAGCTAAACGAACCGTTCACTGGGTACTTATCCGTACGAAAATCCTTATTGATTTACCTGTTTTTACAAGGAAATAAAATGTGAAAAAAATATTTCTACATCCCATGGCCTTTCCCAACCATTTAAATTTTTCTCTTACAAGTCTAACACTTCCGAAAAACCAATACAACGCCCAACCGGAACAATATATAAAGCTAAACGAACCGTTCACTGGGTACTTATCCGTACGAAAATCCCTATAGATTTACCTGTTTTTACAAGGAAATAAAATGTGAAAAAAATATTTCTACATCCCATGGCCTTTCCCAACCATTTAAATTTTTCTCTTACAGGGCTAACACTTCCGAAAAACCAATACAACGCCCACCCGGAACAATATATAAAGCTAAACGAACCGTTCACTGGGTACTTATCCGTACGAAAATCCCTATTGATTTACCTGTTTTTACAAGGAAATAAAATGTGAAAAAAATATTTCTACATCCCATGGCCTTTCCCAACCATTTAAATTTTTCTCTTACAAGTCTAACACTTCCGAAAAACCAATACAACGCCCACCCGGAACAATATATAAAGCTAAACGAACCGTTCACTGGGTACTTATCCGTACGAAAATCCCTATTGATTTACCTGTTTTTACAAGGAAATAAAATGTGAAAAAAATATTTCTACATCCCATGGCCTTTCCCAACCATTTAAATTTTTCTCTTACAAGTCTAACACTTCCGAAAAACCAATACAACGCCCAACCGGAACAATATATAAAGCTAAACGAACCGTTAACTGGGTACTTATCCGTACGAAAATCCCTATAGATTTACCTGTTTTTACAAGGAAATAAAATGTGAAAAAAATATTTCTACATCCCATGGCCTTTCCCAACCATTTAAATTTTTCTCTTACAGGGCTAACACTTCCGAAAAACCAATACAACGCCCACCCGGAACACTATATAAAGCTAAACGAACCGTTCACTGGGTACTTATACGCACGAAAATCCCTATTGATTTACCTGTTTTTACAAGGAAATAAAATGTGAAAAATATATTTCTACATCCCATGGCCTTTCCCAACCATTTTAATTTTTCTCTTACAAGTCTAACACTTCCGAAAAACCAATACAACGCCCAACCGGAACAATATATAAAGCTAAACGAACCGTTCACTGGGTACTCATACGTACGAAAATCCCTATAGATTTACCTGTTTTTAGAAGGAAATAAAATGTGAAAACAATATTTCTACATCCCATGGCCTTTCCCAACCATTTAAATTTTTCTCTTACAGGTCTAACACTTCCGAAAAACCAATACAACACGCACCCAGAACAATATATAAAGCTAAACGAACCGTTCACTGGGTACTTATCCGTACGAAAATCCTTATTGATTTACCTGTTTTTACAAGGAAATAAAATGTGAAAAAAATATTTCTACATCCCATGGCCTTTCCCAACCATTTAAATTTTTCTCTTACAAGTCTAACACTTCCGAAAAACCAATACAACGCCCAACCGGAACAATATATAAAGCTAAACGAACCGTTCACTGGGTACTTATCCGTACGAAAATCCCTATAGATTTACCTGTTTTTACAAGGAAATAAAATGTGAAAAAAATATTTCTACATCCCATGGCCTTTCCCAACCATTTAAATTTTTCTCTTACAGGGCTAACACTTCCGAAAAACCAATACAACGCCCACCCGGAACAATATATAAAGCTAAACGAACCGTTCACTGGGTACTTATCCGTACGAAAATCCCTATTGATTTACCTGTTTTTACAAGGAAATAAAATGTGAAAAAAATATTTCTACATCCCATGGCCTTTCCCAACCATTTAAATTTTTCTCTTACAAGTCTAACACTTCCGAAAAACCAATACAACACGCACCCAGAACAATATATAAAGCTAAACGAACCGTTCACTGGGTACTTATCCGTACGAAAATCCCTATTGATTTACCTGTTTTTACAAGGAAATAAAATGTGAAAAAAATATTTCTACATCCCATGGCCTTTCCCAACCATTTAAATTTTTCTCTTACAAGTCTAACACTTCCGAAAAACCAATACAACGCCCAACCGGAACAATATATAAAGCTAAACGAACCGTTAACTGGGTACTTATCCGTACGAAAATCCCTATAGATTTACCTGTTTTTACAAGGAAATAAAATGTGAAAAAAATATTTCTACATCCCATGGCCTTTCCCAACCATTTAAATTTTTCTCTTACAGGGCTAACACTTCCGAAAAACCAATACAACGCCCACCCGGAACACTATATAAAGCTAAACGAACCGTTCACTGGGTACTTATACGCACGAAAATCCCTATTGATTTACCTGTTTTTACAAGGAAATAAAATGTGAAAAATATATTTCTACATCCCATGGCCTTTCCCAACCATTTTAATTTTTCTCTTACAAGTCTAACACTTCCGAAAAACCAATACAACGCCCAACCGGAACAATATATAAAGCTAAACGAACCGTTCACTGGGTACTCATACGTACGAAAATCCCTATAGATTTACCTGTTTTTAGAAGGAAATAAAATGTGAAAACAATATTTCTACATCCCATGGCCTTTCCCAACCATTTAAATTTTTCTCTTACAGGTCTAACACTTCCGAAAAACCAATACAACGCCCACCCGGAACAATATATAAAGCTAAACGAACCGTTCACTGGGTACTTATCCGTACGAAAATCCCTATTGATTTACATGTTTTTACAAGGAAATAAAATGTGAAAACAATATTTCTACATACCATGGCCCTTCCCAACCATTTAAATTTTTCTCTTACAGGTCTAACACTTCCGAAAAACCAATACAACGCCCACCCGGAACAATATATAAAGCTAAACGAACCGTTCACTGGGTACCTATCCGTACGAAAATCCCTATTGATTTACCTGTTTTTACAAGGAAATAAAATGTGAAAAAAATATTTCTACATCCCATGGCCTTTCCCAACCATTTAAATTTTTCTCTTACAGGTCTAACACTTCCGAAAAACCAATACAACGCCCACCCGGAACAATATATAAAGCTAAACGGACCGTTCACTGGGTACTTATCCGTACGAAAATCCCTATTGATTTACCTGTTTTTACAAGGAAATAAAATGTGAAAAAAATATTTCTACATCCCATGGCCCTTCCCAACCATTTAAATTTTTCTCTTACAGGTCTAACACGTCCGAAAAACCAATACAACGCCCATCCGGAACAATATATAAAGCTAAACGCACCGTTCACTGGGTACTTATCCGTACGAAAATCCCTATTGATTTACCTGTTTTTACAAGGAATTAAAATGTGAAAAAAATATTTCTACATCCCATGGCCCTTCCCAACCATTTAAATTTTTCTCTTACAGGTCTAACACGTCCGAAAAACCAATACAACGCCCATCCGGAACAATATATAAAGCTAAACGCACCGTTCACTGGGTACTTATCCGTACGAAAATCCCTATTGATTTACCTGTTTTTACAAGGAAATAAAATGTGAAAAAAATATTTCTACATACCATGGCCTTTCCCAACCATTTAAATTTTTCTCTTACAAGTCGAACACTTCCGAAAAACCAATACAACGCCCAACCGGAACAATATATAAAGCTAAACGAACCGTTCACTGGGTACTTATCCGTACGAAAATCCCTATTGATTTACCTGTTTTTACAAGGAAATAAAATGTGAAAAAAATATTTCTACATCCCATGGCCTTTCCCAACCATTTAAATTTTTCTCTTACAAGTCTAACACTTCCGAAAAACCAATACAACACGCACCCAGAACAATATATAAAGCTAAACGAACCGTTCACTGGGTACTTATCCGTACGAAAATCCCGATTGATTTACCTGTTTTTACAAGGAAATAAAATGTGAAAAAAATATTTCTACATCCCATGGCCTTTCCCAACCATTTAAATTTTTCTCTTACAAGTCTAACACTTCCGAAAAACCAATACAACGCCCAACCGGAACAATATATAAAGCTAAACGAACCGTTAACTGGGTACTTATCCGTACGAAAATCCCTATAGATTTACCTGTTTTTACAAGGAAATAAAATGTGAAAAAAATATTTCTACATCCCATGGCCTTTCCCAACCATTTAAATTTTTCTCTTACAGGGCTAACACTTCCGAAAAACCAATACAACGCCCACCCGGAACACTATATAAAGCTAAACGAACCGTTCACTGGGTACTTATACGCACGAAAATCCCTATTGATTTACCTGTTTTTACAAGGAAATAAAATGTGAAAAATATATTTCTACATCCCATGGCCTTTCCCAACCATTTAAATTTTTCTCTTACAAGTCTAACACTTCCGAAAAACCAATACAACGCCCAACCGGAACAATATATAAAGCTAAACGAACCGTTCACTGGGTACTCATACGTACGAAAATCCCTATAGATTTACCTGTTTTTAGAAGGAAATAAAATGTGAAAACAATATTTCTACATCCCATGGCCTTTCCCAACCATTTAAATTTTTCTCTTACAGGTCTAACACTTCCGAAAAACCAATACAACGCCCACCCGGAACAATATATAAAGCTAAACGAACCGTTCACTGGGTACTTATCCGTACGAAAATCCCTATTGATTTACCTGTTTTTACAAGGAAATAAAATGTGAAAACAATATTTCTACATACCATGGCCCTTCCCAACCATTTAAATTTTTCTCTTACAGGTCTAACACTTCCGAAAAACCAATACAACGCCCACCCGGAACAATATATAAAGCTAAACGAACCGTTCACTGGGTACCTATCCGTACGAAAATCCCTATTGATTTACCTGTTTTTACAAGGAAATAAAATGTGAAAAAAATATTTCTACATCCCATGGCCTTTCCCAACCATTTAAATTTTTCTCTTACAGGTCTAACACTTCCGAAAAACCAATACAACGCCCACCCGGAACAATATATAAAGCTAAACGGACCGTTCACTGGGTACTTATCCGTACGAAAATCCCTATTGATTTACCTGTTTTTACAAGGAAATAAAATGTGAAAAAAATATTTCTACATCCCATGGCCCTTCCCAACCATTTAAATTTTTCTCTTACAGGTCTAACACGTCCGAAAAACCAATACAACGCCCATCCGGAACAATATATAAAGCTAAACGCACCGTTCACTGGGTACTTATCCGTACGAAAATCCCTATTGATTTACCTGTTTTTACAAGGAATTAAAATGTGAAAAAAATATTTCTACATCCCATGGCCCTTCCCAACCATTTAAATTTTTCTCTTACAGGTCTAACACGTCCGAAAAACCAATACAACGCCCATCCGGAACAATATATAAAGCTAAACGCACCGTTCACTGGGTACTTATCCGTACGAAAATCCCTATTGATTTACCTGTTTTTACAAGGAAATAAAATGTGAAAAAAATATTTCTACATACCATGGCCTTTCCCAACCATTTAAATTTTTCTCTTACAAGTCGAACACTTCCGAAAAACCAATACAACGCCCAACCGGAACAATATATAAAGCTAAACGAACCGTTCACTGGGTACTTATCCGTACGAAAATCCCTATAGATTTACCTGTTTTTACAAGGAAATAAAATGTGAAAAAAATATTTCTACATCCCATGGCCTTTCCCAACCATTTAAATTTTTCTCTTACAGGTCTAACACTTCCGAAAAACCAATACAACGCTCAACCGGAACAATATATAAAGCTAAACGAACCGTTCACTGGGTACTCATACGTACGAAAATCCCTATTGATTTACCTGTTTTTACAAGGAAATAAAATGTGAAAAAAATATTTCTACATACCATGGCCTTTCCCAACCATTTAAATTTTTCTCTTACAAGTCTAACACTTCCGAAAAACCAATACAACGCCCAACCGGAACAATATATAAAGCTAAACGAACCGTTCACTGGGTACTTATCCGTACGAAAATCCCTATAGATTTACCTGTTTTTACAAGGAAATAAAATGTGAAAAAAATATTTCTACATCCCATGGCCTTTCCCAACCATTTAAATTTTTCTCTTACAGGGCTAACACTTCCGAAAAACCAATACAACGCCCACCCGGAACACTGTATAAAGCTAAACGAACCGTTCACTGGGTACTTATACGCACGAAAATCCCTATTGATTTACCTGTTTTTACAAGGAAATAAAATTTGAAAAAAATATTTCTACATCCCATGGCCTTTCCCAACCATTTAAATTTTTCTCTTACAAGTCTAACACTTCCGAAAAACCAATACAACGCCCAACCGGAACAATATATAAAGCTAAACGAACCGTTCACTGGGTACTTATCCGTACGAAAATCCCTATAGATTTACCTGTTTTTACAAGGAAATAAAATGTGAAAAAAATATTTCTACATCCCATGGCCTTTCCCAACCATTTAAATTTTTCTCTTACAGGGCTAACACTTCCGAAAAACCAATACAACCCCCACCCGGAACACTATATAAAGCTAAACGAACCGTTCACTGGGTACTTATACGCACGAAAATCCCTATTGATTTACCTGTTTTTACAAGGAAATAAAATGTGAAAAAAATATTTCTACATCCCATGGCCTTTCCCAACCATTTAAATTTTTCACTTACAGGTCTAACACTTCCGAAAAACCAATACAACGCCCATCCGGAACAATAAATAAAGCTAAACGCACCGTTCACTGGGTACTTATCCGTACGAAAATCCCTATTGATTTACCTGTTTTTACAAGGAAATAAAATGTGAAAAAAATATTTCTACATCCCATGGCCCTTCCCAACCATTTAAATTTTTCTCTTACAGGTCTAACACTTCCGAAAAACCAATACAACGCTCAACCGGAACAATATATAAAGCTAAACGAACCGTTCACTGGGTACTCATACGTACGAAAATCCCTATTGATTTACCTGTTTTTACAAGGAAATAAAATGTGAAAAAAATATTTCTACATCCCATGGCCCTTCCCAACCATTTAAATTTTTCTCTTACAAGTCTAACACTTCCGAAAAACCAATACAACGCCCAACCGGAACAATATATAAAGCTAAACGAACCGTTCACTGGGTACTTATCCGTACGAAAATCCCTATAGATTTACCTGTTTTTACAAGGAAATAAAATGTGAAAAAAATATTTCTACATCCCATGGCCTTTCCCAACAATTAAATTTTTCTCTTACAGGGCTAACACTTCCGAAAAACCAATACAACGCCCACCCGGAACACTATATAAAGCTAAACGAACCGTTCACTGGGTACTTATACGCACGAAAATCCCTATTGATTTACCTGTTTTTACAAGGAAATAAAATGTGAAAACAATATTTCTACATCCCATGGCCTTTCCCAACCATTTAAATTTTTCTCTTACAGGTCTAACACTTCCGAAAAACCAATACAACGCCCACCCGGAACAATATATAAAGCTAAACGAACCGTTCACTGGGTACTTATCCGTACGAAAATCCCTATTGATTTACCTGTTTTTACAAGGAAATAAAATGTGAAAACAATATTTCTACATCCCATGGCCCTTCCCAACCATTTAAATTTTTCTCTTACAGGTCTAACACTTCCGAAAAACCAATACAACGCCCACCCGGAACAATATATAAAGCTAAACGAACCGTTCACTGGGTACCTATCCGTACGAAAATCCCTATTGATTTACCTGTTTTTACAAGGAAATAAAATGTGAAAAAAATATTTCTACATCCCATGGCCTTTCCCAACCATTTAAATTTTTCTCTTACAGGTCTAACACTTCCGAAAAACCAATACAACGCCCACCCGGAACAATATATAAAGCTAAACGGACCGTTCACTGGGTACTTATCCGTACGAAAATCCCTATTGATTTACCTGTTTTTACAAGGAAATAAAATGTGAAAAAAATATTTCTACATCCCATGGCCCTTCCCAACCATTTAAATTTTTCTCTTACAGGTCTAACACGTCCGAAAAACCAATACAACGCCCATCCGGAACAATATATAAAGCTAAACGCACCGTTCACTGGGTACTTATCCGTACGAAAATCCCTATTGATTTACCTGTTTTTACAAGGAAATAAAATGTGAAAAAAATATTTCTACATCCCATGGCCCTTCCCAACCATTTAAATTTTTCTCTTACAGGTCTAACACGTCCGAAAAACCAATACAACGCCCATCCGGAACAATATATAAAGCTAAACGCACCGTTCACTGGGTACTTATCCGTACGAAAATCCCTATTGATTTACCTGTTTTTACAAGGAAATAAAATGTGAAAAAAATATTTCTACATACCATGGCCTTTCCCAACCATTTAAATTTTTCTCTTACAAGTCGAACACTTCCGAAAAACCAATACAACGCCCAACCGGAACAATATATAAAGCTAAACGAACCGTTCACTGGGTACTTATCCGTACGAAAATCCCTATAGATTTACCTGTTTTTACAAGGAAATAAAATGTGAAAAAAATATTTCTACATCCCATGGCCTTTCCCAACCATTTAAATTTTTCTCTTACAGGTCTAACACTTCCGAAAAACCAATACAACGCTCAACCGGAACAATATATAAAGCTAAACGAACCGTTCACTGGGTACTCATACGTACGAAAATCCCTATTGATTTACCTGTTTTTACAAGGAAATAAAATGTGAAAAAAATATTTCTACATCCCATGGCCCTTCCCAACCATTTAAATTTTTCTCTTACAGGTCTAACACGTCCGAAAAACCAATACAACGCCCATCCGGAACAATATATAAAGCTAAACGCACCGTTCACTGGGTACTTATCCGTACGAAAATCCCTATTGATTTACCTGTTTTTACAAGGAAATAAAATGTGAAAAAAATATTTCTACATCCCATGGCCCTTCCCAACCATTTAAATTTTTCTCTTACAGGTCTAACACGTCCGAAAAACCAATACAACGCCCATCCGGAACAATATATAAAGCTAAACGCACCGTTCACTGGGTACTTATCCGTACGAAAATCCCTATTGATTTACCTGTTTTTACAAGGAAATAAAATGTGAAAAAAATATTTCTACATACCATGGCCTTTCCCAACCATTTAAATTTTTCTCTTACAAGTCGAACACTTCCGAAAAACCAATACAACGCCCAACCGGAACAATATATAAAGCTAAACGAACCGTTCACTGGGTACTTATCCGTACGAAAATCCCTATAGATTTACCTGTTTTTACAAGGAAATAAAATGTGAAAAAAATATTTCTACATCCCATGGCCTTTCCCAACCATTTAAATTTTTCTCTTACAGGTCTAACACTTCCGAAAAACCAATACAACGCTCAACCGGAACAATATATAAAGCTAAACGAACCGTTCACTGGGTACTCATACGTACGAAAATCCCTATTGATTTACCTGTTTTTACAAGGAAATAAAATGTGAAAAAAATATTTCTACATACCATGGCCTTTCCCAACCATTTAAATTTTTCTCTTACAAGTCTAACACTTCCGAAAAACCAATACAACGCCCAACCGGAACAATATATAAAGCTAAACGCACCGTTCACTGGGTACTTATCCGTACGAAAATCCCTATAGATTTACCTGTTTTTACAAGGAAATAAAATGTGAAAAAAATATTTCTACATCCCATGGCCTTTCCCAACCATTTAAATTTTTCTCTTACAGGGCTAACACTTCCGAAAAACCAATACAACGCCCACCCGGAACACTGTATAAAGCTAAACGAACCGTTCACTGGGTACTTATACGCACGAAAATCCCTATTGATTTACCTGTTTTTACAAGGAAATAAAATTTGAAAAAAATATTTCTACATCCCATGGCCTTTCCCAACCATTTAAATTTTTCTCTTACAAGTCTAACACTTCCGAAAAACCAATACAACGCCCAACCGGAACAATATATAAAGCTAAACGAACCGTTCACTGGGTACTTATCCGTACGAAAATCCCTATAGATTTACCTGTTTTTACAAGGAAATAAAATGTGAAAAAAATATTTCTACATCCCATGGCCTTTCCCAACCATTTAAATTTTTCTCTTACAGGGCTAACACTTCCGAAAAACCAATACAACCCCCACCCGGAACACTATATAAAGCTAAACGAACCGTTCACTGGGTACTTATACGCACGAAAATCCCTATTGATTTACCTGTTTTTACAAGGAAATAAAATGTGAAAAAAATATTTCTACATCCCATGGCCTTTCCCAACCATTTAAATTTTTCACTTACAGGTCTAACACTTCCGAAAAACCAATACAACGCCCATCCGGAACAATAAATAAAGCTAAACGCACCGTTCACTGGGTACTTATCCGTACGAAAATCCCTATTGATTTACCTGTTTTTACAAGGAAATAAAATGTGAAAAAAATATTTCTACATCCCATGGCCCTTCCCAACCATTTAAATTTTTCTCTTACAGGTCTAACACTTCCGAAAAACCAATACAACGCTCAACCGGAACAATATATAAAGCTAAACGAACCGTTCACTGGGTACTCATACGTACGAAAATCCCTATTGATTTACCTGTTTTTACAAGGAAATAAAATGTGAAAAAAATATTTCTACATCCCATGGCCCTTCCCAACCATTTAAATTTTTCTCTTACAAGTCTAACACTTCCGAAAAACCAATACAACGCCCAACCGGAACAATATATAAAGCTAAACGAACTGTTCACTGGGTACTTATCCGTACGAAAATCCCTATAGATTTACCTGTTTTTACAAGGAAATAAAATGTGAAAAAAATATTTCTACATCCCATGGCCTTTCCCAACAATTAAATTTTTCTCTTACAGGGCTAACACTTCCGAAAAACCAATACAACGCCCACCCGGAACACTATATAAAGCTAAACGAACCGTTCACTGGGTACTTATACGCACGAAAATCCCTATTGATTTACCTGTTTTTACAAGGAAATAAAATGTGAAAACAATATTTCTACATCCCATGGCCTTTCCCAACCATTTAAATTTTTCTCTTACAGGTCTAACACTTCCGAAAAACCAATACAACGCCCACCCGGAACAATATATAAAGCTAAACGAACCGTTCACTGGGTACTTATCCGTACGAAAATCCCTATTGATTTACCTGTTTTTACAAGGAAATAAAATGTGAAAACAATATTTCTACATCCCATGGCCCTTCCCAACCATTTAAATTTTTCTCTTACAGGTCTAACACTTCCGAAAAACCAATACAACGCCCACCCGGAACAATATATAAAGCTAAACGAACCGTTCACTGGGTACCTATCCGTACGAAAATCCCTATTGATTTACCTGTTTTTACAAGGAAATAAAATGTGAAAAAAATATTTCTACATCCCATGGCCTTTCCCAACCATTTAAATTTTTCTCTTACAGGTCTAACACTTCCGAAAAACCAATACAACGCCCACCCGGAACAATATATAAAGCTAAACGGACCGTTCACTGGGTACTTATCCGTACGAAAATCCCTATTGATTTACCTGTTTTTACAAGGAAATAAAATGTGAAAAAAATATTTCTACATCCCATGGCCCTTCCCAACCATTTAAATTTTTCTCTTACAGGTCTAACACGTCCGAAAAACCAATACAACGCCCATCCGGAACAATATATAAAGCTAAACGCACCGTTCACTGGGTACTTATCCGTACGAAAATCCCTATTGATTTACCTGTTTTTACAAGGAAATAAAATGTGAAAAAAATATTTCTACATCCCATGGCCCTTCCCAACCATTTAAATTTTTCTCTTACAGGTCTAACACGTCCGAAAAACCAATACAACGCCCATCCGGAACAATATATAAAGCTAAACGCACCGTTCACTGGGTACTTATCCGTACGAAAATCCCTATTGATTTACCTGTTTTTACAAGGAAATAAAATGTGAAAAAAATATTTCTACATACCATGGCCTTTCCCAACCATTTAAATTTTTCTCTTACAAGTCGAACACTTCCGAAAAACCAATACAACGCCCAACCGGAACAATATATAAAGCTAAACGAACCGTTCACTGGGTACTTATCCGTACGAAAATCCCTATAGATTTACCTGTTTTTACAAGGAAATAAAATGTGAAAAAAATATTTCTACATCCCATGGCCTTTCCCAACCATTTAAATTTTTCTCTTACAGGTCTAACACTTCCGAAAAACCAATACAACGCTCAACCGGAACAATATATAAAGCTAAACGAACCGTTCACTGGGTACTCATACGTACGAAAATCCCTATTGATTTACCTGTTTTTACAAGGAAATAAAATGTGAAAAAAATATTTCTACATCCCATGGCCTTTCCCAACCATTTAAATTTTTCTCTTACAAGTCTAACACTTCCGAAAAACCAATACAACGCCCAACCGGAACAATATATAAAGCTAAACGAACCGTTCACTGGGTACTTATCCGTACGAAAATCCCTATAGATTTACCTGTTTTTACAAGGAAATAAAATGTGAAAAAAATATTTCTACATCCCATGGCCTTTCCCAACCATTTAAATTTTTCTCTTACAGGGCTAACACTTCCGAAAAACCAATACAACGCCCACCCGGAACACTGTATAAAGCTAAACGAACCGTTCACTGGGTACTTATACGCACGAAAATCCCTATTGATTTACCTGTTTTTACAAGGAAATAAAATTTGAAAAAAATATTTCTACATCCCATGGCCTTTCCCAACCATTTAAATTTTTCTCTTACAAGTCTAACACTTCTGAAAAACCAATACAACGCCCAACCGGAACAATATATAAAGCTAAACGAACCGTTCACTGGGTACTTATCCGTACGAAAATCCCTATAGATTTACCTGTTTTTACAAGGAAATAAAATGTGAAAAAAATATTTCTACATCCCATGGCCTTTCCCAACCATTTAAATTTTTCTCTTACAGGGCTAACACTTCCGAAAAACCAATACAACGCCCACCCGGAACACTATATAAAGCTAAACGAACCGTTCACTGGGTACTTATACGCACGAAAATCCCTATTGATTTACCTGTTTTTACAAGGAAATAAAATGTGAAAAAAATATTTCTACATCCCATGGCCTTTCCCAACCATTTAAATTTTTCTCTTACAGGTCTAACACTTCCGAAAAACCAATACAACGCCCATCCGGAACAATATATAAAGCTAAACGCACCGTTCACTGGGTACTTATCCGTACGAAAATCCCTATTGATTTACCTGTTTTTACAAGGAAATAAAATGTGAAAAAAATATTTCTACATCCCATGGCCCTTCCCAACCATTTAAATTTTTCTCTTACAGGTCTAACACTTCCGAAAAACCAATACAACGCCCAACCGGAACAATATATAAAGCTAAACGAACCGTTCACTGGGTACTTATACGCACGAAAATCCCTATTGATTTACCTGTTTTTACAAGGAAATAAAATGTGAAAAAAATATTTCTACATCCCATGGCCTTTCCCAACCATTTAAATTTTTCTCTTACAAGTCTAACACTTCCGAAAAACCAATACAACGCCCAACCGGAACAATATATAAAGCTAAACGAACCGTTCACTGGGTACTCATACGTACGAAAATCCCTATAGATTTACCTGTTTTTAGAAGGAAATAAAATGTGAAAACAATATTTCTACATCCCATGGCCTTTCCCAACCATTTAAATTTTTCTCTTACAGGTCTAACACTTCCGAAAAACCAATACAATGCCCACCCGGAACAATATATAAAGCTAAACGAACCGTTCACTGGGTACTTATCCGTACGAAAATCCCTATTGATTTACCTGTTTTTACAAGGAAATAAAATGTGAAAAAAATATTTCTACATCCCATGGCCTTTCCCAACCATTTAAATTTTTCTCTTACAGGTCTAACACTTCTGAAAAACCAATACAACGCCCACCCGGAACAATATATAAAGCTAAACGAACCATTCACTGGGTACTTATCCGTACGAAAATCCCTATTGATTTACCTGTTTTTACAAGGAAATAAAATGTGAAAAAAATATTTCTACATCCCATGGCCTTTCCCAACCATTTAAATTTTTCTCTTACAAGTCTAACACTTCCGAAAAACCAATACAACGCCCAACCGGAACAATATATTAAGCTAAACGAACCGTTCACTGGGTACTTATCCGTACGAAAATCCCTATAGATTTACCTGTTTTTACAAGGAAATAAAATGTGAAAAAAATATTTCTACATCCCATGGCCTTTCCCAACCATTTAAATTTTTCTCTTACAGGGCTAACACTTCCGAAAAACCAATACAACGCCCACCCGGAACACTATATAAAGCTAAACGAACCGTTCACTGGGTACTTATACGCACGAAAATCCCTATTGATTTACCTGTTTTTACAAGGAAATAAAATGTGAAAAAAATATTTCTACATCCCATGGCCTTTCCCAACCATTTAAATTTTTCTCTTACAAGTCTAACACTTCCGAAAAACCAATACAACGCCCAACCGGAACAATATATAAAGCTAAACGAACCGTTAACTGGGTACTTATCCGTACGAAAATCCCTATAGATTTACCTGTTTTTACAAGGAAATAAAATGTGAAAAAAATATTTCTACATCCCATGGCCTTTCCCAACCATTTAAATTTTTCTCTTACAGGGCTAACACTTCCGAAAAACCAATACAACGCCCACCCGGAACACTATATAAAGCTAAACGAACCGTTCATTGGGTACTTATACGCACGAAAATCCCTATTGATTTACCTGTTTTTACAAGGAAATAAAATGTGAAAAATATATTTCTACATCCCATGGCCTTTCCCAACCATTTAAATTTTTCTCTTACAAGTCTAACACTTCCGAAAAACCAATACAACGCCCAACCGGAACAATATATAAAGCTAAACGAACCGTTCACTGGGTACTCATACGTACGAAAATCCCTATAGATTTACCTGTTTTTAGAAGGAAATAAAATGTGAAAACAATATTTCTACATCTCATGGCCTTTCCCAACCATTTAAATTTTTCTCTTACAGGTCTAACACTTCCGAAAAACCAATACAACGCCCACCCGGAACAATATATAAAGCTAAACGAACCGTTCACTGGGCACTTATCCGTACGAAAATCCCTATTGATTTACCTGTTTTTACAAGGAAATAAAATGTGAAAACAATATTTCTACATCCCATGGCCCTTCCCAACCATTTAAATTTTTCTCTTACAGGTCTAACACTTCCGAAAAACCAATACAACGCCCACCCGGAACAATATATAAAGCTAAACGAACCGTTCACTGGGTACCTATCCGTACGAAAATCCCTATTGATTTACCTGTTTTTACAAGGAAATAAAATGTGAAAAAAATATTTCTACATCCCATGGCCTTTCCCAACCATTTAAATTTTTCTCTTACAGGTCTAACACTTCCGAAAAACCAATACAACGCCCACCCGGAACAATATATAAAGCTAAACGGACCGTTCACTGGGTACTTATCCGTACGAAAATCCCTATTGATTTACCTGTTTTTACAAGGAAATAAAATGTGAAAAAAATATTTCTACATCCCATGGCCCTTCCCAACCATTTAAATTTTTCTCTTACAGGTCTAACACGTCCGAAAAACCAATACAACGCCCATCCGGAACAATATATAAAGCTAAACGCACCGTTCACTGGGTACTTATCCGTACGAAAATCCCTATTGATTTACCTGTTTTTACAAGGAAATAAAATGTGAAAAAAATATTTCTACATCCCATGGCCCTTCCCAACCATTTAAATTTTTCTCTTACAGGTCTAACACGTCCGAAAAACCAATACAACGCCCATCCGGAACAATATATAAAGCTAAACGCACCGTTCACTGGGTACTTATCCGTACGAAAATCCCTATTGATTTACCTGTTTTTACAAGGAAATAAAATGTGAAAAAAATATTTCTACATACCATGGCCTTTCCCAACCATTTAAATTTTTCTCTTACAAGTCGAACACTTCCGAAAAACCAATACAACGCCCAACCGGAACAATATATAAAGCTAAACGAACCGTTCACTGGGTACTTATCCGTACGAAAATCCCTATAGATTTACCTGTTTTTACAAGGAAATAAAATGTGAAAAAAATATTTCTACATCCCATGGCCTTTCCCAACCATTTAAATTTTTCTCTTACAGGTCTAACACTTCCGAAAAACCAATACAACGCTCAACCGGAACAATATATAAAGCTAAACGAACCGTTCACTGGGTACTCATACGTACGAAAATCCCTATAGATTTACCTGTTTTTAGAAGGAAATAAAATGTGAAAACAATATTTCTACATCCCATGGCCTTTCCCAACCATTTAAATTTTTCTCTTACAGGTCTAACACTTCCGAAAAACCAATACAACGCCCACCCGGAACAATATATAAAGCTAAATGAACCGTTCACTGGGTACTTATCCGTACGAAAATCCCTATTGATTTACCTGTTTTTACAAGGAAATAAAATGTGAAAACAATATTTCTACATCCCATGGCCCTTCCCAACCATTTAAATTTTTCTCTTACAGGTCTAACACTTCCGAAAAACCAATACAACGCCCACCCGGAACAATATATAAAGCTAAACGAACCGTTCACTGGGTACCTATCCGTACGAAAATCCCTATTGATTTACCTGTTTTTACAAGGAAATAAAATGTGAAAAAAATATTTCTACATCCCATGGCCTTTCCCAACCATTTAAATTTTTCTCTTACAGGGCTAACACTTCCGAAAAACCAATACAACGCCCACCCGGAACACTATATAAAGCTAAACGAACCGTTCACTGGGTCCTCATACGTACGAAAATCCCTATTGATTTACCTGTTTTTACAAGGAAATAAAATGTGAAAAAAATATTTCTACATCCCATGGCCCTTCCCAACCATTTAAATTTTTCTCTTACAAGTCTAACACTTCCGAAAAACCAATACAACGCCCAACCGGAACAATATATAAAGCTAAACGAACCGTTCACTGGGTACTTATCCGTACGAAAATCCCTATAGATTTACCTGTTTTTACAAGGAAATAAAATGTGAAAAAAATATTTCTACATCCCATGGCCTTTCCCAACCATTTAAATTTTTCTCTTACAGGGCTAACACTTCCGAAAAACCAATACAACGCCCACCCGGAACACTATATAAAGCTAAACGAACCGTTCACTGGGTACTTATACGCACGAAAATCCCTATTGATTTACCTGTTTTTACAAGGAAATAAAATGTGAAAAAAATATTTCTACATCCCATGGCCTTTCCCAACCATTTAAATTTTTCTCTTACAGGTCTAACACTTCCGAAAAACCAATACAACGCCCACCCGGAACAATATATAAAGCTAAACGGACCGTTTACTGGGTACTTATCCGTACGAAAATCCCTATTGATTTACCTGTTTTTACAAGGAAATAAAATGTGAAAAAAATATTTCTACATCCCATGGCCCTTCCCAACCATTTAAATTTTTCTCTTACAGGTCTAACACGTCCGAAAAACCAATACAACGCCCATCCGGAACAATATATAAAGCTAAACGCACCGTTCACTGGGTACTTATCCGTACGAAAATCCCTATTGATTTACCTGTTTTTACAAGGAAATAAAATGTGAAAAAAATATTTCTACATCCCATGGCCCTTCCCAACCATTTAAATTTTTCTCTTACAGGTCTAACACTTCCGAAAAACCAATACAACGCCCAACCGGAACAATATATAAAGCTAAACGAACCGTTCACTGGGTACTTATACGCACGAAAATCCCTATTGATTTACCTGTTTTTACAAGGAAATAAAATGTGAAAAAAATATTTCTACATCCCATGGCCTTTCCCAACCATTTAAATTTTTCTCTTACAAGTCTAACACTTCCGAAAAACCAATACAACGCCCAACCGGAACCATATATAAAGCTAAACGAACCGTTCACTGGGTACTCATACGTACGAAAATCCCTATAGATTTACCTGTTTTTAGAAGGAAATAAAATGTGAAAACAATATTTCTACATCCCATGGCCTTTCCCAACCATTTAAATTTTTCTCTTACAGGTCTAACACTTCCGAAAAACCAATACAATGCCCACCCGGAACAATATATAAAGCTAAACGAACCGTTCACTGGGTACTTATCCGTACGAAAATCCCTATTGATTTACCTGTTTTTACAAGGAAATAAAATGTGAAAAAAATATTTCTACATCCCATGGCCTTTCCCAACCATTTAAATTTTTCTCTTACAGGTCTAACACTTCCGAAAAACCAATACAATGCCCACCCGGAACAATATATAAAGCTAAACGAACCGTTCACTGGGTACTTATCCGTACGAAAATCCCTATTGATTTACCTGTTTTTACAAGGAAATAAAATGTGAAAACAATATTTCTACATCCCATGGCCTTTCCCAACCATTTAAATTTTTCTCTTACAAGTCTAACACATCCGAAAAACCAATACAACGCCCAACCGGAACAATATATAAAGCTAAACGAACCGTTCACTGGGTACTTATCCGTACGAAAATCTCTATAGATTTACCTGTTTTTACAAGGAAATAAAATGTGAAAAAAATATTTCTACATCCCATGGCCTTTCCCAACCATTTAAATTTTTCTCTTACAGGGCTAACACTTCCGAAAAACCAATACAACGCCCACCCGGAACACTATATAAAGCTAAACGAACCGTTCACTGGGTACTTATACGCACGAAAATCCCTATTGATTTACCTGTTTTTACAAGGAAATAAAATGTGAAAAAAATATTTCTACATCCCATGGCCTTTCCCAACCATTTAAATTTTTCTCTTACAAGTCTAACACTTCCGAAAAACCAATACAACGCCCAACCGGAACAATATATAAAGCTAAACGAACCGTTAACTGGGTACTTATCCGTACGAAAATCCCTATAGATTTACCTGTTTTTACAAGGAAATAAAATGTGAAAAAAATATTTCTACATCCCATGGCCTTTCCCAACCATTTAAATTTTTCTCTTACAGGGCTAACACTTCCGAAAAACCAATACAACGCCCACCCGGAACACTATATAAAGCTAAACGAACCGTTCATTGGGTACTTATACGCACGAAAATCCCTATTGATTTACCTGTTTTTACAAGGAAATAAAATGTGAAAAATATATTTCTACATCCCATGGCCTTTCCCAACCATTTAAATTCTTCTCTTACAAGTCTAACACTTCCGAAAAACCAATACAACGCCCAACCGGAACAATATATAAAGCTAAACGAACCGTTCACTGGGTACTCATACGTACGAAAATCCCTATAGATTTACCTGTTTTTAGAAGGAAATAAAATGTGAAAACAATATTTCTACATCCCATGGCCTTTCCAAACCATTTAAATTTTTCTCTTACAGGTCTAACACTTCCGAAAAACCAATACAACGCCCACCCGGAACAATATATAAAGCTAAACGAACCGTTCACTGGGTACTTATCTGTACGAAAATCCCTATTGATTTACCTGTTTTTACAAGGAAATAAAATGTGAAAACAATATTTCTACATCCCATGGCCCTTCCCAACCATTTAAATTTTTCTCTTACAGGTCTAACACTTCCGAAAAACCAATACAACGCCCACCCGGAACAATATATAAAGCTAAACGAACCGTTCACTGGGTACTTATCCGTACGAAAATCCCTATTGATTTACCTGTTTTTACAAGGAAATAAAATGTGAAAAAAATATTTCTACATCCCATGGCCTTTCCCAACCATTTTAATTTTTTTCTTACAGGTCTAACACGTCCGAAAAACCAATACAACGCCCATCCGGAACAATATATAAAGCTAAACGCACCGTTCACTGGGTACTTATCCGTACGAAAATCCCTATTGATTTACCTGTTTTTACAAGGAAATAAAATGTGAAAAAAATATTTCTACATCCCATGGCCCTTCCCAACCATTTAAATTTTTCTCTTACAGGTCTAACACGTCCGAAAAACCAATACAACGCCCATCCGGAACAATATATAAAGCTAAACGCACCGTTCACTGGGTACTTATCCGTACGAAAATCCCTATTGATTTACCTGTTTTTACAAGGAAATAAAATGTGAAAAAAATATTTCTACATACCATGGCCTTTCCCAACCATTTAAATTTTTCTCTTACAAGTCGAACACTTCCGAAAAACCAATACAATGCCCAACCGGAACAATATATAAAGCTAAACGAACCGTTCACTGGGTACTTATCCGTACGAAAATCCCTATAGATTTACCTGTTTTTACAAGGAAATAAAATGTGAAAAAAATATTTCTACATCCCATGGCCTTTCCCAACCATTTAAATTTTTCTCTTACAGGTCTAACACTTCCGAAAAACCAATACAACGCTCAACCGGAACAATATATAAAGCTAAACGAACCGTTCACTGGGTACTCATACGTACGAAAATCCCTATTGATTTACCTGTTTTTACAAGGAAATAAAATGTGAAAAAAATATTTCTACATCCCATGGCCTTTCCCAACCATTTAAATTTTTCTCTTACAAGTCTAACACTTCCAAAAAACCAATACAACGCCCAACCGGAACAATATATAAAGCTAAACGAACCGTTCACTGGGTACTTATCCGTACGAAAATCCCTATAGATTTACCTGTTTTTACAAGGAAATAAAATGTGAAAAAAATATTTCTACATCCCATGGCGTTTCCCAACCATTTAAATTTTTCGCTTACAGGGCTAACACTTCCGAAAAACCAATACAACGCCCACCCGGAACACTATATAAAGCTAAACGAACCGTTCACTGGGTACTTATACGCACGAAAATCCCTATTGATTTACCTGTTTTTACAAGGAAATAAAATTTGAAAAAAATATTTCTACATCCCATGGCCTTTCCCAACCATTTAAATTTTTCTCTTACAAGTCTAACACTTCCGAAAAACCAATACAACGCCCAACCGGAACAATATATAAAGCTAAATGAACCGTTCACTGGGTACTTATCCGTACGAAAATCCCTATAGATTTACCTGTTTTTACAAGGAAATAAAATGTGAAAAAAATATTTCTACATCCCATGGCCTTTCCCAACCATTTAAATTTTTCTCTTACAGGGCTAACACTTCCGAAAAACCAATACAACGCCCACCCGGAACACTATATAAAGCTAAACGAACAGTTCACTGGGTACTTATACGCACGAAAATCCCTATTGATTTACCTGTTTTTACAAGGAAATAAAATGTGAAAAAAATATTTCTACATCCCATGGCCTTTCCCAACCATTTAAATTTTTCTCTTACAGGTCTAACACTTCCGAAAAACCAATACAACGCCCATCCGGAACAATATATAAAGCTAAACGCACCGTTCACTGGGTACTTATCCGTACGAAAATCCCTATTGATTTACCTGTTTTTACAAGGAAATAAAATGTGAAAAAAATATTTCTACATCCCATGGCCCTTCCCAACCATTTAAATTTTTCTCTTACAGGTCTAACACTTCCGAAAAACCAATACAACGCTCAACCGGAACAATATATAAAGCTAAACGAACCGTTCACTGGGTACTCATACGTACGAAAATCCCTATTGATTTACCTGTTTTTACAAGGAAATAAAATGTGAAAAAAATATTTCTACATCCCATGGCCCTTCCCAACCATTTAAATTTTTCTCTTACAAGTCTAACACTTCCGAAAAACCAATACAACGCCCAACCGGAACAATATATAAAGCTAAACGAACCGTTCACTGGGTACTTATCCGTACGAAAATCCCTATAGATTTACCTGTTTTTACAAGGAAATAAAATGTGAAAAAAATATTTCTACATCCCATGGCCTTTCCCAACCATTTAAATTTTTCTCTTACAGGGCTAACACTTCCGAAAAACCAATACAACGCCCACCCGGAACACTATATAAAGCTAAACGAACCGTTCACTGGGTACTTATACGCACGAAAATCCCTATTGATTTACCTGTTTTTACAAGGAAATAAAATGTGAAAAAAATATTTCTACATCCCATGGCCTTTCCCAACCATTTAAATTTTTCCCTTACAGGTCTAACACTTCCGAAAAACCAATACAACGCCCACCCGGAACAATATATAAAGCTAAACGGACCGTTCACTGGGTACTTATCCGTACGAAAATCCCTATTGATTTACCTGTTTTTACAAGGAAATAAAATGTGAAAAAAATATTTCTACATCCCATGGCCCTTCCCAACCATTTAAATTTTTCTCTTACAGGTCTAACACGTCCGAAAAACCAATACAACGCCCATCCGGAACAATATATAAAGCTAAACGCACCGTTCACTGGGTACTTATCCGTACGAAAATCCCTATTGATTTACCTGTTTTTACAAGGAAATAAAATGTGAAAAAAATATTTCTACATCCCATGGCGTTTCCCAACCATTTAAATTTTTCGCTTACAGGGCTAACACTTCCGAAAAACCAATACAACGCCCACCCGGAACACTATATAAAGCTAAACGAACCGTTCACTGGGTACTTATACGCACGAAAATCCCTATTGATTTACCTGTTTTTACAAGGAAATAAAATTTGAAAAAAATATTTCTACATCCCATGGCCTTTCCCAACCATTTAAATTTTTCTCTTACAAGTCTAACACTTCCGAAAAACCAATACAACGCCCAACCGGAACAATATATAAAGCTAAATGAACCGTTCACTGGGTACTTATCCGTACGAAAATCCCTATAGATTTACCTGTTTTTACAAGGAAATAAAATGTGAAAAAAATATTTCTACATCCCATGGCCTTTCCCAACCATTTAAATTTTTCTCTTACAGGGCTAACACTTCCGAAAAACCAATACAACGCCCACCCGGAACACTATATAAAGCTAAACGAACAGTTCACTGGGTACTTATACGCACGAAAATCCCTATTGATTTACCTGTTTTTACAAGGAAATAAAATGTGAAAAAAATATTTCTACATCCCATGGCCTTTCCCAACCATTTAAATTTTTCTCTTACAGGTCTAACACTTCCGAAAAACCAATACAACGCCCATCCGGAACAATATATAAAGCTAAACGCACCGTTCACTGGGTACTTATCCGTACGAAAATCCCTATTGATTTACCTGTTTTTACAAGGAAATAAAATGTGAAAAAAATATTTCTACATCCCATGGCCCTTCCCAACCATTTAAATTTTTCTCTTACAGGTCTAACACTTCCGAAAAACCAATACAACGCTCAACCGGAACAATATATAAAGCTAAACGAACCGTTCACTGGGTACTCATACGTACGAAAATCCCTATTGATTTACCTGTTTTTACAAGGAAATAAAATGTGAAAAAAATATTTCTACATCCCATGGCCCTTCCCAACCATTTAAATTTTTCTCTTACAAGTCTAACACTTCCGAAAAACCAATACAACGCCCAACCGGAACAATATATAAAGCTAAACGAACCGTTCACTGGGTACTTATCCGTACGAAAATCCCTATAGATTTACCTGTTTTTACAAGGAAATAAAATGTGAAAAAAATATTTCTACATCCCATGGCCTTTCCCAACCATTTAAATTTTTCTCTTACAGGGCTAACACTTCCGAAAAACCAATACAACGCCCACCCGGAACACTATATAAAGCTAAACGAACCGTTCACTGGGTACTTATACGCACGAAAATCCCTATTGATTTACCTGTTTTTACAAGGAAATAAAATGTGAAAAAAATATTTCTACATCCCATGGCCTTTCCCAACCATTTAAATTTTTCCCTTACAGGTCTAACACTTCCGAAAAACCAATACAACGCCCACCCGGAACAATATATAAAGCTAAACGGACCGTTCACTGGGTACTTATCCGTACGAAAATCCCTATTGATTTACCTGTTTTTACAAGGAAATAAAATGTGAAAAAAATATTTCTACATCCCATGGCCCTTCCCAACCATTTAAATTTTTCTCTTACAGGTCTAACACGTCCGAAAAACCAATACAACGCCCATCCGGAACAATATATAAAGCTAAACGCACCGTTCACTGGGTACTTATCCGTACGAAAATCCCTATTGATTTACCTGTTTTTACAAGGAAATAAAATGTGAAAAAAATATTTCTACATCCCATGGCCCTTCCCAACCATTTAAATTTTTCTCTTACAGGTCTAACACTTCCGAAAAACCAATACAACGCCCAACCGGAACAATATATAAAGCTAAACGAACCGTTCACTGGGTACTTATACGCACGAAAATCCCTATTGATTTACCTGTTTTTACAAGGAAATAAAATGTGAAAAAAATATTTCTACATCCCATGGCCTTTCCCAACCATTTAAATTTTTCTCTTACAAGTCTAACACTTCCGAAAAACCAATACAACGCCCAACCGGAACAATATATAAAGCTAAACGAACCGTTCACTGGGTACTCATACGTACGAAAATCCCTATAGATTTACCTGTTTTTAGAAGGAAATAAAATGTGAAAACAATATTTCTACATCCCATGGCCTTTCCCAACCATTTAAATTTTTCTCTTACAGGTCTAACACTTCCGAAAAACCAATACAATGCCCACCCGGAACAATATATAAAGCTAAACGAACCGTTCACTGGGTACTTATCCGTATGAAAATCCCTATTGATTTACCTGTTTTTACAAGGAAATAAAATGTGAAAAAAATATTTCTACATCCCATGGCCTTTCCCAACCATTTAAATTTTTCTCTTACAGGTCTAACACTTCCGAAAAACCAATACAATGCCCACCCGGAACAATATATAAAGCTAAACGAACCGTTCACTGGGTACTTATCCGTACGAAAATCCCTATAGATTTACCTGTTTTTACAAGGAAATAAAATGTGAAGACAATATTTCTACATCCCATGGCCTTTCCCAACCATTTAAATTTTTCTCTTACAGGTCTAACACTTCCGAAAAACCAATACAACGCCCACCCGGAACAATATATAAAGCTAAACGAACCGTTCTCTGGGTACTTATCCGTACGAAAATCCCTATTGATTTACCTGTTTTTACAAGGAAATAAAATGTGAAAAAAATATTTCTACATCCCATGGCCTTTCTCAACCATTTACATTTTTCTCTTACAGGTCTAACACTTCCGAAAAACCAATACAACGCCCACCCGGAACAATATATAAAGCTAAACGGACCGTTCACTGGGTACTTATCCGTACGAAAATCCCTATTGATTTACCTGTTTTTACAAGGAAATAAAATGTGAAAAAAATATTTCTACATCCCATGGCCCTTCCCAACCATTTAAATTTTTCTCTTACAGGTCTAACACGTCCGAAAAACCAATACAACGCCCATCCGGAACAATATATAAAGCTAAACGCACCGTTCACTGGGTACTTATCCGTACGAAAATCCCTATTGATTTACCTGTTTTTACAAGGAAATAAAATGTGAAAAAAATATTTCTACATCCCATGGCCCTTCCCAACCATTTAAATTTTTCTCTTACAGGTCTAACACTTCCGAAAAACCAATACAATGCCCACCCGGAACAATATATAAAGCTAAACGAACCGTTCACTGGGTACTTATCCGTACGAAAATCCCTATTGATTTACCTGTTTTTACAAGGAAATAAAATGTGAAAACAATATTTCTACATCCCATGGCCTTTCCCAACCATTTAAATTTTTCTCTTACAGGTCTAACACTTCCGAAAAACCAATACAACGCCCACCCGGAACAATATATAAAGCTAAACGAACCGTTCACTGGGTACTTATCCGTACGAAAATCCCTATTGATTTACCTGTTTTTACAAGGAAATAAAATGTGAAAAAAATATTTCTACATCCCATGGCCTTTCCCAACCATTTAAATTTTTCTCTTACAGGTCTAACACTTCCGAAAAACCAATACAACGCCCACCCGGAACAATATATAAAGCTAAACGGACCGTTCACTGGGTACTTATCCGTACGAAAATCCCTATTGATTTACCTGTTTTTACAAGGAAATAAAATGTGAAAAAAATATTTCTACATCCCATGGCCCTTCCCAACCATATAAATTTTTCTCTTACAGGTCTAACACGTCCGAAAAACCAATACAACGCCCATCCGGAACAATATATAAAGGTAAACGCACCGTTCACTGGGTACTTATCCGTACGAAAATCCCTATTGATTTACCTGTTTTTACAAGGAAATAAAATGTGAAAAAAATATTTCTACATCCCATGGCCCTTCCCAACCATTTAAATTTTTCTCTTACAGGTCTAACACGTCCGAAAAACCAATACAACGCCCATCCGGAACAATATATAAAGCTAAACGCACCGTTCACTGGGTACTTATCCGTACGAAAATCCCTATTGATTTACCTGTTTTTACAAGGAAATAAAATGTGAAAACAATATTTCTACATCCCATGGCCTTTCCCAACCATTTAAATTTTTCTCTTACAGGTCTAACACTTCCGAAAAACCAATACAACGCCCACCCGGAACAATATATAAAGCTAAACGAACCGTTCACTGGGTACTTATCCGTACGAAAATCCCTATTGATTTACCTGTTTTTACAAGGAAATAAAATGTGAAAAAAATATTTCTACATCCCATGGCCTTTCCCAACCATTTAAATTTTTCTCTTACAGGTCTAACACTTCCGAAAAACCAATACAACGCCCACCCGGAACAATATATAAAGCTAAACGGACCGTTCACTGGGTACTTATCCGTACGAAAATCCCTATTGATTTACCTGTTTTTACAAGGAAATAAAATGTGAAAAAAATATTTCTACATCCCATGGCCCTTCCCAACCATATAAATTTTTCTCTTACAGGTCTAACACGTCCGAAAAACCAATACAACGCCCATCCGGAACAATATATAAAGCTAAACGCACCGTTCACTGGGTACTTATCCGTACGAAAATCCCTATTGATTTACCTGTTTTTACAAGGAAATAAAATGTGAAAAAAATATTTCTACATCCCATGGCCCTTCCCAACCATTTAAATTTTTCTCTTACAGGTCTAACACGTCCGAAAAACCAATACAACGCCCATCCGGAACAATATATAAAGCTAAACGCACCGTTCACTGGGTACTTATATGTACGAAAATCCCTATTGATTTACCTGTTTTTACAAGGAAATAAAATGTGAAAACAATATTTCTACATCCCATGGCCTTTCCCAAACATTTAAATTTTTCTCTTACAGGTCTAACACTTCCGAAAAACCAATACAACGCCCACCCGGAACAATATATAAAGCTAAACGAACCGTTCACTGGGTACTTATCCGTACGAAAATCCCTATTGATTTACCTGTTTTTACAAGGAAATAAAATGTGAAAAAAATATTTCTACATCCCATGGCCTTTCCCAACCATTTAAATTTTTCTCTTACAGGTCTAACACTTCCGAAAAACCAATACAACGCCCACCCGGAACAATATATAAAGCTAAACGGACCGTTCACTGGGTACTTATCCGTACGAAAATCCCTATTGATTTACCTGTTTTTACAAGGAAATAAAATGTGAAAAAAATATTTCTACATCCCATGGCCCTTCCCAACCATTTAAATTTTTCTCTTACAGGTCTAACACGTCCGAAATACCAATACAACGCCCATCCGGAACAATATATAAAGCTAAACGCACCGTTCACTGGGTACTTATCCATACGAAAATCCCTATTGATTTACCTGTTTTTACAAGGAAATAAAATGTGAAAAAAATATTTCTACATCCCATGGCCCTTCCCAACCATTTAAATTTTTCTCTTACAGGTCTAACACGTCCGAAAAACCAATACAACGCCCATCCGGAACAATATATAAAGCTAAACGCACTGTTCACTGGGTACTTATCCGTACGAAAATCCCTATTGATTTACCTGTTTTTACAAGGAAATAAAATGTGAAAAAAATATTTCTACATCCCATGGCCTTTCCCAACCATTTAAATTTTTCTCTTACAAGTCTAACACTTCCGAAAAACCAATACAACGCCCAACCGGAACAATATATAAAGCTAAACGAACCGTTCACTGGGTACTTATCCGTACGAAAATCCCTATAGATTTACCTGTTTTTACAAGGAAATAAAATGTGAAAAAAATATTTCTACATCCCATGGCCTTTCCCAACCATTTAAATTTTTCTCTTACAGGTCTAACACTTCCGAAAAACCAATACAACGCTCAACCGGAACAATATATAAAGCTAAACGAACTGTTCACTGGGTACTCATACGTACGAAAATCCCTATTGATTTACTTGTTTTTACAAGGAAATAAAATGTGAAAATAATATTTCTACATCCCATGGCCTTTCCCAACCATTTAAATTTTTCTCTTACAGGTCTAACACTTCCGAAAATCCAATACAACGCCCACCCGGAACAATATATAAAGCTAAACGAACCGTTAACTGGGTACTCATACGTACGAAAATCCCTATTGATTTACCTGTTTTTAGAAGGAAATAAAATGTGAAAAAAATATTTCTACATCCCATGGCCTTTCCCAACCATTTAAATTTTTCTCTTACAGGTCTAACACTTCCGAAAAACCAATACAACGCCCATCCGGAACAATATATAAAGCTAAACGCACCGTTCACTGGGTACTTATATGTACGAAAATCCCTATTGATTTACCTGTTTTTACAAGGAAATAAAATGTGAAAACAATATTTCTACATTCCATGGCCTTTCCCAACAATTTAAATTTTTCTCTTACAGGTCTAACACATCCGAAAAACCAATAAAACGCCCACACGCAACAATATATAACGCTAAACGAACCGTTCACTGGGTACTTGTCCGTACGAAAATCCCTATTGATTTACCTGTTTTTACAAGGAAATAAAACGTGAAAAAAATATTTTTATATCCCATGGCCTTTCCCAACCATTTAAATTTTTCTCTTACAGGTCTAACACTTCCGAAAAACCAATACAACGCCCACCCGGACCAATATATTGAGCTAATCGAACCGTTCACTGGGTACTTATACGTACGAAAATCCCTATTGATTTACCTGTTTTTACAGGGAAATAAAATGTGAAAAAAATATTTCTACATCCCATGGCCTTTCCCAACCATTTAAATTTTTCTCTTACAAGTCTAACACTTCGGAAAAACCAATACAACGCCCACCCGGAACAATATATAAAGCTAAACGAACCGTTCACTGGGTACTTATCCGTACGAAAATCCCTATTGATTTACCTGTTTTTACAAGGAAATAAAATGTGAAAAAAATATTTCTACATCCCATGGCCTTTCCCAACCATTTAAATGTTTCTCTTACAAGTCTAACACTTCCGAAAAACCAATACAACGCCCAACCGGAACAATATATAAAGCTAAACGAACCGTTCACTGGGTACTTATCCGTACGAAAATCCCTATTGATTTACCTGTTTTTACAAGGAAATAAAATGTGAAAAAAATGTTTCTACATCCCATGGCCTTTCCCAACCATTTAAAATTTTCTCTTACAGGGCTAACACTTCCGAAAAACCAATACAACGCCCACCCGGACCAATATATAAAGCTAAACGAACCGTTCACTGGGTACTCATACGTACGAAAATCCCTATTGATTTACCTGTTTTTACAAGGAAATAAAATGTGAAAAAAATATTTCTACATCCCATGGCCTTTCCCAACCATTTAAATTTTTCTCTTACAGGTCTAACACTTCCGAAAAACCAATACAACGCCCACCCGGAACAATATATAAAGCTAAACGGACCGTTCACTGGGTACTTATCCGTACGAAAATCCCTTTTGATTTACCTGTTTTTACAAGGAAATAAAATGTGAAAAAAATATTTCTACATCCCATGGCCCTTCCCAACCATTTAAATTTTTCTCTTACAGGTCTAACACGTCCGAAAAACCAATACAACGCCCATCCGGAACAATATATAAAGCTAAACGCACCATTCACTGGGTACTTATCCGTACGAAAATCCCTATTGATTTACCTGTTTTTACAAGGAAATAAAATGTGAAAAAAATATTTCTACATCCCATGGCCCTTCCCAACCATTTAAATTTTTCTCTTACAGGTCTAACACGTCCGAAAAACCAATACAACGCCCATCCGGAACAATATATAAAGCTAAACGCACCGTTCACTGGGTACTTATCCGTACGAAAATCCCTATTGATTTACCTGTTTTTACAATGAAATAAAATGTGAAAAAAATATTTCTACATCCCATGGCCCTTCCCAACCATTTAAATTTTTCTCTTACAGGTCTAACACGTCCGAAATACCAATACAACGCCCATCCGGAACAATATATAAAGCTAAACGCACCGTTCACTGGGTACTTATCCATACGAAAATCCCTATTGATTTACCTGTTTTTACAAGGAAATAAAATGTGAAAAAAATATTTCTACATCCCATGGCCCTTCCCAACCATTTAAATTTTTCTCTTACAGGTCTAACACGTCCGAAAAACCAATACAACGCCCATCCGGAACAATATATAAAGCTAAACGCACTGTTCACTGGGTACTTATCCGTACGAAAATCCCTATTGATTTACCTGTTTTTACAAGGAAATAAAATGTGAAAAAAATATTTCTACATCCCATGGCCTTTCCCAACCATTTAAATTTTTCTCTTACAAGTCTAACACTTCCGAAAAACCAATACAACGCCCAACCGGAACAATATATAAAGCTAAACGAACCGTTCACTGGGTACTTATCCGTACGAAAATCCCTATAGATTTACCTGTTTTTACAAGGAAATAAAATGTGAAAAAAATATTTCTACATCCCATGGCCTTTCCCAACCATTTAAATTTTTCTCTTACAGGTCTAACACTTCCGAAAAACCAATACAACGCTCAACCGGAACAATATATAAAGCTAAACGAACTGTTCACTGGGTACTCATACGTACGAAAATCCCTATTGATTTACTTGTTTTTACAAGGAAATAAAATGTGAAAATAATATTTCTACATCCCATGGCCTTTCCCAACCATTTAAATTTTTCTCTTACAGGTCTAACACTTCCGAAAATCCAATACAACGCCCACCCGGAACAATATATAAAGCTAAACGAACCGTTAACTGGGTACTCATACGTACGAAAATCCCTATTGATTTACCTGTTTTTAGAAGGAAATAAAATGTGAAAAAAATATTTCTACATCCCATGGCCTTTCCCAACCATTTAAATTTTTCTCTTACAGGTCTAACACTTCCGAAAAACCAATACAACGCCCATCCGGAACAATATATAAAGCTAAACGCACCGTTCACTGGGTACTTATATGTACGAAAATCCCTATTGATTTACCTGTTTTTACAAGGAAATAAAATGTGAAAACAATATTTCTACATTCCATGGCCTTTCCCAACAATTTAAATTTTTCTCTTACAGGTCTAACACATCCGAAAAACCAATAAAACGCCCACACGCAACAATATATAACGCTAAACGAACCGTTCACTGGGTACTTGTCCGTACGAAAATCCCTATTGATTTACCTGTTTTTACAAGGAAATAAAACGTGAAAAAAATATTTTTATATCCCATGGCCTTTCCCAACCATTTAAATTTTTCTCTTACAGGTCTAACACTTCCGAAAAACCAATACAACGCCCACCCGGACCAATATATTGAGCTAATCGAACCGTTCACTGGGTACTTATACGTACGAAAATCCCTATTGATTTACCTGTTTTTACAGGGAAATAAAATGTGAAAAAAATATTTCTACATCCCATGGCCTTTCCCAACCATTTAAATTTTTCTCTTACAAGTCTAACACTTCGGAAAAACCAATACAACGCCCACCCGGAACAATATATAAAGCTAAACGAACCGTTCACTGGGTACTTATCCGTACGAAAATCCCTATTGATTTACCTGTTTTTACAAGGAAATAAAATGTGAAAAAAATATTTCTACATCCCATGGCCTTTCCCAACCATTTAAATGTTTCTCTTACAAGTCTAACACTTCCGAAAAACCAATACAACGCCCAACCGGAACAATATATAAAGCTAAACGAACCGTTCACTGGGTACTTATCCGTACGAAAATCCCTATTGATTTACCTGTTTTTACAAGGAAATAAAATGTGAAAAAAATGTTTCTACATCCCATGGCCTTTCCCAACCATTTAAAATTTTCTCTTACAGGGCTAACACTTCCGAAAAACCAATACAACGCCCACCCGGACCAATATATAAAGCTAAACGAACCGTTCACTGGGTACTCATACGTACGAAAATCCATATTGATTTACCTGTTTTTACAAGGAAATAAAATGTGAAAAAAATATTTCTATATCCCATGGCCTTTCCCAACCATTTAAATTTTTCTCTTACAGGTCTAACACTTCCGAAAAACCAATACAACGCCCACCCGGAACAATATATAAAGCTAAACGGACCGTTCACTGGGTACTTATCCGTACGAAAATCCCTATTGATTTACCTGTTTTTACAAGGAAATAAAATGTGAAAAAAATATTTCTACATCCCATGGCCCTTCCCAACCATTTAAATTTTTCTCTTACAGGTCTAACACGTCCGAAAAACCAATACAACGCCCATCCGGAACAATATATAAAGCTAAACGCACCATTCACTGGGTACTTATCCGTACGAAAATCCCTATTGATTTACCTGTTTTTACAAGGAAATAAAATGTGAAAAAAATATTTCTACATCCCATGGCCCTTCCCAACCATTTAAATTTTTCTCTTACAGGTCTAACACGTCCGAAAAACCAATACAACGCCCATCCGGAACAATATATAAAGCTAAACGCACCGTTCACTGGGTACTTATCCGTACGAAAATCCCTATTGATTTACCTGTTTTTACAATGAAATAAAATGTGAAAAAAATATTTCTACATCCCATGGCCCTTCCCAACCATTTAAATTTTTCTCTTACAGGTCTAACACGTCCGAAAAACCAATACAACGCCCATCCGGAACAATATATAAAGCTAAACGCACCGTTCACTGGGTACTTATCCGTACGATATTCCCTATTGATCTACCTGTTTTTACAAGGAAATAAAATGTGAAAAAAATATTTCTACATCCCATGGCCTTTCCCAACCATTTAAATTTTTCTCTTACAAGTCTAACACTTCCGAAAAACCAATACAACGCCCACCCGGAACAATATATAAAGCTAAACGAACCGTTCACTTGGTACTTATCCGTACGAAAATCCCTATAGATTTACCTGTTTTTACAAGGAAATAAAATGTGAAAAAAATATTTCTACATCCCATGGCCTTTCCCAACCATTTAAATTTTTCTCTTACGGGGCTAACACTTCCGAAAAACCAATACAACGCCCACCCGGAACACTATATAAAGCTAAACGAACCGTTCACTGGGTACATATACGCACGAAAATCCCTATTGATTTACCTGTTTTTACAAGGAAATAAAATGTGAAAAAAATATTTCTACATCCCATGGCCATTCCCAACCATTTAAATTTTTCTCTTACAGGTCTAACACTTCCGAAAAACCAATACAACGCCCACCCGGAACAATATATAAAGCTAAACGGACCGTTCACTGGGTACTTATCCGTACGAAAATCCCTATTGATTTACCTGTTTTTACAAGGAAATAAAATGTGAAAAAAATATTTCTACATCCCATGGCCCTTCCCAACCATTTAAATTTTTCTCTTACAGGTCTAACACGTCCGAAAAACCAATACAACGCCCATCCGGAACAATATATAAAGCTAAACGCACCATTCACTGGGTACTTATCCGTACGAAAATCCCTATTGATTTACCTGTTTTTACAAGGAAATAAAATGTGAAAAAAATATTTCTACATCCCATGGCCCTTCCCAACCATTTAAATTTTTCTCTTACAGGTCTAACACGTCCGAAAAACCAATACAACGCCCATCCGGAACAATATATAAAGCTAAACGCACCGTTCACTGGGTACTTATCCGTACGAAAATCCCTATTGATTTACCTGTTTTTACAAGGAAATGAAATGTGAAAAAAATATTTCTACATCCCATGGCCCTTCCCAACCATTTAAATTTTTCTCTTACAGGTCTAACACGTCCGAAAAACCAATACAACACCCATCCGGAACAATATATAAAGCTAAACGCACCGTTCACTGGGTACTTATCCGTACGATATTCCCTATTGATCCACCTGTTTTTACAAGGAAATAAAATGTGAAAAAAATATTTCTACATCCCATGGCCTTTCCCAACCATTTAAATTTTTCTCTTACAAGTCTAACACTTCCGAAAAACCAATACAACGCCCAACCGGAACAATTTATAAAGCTAAACGAACCGTTCACTTGGTACTTATCCGTACGAAAATCCCTATAGATTTACCTGTTTTTACAAGGAAATAAAATGTGAAAAAAATATTTCTACATCCCATGGCCTTTCCCAACCATTTAAATTTTTCTCTTACGGGGCTAACACTTCCGAAAAACCAATACAACGCCCACCCGGAACACTATATAAAGCTAAACGAACCGTTCACTGGGTACTTATACGCACGAAAATCCCTATTGATTTACCTGTTTTTACAAGGAAATAAAATGTGAAAAAAATATTTCTACATCCCATGGCCATTCCCAACCATTTAAATTTTTCTCTTACAGGTCTAACACTTCCGAAAAACCAATACAACGCCCACCCGTAACAATATATAAAGCTAAACGAACCGTTCACTGGGTACTCATACGTACGAAAATCCCTATTGATTTACCTGTTTTTACAAGGAAATAAAATGTGAAAAAAATATTTCTACATCCCATGGCCCTTCCCAACCATTTAAATTTTTCTCTTACAGGTCTAACACGTCCGAAAAACCAATACAACGCCCACCCGGAACAATATATAAAGCTAAATGAACCGTTCACTGGGTACTTATCCGTACGAAAATCCCTATTGATTTACCTGTTTTTACAAGGAAATGAAATGTGAAAAAAATATTTCTACATCCCATGGCCCTTCCCAACCATTTAAATTTTTCTCTTACAGGTCTAACACGTCCGAAAAACCAATACAACACCCATCCGGAACAATATATAAAGCTAAACGCACCGTTCACTGGGTACTTATCCGTACGATATTCCCTATTGATCTACCTGTTTTTACAAGGAAATAAAATGTGAAAAAAATATTTCTACATCCCATGGCCTTTCCCAACCATTTAAATTTTTCTCTTACAAGTCTAACACTTCCGAAAAACCAATACAACGCCCAACCGGAACAATATATAAAGCTAAACGAACCGTTCACTTGGTACTTATCCGTACGAAAATCCCTATAGATTTACCTGTTTTTACAAGGAAATAAAATGTGAAAAAAATATTTCTACATCCCATGGCCTTTCCCAACCATTTAAATTTTTCTCTTACGGGGCTAACACTTCCGAAAAACCAATACAACGCCCACCCGGAACACTATATAAAGCTAAACGAACCGTTCACTGGGTACTTATACGCACGAAAATCCCTATTGATTTACCTGTTTTTACAAGGAAATAAAATGTGAAAAAAATATTTCTACATCCCATGGCCATTCCCAACCATTTAAATTTTTCTCTTACAGGTCTAACACTTCCGAAAAACCAATACAACGCCCACCCGTAACAATATATAAAGCTAAACGAACCGTTCACTGGGTACTCATACGTACGAAAATCCCTATTGATTTACCTGTTTTTACAAGGAAATAAAATGTGAAAAAAATATTTCTACATCCCATGGCCCTTCCCAACCATTTAAATTTTTCTCTTACAGGTCTAACACATCCGAAAAACCAATACAACGCCCACCCGGAACAATATATAAAGCTAAACGAACCGTTCACTGGGTACTTATCCTTACGAAAATCCCTATAGATTTACCAGTTTTTAGAAGGAAATAAAATGTGAAAAAAATATTTCTACATCCCATGGCCTTTCCCAACCATTTAAATTTTTCTCTTACAGGTCTAACACTTCCGAAAAACCAATACAACGCCCACCCGGAACAATATATAAAGCTAAACGAACCGTTCACTGGCTCCTTATCCGTACGAAAATCCCTATTGATTTACCTGTTTTTACAAGGAAATAAAATGTGAAAACAATATTTCTACATCCCATGGCCTTTCCCAACCATTTAAATTTTTCTCTTACAGGTCTAACACTTCCGAAAAACCAATACGACGCCCACCCGGAACAATATATAAAGCTAAACGAACCGTTCACTGGGTACTTATCCGTACGAAAATCCCTATTGATTTACCTGTTTTTACAAGGAAATAAAATGTGAAAATATATTTCTACATCCCATGGCCTTTCCCAACCATTTAAATTTTTCTCTTACAAGTCTAACACTTCCGAAAAACCAATACGACGCCCACCCGGAACAATATATAAAGCTAAACGAACCGTTCACTGGGTACTTATACGCACGAAAATCCCTATTTGTTTACCTGTTTTTACAAGGAAATAAAATGTGAAAAAAATATTTCTACATCCCATGGCCTTTCCCAAACATTTACATTTTTCTCTTACAAGTCTAACACTTCCGAAAAACTAATACAACGCCCACCCGGAACAATATATAAAGCTAAACGAACCATTCACTGGGTACTCATACGTACGAAAATCCCTATTGATTTACCTGTTTTTACAAGGAAATAAAATGTGAAAACAATATTTCTACATTCCATGGCCTTTCCCAACCATTTAAATTTTTCTCTTACAAGTCTAACACTTCCGAAAAACCAATACAACACGCACCCAGAACAATATATAAAGCTAAACGCACCGTTCACTGGGTACTTATCCGTACGAAAATCCCTATTGATTTACCTGTTTTTACAAGGAAATAAAATGTGAAAAAAATATTTCTACATCCCATGGCCTTTCCCAACCATTTAAATTTTTCTCTTACAAGTCTAACACTTCCGAAAAACCAATACAACGCCCAACCGGAACAATATATAAAGCTAAACGAACCGTTCACTGGGTACTTATCCGTACGAAAATCCCTATAGATTTACCTGTTTTTACAAGGAAATAAAATGTGAAAAAAATATTTCTACATCCCATGGCCTTTCCCAACCATTTAAATTTTTCTCTTACAGGGCTAACACTTCCGAAAAACCAATACAACGCCCACCCGGAACACTATATAAAGCTAAACGAACCGTTCACTGGGTACTTATACGCACGAAAATCCCTATTGATTTACCTGTTTTTACAAGGAAATAAAATGTGAAAAAAATATTTCTACATCCCATGGCCTTTCCCAACCATTTAAATTTTTCTCTTACAGGTCTAACACTTCCGAAAAACCAATACAACGCCCAACCGGAACAATATATAAAGCTAAACGAACCGTTCACTGGGTACTTATCCGTACGAAAATCCCTATTGATTTACCTGTTTTTACAAGGAAATAAAATGTGAAAACAATATTTCTACATCCCATGGCCTTTCCCAACCATTTAAATTTTTCTCTTACAAGTCTAACACTTCCGAAAAACCAATACAACGCCCAACCGGAACAATATATAAAGCTAAACGAACCGTTCACTGCGTACTCATACGTACGAAAATCCCTATAGATTTACCTGTTTTTACAAGGAAATAAAATGTGAAAAAAATATTTCTACATCCCATGGCCTTTCCCAACCATTTAAATTTTTCTCTTACAGGTCTAACACTTCCGAAAAAACAATACAACGCCCACCCGGAACAATATATAAAGCTAAACAAACCGTTCACTGGGTACTCATACGTACGAAAATCCCTATTGATTTACCTGTTTTTACAAGGAAATAAAATGTGAAAAAAATGTTTCTACATCCCATGGCCTTTCCCAACCATTTAAATTTTTCTCTTACAGGTCTAACACTTCCGAAAAAACAATACAACGCCCACCCGGAACAATATATAAAGCTAAACAAACCGTTCACTGGGTACTCATACGTACGAAAATCCCTATTGATTTACCTGTTTTTACAAGGAAATAAAATGTGAAAAAAATGTTTCTACATCCCATGGCCTTTCCCAACCATTTAAATTTTTCTCTTACAGGGCTAACACTTCCGAAAAACCAATACAACGCCCACCCGGAACACTATATAAAGCTAAACGAACCGTTCACTGGGTACTTATACGCACGAAAATCCCTATTTGTTTACCTGTTTTTACAAGGAAATAAAATGTGAAAAAAATATTTCTACATCCCATGGCCTTTCCCAAACATTTACATTTTTCTCTTACAAGTCTAACACTTCCGAAAAACTAATACAACGCCCACCCGGAACAATATATAAAGCTAAACGAACCATTCACTGGGTACTCATACGTACGAAAATCCCTATTGATTTACCTGTTTTTACAAGGAAATAAAATGTGAAAAAAATATTTCTACATCCCATGGCCTTTCCCAACCATTTAAATTTTTCTCTTACAGGTCTAACACGTCTGAAAAACCAATACAACGCCCATCCGGAACAATATATAAAGCTAAACGCACCGTTCACTGGGTACTTATCCGTACGAAAATCCCTATTGATTTACCTGTTTTTACAAGGAAATAAAATGTGAAAACAATATTTCTACATCCCATGGCCTTTCCCAACCATTTAAATTTTTCTCTTACAGGTCTAACACTTCCGAAAAACCAATACAACGCCCACCAGGAACAATATATAAAGCTAAACGAACCGTTCACTGGGTACTCATACGTACGAAAATCCCTATAGATTTACCTGTTTTTAGAAGGAAATAAAATGTGAAAAAAATATTTCTACATCCCATGGCCTTTCCCAACCATTTAAATTTTTCTCTTACAGGTCTAACACTTCCGAAAAACCAATACAACGCCCACCCGGAACAATATATAAAGGTAAACGAACCGTTCACTGGGTACTCATATATACGAAAATCCCTATTGATTTACCTGTTTTTACAAGGAAATAAAATGTGAAAAAAATGTTTCTACATCCCATGGCCTTTCCCAACCATTTAAATTTTTCTCTTACAGGGCTAACACTTCCGAAAAACCAATACAACGCCCACCCGGAAGACTATATAAAGCTAAACGAACCGTTCACTGGGTACTTATACGCACGAAAATCCCTATTGATTTACCTGTTTTTACAAGGAAATAAAATGTGAAAAAAATATTTCTACATTCCATGGCCTTTCCCAACCATTTAAATTATTCTCTTACAGGGCTAACACTTCCGAAAAACCAATACAACGCCCACCCGGACCAATATATTAAGCTAAACGTACCGTTCACTGGGTACTTATCTGTACGAAAATCCCTATTGATTTACCTGTTTTTACAAGGAAATAAAATGTGAAAAAAATATTTCTACATCCCATGGCCCTTCCCAACCATTTAAATTTTTCTCTTACAGGTCTAACACGTCCGAAAAACCAATACAACGCCCACCCGGAACAATATATAAAGCTAAATGAACCGTTCACTGGGTACTCATACGTACGAAAATCCCTATTGATTTACCTGTTTTTACAAGGAAATAAAATGTGAAAAAAATGTTTCTACATCCCATGGCCTTTCCCAACCATTTAAATTTTTCTCTTACAAGTCTAACACTTCCGAAAAACCAATACAACGCCCACCCGGAACACTATATAAAGCTAAACGAACCGTTCACTGGGTACTTATACGCACGAAAATCCCTATTGATTTACCTGTTTTTACAAGGAAATAAAATGTGAAAAAAATATTTCTACATCCCATGGCCTTTCCCAAACATTTAAATTTTTCTCTTACAAGTCTAACACTTCCGAAAAACTAATACAACGCCCACCCGGAACAATATATAAAGCTAAACGAACCGTTCACTGGGTACTTATCCGTACGAAAATCCCTATTGATTTACCTGTTTTTACAAGGAAATAAAATGTGAAAAAAATATTTCTACATCCCATGGCCTTTCCCAACCATTTAAATTTTTCTCTTACAAGTCTAACACTTCCGAAAAACCAATACAACACGTACCCAGAACCATATATAAAGCTAAACGAACCGTTCACTGGGTACTTATCCGTACGAAAATCCCTATTGATTTACCTGTTTTTACAAGGAAATAAAATATGAAAAAAATATTTCTACATCCCATGGCCTTTCCCAACCATTTAAATTTTTCTCTTACAAGTCTAACTCTTCCGAAAAACCAATACAACGCCCAACCGGAACAATATATAAAGCTAAACGAACCGTTCACTGGGTACTTATCCGTACGAATATCCCTATAGATTACCTGTTTTTACAAGGAAATAAAATGTGAAAAAAATATTTCTACATCCCATGGCCTTTCCCAACCATTTAAACTTTTCTCTTACAGGGCTAACACTTCCGAAAAACCAATACAACGCCCACCCGGAACACTATATAAAGCTAAACGAACCGTTCACTGGGTACTTATACGCACGAAAATCCCTATAGATTTACCTGTTTTTACAAGGAAATAAAATGTGAAAAAAATATTTCTACATCCCATGGCCTTTCCCAACCATTTAAATTTTTCTCTTACAGGTCTAACACTTCCGAAAAACCAATACAACGCCCACCCGGAACAATATATAAAGCTAAACGAACCGTTCACTGGGTACTCATACGTACGAAAATCCCTATTGATTTACCTGTTTTTACAAGGAAATAAAATGTGAAAAAAATGTTTCTACATCCCATGGCCTTTCCCAACCATTTAAATTTTTCTCTTACAGGGCTAACACTTCCGAAAAACCAATACAACGCCCACCCGGAACACTATATAAAGCTAAACGAACCGTTCACTAGGTACTTATACGCACGAAAATCCCTATTGATTTACCTGTTTTTACAAGGAAATAAAATGTGAAAAAAATATTTCTACATTCCATGGCCTTTCCCAACCATTTAAATTATTCTCTTACAGGGCTAACACTTCGGAAAAACCAATACAACGCACACCCGGACCAATATATTAAGCTAAACGAACCGTTCACTGGGTACTTATACGTACGAGAATCCCTATTGATTTACCTGTTTTTACAGGGAAATACAATGTGAAAAAAATATTTCTACATCCCATGGCCTTTCCCAACCATTTAAATTTTTCTCTTACAAGTCTAACACTTCTGAATAACCAATACAACGCCCACCCGGAATAATATATAAAGCTAAACGAACCGTTCACTGGGTACTTATCCGTACGAAAATCCCTATTGATTTACCTGTTTTTACAAGGAAATAAAAACCGCACCATTGCACTAATTTCTCATGCTAGCAAAGTTATGCTCAAAATCCTACAAGCTAGGCTCCAGCAATATGTGGACCGAGAACTTCCAGAAGTACAGGCAGGATTTCGAAGAGGCAGAGGAACTAGAGATCAAATTGCCAACATACGCTGGATCATGGAGAAAGCTAGGGAGTACCAGAAGAACGTCTACTTCTGCTTCATTGACTATGCTAAAGCCTTTGATTGTGTGGAGCACAACAAATTGTGGCAAGTTCTTAAAGAGATGGGAATACCAGAGCATCTTATTTGTCTCTTGAGAAATTTATATGCAGGTCAAGAAGCAACAGTGAGAACTGAACATGGAATCACTGACTGGTTCAAAATTGAGAAAGGAGTTCGGCAAGGCTGTATACTGTCGCCTTGCCTATTTAACTTGTATGCAGAGCACATCATGAGAAATGCAGGATTAGAGGAGTCACAAATTGGGATCAAGATTGCAGGGAGAAATATCAACAACCTCAGATATGCAGATGATACCACTCTAATGGCAGAAAGTGAAGAGGAACTAAAGAGCCTGTTGATGCGGGTGAAGGAGGAGAGTGCCAAAGTTGGCTTGAAACTCAACATCAAGAAAACAAAGATCATGGCATCCGGCCCTCTCAATTCCTGGCAAATAGAAGGGGAAGAAATGGAGATAGTGACAGATTTTATTTTCCTGGGCTCCAAGATCACTGCAGATGGGGACTGCAGCAAAGAAATTAAAAGACGCTTGCTCCTGGGGAGGAAAGCTATGGCAAATCTAGACAGCATCCTAAAAAGCAGAGACATCACCCTGCCAACAAAAGTGCGTTTAGTCAAGGCTATGGTCTTCCCAGTTGCAATGTATGGCTGCGAAAGTTGGACCATAAGGAAGGCCGAGCGTCAAAGAATTGAGGCTTTTGAACTCTGGTGCTGGAGAAGACTCTTGCGAGTCCCTTGGACTGCAAGGCGAACAAACCAGTCAGTCCTAGAGGAGATCAGCCCTGACTGCTCTTTAGAAGGCCAGATCCTGAAGATGAAACTCAAATATTTTGGCCACCTCATGAGAAGGAAGGACTCCCTGGAGAAGAGCCTAATGCTGGGAGAGATCGAGGGCAAAAGAAGAAGGGGACGACAGAGAATGAGGTGGATGGATGGAGTCACTGAAGCAGTAGGTGCAAATTTAAATGGACTCCGGGGAATGGTAGAGGACAGGAAGGCCTCGAGGATCATTGTCCATGGGGTCGCGATGGGTCGGACACGACTTCGCACATAACAACAACAACAAGGAAATAAAATGTGAAAAAAATATTTCTACATCCCATGGCCTTTCCCAAACATTTACATTTTTCTCTTACAAGTCTAACACTTCCGAAAAACTAATACAACGCCCACCCGGAACAATATATAAAGCTAAACGAACCGTTCACTGGGTACTCATACGTACGAAAATCCCTATTGATTTACCTGTTTTTACAAGGAAATAAAATGTGAAAAAAATATTTCTACATCCCATGGCCCTTCCCAACCATTTAAATTTTTCTCTTACAGGTCTAACACGTCCGAAAAACCAATACAACGCCCATCCAGAACAATATATAAAGCTAAACGCACCGTTCACTGGGTACTTATCCGTACGAAAATCCCTATTGATTTACATGTTTTTACAAGGAAATAAAATGTGAAAACAATATTTCTACATCCCATGGCCTTTCCCAACCATTTAAATTTTTCTCTTACAGGTCTAACACTTCCGAAAAACCAATACAACGCCCACCAGGAACAATATATAAAGCTAAACGAAACGTTCACTGGGTACTCATACGTACGAAAATCCCTATAGATTTACCTGTTTTTAGAAGGAAATAAAATGTGAAAAAAATATTTCTACATCCCATGGCCTTTCCCAACCATTTAAATTTTTCTCTTACAGGTCTAACACTTCCGAAAAACCAATACAACGCCCACCCGGAACAATATATAAAGCTAAACGAACCGTTCACTGGGTACTCATACATACGAAAATCCCTATTGATTTACCTGTTTTTACAAGGAAATAAAATGTGAAAAAAATGTTTCTACATCCCATGGCCTTTCCCAACCATTTAAATTTTTCTCTTACAGGGCTAACACTTCCGAAAAACCAATGCAACGCCCACCCGGAACACTATATAAAGCTAAACGAACCGTTCACTGGGTACTTATACGCACGAAAATCCCTATTGATTTACCTGTTTTTACAAGGAAATAAAATGTGAAAAAAATATTTCTACATTCCATGGCCTTTCCCAACCATTTAAATTATTCTCTCACAGGGCTAACACTTCCGAAATACCAATACAACGCCCACCCGGACCAATATATTAAGCTAAACGAACCGTTCACTGGGTACTTATCTGTACGAAAATCCCTATTGATTTACCTGTTTTTACAAGGAAATAAAATGTGAAAAAAATATTTCTACATCCCATGGCCCTTCCCAACCATTTAAATTTTTCTCTTACAGGTCTAACACGTCCAAAAAACCAATACAACGCCCATCCGGAACAATATATAAAGCTAAACGCACCGTTCACTGTACGAAAATCCCTATTGATTTACCTGTTTTTACAAGGAAATAAAATGTGAAAACAATATTTCTACATCCCATGGCCTTTCCCAACCATTTAAATTTTTCTCTTACAGGGCTAACACTTCCGAAAAACCAATACAACGCCCACCCGGACCAATATATTAAGCTAAACGAACCGTTCACTGGGTACTTATACGTACAAAAATCCCTATTGATTTACCTGTTTTTACAAGGAAATAAAATGTGAAAAAAATATTTCTACATCCCATGGCCTTTCCCAACCATTTACATTTTTCTCTTACAGGTCTAACACTTCCGAAAAACCAATACAACGCCCACCCGGAACAATATATAAAGCTAAACGAACGGTTCACTGGGTACTCATACGTACGAAAATCCCTATTGATTTACCTGTTTTTACAAGGAAATAAAATGTGAAAAAAATGTTTCTACATCCCATGGCCTTTCCCAACCATTTAAATTTTTCTCTTACAGGGCTAACACTTCCGAAAAACCAATACAACGCCCACCCGGAACACTATATAAAGCTAAACGAACCGTTCACTGGGTACTTATACGCACGAAAATCCCTATTGATTTACCTGTGTTTACAAGGAAATAAAATGTGAAAAAAATATTTCTACATTCCATGGCCTTTCCCAACCATTTAAATTATTCGCTTACAGGGCTAACACTTCGGAAAAACCAATACAACGCCCACCCGGACCAATATATTAAGCTAAACGAACCGTTCACTGGGTACTTATACGTACGAAAATCCCTATTGATTTACCTGTTTTTACAGGGAAATACAATGTGAAGGGCGAATGGGACTTACCCCGGGCGCGTTTGCCGCTGCGGGGAAGCCCTCGCCGAAGAAACGCAGGGTAGGGGACTACGAGTCCCAGCGACCCCTGCGGCGGCGTTCGGGAGCGCGGCAAAAGGACGGCTGGGAAAGGAGGGGGCCAGGTCGGCTCTTCCCAGCCTCCTTTGCCCGCTCCATATAGGGAAGCGTCAGAGAGGCTTCTGCCTCTTTCCCGCTTCTCTTCCGACGAGGTTGGAGCTGCTGTTAGGAGCTCCAGTCTCGGGCCTAGTTGGGAGTGCTGAGGGAGAGAGTTTGCCTCAGCAGTTTTTTAAAACACAAAAGCCTCGGCGCTTGGGGTGCGGCGCAGCCGATTTTTACACAAAAAAAAAAAAAAAACGTTTTTATTTTAATTTATTGTTTTGTTTGTTTCGATTGTTTGTTTGTTATTTTCATTTATTTTGAAGGGAGGGAGAAGCGGAAAGAGCATGGGTGGGCGTCGCACAGCGGCCCGGTCTGAACGGGCGCGGCCTGCGGGCCGTTGGGAGTCGGGCCGCTCGCCATCTAGCCGGCCACGGGGAAAACAGGGAACGGCACAAGGAACCCGGGCGAAAACAGCTGCCCGCGGGCGTTCCGTCCCCAGTCAGCTGCCGGTGGGACTCCAGGGACCGGAGGGCTTGACAGAAGTGGGGCCTGGATCGTTGCCCTATGGCACCAGAGGTGCCTCCCGCAGGGCACAATAGCAGTCCCGGGCCAACCCCTCTTCACTGCCGGTTACAGCGGCGGCTGGGGGGGTGGAGGCGACGGCCAGTGGGCCGATTGAGGCCGCAAGGGGTGGGAACCAAACCTCAGGGGGAGCAGCCTCCTTATCTGGGGCAGGCCCGAGTGGCCAGGCCCAAGTTTTCACCTTTCAACCGGGCGGCACGGGTCAACCCGCCCCTTCAGCAGCGCCTCCTGGCATGAGTTGGTGGCAGGGATGGGAAAACCCAGCCCCTGTCCAGTGGTACCCTCCCACGGCCCAGGGCATGGCTCAGGTGGGCGGTGGCCAGCCTGGGTGGCCTATAGGGAATCATACAACATGGCCATACATGGGCATGCAAAGTTCATGGCCCACAGTGGGGATGCAGTCAAATTGGCCTCAAATGTACCCACAAGGACACTTTGCGGGTCAGCGACCTGAGAGTCCTGTGGTGCGCTTCCCGGCAGCCCCGACTATGGGGGGGGTTATGTCTGCTACCCCATTGGGGTCGGCAAGCAGCTGGCAGGAACCAGGGGAGTCTGTAATGGTTCGGCATGACGCCAGTGTGGCTAGGCAGCAGCACGTTCATGTTAATAGTCAACAATTAATTTTAAATGAACAGGCCGGTGTTGATGGCCGGGTGACTCCAGCCCCTATGGTGTCATCTGTAACAGAGGCATCAGGGACCGTGGCAGAAGACAGGCAAGCTTTGCCAGCCACTTCGGCTCTTGCTCCTGGAGCTTCAGCTCCTGGGCAAGCACCGTCAGGGACAGGAGACAGCGTCCTGGCTGAGTCAAAAGGCAGGAAGCGCAGAAGGCACGGGCATAGCAGGCGCTCCGGGGCAAGCTCTACTAGTGAGTCCTCATCTTCTGAAGATGAGATGGTGGTGGGCCAAAAGGATGTTGCATACTGGCTCCAAGGGGCCATGGTCCCAGGCATTCCGGCTTGGCTAGCAGGCTTTCGAGAAGCCACTAGGGTCTACTATAAGGAGGGAGCAGGGATGGGAAAGCCAACTCAACCCCCAATTGGTTTCCCGGCGGGGGATGATCCTCCTGGGACCCATCTATCCAGGAAGCAACGCATGCGGGCCCTGTTAGGATATTATGTTGATGTTTTTGAATTTGTGAGACCCGATGATGATGCCCCCAAAACTGGTATGAAGAAAAGGCGGCCTCGCAGGGATCGGGTAGCGGTTGAGAGAACCTTTACGAACTGGATCAGGGGGTATGGGGAATATATGTGCCTAGTAGCCGGGGCCTTCCCTGAACGGGGATGGCATTTGATACGGCACTTCAATAATGTCATGGAGGCCATGGTACTATCAGGGGATGCGGCTGCGATAATGTACGACACAAAGGCCAGGGAGAAAGCGTCCAACAATGCGCAAGCTAGATGGGATTTAAGGGAAAGGGACTCATGGATGGTAAAAGTGGGCCCCTATGTCCAGAGAAATGAGCCTGAGAGGCGCTGGTCAAGCGGCAAGAGGGAGGTGAAAGGCCTATGTTGGGATTTCCAGAAAGGGTCCTGCCAACGTCGCCGCTGTAGATTTGAACACAGCTGTGAAGCTTGTGGGGGAGGGCATGGGAAACACGACTGCAATCGCCAGGGTTCGAATCGCCCCTTTCGATCTGGCCGATCCACCGCCAAGAAGGGGAGTGGATCGGCGAACTCAAGCGCAGCGGGGACCCAAAAAGCAGAATGAAGTCCCTTTGGAACTTACCACCTTGGCTATCTCCCCCATTAAGGTTGCTGCCTTGTTGGCACTGTTAAAGGACTATCCAAATCGGGAGTCAGCCGAGTACCTGGCTTCTGGATTTGCGGTGGGTTTTCGCATTCCATACGAGGGAAAGCGGGAGGCTACTACTAGCCCAAATCTGAAATCTGCTATGCAAATGCCAGAAGTGGTGGCAGACAAGATCCGGAAAGAGTGCCAGGCTGGTCGCATGGCTGGCCCATATTCCAAGCCACCCCTAAATAATTTGAGAGTGTCACCATTAGGGGTAGTCCCCAAAAAGGCCCCGGGACAATTTAGACTAATACACCATTTGTCTTATCCGAAAGGGACGTCAGTGAATGACGGGATTGCTCCAGAGCTCAGTTCGGTCACCTACGCATCCTTAGATCAGGCAATATCACTGGTCAAGGATTGCGGCCATGGGGCGTTACTCGCCAAGTGCGATATTCAATCAGCCTTTAGACTGTTGCCGGTACATCCGGAGGATTTTTGTTTACTGGGGTGCAACTTTCGGAACTCTTGGTATGTGGACAAGGCCATGCCGATGGGGTGCTCCATCGCATGCTTTGCCTTTGAATCCTTCAGCACCTTTTTAGAATGGGTAATGAAGTACCGCTCTGGGAGTCCGCATATCACGCACTACTTAGATGACTTTTTGCTCATTGGCCCGGCAAAAACATCTGTATGCCATGATAAGTTGGTAATGTTTCAAAGGTTGGCTGAGGAATTGGGGGTGCCACTGGCAGCAGAGAAGACCGAAGGCCCATCTTCCTGTCTGACCTATCTGGGTATTACGTTGGATTCGGTGGCTGGTTTATCTAAATTGCCAGAAGAAAAGGTGTTGGCTCTGAGGGCTTTGCTAGGGCAGCTTTTGTCAAAGAGGAAGTGTACCTTAAAAGAAATGCAAAGTATTTTGGGACACTTAAACTTTGCCTGTAAGGCTGTGTCACCTGGCAGGGCATTTTGTGCACGCCTGGCCAGAGCTACGGCGGGCATTAAGGCGCCACACCATCATATACGTTTATCACGGTCACTGAAAGAAGATTTACGTGTGTGGCATGACTTCCTAGCAAGTTTCAACGGGGTATCTATTTGGCAGACGCCAATATCCCCGGAAACATCTTTCCAAGTGCATTCCGATGCATCGGGTAGTCTGGGGTTTGGAGTTTTCTTTCGTAACCGTTGGTTCGCTGAGAGGTGGCCACAGGAATGGTTGGGGTCCCCTATCCTTCGGGACCTCACCTTCTTGGAACTATTTCCAATTGTGGCGGCAGTTATTGTGTGGAAAGATTTATTTCAGGACAGCAAAGTTTTATTTTGGTGCGACAATCAAGCAGTGGTGCGCATTATAAATCGGCAATCGAGCAAATCCCCCCGGGTAATGGGTTTAGTGAGGAAACTAGTCAGGGTGTGCTTGGGGAGCAACATCTCCTTTGCGGCCCGTCATGTCCCGGGCGCCACTAATGAAATCGCTGACGCTCTGTCTCGGTTCCAGGAGCAGAGGTTTCGCCAGTTGGCGCCAGAGGCGAACATGTGTCCAGACCGCTTCCCGGAGGAGTTGTGGAGGATTGGCCTGGGATGATCCTCGAAGCCGTGGAACATTCCCTCGCTCCGGCAACACGTCGGGCATATACAGCAGCGGTTCGGGGTTACATGGAGTACATGGAGCAGGAAGAGGGCCTTAGGGCCTTACCTCCAACAGAGGACTTAGTGCTGCGCTACCTCGTCCATTTACGTTCCCGCAAAATGTCCCCGGGGTCCATGAACATACAAGTGGCGGGGCTATCCTTTTTCTGCAAAACCAGGGGTTGGTGGGATCCCTCATCATCCTTTCTGATCCGAAAAGCCATCGCAGGATGGAAGAGGATCAGCCCAGTTACAGCTGACCCCAGGCGGCCTATTTCGTTAGACATTTTGAGGAACATGGTGATTCAATTGCCTGCTGTATGCTCTGATGGTTACGAGGTTGCCCTTTTTGCGGCAGCGTTTACTCTGGCATATTTTGGAGCTTTCCGGTGCTCGGAGCTTGTATCGGGGTCCCGTTCAGGCACGGGTGATCAAGCAGTTGCGAGGGGAGACGTACAGCTCACTGACGAAGAGCTGCACATCACTCTTCGCCGTTCAAAAACTGATCAGCTGGGTAGAGGATCCTACATAGTGTTAAGGAGGGGCTGGGGTGACGCGCCCTGCCCGGTCGCCATCGTGGGTGCCTTTTTAGCGGTGAGGCCAAAGTTGGACGGCCCTTTGTTGATTCACGAAAATGGCACTTGCTTGTCAAGGTATCAGTTTGGGGCTGTTTTGAGGAGCACGCTCCATCAGCTGGGCCTTCCTTCAAAACAATTTGGTACCCACTCATTTCGAATTGGGGCGGCAACCGAAGCAGCTGCTTCTGGAGTGCCTCCGGATGGGCTCAGGGCAGTGGGCCGGTGGCGTTCAATGGCATATAAGAAATATGTGCGTCCAGATTTGTTGCTGTAACGTTTCTATACCGTATTCATGTTGCAGGTTTGGTCCAGGTTGCCCCGAAAGTGCTGGTTATCGGGCACAGTATCGTACATTGGGCTGCGCGATATGCAGTAAGATCCGGTTGGAACAATGACCTGGGCCTGGTTGGTCGTTATCGTATATCCTGGGCAGGTCGCCGAGGCATGCGCTGGGCATCCCTGAAAAAGGATCTGGATGCGGCTATTCATCGCACCGGGGTTCCTGACTTTCTGGTGGTACATCTTGGAGAGAACGACCTTACCAGTGTAACAGCAGTGGGCTTAGCTGATGCCATCAGACGTGACTTCAAGCAACTTTCTTGTCGTTTTCCTGGGCTTCGTATCTGGTGGTCTGCCTTGTTAGAACGGCGTATTTGGAGAGGGGCCGTTTCCCCAAAAAAGGTTGATGTGGCCCGGAAAAAGGTCAACAAAATGGTTGCCAAGTTCCTGATTCCAGAAGGTGGTGTGTGCATCTTACACCCTGACATTTGTCATCGTTCATGGGCCCTGTACAGGGCGGATGGAGTCCATCTCTCCGAATGGGGGATGGACTTCTGGTTGGATGATTTGAGGCACGCCTTGTTGAGCGTTTCTGGTTCGTAAGAGCGTTGGCGGGAGCGCGGGGATGGAGGAACCCATCCCCTTGCTCTGTGGCGGGTTTTTGGGCATGGGGGAGGAACCATTGGCAAGCAAGCCCAGCCTGCGTGCTGGCATGCATTTGTGGGGGACCTCTGTAAGAGGTTGTGGGTAAGCGGTGCCGAAAGGCCATCACTCATGGAGGATGAGCTCGGGCGGCAGATCCGCATTTCCGGGTGGCCCGGAACCCGGCAGGGGTTCACGCCTCAACGGGTTCCCAAGAGGTGGTCACCTCCCCTTTTCATCCATCAGGGCATTGGGGGCACGGGGAGCCCAAGGGGGCGTTGGAGGGCCCCGTGCATACCTGATGATGTTGCGTGTGGCTGCCTTGTGGTCAGGGGACCACAAGAGGGCTGGTTCGATTCTCCCCCATGCTGGTCAACGCTCTATCGTTAATAAAAGTTGTGGCCTATTTACTGCCATTAAGTGTCTGTTGGTTTATTCGGCGAAAAGTATTCCCCTGCACGGCAAAAAAATATTTCTACATCCCATGGCCTTTCCCAACCATTTAAATTTTTCTCTTACAAGTCTAACACTTCCGAATAACCAATACAACGCCCACCCGGAATAATATATAAAGCTAAACGAACCGTTCACTGGGTACTTATCCGTACGAAAATCCCTATTGATTTACCTGTATTTACAAGGAAATAAAATGTGAAAAAAATATTTCTACATCCCATGGCCTTTCCCAAACATTTATATTTTTCTCTTACAATTCTAACACTTCCGAAAAACTAATACAACGCCCACCCGGAACAATATATAAAGCTAAACGAACCGTTCACTGGGTACTCATACGTACGAAAATCCCTATTGATTTACCTGTTTTTACAAGGAAATAAAATGTGAAAAAAATATTTCTACATCCCATGGCCCTTCCCAACCATTTAAATTTTTCTCTTACAGGTCTAACACGTCCGAAAAACCAATACAACGCCCATCCGGAACAATATATAAAGCTAAACGCACCGTTCACTGGGTACTTATCCGTACGAAAATCCCTATTGATTTACCTGTTTTTACAAGGAAATAAAATGTGAAAACAATATTTCTACATCCCATGGCCTTTCCCAACCATTTAAATTTTTCTCTTACAGGTCTAACACTTCCGAAAAACCAATACAACGCCCACCAGGAACAATATATAAAGCTAAACGAACCGTTCACTGGGTACTCATACGTACGAAAATCCCTATAGATTTACCTGTTTTTAGAAGGAAGTAAAATGTGAAAAAAATATTTCTACATCCCATGGCCTTTCCCAACCATTTATATTTTTCTCTTACAGGTCTAACACTTCCGAAAAACCAATACAACGCCCACCCGGAACAATATATAAAGCTAAACGAACCGTTCACTGGGTACTCATACATACGAAAATCCCTATTGATTTACCTGTTTTTACAAGGAAATAAAATGTGAAAAAAATGTTTCTACATCCCATGGCCTTTCCCAACCATTTAAATTTTTCTCTTACAGGTCTAACACTTCGAAAAACCAATACAACGCCCACCCGGAACACTATATAAAGCTAAACGAACCGTTCACTGGGTACTCATACATACGAAAATCCCTATTGATTTACCTGTTTTTATAAGGAAATAAAATGTGAAAACAATATTTCTACATCCCATGGCCTTTCCCAACCATTTAAATTTTTCTCTTACAGGGCTAACACTTCCGAAAAACCAATACAACGCCCACCAGGACCAATATATTAAGCTAAACGAACCGTTCACTGGGTACTTATACGTACAAAAATCCCTATTGATTTACCTGTTTTTACAAGGAAATAAAATGTGAAAAAAATATTTCTACATCCCATGGCCTTTCCCAACCATTTACATTTTTCTCTTACAGGTCTAACACTTCCGAAAAACCAATACAACGCCCACCCGGAACAATATATAAAGCTAAACGAACCGTTCACTGGGTACTCATACGTACGAAAATCCCTATTGATTTACCTGTTTTTACAAGGAAATAAAATGTGAAAAAAATGTTTCTACATCCCATGGCCTTTCCCAACCATTTAAATTTTTCTCTTACAGGTCTAACACTTCCGAAAAACCAATACAACACCCACCCGGAACAATATATAAAGCTAAACGAACCGTTCACTGGGTACTTATCCGTACGAAAATCCCTATTGATTTACCTGTTTTTACAAGGAAATAAAATGTGAAAAATATATTTCTACATCCCATGGCCTTTCCCAACCATTTAAATTTTTCTCTTACAAGTCTAACACTTCCGAATAACCAATACAACGCCCACCCGGAACAATATATAAAGCTAAACGAACCGTTCACTGGGTACTCATACGTACGAAAATCCCTATTGATTTACCTGTTTTTACAAGGAAATAAAATGTGAAAAAAATATTTCTACATCCCATGGCCCTTCCCAACCATTTAAATTTTTCTCTTACAGGTCTAACACGTCCGAAAAACCAATACAACGCCCATCCGGAACAATATATAAAGCTAAACGCACCGTTCACTGGGTACTTATCCGTACGAAAATCCCTATTGATTTACCTATTTTTACAAGGAAATAAAATGTGAAAACAATATTTCTACATCCCATGGCCTTTCCCAACCATTTAAATTTTTCTCTTACATGTCTAACACTTCCGAAAAACCAATACAACGCCCACCAGGAACAATATATAAAGCTAAACGAACCGTTCACTGGGTACTCATACGTACGAAAATCCCTATAGATTTACCTGTTTTTAGAAGGAAATAAAATGTGAAAAAAATATTTCTACATCCCATGGCCTTTCCCAACCATTTAAATTTTTCTCTTACAGGTCTAACACTTCCGAAAAACCAATACAACGCCCACCCGGAACAATATATAAAGCTAAACGAACCGTTCACTGGGTACTCATACATACGAAAATCCCTATTGATTTACCTGTTTTTACAAGGAAATAAAATGTGAAAAAAATATTTCTACATCCCATGGCCTTTCCCAACCATTTAAATTTTTCTCTTACAAGTCTAACACTTCCGAAAAACCAATACAATGCCCAACCGGAACAATATATAAAGATAAACGAACCGTTCACTGGGTACTCATACGTACGAAAATCCCTATTGATGTACGTGTTTTTACAAGGAAATAAAATGTGAAAAAAATATTTCTACATCCCATGGCCCTTCCCAACCATTTAAATTTTTCTCTTACAGGTCTAACACGTCCGAAAAACCAATACAACGCCCATCCGGAACAATATATAAAGCTAAACGCACCGTTCACTGGGTACTTATCCGTACGAAAATCCCTATTGATTTACCTGTTTTTACAAGGAAATAAAATGTGAAAAAAATATTTCTACATCCCATGGCCTTTCCCAACCATTTACATTTTTCTCTTACAAGTCTAACACTTCCGAAAAACCAATACAACGCCCAACCGGAACAATATATAAAGCTAAACGAACCGTTCACTGGGTACTCATACGTACGAAAATCCCTATTGATTTACCTGTTTTTACAAGGAAATAAAATGTGAAAAAAATATTTCTACATCCCATGGCCCTTCCCAACCATTTAAATTTTTCTCTTACAGGTCTAACACGTCCGAAAAACCAATACAATGCCCATCCGGAACAATATATAAAGCTAAACGCACCGTTCACTGGGTACTTATCCGTACGAAAATCCCTATTGATTTACCTGTTTTTACAAGGAAATAAAATGTGAAAACAATATTTCTACATCCCATGGCCTTTTCCAACCATTTAAATTTTTCTCTTACAGGTCTAACACTTCCGAAAAACCAATACAACGCCCACCAGGAACAATATATAAAGCTAAACGAACCGTTCACTGGGTACTCATACGTACGAAAATCCCTATAGATTTACGTGTTTTTAGAAGGAAATAAAATGTGAAAAAAATATTTCTACATCCCATGGCCTTTCCCAACCATTTAAATTTTTCTCTTACAGGTCTAACACTTCCGAAAAACCAATACAACGCCCACCCGGAACAATATATAAAACTAAACGAACCGTTCACTGGGTACTCATACATACGAAAATCCCTATTGATTTACCTGTTTTTACAAGGAAATAAAATGTGAAAAAAATGTTTCTACATTCCATGGCCTTTCCCAACCATTTAAATTTTTCTCTTACAGGTCTAACACTTCCGAAAAACCAATACAACACCCACCCGGAACAATATATAAAGCTAAACGAACCGTTCACTGGGTACTTATCCGTACGAAAATCCCTATTAATTTACCTGTTTTTACAAGGAAATAAAATGTGAAAAATATATTTCTACATCCCATGGCCTTTCCCAACCATTTAAATTTTTCTCTTACAAGTCTAACACTTCCGAATAACCAATACAACGCCCACCCGGAACAATATATAAAGCTAAACGAACCGTTCACTGGGTACTCATACGTACGAAAATCCCTATTGATTTACCTGTTTTTACAAGGAAATAAAATGTGAAAAAAATATTTCTACATCCCATGGCCCTTCCCAACCATTTAAATTTTTCTCTTACAGGTCTAACACGTCCGAAAAACCAATACAACGCCCATCCGGAACAATATATAAAGCTAAACGCACCGTTCACTGGGTACTTATCCGTACGAAAATCCCTATTGATTTACCTATTTTTACAAGGAAATAAAATGTGAAAACAATATTTCTACATCCCATGGCCTTTCCCAACCATTTAAATTTTTCTCTTACAGGTCTAACACTTCCGAAAAACCAATACAACGCCCACCAGGAACAATATATAAAGCTAAACGAACCGTTCACTGGGTACTCATACGTACGAAAATCCCTATAGATTTACCTGTTTTTAGAAGGAAATAAAATGTGAAAAAAATATTTCTACATCCCATGGCCTTTCCCAACCATTTAAATTTTTCTCTTACAGGTCTAACACTTCCGAAAAACCAATACAACGCCCACCCGGAACAATATATAAAGCTAAACGAACCGTTCACTGGGTACTCATACATACGAAAATCCCTATTGATTTACCTGTTTTTACAAGGAAATAAAATGTGAAAAAAATATTTCTACATCCCATGGCCTTTCCCAACCATTTAAATTTTTCTCTTACAAGTCTAACACTTCCGAAAAACCAATACAACGCCCAACCGGAACAATATATAAAGCTAAACGAACCGTTCACTGGGTACTCATACGTACGAAAATCCCTATAGATTTACCTGTTTTTACAAGGAAATAAAATGTGAAAAAAATATTTCTACATCCCATGGCCTTTCCCAACCATTTAAATTTTTCTCTTACAGGTCTAACACTTCCGAAAAACCAATACAACGCCCACCCGGAACAATATATAAAGCTAAACGAACCGTTCACTAGGTACTCATACGTACGAAAATCCCTATTGATTTACCTGTTTTTACAAGGAAATAAAATGTGAAAAAAATATTTCTACATCACATGGCCTTTCCCAACCATTTAAATTTTTCTCTTACAGGGCTAACACTTCGGAAAAACCAATACAACGCCCACCCGGACCAATATATTAAGCTAAACGAACCGTTCACTGGGTACTTATACGTACGAAAATCCCTATTGATTTACCTGTTTTTACAGGGAAATACAATGTGAAAAAAATATTTCTACATCCCATGGCCTTTCCCAACCATTTAAATTTTTCTCTTACAAGTCTAACACTTCCGAATAACCAATACAACGCCCACCCGGAATAATATATAAAGCTAAACGAACCGTTCACTGGGTACTTATCCGTACGAAAATCCCTATTGATTTACCTGTTTTTACAAGGAAATAAAATGTGAAAAAAATATTTCTACATCCCATGGCCTTTCCCAAACATTTACATTTTTCTCTTACAAGTCTAACACTTCCGAAAAACTAATACAACGCCCACCCGGAACAATATATAAAGCTAAACGAACCGTTCACTGGGTACTCATACGTACGAAAATCCCTATTGATTTACCTGTTTTTACAAGGAAATAAAATGTGAAAAAAATATTTCTACATCCCATGGCCCTTCCCAACCATTTAAATTTTTCTCTTACAGGTCTAACACGTCTGAAAAACCAATACAACGCCCATCCGGAACAATATATAAAGGTAAACGCACCGTTCACTGGGTACTTATCCGTACGAAAATCCCTATTGATTTATCTGTTTTTACAAGGAAATAAAATGTGAAAACAATATTTCTACATCCCATGGCCTTTCCCAACCATTTAAATTTTTCTCTTACAGGTCTAACACTTCCGAAAAACCCATACAACGCCCACCAGGAACAATATATAAAGCTAAACGAACCGTTCACTGGGTACTCATACGTACGAAAATCCGTATAGATTTACCTGTATTTAGAAGGAAATAAAATGTGAAAACAATATTTCTACATCCCATGGCCTTTCCCAACCATTTAAATTTTTCTCTTACAGGTCTAACACTTCCGAAAAACCAATACAACGCCCACCCGGAACAATATATAAAGCTAAACGAACCGTTCACTGGGTACTCATACATACGAAAATCCCTATTGATTTACCTGTTTTTACAAGGAAATAAAATGTGAAAAAAATATTTCTACATCCCATGGCCTTTCCCAACCATTTAAATTTTTCTCTTACAAGTCTAACACTTCCGAAAAACCAATACAACGCCCAACCGGAACAATATATAAAGCTAAACGAACCGTTCACTGGGTACTCATACGTACGAAAATCCCTATTGATTTACCTGTTTTTACAAGGAAATAAATTGTGAAAAAAATATTTCTACATCCCATGGCCTTTCCCAACCATTTAAATTTTTCTCTTACAAGTCTAACACTTCCGAATAACCAATACAACGCCCACCCGGAACAATATATAAAGCTAAACGAACCGTTCACTGGGTACTCATACGTACGAAAATCCCTATAGATTTACCTGTTTTTACAAGGAAATAAAATGTGAAAAAAATATTTCTACATCCCATGGCCCTTCCCAACCATTTAAATTTTTCTCTTACAGGTCTAACACGTCCGAAAAACCAATACAACGCCCATCCGGAACAATATATAAAGCTAAACGCACCGTTCACTGGGTACTTATCCGTACGAAAATCCCTATTGATTTACCTATTTTTACAAGGAAATAAAATGTGAAAACAATATTTCTACATCCCATGGCCTTTCCCAACCATTTAAATTTTTCTCTTACAGGTCTAACACTTCCGAAAAACCAATACAACGCCCACCAGGAACAATATATAAAGCTAAACGAACCGTTCACTGGGTACTCATACGTACGAAAATCCCTATAGATTTACCTGTTTTTAGAAGGAAATAAAATGTGAAAAAAATATTTCTACATCCCATGGCCTTTCCCAACCATTTAAATTTTTCTCTTACAGATCTAACACTTCCGAAAAACCAATACAACGCCCACCCGGAACAATATATAAAGCTAAACGAACCGTTCACTGGGTACTCATACGTACGAAAATCCCTATTGATTTACCTGTTTTTACAAGGAAATAAAATGTGAAAAAAATATTTCTACATCCCATGGCCCTTCCCAACCATTTAAATTTTTCTCTTACAGGTCTAACACGTCCGAAAAACCAATACAACGCCCATCCGGAACAATATATAAAGCTAAACGCACCGTTCACTGGGTACTTATCCGTACGAAAATCCCTATTGATTTACCTGTTTTTACAAGGAAATAAAATGTGAAAACAATATTTCTACATCCCATGGCCTTTCCCAACCATTTAAATTTTTCTCTTACAGGTCTAACACTTCCGAAAAACCAATACAACGCCCACCAGGAACAATATATAAAGCTAAACGAACCGTTCACTGGGTACTCATACGTACGAAAATCCCTATAGATTTACCTGTTTTTAGAAGGAAATAAAATGTGAAAAAAATATTTCTACATCCCATGGCCTTTCCCAACCATTTAAATTTTTCTCTTACAGGTCTAACACTTCCGAAAAACCAATACAACACCCACCCGGAACAATATATAAAACTAAACGAACCGTTCACTGGGTACTCATACATACGAAAATCCATATTGATTTACCTGTTTTTACAAGGAAATAAAATGTGAAAAAAATGTTTCTACATCCCATGGCCTTTCCCAACCATTTAAAATTTTCTCTTACAGGTCTAACACTTCCGAAAAACCAATACAACACCCACCCGGAACAATATATAAAGCTAAACGAACCGTTCACTGGGTACTTATCCGTACGAAAATCCCTATTGATTTACCTGTTTTTACAAGGAAATAAAATGTGAAAAATATATTTCTACATCCCATGGCCTTTCCCAACCATTTAAATTTTTCTCTTACAAGTCTAACACTTCCGAATAACCAATACAACGCCCACCCGGAACAATATATAAAGCTAAACGAACCGTTCACTGGGTACTCATACGTACGAAAATCCCTATTGATTTACCTGTTTTTACAAGGAAATAAAATGTGAAAAAAATATTTCTACATCCCATGGCCTTTCCCAACCATTTAAATTTTTCTCTTACAGGTCTAACACTTCCGAAAAACCAATACAACGCCCACCCGGAACAATATATAAAGCTAAATGAACCGTTCACTGGGTACTCATACATACGAAAATCCCTATTGATTTACCTGTTTTTACAAGGAAATAAAATGTGAAAAAAATGTTTCTACATCCCATGGCCTTTCCCAACCATTTAAATTTTTCTCTTACAGATCTAACACTTCCGAAAAACCAATAAAACGCCCACCCGGAACACTATATAAAGCTAAACGAACCGTTCACTGGGTACTCATACATACGAAAATCCCTATTGATTTACCTGTTTTTACAAGGAAATAAAATGTGAAAAAAATGTTTCTACATCCCATGGCCTTTCCCAACCATTTAAATTTTTCTCTTACAGGGCTAACACTTCCGAAAAACCAATACAACGCCCACCCGGAACACTATATAAAGCTAAACGAACCGTTCACTGGGTACTTATACGCACGAAAATCCCTATTGATTTACCTGTTTTTACAAGGAAATAAAATGTGAAAAAAATATTTCTACATTCCATGGCCTTTTCCAACCATTTAAATTATTCTCTTACAGGGCTAACACTTCCGAAAAACCAATACAACGCCCACCCGGACCAATATATTAAGCTAAACGATCCGTTCACTGGGTACTTATCTGTACGAAAATCCCTATTGATTTACGTCTTTTTAAAAGGAAATAAAATGTGAAAAAAATATTTCTACATCCCGTGGCCCTTCCCAACCATTTAAATTTTTCTCTTACAGGTCTAACACGTCCGAAAAACCAATACAACGCCCATCCGGAACAATATATAAAGCTAAACGCACCGTTCACTGGGTACTTATATGTACGAAAATCCCTATTGATTTACCTGTTTTTACAAGGAAATAAAATGTGAAAACAATATTTCTACATCCCATGGCCTTTCCCAACCATATAAATTTTTCTCTTACCGGGCTAACACTTCCGAAAAACCAATACAACGCCCACCCGGAACAATATATAAAGCTAAACGAACCGTTCACTGGGTACTCATACGTACGAAAATCCCTATTGATTTACCTGTTTTTACAAGGAAATAAAATGTGAAAAAAATATTTCTACATTCCATGGCCTTTCCCAACCATTTAAATTATTCTCTTACAGGGCTAACACTTCCGAAAAACCAATACAACGCCCACCCGGACCAATATATTAAGCTAAACGAACCGTTCACTGGGTACTTATCTGTACGAAAATCCCTATTGATTTACCTGTTTTTACAAGGAAATAAAATGTGAAAAAAATATTTCTACATCCCATGGCCCTTCCCAACCATTTAAAATTTTTCTCTTACAGGTCTAACACGTCCGAAAAACCAATACAACGCCCACCCGGACCAATATATTAAGCTAAACGAACCGTTCACTGGGTACTTATACGCACGAAAATCCCTATTGATTTACCTGTTTTTACAGGGAAATACAATTTGAAAAAAATATTTCTACATCCCATGGCCTTTCCCAACCATTTAAATTTTTCTCTTACAAGTCTAACACTTCCGAATAACCAATACAACGCGCACCCGGAATAATATATAAAGCTAAACGAACCGTTCACTGGGTACTTATCCGTACGAAAATCCCTATTGATTTACCTGTTTTTACAAGGAAATAAAATGTGAAAAAAATATTTCTACATCCCATGGCCTTTCCCAAACATTTAAATTTTTCTCTTACAAGTCTAACACTTCCGAAAAACTAATACAACGCCCACCCGGAACAATATATAAAGCTAAACGAACCGTTCACTGGGTACTCATACGTACGAAAATCCCTATTGATTTACCTGTTTTTACAAGGAAATAAAATGTGAAAAAAATATTTCTACATCCCATGGCCCTTCCCAACCATTTAAATTTTTCTCTTACAGGTCTAACACTTCCGAAAAACCAATACAACGCCCACCCGGAACAATATATAAAGCTAAACGAACCGTTCACTGGGTACTCATACATACGAAAATCCCTATTGATTTACCTGTTTTTACAAGGAAATAAAATGTGAAAAAAATGTTTCTACATCCCATGGCCTTTCCCAACCATTTAAATTTTTCTCTTACAGGTCTAACACGTCCGAAAAACCAATATAACGCCCACCCGGACCAATATATTAAGCTAAACGAACCGTTCACTGGGTACTTATACGTACAAAAATCCCTATTGATTTACCTGTTTTTACAAGGAAATAAAATGTGAAAAAAATGTTTCTACATCCCATGGCCTTTCCCAACCATTTAAATTTTTCTCTTACAGGGCTAACACTTCCGAAAAACCAATACAACGCCCACCCGGAACACTATATAAAGCTAAACGAACCGTTCACTGGGTACTTATACGCACGAAAATCCCTATTGATTTACCTCTTTTTACAAGGAAATAAAATGTGAAAAAAATATTTCTACATTCCATGGCCTTTCCCAACCATTTAAATTATTCTCTTACAGGGCTAACACTTCGGAAAAACCAATACAACGCCCACCTGGACCAATATATTAAGCTAAACGAACCGTTCACTGGGTACTTATACGTACGAAAATCCCTATTGATTTACCTGTTTTTACAGGGAAATACAATTTGAAAAAAATATTTCTACATCCCATGGCCTTTCCCAACCATTTAAATTTTTCTCTTACAAGTCTAACACTTCCGAATAACCAATACAACGCCCACCCGGAATAATTTGGCTGGTAGGTGGCTAGTTTGGAGAAGAATGACGCGACACACTGAATTGGCAAAAAATGGCCACAGCTTTATTAACATTCAACCACAACACATAGGGTTGGGGCAACAAGGGTATGAGTCTAGACTAGCAGTCCGCTGACTGCAAACATGCTTTACCCCAAAAGGAGCCCATCAAAACCCCGCTGGGTTACGGTTCTCCTCTTCGGGTAATCCTGCAAACCAGGGAGACAGCCCATGTAGAGGACCAAAGGGCGCAAACCTCCTTGGTTACCTCCAAGGCCATCTGGTCATGAACGAGCGCACAAGCCTACCCCACCGGGTCTGCATGTGGCTCGTTACCACCACCCCCTTTAGGGGGCCCCATTCCCCGCAGGGATGCCGATCGCCCACCGGCTCTAATGCAACTAGACTCATACTCTTGTGCAAATACTGCTGTGACAAGTAAAACCATACAACAATAACCCAATAATAAAGGGAGGGTGGGTGGGTAGCTTGCCTGTGCTCCGGCGAAAGAGGCGGGGAGGGAACAGGCAACCGTCCCAAACGGACGCTAAGCCCCGCCTCTCCTTTTTCGCGCCGCGCGAGCCGCGGCGCTGCCTGGGAGCCCACAGCTGCAGCCGGCTACTGCCGCTCTCTTCTCCCCACCCCCCACGCCGCCAAAAAGCGGCACGGGTAAGTCCGTGGCGCTCAATATAAAGCTAAACGAACCGTTCACTGGGTACTTATCCGTACGAAAATCCCTATTGATTTACCTGTTTTTACAAGGAAATAAAATGTGAAAAAAATATTTCTACATCCCATGGCCTTTCCCAAACATTTAAATTTTTCTCTTACAAGTCTAACACTTCCGAAAAACTAATACAACGCCCACCCGGAACAATATATAAAGCTAAACGAACCGTTCACTGGGTACTCATACATACGAAAATCCCTATATATTTACCTGTTTTTACAAGGAAATAAAATGTGAAAAAAATGTTTCTACATCCCATGGCCTTTCCCAACCATTTAAATTTTTCTCTTACAGGGCTAACACTTCCGAAAATCCAATACAACGCCCACCCGGAACACTATATAAAGCTAAACGAACCGTTCACTGGGTACTCATACATACGAAAATCCCTATTGATTTACCTGTTTTTACAAGGAAATAAAATGTGAAAAAAATATTTCTACATTCCATGGCCTTTCCCAACCATTTAAATTATTCTCTTACAGGGCTAACACTTCCGAAAAACCAATACAACGCCCACCCGGACCAATATATTAAGCTAAACGAACCGTTCACTGGGTACTTATCTGTACGAAAATCCCTATTGATTTACCTGTTTTTACAAGGAAATAAAATGTGAAAAAAATATTTCTACATCCCATGGCCCTTCCCAACCATTTAAAATTTTTCTCTTACAGGTCTAACACGTCCGAAAAACCAATACAACGCCCACCCGGACCAATATATTAAGCTAAACGAACCGTTCACTGGGTACTTATACGTACAAAAATCCCTATTGATTTACCTGTTTTTACAAGGAAATAAAATGTGAAAAAAATATTTCTACATCCCATGGCCTTTCCCAACCATTTAAATTTTTCTCTTACAGGTCTAACACTTCCGAAAAACCAATACAACGCCCACCCGGAACAATATATAAAGCTAAACGAACCGTTCACTGGGTACTCATACGTACGAAAATCCCTATTGATTTACCTGTTTTTACAAGGAAATAAAATGTGAAAAAAATATTTCTACATCCCATGGCCCTTCCCAACCATTTAAATTTTTCTCTTACAGGTCTAACACGTCCGAAAAACCAATACAACGCCCATCCGGAACAATATATAAAGCTAAACGCACCGTTCACTGGGTACTTATCCGTACGAAAATCCCTATTGATTTACCTGTTTTTACAAGGAAATAAAATGTGTAAACAATATTTCTACATCCCATGGCCTTTCCCAACCATTTAAATTTTTCTCTTACAGGTCTAACACTTCCGAAAAACCAATACAACGCCCACCAGGAACAATATATAAAGCTAAACGAACCGTTCACTGGGTACTCATACGTACGAAAATCCCTATAGATTTACCTGTTTTTAGAAGGAAATAAAATGTGAAAAAAATATTTCTACATCCCATGGCCTTTCCCAACCATTTAAATTTTTCTCTTACAGGTCTAACACTTCCGAAAAACCAATACAACACCCACCCGGAACAATATATAAAACTAAACGAACCGTTCACTGGGTACTCATACATACGAAAATCCCTATTGATTTACCTGTTTTTACAAGGAAATAAAATGTGAAAAAAATATTTCTACATCCCATGGCCCTTCCCAACCATTTAAAATTTTTCTCTTACAGGTCTAACACGTCCGAAAAACCAATACAACGCCCACCCGGACCAATATATTAAGCTAAACGAACCGTTCACTGGGTACTTATACGTACAAAAATCCCTATTGATTTACCTGTTTTTACAAGGAAATAAAATGTGAAAAAAATATTTCTACATCCCATGGCCTTTCCCAACCATTTAAATTTTTCTCTTACAGGTCTAACACTTCCGAAAAACCAATACAACGCCCACCCGGAACAATATATAAAGCTAAACGAACCGTTCACTGGGTACTCATACGTACGAAAATCCCTATTGATTTACCTGTTTTTACAAGGAAATAAAATGTGAAAAAAATATTTCTACATCCCATGGCCCTTCCCAACCATTTAAATTTTTCTCTTACAGGTCTAACACGTCCGAAAAACCAATACAACGCCCATCCGGAACAATATATAAAGCTAAACGCACCGTTCACTGGGTACTTATCCGTACGAAAATCCCTATTGATTTACCTGTTTTTACAAGGAAATAAAATGTGTAAACAATATTTCTACATCCCATGGCCTTTCCCAACCATTTAAATTTTTCTCTTACAGGTCTAACACTTCCGAAAAACCAATACAACGCCCACCAGGAACAATATATAAAGCTAAACGAACCGTTCACTGGGTACTCATACGTACGAAAATCCCTATAGATTTACCTGTTTTTAGAAGGAAATAAAATGTGAAAAAAATATTTCTACATCCCATGGCCTTTCCCAACCATTTAAATTTTTCTCTTACAGGTCTAACACTTCCGAAAAACCAATACAACACCCACCCGGAACAATATATAAAACTAAACGAACCGTTCACTGGGTACTCATACATACGAAAATCCATATTGATTTACCTGTTTTTACAAGGAAATAAAATGTGAAAAAAATATTTCTACATCCCATGGCCTTTCCCAACCATTTAAATTTTTCTCTTACAGGTCTAACACTTCCGAAAAACCAATACAACACCCACCCGGAACAATATATAAAGCTAAACGAACCGTTCACTGGGTACTTATCCGTACGAAAATCCCTATTGATTTACCTGTTTTTACAAGGAAATAAAATGTGAAAAATATATTTCTACATCCCATGGCCTTTCCCAACCATTTAAATTTTTCTCTTACAAGTCTAACACTTCCGAATAACCAATACAACGCCCACCCGGAACAATATATAAAGCTAAACGAACCGTTCACTGGGTACTCATACGTACGAAAATCCCTATTGATTTACCTGTTTTTACAAGGAAATAAAATGTGAAAAAAATATTTCTACATCCCATGGCCCTTCCCAACCATTTAAATTTTTCTCTTACAGGTCTAACACGTCCGAAAAACCAATACAACGCCCATCCGGAACAATATATAAAGCTAAACGCACCGTTCACTGGGTACTTATCCGTACGAAAATCCCTATTGATTTACCTGTTTTTACAAGGAAATAAAATGTGAAAACAATATTTCTACATCCCATGGCCTTTCCCAACCATTTAAATTTTTCTCTTACAGGTCTAACACTTCCGAAAAACCAATACAACGCCCACCAGGAACAATATATAAAGCTAAACGAACCGTTCACTGGGTACTCATACGTACGAAAATCCCTATAGATTTACCTGTTTTTAGAAGGAAATAAAATGTGAAAAAAATATTTCTACATCCCATGGCCTTTCCCAACCATTTAAATTTTTCTCTTACAGGTCTAACACTTCCGAAAAACCAATACAACGCCCACCCGGAACAATATATAAAGCTAAACGAACCGTTCACTGGGTACTCATACATACGAAAATCCCTATTGATTTACCTGTTTTTACAAGGAAATAAAATGTGAAAAAAATGTTTCTACATCCCATGGCCTTTCCCAACCATTTAAATTTTTCTCTTACAGGTCTAACACTTCCGAAAAACCAATACAACGCCCACCCGGAACACTATATAAAGCTAAATGAACCGTTCACTGGGTACTCATACGTACGAAAATCCCTATTGATTTACCTGTTTTTACAAGGAAATAAAATGTGAAAAAAATATTTCTACATCCCATGGCCCTTCCCAACCATTTAAATTTTTCTCTTACAGGTCTAACACGTCCGAAAAACCAATACAACGCCCATCCGGAACAATATATAAAGCTAAAAGCACCGTTCACTGGGTACTTATCCGTACGAAAATCCCTATTGATTTACCTGTTTTTACAAGGAAATAAAATGTGAAAACAATATTTCTACATCCCATGGCCTTTCCCAACCATTTAAATTTTTCTCTTACAGGTCTAACACTTCCGAAAAACCAATACAACGCCCACCAGGAACAATATATAAAGCTAAACGAACCGTTCACTGGGTACTCATACGTACGAAAATCCCTATAGATTTACCTGTTTTTAGAAGGAAATAAAATGTGAAAAAAATATTTCTACATCCCATGGCCTTTCCCAACCATTTAAATTTTTCTCTTACAGGTCTAACACTTCCGAAAAACCAATACAACGCCCACCCGGAACAATATATAAAGCTAAATGAACCGTTCACTGGGTACTCATACATACGAAAATCCCTATTGATTTACCTGTTTTTACAAGGAAATAAAATGTGAAAAAAATGTTTCTACATACCATGGCCTTTCCCAACCATTTAAATTTTTCTCTTACAGATCTAACACTTCCGAAAAACCAATAAAACGCCCACCCGGAACACTATATAAAGCTAAACGAACCGTTCACTGGGTACTCATACATACGAAAATCCCTATTGATTTACCTGTTTTTACAAGGAAATAAAATGTGAAAAAAATGTTTCTACATCCCATGGCCTTTCCCAACCATTTAAATTTTTCTCTTACAGGGCTAACACTTCCGAAAAACCAATACAACGCCCACCCGGAACACTATATAAAGCTAAACGAACCGTTCACTGGGTACTTATACGCACGAAAATCCCTATTGATTTACCTGTTTTTACAAGGAAATAAAATGTGAAAAAAATATTTCTACATTCCATGGCCTTTTCCAACCATTTAAATTATTCTCTTACAGGGCTAACACTTCCGAAAAACCAATACAACGCCCACCCGGACCAATATATTAAGCTAAACGATCCGTTCACTGGGTACTTATCTGTACGAAAATCCCTATTGATTTACGTCTTTTTAAAAGGAAATAAAATGTGAAAAAAATATTTCTACATCCCGTGGCCCTTCCCAACCATTTAAATTTTTCTCTTACAGGTCTAACACGTCCGAAAAACCAATACAACGCCCATCCGGAACAATATATAAAGCTAAACGCACCGTTCACTGGGTACTTATATGTACGAAAATCCCTATTGATTTACCTGTTTTTACAAGGAAATAAAATGTGAAAACAATATTTCTACATCCCATGGCCTTTCCCAACCATATAAATTTTTCTCTTACCGGGCTAACACTTCCGAAAAACCAATACAACGCCCATCCGGAACAATATATAAAGCTAAACGCACCGTTCACTGGGTACTTATCCGTACGAAAATCCCTATTGATTTACCTGTTTTTACAAGGAAATAAAATGTGAAAACAATATTTCTACATCCCATGGCCTTTCCCAACCATTTAAATTTTTCTCTTACAGGTCTAACACTTCCGAAAAACCAATACAACGCCCACCAGGAACAATATATAAATCTAAACGAACCGTTCACTGGGTACTCATACGTACGAAAATCCCTATTGATTTACCTGTTTTTACAAGGAAATAAAATGTGAAAAAAATATTTCTACATCCCATGGCCTTTCCCAAACATTTAAATTTTTCTCTTACAAGTCTAACACTTCCGAAAAACTAATACAACGCCCACCCGGAACAATATATAAAGCTAAACGAACCGTTCACTGGGTACTCATACGTACGAAAATCCCTATTGATTTACCTGTTTTTACAAGGAAATAAAATGTGAAAAAAATATTTCTACATCCCATGGCCCTTCCCAACCATTTAAATTTTTCTCTTACAGATCTAACACTTCCGAAAAACCAATACAACGCCCACCCGGAACAATATATAAAGCTAAACGAACCGTTCACTGGGTACTCATACATACGAAAATCCCTATTGATTTACCTGTTTTTACAAGGAAATAAAATGTGAAAAAAATGTTTCTACATCCCATGGCCTTTCCCAACCATTTAAATTTTTCTCTTACAGGTCTAACACTTCCGAAAAACCAATACAACGCCCACCCGTAACACTATATAAAGCTAAACGAACCGTTCACTGGGTACTCATACATACGAAAATCCCTATTGATTTACCTGTTTTTACAAGGAAATAAAATGTGAAAAAAATGTTTCTACATCCCATGGTCTTTCCCAACCATTTAAATTTTTCTCTTACAGGTCTAACACGTCCGAAAAACCAATACAACGCCCATCCGGAACAATATATAAAGCTAAACGCACCGTTCACTGGGTACTTATATGTACGAAAATTCCTATTGATTTACCTGTTTTTACAAGGAAATAAAATGTGAAAAAAATATTTCTACATTCCATGGCCTTTCCCAACCATTTAAATTATTCTCTTACAGGGCTAACACTTCCGAAAAACCAATACAACGCCCACCCGGAACAATATATTAAGCTAAACGAACCGTTCACTGGGTACTTATCTGTACAAAAATCCCTATAGATTTACCTGTTTTTACAAGGAAATAAAATGTGAAAAAAATGTTTCTACATCCCATGGCCTTTCCCAACCATTTAAATTTTTCTCTTACAGGGCTAACACTTCCGAAAAACCAATACAACGCCCACCCGGAACAATATATAAAGCTAAACGAACCGTTCACTGGGTACTTATCTGTACGAAAATCCCTATTTATTTACCTGTTTTTACAAGGAAATAAAATGTGAAAAAAATATTTCTACATCCCATGGCCTTTCCCAACCATTTAAATTTTTCTCTTACAGGGCTAACACTTCCGAAAAACCAATACAACGCCCACCCGGACCAATATATTAAGCTAAACGAACCGTTCACTGGGTACTTATCTGTACAAAAATCCCTATTGATTTACCTGTTTTTACAAGGAAATAAAATGTGAAAACAATATTTCTACATCCCATGGCCTTTCCCAACCATTTAAATTTTTCTCTTACAGGGCTAACACTTCCGAAAAACCAATACAACGCCCACCCGGAACAATATATAAAGCTAAACGAACCGTTCACTGGGTACTTATCCGTACGAAAATCCCTATTGATTTACCTGTTTTTACAAGGAAATAAAATGTGAAAAATATATTTCTACATCCCATGGCCCTTCCCAACCATTTAAATTTTTCTCTTACAGGTCTAACACGTCCGAAAAACCAATACAACGCCCATCCGGAACAATATATAAAGCTAAACGCACCGTTCACTGGGTACTTATCCGTACGAAAATCCCTATTGATTTACCTGTTTTTACAAGGAAATAAAATGTGAAAACAATATTTCTACATCCTATGGCCTTTCCCAACCATTTAAATTTTTCTCTTACAGGTCTAACACTTCCGAAAAACCAATACAACGCCCACCAGGAACAATATATAAAGCTAAACGAACCGTTCACTGGGTACTCATACGTACGAAAATCCCTATAGATTTACCTGTTTTTAGAAGGAAATAAAATGTGAAAAAAATATTTCTACATCCCATGGCCTTTCCCAACCATTTAAATTTTTCTCTTACAGGTCTAACACTTCCGAAAAACCAATACAACGCCCACCCGGAACAATATATAAAGCTAAACGAACCGTTCACTGGGTACTCATACATACGAAAATCCCTATTGATTTACCTGTTTTTACAAGGAAATAAAATGTGAAAAAAATGTTTCTACATCCCATGGCCTTTCCCAACCATTAAAATTTTTCTCTTACAAGTCTAACACTTCCGAATAACCAATACAACGCGCACCCGGAATAATATATAAAGCTAAACGAACCGTTCATTGGGTACTTATCCGTACGAAAATCCCTATTGATTTACCTGTTTTTACAAGGAAATAAAATGTGAAAAAAATATTTCTACATCCCATGGCCTTTCCCAACCATTTAAATTTTTCTCTTACAGGTCTAACACTTCCGAAAAACCAATACAACGCCCACCAGGAACAATATATAAAGCTAAACGAACCGTTCACTGGGTACTCATACGTACGAAAATCCCTATAGATTTACCTGTTTTTAGAAGGAAATAAAATGTGAAAAAAATATTTCTACATCCCATGGCCTTTCCCAACCATTTAAATTTTTCTCTTACAGGTCTAACACTTCCGAAAAACCAATACAACGCCCACCCGGAACAATATATAAAGCTAAACGAACCGTTCACTGGGTACTCATACATACGAAAATCCCTATTGATTTACCTGTTTTTACAAGGAAATAAAATGTGAAAAAAATGTTTCTACATCCCATGGCCTTTCCCAACCATTTAAATTTTTCTCTTACAGGTCTAACACTTCCGAAAAACCAATACAACGCCCACCCGGAACACTATATAAAGCTAAACGAACCGTTCACTGGGTACTCATACATACGAAAATCCCTATTGATTTACCTGTTTTTACAAGGAAATAAAATGTGAAAATAATATTTCTACATCCCATGGCCCTTCCCAACCATTTAAATTTTTCTCTTACAGGTCTAACACGTCCGAAAAACCAATACAACGCCCATCCGGAACAATATATAAAGCTAAACGCACCGTTCACTGGGTACTTATCCGTACGAAAATCCCTATTGATTTACCTGTTTTTACAAGGAAATAAAATGTGAAAACAATATTTCTACATCCCATGGCCTTTCCCAACCATTTAAATTTTTCTCTTACAGGTCTAACACTTCCGAAAAACCAATACAACGCCCACCAGGAACAATATATAAAGCTAAACGAACCGTTCACTGGGTACTCCTACGTACGAAAATCCCTATAGTTTTACCAGATTTTAGAAGGAAATAAAATGTGAAAAAAATATTTCTACATCCCATGGACTTTCCCAACCTTTTAAATTTTTCTCTTACAGGTCTAACACTTCCGAAAAACCAATACAACGCCCACCCGGAACACTATATAAAGCTAAACGAACCGTTCACTGGGTACTCATACATACGAAAATCCCTATTGATTTACCTGTTTTTACAAGGAAATAAAATGTGAAAAAAATGTTTCTACATCCCATGGTCTTTCCCAACCATTTAAATTTTTCTCTTACAGGGCTAACACTTCCGAAAAACCAATACAACGCCCACCTGGAACACTATATAAAGCTAAACGAACCGTTCACTGGGTACTTATACGCACGAAAATCCCTATTGATTTACCTGTTTTTACAAGGAAATAAAATGTGAAAAAAATATTTCTACATTCCATGGCCTTTCCCAACCATTTAAATTATTCTCTTACAAGGCTAACACTTCTGAAAATCCAATACAACGCCAACCCGGACCAATATATTAAGCTAAACGAACCGTTCACTGGGTACTTATCTGTACGAAAATCCCTACTGATTTACCTGTTTTTACAAGGAAATAAAATGTGAAAAAAATATTTCTACATCCCATGGCCTTTCCCAACCATTTAAATTTTTCTCTTACAGGGCTAACACTTCCGAAAAACCAATACAACGCCCACCCGGACCAATATATTAAGCTAAACGAACCGTTCACTGGGTACTTATACGTACAAAAATCCCTATTGATTTACCTGTTTTTACAAGGAAATAAAATGTGAAAACAATATTTCTACATCCCATGGCCTTTCCCAACCATTTAAATTTTTCTCTTACAGGGCTAACACTTCCGAAAAACCAATACAACGCCCACCCGGAACACTATATAAAGCTAAACGAACCGTTCACTGGGTACTTATACGAACGAAAATCCCTATTGATTTACCTGTTTTTACAAGGAAATAAAATGTGAAAACAATATTTCTACATCCCATGGCCTTTCCCAACCATTTAAATTTTTCTCTTACAGGTCTAACACTTCCGAAAAACCAATACAACGCCCACCCGGAACAATATATAAAGCTAAACGAACCGTTCACTGGGTACTTATCCGTACGAAAATCCCTATTGATTTACCTGATTTTACAAGGAAATAAAATGTGAAAAATATATTTCTACATCCCATGGCCCTTCCCAACCATTTAAATTTTTCTCTTACAGGTTTAACACGTCCGAAAAACCAATACAACGCCCATCCGGAACAATATATAAAGCTAAACGCACCGTTCACTGGGTACTTATCCGTACGAAAATCCCTATTGATTTACCTGTTTTTACAAGGAAATAAAATGTGAAAACAATATTTCTACATCCTATGGCCTTTCCCAACCATTTAAATTTTTCTCTTACAGGTCTAACACTTCCGAAAAACCAATACAACGCCCACCAGGAACAATATATAAAGCTAAACGAACCGTTCACTGGGTACGCATACGTACGAAAATCCCTATAGATTTACCTGTTTTTAGAAGGAAATAAAATGTGAAAAAAATATTTCTACATCGCATGGCCTTTCCCAACCATTTAAATTTTTCTCTTACAGGTCTAACACTTCCGAAAAACCAATACAACGCCCACCCGGAACAATATATAAAGCTAAACGAACCGTTCACTGGGTACTCATACATACGAAAATCCCTATTGATTTACCTGTTTTTACAAGAAAATAAAATGTGAAAAAAATGTTTCTACATCCCATGGCCTTTCCCAACCATTTAAATTTTTCTCTTACAGGTCTAACATTTCCGAAAAACCAATACAACGCCCACCCGGAACACTATATAAAGCTAAACGAACCGTTCACTGGGTACTCATACATACGAAAATCCCTATTGATTTACCTGTTTTTACAAGGAAATAAAATGTGAAAAAAATGTTTCTACATCCCATGGCCCTTCCCAACCATTTAAATTTTTCTCTTACAAGTCTAACACTTCCGAAAAACCAATACAACACGCACCCAGAACAATATATAAAGCTAAACGAACCGTTCACTGGGTACTTATCCGTACGAAAATCCCTATTGATTTACCTGTTTTTACAAGGAAATAAAATGTGAAAAAAATATTTCTACATCCCATGGCCTTTCCCAACCATTTAAATTTTTCTCTTACAGGTCTAACACTTCCGAAAAACCAATACAACGCCCACCCGGAACAATATATAAAGCTAAACGAACCGTTCACTGGGTACTCATACGTACGAAAATCCCTATTGATTTACCTGTTTTTACAAGGAAATAAAATGTGAAAAAAATGTTTCTACAACCCATGGCCTTTCCCAACCATTTAAATTTTTCTCTTACAGGGCTAACACTTCCGAAAAACCAATACAACGCCCACCCGGAACACTATATAAAGCTAAACGAACCGTTCACTGGGTTCTTATACGTACGAAAATCCCTATTGATTTACCTGTTTTTACAAGGAAATAAAATGTGAAAAAAATATTTCTACATTCCATGGCCTTTCCCAACCATTTAAATTATTCTCTTACAGGGCTAACACTTCCGAAAAACCAATACAACGCCCACCCGGACCAATATATTAAGCTAAATGAACCGTTCACTGGGTACTTATACGTACGAAAATCCCTATTGATTTACCTGTTTTTACAGGGAAATACAATGTGAAAAAAATATTTCTACATCCCATGGCCTTTCCCAACCATTTAAATTTTTCTCTTATAAGTCTAACACTTCCGAAAAACCAATACAACGCCCACCCGGAACAATATATAAAGCTAAACGAACCATTCACTGGGTACTTATCCGTACAAAAATCCCTATAGATTTACTTGTTTTTAGAAGGAAATAAAATGTGAAAAAAATATTTCTACATCCCATGGCCTTTCCCAACCATTTAAATTTTTCTCTTACAGGTCTAACACTTCCGAAAAACCAATACAACGCCCACCCGGAACAATATATAAAGCTAAACGAACCGTTCACTGGGTACTTATCCGTACAAAAATCCCTATAGATTTACTTGTTTTTAGAAGGAAATAAAATGTGAAAAAAATATTTCTACATCCCATGGCCTTTCCCAACCATTTAAATTTTTCTCTTACAGGTCTAACACTTCCGAAAAACCAATACAACGCCCACCCGGAACAATATATAAAGTTAAACGAACCGTTCACTGGGTACTTATACGAACGAAAATCCCTATTGATTTACCTGTTTTTACAATGAAATAAAATGTGAAAACAATATTTCTACATCCCATGGCCTTTCCCAACCATTTAAATTTTTCTCTTACAGGTCTAACACTTCCGAAAAACCAATACAACGCCCACCCGGAACAATATATAAAGCTAAACGAACCGTTCACTGGGTACTTATCCGTACGAAAATCCCTATTGATTTACCTGTTTTTACAAGGAAATAAAATGTGAAAAATATATTTCTACATCCCATGGCCTTTCCCAACCATTTAAATTTTTCTCTTACAAGTCTAACACTTCCGAAAAACCAATACAACACGCACCCAGAACAATATATAAAGCTAAACAAACCGTTCACTGGGTACTTATCCGTACGAAAATCCTTATTGATTTACCTGTTTTTACAAGGAAATAAAATGTGAAAAAAATATTTCTACATCCCATGGCCTTTCCCAACCATTTAAATTTTTCTCTTACAAGTCTAACACTTCCGAAAAACCAATACAACGCCCAACCGGAACAATATATAAAGCTAAACGAACCGTTCACTGGGTACTCATACGTACGAAAATCCCTATAGATTTACCTGTTTTTACAAGGAAATAAAATGTGAAAAAAATATTTCTACATCCCATGGCCTTTCCCAACCATTTAAATTTTTCTCTTACAGGTCTAACACTTCCGAAAAACCAATACAACGCCCACCCGGAACAATATATAAAGCTAAACGAACCGTTCACTGGGTACTTATACGCACGAAAATCCCTATTGATTTACCTGTTTTTACAAGGAAATAAAATGTGAAAACAATATTTCTACATTCTATGGCCTTTCCCAACCATTTAAATTATTCTCTTACAGGGCTAACACTTCTGAAAAACCAATACAACGCCCACCCGGACCAATATATTAAGCTAAACGAACCGTTCACTGAGTACTTATCTGTACGAAAATCCCTATTGATTTACCTGTTTTTACAAGGAAATAAAATGTGGAAAAAATATTTCTACATCCCATGGCCCTTCCCAACCATTTAAATTTTTCTCTTACAGGTCTAACACGTCCGAAAAACCAATACAACGCCCATCCGGAACAATATATAAAGCTAAACGCACCGTTCACTGGGTACATATACGTACAAAAATCCCTATTGATTTACCTGTTTTTACAAGGAAATAAAATGTGAAAACAATATTTCTACATCCCATGGCCTTTCCCAACCATTTAAATTTTTCTCTTACAGGTCTAACACTTCCGAAAAACCAATACAACGCCCACCCGGAACAATATATAAAGCTAAACGAACCGTTCACTGGGTACTTATCCGTACAAAAATCCCAATTGATTTACCTGTTTTTACAAGGAAATAAAATGTGAAAAAAATATTTCTACATCCCATGGCCTTTCCCAACTATTTAAATTTTTCTCTTACAAGTCTAACACTTCCGAAGAACCAATACAACACGCACCCAGAACAATATATAAAGCTAAACGAACCGTTCACTGGGTACTTATCCGTACGAAAATCCCTATTGATTTACCTGTTTTTACAAGGAAATAAAATGTGAAAAAAATATTTCTACATCCCATGGCCTTTCCCAACCATTTAAATTTTTCTCTTACAAGTCTAACACTTCCGAAAAACCAATACAACGCCCAACCGGAACAATATATAAAGCTAAACGAACCGTTCACTGGGTACTTATCCGTACGAAAATCCCTATAGATTTACCTGTTTTTACAAGGAAATAAAATGTGAAAAAAATATTTCTACATCCCATGGCCTTTCCCAACCATTTAAATTTTTCTCTTACAGGGCTAACACTTCCGAAAAACCAATACAACGCCCACCCGGAACACTATATAAAGCTAAACGAACCGTTCACTGGGTACTTATACGAACGAAAATCCCTATTGATTTACCTGTTTTTACAAGGAAATAAAATGTGAAAACAATATTTCTACATCCCATGGCCTTTCCCAACCATTTAAATTTTTCTCTTACAGGTCTAACACTTCCGAAAAACCAATACAACGCCCACCCGGAACAATATATAAAGCTAAACGAACCGTTCACTGGGTACTTATCCGTACGAAAATCCCTATTGATTTACCTGTTTTTACAAGGAAATAAAATGTGAAAAATATATTTCTACATCCCATGGCCCTTCCCAACCATTTAAATTTTTCTCTTACAGGTCTAACACGTCCGAAAAACCAATACAACGCCCATCCGGAACAATATATAAAGCTAAACGCACCGTTCACTGGGTACTTATCCGTACGAAAATCCCTATTGATTTACCTGTTTTTACAAGGAAATAAAATGTGAAAACAATATTTCTACATCCTATGGCCTTTCCCAACCATTTAAATTTTTCTCTTACAGGTCTAACACTTCCGAAAAACCAATACAACGCCCACCAGGAACAATATATAAAGCTAAACGAACCGTTCACTGGGTACTCATACGTACGAAAATCCCTATAGATTTACCTGTTTTTAGAAGGAAATAAAATGTGAAAAAAATATTTCTACATCCCATGGCCTTTCCCAACCATTTAAATTTTTCTCTTACAGGTCTAACACTTCCGAAAAACCAATACAACGCCCACCCGGAACAATATATAAAGCTAAACGAACCGTTCACTGGGTACTCATACATACGAAAATCCCTATTGATTTACCTGTTTTTACAAGGAAATAAAATGTGAAAAAAATGTTTCTACATCCCATGGCCTTTCCCAACCATTTAAATTTTTCTCTTACAGGTCTAACACTTCCGAAAAACCAATACAACGCCCACCCGGAACACTATATAAAGCTAAACGAACCGTTCACTGGGTACTTATCCGTACGAAAATCCCTATTGATTTACCTGTTTTTACAAGGAAATAAAATGTGAAAAATATATTTCTACATCCCATGGCCTTTCCCAACCATTTAAATTTTTCTCTTACAAGTCTAACACTTCCGAAAAACCAATACAACACGCACCCAGAACAATATATAAAGCTAAACGAACCGTTCACTGGGTACTTATCCGTACGAAAATCCTTATTGATTTACCTGTTTTTACAAGGAAATAAAATGTGAAAAAAATATTTCTACATCCCATGGCCTTTCCCAACCATTTAAATTTTTCTCTTACAAGTCTAACACTTCCGAAAAACCAATACAACGCCCAACCGGAACAATATATAAAGCTAAACGAACCGTTCACTGGGTACTCATACGTACGAAAATCCCTATAGATTTACCTGTTTTTACAAGGAAATAAAATGTGAAAAAAATATTTCTACATCCCATGGCCTTTCCCAACCATTTAAATTTTTCTCTTACAGGTCTAACACTTCCGAAAAACCAATACAACGCCCACCCGGAACAATATATAAAGCTAAACGAACCGTTCACTGGGTACTTATACGCACGAAAATCCCTATTGATTTACCTGTTTTTACAAGGAAATAAAATGTGAAAAAAATATTTCTACATTCTATGGCCTTTCCCAACCATTTAAATTATTCTCTTACAGGGCTAACACTTCTGAAAAACCAATACAACGCCCACCCGGACCAATATATTAAGCTAAACGAACCGTTCACTGAGTACTTATCTGTACGAAAATCCCTATTGATTTACCTGTTTTTACAAGGAAATAAAATGTGGAAAAAATATTTCTACATCCCATGGCCCTTCCCAACCATTTAAATTTTTCTCTTACAGGTCTAACACGTCCGAAAAACCAATACAACGCCCATCCGGAACAATATATAAAGCTAAACGCACCGTTCACTGGGTACATATACGTACAAAAATCCCTATTGATTTACCTGTTTTTACAAGGAAATAAAATGTGAAAACAATATTTCTACATCCCATGGCCTTTCCCAACCATTTAAATTTTTCTCTTACAGGTCTAACACTTCCGAAAAACCAATACAACGCCCACCCGGAACAATATATAAAGCTAAACGAACCGTTCACTGGGTACTTATCCGTACGAAAATCCCTATTGATTTACCTGTTTTTACAAGGAAATAAAATGTGAAAAAAATATTTCTACATCCCATGGCCTTTCCCGACTATTTAAATTTTTCTCTTACAAGTCTAACACTTCCGAAGAACCAATACAACACGCACCCAGAACAATATATAAAGCTAAACGAACCGTTCACTGGGTACTTATCCGTACGAAAATCCCTATTGATTTACCTGTTTTTACAAGGAAATAAAATGTGAAAAAAATATTTCTACATCCCATGGCCTTTCCCAACCATTTAAATTTTTCTCTTACAAGTCTAACACTTCCGAAAAACCAATACAACGCCCAACCGGAACAATATATAAAGCTAAACGAACCGTTCACTGCGTACTTATCCGTACGAAAATCCCTATAGATTTACCTGTTTTTACAAGGAAATAAAATGTGAAAAAAATATTTCTACATCCCATGGCCTTTCCCAACCATTTAAATTTTTCTCTTACAGGGCTAACACTTCCGAAAAACCAATACAACGCCCACCCGGAACACTATATAAAGCTAAACGAACCGTTCACTGGGTACTTATACGAACGAAAATCCCTATTGATTTACCTGTTTTTACAAGGAAATAAAATGTGAAAACAATATTTCTACATCCCATGGCCTTTCCCAACCATTTAAATTTTTCTCTTACAGGTCTAACACTTCCGAAAAACCAATACAACGCCCACCCGGAACAATATATAAAGCTAAACGAACCGTTCACTGGGTACTTATCCGTACGAAAATCCCTATTGATTTACCTGTTTTTACAAGGAAATAAAATGTGAAAAATATATTTCTACATCCCATGGCCCTTCCCAACCATTTAAATTTTTCTCTTACAGGTCTAACACGTCCGAAAAACCCATACAACGCCCATCCGGAACAATATATAAAGCTAAACGCACCGTTCACTGGGTACTTATCCGTACGAAAATCCCTATTGATTTACCTGTTTTTACAAGGAAATAAAATGTGAAAACAATATTTCTACATCCTATGGCCTTTCCCAACCATTTAAATTTTTCTCTTACAGGTCTAACACTTCCGAAAAACCAATACAACGCCCACCAGGAACAATATATAAAGCTAAACGAACCGTTCACTGGGTACTCATACGTACGAAAATCCCTATAGATTTACCTGTTTTTAGAAGGAAATAAAATGTGAAAAAAATATTTCTACATCCCATGGCCTTTCCCAACCATTTAAATTTTTCTCTTACAGGTCTAACACTTCCGAAATACCAATACAACGCCCACCCGGAACAATATATAAAGCTAAACGAACCGTTCACTGGGTACTCATACATACGAAAATCCCTATTGATTTACCTGTTTTTACAAGGAAATAAAATGTGAAAAAAATGTTTCTACATCCCATGGCCTTTCCCAACCATTTAAATTTTTCTCTTACAGGTCTAACACTTCCGAAAAACCAATACAACGCCCACCCGGAACACTATATAAAGCTAAACGAACCGTTCACTGGGTACTCATACATACGAAAATCCCTATTGATTTACCTGTTTTTACAAGGAAATAAAATGTGAAAAAAATATTTCTACATCCCATGGCCCTTCCCAACCATTTAAATTTTTCTCTTACAGGTCTAACACTTCCGAAAAACCAATACAACGCCCACCAGGAACAATATATAAAGCTAAACGAACCGTTCACTGGGTACTCATACGTACGAAAATCCCTATAGATTTACCTGTTTTTAGAAGGAAATAAAATGTGAAAAAAATATTTCTACATCCCATGGACTTTCCCAACCTTTTAAATTTTTCTCTTACAGGTCTAACACTTCCGAAAAACCAATACAACGCCCACCCGGAACAATATATAAAGCTAAACGAACCGTTCACTGGGTACTCATACATACGAAAATCCCTATTGATTTACCTGTTTTTACAAGGAAATAAAATGTGAAAAAAATGTTTCTACATCCCATGGCCTTTCCCAACCATTTAAATTTTTCTCTTATAAGTCTAACACTTCCGAAAAACCAATACAACCACCACCCGGAACAATATATAAAGCTAAACGAACCGTTCACTGGGTACTCATACGTACCAAAATCCTTATTGATTTACCTGTTTTTACAGGGAAATAAAATGTGAAAAAAATATTTCTACATCCCATGGCCTTTCCCAACCATTTAAATTTTTCTCTTACAAGTCTAACACTTCCGAAAAACCAATACAACGCCCAACCGGAACAATATATAAAGCTAAACGAACCGTTCACTGGGAACTTATCCGTACGAAAATCCCTATAGATTTACCTGTTTTTAGAAGGAAATAAACTGTGAAAAAAATATTTCTACATCCCATGGCCTTTCCCAACCATTTAAATTTTTCTTTTACAGGTCTAACACTTCTGAAAAACCAATACAACGCCCACCCGGAACAATATATAAAGCTAAACGAACCGTTCACTGGGTACTTATCCGTATAAAAATCCCTATTGATTTACCTGTTTTTACAAGGAAATAAAATGTGAAAAAAATATTTCTACATCCCATGGCCCTTCCCAACCATTTAAATTTTTCTCTTACAGGTCTAACACTTCCGAAAAACCAATACAACGCCCACCTGGACCAATATATTAAGCTAAACGAACCGTTCACTGGGTACTTATCCGTTCGAAAATCCCTATTGATTTACCTGTTTTTACAAGGAAATAAAATGTGAAAAAAATATTTCTACATCCCATGGCCTTTCCCAACCATTTAAATTTTTCTCTTATAAGTCTAACACTTCCGAAAAACCAATACAATGCCCACTCGGAACAATATATAAAGCTAAACGAACCGTTCACTGGGTACTCATACGTACCAAAATCCCTATTGATTTACCTGTTTTTACAGGGAAATAAAATGTGAAAAAAATATTTCTACATCCCATGGCCTTTCCCAACCATTTAAATTTTTCTCTTACAAGTCTAACACTTCCAAAAAACCAATACAACGCCCACCCGGAACACTATATAAAGCTAAACGAACCGTTCACTGGGTACTTATACGCACGAAAATCCCTATTGATTTACCTGTTTTTACAAGGAAATAAAATGTGAAAAAAATATTTCTACATCCCATGGCTCTTCCCAACCATTTAAATTTTTTACAGGTCTAAAACTTCTGAAAAACCAATACGACACGCACCCAGAACAATATATAAAGCTAAACGAACCGTTCACTGGGTACTTATCCGTACGAAAATCCCTATTGATTTACCTGTTTTTACAAGGAAATAAAATGTGAAAAAAATATTTCTACATCCCATGGCCCTTCCCAACCATTTAAATTTTTCTCTTACAGGTCTAACACGTCCGAAAAACCAATACAACGCCCATCCGGAACAATATATAAAGCTAAACGCACCGTTCACTGGGTACTTATATGTACGAAAATCCCTATTGATTTACCTGTTTTTACAAGGAAATAAAATGTGAAAAAAATATTTCTACATCCCATGGCCTTTCCCAACCATTTAAATTTTTCTCTTACAGGGCTAACACTTCCGAAAAACCAATACAACGCCCACCCGGAACAATATAGAAAGCTAAACGAACCATTCACTGGGTACTTATCCGTACGAAAATCCCTATTGATTTACCTGTTTTTACAAGGAAATAAAATGTGAAAAAAATATTTCTACATCCCATGGCCTTTCCCAACCATTTAAATTTTTCTCTTACAAGTCTAACACTTCCGAAAAACCAATACAACGCCCACCCGGAACAATATATAAAGCTAAACGAACCATTCACTGGGTACTTATCCGTACGAAAATCCCTATTGATTTACCTGTTTTTACAAGGAAATAAAATGTGAAAACAATATTTCTACATCCCAAGGCCTTTCCCAACCATTTAAATTTTTTTCTTACAGGTCTAACACTTCCGAAAAACCAATACAACGCCCACCCAGAACAATATATAAAGCTTTTGCGTTTGTCTAAGGCCGGGTGATGGCCCGGGGCTAAGATCGGACCCCTCTCCCCGGAGAGGGGAGGCCAGTACTAAACTGACCTGGTTCCCCAGAGTGTTCCATCCTATGCCCAATTATCCTCCGTTCCCTTCTGCTCATCCAGTGGGCCTGTACGGGAATAGTTTTAATCGCCATCATTGTGACTTAGTCATTGTTTTAATGGGGTTTTAATGGGGAATTTTAATGATTAATATATTGTATTGTATTAAAATGTTGTGAACCGCCGCGAGCCGGTTTCCGAGAGCGGCGGTCATACAAATCAAATAAATAAATAATAATAATAATAATAATAATACTTATCCGTACGAAAATCCCTTTTGATTTACCTGTTTTTACAAGGAAATAAAATGAGAAAACAATATTTCTACATCCCATGGCCTTTCCCAACCATTTAAATTTTTATCTTACAGGTCTAACACTTCCGAAAAACCAATACAACGCCCACCCGGAACAATATATAAAGCTAAACGAACCGTTCACTGGGTACTTATCCGTACGAAAATCCCTATTGATTTACCTGTTTTTACAAGGAAATAAAATGTGAAAACAATATTTCTACATCCCAAGGCCTTTCCCAACCATTTAAATTTTTTTCTTACAGGTCTAACACTTCCGAAAAACCAATACAACGCCCACCCAGAACAATATATAAAGCTAAACGAACCGTTCACTGGGTACTTATCCGTACGAAAATCCCTTTTGATTTACCTGTTTTTACAAGGAAATAAAATGTGAAAACAATATTTCTACATCCCAAGGCCTTTCCCAACCATTTAAATTTTTTTCTTACAGGTCTAACACTTCCGAAAAACCAATACAACGCCCACCCAGAACAATATATAAAGCTAAACGAACCGTTCACTGGTAACTTATCCGTACGAAAATCCCTTTTGATTTACCTGTTTTTACAAGGAAATAAAATGTGAAAACAATATTTCTACATCCCATGGCCTTTCCCAACCATTTAAATTTTTCTCTTACAGGTCTAACACTTCCGAAAAACCAATACAACGCCCACCCGGAACAATATATAAAGCTAAACGAACCGTTCACTGGGTACTTATCCGTACGAAAATCCCTATTGATTTACCTGTTTTTACAAGGAAATAAAATGTGAAAAAAACATTTCTACATCCCATGGCCTTTCCCAACCATTTAAATTTTTCTCTTAGAGGTCTAACACTTCCGAAAAACCAATACAACACGCACCCGGAACAATATATAAAGCTAAACGAACCGTTCACTGGGTACTTATCTGTACAAAAATCCCTATAGATTTACCCGTTTTTAGAAAGAAATAAAATGTGAAAAAAATATTTCTACATCCCATGGCCTTTCCCAACCATTTAAATTTTTCTCTTACAGGTCTAACACTTCTGAAAAACCAATACAACGCCCACCCGGAACAATATATTAAGCTAAACGAACCGTTCACTGGGTACTTATACCCATGAAAATCCCTATTGATTTACCTGTTTTTACAAGGAAATAAAATGTGAAAAAAATATTTCTACATCCCATGGCCTTTCCCAACCATTTAAATTTTTCTCTTACAGCTCTAACACTTCCGAAAAACCAATACAACACGCACCCAGAACAATATATAAAGCTAAACGAACCGTTCACTGGGTACTTATCCGTATAAAAATCCCGATTGATTTACCTGTTTTTACAAGGAAATAAAATGTGAAAAAAATATTTCTACATCCCAAGGCCCTTCCCAACCATTTAAATTTTTCTCTTACAGGTCTAACACTTCCGAAAAACCAATACAACACGCACCCGGAACAATATATAAAGCTAAACGAACCGTTCACTGGGTACTTATCCGTACGAAAATCCCTATTGATTTACCTGTTTTTACAAGGAAATAAAATGTGAAAAAAATATTTCTACATCCCATGGCCCTTCCCAACCATTTAAATTTTTCTCTTACAGGTCTAACACTTCCGAAAAACCAATACGACACGCACCCAGAACAATATATAAAGCTAAACGAACCGTTCACTGGGTACTTATCCGTACGAAAATCCCTATTGATTTACCTGTTTTTACAAGGAAATAAAATGTGAAAAAAATATTTCTACATCCCATGGCCCTTCCCAACCATTTAAATTTTTCTCTTACAGGTCTAACACGTCTGAAAAACCAATACAACGCCCATCGGGAACAATATATAAAGCTAAACGCACCGTTCACTGGGTACTTATATGTACGAAAATCCCTATTGATTTACCTGTTTTTACAAGGAAATAAAATGTGAAAAAAATATTTCTACATCCCATGGCCTTTCCCAACCATTTAAATTTTTCTCTTATAAGTCTAACACTTCCAAAAAACCAATACAACGCCCACCCGGAACAATATATAAAGCTAAACGAACCGTTCACTGAGTATTCATACGTACGAAAATCCCTATTGATTTACCTGTTTTGACAAGGAAATAAAATGTAAAAAAAATATTTCTACATACCATGGCCTTTCTCAACCATTTAAATTTTTCTCTTAGAGGTCTAACACTTCCGAAAAACCAATACAACACGCACCCGGAACGATATATAAAGCTAAACGAACCGTTCACTGGGTACTTATCTGTACAAAAATCCCTATAGATTTACCCGTTTTTAGAAAGAAATAAAATGTGAAAAAAATATTTCTACATCCCATGGCCTTTCCCAACCATTTAAATTTTTCTCTTACAGGTCTAACACTTCTGAAAAACCAATACAACGCCCACCCGGAACAATATATAAAGCTAAACGAACCGTTCACTGGGTACTTATACCCACGAAAATCCCTATTGATTTACCTGTTTTTACAAGGAAATAAAATGTGAAAAAAAATATTTCTACATCCCATGGCCTTTCCCAACCATTTAAATTTTTCTCTTACAGCTCTAACACTTCCGAAAAACCAATACAACACGCACCCGGAACAATATATAAAGCTAAACGAACCGTTCACTGGGTACTTATCCGTATAAAAATCCCTATTGATTTACCTGTTTTTACAAGGAAATAAAATGTGAAAAAAATATTTCTACATCCCATGGCCTTTCCCAACCATTTAAATTTTTCTCTTACAGCTCTAACACTTCCGAAGAACCAATACAACACGCACCCGGAACAATATATAAAGCTAAACGAACCGTTCACTGGGTACTTATCCGTATAAAAATCCCTATTGATTTACCTGTTTTTACAAGGAAATAAAATGTGAAAAAAATATTTCTACATCCCATGGCCCTTCCCAACCATTTAAATTTTTCTCTTACAGGTCTAACACTTCCGAAAAACCAATACAACACGAACCCGGAACAATATATAAAGCTAAACGAACCGTTCACTGGGTACTCATACGTACCAAAATCCCTATTGATTTACCTATTTTTACAGGGAAATAAAATGTGACAAAAATATTTCTACATCCCATGGCCTTTCCCAACCATTTAAATTTTTCTCTTACAAGTCTAACACTTCCAAAAAACCAATACAACGCCCAACCGGAACAATATATAAAGCTAAACGAACCGTTCACTGGGTACTTATCCGTACGAAAATCCCTATAGATTTACCTGTTTTTAGAAGGAAATAAACTGTGAAAAAAATATTTCTACATCCCATAGCCTTTCCCAACCATTTATATTTTTCCCTTACAGGGCTAACACTTCCGAAAAACCAATACAACGCCCACCCGGAACACTATATAAAGCTAAACGAACCGTTCACTGGGTACTTATACGCACGAAAATCCCTATTGATTTACCTGTTTTTACAAGGAAATAAAATGTGAAAAAAATATTTCTACATCCCATGGCCCTTCCCAACCATTTAAATTTTTCTCTTACAGGTCTAACACGTCCGAAAAACCAATACAACGCCCATCCGGAACAATATATAAAGCTAAACGCACCGTTCACTGGGTACTTATCCGTACGAAAATCCCTATTGATTTACCTGTTTTTACAAGGAAATAAAATGTGAAAACAATATTTCTACATCCCAAGGCCTTTCCCAACCATTTAAATTTTTTTCTTACAGGTCTAACACTTCCGAAAAACCAATACAACGCCCACCCAGAACAATATATAAAGCTAAACGAACCGTTCACTGGGTACTTATCCGTACGAAAATCCCTTTTGATTTACCTGTTTTTACAAGGAAATAAAATGTGAAAACAATATTTCTACATCCCAAGGCCTTTCCCAACCATTTAAATTTTTTTCTTACAGGTCTAACACTTCCGAAAAACCAATACAACGCCCACCCAGAACAATATATAAAGCTAAACGAACCGTTCACTGGTAACTTATCCGTACGAAAATCCCTTTTGATTTACCTGTTTTTACAAGGAAATAAAATGTGAAAACAATATTTCTACATCCCATGGCCTTTCCCAACCATTTAAATTTTTCTCTTACAGGTCTAACACTTCCGAAAAACCAATACAACGCCCACCCGGAACAATATATAAAGCTAAACGAACCGTTCACTGGGTACTTATCCGTACGAAAATCCCTATTGATTTACCTGTTTTTACAAGGAAATAAAATGTGAAAAAAACATTTCTACATCCCATGGCCTTTCCCAACCATTTAAATTTTTCTCTTAGAGGTCTAACACTTCCGAAAAACCAATACAACACGCACCCGGAACAATATATAAAGCTAAACGAACCGTTCACTGGGTACTTATCTGTACAAAAATCCCTATAGATTTACCCGTTTTTAGAAAGAAATAAAATGTGAAAAAAATATTTCTACATCCCATGGCCTTTCCCAACCATTTAAATTTTTCTCTTACAGGTCTAACACTTCTGAAAAACCAATACAACGCCCACCCGGAACAATATATTAAGCTAAACGAACCGTTCACTGGGTACTTATACCCATGAAAATCCCTATTGATTTACCTGTTTTTACAAGGAAATAAAATGTGAAAAAAATATTTCTACATCCCATGGCCTTTCCCAACCATTTAAATTTTTCTCTTACAGCTCTAACACTTCCGAAAAACCAATACAACACGCACCCAGAACAATATATAAAGCTAAACGAACCGTTCACTGGGTACTTATCCGTATAAAAATCCCGATTGATTTACCTGTTTTTACAAGGAAATAAAATGTGAAAAAAATATTTCTACATCCCAAGGCCCTTCCCAACCATTTAAATTTTTCTCTTACAGGTCTAACACTTCCGAAAAACCAATACAACACGCACCCGGAACAATATATAAAGCTAAACGAACCGTTCACTGGGTACTTATCCGTACGAAAATCCCTATTGATTTACCTGTTTTTACAAGGAAATAAAATGTGAAAAAAATATTTCTACATCCCATGGCCCTTCCCAACCATTTAAATTTTTCTCTTACAGGTCTAACACTTCCGAAAAACCAATACGACACGCACCCAGAACAATATATAAAGCTAAACGAACCGTTCACTGGGTACTTATCCGTACGAAAATCCCTATTGATTTACCTGTTTTTACAAGGAAATAAAATGTGAAAAAAATATTTCTACATCCCATGGCCCTTCCCAACCATTTAAATTTTTCTCTTACAGGTCTAACACGTCTGAAAAACCAATACAACGCCCATCCGGAACAATATATAAAGCTAAACGCACCGTTCACTGGGTACTTATATGTACGAAAATCCCTATTGATTTACCTGTTTTTACAAGGAAATAAAATGTGAAAAAAATATTTCTACATCCCATGGCCTTTCCCAACCATTTAAATTTTTCTCTTATAAGTCTAACACTTCCAAAAAACCAATACAACGCCCACCCGGAACAATATATAAAGCTAAACGAACCGTTCACTGAGTATTCATACGTACGAAAATCCCTATTGATTTACCTGTTTTGACAAGGAAATAAAATGTAAAAAAAATATTTCTACATACCATGGCCTTTCTCAACCATTTAAATTTTTCTCTTAGAGGTCTAACACTTCCGAAAAACCAATACAACACGCACCCGGAACGATATATAAAGCTAAACGAACCGTTCACTGGGTACTTATCTGTACAAAAATCCCTATAGATTTACCCGTTTTTAGAAAGAAATAAAATGTGAAAAAAATATTTCTACATCCCATGGCCTTTCCCAACCATTTAAATTTTTCTCTTACAGGTCTAACACTTCTGAAAAACCAATACAACGCCCACCCGGAACAATATATAAAGCTAAACGAACCGTTCACTGGGTACTTATACCCACGAAAATCCCTATTGATTTACCTGTTTTTACAAGGAAATAAAATGTGAAAAAAAATATTTCTACATCCCATGGCCTTTCCCAACCATTTAAATTTTTCTCTTACAGCTCTAACACTTCCGAAAAACCAATACAACACGCACCCGGAACAATATATAAAGCTAAACGAACCGTTCACTGGGTACTTATCCGTATAAAAATCCCTATTGATTTACCTGTTTTTACAAGGAAATAAAATGTGAAAAAAATATTTCTACATCCCATGGCCTTTCCCAACCATTTAAATTTTTCTCTTACAGCTCTAACACTTCCGAAGAACCAATACAACACGCACCCGGAACAATATATAAAGCTAAACGAACCGTTCACTGGGTACTTATCCGTATAAAAATCCCTATTGATTTACCTGTTTTTACAAGGAAATAAAATGTGAAAAAAATATTTCTACATCCCATGGCCCTTCCCAACCATTTAAATTTTTCTCTTACAGGTCTAACACTTCCGAAAAACCAATACAACACGAACCCGGAACAATATATAAAGCTAAACGAACCGTTCACTGGGTACTCATACGTACCAAAATCCCTATTGATTTACCTATTTTTACAGGGAAATAAAATGTGACAAAAATATTTCTACATCCCATGGCCTTTCCCAACCATTTAAATTTTTCTCTTACAAGTCTAACACTTCCAAAAAACCAATACAACGCCCAACCGGAACAATATATAAAGCTAAACGAACCGTTCACTGGGTACTTATCCGTACGAAAATCCCTATAGATTTACCTGTTTTTAGAAGGAAATAAACTGTGAAAAAAATATTTCTACATCCCATAGCCTTTCCCAACCATTTATATTTTTCCCTTACAGGGCTAACACTTCCGAAAAACCAATACAACGCCCACCCGGAACACTATATAAAGCTAAACGAACCGTTCACTGGGTACTTATACGCACGAAAATCCCTATTGATTTACCTGTTTTTACAAGGAAATAAAATGTGAAAAAAATATTTCTACATCCCATGGCCCTTCCCAACCATTTAAATTTTTCTCTTACAGGTCTAACACGTCCGAAAAACCAATACAACGCCCATCCGGAACAATATATAAAGCTAAACGCACCGTTCACTGGGTACTTATCCGTACGAAAATCCCTTTTGATTTACCTGTTTTTACAAGGAAATAAAATGAGAAAACAATATTTCTACATCCCATGGCCTTTCCCAACCATTTAAATTTTTCTCTTACAGGTCTAACACTTCCGAAAAACCAATACAACGCCCACCCGGAACAATATATAAAGCTAAATGAACCGTTCACTGGGTACTTATCCGTACGAAAATCCCTATTGATTTACCTGTTTTTACAAGGAAATAAAATGTGAAAAAAATATTTGTACATCCCATGGCCTTTCCCAACCATTTAAATTTTTCTCTTACAAGTCTAACACTTCCGAAAAACCAATACAACGCCCACCCGGAACAATATATAAAGCTAAACGAACCATTCACTGGGTACTTATCCGTACGAAAATCCCTATTGATTTACCTGTTTTTACAAGGAAATAAAATGTGAAAACAATATTTCTACATCCCAAGGCCTTTCCCAACCATTTAAATTTTTTTCTTATAGGTCTAACACTTCCGAAAAACCAATACAATGCCCACCCAGAACAATATAGAAAGCTAAACGAACCGTTCACTGGGTACTTATCCGTACGAAAATCCCTATTGATTTACCTGTTTTTACAAGGAAATAAAATGTGAAAAAAATATTTCTACATCCCATGGCCTTTCCCAACCATTTAAATTTTTCTCTTACAAGTCTAACACTTCTGAAAAACCAATACAACGCCCACCCGGAACAATATATAAAGCTAAACGAACCGTTCACTGGGTACTTATCCGTACGAAAATCCCTATAGATTTACCCGTTTTTACAAGGAAATAAAATGTGAAAACAATATTTCTACATCCCAAGGCCTTTCCCAACCATTTTAATTTTTTTCTTACAGGTCTAACACTTCCGAAAAACCAATACAACGCCCACCCAGAACAATATATAAAGCTAAACGAACCATTCACTGGTTACTTATCCGTACGAAAATCCCTTTTGATTTACCTGTTTTTACAAGGAAATAAAATGTGAAAACAATATTTCTACATCCCATGGCCTTTCCCAACCATTTAAATTTTTCTCTTACAGGTCTAACACTTCCGAAAAACCAATACAACGCCCACCCGGAACAATATATAAAGCTAAACGAACCGTTCACTGGGTACTTATCCGTACGAAAATCCCTATTGATTTACCTTTTTTTACAAGGAAATAAAATGTGAAAAAAACATTTCTACATCCCATGGCCTTTCCCAACCATTTAAATTTTTCTCTTACATGTCTAACACTTCCGAAAAACCAATACAACGCCCAACAGGAACAATATATAAAGCTAAACGAACCGTTCACTGGGTACTTATCCGTACGAAAATCCCTATAGATTTACCTGTTTTTAGAAGGAAATAAAATGTGAAAAAAATATTTCTACATCCCATGGCCTTTCCCAACCATTTAAATTTTTCTCTTACAGGTCTAACACTTCCAAAAAACCAATACAACGCCCACCCGGAACAATATATAAAGCTAACGAACCGTTCACTGGGTACTCATACGTACGAAAATCCCTATTGATTTACCTGTTTTTACAGGGAAATAAAATGTGAAAAAAATATTTCTACATCCCATGGCCTTTCCCAACCATTTAAATTTTTCTCTTACAAGTCTAACACTTCCGAAAAACCAATACAACGCCCACCCGGAACAATATATAAAGCTAAACGAACCGTTCACTGGGCACTTATCCGTACGAAAATCCCTATTGATTTACCTGTTTTTACAAGGAAATAAAATGTGAAAACAATATTTCTACATCCCATGGCATTTCCCAACCATTTAAATTTTTCTCTTACAGGTCTAACACTTCCGAAAAACCAATACAACGCCCACCCGGAACAATATATAAAGCTAAACGAACCGTTCACTGGGTACTTATCCGTACGAAAATCCCTATTGATTTACCTGTTTTTACAAGGAAATAAAATGTGAAAAAAACATTTCTACATCCCATGGCCTTTCCCAACCATTTAAATTTTTCTCTTACAGGTCTAACACTTCCAAAAAACCAATACAACGCCCACCCGGAACAATATATAAAGCTAAACGAACCGTTCACTGGGTACTCATACGTACGAAAATCCCTATTGATTTACCTGTTTTTACAGGGAAATAAAATGTGAAAAAAATATTTCTACATCCCATGGCCTTTCCCAACCATTTAAATTTTTCTCTTACAAGTCTAACACTTCCGAAAAACCAATACAACGCCCACCCGGAACAATATATAAAGCTAAACGAACCGTTCACTGGGCACTTATCCGTACGAAAATCCCTATTGATTTACCTGTTTTTACAAGGAAATAAAATGTGAAAACAATATTTCTACATCCCATGGCCTTTCCCAACCATTTAAATTTTTCTCTTACAGGTCTAACACTTCCGAAAAACCAATACAACGCCCACCCGGAACAATATATAAAGCTAAACGAACCGTTCACTGGGTACTTATCCGTACGAAAATCCCTATTGATTTACCTGTTTTTACAAGGAAATAAAATGTGAAAAAAACATTTCTACATCCCATGGCCTTTCCCAACCATTTAAATTTTTCTCTTACAGGTCTAACACTTCCAAAAAACCAATACAACGCCCACCCGGAACAATATATAAAGCTAAACGAACCGTTCACTGGGTACTCATACGTACGAAAATCCCTATTGATTTACCTGTTTTTACAGGGAAATAAAATGTGAAAAAAATATTTCTACATCCCATGGCCTTTCCCAACCATTTAAATTTTTCTCTTACAAGTCTAACACTTCCGAAAAACCAATACAACGCCCACCCGGAACAATATATAAAGCTAAACGAACCGTTCACTGGGCACTTATCCGTACGAAAATCCCTATTGATTTACCTGTTTTTACAAGGAAATAAAATGTGAAAAAAATATTTCTACATCCCATGGCCTTTCCCAACCATTTAAATTTTTCTCTTACAGGTCTAACACTTCCGAAAAACCAATACAACGCCCACCCGGAACAATATATAAAGCTAAACGAACCGTTCACTGGGTACTTATCCGTACGAAAATCCCTATTGATTTACCTTTTTTTACAAGGAAATAAAATGTGAAAAAAACATTTCTACATCCCATGGCCTTTCCCAACCATTTAAATTTTTCTCTTACATGTCTAACACTTCCGAAAAACCAATACAACGCCCAACAGGAACAATATATAAAGCTAAACGAACCGTTCACTGGGTACTTATCCGTACGAAAATCCCTATAGATTTACCTGTTTTTAGAAGGAAATAAAATGTGAAAAAAATATTTCTACATCCCATGGCCTTTCCCAACCATTTAAATTTTTCTCTTACAGGTCTAACACTTCCAAAAAACCAATACAACGCCCACCCGGAACAATATATAAAGCTAACGAACCGTTCACTGGGTACTCATACGTACGAAAATCCCTATTGATTTACCTGTTTTTACAGGGAAATAAAATGTGAAAAAAATATTTCTACATCCCATGGCCTTTCCCAACCATTTAAATTTTTCTCTTACAAGTCTAACACTTCCGAAAAACCAATACAACGCCCACCCGGAACAATATATAAAGCTAAACGAACCGTTCACTGGGCACTTATCCGTACGAAAATCCCTATTGATTTACCTGTTTTTACAAGGAAATAAAATGTGAAAACAATATTTCTACATCCCATGGCATTTCCCAACCATTTAAATTTTTCTCTTACAGGTCTAACACTTCCGAAAAACCAATACAACGCCCACCCGGAACAATATATAAAGCTAAACGAACCGTTCACTGGGTACTTATCCGTACGAAAATCCCTATTGATTTACCTGTTTTTACAAGGAAATAAAATGTGAAAAAAACATTTCTACATCCCATGGCCTTTCCCAACCATTTAAATTTTTCTCTTACAGGTCTAACACTTCCAAAAAACCAATACAACGCCCACCCGGAACAATATATAAAGCTAAACGAACCGTTCACTGGGTACTCATACGTACGAAAATCCCTATTGATTTACCTGTTTTTACAGGGAAATAAAATGTGAAAAAAATATTTCTACATCCCATGGCCTTTCCCAACCATTTAAATTTTTCTCTTACAAGTCTAACACTTCCGAAAAACCAATACAACGCCCACCCGGAACAATATATAAAGCTAAACGAACCGTTCACTGGGTACTCATACGTACCAAAATCCCTATTGATTTACCTGTTTTTACAGGGAAATAAAATGTGAAAAAAACATTTCTACATCCCATGGCCTTTCCCAACCATTTAAATTTTTCTCTTACAAGTCTAACACTTCCGAAAAACCAATACAACGCCCACCCGGAACAATATATAAAGCTAAACGAACCGTTCACTGGGCACTTATCCGTACGAAAATCCCTATTGATTTACCTGTTTTTACAAGGAAATAAAATGTGAAAAAAACATTTCTACATCCCATGGCCTTTCCCAACCATTTAAATTTTTCTCTTACAAGTCTAACACTTCCGAAAAACCAATACAACGCCCACCCGGAACAATATATAAAGCTAAACGAACCGTTCACTGGGTACTTATCCGTACGAAAATCCCTATTGATTTACCTGTTTTTACAAGGAAATAAAATGTGAAAAAAACATTTCTACATCCCATGGCCTTTCCCAACCATTTAAATTTTTCTCTTACAGGTCTAACACTTCCAAAAAACCAATACAACGCCCACCCGGAACAATATATAAAGCTAAACGAACCGTTCACTGGGTACTCATACGTACGAAAATCCTTATTGATTTACCTGTTTTTACAGGGAAATAAAATGTGAAAAAAATATTTCTACATCCCATGGCCTTTCCCAACCATTTAAATTTTTCTCTTACAAGTCTAACACTTCCGAAAAACCAATACAACGCCCACCCGGAACAATATATAAAGCTAAACGAACCGTTCACTGGGCACTTATCCGTACGAAAATCCCTATTGATTTACCTGTTTTTACAAGGAAATAAAATGTGAAAACAATATTTCTACATCCCATGGCCTTTCCCAACCATTTAAATTTTTCTCTTACAGGTCTAACACTTCCGAAAAACCAATACAACGCCCACCCGGAACAATATATAAAGCTAAACGAAACGTTCACTGGGTACTTATCCGTACGAAAATCCCTATTGATTTACCTGTTTTTACAAGGAAATAAAATGTGAAAAAAACATTTCTACATCCCATGGCCTTTCCCAACCATTTAAATTTTTCTCTTACATGTCTAACACTTCCGAAAAACCAATACAACGCCCAACAGGAACAAAATATAAAGCTAAACGAACCGTTCACTGGGTACTTATCCGTACGAAAATCCCTATAGATTTACCTGTTTTTAGAAGGAAATAAAATGTGAAAAAAATATTTCTACATCCCATGGCCTTTCCCAACCATTTAAATTTTTCTCTTACAGGTCTAACACTTCCGAAAAACCAATACAACGCCCACCCGGAACAATATATAAAGCTAAACGAACCGTTCACTGGGTACTCATACGTACGAAAATCCCTATTGATTTACCTGTTTTTACAGGGAAATAAAATGTGAAAAAAATATTTCTACATCCCATGGCTTTTCCCAACCATTTAAATTTTTCTCTTACAAGTCTAACACTTCCGAAAAACCAATACAACGCCCACCCGGAACAATATATAAAGCTAAACGAACCGTTCACTGGGCACTTATCCGTACGAAAATCCCTATTGATTTACCTGTTTTTACAAGGAAATAAAATGTGAAAACAATATTTCTACATCCCATGGCCTTTCCCAACCATTTAAATTTTTCTCTTACAAGTCTAACACTTCCGAAAAACCAATACAACGCCCACCCGGAACAATATATAAAGCTAAACGAACCGTTCACTGGGTACTTATCCGTACGAAAATCCCTATTGATTTACCTGTTTTTACAAGGAAATAAAATGTGAAAACAATATTTCTACATCCCATGGCCTTTCCCAACCATTTAAATTTTTCTCTTACAGGTCTAACACTTCCGAAAAACCAATACAACGCCCACCCGGAACAATATATAAAGCTAAACGAACCGTTCACTGGGTACTTATCCGTACGAAAATCCCTATTGATTTACCTGTTTTTACAAGGAAATAAAAGGTGAAAACAATATTTCTACATCCAATGGCCTTTCCCAACCATTTAAATTTTTCTCTTACACGTCTAACTCTTCCGAAAAACCAATACAACGCCCACCCGGAACAATATATAAAGCTAAACGAACCGTTCGCTGGGTACTCATACGTACGAAAATCCCTATTGATTTACCTGTTTTTACAAGGAAATAAAATGTGAAAAAAATGTTTCTACATACCATGGCCTTTCCCAACCATTTAAATTTTTCTCTTACAGGGCTAACACTTCCGAAAAACCGATACAACGCCCACCCAGAACAATATATAAAGCTAAACGAACCGTTCACTGGGTACTTATCCGTACGAAAATCCCTATTGATTTACCTGTTTTTACAAGGAAATAAAATGTGAAAAAAATATTTCTACATCCCATGGCCTTTCCCAACCATTTAAATTTATCTCTTACAGGTCTAACACTTCCGAAAAACCAATACAACGCCCACCCGGAACAATATATAAAGCTAAACGAACCGTTCACTGGGTACTTATCCGTACGAAAATCCCTATTGATTTACCTGTTTTTTCAAGGAAATAAAATGTGAAAAAAACATTTCTACATCCCATGGCCTTTCCCAACCATTTAAATTTTTCTCTTACATGTCTAACACTTCCGAAAAACCAATACAACGCCCAACAGGAACAATATATAAAGCTAAACGAACCGTTCACTGGGTACTTATCCGTACGAAAATCCCTATAGATTTACCTGTTTTTAGAAGGAAATAAAATGTGAAAAAAATATTTCTACATCCCATGGCCTTTCCCAACCATTTAAATTTTTCTCTTACAGGTCTAACACTTCCAAAAAACCAATACAACGCCCACCCGGAACAATATATAATGCTAAACGAACCGTTCACTGGGTACTCATACGTACGAAAATCCCTATTGATTTACCTGTTTTTACAGGGAAATAAAATGTGAAAAAAATATTTCTACATCCCATGGCCTTTCCCAACCATTTAAATTTTTCTCTTACAAGTCTAACACTTCCGAAAAACCAATACAACGCCCACCCGGAACAATATATAAAGCTAAACGAACCGTTCACTGGGTACTTATCCGTACGAAAATCCCTATTGATTTACCTGTTTTTACAAGGAAATAAAATGTGAAAACAATATTTCTACATCCCATGGCCTTTCCCAACCATTTAAATTTTTCTCTTACAAGTCTAACACTTCTGAAAAACCAATACAACGCCCACCCGGAACAATATATAAAGCTAAACGAACCGTTCACTGGGTACTTATCCGTACGAAAATCCCTATTGATTTACCTGTTTTTACAAGGAAATAAAATGTGAAAACAATATTTCTACATCCCATGGCCCTTCCCAACCATTTAAATTTTTCTCTTACAGGTCTAAAACTTCCGAAAAACCAATACAACGCCCACCCGGAACAATATATAAAGCTAAACGAACCGTTCACTGGGTACTTATCCGTACGAAAATCCCTATTGATTTACCTGTTTTTACAAGGAAATAAAAGGTGAAAACAATATTTCTACATCCAATGGCCTTTCCCAACCATTTAAATTTTTCTCTTACAGGTCTAACACTTCCGAAAAACCAATACAACGCCCACCCGGAACAATATATAAAGCTAAACGAACCGTTCACTGGGTACTTATCCGTACGAAAATCCCTATTGATTTACCTGTTTTTACAAGGAAATAAAATGTGAAAAAAATATTTCTACATCCCATGGCCTTTCCCAACCATTTAAATTTTTCTCTTACAAGTCTAACACTTCTGAAAAAACAATACAACGCCCACCCGGAACAATATATAAAGCTAAACGAACCGTTCACTGGGTACTTATCCGTACGAAAATCCCTATTGATTTACCTGTTTTTACAAGGAAATAAAATGTGAAAACAATATTTCTACATCCCAAGGCCTTTCCCAACCATTTAAATTTTTTTCTTACAGGTCTAACACTTCCGAAAAACCAATACAACGCCCACCCAGAACAATATATAAAGCTAAACGAACCGTTCACTGGTTACTTATCCGTACGAAAATCCCTTTTGATTTACCTGTTTTTACAAGGAAATAAAATGTGAAAACAATATTTCTACATCCCATGGCCTTTCCCAACCATTTAAATTTTTCTCTTACAGGTCTAACACTTCCGAAAAACCAATACAACGCCCACCCGGAACAATATATAAAGCTAAACGAACCGTTCGCTGGGTACTCATACGTACGAAAATCCCTATTGATTTACCTGTTTTTACAAGGAAATAAAATGTGAAAAAAATGTTTCTACATACCATGGCCTTTCCCAACCATTTAAATTTTTCTCTTACAGGGCTAACACTTCCGAAAAACCGATACAACGCCCACCCAGAACAATATATAAAGCTAAACGAACCGTTCACTGGGTACTTATCCGTACGAAAATCCCTATTGATTTACCTGTTTTTACAAGGAAATAAAATGTGAAAAAAATATTTCTACATCCCATGGCCTTTCCCAACCATTTAAATTTATCTCTTACAGGTCTAACACTTCCGAAAAACCAATACAACGCCCACCCGGAACAATATATAAAGCTAAACGAACCGTTCACTGGGTACTTATCCGTACGAAAATCCCTATTGATTTACCTGTTTTTTCAAGGAAATAAAATGTGAAAAAAACATTTCTACATCCCATGGCCTTTCCCAACCATTTAAATTTTTCTCTTACATGTCTAACACTTCCGAAAAACCAATACAACGCCCAACAGGAACAATATATAAAGCTAAACGAACCGTTCACTGGGTACTTATCCGTACGAAAATCCCTATAGATTTACCTGTTTTTAGAAGGAAATAAAATGTGAAAAAAATATTTCTACATCCCATGGCCTTTCCCAACCATTTAAATTTTTCTCTTACAGGTCTAACACTTCCAAAAAACCAATACAACGCCCACCCGGAACAATATATAATGCTAAACGAACCGTTCACTGGGTACTCATACGTACGAAAATCCCTATTGATTTACCTGTTTTTACAGGGAAATAAAATGTGAAAAAAATATTTCTACATCCCATGGCCTTTCCCAACCATTTAAATTTTTCTCTTACAAGTCTAACACTTCCGAAAAACCAATACAACGCCCACCCGGAACAATATATAAAGCTAAACGAACCGTTCACTGGGTACTTATCCGTACGAAAATCCCTATTGATTTACCTGTTTTTACAAGGAAATAAAATGTGAAAACAATATTTCTACATCCCATGGCCTTTCCCAACCATTTAAATTTTTCTCTTACAAGTCTAACACTTCTGAAAAACCAATACAACGCCCACCCGGAACAATATATAAAGCTAAACGAACCGTTCACTGGGTACTTATCCGTACGAAAATCCCTATTGATTTACCTGTTTTTACAAGGAAATAAAAGGTGAAAACAATATTTCTACATCCAATGGCCTTTCCCAACCATTTAAATTTTTCTCTTACAGGTCTAACACTTCCGAAAAACCAATACAACGCCCACCCGGAACAATATATAAAGCTAAACGAACCGTTCACTGGGTACTTATCCGTACGAAAATCCCTATTGATTTACCTGTTTTTACAAGGAAATAAAATGTGAAAAAAATATTTCTACATCCCATGGCCTTTCCCAACCATTTAAATTTTTCTCTTACAAGTCTAACACTTCTGAAAAATCAATACAACGCCCACCCGGAACAATATATAAAGCTAAACGAACCGTTCACTGGGTACTTATCCGTACGAAAATCCCTATTGATTTACCTGTTTTTACAAGGAAATAAAATGTGAAAACAATATTTCTACATCCCAAGGCCTTTCCCAACCATTTAAATTTTTTTCTTACAGGTCTAACACTTCTGAAAAACCAATACAACGCCCACCCAGAACAATATATAAAGCTAAACGAACCGTTCACTGGTTACTTATCCGTACGAAAATCCCTTTTGATTTACCTGTTTTTACAAGGAAATAAAATGTGAAAACAATATTTCTACATCCCATGGCCTTTCCCAACCATTTAAATTTTTCTCTTACAGGTCTAACACTTCCGAAAAACCAATACAACGCCCACCCGGAACAATATATAAAGCTAAACGAACCGTTCACTGGGTACTTATCCGTACGAAAATCCCTATTGATTTACCTGTTTTTACAAGGAAATAAAATGTGAAAAAAACATTTCTACATCCCATGGCCTTTCCCAACCATTTAAATTTTTCTCTTACATGTCTAACACTTCCGAAAAACCAATACAACGCCCAACAGGAACAATATATAAAGCTAAACGAACCGTTCACTGGGTACTTATCCGTACGAAAATCCCTTTTGATTTACCTGTTTTTACAAGGAAATAAAATGTGAAAACAATATTTCTACATCCCATGGCCTTTCCCAACCATTTAAAATTTTCTCTTACAGGTCTAACACTTCCGAAAAACCAATACAACGCCCACCCGGAACAATATATAAAGCTAAACGAACCGTTCACTGGGTACTTATCCGTACGAAAATCCCTATTGATTTACCTGTTTTTACAAGGAAATAAAATGTGAAAAAAACATTTCTACATCCCATGGCCTTTCCCAACCATTTAAATTTTTCTCTTACATGTCTAACACTTCCGAAAAACCAATACAACGCCCAACAGGAACAATATATAAAGCTAAACGAACCGTTCACTGGGTACTTATCCGTACGAAAATCCCTATAGATTTACCTGTTTTTAGAAGGAAATAAAATGTGAAAAAAATATTTCTACATCCCATGGCCTTTCCCAACCATTTAAATTTTTCTCTTACAGGTCTAACACTTCCCAAAAACCAATACAACGCCCACCCGGAACAATATATAAAGCTAAACGAACCGTTCACTGGGTACTTATCCGTACGAAAATCCGTATTGATTTACCTGTTTTTACAAGGAAATAAAATGTGAAAACAATATTTCTACATCCCATGGCCTTTCCCAACCATTTAAATTTTTCTCTTACAAGTCTAACACTTCTGAAAAACCAATACAACGCCCACCCGGAACAATATATAAAGCTAAACGAACCGTTCACTGGGTACTTATCCGTACGAAAATCCCTATTGATTTACCTGTTTTTACAAGGAAATAAAATGTGAAAACAATATTTCTACATCCCATGGCCCTTCCCAACCATTTAAATTTTTCTCTTACAGGTCTAAAACTTCCGAAAAACCAATACAACGCCCACCCGGAACAATATATAAAGCTAAACGAACCGTTCACTGGGTACTTATCCGTACGAAAATCCCTATTGATTTACCTGTTTTTACAAGGAAATAAAAGGTGAAAACAATATTTCTACATCCAATGGCCTTTCCCAACCATTTAAATTTTTCTCTTACAGGTCTAACACTTCCGAAAAACCAATACAACGCCCACCCGGAACAATATATAAAGCTAAACGAACCGTTCACTGGGTACTTATCCGTACGAAAATCCCTATTGATTTACCTGTTTTTACAAGGAAATAAAATGTGAAAAAAATATTTCTACATCCCATGGCCTTTCCCAACCATTTAAATTTTTCTCTTACAAGTCTAACACTTCTGAAAAATCTATACAACGCCCACCCGGAATAATATATAAAGCTAAACGAACCGTTCACTGGGTACTTATCCGTACGAAAATCCCTATTGATTTACCTGTTTTTACAAGGAAATAAAATGTGAAAACAATATTTCTACATCCCAAGGCCTTTCCCAACCATTTAAATTTTTTTCTTACAGGTCTAACACTTCCGAAAAACCAATACAACGCCCACCCAGAACAATATATAAAGCTAAACGAACCGTTCACTGGTTACTTATCCGTACGAAAATCCCTTTTGATTTACCTGTTTTTACAAGGAAATAAAAGGTGAAAACAATATTTCTACATCCAATGGCCTTTCCCAACCATTTAAATTTTTCTCTTACAGGTCTAACACTTCCGAAAAACCAATACAACGCCCACCCGGAACAATATATAAAGCTAAACGAACCGTTCACTGGGTACTTATCCGTACGAAAATCCCTATTGATTTACCTGTTTTTACAAGGAAATAAAATGTGAAAAAAATATTTCTACATCCCATGGCCTTTCCCAACCATTTAAATTTTTCTCTTACAAGTCTAACACTTCTGAAAAATCTATACAACGCCCACCCGGAATAATATATAAAGCTAAACGAACCGTTCACTGGGTACTTATCCGTACGAAAATCCCTATTGATTTACCTGTTTTTACAAGGAAATAAAATGTGAAAACAATATTTCTACATCCCAAGGCCTTTCCCAACCATTTAAATTTTTTTCTTACAGGTCTAACACTTCCGAAAAACCAATACAACGCCCACCCAGAACAATATATAAAGCTAAACGAACCGTTCACTGGTTACTTATCCGTACGAAAATCCCTTTTGATTTACCTGTTTTTACAAGGAAATAAAATGTGAAAACAATATTTCTACATCCCATGGCCTTTCCCAACCATTTAAATTTTTCTCTTACAGGTCTAACACTTCCGAAAAACCAATACAACGCCCACCCGGAACAATATATAAAGCTAAACGAACCGTTCACTGGGTACTTATCCGTACGAAAATCCCTATTGATTTACCTGTTTTTACAAGGAAATAAAATGTGAAAAAAACATTTCTACATCCCATGGCCTTTCCCAACCATTTAAATTTTTCTCTTACATGTCTAACACTTCCGAAAAACCAATACAACGCCCAACAGGAACAATATATAAAGCTAAACGAACCGTTCACTGGGTACTTATCCGTACGAAAATCCCTATAGATTTACCTGTTTTTAGAAGGAAATAAAATGTGAAAAAAATATTTCTACATCCCATGGCCTTTCCCAACCATTTAAATTTTTCTCTTACAGGTCTAACACTTCCCAAAAACCAATACAACGCCCACCCGGAACAATATATAAAGCTAAACGAACCGTTCACTGGGTACTCATACGTACGAAAATCCCTATTGATTTACCTGCTTTTACAGGGATATAAAATGTGAAAAAAATATTTCTACATCCCATGGACTTTCCCAACCATTTAAATTTTTCTCTTACAAGTCTAACACTTCCGAAAAACCAATACAACGCCCACCCGGAACAATATATAAAGCTAAACGAACCGTTCACTGGGCACTTATCCGTACGAAAATCCCTATTGATTTACCTGTTTTTACAAGGAAATAAAATGTGAAAACAATATTTCTACATCCCATGGCCTTTCCCAACCATTTAAATTTTTCTCTTACAAGTCTAACACTTCCGAAAAACCAATACAACGCCCACCCGGAACAATATATAAAGCTAAACGAACCGTTCACTGGGTACTTATCCGTACGAAAATCCCTATTGATTTACCTGTTTTTACAAGGAAATAAAATGTGAAAACAATATTTCTACATCCCATGGCCTTTCCCAACCATTTAAATTTTTCTCTTACAGGTCTAACACTTCCGAAAAACCAATACAACGCCCACCCGGAACAATATATAAAGCTAAACGAACCGTTCACTGGGTACTTATCCGTACGAAAATCCCTATTGATTTACCTGTTTTTACAAGGAAATAAAAGGTGAAAACAATATTTCTACATCCAATGGCCTTTCCCAACCATTTAAATTTTTCTCTTACAGGTCTAACACTTCCGAAAAACCAATACAACGCCCACCCGGAACAATATATAAAGCTAAACGAACCGTTCACTGGGTACTTATCCGTACTAAAATCCCTATTGATTTACCTGTTTTTACAAGGAAATAAAATGTGAAAAAAATATTTCTACATCCCATGGCCTTTCCCAACCATTTAAATTTTTCTCTTACAGGTCTAACACTTCCGAAAAACCAAAACAACGCCCAACCGGAACAATATATAAAGCTAAACGAACCGTTCGCTGGGTACTCATACGTACGAAAATCCCTATTGATTTACCTGTTTTTACAAGGAAATAAAATGTGAAAAAAATGTTTCTACATCCCATGGCCTTTCCCAACCATTTAAATTTTTCTCTTACAGGTCTAACACTTCCGAAAAACCAATACAACGCCCACCCGGAACAATATATAAAGCTAAACGAACCGTTCACTGGGTACTTATCCGTACGAAAATCCCTATTGATTTACCTGTTTTTACAAGGAAATAAAATGTGAAAAAAACATTTCTACATCCCATGGCCTTTCCCAACCATTTATATTTTTCTCTTACATGTCTAACACTTCTGAAAAACCAATACAACGCCCAACAGGAACAATATATAAAGCTAAACGAACCGTTCACTGGGTACTTATCCGTACGAAAATCCCTATAGATTTACCTGTTTTTAGAAGGAAATAAAATGTGAAAAAAATATTTCTACATCCCATGGCCTTTCCCAACCATTTAAATTTTTCTCTTACAGGTCTAACACTTCCAAAAAACCAATACAACGCCCACGCGGAACAATATATAAAGGTAAACGAACCGTTCACTGGGTACTCATACGTACGAAAATCCCTATTGATTTACCTGTTTTTACAGGGAAATAAAATGTGAAAAAAATATTTCTACATCCCATGGCCTTTCCCAACCATTTAAATTTTTCTCTTACAAGTCTAACACTTCCGAAAAACCAATACAACGCCCACCCGGAACAATATATAAAGCTAAACGAACCGTTCACTGGGTACTTATCCGTACGAAAATCCCTATTGATTTACCTGTTTTTACAAGGAAATAAAATGTGAAAAAAACATTTCTACATCCCATGGCCTTTCCCAACCATTTATATTTTTCTCTTACATGTCTAACACTTCTGAAAAACCAATACAACGCCCAACAGGAACAATATATAAAGCTAAACGAACCGTTCACTGGGTACTTATCCGTACGAAAATCCCTATAGATTTACCTGTTTTTAGAAGGAAATAAAATGTGAAAAAAATATTTCTACATCCCATGGCCTTTCCCAACCATTTAAATTTTTCTCTTACAGGTCTAACACTTCCAAAAAACCAATACAACGCCCACCCGGAACAATATATAAAGGTAAACGAACCGTTCACTGGGTACTCATACGTACGAAAATCCCTATTGATTTACCTGTTTTTACAGGGAAATAAAATGTGAAAAAAATATTTCTACATCCCATGGCCTTTCCCAACCATTTAAATTTTTCTCTTACAAGTCTAACACTTCCGAAAAACCAATACAACGCCCACCCGGAACAATATATAAAGCTAAACGAACCGTTCACTGGGTACTTATCCGTACGAAAATCCCTATTGATTTACCTGTTTTTACAAGGAAATAAAATGTGAAAACAATATTTCTACATCCCATGGCCTTTCCCAACCATTTAAATTTTTCTCTTACAAGTCTAACACTTCCGAAAAACCAATACAACGCCCACCCGGAACAATATATAAAGCTAAACGAACCGTTCACTGGGTACTTATCCGTACGAAAATCCCTATTGATTTACCTGTTTTTACAAGGAAATAAAATGTGAAAACAATATTTCTACATCCCATGGCCTTTCCCAACCATTTAAATTTTTCTCTTACAGGTCTAACACTTCCGAAAAACCAATACAACGCCCACCCGGAACAATATATAAAGCTAAACGAACCGTTCACTGGGTACTTATCCGTACGAAAATCCCTATTGATTTACCTGTTTTTACAAGGAAATAAAAGGTGAAAACAATATTTCTACATCCAATGGCCTTTCCCAACCATTTAAATTTTTCTCTTACAGGTCTAACACTTCCGAAAAACCAATACAACGCCCACCCGGAACAATATATAAAGCTAAACGAACCGTTCACTGGGTACTTATCCGTACTAAAATCCCTATTGATTTACCTGTTTTTACAAGGAAATAAAATGTGAAAAAAATATTTCTACATCCCATGGCCTTTCCCAACCATTTAAATTTTTCTCTTACAAGTCTAACACTTCCGAAAAACCAAAACAACGCCCAACCGGAACAATATATAAAGCTAAACGAACCGTTCACTGGGTACTTATCCGTACGAAAATCCCTATAGATTTACCTGTTTTTACAAGGAAATAAAATGTGAAAAAAATATTTCTACATCCCATGGCCTTTCCCAACCATTTAAATTTTTCTCTTACAGGTCTAACACTTCCGAAAAACCAATACAACGCCCACCCGGAACAATATATAAAGCTAAACGAACCGTTCGCTGGGTGCTCATACGTACGAAAATCCCTATTGATTTACCTGTTTTTACAAGGAAATAAAATGTGAAAACAATGTTTCTACATCCCATGGCCTTTCCCAACCATTTAAATTTTTCTCTTACAGGTCTAACACTTCCGAAAAACCAATACAACGCCCACCCGGAACAATATATAAAGCTAAACGAACCGTTCACTGGGTACTTATCCGTACGAAAATCCCTATTGATTTACCTGTTTTTACAAGGAAATAAAATGTGAAAACAATATTTCTACATCCCATGGCCTTTCCTAACCATTTAAATTTTTCTCTTACAAGTCTAACACTTCCGAAAAACCAATACAACGCCCACCCGGAACAATATATAAAGCTAAACGAACCGTTCACTGGGTACTTATCCGTACGAAAATCCCTATTGATTTACCTGTTTTTACTAGGAAATAAAATGTGAAAACAATATTTCTACATCCCATGGCCTTTCCCAACCATTTAAATTTTTCTCTTACAGGTCTAACACTTCCGAAAAACCAATACAACGCCCACCCGGAACAATATATAAAGCTAAACGAACCGTTCACTGGGTACTTATCCGTACGAAAATCCCTATTGATTTACCTGTTTTTACAAGGAAATAAAAGGTGAAAACAATATTTCTACATCCAATGGCCTTTCCCAACCATTTAAATTTTTCTCTTACAGGTCTAACACTTCCGAAAAACCAATACAACGCCCACCCGGAACAATATATAAAGCTAAACGAACCGTTCACTGGGTACTTATCCGTACTAAAATCCCTATTGATTTACCTGTTTTTACAAGGAAATAAAATGTGAGAAAAATATTTCTACATCCCATGGCCTTTCCCAACCTTTTAAATTTTTCTCTTACAAGTCTAACACTTCCGAAAAACCAAAACAACGCCCAACCGGAACAATATATAAAGCTAAACGAACCGTTCACTGGGTACTTATCCTTACGAAAATCCCTATAGATTTACCTGTTTTTACAAGGAAATAAAATGTGAAAAAAATATTTCTACATCCCATGGCCTTTCCCAACCATTTAAATTTTTCTCTTACAGGTCTAACACTTCCGAAAAACCAATACAACGCCCACCCGGAACAATATATAAAGCTAAACGAACCGTTCACTGGGTACTTATCCGTACTAAAATCCCTATTGATTTACCTGTTTTTACAAGGAAATAAAATGTGAAAAAAATATTTCTACATCCCATGGCCTTTCCCAACCATTTAAATTTTTCTCTTACAAGTCTAACACTTCCGAAAAACCAATACAACGCCCACCCGGAATAATATATAAAGCTAAACGAACCGTTCACTGGGTACTTATCCGTACGAAAATCCCTATTGATTTACCTGTTTTTACAAGGAAATAAAATGTGAAAACCATATTTCTACATCCCATGGCCTTTCCCAACCATTTAAATTTTTCTCTTACAAGTCTAACACTTCCGAAAAACCAATACAACGCCCACCCGGAACAATATATAAAGCTAAACGAACCGTTCACTGGGTACTTATCCGTACGAAAATCCCTATTGATTTACCTGTTTTTACAAGGAAATAAAATGTGAAAACAATATTTCTACATCCCATGGCCTTTCCCAACCATTTAAATTTTTCTCTTACAGGTCTAACACTTCCGAAAAACCAATACAACGCCCACCCGGAACAATATATAAAGCTAAACGAACCGTTCACTGGGTACTTATCCGTACGAAAATCCCTATTGATTTACCTGTTTTTACAAGGAAATAAAAGGTGAAAACAATATTTCTACATCCAATGGCCTTTCCCAACCATTTAAATTTTTCTCTTACAGGTCTAACACTTCCGAAAAACCAATACAACGCCCACCCGGAACAATATATAAAGCTAAACGAACCGTTCACTGGGTACTTATCCGTACTAAAATCCCTATTGATTTACCTGTTTTTACAAGGAAATAAAAGGTGAAAACAATATTTCTACATCCAATGGCCTTTCCCAACCATTTAAATTTTTCTCTTACAGGTCTAACACTTCCGAAAAACCAATACAACGCCCACCCAGAACAATATATAAAGCTAAACGAACCGTTCACTGGTTACTTATCCGTACGAAAATCCCTTTTGATTTACCTGTTTTTACAAGGAAATAAAATGTGAAAACAATATTTCTACATCCCATGGCCTTTCCCAACCATTTAAATTTTTCTCTTACAGGTCTAACACTTCCGAAAAACCAATACAACGCCCACCCGGAACAATATATAAAGCTAAACGAACCGTTCACTGGGTACTTATCCGTACGAAAATCCCTATTGATTTACCTGTTTTTACAAGGAAATAAAATGTGAAAAAAACATTTCTACATCCCATGGCCTTTCCCAACCATTTAAATTTTTCTCTTACATGTCTAACACTTCCGAAAAACCAATACAACGCCCAACAGGAACAATATATAAAGCTAAACGAACCGTTCACTGGGTACTTATCCGTACGAAAATCCCTATAGATTTACCTGTTTTTAGAAGGAAATAAAATGTGAAAAAAATATTTCTACATCCCATGGCCTTTCCCAACCATTTAAATTTTTCTCTTACAGGTCTAACACTTCCCAAAAACCAATACAACGCCCACCCGGAACAATATATAAAGCTAAACGAACCGTTCACTGGGTACTCATACGTACGAAAATCCCTATTGATTTACCTGCTTTTACAGGGATATAAAATGTGAAAAAAATATTTCTACATCCCATGGACTTTCCCAACCATTTAAATTTTTCTCTTACAAGTCTAACACTTCCGAAAAACCAATACAACGCCCACCCGGAACAATATATAAAGCTAAACGAACCGTTCACTGGGCACTTATCCGTACGAAAATCCCTATTGATTTACCTGTTTTTACAAGGAAATAAAATGTGAAAACAATATTTCTACATCCCATGGCCTTTCCCAACCATTTAAATTTTTCTCTTACAAGTCTAACACTTCCGAAAAACCAATACAACGCCCACCCGGAACAATATATAAAGCTAAACGAACCGTTCACTGGGTACTTATCCGTACGAAAATCCCTATTGATTTACCTGTTTTTACAAGGAAATAAAATGTGAAAACAATATTTCTACATCCCATGGCCTTTCCCAACCATTTAAATTTTTCTCTTACAGGTCTAACACTTCCGAAAAACCAATACAACGCCCACCCGGAACAATATATAAAGCTAAACGAACCGTTCACTGGGTACTTATCCGTAAGAAAATCCCTATTGATTTACCTGTTTTTACAAGGAAATAAAAGGTGAAAACAATATTTCTACATCCAATGGCCTTTCCCAACCATTTAAATTTTTCTCTTACAGGTCTAACACTTCCGAAAAACCAATACAACGCCCACCCGGAACAATATATAAAGCTAAACGAACCGTTCACTGGGTACTTATCCGTACTAAAATCCCTATTGATTTACCTGTTTTTACAAGGAAATAAAATGTGAAAAAAATATTTCTACATCCCATGGCCTTTCCCAACCATTTAAATTTTTCTCTTACAGGTCTAACACTTCCGAAAAACCAAAACAACGCCCAACCGGAACAATATATAAAGCTAAACGAACCGTTCGCTGGGTACTCATACGTACGAAAATCCCTATTGATTTACCTGTTTTTACAAGGAAATAAAATGTGAAAAAAATGTTTCTACATCCCATGGCCTTTCCCAACCATTTAAATTTTTCTCTTACAGGTCTAACACTTCCGAAAAACCAATACAACGCCCACCCGGAACAATATATAAAGCTAAACGAACCGTTCACTGGGTACTTATCCGTACGAAAATCCCTATTGATTTACCTGTTTTTACAAGGAAATAAAATGTGAAAAAAACATTTCTACATCCCATGGCCTTTCCCAACCATTTATATTTTTCTCTTACATGTCTAACACTTCTGAAAAACCAATACAACGCCCAACAGGAACAATATATAAAGCTAAACGAACCGTTCACTGGGTACTTATCCGTACGAAAATCCCTATAGATTTACCTGTTTTTAGAAGGAAATAAAATGTGAAAAAAATATTTCTACATCCCATGGCCTTTCCCAACCATTTAAATTTTTCTCTTACAGGTCTAACACTTCCAAAAAACCAATACAACGCCCACGCGGAACAATATATAAAGGTAAACGAACCGTTCACTGGGTACTCATACGTACGAAAATCCCTATTGATTTACCTGTTTTTACAGGGAAATAAAATGTGAAAAAAATATTTCTACATCCCATGGCCTTTCCCAACCATTTAAATTTTTCTCTTACAAGTCTAACACTTCCGAAAAACCAATACAACGCCCACCCGGAACAATATATAAAGCTAAACGAACCGTTCACTGGGTACTTATCCGTACGAAAATCCCTATTGATTTACCTGTTTTTACAAGGAAATAAAATGTGAAAAAAACATTTCTACATCCCATGGCCTTTCCCAACCATTTATATTTTTCTCTTACATGTCTAACACTTCTGAAAAACCAATACAACGCCCAACAGGAACAATATATAAAGCTAAACGAACCGTTCACTGGGTACTTATCCGTACGAAAATCCCTATAGATTTACCTGTTTTTAGAAGGAAATAAAATGTGAAAAAAATATTTCTACATCCCATGGCCTTTCCCAACCATTTAAATTTTTCTCTTACAGGTCTAACACTTCCAAAAAACCAATACAACGCCCACCCGGAACAATATATAAAGGTAAACGAACCGTTCACTGGGTACTCATACGTACGAAAATCCCTATTGATTTACCAGTTTTTACAGGGAAATAAAATGTGAAAAAAATATTTCTACATCCCATGGCCTTTCCCAACCATTTAAATTTTTCTCTTACAAGTCTAACACTTCCGAAAAACCAATACAACGCCCACCCGGAACAATATATAAAGCTAAACGAACCGTTCACTGGGTACTTATCCGTACGAAAATCCCTATTGATTTACCTGTTTTTACAAGGAAATAAAATGTGAAAACAATATTTCTACATCCCATGGCCTTTCCCAACCATTTAAATTTTTCTCTTACAAGTCTAACACTTCCGAAAAACCAATACAACGCCCACCCGGAACAATATATAAAGCTAAACGAACCGTTCACTGGGTACTTATCCGTACGAAAATCCCTATTGATTTACCTGTTTTTACAAGGAAATAAAATGTGAAAACAATATTTCTACATCCCATGGCCTTTCCCAACCATTTAAATTTTTCTCTTACAGGTCTAACACTTCCGAAAAACCAATACAACGCCCACCCGGAACAATATATAAAGCTAAACGAACCGTTCACTGGGTACTTATCCGTACGAAAATCCCTATTGATTTACCTGTTTTTACAAGGAAATAAAAGGTGAAAACAATATTTCTACATCCAATGGCCTTTCCCAACCATTTAAATTTTTCTCTTACAGGTCTAACACTTCCGAAAAACCAATACAACGCCCACCCGGAACAATATATAAAGCTAAACGAACCGTTCACTGGGTACTTATCCGTACTAAAATCCCTATTGATTTACCTGTTTTTACAAGGAAATAAAATGTGAAAAAAATATTTCTACATCCCATGGCCTTTCCCAACCATTTAAATTTTTCTCTTACAGGTCTAACACTTCCGAAAAACCAATACAACGCCCACCCGGAACAATATATAAAGCTAAACGAACCGTTCGCTGGGTGCTCATACGTACGAAAATCCCTATTGATTTACCTGTTTTTACAAGGAAATAAAATGTGAAAACAATGTTTCTACATCCCATGGCCTTTCCCAACCATTTAAATTTTTCTCTTACAGGTCTAACACTTCCGAAAAACCAATACAACGCCCACCCGGAACAATATATAAAGCTAAACGAACCGTTCACTGGGTACTTATCCGTACGAAAATCCCTATTGATTTACCTGTTTTTACAAGGAAATAAAATGTGAAAACAATATTTCTACATCCCATGGCCTTTCCTAACCATTTAAATTTTTCTCTTACAAGTCTAACACTTCCGAAAAACCAATACAACGCCCACCCGGAACAATATATAAAGCTAAACGAACCGTTCACTGGGTACTTATCCGTACGAAAATCCCTATTGATTTACCTGTTTTTACTAGGAAATAAAATGTGAAAACAATATTTCTACATCCCATGGCCTTTCCCAACCATTTAAATTTTTCTCTTACAGGTCTAACACTTCCGAAAAACCAATACAACGCCCACCCGGAACAATATATAAAGCTAAACGAACCGTTCACTGGGTACTTATCCGTACGAAAATCCCTATTGATTTACCTGTTTTTACAAGGAAATAAAAGGTGAAAACAATATTTCTACATCCAATGGCCTTTCCCAACCATTTAAATTTTTCTCTTACAGGTCTAACACTTCCGAAAAACCAATACAACGCCCACCCGGAACAATATATAAAGCTAAACGAACCGTTCACTGGGTACTTATCCGTACTAAAATCCCTATTGATTTACCTGTTTTTACAAGGAAATAAAATGTGAGAAAAATATTTCTACATCCCATGGCCTTTCCCAACCTTTTAAATTTTTCTCTTACAAGTCTAACACTTCCGAAAAACCAAAACAACGCCCAACCGGAACAATATATAAAGCTAAACGAACCGTTCACTGGGTACTTATCCTTACGAAAATCCCTATAGATTTACCTGTTTTTACAAGGAAATAAAATGTGAAAAAAATATTTCTACATCCCATGGCCTTTCCCAACCATTTAAATTTTTCTCTTACAGGTCTAACACTTCCGAAAAACCAATACAACGCCCACCCGGAACAATATATAAAGCTAAACGAACCGTTCACTGGGTACTTATCCGTACTAAAATCCCTATTGATTTACCTGTTTTTACAAGGAAATAAAATGTGAAAAAAATATTTCTACATCCCATGGCCTTTCCCAACCATTTAAATTTTTCTCTTACAAGTCTAACACTTCCGAAAAACCAATACAACGCCCACCCGGAATAATATATAAAGCTAAACGAACCGTTCACTGGGTACTTATCCGTACGAAAATCCCTATTGATTTACCTGTTTTTACAAGGAAATAAAATGTGAAAACCATATTTCTACATCCCATGGCCTTTCCCAACCATTTAAATTTTTCTCTTACAAGTCTAACACTTCCGAAAAACCAATACAACGCCCACCCGGAACAATATATAAAGCTAAACGAACCGTTCACTGGGTACTTATCCGTACGAAAATCCCTATTGATTTACCTGTTTTTACAAGGAAATAAAATGTGAAAACAATATTTCTACATCCCATGGCCTTTCCCAACCATTTAAATTTTTCTCTTACAGGTCTAACACTTCCGAAAAACCAATACAACGCCCACCCGGAACAATATATAAAGCTAAACGAACCGTTCACTGGGTACTTATCCGTACGAAAATCCCTATTGATTTACCTGTTTTTACAAGGAAATAAAAGGTGAAAAAAATATTTCTACATCCAATGGCCTTTCCCAACCATTTAAATTTTTCTCTTACAGGTCTAACACTTCCGAAAAACCAATACAACGCCCACCCGGAACAATATATAAAGCTAAACGAACCGTTCACTGGGTACTTATCCGTACTAAAATCCCTATTGATTTACCTGTTTTTACAAGGAAATAAAATGTGAAAAAAATATTTCTACATCCCATGGCCTTTCCCAACCATTTAAATTTTTCTCTTACAAGTCAAACACTTCCGAAAAACCAAAACAACGCCCAACCGGAACAATATATAAAGCTAAACGAACCGTTCACTGGGTACTTATCCGTACGAAAATCCCTATAGATTTACCTGTTTTTACAAGGAAATAAAATGTGAAAAAAATATTTCTACATCCCATGGCCTTTCCCAACCATTTAAATTTTTCTCTTACAGGTCTAACACTTCCGAAAAACCAATACAACGCCCACCCGGAACAATATATAAAGCTAAACGAACCGTTCACTGGGTACTTATCCGTACTAAAATCCCTATTGATTTACCTGTTTTTACAAGGAAATAAAATGTGAAAAAAATATTTCTACATCCCATGGCCTTTCCCAACCATTTAAATTTTTCTCTTACAAGTCTAACACTTCCGAAAAACCAAAACAACGCCCAACCGGAACAATATATAAAGCTAAACGAACCGTTCACTGGGTACTTATCCGTACGAAAATCCCTATAGATTTACCTGTTTTTACAAGGAAATAAAATGTGAAAAAAATATTTCTACATCCCATGACCTTTCCCAACCATTTAAATTTTTCTCTTACAGGTCTAACACTTCCGAAAAACCAATACAACGCCCACCCGGAACAATATATAAAGCTAAACGAACCGTTCGCTGGGTGCTCATACGTACGAAAATCCCTATTGATTTACCTGTTTTTACAAGGAAATAAAATGTGAAAACAATGTTTCTACATCCCATGGCCTTTCCCAACCATTTAAATTTTTCTCTTACAGGTCTAACACTTCCGAAAAACCAATACAACGCCCACCCGGAACAATATATAAAGCTAAATGAACCGATCACTGGGTACTTATCCGTACGAAAATCCCTATTGATTTACCTGTTTTTACAAGGAAATAAAATGTGAAAAAAATATTTCTACATCCCATGGCCCTTCCCAACCATTTAAATTTTTCTCTTACAGGGCTAACACGTCCGAAAAACCAATACAACGCCCATCCGGAACAATATATAAAGCTAAACGCACCGTTCACTGGGTACTTATCCGTACGAAAATCCCTATTGATTTACCTGTTTTTACAAGGAAATAAAATGTGAAAACAATATTTCTACATCCCATGGCCTTTCCCAACCATTTAAATTTTTCTCTTACAGGTCTAACACTTCCGAAAAACCAATACAACGCCCACCCGGAACAATATATAAAGCTAAACGAACCGTTCACTGGGTACTTATCCGTACGAAAATCCCTATTGATTTACCTGTTTTTACAAGGAAATAAAAGGTGAAAACAATATTTCTACATCCAATGGCCTTTCCCAACCATTTAAATTTTTCTCTTACAGGTCTAACACTTCCGAAAAACCAATACAACGCCCACCCGGAACAATATATAAAGCTAAACGAACCGTTCACTGGGTACTTATCCGTACGAAAATCCCTATTGATTTACCTGTTTTTACTAGGAAATAAAATGTGAAAACAATATTTCTACATCCCATGGCCTTTCCCAACCATTTAAATTTTTCTCTTACAGGTCTAACACTTCCGAAAAACCAATACAACGCCCACCCGGAACAATATATAAAGCTAAACGAACCGTTCACTGGGTACTTATCCGTACGAAAATCCCTATTGATTTACCTGTTTTTACAAGGAAATAAAAGGTGAAAACAATATTTCTACATCCAATGGCCTTTCCCAACCATTTAAATTTTTCTCTTACAGGTCTAACACTTCCGAAAAACCAATACAACGCCCACCCGGAACAATATATAAAGCTAAACGAACCGTTCACTGGGTACTTATCCGTACTAAAATCCCTATTGATTTACCTGTTTTTACAAGGAAATAAAATGTGAGAAAAATATTTCTACATCCCATGGCCTTTCCCAACCTTTTAAATTTTTCTCTTACAAGTCTAACACTTCCGAAAAACCAAAACAACGCCCAACCGGAACAATATATAAAGCTAAACGAACCGTTCACTGGGTACTTATCCTTACGAAAATCCCTATAGATTTACCTGTTTTTACAAGGAAATAAAATGTGAAAAAAATATTTCTACATCCCATGGCCTTTCCCAACCATTTAAATTTTTCTCTTACAGGTCTAACACTTCCGAAAAACCAATACAACGCCCACCCGGAACAATATATAAAGCTAAACGAACCGTTCACTGGGTACTTATCCGTACTAAAATCCCTATTGATTTACCTGTTTTTACAAGGAAATAAAATGTGAAAAAAATATTTCTACATCCCATGGCCTTTCCCAACCATTTAAATTTTTCTCTTACAAGTCTAACACTTCCGAAAAACCAATACAACGCCCACCCGGAATAATATATAAAGCTAAACGAACCGTTCACTGGGTACTTATCCGTACGAAAATCCCTATTGATTTACCTGTTTTTACAAGGAAATAAAATGTGAAAACCATATTTCTACATCCCATGGCCTTTCCCAACCATTTAAATTTTTCTCTTACAAGTCTAACACTTCCGAAAAACCAATACAACGCCCACCCGGAACAATATATAAAGCTAAACGAACCGTTCACTGGGTACTTATCCGTACGAAAATCCCTATTGATTTACCTGTTTTTACAAGGAAATAAAATGTGAAAACAATATTTCTACATCCCATGGCCTTTCCCAACCATTTAAATTTTTCTCTTACAGGTCTAACACTTCCGAAAAACCAATACAACGCCCACCCGGAACAATATATAAAGCTAAACGAACCGTTCACTGGGTACTTATCCGTACGAAAATCCCTATTGATTTACCTGTTTTTACAAGGAAATAAAAGGTGAAAACAATATTTCTACATCCAATGGCCTTTCCCAACCATTTAAATTTTTCTCTTACAGGTCTAACACTTCCGAAAAACCAATACAACGCCCACCCGGAACAATATATAAAGCTAAACGAACCGTTCACTGGGTACTTATCCGTACTAAAATCCCTATTGATTTACCTGTTTTTACAAGGAAATAAAATGTGAAAAAAATATTTCTACATCCCATGGCCTTTCCCAACCATTTAAATTTTTCTCTTACAAGTCAAACACTTCCGAAAAACCAAAACAACGCCCAACCGGAACAATATATAAAGCTAAACGAACCGTTCACTGGGTACTTATCCGTACGAAAATCCCTATAGATTTACCTGTTTTTACAAGGAAATAAAATGTGAAAAAAATATTTCTACATCCCATGGCCTTTCCCAACCATTTAAATTTTTCTCTTACAGGTCTAACACTTCCGAAAAACCAATACAACGCCCACCCGGAACAATATATAAAGCTAAACGAACCGTTCACTGGGTACTTATCCGTACTAAAATCCCTATTGATTTACCTGTTTTTACAAGGAAATAAAATGTGAAAAAAATATTTCTACATCCCATGGCCTTTCCCAACCATTTAAATTTTTCTCTTACAAGTCTAACACTTCCGAAAAACCAAAACAACGCCCAACCGGAACAATATATAAAGCTAAACGAACCGTTCACTGGGTACTTATCCGTACGAAAATCCCTATAGATTTACCTGTTTTTACAAGGAAATAAAATGTGAAAAAAATATTTCTACATCCCATGGCCTTTCCCAACCATTTAAATTTTTCTCTTACAGGTCTAACACTTCCGAAAAACCAATACAACGCCCACCCGGAACAATATATAAAGCTAAACGAACCGTTCGCTGGGTGCTCATACGTACGAAAATCCCTATTGATTTACCTGTTTTTACAAGGAAATAAAATGTGAAAACAATGTTTCTACATCCCATGGCCTTTCCCAACCATTTAAATTTTTCTCTTACAGGTCTAACACTTCCGAAAAACCAATACAACGCCCACCCGGAACAATATATAAAGCTAAATGAACCGATCACTGGGTACTTATCCGTACGAAAATCCCTATTGATTTACCTGTTTTTACAAGGAAATAAAATGTGAAAAAAATATTTCTACATCCCATGGCCCTTCCCAACCATTTAAATTTTTCTCTTACAGGGCTAACACGTCCGAAAAACCAATACAACGCCCATCCGGAACAATATATAAAGCTAAACGCACCGTTCACTGGGTACTTATCCGTACGAAAATCCCTATTGATTTACCTGTTTTTACAAGGAAATAAAATGTGAAAACAATATTTCTACATCCCATGGCCTTTCCCAACCATTTAAATTTTTCTCTTACAGGTCTAACACTTCCGAAAAACCAATACAACGCCCACCCAGAACAATATATAAAGCTAAACGAACCGTTCACTGGGTATTTATCCGTACGAAAATCCCTATTGATTTACCTGTTTTTACAAGGAAATAAAATGTGAAAACAATATTTCTACATCCCATGGCCTTTCCCAACCATTTAAATTTTTCTCTTACAGGTCTAACACTTCCGAAAAACCAATACAACGCCCACCCGGAACAATATATAAAGCTAAACGAACCGTTCACTGGGTACTCATACGTACGAAAATCCCTATAGATTTACCTGTTTTTACAAGGAAATAAAATGTGAAAAAAATGTTTCTACATCCCATGGCCTTTCCCAACCATTTAAATTTTTCTCTTACAGGTCTAACACTTCCGAAAAACCAATACAACGCCCACCCGGAACACTATATAAAGCTAAACGAACCGTTCACTGGGTACTTAAACGTACGAAAATCCGTATTGATTTACCTGTTTTTACAAGGAAATAAAATGTGAAAAAAATATTTCTATATCCCATGGCCTTTCCCAACCATTTAAATTTTTCTCTTACAGGTCTAACACTTCCGAAAAACCAATACAACGCCCACCCGGAACAATATATAAAGCTAAACGAACCGTTCACTGGGTACTTATCCGTACTAAAATCCCTATTGATTTACCTGTTTTTACAAGGAAATAAAATGTGAAAAAAATGTTTCTACATCCCATGGCCTTTCCCAACCATTTAAATTTTTCTCTTACAGGTCTAACACTTCCGAAAAACCAATACAACGCCCACCCGGAACAATATATAAAGCTAAATGAACCGATCACTGGGTACTTATCCGTACGAAAATCCCTATTGATTTACCTGTTTTTACAAGGAAATAAAATGTGAAAAAAATATTTCTACATCCCATGGCCCTTCCCAACCATTTAAATTTTTCTCTTACAGGGCTAACACGTCCGAAAAACCAATACAACGCCCATCCGGAACAATATATAAAGCTAAACGCACCGTTCACTGGGTACTTATCCGTACGAAAATCCCTATTGATTTACCTGTTTTTACAAGGAAATAAAATGTGAAAACAATATTTCTACATCCCATGGCCTTTCCCAACCATTTAAATTTTTCTCTTACAGGTCTAACACTTTGGAAAAACCAATACAACGCCCACCCAGAACAATATATAAAGCTAAACGAACCGTTCACTGGGTATTTATCCGTACGAAAATCCCTATTGATTTACCTGTTTTTACAAGGAAATAAAATGTGAAAACAACATTTCTACATCCCATGGCCTTTCCCAACCATTTAAATTTTTCTCTTACAGGTCTAACACTTCCGAAAAACCAATACAACGCCCACCCAGAACAATATATAAAGCTAAACGAACCGTTCACTGGGTACTCATACGTACGAAAATCCCTATTGATTCACCTGTTTTTACAAGGAAATAAAATGTGAAAAAAATGTTTCTACATCCCATGGCCGTTCCCAACCATTTAAATTTTTCTCTTACAGGTCTAACACTTCCAAAAAACCAATACAACGCCCACCCGGAACACTATATAAAGCTAAACGAACCGTTCACTGGGTACTTAAACGCACGAAAATCCCTATTGATTTACCTGTTTTTACAAGGAAATAAAATGTGAAAAAAATATTTCTATATCCCATGGCCTTTCCCAACCATTTAAATTTTTCTCTTACACGTCTAACACTTCCGAAAAACCAATACAACGCCCATCCGGAACAATATATAAAGCTAAACGCACCGTTCACTGGGTACTTATACGCACGAAAATCCCTATTGCTTTACCTGTTTTTACAAGGAAATAAAATGTGAAAAAAATATTTCTACATCCCATGGCCTTTCCCAACCATTTAAATTTTTCTCTTACAGGTCTAACACTTCCGAAAAACCAATACAACGCCCACCCGGAACAATATATAAAGCTAAACGAACCGTTCACTGGGTACTTATCCGTACTAAAATCCCTATTGATTTACCTGTTTTTACAAGGAAATAAAATGTGAAAAAAATATTTCTACATACCATGGCCTTTCCCAACCATTTAAATTTTTCTCTTACAAGTCTAACACTTCCGAAAAACCAAAACAACGCCCAACCGGAACAATATATAAAGCTAAACGAACCGTTCACTGGGTACTTATCCGTACGAAAATCCCTATAGATTTACCTGTTTTTACAAGGAAATAAAATGTGAAAAAAATATTTCTACATCCCATGGCCTTTCCCAACCATTTAAATTTTTCTCTTACAGGTCTAACACTTCCGAAAAACCAATACAACGCCTACCCGGAACAATATATAAAGCTAAACGAACCGTTCGCTGGGTGCTCATACGTACGAAAATCCCTATTGATTTACTTGTTTTTACAAGGAAATAAAATGTGAAAACAATGTTTCTACATCCCATGGCCTTTCCCAACCATTTAAATTTTTCTCTTACAGGTCTAACACTTCCGAAAAACCAATACAACGCCCACCCGGAACAATATATAAAGCTAAATGAACCGATCACTGGGTACTTATCCGTACGAAAATCCCTATTGATTTACCTGTTTTTACAAGGAAATAAAATGTGAAAAAAATATTTCTACATCCCATGGCCCTTCCCAACCATTTAAATTTTTCTCTTACAGGGCTAACACGTCCGAAAAACCAATACAACGCCCATCCGGAACAATATATAAAGCTAAACGCACCGTTCACTGGGTACTTATCCGTACGAAAATCCCTATTGATTTACCTGTTTTTACAAGGAAATAAAATGTGAAAACAATATTTCTACATCCCATGGCCTTTCCCAACCATTTAAATTTTTCTCTTACAGGTCTAACACTTTGGAAAAACCAATACAACGCCCACCCAGAACAATATATAAAGCTAAACGAACCGTTCACTGGGTATTTATCCGTACGAAAATCCCTATTGATTTACCTGTTTTTACAAGGAAATAAAATGTGAAAACAACATTTCTACATCCCATGGCCTTTCCCAACCATTTAAATTTTTCTCTTACAGGTCTAACACTTCCGAAAAACCAATACAACGCCCACCCAGAGCAATATATAAAGCTAAACGAACCGTTCACTGGGTACTCATACGTACGAAAATCCCTATTGATTTACCTGTTTTTACAAGGAAATAAAATGTGAAAAAAATGTTTCTACATCCCATGGCCGTTCCCAACCATTTAAATTTTTCTCTTACAGGTCTAACACTTCCAAAAAACCAATACAACGCCCACCCGGAACACTATATAAAGCTAAACGAACCGTTCACTGGGTACTTAAACGCACGAAAATCCCTATTGATTTACCTGTTTTTACAAGGAAATAAAATGTGAAAAAAATATTTCTATATCCCATGGCCTTTCCCAACCATTTAAATTTTTCTCTTACACGTGTAACACTTCCGAAAAACCAATACAACGCCCATCCGGAACAATATATAAAGCTAAACGCACCGTTCACTGGGTACTTATACGCACGAACATCCCTATTGCTTTACCTGTTTTTACAAGGAAATAAAATGTGAAAAAAATATTTCTACATCCCATGGCCTTTCCCAACCATTTAAATTTTTCTCTTACAGGTCTAACACTTCCGAAAAACCAATACAACGCCCACACGGAAAAATATTTAAAGCTAAACGCACCGTTCACTGGGTACTTATCCGTACGAAAATCCCTATAGATTTACCTGTTTTTAGAAGGAAATAAAATGTGAAAAAAATATTTCTACATCCCATGGCCTTTCCCAACCATTTAAATTTTTCTCTTACAGGTCTAACACTTCCGAAAAACCAATACAACGCCCACCCGGAACAATATATAAAGCTAAACGAACCGTTCACTGGGTACTCATACGTACGAAAATCCCTATTGATTTCCCTGTTTTTACAAGGAAATAAAATGTGAAAAAAATGTTTCTACATCCCATGGCCTTTCCCAACCATTTAAATTTTTCACTTACAGGGCTAACACTTCCGAAAAACCAATACAACGCCCACCCGGAACAATATATAAAGCTAAACGAACCGTTCACTGGGTACTCATACGTACGAAAATCCCTATTGATTTACCTGTTTTTACAAGGAAATAAAATGTAAAAAAAGTATTTTTACATACCATGGCCTTTCTCAACCATTTAAATTTTTCTCTTACAGGTCTAACGCTTCCGAAAAACCAATACAACACGCACGCGGAACAATATATAAAGCTAAACGAACCGTTCACTGGGTACTTATCCGTACGAAAATCCCTATTGATTTACCTGTTTTTACAAGGAAATAAAATGTGAAAACAATATTTCTACATCCCATGGCTTTCCCAACCATTTAAATTTTTCTCTTACAGGTCTAACACTTCCGAAAAACCAATACAACGCCCACCCGGAACAATATATAAAGCTAAATGAACCGTTCACTGGGTACTTATCCGTACGAAAATCCCTATTGATTTACCTGTTTTTACAAGGAAATAAAATGTGAAAAAAATATTTCTACATCCCATGGCCCTTCCCAACCATTTAAATTTTTCTTTTACAAGTCTAACACGTCCGAAAAACCAATACAACGCCCATCCGGAACAATATATAAAGCTAAACGCACCGTTCACTGGGTACTCATACGTACGAAAATCCCTATTGATTTACCTGTTTTTACAAGGAAAGAAAATGTAAAAAAAATATTTTTACATACCATGGCCTTTCTCAACCATTTAAATTTTTCTCTTACAGGTCTAACGCTTCCGAAAAACCAATACAACACGCACGCGGAACAATATATAAAGCTAAACGAACCGTTCACTGGGTACTTATCCGTACGAAAATCCCTATCGATTTACCTGTATTTACAAGGAAATAAAATGTGAAAACAATATTTCTACATCCCATGGCCTTTCCCAACCATTTAAATTTTTCTCTTACAGGTCTAACACGTCTGAAAAACCAATACAACGCCCATCGGGAACAATATATAAAGCTAAACGCACCGTTCACTGGGTACTTATATGTACGAAAATCCCTATTGATTTACCTGTTTTACAATGAAATAAAATGTGAAAAAAATATTTCTACATCCCATGGCCTTTCCCAACCATTTAAATTTTTCTCTTACAGGTCTAACACTTCCGAAAAACCAATACAACGCCCACCCGGAACAATATATAAAGCTAAACGAACCGTTCACTGGGTACTTATCCGTACGAAAATCCCTATTGATTTACCTGTTTTTACAAGGAAATAAAATGTGAAAAAAATATTTCTACATCCCATGGCCTTTCCCAACCATTTAAATTTTTCTCTTACAGGTCTAACACTTCCGAAAAACCAATACAACGCCCACCCGGAACAATATATAAAGCTAAACGAACCGTTCACTGGGTACTTATCCGTACGAAAATCCCTATTGATTTACCTGTTTTTACAAGGAAATAAAATGTGAAAACAATATTTCTACATCCCATGGCCTTTCCCAACGATTTAAATTTTTCTCTTACAGGTCTAACACTTCCGAAAAACCAATACAACGCCCACCCGGAACAATATATAAAGCTAAACGAACCGTTCACTGGGTACTTATCCGTACGAAAATCCCTATTGATTTACCTGTTTTTACAAGGAAATAAAATGTGAAAAAAACATTTCTACATCCCATGGCCTTTCCCAACCATTTAAATTTTTCTCTTACAAGTCTAACACTTCCGAAAAACCAATACAACGCCCAACCGGAACAATATATAAAGCTAAACGAACCGTTCACTGGGTACTTATCCGTACGAAAATCCCTATAGATTTACCTGTATTTAGAAGGAAATAAAATGTTAAAAAAATATTTCTACATCCCATGGCCTTTCCCAACCATTTAAATTTTTCTCTTACAGGTCTAACACTTCCGAAAAACCAATACAACGCCCACCCGGAACAATATATAAATCTAAACGAACCGTTCACTGGGTACTCATACGTACGAAAATCCCTATTGATTTACCTGTTTTTACAAGGAAATAAAATGTGAAAAAAATGTTTCTGCATCCCATGGCCTTTCCCAACCATTTAATTTTTTCTCTTACAGGGCTAACACTTCCGAAAAACCAATACAACGCCCACCCGGAACACTATATAAAGCTAAACGAACCGTTCACTGGGTACTTATCCGTACGAAAATCCCTATAGATTTACCTGTATTTAGAAGGAAATAAAATGTTAAAAAAATATTTCTACATCCCATGGCCTTTCCCAACCATTTAAATTTTTCTCTTACAGGTCTAACACTTCCGAAAAACCAATACAACGCCCACCCGGAACAATATATAAAGCTAAATGAACCGTTCACTGGGTACTTATCCGTACGAAAATCCCTATTGATTTACCTGTTTTTACAAGGAAATAAAATGTGAAAAAAATATTTCTACATCCCATGGCCCTTCCCAACCATTTAAATTTTTCTCTTACAGGTCTAACACGTCCGAAAAACCAATACAACGCCCATCCGGAACAATATATAAAGCTAAACGCACCGTTCACTGGGTACTCATACGTACGAAAATCCCTATTGATTTACCTGTTTTTACAAGGAAATAAAACGTGAAAAAAATGTTTCTACATCCCATGGCCTTACCCAACCATTTAAATTTTTCTCTTACAGGTCTAACACTTCCGAAAAACCAATACAACGCCCACCCGGAACAATATATAAAGCTAAACGAACCGTTCACTGGGTACTTATCCGTACGAAAATCCCTATTGATTTACCTGTTTTTACAAGGAAATAAAATGTGAAAACAATATTTCTACATCCCATGGCCTTTCCCAACGATTTAAATTTTTCTCTTACAGGTCTAACACTTCCGAAAAACCAATACAACGCCCACCCGGAACAATATATAAAGCTAAACGAACCGTTCACTGGGTACTTATCCGTACGAAAATCCCTATTGATTTACCTGTTTTTACAAGGAAATAAAATGTGAAAAAAACATTTCTACATCCCATGGCCTTTCCCAACCATTTAAATTTTTCTCTTACAAGTCTAACACTTCCGAAAAACCAATACAACGCCCAACCGGAACAATATATAAAGCTAAACGAACCGTTCACTGGGTACTTATCCGTACGAAAGTCCCTATAGATTTACCTGTTTTTACAAGGAAATAAAATGTTAAAAAAATATTTCTACATCCCATGGCCTTTCCCAACCATTTAAATTTTTCTCTTACAGGTCTAACACTTCCGAAAAACCAATACAACGCCCACCCGGAACAATATATAAATCTAAACGAACCGTTCACTGGGTACTCATACGTACGAAAATCCCTATTGATTTACCTGTTTTTACAAGGAAATAAAATGTGAAAAAAATGTTTCTGCATCCCATGGCCTTTCCCAACCATTTAATTTTTTCTCTTACAGGGCTAACACTTCCGAAAAACCAATACAACGCCCACCCGGAACACTATATAAAGCTAAACGAACCGTTCACTGGGTACTTATACGCACGAAAATCCCTATTGATTTACCTGTTTTTACAAGGAAATAAAATGTAAAGAAAATATTTCTACATCCCATGGCCTTTCCCAACCATTTAAATTTTTCTCTTACAGGTCTAACACTTCCGAAAAACCAATACAACGCCCACCCGGAACAATATATAAAGCTAAACGAACCGTTCACTCGGTACTCATACGTACGAAAATCCCTATTGATTTACCTGTTTTTACAAGGAAATAAAAGGTGAAAACAATATTTCTACATCCAATGGCCTTTCCCAACCATTAAAATTTTTCTCTTACAGGTCTAACACTTCCGAAAAACCAATACAACGCCCACCCGGAACAATATATAAAGCTAAACGAACCGTTCACTGGGTACTTATCCGTACTAAAATCCCTATTGATTTACCTGTTTTTACAAGGAAATAAAATGTGAAAAAAATATTTCTACATCCCATGGCCTTTCCCAACCATTTAAATTTTTCTCTTACAAGTCTAACACTTCCGAAAAACCAATACAACGCCCATCCGGAACAATATATAAAGCTAAACGCACCGTTCACTGGGTACTTATATGTACGAAAATCCCTATTGATTTACCTGTTTTTACAAGGAAATAAAATGTGAAAAAAATATTTCTACATCCCATGGCCTTTCCCAACCATTTAAATTTTTCTCTTACAGGTCTAACACTCTCGAAAAACCAATACAACGCCCACCCGGAACAATATATAAAGCTAAACGAATCGTTCACTGGGTACTCATACGTACGAAAATCCCTATTGATTTACCTGTTTTTACAAGGAAATAAAACGTGAAAAAAATGTTTCTACATCCCATGGCCTTTCTCAACCATTTAAATTTTTCTCTTACAGGTCTAACGCTTATGAAAAACCAATACAACACACACGCGGAACAATATATAAAGCTAAACGAACCGTTCACTGGGTACTTATCCGTACGAAAATCCCTATTGATTTACCTGTTTTTACAAGGAAATAAAATGTGAAAACAATATTTCTACATCCCATGGCCTTTCCCAACCATTTAAATTTTTCTCTTACAGGTCTAACACTTCCGAAAAACCAATACAACGCCCACCCGGAACAATATATAAAGCTAAATGAACCGTTCACTGGGTACTTATCCGTACGAAAATCCCTATTGATTTACCTGTTTTTACAAGGAAATAAAATGTGAAAAAAATATTTCTACATCCCATGGCCCTTCCCAACCATTTAAATTTTTCTCTTACAGGTCTAACACGTCCGAAAAACTAATACAACGCCCATCCGGAACAATATATAAAGCTAAACGCACCGTTCACTGGGTACTTATCCGTACGAAAATCCCTATTGATTTACCTGTTTTTACAAGGAAATAATATGTGAAAACAATATTTCTACATCCCATGGCCTTTCTCAACCATTTAAATTTTTCTCTTACAGGTCTAACACTTCCGAAAAACCAATACAACGCCCACCCAGAACAATATATAAAGCTAAACGAACCGTTCACTGGGTATTTATCCGTACGAAAATCCCTATTGATTTACCTGTTTTTACAAGGAAATAAAATATGAAAACAATATTTCTACATCCCATGGCCTTTCCCAACCATTTAAATTTTTCTCTTACAAGTCTAACACTTCCGAAAAACCAATACAACGCCCACCCGGAACAATATATAAAGCTAAACGAACCGTTCACTGGGTACTTATCCGTACGAAAATCCCTATTGATTTACCTGTTTTTACAAGGAAATAAAATGTGAAAAAAACATTTCTACATCCCATGGCCTTTCCCAACCATTTAAATTTTTCTCTTACAAGTCTAACACTTCCGAAAAACCAATACAACGCCCACCCGGAACAATATATAAAGCTAAACGAACCGTTCACTCGGTACTCATACGTACGAAAATCCCTATTGATTTACCTGTTTTTACAAGGAAATAAAATGTGAAAAAAATATTTCTACATCCCATGGCCTTTCCCAACCATTTAAATTTTTCTCTTACATGTCTAACACTTCCGAAAAACCAATACAACGCCCACCCGGAACAATATATAAAGCTAAACGAACCGTTCACTGGGTACTCATACGTACGAAAATCCCTATTGATTTACCTGTTTTTACAAGGAAATAAAATGTGAAAAAAATGTTTCTACATCCCATGGCCTTTCCCAACCATTTAAATTTTTCTCTTACAGGGCTAACACTTCCGAAAAACCAATACAACGCCCACCCGGAACACTATATAAAGCTAAACGAACCGTTCACTGGGTACTTATACGCACGAAAATCCCTATTGATTTACCTGTTTTTACAAGGAAATAAAATGTGAAAAAAATATTTCTACATCCCATGGCCTTTCCCAACCATTTAAATTTTTCTCTTACAAGTCTAACACTTCCGAAAAACCTATACAACGCCTACCCGGAACAATATATAAAGCTAAACGAACCGTTCACTGGGTACTTATCCGTACGAAAATCCCTATTGATTTACCTGTTTTTACAAGGAAATAAAATGTGAAAACAATATTTCTACATCCCATGGCCTTTCCCAACCATTTAAATATTTCTCTTACAGGTCTAACACTTCCGAAAAACCAATACAACGCCCACCCGGAACAATATATAAAGCTAAACGAACCGTTCACTGGGTACTTATCCGTACGAAAATCCCTATTGATTTACCTGTTTTTACAAGGAAATAAAAGGTGAAAACAATATTTCTACATCCAATGGCCTTTCCCAACCATTTAATTTTTTCTCTTACAGGTCTAACACTTCCGAAAAACCAATACAACGCCCACCCGGAACAATATATAAAGCTAAACGAACCGTTCACTGGGTACTCATACGTACGAAAATCCCTATTGATTTACCTGTTTTTATAAGGAAATAAAATGTGAAAAAAATGTTTCTACATCCCATGGCCTTTCCCAACCATTAAAATTTTTCTCTTACAGGGCTAACACTTCCGAAAAACCAATACAACGCCCACCCGGAACACTATATAAAGCTAAACGAACCGTTCACTGGGTACTTATACGCACGAAAATCCCTATTGATTTACCTGTTTTTACAAGGAAATAAAATGTGAAAAAAATATTTCTACATCCCATGGCCTTTCCCAACCATTAAAATTTTTCTCTTACAGGTCTAACACTTCCGAAAAACCAATACAACACGCACCCGGAACAATATATAAAGCTAAACGAACCGTTCACTGGGTACTTATCCGTACGAAAATCCCTATTGATTTACCTGTTTTTACAAGGAAATAAAATGTGAAAAAAATGTTTCTGCATCCCATGGCCTTTCCCAACCATTTAATTTTTTCTCTTACAGGGCTAACACTTCCGAAAAACCAATACAACACGCACCCGGAACAATATATAAAGCTAAACGAACCGTTCACTGGGTACTTATCCGTACGAAAATCCCTATTGATTTACCTGTTTTTACAGGGAAATAAAATGTGAAAAAAATATTTCTACATCCCATGGCCTTTCCCAACCATTTAAATTTTTCTCTTACAAGTCTAACACTTCCGAAAAACCTATACAACGCCTACCCGGAACAATATATAAAGCTAAACGAACCGTTCACTGGGTACTTATCCGTACGAAAATCCCTATTGATTTACCTGTTTTTACAAGGAAATAAAATGTGAAAACAATATTTCTACATCCCATGGCCTTTCCCAACCATTTAAATTTTTCTCTTACAGGTCTAACACTTCCGAAAAACCAATACAACGCCCACCCGGAACAATATATAAAGCTAAACGAACCGTTCATTGGGTACTTATCCGTACGAAAATCCCTATTGATTTACCTGTTTTTACAAGGAAATAAAAGGTGAAAACAATATTTCTACATCCAATGGCCTTTCCCAACCATTTAATTTTTTCTCTTACAGGTCTAACACTTCCGAAAAACCAATACAACGCCCACCCGGAACAATATATAAAGCTAAACGAACCGTTCACTGGGTACTCATACGTACGAAAATCCCTATTGATTTACCTGTTTTTACAAGGAAATAAAATGTGAAAAAAATGTTTCTACATGCCATGGCCTTTCCCAACCATTTAAATTTTTCTCTTACAGGGCTAACACTTCCGAAAAACCAATACAACGCCCACCCGGAACACTATATAAAGCTAAACGAACCGTTCACTGGGTACTTATACGCACGAAAATCCCTATTGATTTACCTGCTTTTACAAGGAAATAAAATGTGAAAAAAATATTTCTACATCCCATGGCCTTTCCCAACCATTAAAATTTTTCTCTTACAGGTCTAACACTTCCGAAAAACCAATACAACACGCACCCGGAACAATATATAAAGCTAAACGAACCGTTCACTGGGTACTTATCCGTACGAAAATCCCTATTGATTTACGTGTTTTTACAGGGAAATAAAATGTGAAAAAAATATTTCTACATCCCATGGCCTTTCCCAACCATTTAAATTTTTCTCTTACAAGTCTAACACTTCCGAAAAACCTATACAACGCCTACCCGGAACAATATACAAAGCTAAACGAACCGTTCACTGGGTACTTATCCGTACGAAAATCCCTATTGATTTACCTGTTTTTACAAGGAAATAAAATGTGAAAAAAATGTTTCTGCATCCCATGGCCTTTCCCAACCATTTAATTTTTTCTCTTACAGGGCTAACACTTCCGAAAAACCAATACAACGCCCACCCGGAACACTATATAAAGCTAAACGAACCGTTCACTGGGTACTTATACGCACAAAAATCCCTATTGATTTACCTGTTTTTACAAGGAAATAAAAGGTGAAAACAATATTTCTACATCCAATGGCCTTTCCCAACCATTTAAATTTTTCTCTTACAGGTCTAACACTTCCGAAAAACCAATACAACGCCCATCCGGAACAATATATAAAGCTAAACGCACCGTTCACTGGGTACTTATATGTACGAAAATCCCTATTGATTTACCTGTTTTTACAAAGAAATAAAATGTGAAAAAAATATTTCTACATCCCATGGCCTTCCCAACCATTTAAATTTTTCTCTTACAAGGATAACACTTCCGAAAAACCAATACAACGTCCACCCGGACCAATATATTAAGCTAAACGAACCGTTCACTGGGTACTTATACGTACGAAAATCCCTATTGATTTACCTGTTTTTACAGGGAAATAAAATGTGAAAAAAATATTTCTACATCCCATGGCCTTTCCCAACCATTTAAACTTTTCTCTTATAGGTCTAACACTTCCGAAAAACCAATACAACGCCCACCCGGAACAATATATAAAGCTAAACGAACCATTCACTGGATACTCATACGTACGAAAATCCCTATTGATTTACCTGTTTTTACAAGGAAATAAAATGTAAAAAAAATATTTTTACATACCATGGCCTTTCTCAACCATTTAAATTTTTCTCTTACAGGTCTAACGCTTCCGAAAAACCAATACAACACGCACGCGGAACAATATATAAAGCTAAACGAACCGTTCACTGGGTACTTATCCGTACGAAAATCCCTATTGATTTACCTGTTTTTACAAGGAAATAATATGTGAAAACAATATTTCTACATCCCATGGCCTTTCCCAACCATTTAAATTTTTCTCTTACAGGTCTAACACTTCCGAAAAACCAATACAACGCCCACCCAGAACAATATATAAAGCTAAACGAACCGTTCACTGGGTACTTATCCGTACGAAAATCCCTATTGATTTACCTGTTTTTACAAGGAAATAAAATGTGAAAACAATATTTCTACATCCCATGGCCTTTCCCAACCATTTAAATTTTTCTCTTACAGGTCTAACACTTCCGAAAAACCAATACAACGCCCACCCGGAACAATATATAAAGCTAAACGAACCGTTCACTGGGTACTTATCCGTACGAAAATCCCTATTGATTTACCTGTTTTTACAAGGAAATAAAATGTGAAAAAAATGTTTCTACATCCAATGGCCTTTCCCAACCATTTAATTTTTTCTCTTACAGGTCTAACACTTCCGAAAAACCAATACAACGCCCACCCGGAACAATATATAAAGCTAAAGGAACCGTTCACTGGGTACTCATACGTACGAAAATCCCTATTGATTTACCTGTTTTTACAAGGAAATAAAATGTGAAAAAAATGTTTCTACATCCCATGGCCTTTCCCAACCATTTAAATTTTTCTCTTACAGGGCTAACACTTCCGAAAAACCAATACAACGCCCACCCGGAACACTATATAAAGCTAAACGAACCGTTCACTGGGTACTTATACGCACGAAAATCCCTATTGATTTACCTGTTTTTACAAGGAAATAAAATGTGAAAAAAATATTTCTACATCCCATGGCCTTTCCCAACCATTTAAATTTTTCTCTTACAGGGCTAACACTTCCGAAAAACCAATACAACGCCCACCCGGAACACTATATAAAGCTAAACGAACCGTTCACTGGGTACTTATACGCACGAAAATCCCTATTGATTTACCTGTTTTTACAAGGAAATAAAATGTGAAAAAAATATTTCTACATCCCATGGCCTTTCCCAACCATTAAAATTTTTCTCTTACAGGTCTAACACTTCCGAAAAACCAATACAACACGCACCCGGAACAATATATAAAGCTAAACGAACCGTTCACTGGGTACTTATCCGTACGAAAATCCATATTGATTTACGTGTTTTTACAGGGAAATAAAATGTGAAAAAAATATTTCTACATCCCATGGCCTTTCCCAACCATTTAAATTTTTCTCTTACAAGTCTAACACTTCCGAAAAACCTATACAACGCCTACCCGGAACAATATATAAAGCTAAACGAACCGTTCACTGGGTACTTATCCGTACGAAAATCCCTATTGATTTACCTGTTTTTACAAGGAAATAAAATGTGAAAAAAATGTTTCTGCATCCCATGGCCTTTCCCAACCATTTAATTTTTTCTCTTACAGGGCTAACACTTCCAAAAAACCAATACAACGCCCACCCGGAACACTATATAAAGCTAAACGAACCGTTCACTGGGTACTTATACGCACGAAAATCCCTATTGATTTACCTGTTTTTACAAGGAAATAAAAGGTGAAAACAATATTTCTACATCCAATGGCCTTTCCCAACCATTTAAATTTTTCTCTTACAGGTCTAACACTTCCGAAAAACCAATACAACGCCCATCCGGAACAATATATAAAGCTAAACGCACCGTTCACTGGGTACTTATATGTACGAAAATCCCTATTGATTTACCTGTTTTTACAAGGAAATAAAATGTGAAAAAAATATTTCTACATCCCATGGCCTTCCCAACCATATAAATTTTTCTCTTACAGGGATAACACTTCCGAAAAACCAATACAACGTCCACCCGGACCAATATATTAAGCTAAACGAACCGTTCACTGGGTACTTATACGTACGAAAATCCCTATTGATTTACCTGTTTTTACAAGGAAATAAAATGTGAAAAAAATATTTCTACATCCCATGGCCTTCCCAACCATTTAAATTTTTCTCTTACAGGGATAACACTTCCGAAAAACCAATACAACGTCCACCCGAACCAATATATTAAGCTAAACTAACCGTTCACTGGGTGCTTATACGTACGAAAATCCCTATTGATTTACCTGTTTTTACAGGGAAATAAAATGTGAAAAAAATATTTCTACATCCCATGGCCTTTCCCAACCATTTAAACTTTTCTCTTATAGGTCTAACACTTCCGAAAAACCAATACAACGCCCACCCGGAACAATATATAAAGCTAAACGAACCATTCACTGGGTACTCATACGTACGAAAATCCCTATTGATTTACCTGTTTTTACAAGGAAATAAAATGTAAAAAAAATATTTTTACATACCATGGCCTTTCTCAACCATTTAAATTTTTCTCTTACAGGTCTAACGCTTCCGAAAAACCAATACAACACGCACGCGGAACAATATATAAAGCTAAACGAACCGTTCACTGGGTACTTATCCGTACGAAAATCCCTATTGATTTACCTGTTTTTACAAGGAAATAATATGTGAAAACAATATTTCTACATCCCATGGCCTTTCCCAACCATTTAAATTTTTCTCTTACAGGTCTAACACTTCCGAAAAACCAATACAACGCCCACCCGGAACAATATATAAAGCTAAACGAACCGTTCACTGGGTACTTATCCGTACGAAAATCCCTATTGATTTACCTGTTTTTACAAGGAAATAAAAGGTGAAAATAATATTTCTACATCCCATGGCCTTTCCCAACCATTTAAATTTTTCTCTTACAGGGCTAACACTTCCGAAAAACCAATACAACGCCCACCCGGAACACTATATAAAGCTAAACGAACCGTTCACTGGGTACTTATACGCACGAAAATCCCTATTGATTTACCTGTTTTTACAAGGAAATAAAATGTGAAAAAAATATTTCTACATCCCATGGCCTTTCCCAACCATTAAAATTTTTCTCTTACAGGTCTAACACTTCCGAAAAACCAATACAACACGCACCCGGAACAATATATAAAGCTAAACGAACCGTTCACTGGGTACTTATCCGTACGAAAATCCATATTGATTTACGTGTTTTTACAGGGAAATAAAATGTGAAAAAAATATTTCTACATCCCATGGCCTTTCCCAACCATTTAAATTTTTCTCTTACAAGTCTAACACTTCCGAAAAACCTATACAACGCCTACCCGGAACAATATATAAAGCTAAACGAACCGTTCACTGGGTACTTATCCGTACGAAAATCCCTATTGATTTACCTGTTTTTACAAGGAAATAAAATGTGAAAAAAATGTTTCTGCATCCCATGGCCTTTCCCAACCATTTAATTTTTTCTCTTACAGGGCTAACACTTCCGAAAAACCAATACAACGCCCACCCGGAACACTATATAAAGCTAAACGAACCGTTCACTGGGTACTTATACGCACGAAAATCCCTATTGATTTACCTGTTTTTACAAGGAAATAAAAGGTGAAAACAATATTTCTACATCCAATGGCCTTTCCCAAACATTTAAATTTTTCTCTTACAGGTCTAACACTTCCGAAAAACCAATACAACGCCCATCCGGAACAATATATAAAGCTAAACGCACCGTTCACTGGGTACTTATATGTACGAAAATCCCTATTGATTTACCTGTTTTTACAAGGAAATAATATGTGAAAAAAATATTTCTACATCCCATGGCCTTCCCAACCATATAAATTTTTCTCTTACAGGGATAACACTTCCGAAAAACCAATACAACGTCCACCCGGACCAATATATTAAGCTAAACGAACCGTTCACTGGGTACTTATACGTACGAAAATCCCTATTGATTTACCTGTTTTTACAGGGAAATAAAATGTGAAAAAAATATTTCTACATCCCATGGCCTTTCCCAACCATTTAAACTTTTCTCTTATAGGTCTAACACTTCCGAAAAACCAATACAACGCCCACCCGGAACAATATATAAAGCTAAACGAACCATTCACTGGGTACTCATACGTACGAAAATCCCTATTGATTTACCTGTTTTTACAAGGAAATAAAATGTAAAAAAAATATTTTTACATACCATGGCCTTTCTCAACCATTTAAATTTTTCTCTTACAGGTCTAACGCTTCCGAAAAACCAATACAACACGCACGCGGAACAATATATAAAGCTAAACGAACCGTTCACTGGGTACTTATCCGTACGAAAATCCCTATTGATTTACCTGTTTTTACAAGGAAATAATATGTGAAAACAATATTTCTACATCCCATGGCCTTTCCCAACCATTTAAATTTTTCTCTTACAGGTCTAACACTTCCGAAAAACCAATACAACGCCCACCCAGAACAATATATAAAGCTAAACGAACCGTTCACTGGGTATTTATCCGTACGAAAATCCCTATTGATTTACCTGTTTTTACAAGGAAGGAGCGGCACGGACTTACCCGTGCCGTTTTTTGGCGGCGTGGAGGGCGGGGAGGGAAGCAGCGGCACAAGTGGCCGCAGCACTGGTCTCCTCGGCGGGCCGCGCTGTTGCGGCGCGTCAGAGGAGGCGGGGCTTAGGCGTCTAAAGGACGCTGCCCTCTCTCTTCCCGCCTCTTTGCCTGAGCGCGGGCAAGCAAGCGGTTTGCTTTAGCGCTCTCTGAAAGAGCTCGGGGGACGTGAGAAGAGGCTTTGCGCGGCCTGAGGCTGGGCGGGGAGTCGGAGCTCCACAAGGAACCTAGCCAGCCTCCGGCCGTGAGGAAACTCCAACCCCCCCCCCTCTCCTGCCTTTTGTTGGGTCGGTTGGGCAGCCAAAGGAAAAATAAAATAAAATAAAATAAACGGGAACGCGGCTGGCTATGGGGCCGAAACGCGATTCCAACGGCAAGGGGAAGGGGAGGAACAAACGGGCTGGCCGGGCCACATCAGTGGCTAGTCAGGGGGAGGCTGTTTCGCCTCAGAGAAGGGCCCAACGGCGCGATAGCGCTAAGAAAGCCCGAGAGGCTTGGGCTTCTGCCTTGCCAACGGCAAGGCCAAAAAAGGGGGGGCCCATTCAAAAGGGTCGTTCTGTTAGCAGAGCTGCTAGACAGGTCACTGACAGGCCCAGATCAAGCAGTGGGAGACGAGCATCCAGCCCAAGGGCTGGGGTTAGGGACGTCCGTCCTATGGCCCAACAGACCAGCAGGCGGCAAGCAGTGATAGCAACAGCCATATCAGACAGACCTGCTAGGGGGAGGTCTGTTGCCAGGCAGAAAAAGTCACTGAGCAAAATGATCCCTGTCAGCTCATCAGAGCGAGAATCTTCCAGTGAGAGCTCCCCTAGGGGACTTAGCAGGGGGCGTTTTCTTAAGAGACAAAAGAGTGCTGCTTTAAAACATAGGCACAGGAGTAGGGCTCCTACTAGGAGTAAGAAGCAAGCCATTTCAGCAGATCAAGTGACTCATGACACGGAGGTGTCAGGGTCCTCTGATTCAGAGGCTCAGAGTGTCAGCAGTCTTACATCTAATGGCAGCTGTAGGTCTAAACCTATGGGCAGGAGTGCCAGAAAAAATTCATCTCACAATTACTGGCGGGGTTATGCTCGAGCAGTTGAACAAATGTCAAAACCCCAGCAGGCCAGCGTGTCTGTTGGCAGGGTCAGTTCCGGGGAGTCCAGCGTTGGGGGGAGCTGCATGTCTGGGGAGTCAGACCAAGCAGCCAAAACAACTGCATGTCAACAAAAGAGGCAGTATAAAACAAAGGGATGCAAACGAAGGCGTTCTATACGGACTAGTCCTTCGTCGGGTGAGTCCTCTGGTTGGGAAGAGGGGACTGACGTCCGGCGGGAAGGTTGGTTTTGGATAGAGAGTTCATTTATACCGGGGATTCCAAAATGGATGGAACTACGTAGGTCTAATACCCCTATATTGTTGGATGAGGCCGGTATACCCAAAAAGGATAGAGCTCCACCTGTTAAATTTAAAGTGTCAGATGCACCACCTGGTGCCCATTTGAAAGCAAAACTACGCGAGAGAGCCTTGGAAGGCTATTTTGTAGATTTCTTTTCATTGATTCCTGGGCAAGATGCCGGTGGGGATACGGGTAGTCGGAGAGATAAGAAAAAACATAGAACAGTGGCGTGTGAGAGAACGTTTGATAACTGGTTAAAGGGGTATGCTGTGTATTTTACAATCGTGTCAGGATGTTATCCTGAAAGAGGATGGCACCTTGGGAGGTATCTCTCTCACATTTTGGAAGCGCGTGACATCGCAGGGGATGAAGCTGCGATGGAATACGATCGCTTTTTCCGAGAAATGGCATCCCAGAACCCAGATGCTCGCTGGGACCTAAAACATCCAGACACTTGGTTTGTCTATGTGGGATCTAGTGCAAAACGTCCTAGGGATAAAAGCCAGATGGGGGGTTACGGACGTCGCTCTTCTTCTGGGCTCCCTTGTTGGGACTTCAACAATAAGGGTTGTAGGAGGCGGCGATGCCGCTTTGACCATAAATGTGAGGCGTGTGGGGGTGGTCACCCACTTCCGTCTTGCCATAAGAGTGGCACGCAGACGCCCTTTCGGAACGCCCGACCTTCCGGAAAAAAGGACGGGGGGTCGGGTACAGCGGGACCTTCAAGTTCGGCAAAAACCGCCTAAGGGCGTGCCGTCATCGCTCCTCTCCAAGGCGGTTACTCCGGTAAGTTTGCCTAATCTTTTAGAGTGGCTGCAGCATTATCCTGACAGGGAGGCAGCTGAATACATTAAGCAGGGTTTTACAGTAGGTTTTAGGATTCCTTATACGGGGCAGCGGGCAGCCACCACATGCGAGAATCTAAAATCGGCCAGACTCATGCCTGAGTTAGTGGCACAAAAAATTGAGAAAGAGTGCAGGGAAGGCCGTATGGCAGGACCTTTTCATGCTCCTCCAGTGTCTAATTTAAGGGTATCACCTTTAGGTGTGGTTCCTAAAAAGGTCCCGGGTGAATTTAGATTGATTCACCACCTATCATACCCTAGGGGGTCATCTGTTAATGATGGGATTGCACCCGAGTTATGTTCGGTACGCTACGCTTCTTTTGATCATGCAGTAAACTTGGTGCGGACTTGTGGCCATGGCGCTCTTATGGCAAAGTGTGACATTAAGTCAGCATTTCGATTACTTCCAGTGCATCCTGCAGATTTCGATCTGTTGGGGTTATGTTTTGGAGGAGCGTGGTATGTGGATAAGGCTATGCCGATGGGCTGTGCAGTGGCTTGCGCAGCTTTTGAAGCATTCAGCACATTCCTAGAATGGGCTGTCAAAGAAAAGGGCCAATTTCGGGAGACAACTCATTACTTAGATGACTTTCTTTTTACGGGCCCCAAAGGTTCACCAGCTTGTGCGCAGCATTTAGCCACGTTTCAGGAGTTGGCTTCGGAGCTTGGGGTTCCATTGGCCGCTGAAAAAACTGAGGGTCCAGCAACGCGGCTATCGTATTTGGGTATTGAATTAGATTCGGAGGCAGGCACTTCGAAATTACCTGCTGACAAATTGGCTAAACTTAAAGGACTGCTAGCAGATTTGCTTTCAAGGTCAAAATGTACCCTCAGGGAGATGCAGAGTTTAGTGGGCCATCTTAACTTTGCATGTAGGGTGGTCACGCCGGGCAGGGCTTTTTGTGCTAGACTTGCTCATGCTACGGCTGGGGTTAAAAAGCCGCATCACCACATACGGGTAACCCAACACATGAAGGAAGACATCTTGGTGTGGCAAAAATTTTTAGATTCTTTTAACGGGGTTGCCATTTGGCAAACACCTTTCGCCCTAGGGGACTGTTTACAGGTCCATTCTGATTCGTCGGGAAGTCTAGGGTTTGGGGTTTTTTACGGCACGTGTTGGTGCGCTGAACGGTGGCCGGAATCATGGTCTGCTGCAGTACGGCGGGATATTACCTTTTTGGAAACATTTCCAATCCTTGTTGCAGTGGTCATATGGGGTCAATGGTTCGCCAATAAGCGGATCACTTTTTGGTGCGATAACCAAGCAGTGGTTCAGGTTATCAACAGACAGTCCTCAAAATCAGGGAGGGTCATGCGGCTAATTCGTAAGTTCGTTTTGAAATGCTTGGAACTTAATATAACGTTTGTGGCTTCACATGTAGCGGGAGTAAACAACGAGATAGCCGATGCTCTCTCTCGTTTTCAGGACGAGAGATTTCGTCGTCTGGCCCCGGGAGCAAACGCAAATCCAGACATCTTCCCAGAAGACCTGTGGTCACTTGGCGACGAGTGATAATGATGGGCGTGTTAAGGTCCTTGGCACCTTCGACGCGTCGAGCGTACGAAGGAGCAGCGAGGAACTTCATGTCCTATGCGGCAACTCTAGGTTGCGGTGGGAAGTGGCCGATGTCCGAACGCCTGCTATTATGTTATCTTGTTTACCTTCGGGAAAAAGGGATTTCCCCATGTACTATCAGGGTTCACATGGCGGGATTATCGTTTTTTAGTAGAATTTTGGGGAGTTGGGACCCCTCTTCTTCGTTTCTAGCTAAGAAAGCCATTTCTGGTTGGAGACGGGTTCAGCCCACATGCAAGGACTTGCGGCAGCCCATTACCAAATCCTTATTACAAGGCTTAATACACGTGCTAAAGAGTGTGTGTTCATCTAAGTACGAAGTATCATTAACTAGGGCAGCCTTTTCTTTAGCCTTCTTTGGAGCCTTTCGCTGTGGGGAAATATTGTCCCCATCACGTTCAACATATAGCGAAGGAGTTTTATCTAGGAATGATGTATTTATTCAAGATAATTGTATCTTGGTCAGGTTAAAAAGGTCAAAGACTGACCAAATGGGTAGGGGATGTTCAGTTATTATCCCTGAATCGAGTAATTACAGGATTTGCCCAGTACATTGGTTGGGTAAATTTTTGCATATCCGACCACAGTCGGAAGGGCCTTTGTTGATCCACAGGGACGGGACGTATTTTTCCCGTTTTCAATTTTCAGCCATATTACGGGCATGTTTGAGTGAGATGGGCTTGGTTGCGAAGAATTACGGGACACATTCATTCAGGATAGGTGCTGCAACGCAGGCCTTTCAAGACGGGGCATCTGCTGAACAGATCATGTCCTTGGGTAGGTGGCGATCCGCTGCTTACAAGTCTTATGTGCGTCCAGTTGCAGTTTATTAACGTATGCCTTGTTTCAGGACCAAGCCTTCCAGTGCAGTCTGTGATAATGATGGGACACAGCATCGTGTATTGGGCCGGTCTATATGCCTGCGCCTCTGGTTGGGACCAACATCTCGGTCTCGGTTGCCACCTTCGTTTCATCTGGGATGGTCATCGCGGGATGCGTTGGTCATCTCTGTTGGAGTTCGTGGCACGTGCGGTGCATCGTTGGGGAGCTCCAGCTGCTATTATCATCCAGCTAGGGGAGAACGACATCCCAGGCACAAAGGGCCGGCGCCTAATTAACATGATGACTGAAGACTTGTTAGTATTGCATCAACGATTGCCACGGACTGTTGTGTTTTGGTCGGAGTTGTTGAGCCGGCGTTCTTGGCGGAGCGAAAAAGGTCCTGCTGTCATCAATCGAGCAAAGACAAAAGTTAACCGCGCAGTTTATCGAGTTATTGTTAATTTTGGGGGTCGGGTTATTTGGCACCCGGACATTGACAGTCAGATCGAGGCCTTATATCGCCATGACGGGGTCCATCTTTCTGATTGGGGGATGGATTTGTGGCTCCATGATATCCGTTGGGCTTTATTTGTTTGGTTGTATAAGCTAGGGTTGGCGGGAACGAGTAGTTTTCCTCGTTCTGTGGCGGAATGTGCACAAGAGTATGAGCTCAATGGGATGAGTGCCGGTGAGCGATCGGCATCTCTGCGAAAATTGGGGCCTCCTTAAAGGAGGTTGGTGGTAACGAGCCGCACGCAAATCCAATAGGGTGGGCTTGTGAGCTCGTTCCATGACCAGATGACTCTGGGAGGTAGCCAAGGAGGTCTGCGCCCTTTGGCCCTCCACCGGAGTCGTCTCCATAGGTATAGGATTACCCAGGGAAGAGATCCGTAGCCCAGCGGGGTATTGATGGGTTTTCTTTATCATGGGTAAGTCTTATGTTTCTGCAGTCAGCGGACTGCCATATTTGGGCTCATACCCTTGTTGCCCCAACCCTATGCGTTTGGTTGAGTTAATAAAGCTGTGGCCAATTTTTATCCAAAGTATTTTGTGTCGCGTCTTCCTTCTCCAAAAGCTGACCTCCTACCTGCCAAGGAGCGGCACGGACTTACCCGTGCCGTTTTTTGGCGGCGTGGAGGGCGGGGAGGGAAGCAGCGGCACAAGTGGCCGCAGCACTGGTCTCCTCGGCGGGCCGCGCTGTTGCGGCGCGTCAGAGGAGGCGGGGCTTAGGCGTCTAAAGGACGCTGCCCTCTCTCTTCCCGCCTCTTTGCCTGAGCGCGGGCAAGCAACCCACCCTCCCTCCCTGTTGTTTTGAGGTAAGGGATTAATGTTTATGTACTTTGTCACAGCGGAATGTGCACAAGAGTATGAGCTCAATGGGATGAGTGCCGGTGAGCGATCGGCATCTCTGCGAAAATTGGGGCCTCCTTAAAGGAGGTTGGTGGTAACGAGCCGCACGCAAATCCAATAGGGTGGGCTTGTGAGCTCGTTCCATGACCAGATGACTCTGGGAGGTAGCCAAGGAGGTCTGCGCCCTTTGGCCCTCCACCGGAGTCGTCTCCATAGGTATAGGATTACCCAGGGAAGAGATCCGTAGCCCAGCGGGGTATTGATGGGTTTTCTTTATCATGGGTAAGTCTTATGTTTCTGCAGTCAGCGGACTGCCATATTTGGGCTCATACCCTTGTTGCCCCAACCCTATGCGTTTGGTTGAGTTAATAAAGCTGTGGCCAATTTTTATCCAAAGTATTTTGTGTCGCGTCTTCCTTCTCCAAAAGCTGACCTCCTACCTGCCAAATAAAATGTGAAAACAATATTTCTACATCCCATGGCCTTTCCCAACCATTTAAATTTTTCTCTTACAAGTCTAACACTTCCGAAAAACCAATACAACGCCCACCCGGAACAATATATAAAGCTAAACGAACCGTTCACTGGGTACTCATACGTACGAAAATCCCTATTGATTTACCTGTTTTTACAAGGAAATAAAATGTGAAAAAAATATTTCTACATCCCATGGCCTTTCCCAACCATTTAAATTTTTCTCTTACATGTCTAACACTTCCGAAAAACCAATACAACGCCCACCCGGAACAATATATAAAGCTAAACGAACCGTTCACTGGGTACTCATACGTACGAAAATCCCTATTGATTTACCTGTTTTTACAAGGAAATAAAATGTGAAAAAAATGTTTCTACATCCCATGGCCTTTCCCAACCATTTAAATTTTTCTCTTACAGGGCTAACACTTCCGAAAAACCAATACAACGCCTACCCGGAACACTATATAAAGCTAAACGAACCGTTCACTGGGTACTCATACCTACGAAAATCCCTATTGATTTACCTGTTTTTACAAGGAAATAAAATGTGAAAAAAATGTTTCTACATCCCATGGCCTTTCCCAACCATTTAAATTTTTCTCTGACAGGGCTAACACTTCTGAAAAACCAATACAACACGCACGCGGAACAATATATAAAGCTAAACGAACCGTTCACTGGGTACTTATCCGTACGAAAATCCCTATTGATTTACCTGTTTTTACAAGGAAATAAAATGTGAAAACAATATTTCTACATCCCATGGCCTTTCCCAACCATTTAAATTTTTCTCTTACAGGTCTAACACTTCCGAAAAACCAATACAACGCCCACCCGGAACAATATATAAAGCTAAATGAACCGTTCACTGGGTACTTATCCGTACGAAAATCCCTATTGATTTACCTGTTATTACAAGGAAATAAAATGTGAAAAAAATATTTCTACATCCCATGGCCCTTCCCAACCATTTAAATTTTTCTCTTACAGGTCTAACACGTCCGAAAAACTAATACAACGCCCATCCGGAACAATATATAAAGCTAAACGCACCGTTCACTGGGTACTTATCCGTACGAAAATCCCTATTGATTTACCTGTTTTTACAAGGAAATAAAATGTGAAAAAAATATTTCTACATCCCATGGCCTTCCCAACCATATAAATTTTTCTCTTACAGGGATAACACTTCCGAAAAACCAATACAACGTCCACCCGGACCAATATATTAAGCTAAACGAACCGTTCACTGGGTACTTATACGTACGAAAATCCCTATTGATTTACCTGTTTTTACAAGGAAATAAAATGTGAAAAAAATATTTCTACATCCCATGGCCTTCCCAACCATTTAAATTTTTCTCTTACAGGGATAACACTTCCGAAAAACCAATACAACGTCCACCCGAACCAATATATTAAGCTAAACTAACCGTTCACTGGGTGCTTATACGTACGAAAATCCCTATTGATTTACCTGTTTTTACAGGGAAATAAAATGTGAAAAAAATATTTCTACATCCCATGGCCTTTCCCAACCATTTAAACTTTTCTCTTATAGGTCTAACACTTCCGAAAAACCAATACAACGCCCACCCGGAACAATATATAAAGCTAAACGAACCATTCACTGGGTACTCATACGTATGAAAATCCCTATTGATTTACCTGTTTTTACAAGGAAATAAAATGTAAAAAAAATATTTTTACATACCATGGCCTTTCTCAACCATTTAAATTTTTCTCTTACAGGTCTAACGCTTCCGAAAAACCAATACAACACGCACGCGGAACAATATATAAAGCTAAACGAACCGTTCACTGGGTACTTATCCGTACGAAAATCCCTATTGATTTACCTGTTTTTACAAGGAAATAATATGTGAAAACAATATTTCTACATCCCATGGCCTTTCCCAACCATTTAAATTTTTCTCTTACAGGTCTAACACTTCCGAAAAACCAATACAACGCCCACCCGGAACAATATATAAAGCTAAACGAACCGTTCACTGGGTACTTATCCGTACGAAAATCCCTATTGATTTACCTGTTTTTACAAGGAAATAAAAGGTGAAAATAATATTTCTACATCCCATGGCCTTTCCCAACCATTTAAATTTTTCTCTTACAGGGCTAACACTTCCGAAAAACCAATACAACGCCCACCCGGAACACTATATAAAGCTAAACGAACCGTTCACTGGGTACTTATACGCACGAAAATCCCTATTGATTTACCTGTTTTTACAAGGAAATAAAATGTGAAAAAAATATTTCTACATCCCATGGCCTTTCCCAACCATTAAAATTTTTCTCTTACAGGTCTAACACTTCCGAAAAACCAATACAACACGCACCCGGAACAATATATAAAGCTAAACGAACCGTTCACTGGGTACTTATCCGTACGAAAATCCATATTGATTTACGTGTTTTTACAGGGAAATAAAATGTGAAAAAAATATTTCTACATCCCATGGCCTTTCCCAACCATTTAAATTTTTCTCTTACAAGTCTAACACTTCCGAAAAACCTATACAACGCCTACCCGGAACAATATATAAAGCTAAACGAACCGTTCACTGGGTACTTATACGTACGAAAATCCCTATTGATTTACCTGTTTTTACAGGGAAATAAAATGTGAAAAAAATATTTCTACATCCCATGGCCTTTCCCAACCATTTAAACTTTTCTCTTATAGGTCTAACACTTCCGAAAAACCAATACAACGCCCACCCGGAACAATATATAAAGCTAAACGAACCATTCACTGGGTACTCATACGTACGAAAATCCCTATTGATTTACCTGTTTTTACAAGGAAATAAAATGTAAAAAAAATATTTTTACATACCATGGCCTTTCTCAACCATTTAAATTTTTCTCTTACAGGTCTAACGCTTCCGAAAAACCAATACAACACGCACGCGGAACAATATATAAAGCTAAACGAACCGTTCACTGGGTACTTATCCGTACGAAAATCCCTATTGATTTACCTGTTTTTACAAGGAAATAATATGTGAAAACAATATTTCTACATCCCATGGCCTTTCCCAACCATTTAAATTTTTCTCTTACAGGTCTAACACTTCCGAAAAACCAATACAACGCCCACCCAGAACAATATATAAAGCTAAACGAACCGTTCACTGGGTATTTATCCGTACGAAAATCCCTATTGATTTACCTGTTTTTACAAGGAAATAAAATGTGAAAACAATATTTCTACATCCCATGGCCTTTCCCAACCATTTAAATTTTTCTCTTACAAGTCTAACACTTCCGAAAAACCAATACAACGCCCACCCGGAACAATATATAAAGCTAAACGAACCGTTCACTGGGTACTCATACGTACGAAAATCCCTATTGATTTACCTGTTTTTACAAGGAAATAAAATGTGAAAAAAATATTTCTACATCCCATGGCCTTTCCCAACCATTTAAATTTTTCTCTTACATGTCTAACACTTCCGAAAAACCAATACAACGCCCACCCGGAACAATATATAAAGCTAAACGAACCGTTCACTGGGTACTCATACGTACGAAAATCCCTATTGATTTACCTGTTTTTACAAGGAAATAAAATGTGAAAAAAATGTTTCTACATCCCATGGCCTTTCCCAACCATTTAAATTTTTCTCTTACAGGGCTAACACTTCCGAAAAACCAATACAACGCCTACCCGGAACACTATATAAAGCTAAACGAACCGTTCACTGGGTACTCATACGTACGAAAATCCCTATTGATTTACCTGTTTTTACAAGGAAATAAAATGTGAAAAAAATGTTTCTACATCCCATGGCCTTTCCCAACCATTTAAATTTTTCTCTGACAGGGCTAACACTTCTGAAAAACCAATACAACACGCACGCGGAACAATATATAAAGCTAAACGAACCGTTCACTGGGTACTTATCCGTACGAAAATCCCTATTGATTTACCTGTTTTTACAAGGAAATAAAATGTGAAAACAATATTTCTACATCCCATGGCCTTTCCCAACCATTTAAATTTTTCTCTTACAGGTCTAACACTTCCGAAAAACCAATACAACGCCCACCCGGAACAATATATAAAGCTAAATGAACCGTTCACTGGGTACTTATCCGTACGAAAATCCCTATTGATTTACCTGTTATTACAAGGAAATAAAATGTGAAAAAAATATTTCTACATCCCATGGCCCTTCCCAACCATTTAAATTTTTCTCTTACAGGTCTAACACGTCCGAAAAACTAATACAACGCCCATCCGGAACAATATATTAAGCTAAACGCACCGTTCACTGGGTACTTATCCGTACGAAAATCCCTATTGATTTACCTGTTTTTACAAGGAAATAAAATGTGAAAACAATATTTCTACATCCCATGGCCTTTCCCAACCATTTAAATTTTTCTCTTACAGGTCTAACACTTCCGAAAAACCAATACAACGCCCACCCGGAACAATATATAAAGCTAAATGAACCGTTCACTGGGTACTTATCCGTACGAAAATCCCTATTGATTTACCTGTTTTTACAAGGAAATAAAATGTGAAAAAAATATTTCTACATCCCATGGCCCTTCCCAACCATTTAAATTTTTCTCTTACAGGTCTAACACGTCCGAAAAACTAATACAACGCCCATCCGGAACAATATATAAAGCTAAACGCACCGTTCACTGGGTACTTATCCGTACGAAAATCCCTATTGATTTACCTGTTTTTACAAGGAAATAATATGTGAAAACAATATTTCTACATCCCATGGCCTTTCCCAACCATTTAAATTTTTCTCTTACAGGTCTAACACTTCCGAAAAACCAATACAACGCCCACCCAGAACAATATATAAAGCTAAACGAACCGTTCACTGGGTATTTATCCGTACGAAAATCCCTATTGATTTACCTTTTTTTACAAGGAAATAAAATGTGAAAACAATATTTCTACATCCCATGGCCTTTCCCAACCATTTAAATTTTTCTCTTACAAGTCTAACACTTCCGAAAAACCAATACAACGCCCACCCGGAACAATATATAAAGCTAAACGAACCGTTCACTGGGTACTCATACGTACGAAAATCCCTATTGATTTACCTGTTTTTACAAGGAAATAAAATGTGAAAAAAATATTTCTACATCCCATGGCCTTTCCCAACCGTTTAAATTTTTCTCTTACATGTCTAACACTTCCGAAAAACCAATACAACGCCCACCCGGAACAATATATAAAGCTAAACGAACGGTTCACTGGGTACTCATACGTACGAAAATCCCTATTGATTTACCTGTTTTTACAAGGAAATAAAATGTGAAAAAAATGTTCCTACATCCCATAGCCTTTCCCAACCATTTAAATTTTTCTCTTACAGGGCTAACACTTCCGAAAAACCAATACAACGCCTACCCGGAACACTATATAAAGCTAAACGAACCGTTCACTGGGTACTCATACGTACGAAAATCCCTATTGATTTACCTGTTTTTACAAGGAAATAAAATGTGAAAAAAATGTTTCTACATCCCATGGCCTTTCCCAACCATTTAAATTTTTCTCTTACAGGGCTAACACTTCCGAAAAACCAATACAACGCCTACCCGGAACACTATATAAAGCTAAACGAACCGTTCACTGGGTACTTTTAAGCACGAAAATCCCTATTGATTTACCTGTTTTTACAAGGAAATAAAATGTGAAAAAAATATTTCTACATCTCATGGCCTTTCCCAACCATTAAAATTTTTCTCTTACAGGTCTAACACTTCCGAAAAACCAATACAACACGCACCCGGAACAATATATAAAGCTAAACGAACCGTTCACTGGGTACTTATCCGTACGAAAATCCCTATTGATTTACCTGTTTTTACAGGGAAATAAAATGTGAAAAAAATATTTCTACATCCCATGGCCTTTCCCAACCATTTAAATTTTTCTCTTACATGTCTAACACTTCCGAAAAACCAATACAATGCCCACCCGGAACAATATATAAAGCTAAACGAACCGTTCACTGGGTACTCATACGTACGAAAATCCCTATTGATTTACCTGTTTTTACAAGGAAATAAAATGTGAAAAAAATGTTTCTACATCCCATGGCCTTTCCCAACCATTTAAATTTTTCTCTTACAGGGCTAACACTTCCGAAAAACCAATACAACGCCTACCCGGAACACTATATAAAGCTAAACGAACCGTTCACTGGGTACTTATACGCACGAAAATCCCTATTGATTTACCTGTTTTTACAAGGAAATAAAATGTGAAAAAAATATTTCTACATCCCATGGCCTTTCCCAACCATTAAAATTTTTCTCTTACAGGTCTAACTATTCCGAAAAACCAATACAACACGCACCCGGAACAATATATAAAGCTAAACGAACCGTTCACTGGGTACTTATCCGTACGAATATCCCTATTGATTTACCTGTTTTTACAGGGAAATAAAATGTGAAAAAATATTTCTACATCCCATGGCCTTTCCCAACCATTTAAATTTTTCTCTTACAAGTCTAACACTTCCGAAAAACCTATACAACGCCTACCCGGAACAATATATAAAGCTAAACGAACCGTTCACTGGGTACTTATCCGTACGAAAATCCCTATTGATTTATCTGTTTTTACAGGGAAATAAAATGTGAAAAAAATATTTCTACATCCCATGGCCTTTCCCAACCATTTAAATTTTTCTCTTACATGTCTAACACTTCCGAAAAACCAATACAATGCCCACCCGGAACAATATATAAAGCTAAACGAACCGTTCACTGGGTACTCATACGTACGAAAATCCCTATTGATTTACCTGTTTTTACAAGGAAATAAAATGTGAAAAAAATGTTTCTACATCCCATGGCCTTTCCCAACCATTTAAATTTTTCTCTTACAGGGCTAACACTTCCGAAAAACCAATACAACGCCTACCCGGAACACTATATAAAGCTAAACGAACCGTTCACTGGGTACTTATACGCACGAAAATCCCTATTGATTTACCTGTTTTTACAAGGAAATAAAATGTGAAAAAAATATTTCTACATCCCATGGCCTTTCCCAACCATTAAAATTTTTCTCTTACAGGTCTAACTATTCCGAAAAACCAATACAACACGCACCCGGATCAATATATAAAGCTAAACGAACCGTTCACTGGGTACTTATCCGTACGAAAATCCCTATTGATTTACCTGTTTTTACAGGGAAATAAAATGTGAAAAAAATATTTCTACATCCCATGGCCTTTCCCAACCATTTAAATTTTTCTCTTACAAGTCTAACACTTCCGAAAAACCTATACAACGCCTACCCGGAACAATATATAAAGCTAAACGAACCGTTCACTGGGTACTTATCCGTACGAAAATCCCTATTGATTTATCTGTTTTTACAAGGAAATAAAATGTGAAAACAATATTTCTACATCCCATGGCCTTTCCCAACCATTTAAATTTTTCTCTTACAGGTCTAACACTTCCGAAAAACCAATACAACGCCCACCCGGAACAATATATAAAGCTAAACGAACCGTTCACTGGGTACTTATCCGTACGAAAATCCCTATTGATTTACCTGTTTTTACAAGGAAATAAAAGGTGAAAACAATATTTCTACATCCAATGGCCTTTCCCAACCATTTAAGTTTTTCTCTTACAGGTCTAACACTTCCGAAAAACCAATACAACGCCCACCCGGAACAATATATAAAGCTAAACGAACCGTTCACTGGGTACTCATACGTACGAAAATCCCTATTGATTTACCTGTTTTTACAAGGAAATAAAATGTGAAAAAAATGTTTCTACATCCCATGGCCTTTCCCAACCATTTAAATTTTTCTCTTACAGGGCTAACACTTCCGAAAAACCAATACAACGCCTACCCGGAACACTATATAAAGCTAAACGAACCGTTCACTGGGTACTTATACGCACGAAAATCCCTATTGATTTACCTGTTTTTACAAGGAAATAAAATGTGAAAAAAATATTTCTACATCCCATGGCCTTTCCCAACCATTAAAATTTTTCTCTTACAGGTCTAACACTTCCGAAAAACCAATACAACACGCACCCGGAACAATATATAAAGCTAAACGAACCGTTCACTGGGTACTTATCCGTACGAAAATCCCTATTGATTTACCTGTTTTTACAGGGAAATAAAATGTGAAAAAATATTTCTACATCCCATGGCCTTTCCCAACCATTTAAATTTTTCTCTTACAAGTCTGACACTTCCGAAAAACCTATACAACGCCTTCCCGGAACAATATATAAAGCTAAACGAACCGTTCACTGGGTACTTATCCGTACGAAAATCCCTATTGATTTACCTGTTTTTACAAGGAAATAAAATGTGAAAACAATATTTCTACATCCCATGGCCTTTCCCAACCATTTAAATTTTTCTCTTACAGGTCTAACACTTCCGAAAAACCAATACAACGCCCACCCGGAACAATATATAAAGCTAAACGAACCGTTCACTGGGTACTTATCCGTACGAAAATCCCTATTGATTTACCTGTTTTTACAAGGAAATAAAAGGTGAAAACAATATTTCTACATCCAATGGCCTTTCCCAACCATTTAAATTTTTCTCTTACAGGTCTAACACTTCCGAAAAACCAATACAACGCCCACCCGGAACAATATATAAAGCTAAACGAACCGTTCACTGGGTACTCATACGTACGAAAATCCCTATTGATTTACCTGTTTTTACAAGGAAATAAAATGTGAAAAAAATGTTTCTACATCCCATGGCCTTTCCCAACCATTTAAATTTTTCTCTTACAGGGCTAACACTTCCGAAAAACCAATACAACGCCCACCCGGAACACTATATAAAGCTAAACGAACCGTTCACTGGTACTTATACGCACGAAAATCCCTATTGATTTACCTGTTTTTACAAGGAAATAAAATGTGAAAAAAATATTTCTACATCCCATGGCCTTTCCCAACCATTTAAATTTTTCTCTTACAAGTCTAACACTTCCGAAAAACCAATACAACGTCCACCCGGACCAATATATTAAGCTAAACGAACCGTTCACTGGGTACTTATCCGTACGAAAATCCCTATTGATTTACCTGTTTTTACAAGGAAATAAAATGTAAAAAAAATATTTTTACATACCATGGCCTTTCTCAACCATTTAAATTTTTCTCTTACAGGTCTAACGCTTCCGAAAAACCAATACAACACGCACGCGGAACAATATATAAAGCTAAACGAACCGTTCACTGGGTACTTATCCGTACGAAAATCCCTATTGATTTACCTGTTTTTACAAGGAAATAAAATGTGAAAACAATATTTCTACATCCCATGGCCTTTCCCAACCATTTAAATTTTTCTCTTACTGGTCTAACACTTCCGAAAAACCAATACAACGCCCACCCGGAACAATATATAAAGCTAAATGAACCGTTCTATGGGTACTTATCCGTACGAAAATCCCTATTGATTTACCTGTTTTTACAAGGAAATAAAATGTGAAAAAAATATTTCTACATCCCATGGCCCTTCCCAACCATTTAAATTTTTCTCTTACAGGTCTAACACGTCCGAAAAACTAATACAACGCCCATCCGGAACAATATATAAAGCTAAACGCACCGTTCACTGGGTACTTATCCGTACGAAAATCCCTATTGATTTACCTGTTTTTACAAGGAAATAATATGTGAAAACAATATTTCTACATCCCATGGCCTTTCCCAACCATTTAAATTTTTCTCTTACAGGTCTAACACTTCCGAAAAACCAATACAACGCCCACCCAGAATAATATATAAAGCGAAACGAACCGTTCACTGGGTATTTATCCGTACGAAAATCCCTATTGATTTACCTGTTTTTACAAGGAAATAAAATGTGAAAACAATATTTCTACATCCCATGGCCTTTCCCAACCATTTAAATTTTTCTCTTACAAGTCTAACACTTCCGAAAAACCAATACAACGCCCACCCGGAACAATATATAGCCCAGTCCTCTAGTTTATGTAAGAGGAATTTTCCATAGAGTTTAGATGCGATATTTAGTAAACTAATGGGGCGGTAGTTTTGTGGGTCGGTCTTGTTGCCTTTTTTGTGGATAGGAACCACTATGCTCATCTTCCAGCCATTGGGAAAAATGCCTGATTCATTTATCTGGGTGAAGACCCTAGCTAAGACTGGGGCCCACCAGTTAGGGAACGCTTTAAATAAATCAGGTGGAATCAGATCTTCTCCAGGTGATTTATTGGAAGCTAGGGATGTAATAAGGCCTCTGACTTCAGCCTCTGTGACTGGGGGCCAAGCTGGTAAACTTAGAGAGTCAATGGAAATAGCCTGGGTGTTTGGTTCTGTATATGGTGGGGGAGGTGGCCAGGCTCCAAAGGTTTTCGAAAAGTGTGTAAACCAAGTGTTTCCAGATATTTGGGCTTCAACCTGTTGGGGTGATTTTGCAAGCCCGAAAGAAACAAGGTTCCAGAATTGAGACTCATTTTTCTCCTTTACTGCCAGATTTAGTTTGTTCCACATATGTTTAGCATAGTCAGCTTTCTTACTTTTGAGGAGACTCTTATATTGGGATCTTAATCTGATGAGCTCTAACATTCTGTTATCCTCTCTACTGCGACGGCTCAGCCTCATACATTTGACTAGCTTTTTCCTGAAGGTTTTGCATTCTTGGTCAAACCAGCCATTATTGGGGCAGGATAACAGCTTTAGAGGTTTATTGTTGATAAGCAGAGGTTTGATCAAGCGAATAATTTTGTCATAGTGTCCTATGGCGTCATGGCCAGGCTGTAAAAGGGCTGAATGCAGGGATTTAAGGTCATCACTCGTCAGAGCTTGAGCTATGTTGTTTTGTACCTGCTCTGACCATTTCAGCCTCCTATTGCCAGGAAATGTACCTTCAGCGAGTTCAGGAATTGGAGGTAAAAGAATGTTGCTATTATATTTAAGTAAGAGCTGTAGGGGGCAGTGATCACTTAAAGGAGAGTTACCTACTTCAAAAAAGACCACCTCTGTTAGTAAAGCAGGTGAAACTGCTATATAATCTATGGTGCTAGCATGACAGGAAGATAAAAATGTGAAGGAACCACCAGACTTATCAAACTTAGAGCCATGTAAGACATAAAGATTAAACAAGGATAGCAACTCCAATAATTTTAGACCAGGCTTATTAATTGTAGGGTCTTGTGAGACTCGTTCTAAAAGACATGTGTGCTCCGCGATTTGAGAGTTGACATCTGCCCTAGAGTCAGAGTGACCAGGGCCAATTCTGGCATTAAAATCACCACACATAATTATTTGGGCATTAGGAAACTGAGAAGAAAGGGTTTCCAGTGTGTGGGAAAGTTGGTCCCAAAGTTTCCCTTTATCCTGTGACAGTGAGAGTTTTGGAGGGACATATACATTGATGCACAGGAGGTTGCCGAAATGTGGTCCCTTAATCAGTAATGCTTGGATGTAATTTGGGCAGCTGCTTTCCAGGGTCTGAACCTCTGCTATTAAGTCAACCGCTACAAGGACGGCCAGACCGCCACTGCCCCGGCCCTTACAATGGACTTTGATTGCCGGTGTGGCAAATGGCTGAAAACCCTGTAGAGCTACAGAGCTTACATCTTGGACCCAGGTTTCCTGTAAGAAAAGAATATCGTAACCACTTAAAAATTTTGAGAATTCAGGATCATAGAATTTGTTCTGCCATCCCCCCAAGTTCCAAGATAGTATCTTTAACAGTCAGTCCGAGTTTGAAATTTTATCTAATTCTCCCCTTGAATCTGAGAAGACACATCCATTTTTGGAGGGGAGTCCATGAGTAGAGGAGGACTGTTTCCGTGCAGATGGGCCGTTTTTCACAGGTTCACACTCCATTGGCTGGAAGATTGAAATTTCATCTCTGGAGCTCTGTATCTTATCAGGGAGTAACTTGGGCGGAGGGAAAACAGCTGGAGTGCTTGGTGATGTGGATGTTTGGTTGCAGTTTGTTGGTGGGGATAGGTTTTGAACTGCTGAGACTTCGTGAATTTTCAAAAGTTCCAACCTGAGACATTCTAGTCTGTTTGTGATGGCTAGACGTTCTGATGTTGGGAGGGTCGAAAAGGAGTTGATAAGGCCCTCTTCAAAGGAGTTTTCAAGGTGAAGATCTCCAGAACTTGAGAGTAGGCAGTCTGGTTGGCCAGGCCGTCTAGAAGGGTCCTGTTGTAATGTGTTATTTGATGTTTCCTCAGGAAGCTTTTCTGCTGGTATAGTGGTTTTCTGGCGAGGAGGATTTGAAAACAAAGCAGTTGTTACAGTATTAGTGAAGACTCGAATGGGGAAAACTCCTTTAGGACCCAGGATAGATTTCTGTCTTAGGAGTAGAGAAGGTATCCTTGGACTATTGAAGGTGAGCATAATTCTCTGTGCCTGATTTGCATAGTTAAGGAATTCTGTTGAGATTAGGTCTATAGGGAAGTGCCTCTCTATGATTAGGGTTCTCAGATGTTTGATAGCCAGGTGCTTAGAATTCCAAGGGGGGACCCACCCCTTGTACCGGCAGATAACCAGGCAGACTTTACATGGTTGTAAAATCAGGTGTTGGAGTTTTCTTTTGTCTTCTGACTGCCTTGTGTAAGGATTCTCACAGGTCCTTGTGGTTGAACCAGAAGGATAATAAGATGGCTGAGGGAGAGGCCCATTAGAGGCTAATTTGGACTCCCTCAGGGTGACTAGCCTTGAGACTGTCTGGGTAAGTTTTTCGAGTAGATAGCCATTCCTTTTCAACGCGCAGAAAATACTCTCCACTGTTCTTGCAGTCAGCTCCAAGAGTTCTCCTGCAAGGTTTTCTGTGCCTCCTTTACTGTCAGCTTCTAGGAGTGAATTGTTTGGATTTAAGTTTAGGTTTTCTTCAGTTTCTGCCAGAGGAGTAAAACGGTTCTTGGTGGGAATGCTAAATGTTGAGGCATTGCTGGTCACAAAGTAATCCCCTATTCTCGTCTGTTTTTGAGCTGGCAAGTTTAAATCCTCTTCACACCTGCGTTTTACTCCCATTCCCATATGATGAGTGGCAGCAGAGATACTTGGACAATTAGTTAAAGGAACAGGTAAGCAGACAAGCAAAAAATTGCTCCAAGCTGAAAACAATTTTTTGTAACTTTGTAGTTCTGTAAAACAGTGGTTATTGAAGAAAAAAAAAATTCTCCCCTTTTATACTAAAGCTGCCTATTGGAGAGCTTGAAGTTAGGCTGCGATTTATGGCCCTCTGCTAAGGAGGCACTCCTTGATAAGCGCTGCTCTTCCGTGGTTGGTATAATTAACAAAATAAGATTGAGGAATGCCTTCAGTTCAGAGTGGCACAAGATAGCACAAGATAGCACACAGCCACAGACCTTCAGGAAACTTCAATTAGCAGAGTAAAATAACAGAATAAAATATAACTTGCGGAGCGGGATAGCCGGTGTTTCTATCTGGACGCCATCTTGCCGTCGTTCAATACAACGCCCACCCGGAACAATATATAAAGCTAAACGAACCGTTCACTGGGTACTCATACGTACGAAAATCCCTATTGATTTACCTGTTTTTACAAGGAAATAAAATGTAAAAAAAATATTTTTACATACCATGGCCTTTCTCAACCATTTAAATTTTTCTCTTACAGGTCTAACGCTTCCGAAAAACCAATACAACACGCACCCGGAACACTATATAAAGCTAAACGAACCGTTCACTGGGTACTTATCCGTACGAAAATCCCTATTGATTTACCTGTTTTTACAAGGAAATAAAATGTGAAAACAATATTTCTACATCCCATGGCCTTTCCCAACCATTTAAATTTTTCTCTTACAGGTCTAACACTTCCGAAAAACCAATACAACGCCCACCCGGAACAATATATAAAGCTAAACGAACCGTTCACTGGGTACTCATACGTACGAAAATCCCTATTGATTTACCTGTTTTTACAAGGAAATAAAACGAGAAAAAAATGTTTCTACATCCCATGGCCTTTCCCAACCGTTTAAATTTTTCTCTTTCAGGGCTAACACTTCCGAAAAACCAATACAACACCCACCCGGAACAATATATAAAGCTAAACGAACCGTTCACTGGGTACTTATCCGTACGAAAATCCCTATTGATTTACCTGTTTTTCCAAGGAAATAAAATGTGAAAAAAATATTTCTACATCCCATGGCCTTTCCCAACCATTTAAATTTTTCTCTTACAGGGCTAACACGTCCGAAAAACCAATACAACGCCCATCCGGAACAATATATAAAGCTAAACGCACCGTTCACTGGGTACTTATATGTACGAAAATCCCTATTGATTTACCTGTTTTTCCAAGGAAATAAAATGTGAAAAAAATATTTCTACATCCCATGGCCTTTCCCAACCATTTAAATTTTTCTCTTACAGGTCTAACACTTCCGAAAAACCAATACAACGCCCACCCGGAACAATATATAAAGCTAAACGAACCGTTCACTGGGTACTTATCCGTACGAAAATCCCTATTGATTTACCTGTTTTTACAAGGAAATAAAATGTGAAAAAAACATTTCTACATCCCATGGCCTTTCCCAACCATTTAAATTTTTCTCTTACAAGTCTAACACTTCCGAAAAACCAATACAACGCCCAACCGGAACAATATATAAAGCTAAACGAACCGTTCACTGGGTACTTATCCGTACGAAAATCCCTATTGATTTACCTGTTTTTACAAGGAAATAAAATGTGAAAAAAATATTTCGACATCCCATGGACTTTCCCAACCATTTAAATTTTTCTCTTACAAGTCTAACACTTCCGAAAAACCAATACAACGCCCATCCGGAACAATATATAAAGCTAAACGCACCGTTCACTGGGTACTTATATGTACGAAAATCCCTATTGATTTACCTGTTTTTACAAGGAAATAAAATGTGAAAAAAATATTTCTACATCCCATGGCCTTTCCCAACCATTTAAACTTTTCTCTTATAGGTCTAACACTTCCGAAAAACCAATACAACGCCCACCCGGAACAATATATAAAGCTAAACGAACCGTTCACTGGGTACTCATACGTACGAAAATCCCTATTGATTTACCTGTTTTTACAAGGAAATAAAATGTAAAAAAAATATTTTTCCATACCATGGCCTTTCTCAACCATTTAAATTTTTCTCTTACAGGTCTAACGCTTCCGAAAAACCAATACAACACGCACGCGGAACAATATATAAAGCTAAACGAACCGTTCACTGGGTACTCATACGTACGAAAATCCCTAAAGATTTACCTGTTTTTACAAGAAAATAAAATGTGAAAAAAATGTTTCTACATCCCATGGCCTTTCCCAACCATTTAAATTTTTTTCTTACAGGTCTAACACTTCCGAAAAACCAATACAACGCCCACCCAGAACAATATATAAAATCTAAACGAACCGTTCACTGGGTACTTATCCGTACGAAAATCCCTATTGATTTACCTGTTTTTACAAGGAAATAAAATGTGAAAACAATATTTCTACATCCCATGGCCTTTCCCAACCATTTAAATTTTTCTCTTACAGGTCTAACACTTCCGAAAAACCAATACAACGCCCACCCGGAACAATATATAAAGCTAAACGAACCGTTCACTGGGTACTTATCCGTACGAAAATCCCTATTGATTTACCTGTTTTTACAAGGAAATAAAATGTGAAAAAAACATTTCGACATCCCATGGCCTTTCCCAACCATTTAAATTTTTCTCTTACAAGTCTAACACTTCCGAAAAACCAATACAACGCCCAACCGGAACAATATATAAAGCTAAACGAACCGTTCACTGGGTACTTATCCGTACGAAAATCCCTATTGATTTACCTGTTTTTACAAGGAAATAAAATGTGAAAACAATATTTCTACATCCCATGGCCTTTCCCAACCATTTAAATTTTTCTCTTACAAGTCTAACACTTCCGAAAAACCAATACAACGCCCACCCGGAACAATATATAAAGCTAAACGAACCGTTCACTGGGTACTTATCCGTACGAAAATCCCTATTGATTTACCTGTTTTTACAAGGAAATAAAATGTGAAAAAAACATTTCTACATCCCATGGCCTTTCCCAACCATTTAAATTTTTCTCTTACAAGTCTAACACTTCCGAAAAACCAATACAACGCCCACCCGGAACAATATATAAAGCTAAACGAACCGTTCACTCGGTACTCATACGTACGAAAATCCCTATTGATTTACCTGTTTTTACAAGGAAATAAAATGTGAAAAAAATATTTCTACATCCCATGGCCTTTCCCAACCATTTAAATTTTTCTCTTACATGTCTAACACTTCCGAAGAACCAATACAACGTCCACCCGGAACAATATATAAAGCTAAACGAACCGTTCACTGGGTACTCATACGTACGAAAATCCCTATTGATTTACCTGTTTTTACAAGGAAATAAAATGTGAAAAAAATGTTTCTACATCCCATGGCCTTTCGCAACAATTTAAATTTTTCTCTTACAGGGCTAACACTTCCGAAAAACCAATACAACGCCCACCCGGAACACTATATAAAGCTAAACGAACCGTTCACTGGGTACTTATACGCACGAAAATCCCTATTGATTTACCTGTTTTTACAAGGAAATAAAATGTGAAAAAAATATTTCTACATCCCATGTCCTTTCCCAACCATTAAAATTTTTCTCTTACAGGTCTAACACTTCCGAAAAACCAATACAACATGCACCCGGAACAATATATAAAGCTAAACGAACCGTTCACTGGGTACTTATCCGTACGAAAATCCCTATTGATTTACCTGTTTTTACAGGGAAATAAAATGTGAAAAAAATATTTCTACATCCCATGGCCTTTCCCAACCATTTAAATTTTTCTCTTACAAGTCTAACACTTTCGAAAAACCTATACAACGCCTACCCGGAACAATATATAAAGCTAAACGAACCGTTCACTGGGTACTTATCCGTACGAAAATCCCTATTGATTTACCTGTTTTTACAAGGAAATAAAATGTGAAAACAATATTTCTACATCCCATGGCCTTTCCCAACCATTTAAATTTTTCTCTTACAGGTCTAACACTTCTGAAAAACCAATACAACGCCCACCCGGAACAACATATAAAGCTAAACGAACCGTTCACTGGGTACTTATCCGTACGAAAATCCCTATTGATTTACCTGTTTTTACAAGGAAATAAAAGGTGAAAACAATATTTCTACATCCAATGGCCTTTCCCAACCATTTAAATTTTTCTCTTACAGGTCTAACACTTCCGAAAAACCAATACAACGCCCACCCGGAACAATATATAAAGCTAAACGAACCGTTCACTGGGTACTCATAAGTACGAAAATCCCTATTGATTTACCTGTTTTTACAGGGAAATAAAATGTGAAAAAAATATTTCTACATCCCATGGCCTTTCCCAACCATTTAAATTTTTCTCTTACAAGTCTAACACTTCCGAAAAACCTATACAACGCCTACCCGGAACAATATATAAAGCTAAACGAACCGTTCACTGGGTACTTATCCGTACGAAAATCCCTATTGATTTACCTGTTTTTACAAGGAAATAAAATGTGAAAACAATATTTCTACATCCCATGGCCTTTCCCAACCATTTAAATTTTTCTCTTACAGGTCTAACACTTCTGAAAAACCAATACAACGCCCACCCGGAACAATATATAAAGCTAAACGAACCGTTCACTGGGTACTTATCCGTACGAAAATCCCTATAGATTTACCTGTTTTTACAAGGAAATAAAAGGTGAAAACAATATTTCTACATCCAATGGCCTTTCCCAACCATTTAAATTTTTCTCTTACAGGTCTAACACTTCCGAAAAACCAATACAACGCCCACCCGGAACAATATATAAAGCTAAACGAACCGTTCACTGGGTACTCATACGTACGAAAATCCCTATTGATTTACCTGTTTTTACAAGGAAATAAAATGTGAAAAAAATGTTTCTACATCCCATGGCCTTTCCCAACCATTTAAATTTTTCTCTTACAGGGCTAACACTTCCGAAAAACCAATACAACGCCCACCCGGAACACTATATAAAGCTAAACGAACCGTTCACTGGGTACTTATACGCACGAAAATCCCTATTGATTTACCTGTTTTTACAAGGAAATAAAATGTGAAAAAAATATTTCTACATCCCATGGCCTTTCCCAACCATTAAAATTTTTCTCTTACAGGTCTAACACTTCCGAAAAACCAATACAACACGCACCCGGAACAATATATAAAGCTAAACGAACCGTTCACTGGGTACTTATCCGTACGAAAATCCCTATTGATTTACCTGTTTTTACAAGGAAATAAAATGTGAAAAAAACATTTCTACATCCCATGGCCTTTCCCAACCATTTAAATTTTTCTCTTACAAGTCTAACACTTCCGAAAAACCAATACAACGCCCACCCGGAACAATATATAAAGCTAAACGAACCGTTCACTCGGTACTCATACGTACGAAAATCCCTATTGATTTACCTGTTTTTACAAGGAAATAAAATGTGAAAAAAATATTTCTACATCCCATGGCCTTTCCCAACCATTTAAATTTTTCTCTTACATGTCTAACACTTCCGAAAAACCAATACAACGCCCACCCGGAACAATATATAAAGCTAAACGAACCGTTCACTGGGTACTTATCCGTACGAAAATCCCTATTGATTTACCTGTTTTTACAAGGAAATAAAAAGTGAAAAAAACATTTCTACATCCCATGGCCTTTCCCAACCATTTAAATTTTTCTCTTACAAGTCTAACACTTCCGAAAAACCAATACAACGCCCACCCGGAACAATATATAAAGCTAAACGAACCGTTCACTCGGTACTCATACGTACGAAAATCCCTATTGATTTACCTGTTTTTACAAGGAAATAAAATGTGAAAAAAATATTTCTACATCCCATGGCCTTTCCCAACCATTTAAATTTTTCTCTTACATGTCTAACACTTCCGAAAAACCAATACAACGCCCACCCGGAACAATATATAAAGCTAAACGAACCGTTCATTGGGTACTCATACGTACGAAAATCCCTATTGATTTACCTGTTTTTACAAGGAAATAAAATGTGAAAAAAATATTTCTACATCCCATGTCCTTTCCCAACCATTAAAATTTTTCTCTTACAGGTCTAACACTTCCGAAAAACCAATACAACACGCACCCGGAACAATATATAAAGCTAAACGAACCGTTCACTGGGTACTTATCCGTACGAAAATCCCTATTGATTTACCTGTTTTTACAGGGAAATAAAATGTGAAAAAAATATTTCTACATCCCATGGCCTTTCCCAACCATTTAAATTTTTCTCTTACAAGTCTAACACTTTCGAAAAACCTATACAACGCCTACCCGGAACAATATATAAAGCTAAACAAACCGTTCACTGGGTACTTATCCGTACGAAAATCCCTATTGATTTACCTGTTTTTACAAGGAAATAAAATGTGAAAACAATATTTCTACATCCCATGGCCTTTCCCAACCATTTAAATTTTTCTCTTACAGGTCTAACACTTCTGAAAAACCAATACAAAGCCCACCCGGAACAATATATAAAGCTAAACGAACCGTTCACTGGGTACTTATCCGTACCAAAATCCCTATTGATTTACCTGTTTTTACAAGGAAATAAAAGGTGAAAACAATATTTCTACATCCAATGGCCTTTCCCAACCATTTAAATTTTTCTCTTACAGGTCTAACACGTCCGAAAAACCAATACAACGCCCACCCGGAACAATATATAAAGCTAAACGAACCGTTCACTGGGTACTCATAAGTACGAAAATCCCTATTGATTTACCTGTTTTTACAAGGAAATAAAATGTGAAAAAAATGTTTCTACATCCCATGGCCTTTCCCAACCATTTAAATTTTTCTCTTACAGGGCTAACACTTCCGAAAAACCAATACAACGCCCACCCGGAACACTATATAAAGCTAAACGAACCGTTCACTGGGTACTTATACGCACGAAAATCCCTATTGATTTACCTGTTTTTACAAGGAAATAAAATGTGAAAAAAATATTTCTACATCCCATGGCCTTTCCCAACCATTAAAATTTTTCTCTTACAGGTCTAACACTTCCGAAAAACCAATACAACACGCACCCGGAACAATATATAAAGCTAAACGAACCGTTCACTGGGTACTTATCCGTACGAAAATCCCTATTGATTTACCTGTTTTTACAGGGAAATAAAATGTGAAAAAAATATTTCTACATCCCATGGCCTTTCCCAACCATTTAAATTTTTCTCTTACAAGTCTAACACTTCCGAAAAACCAATACAACGCCTACCCGGAACAATATATAAAGCTAAACGAACCGTTCACTGGGTACTTATCCGTACGAAAATCCCTATTGATTTACCTGTTTTTACAAGGAAATAAAATGTGAAAACAATATTTCTACATCCCATGGCCTTTCCCAACCATTTAAATTTTTCTCTTACAGGTCTAACACTTCCGAAAAACCAATACAACGCCCACCCGGAACAATATATAAAGCTAAACGAACCGTTCACTGGGTACTTATCCGTACGAAAATCCCTATTGATTTACCTGTTTTTACAAGGAAATAAAAGGTGAAAACAATATTTCTACATCCAATGGCCTTTCCCAACCATTTAAATTTTTCTCTTACAGGTCTAACACTTCCGAAAAACCAATACAACGCCCACCCGGAACAATATATAAAGCTAAACGAACCGTTCACTGGGTACTTATCCGTACTAAAATCCCTATTGATTTACCTGTTTTTACAAGGATATAAAATGTGAAAAAAATATTTCTACATCCCATGGCCTTTCCCAACCATTTAAATTTTTCTCTTACAAGTCTAACACTTCCGAAAAACCAATACAACGCCCATCCGGAACAATATATAAAGCTAAACGCACCGTTCACTGGGTACTTATATGCACGAAAATCCCTATTGATTTACCTGTTTTTACAAGGAAATAAAATGTGAAAAAAATATTTCTACATCCCATGGCCTTTCCTAACCATTTAAATTTTTCTCTTACAGGGCTAACACTTCCGAAAAACCAATACAACGTGCACCCGGACCAATATATTAAGCTAAACGAACCGTTCACTGGGTACTTATACGTACGAAAATCCCTATTGATTTACCTGTTTTTACAGGGAAATAAAATGTGAAAAAAATATTTCTACATCCCATGGCCTTTCCCAACCATTTAAATTTTTCTCTTATAGGTCTAACACTTCGGAAAACCAATACAACGCCCACCCGGAACAATATATAAAGCTAAACGAACCGTTCACTGGGTACTCATCCGTACGAAAATCCCTATTGATTTCCCTGTTTTTACAAGGAAAAAAATGTGAAAAAAATATTTCTACATCCCATGGCCTTTCCCAACCATTTAAATTTTTCTCTTATAGGTCTAACACTTCCGAAAAACCAATACAACGCCCACCCGGAACAATATATAAAGCTAAACGAACCGTTCACTGGGTACTTATCCGTACGAAAATCCCTATTGATTTACCTGTTTTTCCAAGGAAATAAAATGTGAAAAAAATATTTCTACATCCCATGGCCTTTCCCAACCATTTAAATTTTTCTCTTACAGGGCTAACACGTCCGAAAAACCAATACAACGCCCATCCGGAACAATATATAAAGCTAAACGCACCGTTCACTGGGTACTTATATGTACGAAAATCCCTATTGATTTACCTGTTTTTCCAAGGAAATAAAATGTGAAAAAAATATTTCTACATCCCATGGCCTTTCCCAACCATTTAAATTTTTCTCTTATAGGTCTAACACTTCGGAAAACCAATACAACACCCATCCGGAACAATATATAAAGCTAAACGCACCGTTCACTGGGTACTTATATGTACGAAAATCCCTATTGATTTACCTGTTTTTACAAGGAAATAAAATGTGAAAAAAATATTTCTACATCCCATGGCCTTTCCCAACCATTTAAATTTTTCTCTTACAGGGCTAACACTTCCGAAAAACCAATACAACGTCCACCCGGACCAATATATTAAGCTAAACGAACCGTTCACTGGGTACTTATCCGTACGAAAATCCCTATTGATTTACCTGTTTTTACAAGGAAATAAAATGTGAAAAAAATATTTCTACATCCCATGGCCCTTCCCAACCATTTAAATTTTTCTCTTACAGGTCTAACACGTCCGAAAAACTAATACAACGCCCATCCGGAACAATATATAAAGCTAAACGAACCGTTCACTGGGTACTTATCCGTACGAAAATCCCTATTGATTTACCTGTTTTTACAAGGAAATAAAAGGTGAAAACAATATTTCTACATCCCATGGCCTTTCCCAACCATTTAAATTTTTCTCTTACAGGTCTAACACTTCTGAAAAACCAATACAACGCCCACCCGGAACAACATATAAAGCTAAACGAACCGTTCACTGGGTACTTATCCGTACGAAAATCCCTATTGATTTACCTGTTTTTACAGGGAAATAAAATGTGAAAAAAATATTTCTACATCCCATGGCCTTTCCCAACCATTTAAATTTTTCTCTTACAAGTCTAACACTTCCGAAAAACCTATACAACGCCTACCCGGAACAATATATAAAGCTAAACGAACCGTTCACTGGGTACTTATCCGTACGAAAATCCCTATTGATTTACCTGTTTTTACAAGGAAATAAAATGTGAAAACAATATTTCTACATCCCATGGCCTTTCCCAACCATTTAAATTTTTCTCTTACAGGTCTAACACTTCTGAAAAACCAATACAACGCCCACCCGGAACAATATATAAAGCTAAACGAACCGTTCACTGGGTACTTATCCGTACGAAAATCCCTATTGATTTACCTGTTTTTACAAGGAAATAAAAGGTGAAAACAATATTTCTACATCCAATGGCCTTTCCAAACCATTTAAATTTTTCTCTTACAGGTCTAACACTTCCGAAAAACCAATACAACGCCCACCCGGAACAATATATAAAGCTAAACGAACCGTTCACTGGGTACTCATACGTACGAAAATCCCTATTGATTTACCTGTTTTTACAAGGAAATAAAATGTGAAAAAAATGTTTCTACATCCCATGGCCTTTCCCAACCATTTAAATTTTTCTCTTACAGGGCTAACACTTCCGAAAAACCAATACAACGCCCACCCGGAACACTATATAAAGCTAAACGAACCGTTCACTGGGTACTTATACGCACGAAAATCCCTATTGATGTACCTGTTTTTACAGGGAAATAAAATGTGAAAAAAATATTTCTACATCCCATGGCCTTTCCCAACCATTTAAATTTTTCTCTTACAAGTCTAACACTTCCGAAAAACCTATACAACGCCTACCCGGAACAATATATAAAGCTAAACGAACCGTTCACTGGGTACTTATCCGTACGAAAATCCCTATTGATTTACCTGTTTTTACAAGGAAATAAAATGTGAAAACAATATTTCTACATCCCATGGCCTTTCCCAACCATTTAAATTTTTCTCTTACAGGTCTAACACTTCCGAAAAACCAATACAACGCCCACCCGGAACAATATATAAAGCTAAACGAACCGTTCACTGGGTACTCATACGTACGAAAATCCCTATTGATTTACCTGTTTTTACAAGGAAATAAAATGTGAAAAAAATGTTTCTACATCCCATGGCCTTTCCCAACCATTTAAATTTTTCTCTTACAGGGCTAACACTTCCGAAAAACCAATACAACGCCCACCCGGAACACTATATAAAGCTAAACGAACCGTTCACTGGGTACTTATACGCACGAAAATCCCTATTGATGTACCTGTTTTTACAGGGAAATAAAATGTGAAAAAAATATTTCTACATCCCATGGCCTTTCCCAACCATTTAAATTTTTCTCTTACAAGTCTAACACTTCCGAAAAACCTATACAACGCCTACCCGGAACAATATATAAAGCTAAACGAACCGTTCACTGGGTACTTATCCGTACGAAAATCCCTATTGATTTACCTGTTTTTACAAGGAAATAAAATGTGAAAACAATATTTCTACATCCCATGGCCTTTCCCAACCATTTAAATTTTTCTCTTACAGGTCTAACACTTCCGAAAAACCAATACAACGCCCACCCGGAACAATATATAAAGCTAAACGAACCGTTCACTGGGTACTTATCCGTACGAAAATCCCTATTGATTTACTTGTTTTTACAAGGAAATAAAAGGTGAAAACAATATTTCTACATCCAATGGCCTTTCCCAACCATTTAAATTTTTCTCTTACAGGTCTAACACTTCCGAAAAACCAATACAACGCCCACCCGGAACAATATATAAAGCTAAACGAACCGTTCACTGGGTACTTATCCGTACTAAAATCCCTATTGATTTACCTGTTTTTACAAGGATATAAAATGTGAAAAAAATATTTCTACATCCCATGGCCTTTCCCAACCATTTAAATTTTTCTCTTACAAGTCTAACACTTCCGAAAAACCTATACAACGCCTACCCGGAACAATATATAAACCTAAACGAACCGTTCACTGGGTACTTATCCGTACGAAAATCCCTATTGATTTACCTGTTTTTACAAGGAAATAAAAGGTGAAAACAATATTTCTACATCCCATGGCCTTTCCCAACCATTTAAATTTTTCTCTTACAGGTCTAACACTTCTGAAAAACCAATACAACGCCCACCCGGAACAATATATAAAGCTAAACGAACCGTTCACTGGGTACTTATCCGTACGAAAATCCCTATTGATTTACCTGTTTTTACAAGGAAATAAAAGGTGAAAACAATATTTCTACATCCAATGGCCTTTCCAAACCATTTAAATTTTTCTCTTACAGGTCTAACACTTCCGAAAAACCAATACAACGCCCACCCGGAACAATATATAAAGCTAAACGAACCGTTCACTGGGAACTCATACGTACGAAAATCCCTATTGATTTACCTGTTTTTACAAGGAAATAAAATGTGAAAAAAATGTTTCTACATCCCATGGCCTTTCCCAACCATTTAAATTTTTCTCTTACAGGGCTAACACTTCCGAAAAACCAATACAACGCCCACCCGGAACACTATATAAAGCTAAACGAACCGTTCACTGGGTACTTATACGCACGAAAATCCCTATTGATGTACCTGTTTTTACAGGGAAATAAAATGTGAAAAAAATATTTCTACATCCCATGGCCTTTCCCAACCATTTAAATTTTTCTCTTACAAGTCTAACACTTCCGAAAAACCTATACAACGCCTACCCGGAACAATATATAAAGCTAAACGAACCGTTCACTGGGTACTTATCCGTACGAAAATCCCTATTGATTTACCTGTTTTTACAAGGAAATAAAATGTGAAAACAATATTTCTACATCCCATGGCCTTTCCCAACCATTTAAATTTTTCTCTTACAGGTCTAACACTTCCGAAAAACCAATACAACGCCCACCCGGAACAATATATAAAGCTAAACGAACCGTTCACTGGGTACTTATCCGTACGAAAATCCCTATTGATTTACTTGTTTTTACAAGGAAATAAAAGGTGAAAACAATATTTCTACATCCAATGGCCTTTCCCAACCATTTAAATTTTTCTCTTACAGGTCTAACACTTCCGAAAAACCAATACAACGCCCACCCGGAACAATATATAAAGCTAAACGAACCGTTCACTGGGTACTTATCCGTACTAAAATCCCTATTGATTTACCTGTTTTTACAAGGATATAAAATGTGAAAAAAATATTTCTACATCCCATGGCCTTTCCCAACCATTTAAATTTTTCTCTTACAAGTCTAACACTTCCGAAAAACCAATACAACGCCCATCCGGAACAATATATAAAGCTAAACGCACCGTTCACTGGGTACTTATATGTATGAAAATCCCTATTGATTTACCTGTTTTTACAAGGAAATAAAATGTGAAAAAAATATTTCTACATCCCATGGCCTTTCCCAACCATTTAAATTTTTCTCTTACAGGGCTAACACTTCCGAAAAACCAATACAACGTCCACCCGGACCAATATATTAAGCTAAACGAACCGTTCACTGGGTACTTATAAGTACGAAAATCCCTATTGATTTACCTGTTTTTACAGGGAAATAAAATGTGAAAAAAATATTTCTACATCCCATGGCCTTTCCCAACCATTTAAATTTTTCTCTTAAAGGTCTAACACTTCGGAAAACCAATACAACGCCCATCCGGAACAATATATAAAGCTGAACGCACCGTTCACTGGGTACTTATATGTACGAAAATCCCTATTGATTTACCTGTTTTTACAAGTTAATAAAATGTGAAAAAAATATTTCTACATCCCATGGCCTTTCCCAACCATTTAAATTTTTCTCTTACAGGGCTAACACTTCCGAAAAACCAATACAACGTCCACCCGGACCAATATATTAAGCTAAACGAACCGTTCACTGGTTACTTATCCGTACAAAAATCCCTATTGATTTACCTGTTTTTACAAGGAAATAAAATGTGAAAAAAATATTTCTACATCCCATGGCCCTTCCCAACCATTTAAATTTTTCTCTTACAGGTCTAACACGTCCGAAAAACTAATACAACGCCCATCCGGAACAATATATAAAGCTAAACGCACCGTTCACTGGGTACTTATCCGTACGAAAATCTCTATTGATTTACCTGTTTTTACAAGGAAATAATATGTGAAAACAATATTTCTACATCCCATGGCCTTTCCCAACCATTTAAATTTTTCTCTTACAGGTCTAACACTTCCGAAAAACCAATACAACGCCCACCCAGAACAATATAAAAAGCTAAACGAACAGTTCACTGGGTATTTATCCATACGAAAATCCCTATTGATTTACCTGTTTTTACAAGGAAATAAAATGTGAAAACAATATTTCTACATCCCATGGCCTTTCCCAACCATTTAAATTTTTCTCTTACAAGTCTAACACTTCCGAAAAACCAATACAACGCCCACCCGGAACAATATATAAAGCTAAACGAACCGTTCACTGGGTACTTATCCGTACGAAAATCCCTATTGATTTACCTGTTTTTACAAGGAAATAAAATGTGAAAAAAACATTTCTACATCCCATGGCCTTTCCCAACCATTTAAATTTTTCTCTTACAAGTCTAACACTTCCGAAAAACCAATACAACGCCCACCCGGAACAATATATAAAGCTAAACGAACCGTTCACTCGGTACTCATACGTACAAAAATCCCTATTGATTTACCTGTTTTTACAAGGAAATAAAATGTGAAAAAAATATTTCTACATCCCATGGCCTTTCCCAACCATTTAAATTTTTCTCTTACATGTCTAACACTTCCGAAAAACCAATACAACGCCCACCCGGAACAATATATAAAGCTAAACGAACCGTTCACTGGGTACTCATACGTACGAAAATCCCTATTGATTTACCTGTTTTTACAAGGAAATAAAATGTGAAAAAAATATTTCTACATCCCATGTCCTTTCCCAACCATTAAAATTTTTCTCTTACAGGTCTAACACTTCCGAAAAACCAATACAACACGCACCCGGAACAATATATAAAGCTAAACGAACCGTTCACTGGGTACTTATCCGTACGAAAATCCCTATTGATTTACCTGTTTTTACAGGGAAATAAAATGTGAAAAAAATATTTCTACATCCCATGGCCTTTCCCAACCATTTAAATTTTTCTCTTACAAGTCTAACACTTTCGAAAAACCAATACAACGCCTACCCGGAACAATATATAAAGCTAAACGAACCGTTCACTGGGTACTTATCCGTACGAAAATCCCTATTGATTTACCTGTTTTTACAAGGAAATAAAATGTGAAAACAATATTTCTACATCCCATAGCCTTTCCCAACCATTTAAATTTTTCTCTTACAGGTCTAACACTTCTGAAAAACCAATACAACGCCCACCCGGAACAATATATAAAGCTAAACGAACCGTTCACTGGGTACTTATCCGTACGAAAATCCCTATTGATTTACCTGTTTTTACAAGGAAATAAAAGGTGAAAACAATATTTCTACATCCAATGGCCTTTCCCAACCATTTAAATTTTTCTCTTACAGGTCTAACACTTCCGAAAAACCAATACAACGCCCACCCGGAACAATATATAAAGCTAAACGAACCGTTCACTGGGTACTCATAAGTACGAAAATCCCTATTGATTTACCTGTTTTTACAAGGAAATAAAATGTGAAAAAAATGTTTCTACATCCCATGGCCTTTCCCAACCATTTAAATTTTTCTCTTACAGGGCTAACACTTCCGAAAAACCAATACAACGCCCACCCGGAACACTATATAAAGCTAAACGAACCGTTCACTGGGTACTTATACGCACGAAAATCCCTATTGATTTACCTGTTTTTACAAGGAAATAAAATGTGAAAAAAATATTTCTACATCCCATGGCCTTTCCCAACCATTAAAATTTTTCTCTTACAGGTCTAACACTTCCGAAAAACCAATACAACACGCACCCGGAACAATATATAAAGCTAAACGAACCGTTCACTGGGTACTTATCCGTACGAAAATCCCTATTGATTTACCTGTTTTTACAGGGAAATAAAATGTGAAAAAAATATTTCTACATCCCATGGCCTTTCCCAACCATTTAAATTTTTCTCTTACAAGTCTAACACTTCCGAAAAACCAATACAACGCCTACCCGGAACAATATATAAAGCTAAACGAACCGTTCACTGGGTACTTATCCGTACGAAAATCCCTATTGATTTACCTGTTTTTACAAGGAAATAAAATGTGAAAACAATATTTCTACATCCCATGGCCTTTCCCAACCATTTAAATTTTTCTCTTACAGGTCTAACACTTCCGAAAAACTAATACAACGCCCACCCGGAACAATATATAAAGCTAAACGAACCGTTCACTGGGTACTTATCCGTACGAAAATCCCTATTGATTTACCTCTTTTTACAAGGAAATAAAAGGTGAAAACAATATTTCTACATCCAATGGCCTTTCCCAACCATTTAAATTTTTCTCTTACAGGTCTAACACTTCCGAAAAACCAATACAACGCCCACCCGGAACAATATATAAAGCTAAACGAACCGTTCACTGGGTACTTATCCGTACTAAAATCCCTATTGATTTACCTGTTTTTACAAGGATATAAAATGTGAAAAAAATATTTCTACATCCCATGGCCTTTCCCAACCATTTAAATTTTTCTCTTACAAGTCTAACACTTCCGAAAAACCAATACAACGCCCATCCGGAACAATATATAAAGCTAAACGCACCGTTCACTGGGTACTTATATGCACGAAAATCCCTATTGATTTACCTGTTTTTACAAGGAAATAAAATGTGAAAAAAATATTTCTACATCCCATGGCCTTTCCCAACCATTTAAATTTTTCTCTTACAGGGCTAACACTTCCGAAAAACCAATACAACGTGCACCCGGACCAATATATTAAGCTAAACGAACCGTTCACTGGGTACTTATACGTACGAAAATCCCTATTGATTTACCTGTTTTTACAGGGAAATAAAATGTGAAAAAAATATTTCTACATCCCATGGCCTTTCCCAACCATTTAAATTTTTCTCTTATAGGTCTAACACTTCGGAAAACCAATACAACGCCCACCCGGAACAATATAGAAAGCTAAACGAACCGTTCACTGGGTACTCATCCGTACGAAAATCCCTATTGATTTCCCTGTTTTTACAAGGAAAAAAATGTGAAAAAAATATTTCTACATCCCATGGCCTTTCCCAACCATTTAAATTTTTCTCTTATAGGTCTAACACTTCCGAAAAACCAATACAACGCCCACCCGGAACAATATATAAAGCTAAACGAACCGTTCACTGGGTACTTATCCGTACGAAAATCCCTATTGATTTACCTGTTTTTCCAAGGAAATAAAATGTGAAAAAAATATTTCTACATCCCATGGCCTTTCCCAACCATTTAAATTTTTCTCTTACAGGGCTAACACGTCCGAAAAACCAATACAACGCCCATCCGGAACAATATATAAAGCTAAACGCACCGTTCACTGGGTACTTATATGTACGAAAATCCCTATTGATTTACCTGTTTTTCCAAGGAAATAAAATGTGAAAAAAATATTTCTACATCCCATGGCCTTTCCCAACCATTTAAATTTTTCTCTTACAAGTCTAACACTTCCGAAAAACCAAAACAACGCCCAACCGGAACAATATATAAAGCTAAACGAACCGTTCACTGGGTACTTATCCGTACGAAAATCCCTATTGATTTACCTGTTTTTACAGGGAAATAAAATGTGAAAAAAATACTTCTACATCCCATGGCCTTTCCCAACCATTTAAATTTTTCTCTTACAAGTCTAACACTTCCGAAAAACCAAAACAACGCCCAACCGGAACAATATATAAAGCTAAACGAACCGTTCACTGGGTACTTATCCGTACGAAAATCCCTATAGATTTACCTGTTTTTACAAGGAAATAAAATGTGAAAACAATATTTCTACATCCCATGGCCTTTCCCAACCATTTAAATTTTTCTCTTACAAGTCTAACACTTCCGAAAAACCAATACAACGCCCACCCGGAACAATATATAAAGCTAAACGAACCGTTCACTGGGTACTTATCCGTACGAAAATCCCTATTGATTTACCTGTTTTTACAAGGAAATAAAATGTGAAAAAAACATTTCTACATCCCATGGCCTTTCCCAACCATTTAAATTTTTCTCTTACAGGGCTAACACTTCCGAAAAACCAATACAACGCCCACCCGGAACAATATATAAAGCTAAACGAACCGTTCACTGGGTACTCATACGTACGAAAATCCCTATTGATTTACCTGTTTTTACAAGGAAATAAAATGTGAAAAAAATATTTCTACATCCCATGTCCTTTCCCAACCATTAAAATTTTTCTCTTACAGGTCTAACACTTCCGAAAAACCAATACAACACGCACCCGGAACAATATATAAAGCTAAACGAACCGTTCACTGGGTACTTATCCGTACGAAAATCCCTATTGATTTACCTGTTTTTACAAGGAAATAAAATGTGAAAAAAACATTTCTACATCCCATGGCCTTTCCCAACCATTTAAATTTTTCTCTTACAAGTCTAACACTTCCGAAAAACCAATACAACGCCCACCCGGAACAATATATAAAGCGAAACGAACCGTTCACTCGGTACTCATACGTATGAAAATCCCTATTGATTTACCTGTTTTTACAAGGAAATAAAATGTGAAAAAAATATTTCTACATCCCATGGCCTTTCCCAACCATTTAAATTTTTCTCTTACATGTCTAACACTTCCGAAAAACCAATACAATGCCCACCCGGAACAATATATAAAGCTAAACGAACCGTTCACTGGGTACTCATACGTACGAAAATCCCTATTGATTTACCTGTTTTTACAAGGAAATAAAATGTGAAAAAAATGTTTCTACATCCCATGGCCTTTCCCAACCATTTAAATTTTTCTCTTACAGGGCTAACACTTCCGAAAAACCAATACAACGCCCACCCGGAACACTATATAAAGCTAAACGAACCGTTCACTGGGTACTCATACGTACGAAAATCCCTATTGATTTACCTGTTTTTACAAGGAAATAAAATGTGAAAAAAATATTTCTACATCCCATGTCCTTTCCCAACCATTAAAATTTTTCTCTTACAGGTCTAACACTTCCGAAAAACCAATACAACACGCACCCGGAACAATATATAAAGCTAAACGAACCGTTCACTGGGTACTTATCCGTACGAAAATCCCTATTGATTTACCTGTTTTTACAGGGAAATAAAATGTGAAAAAAATATTTCTACATCCCATGGCCTTTCCCAACCATTTAAATTTTTCTCTTACAAGTCTAACACTTTCGAAAAACCTATACAACGCCTACCCGGAACAATATATAAAGCTAAACGAACCGTTCACTGGGTACTTATCCGTACTTAAATCCCTATTGATTTACCTGTTTTTACAAGGAAATAAAATGTGAAAACAATATTTCTACATCCCATGGCCTTTCCCAACCATTTAAATTTTTCTCTTACAGGTCTAACACTTCTGAAAAACCAATACAACGCCCACCCGGAACAATATATAAAGCTAAACGAACCGTTCACTGGGTACTTATCCGTACGAAAATCCCTATTGATTTACCTGTTTTTACAAGGAAATAAAAGGTGAAAACAATATTTCTACATCCAATGGCCTTTCCCAACCATTTAAATTTTTCTCTTACAGGTCTAACACTTCCGAAAAACCAATACAACGCCCACCCGGAACAATATATAAAGCTAAACGAACCGTTCACTGGGTACTCATAAGTACGAAAATCCCTATTGATTTACCTGTTTTTACAAGGAAATAAAATGTGAAAAAAATGTTTCTACATCCCATGGCCTTTCCCAACCATTTAAATTTTTCTCTTACAGGGCTAACACTTCCGAAAAACCAATACAACGCCCACCCGGAACACTATATAAAGCTAAACGAACCGTTCACTGGGTACTTATACGCACGAAAATCCCTATTGATTTACCTGTTTTTACAAGGAAATAAAATGTGAAAAAAATATTTCTACATCCCATGGCCTTTCCCAACCATTAAAATTTTTCTCTTACAGGTCTAACACTTCCGAAAAACCAATACAACACGCACCCGGAACAATATATAAAGCTAAACGAACCGTTCACTGGGTACTTATCCGTACGAAAATCCCTATTGATTTACCTGTTTTTACAGGGAAATAAAATGTGAAAAAAATACTTCTACATCCCATGGCCTTTCCCAACCATTTAAATTTTTCTCTTACAAGTCTAACTTCCGATAAACCAATACAACGCCTACCCGGAACAATATATAAAGCTAAACGAACCGTTCACTGGGTACTTATCCGTACGAAAATCCCTATTGATTTACCTGTTTTTACAAGGAAATAAAATGTGAAAACAATATTTCTACATCCCATGGCCTTTCCCAACCATTTAAATTTTTCTCTTACAGGTCTAACACTTCCGAAAAACCAATACAACGCCCACCCGGAACAATATATAAAGCTAAACGAACCGTTCACTGGGTACTTATCCGTACGAAAATCCCTATTGATTTACCTGTTTTTACAAGGAAATAAAAGGTGAAAACAATATTTCTACATCCAATGGCCTTTCCCAACCATTTAAATTTTTCTCTTACAGGTCTAACACTTCCGAAAAACCAATACAACGCCCACCCGGAACAATATATAAAGCTAAACGAACCGTTCACTGGGTACTTATCCGTACTAAAATCCCTATTGATTTACCTGTTTTTACAAGGATATAAAATGTGAAAAAAATATTTCTACATCCCATGGCCTTTCCCAACCATTTAAATTTTTCTCTTACAAGTCTAACACTTCCGAAAAACCAATACAACGCCCATCCGGAACAATATATAAAGCTAAACGCACCGTTCACTGGGTACTTATATGTACGAAAATCCCTATTGATTTACCTGTTTTTACAAGGAAATAAAATGTGAAAAAAATATTTCTACATCCCATGGCCTTTCCCAACCATTTAAATTTTTCTCTTACAGGGCTAACACTTCCGAAAAACCAATACAACGTGCACCCGGACCAATATATTAAGCTAAACGAACCGTTCACTGGGTACTTATACGTACGAAAATCCCTATTGATTTACCTGTTTTTACAGGGAAATAAAATGTGAAAAAAATATTTCTACATCCCATGGCCTTTCCCAACCATTTAAATTTTTCTCTTATAGGTCTAACACTTCGGAAAACCAATACAACGCCCACCCGGAACAATATATAAAGCTAAACGAACCGTTCACTGGGTACTCATCCGTACGAAAATCCCTATTGATTTCCCTGTTTTTACAAGGAAAGAAATGTGAAAAAAATATTTCTACATCCCATGGCCTTTCCCAACCATTTAAATTTTTCTCTTATAGGTCTAACACTTCCGAAAAACCAATACAACGCCCACCCGGAACAATATATAAAGCTAAACGAACCGTTCACTGGGTACTTATCCGTACGAAAATCCCTATTGATTTACCTGTTTTTCCAAGGAAATAAAATGTGAAAAAAATATTTCTACATCCCATGGCCTTTCCCAACCATTTAAATTTTTCTCTTACAGGGCTAACACGTCCGAAAAACCAATACAACGCCCATCCGGAACAATATATAAAGCTAAACGCACCGTTCACTGGGTACTTATATGTACGAAAATCCCTATTGATTTACCTGTTTTTCCAAGGAAATAAAATGTGAAAAAAATATTTCTACATCCCATGGCCTTTCCCAACCATTTAAATTTTTCTCTTACAAGTCTAACACTTCTGAAAAACCAAAACAACGCCCAACCGGAACAATATATAAAGCTAAACGAACCGTTCACTGGGTACTTATCCGTACGAAAATCCCTATAGATTTACCTGTTTTTACAAGGAAATAAAATGTGAAAAAAATATTTCTACATCTCATGGCCTTTCCCAACCATTTAAATTTTTCTCTTACAGGTCTAACACTTCCGAAAAACCAATACAACGCTCACCCGGAACAATATATAAAGCTAAACGAACCGTTCACTGGGTACTCATACGTACGAAAATCCCTATTGATTTACCTGTTTTTACAAGAAAATAAAATGTGAAAAAAATGTTTCTACATCCCATGGCCCTTCCCAACCATTTAAATTTTTCTCTTACAGGTCTAACACGTCCGAAATACCAATACAACGCCCATCCGGAACAATATATAAAGCTAAACGCACCGTTCACTGGGTACTTATATGTACGAAAATCCCTATTGATTTACCTGTTTTTACAAAGAAATAAAATGTGAAAAAAATATTTCTACATCCCATGGCCTTTCCCAACCATTTAAATTTTTCTCTTACAAGTCTAACACTTCCGAAAAACCAATACAACGCCCACTCGGAACAATATATAAAGCTAAACGAACCGTTCACTCGGTACTCATACGTACGAAAATCCCTATTGATTTACCTGTTTTTACAAGGAAATAAAATGTGAAAAAAATATTTCTACATCCCATGGCCTTTCCCAACCATTTAAATTTTTCTCTTACATGTCTAACACTTCTGAAAAACCAATACAATGCCCACCCGGAACAATATATAAAGCTAAACGAACCGTTCACTGGGTACTCATACGTACGAAAATCCCTATTGATTTACCTGTTTTTACAAGGAAATAAAATGTGAAAAAAATGTTTCTACATCCCATGGCCTTTCCCAACCATTTAAATTTTTCTCTTACAGGGCTAACACTTCCGAAAAACCAATACAACGCCCACCCGGAACACTATATAAAGCTAAACGAACCGTTCACTGGGTACTCATACGTACGAAAATCCCTATTGATTTACCTGTTTTTACAAGGAAATAAAATGTGAAAAAAATATTTCTACATCCCATGTCCTTTCCCAACCATTAAAATTTTTCTCTTACAGGTCTAACACTTCCGAAAAACCAATACAACACGCACCCGGAACAATATATAAAGCTAAACGAACCGTTCACTGGGTACTTATCCGTACGAAAATCCCTATTGATTTACCTGTTTTTACAGGGAAATAAAATGTGAAAAAAATATTTCTACATCCCATGGCCTTTCCCAACCATTTAAATTTTTCTCTTACAAGTCTAACACTTTCGAAAAACCTATACAACGCCTACCCGGAACAATATATAAAGCTAAACGAACCGTTCACTGGGTACTTATCCGTACGAAAATCCCTATTGATTTACCTGTTTTTACAAGGAAATAAAATGTGAAAACAATATTTCTACATCCCATGGCCTTTCCCAACCATTTAAATTTTTCTCTTACAGGTCTAACACTTCTGAAAAACCAATACAACGCCCACCCGGAACAATATATAAAGCTAAACGAACCGTTCACTGGGTACTTATCCGTACGAAAATCCCTATTGATTGACCTGTTTTTACAAGGAAATAAAAGGTGAAAACAATATTTCTACATCCAATGGCCTTTCCCAACCATTTAAATTTTTCTCTTACAGGTCTAACACTTCCGAAAAACCAATACAACGCCCACCCGGAACAATATATAAAGCTAAACGAACCGTTCACTGGGTACTCATAAGTACGAAAATCCCTATTGATTTACCTGTTTTTACAAGGAAATAAAATGTGAAAAAAATGTTTCTACATCCCATGGCCTTTCCCAACCATTTAAATTTTTCTCTTACAGGGCTAACACTTCCGAAAAACCAATACAACGCCCACCCGGAACACTATATAAAGCTAAACGAACCGTTCACTGGGTACTTATACGCACGAAAATCCCTATTGATTTACCTGTTTTTACAAGGAAATAAAATGTGAAAAAAATATTTCTACATCCCATGGCCTTTCCCAACCATTAAAATTTTTCTCTTACAGGTCTAACACTTCCGAAAAACCAATACAACACGCACCCGGAACAATATATAAAGCTAAACGAACCGTTCACTGGGTACTTATCCGTACGGAAATCCCTATTGATTTACCTGTTTTTACAGGGAAATAAAATGTGAAAAAAATACTTCTACATCCCATGGCCTTTCCCAACCATTTAAATTTTTCTCTTACAAGTCTAACTTCCGAAAAACCAATACAACGCCTACCCGGAACAATATATAAAGCTAAACGAACCGTTCACTGGGTACTTATCCGTACGAAAATCCCTATTGATTTACCTGTTTTTACAAGGAAATAAAATGTGAAAACAATATTTCTACATCCCATGGCCTTTCCCAACCATTTAAATTTTTCTCTTACAGGTCTAACACTTCTGAAAAACCAATACAACGCCCACCCGGAACAATATATAAAGCTAAACGAACCGTTCACTGGGTACTTATCCGTACGAAAATCCCTATTGATTTACCTGTTTTTACAAGGAAATAAAAGGTGAAAACAATATTTCTACATCCAATGGCCTTTCCCAACCATTTAAATTTTTCTCTTACAGGTCTAACACTTCCGAAAAACCAATACAACGCCCACCCGGAACAATATATAAAGCTAAACGAACCGTTCACTGGGTACTCATAAGTACGAAAATCCCTATTGATTTACCTGTTTTTACAAGGAAATAAAATGTGAAAAAAATGTTTCTACATCCCATGGCCTTTCCCAACCATTTAAATTTTTCTCTTACAGGGCTAACACTTCCGAAAAACCAATACAACGCCCACCCGGAACACTATATAAAGCTAAACGAACCGTTCACTGGGTACTTATACGCACGAAAATCCCTATTGATTTACCTGTTTTTACAAGGAAATAAAATGTGAAAAAAATATTTCTACATCCCATGGCCTTTCCCAACCATTAAAATTTTTCTCTTACAGGTCTAACACTTCCGAAAAACCAATACAACACGCACCCGGAACAATATATAAAGCTAAACGAACCGTTCACTGGGTACTTATCCGTACGGAAATCCCTATTGATTTACCTGTTTTTACAGGGAAATAAAATGTGAAAAAAATACTTCTACATCCCATGGCCTTTCCCAACCATTTAAATTTTTCTCTTACAAGTCTAACTTCCGAAAAACCAATACAACGCCTACCCGGAACAATATATAAAGCTAAACGAACCGTTCACTGGGTACTTATCCGTACGAAAATCCCTATTGATTTACCTGTTTTTACAAGGAAATAAAATGTGAAAACAATATTTCTACATCCCATGGCCTTTCCCAACCATTTAAATTTTTCTCTTACAGGTCTAACACTTCCGAAAAACCAATACAACGCCCACCCGGAACAATATATAAAGCTAAACGAACCGTTCACTGGGTACTTATCCGTACGAAAATCCCTATTGATTTACCTGTTTTTACAAGGAAATAAAAGGTGAAAACAATATTTCTACATCCAATGGCCTTTCCCAACCATTTAAATTTTTCTCTTACAGGTCTAACACTTCCGAAAAACCAATACAACGCCCACCCGGAACAATATATAAAGCTAAACGAACCGTTCACTGGGTACTTATCCGTACTAAAATCCCTATTGATTTACCTGTTTTTACAAGGATATAAAATGTGAAAAAAATATTTCTACATCCCATGGCCTTTCCCAACCATTTAAATTTTTCTCTTACAAGTCTAACACTTCCGAAAAACCAATACAACGCCCATCCGGAACAATATATAAAGCTAAACGCACCGTTCACTGGGTACTTATATGCACGAAAATCCCTATTGATTTACCTGTTTTTACAAGGAAATAAAATGTGAAAAAAATATTTCTACATCCCATGGCCTTTCCCAACCATTTAAATTTTTCTCTTACAGGGCTAACACTTCCGAAAAACCAATACAACGTGCACCCGGACCAATATATTAAGCTAAACGAACCGTTCACTGGGTACTTATACGTACGAAAATCCCTATTGATTTACCTGTTTTTACAGGGAAATAAAATGTGAAAAAAATATTTCTACATCCCATGGCCTTTCCCAACCATTTAAATTTTTCTCTTATAGGTCTAACACTTCGGAAAACCAATACAACGCCCACCCGGAACAATATATAAAGCTAAACGAACCGTTCACTGGGTACTCATCCGTACGAAAATCCCTATTGATTTCCCTGTTTTTACAAGGAAAAAAATGTGAAAAAAATATTTCTACATCCCATGGCCTTTCCCAACCATTTAAATTTTTCTCTTATAGGTCTAACACTTCCGAAAAACCAATACAACGCCCACCCGGAACAATATATAAAGCTAAACGAACCGTTCACTGGGTACTTATCCGTACGAAAATCCCTATTGATTTACCTGTTTTTCCAAGGAAATAAAATGTGAAAAAAATATTTCTACATCCCATGGCCTTTCCCAACCATTTAAATTTTTCTCTTACAGGGCTAACACGTCCGAAAAACCAATACAACGCCCATCCGGAACAATATATAAAGCTAAACGCACCGTTCACTGGGTACTTATATGTACGAAAATCCCTATTGATTTACCTGTTTTTCCAAGGAAATAAAATGTGAAAAAAATATTTCTACATCCCATGGCCTTTCCCAACCATTTAAATTTTTCTCTTACAAGTCTAACACTTCCGAAAAACCAAAACAACGCCCAACCGAAACAATATATAAAGCTAAACGAACCATTCACTGGGTACTTATCCGTACGAAAATCCCTATAGCTTTACCTGTTTTTACAAGGAAATAAAATGTGAAAAAAGTATTTCTACATCCCATGGCCTTTCCCAACCATTTAAATTTTTCTCTTACAGGTCTAACACTTCCGAAAAACCAATACAACGCTCACCCGGAACAATATATAAAGCTAAACGAACCGTTCACTGGGTACTCATACGTACGAAAATCCCTATTGATTTACCTGTTTTTACAAGAAAATAAAATGTGAAAAAAATGTTTCTACATCCCATGGCCCTTCCCAACCATTTAAATTTTTCTCTTACAGGTCTAACACGTCCGAAATACCAATACAACGCGCATCCGGAACAATATATAAAGCTAAACGCACCGTTCACTGGGTACTTATATGTACGAAAATCCCTATTGATTTACCTGTTTTTACAAAGAAATAAAATGTGAAAAAAATATTTCTACATCCCATGGCCTTTCCCAACCATTTAAATTTTTCTCTTACAGGTCTAACACTCTCGAAAAACCAATACAACGCCCACCCGGAACAATATATAAAGCTAAACGAACCGTTCACTGGGTACTCATACGTACGAAAATCCCTATTGATTTACCTGTTTTTACAAGGAAATAAAACGTGAAAAAAATGTTGCTACATCCCATGGCCTTTCCCAACCATTTAAATTTTTCTCTTACAGGGCTAACACTTCCGAAAAACCAATACAACACCCACCCGGAACAATATATAAAGCTAAACGAACCGTTCACTGGGTACTTATCCGTACGAAAATCCCTATTGATTTACCTGTTTTTCCAAGGAAATAAAATGTGAAAAAAATATTTCTACATCCCATGGCCTGTCCCAACCATTTAAATTTTTCTCTTACAGGGCTAACACGTCCGAAAAACCAATACAACGCCCATCCGGAACAATATATAAAGCTAAACGCACCGTTCACTGGGTACTTATATGTACGAAAATCCCTATTGATTTACCTGTTTTTCCAAGGAAATAAAATGTGAAAAAAATATTTCTACATCCCATGGCCTTTCCCAACCATTTAAATTTTTCTCTTACAAGTCTAACACTTCCGAAAAACCAAAACAACGCCCAACCGGAACAATATATAAAGCTAAACGAACCGTTCACTGGGTACTTATCCGTACGAAAATCCCTATAGATTTACCTGTTTTTACAAGGAAATAAAATGTGAAAAAAATGTTTCTACATCCCATGGCCTTTCCCAACCATTTAAATTTTTTTCTTACAGGTCTAACACTTCCGAAAAACCAATACAACGCCCACCCAGAACAATATATAAAGCTAAACGAACCGTTCACTGGGTACTTATCCGTACGAAAATCCCAACTGATTTACCTGTTTTTACAAGGAAATAAAATGTGAAAACAATATTTCTACATCCCATGGCCTTTCCCAACCATTTAAATTTTTCTCTTACAGGTCTAACACTTCCGAAAAACCAATACAACGCCTACCCAGAACAATATATAAAGCTAAACGAACCGTTCACTGGGTACTTATCCGTACGAAAATCCCTATTGATTTACCTGTTTTTACAAGGAAATAAAATGTGAAAAAAACATTTCTACATCCCATGGCCTTTCCCAACCATTTAAATTTTTCTCTTACAAGTCTAACACTTCCGAAAAACCAATACAACGCCCAACCGGAACAATATATAAAGCTAAACGAACCGTTCACTGGGTACTTATCCGTACGAAAATCCCTATAGATTTACCTGTGTTTAGAAGGAAATAAAATGTGAAAAAAATATTTCTACATCCCATGGCCTTTCCCAACCATTTAAATTTTTCTCTTACAGGTCTAACACTTCCGAAAAACCAATACAACGCCCACCCGGAACAATATATAAAGCTATACGAACCGTTCACTGGGTACTCATACGTACGAAAATCCCTATTGATTTACCTGTTTTTACAAGGAAATAAAATGTGAAAAAAATGTTTCTACATCCCATGGCCTTTCCCAACCATTTAAATTTTTCTCTTACAGGGCTAACACTTCCGAAAAACCAATACAACGCCCACCCGGAACACTATATAAAGCTAAACGAACCGTTCACTGGGTACTTATACGCACGAAAATCCCTATTGATTTACCTGTTTTTACAAGGAAATAAAATGTGAAAAAAATGTTTCTACATCCCATGGCCTTTCCCAACCATTTAAATTTTTCTCTTACATGGCTAACACTTCCGAAAAACCAATACAACGCCCACCCGGAACACTATATAAAGCTAAACGAACCGTTCACTGGGTACTTATACGCACGAAAATCCCTATTGATTTACCTGTTTTTACAGGGAAATAAAATGTGAAAAAAATATTTCTACATCCCATGGCCTTTCCCAACCATTTAAATTTTTCTCTTACAGGTCAAACACTTCCGAAAAACCAATACAACGCCCACCCGGAACAATATATAAAGCTAAACGAACCGTTCACTCGGTACTCATACGTACGAAAATCCCTATTGATTTACCTGTTTTTACAGGGAAATAAAAGGTGAAAACAATATTTCTACATCCAATGGCCTTTCCCAACCATTTAAATTTTTCTCTTACAGGTCTAACACTTCCGAAAAACCAATACAACGCCCACCCGGAACAATATATAAAGCTAAACGAACCGTTCACTGGGTACTTATCCGAACTAAAATCCCTATTGATTTACCTTTTTTTACAAGGAAATAAAATGTGAAAAAAATATTTCTACATCCCATGGCCTTTCCCAACCATTTAAATTTTTCTCTTACAAGTCTAACACTTCCGAAAAACCAATACAACGCCCATCCGGAACAATATATAAAGCTAAACGCACCGTTCACTGGGTACTTATATGCACGAAAATCCCTATTGATTTACCTGTTTTTACAAGGAAATAAAATGTGAAAAAAATATTTCTACATCCCATGGCCTTTCCCAACCATTTAAATTTTTCTCTTACAGGGCTAACACTTCCGAAAAACCAATACAACGTGCACCCGGACCAATATATTAAGCTAAACGAACCGTTCACTGGGTACTTATACGTACGAAAATCCCTATTGATTTACCTGTTTTTACAGGGAAATAAAATGTGAAAAAAATATTTCTACATCCCATGGCCTTTCCCAACCATTTAAATTTTTCTCTTATAGGTCTAACACTTCGGAAAACCAATACAACGCCCACCCGGAACAATATATAAAGCTAAACGCACCGTTCACTGGGTACTTATATGTACGAAAATCCCTATTGATTTACCTGTTTTTCCAAGGAAATAAAATGTGAAAAAAATATTTCTACATCCCATGGCCTTTCCCAACCATTTAAATTTTTCTCTTACAGGTCTAACACTTCCGAAAAACCAATACAACGCTCACCCGGAACAATATATAAAGCTAAACGAACCGTTCACTGGGTACTCATACGTACGAAAATCCCTATTGATTTACCTGTTTTTACAAGAAAATAAAATGTGAAAAAAATGTTTCTACATCCCATGGCCCTTCCCAACCATTTAAATTTTTCTCTTACAGGTCTAACACGTCCGAAATACCAATACAACGCCCATCCGGAACAATATATAAAGCTAAACGCACCGTTCACTGGGTACTTATATGTACGAAAATCCCTATTGATTTACCTGTTTTTACAATGAAATAAAATGTGAAAAAAATATTTCTACATCCCATGGCCTTTCCCAACCATTTAAATTTTTCTCTTACAGGTCTAACACTCTCGAAAAACCAATACAACGCCCACCCGGAACAATATATAAAGCTAAACGAACCGTTCACTGGGTACTCATACGTACGAAAATCCCTATTGATTTACCTGTTTTTACAAGGAAATAAAACGTGAAAAAAATGTTTCTACATCCCATGGCCTTTCCCAACCATTTAAATTTTTCTCTTACAGGGCTAACACTTCCGAAAAACCAATACAACACCCACCCGGAACAATATATAAAGCTAAACGAACCGTTCACTGGGTACTTATCCGTACGAAAATCCCTATTGATTTACCTGTTTTTCCAAGGAAATAAAATGTGAAAAAAATATTTCTACATCCCATGGCCTTTCCCAACCATTTAAATTTTTCTCTTACAGGGCTAACACGTCCGAAAAACCAATACAACGCCCATCCGGAACAATATATAAAGCTAAACGCACCGTTCACTGGGTACTTATATGTACGAAAATCCCTATTGATTTACCTGTTATTCCAAGGAAATAAAATGTGAAGAAAATATTTCTACATCCCATGGCCTTTCCCAACCATTTAAATTTTTCTCTTACAAGTCTAACACTTCCGAAAAACCAAAACAACGCCTACCCGGAACAATATATAAAGCTAAACGAACCGTTCACTGGGTACTTATCCGTACGAAAATCCCTATAGATTTACCTGTTTTTACAAGGAAATAAAATGTGAAAAAAATATTTCTACATCCCATGGCCTTTCCCAACCATTTAAATTTTTCTCTTACAGGTCTAACACTTCCGAAAAACCAATACAACGCTCACCCGGAACAATATATAAAGCTAAACGAACCGTTCACTGGGTACTCATACGTACGAAAATCCCTATTGATTTACCTGTTTTTACAAGAAAATAAAATGTGAAAAAAATGTTTCTACATCCCATGGCCCTTCCCAACCATTTAAATTTTTCTCTTACAGGTCTAACACGTCCGAAATACCAATACAACGCCCATCCGGAACAATATATAAAGCTAAACGCACCGTTCACTGGGTACTTATATGTACGAAAATCCCTATTGATTTACCTGTTTTTACAATGAAATAAAATGTGAAAAAAATATTTCTACATCCCATGGCCTTTCCCAACCATTTAAATTTTTCTCTTACAGGTCTAACACTCTCGAAAAACCAATACAACGTCCACCCGGAACAATATATAAAGCTAAACGAACCGTTCACTGGGTACTCATACGTACGAAAATCCCTATTGATTTACCTGTTTTTACAAGGAAATAAAACGTGAAAAAAATGTTTCTACATCCCATGGCCTTTCCCAACCATTTAAATTTTTCTCTTACAGGGCTAACACTTCCGAAAAACCAATACAACACCCACCCGGAACAATATATAAAGCTAAACGAACCGTTCACTGGGTACTTATCCGTACGAAAATCCCTATTGATTTACCTGTTTTTCCAAGGAAATAAAATGTGAAAAAAATATTTCTACATCCCATGGCCTTTCCCAACCATTTAAATTTTTCTCTTACAGGGCTAAGACGTCCGAAAAACCAATACAACGCCCATCCGGAACAATATATAAAGCTAAACGCACCGTTCACTGGGTACTTATATGTACGAAAATCCCTATTGATTTACCTGTTTTTCCAAGGAAATAAAATGTGAAAAAAATATTTCTACATCCCATGGCCTTTCCCAACCATTTAAATTTTTCTCTTACAGGTCTAACACTTCCGAAAAACCAATACAACGCCTACCCGGAACAATATATAAAGCTAAACGAACCGTTCACTGGGTACTTATCCGTACGAAAATCCCTATTGATTTACCTGTTTTTACAAGGAAATAAAATGTGAAAAAAACATTTCTACATCCCATGGCCTTTCCCAACCATTTAAATTTTTCTCTTACAAGTCTAACACTTCCGAAAAACCAATACAACGCCCAACCGGAACAATATATAAAGCTAAACGAACCGTTCACTGGGTACTTATCCGTACGAAAATCCCTATAGATTTACCTGTGTTTAGAAGGAAATAAAATGTGAAAAAAATATTTCTACATCCCATGGCCTTTCCCAACCATTTAAATTTTTCTCTTTAGGTCTAACACTTCCGAAAAACCAATACAACGCCCACCCGGAACAATATATAAAGCTAAACGAACCGTTCACTGGGTACTCATACGTACGAAAATCCCTATTGATTTACCTGTTTTTACAAGGAAATAAAATGTGAAAAAAATGTTTCTACATCCCATGGCCTTTCCCAACCATTTAAATTTTTCTCTTACAGGGCTAACACTTCCGAAAAACCAATACAACGCCCACCCGGAACACTATATAAAGCTAAACGAACCGTTCACTGGGTACTTATACGCACGAAAATCCCTATTGATTTACCTGTTTTTACAAGGAAATAAAATGTGAAAAAAATGTTTCTACATCCCATGGCCTTTCCCAACCATTTAAATTTTTCTCTTACAGGGCTAACACTTCCGAAAAACCAATACAACGCCCACCCGGAACACTATATAAAGCTAAACGAACCGTTCACTGGGTACTTATACGCACGAAAATCCCTATTGATTTACCTGTTTTTACAAGGAAATAAAATGTGAAAAAAATATTTCTACATCCCATGGCGTTTCCCAACCATTTAAATTTTTCTCTTACAGGTCAAACACTTCCGAAAAACCAATACAACGCCCACCCGGAACACTATATAAAGCTAAACGAACCGTTCACTGGGTACTTATACGCACGAAAATCCCTATTGATTTACCTGTTTTTACAAGGAAATAAAATGTGAAAAAAATATTTCTACATCCCATGGCGTTTCCCAACCATTTAAATTTTTCTCTTACAGGTCAAACACTTCCGAAAAACCAATACAACGCCCACCCGGAACAATATATAAAGCTAAACGAACCGTTCACTGGGTACTTATCCGAACTAAAATCCCTATTGATTTACCTGTTTTTACAAGGAAATAAAATGTGAAAAAAATATTTCTACATCCCATGGACTTTCCCAACCATTTAAATTTTTCTCTTACAGGGCTAACACTTCCGAAAAACCAATACAACGTCCACCCGGACCAATATATTAAGCTAAACGAACCGTTCACTGGGTACTTATACGTACGAAAATCCCTATTGATTTACCTGTTTTTACAGGGAAATAAAATGTGAAAAAAATATTTCTACATCCCATGGCCTTTCCCAACCATTTAAACTTTTCTCTTATAGGTCTAACACTTCCGAAAAACCAATACAACGCCCACCTGGAACAATATATAAAGCTAAACGAACCGTTCACTGGGTACTCATACGTACGAAAATCCCTATTGATTTACCTGTTTTTACAATGAAATAAAATGTGAAAAAAAAATTTCTACATCCCATGGCCTTTCCCAACCATTTAAATTTTTCTCATACAGGTCTAACACTCTCGAAAAACCAATACAACGCCCACCCGGAACAATATATAAAGCTAAACGAACCGTTCACTGGGTACTCATACGTACGAAAATCCCTATTGATTTACCTGTTTTTACAAGGAAATAAAACGTGAAAAAAATGTTTCTACATCACATGGCCTTTCCCAACCATTTAAATTTTTCTCTTACAGGGCTAACACTTCCGAAAAACCAATACAACACCCACCCGGAACAATATATAAAGCTAAACGAACCGTTCACTGGGTACTTATCCGTACGAAAATCCCTATTGATTTACCTGTTTTTCCAAGGAAATAAAATGTGAAAAAAATATTTCTACATCCCATGGCCTTTCCCAACCATTTAAATTTTTCTCTTACAGGGCTAACACGTCCGAAAAACCAATACAACGCCCATCCGGAACAATATATAAAGCTAAACGCACCGTTCACTGGGTACTTATATGTACGAAAATCCCTATTGATTTACCTGTTTTTACAAGGAAATAAAATGTGAAAAAAAATATTTCTACATCCCATGGCCTTTCCCAACCATTTAAATTTTTCTCTTACAGGGCTAACACTTCCGAAAAACCAAAACAACGCCCAACCGGAACAATATATAAAGCTAAACGAACCGTTCACTGGGTACTTATCCGTACGAAAATCCCTATAGATTTACCTGTTTTTAGAAGGAAATAAAATGTGAAAAAAATATTTCTACATCCCATGGCCTTTCCCAACCATTTAAATTTTTCTCTTACAGGTCTAACACTTCCGAAAAACCAATACAACGCTCACCCGGAACAATATATAAAGCTAAACGAACCGTTCACTGGGTACTCATACGTACGAAAATCCCTATTGATTTACCTGTTTTTACAAGAAAATAAAATGTGAAAAAAATGTTTCTACATCCCATGGCCCTTCCGAACCATTTACATTTTTCTCTTACAGGTCTAACACGTCCGAAAAACCAATACAACGCCCATCCGGAACAATATATAAAGCTAAACGCACCGTTCACTGGGTACTTATATGTACGAAAATCCCTATTGATTTACCTGTTTTTACAATGAAATAAAATGTGAAAAAAATATTTCTACATCCCATGGCCTTTCCCAACCATTTAAATTTTTCTCTTACAGGTCTAACACTCTCGAAAAACCAATACAACGCCCACCCGGAACAATATATAAAGCTAAACGAACCGTTCACTGGGTACTCATACGTACGAAAATCCCTATTGATTTACCTGTTTTTACAAGGAAATAAAACGTGAAAAAAATGTTTCTACATCCCATGGCCTTTCCCAACCATTTAAATTTTTCTCTTACAGGGCTAACACTTCCGAAAAACCAATACAACACCCACCCGGAACAATATATAAAGCTAAACGAACCGTTCACTGGGTACTTATCCGTACGAAAATCCCTATTGATTTACCTGTTTTTCCAAGGAAATAAAATGTGAAAAAAATATTTCTACATCCCATGGCCTTTCCCAACCATTTAAATTTTTCTCTTACAGGGCTAACCCGTCCGAAAAACCAATACAACGCCCATCCGGAACAATATATAAAGCTAAACGAACCGTTCACTGGGTACTCATACGTACGAAAATCCCTATTGATTTACCTGTTTTTACAAGAAAATAAAATGTGAAAAAAATGTTTCTACATCCCATGGCCTTTCCCAACCATTTAAATTTTTTTCTTACAGGTCTAACACTTCCGAAAAACCAATACAACGCCCACCCAGAACAATATATAAAGCTAAACGAACCGTTCACTGGGTACTTATCCGTACGAAAATCCCAATTGATTTACCTGTTTTTACAAGGAAATAAAATGTGAAAACAATATTTCTACATCCCATGGCCTTTCCCAACCATTTAAATTTTTCTCTTACAGGTCTAACACTTCCGAAAAACCAATACAACGCCCACCCGGAACAATATATAAAGCTAAACGAACCGTTCACTGGGTACTTATCCGTACGAAAATCCCTATTGATTTACCTGTTTTTACAAGGAAATAAAATGTGAAAAAAACATTTCTACATCCCATGGCCTTTCCCAACCATTTAAATTTTTCTCTTACAAGTCTAACACTTCCGAAAAACCAATACAACGCCCAACCGGAACAATATATAAAGCTAAACGAACCGTTCACTGGGTACTTATCCGTACGAAAATCCCTATAGATTTACCTGTGTTTAGAAGGAAATAAAATGTGAAAAAAATATTTCTACATCCCATGGCCTTTCCCAACCATTTAAATTTTTCTCTTACAGGTCTAACACTTCCGAAAAACCAATACAACGCCCACCCGGAACAATATATAAAGCTAAACGAACCGTTCACTGGGTACTCATACGTACGAAAATCCCTATTGATTTACCTGTTTTTACAAGGAAATAAAATGTGAAAAAAATGTTTCTACATCCCATGGCCTTTCCCAACCATTTAAATTTTTCTCTTACAGGGCTAACACTTCCGAAAAACCAATACAACGCCCACCCGGAACAATATATAAAGCTAAACGAACCGTTCACTGGGTACTTATCCGAACTAAAATCCCTATTGATTTACCTGTTTTTACAAGGAAATAAAATGTGAAAAAAATATTTCTACATCCCATGGCCTTTCCCAACCATTTAAATTTTTCTCTTACAGGGCTAACACTTCCGAAAAACCAATACAACGTCCACCCGGACCAATATATTAAGCTAAACGATCCGTTCACTGGGTACTTATACGTACGAAAATCCCTATTGATTTACCTGTTTTTACAGGGAAATAAAATGTGAAAAAAATATTTCTACATCCCATGGCCTTTCCCAACCATTTAAACTTTTCTCTTATAGGTCTAACACTTCCGAAAAACCAATACAACGCCCACCCGGAACAATATATAAAGCTAAACGAACCGTTCACTGGGTACTCATACGTACGAAAATCCCTATTGATTTACCTGTTTTTACAAGGAAATAAAATGTGAAAAAAATATTTCTACATCCCATGGCCCTTCCCAACCATTTAAATTTTTCTCTTACAGGTCTAACACGTCCGAAAAACCAATACAACGCCCATCCGAAACAATATATAAAGTTAAACGCACCGTTCACTGGGTACTTATCCGTACGAAAATCCCTATTGATTTACCTGTTTTTACAAGGAAATAATATGTGAAAACAATATTTCTACATCCCATGGCCTTTCCCAACCATTTAAATTTTTCTCTTACAGGTCTAACACTTCCGAAAAACCAATACAACGCCTAACCGGAACAATATATAAAGCTAAACGAACCGTTCACTGGGTATTTATCCGTACGAAAATCCCTATTGATTTACCTGTTTTTACAAGGAAATAAAATGTGAAAACAATATTTCTACATCCCATGGCCTTTCCTAACCATTTAAATTTTTGTCTTACAGGTCTAACACTTCCGAAAAACCAATACAACGCCTACCCGGAACAATATATAAAGCTAAACGACCCGTTCACTGGGTATTTATCCGTACGAAAATCCCTATTGATTTACCTGTTTTTACAAGGAAATAAAATCTGAAAACAATATTTCTACATCCCATGGCCTTTCCCAACCATTTAAATTTTTCTCTGACAGGTCTAACACTTCCGAAAAACCAATACAACACGCACCCGGAACAATATATAAAGCTAAACGAACCGTTCACTGGGTACTTATCCGTACGAAAATCCCTATTGATTTACCTGTTTTTACAGGGAAATAAAATGTGAAAAAAATATTTCTACATCCCATGGCCTTTCCCAACCATTTAAATTTTTCTCTTACAAGTCTAACACTTCCGAAAAACCAATACAACGCCTACCCGGAACAATATATAAAGCTAAACGAACCGTTCACTGGGTACTTATCCGTACGAAAATCCCTATTGATTTACCTGTTTTTACAAGGAAATAAAATGTGAAAACAATATTTCTACATCCCATGGCCTTTCCCAACAATTTAAATTTTTCTCTTACAGGTCTAACACTTCCGAAAAACCAATACAACGCCCACCCGGAACAATATATAAAGCTAAACGAACCGTTCACTGGGTACTTATCCGTACGTAAATCCCTATTGATTTACCTGTTTTTACAAGGAAATAAAAGGTGAAAAAAATGTTTCTACATCCCATGGCCCTTCCGAACCATTTACATTTTTCTCTTACAGGTCTAACACGTCCGAAAAACCAATACAACGCCCATCCGGAACAATATATAAAGCTAAACGCACCGTTCACTGGGTACTTATATGTACGAAAATCCCTATTGATTTACCTGTTTTTACAATGAAATAAAATGTGAAAAAAATATTTCTACATCCCATGGCCTTTCCCAACCATTTAAATTTTTCTCTTACAGGTCTAACACTCTCGAAAAACCAATACAACGCCCACCCGGAACAATATATAAAGCTAAACGAACCGTTCACTGGGTACTCATACGTACGAAAATCCCTATTGATTTACCTGTTTTTACAAGGAAATAAAACGTGAAAAAAATGTTTCTACATCCCATGGCCTTTCCCAACCATTTAAATTTTTCTCTTACAGGGCTAACACTTCCGAAAAACCAATACAACACCCACCCGGAACAATATATAAAGCTAAACGAACCGTTCACTGGGTACTTATCCGTACGAAAATCCCTATTGATTTACCTGTTTTTCCAAGGAAATAAAATGTGAAAAAAATGTTTCTACATCCCATGGCCTTTCCCAACCATTTAAATTTTTTTCTTACAGGTCTAACACTTCCGAAAAACCAATACAACGCCCACCCAGAACAATATATAAAGCTAAACGAACCGTTCACTGGGTACTTATCCGTACGAAAATCCCAATTGATTTACCTGTTTTTACAAGGAAATAAAATGTGAAAACAATATTTCTACATCCCATGGCCTTTCCCAACCATTTAAATTTTTCTCTTACAGGTCTAACACTTCCGAAAAACCAATACAACGCCCACCCGGAACAATATATAAAGCTAAACGAACCGTTCACTGGGTACTTATCCGTACGAAAATCCCTATTGATTTACCTGTTTTTACAAGGAAATAAAATGTGAAAAAAACATTTCTACATCCCATGGCCTTTCCCAACCATTTAAATTTTTCTCTTACAGGTCTAACACTCTCGAAAAACCAATACAACGCCCACCCGGAACAATATATAAAGCTAAACGAACCGTTCACTGGGTACTCATACGTACGAAAATCCCTATTGATTTACCTGTTTTTACAAGGAAATAAAACGTGAAAAAAATGTTTCTACATCCCATGGCCTTTCCCAACCATTTAAATTTTTCTCTTACAGGGCTAACACTTCCGAAAAACCAATACAACACCCACCCGGAACAATATATAAAGCTAAACGAACCGTTCACTGGGTACTTATCCGTACGAAAATCCCTATTGATTTACCTGTTTTTCCAAGGAAATAAAATGTGAAAAAAATATTTCTACATCCCATGGCCTTTCCCAACCATTTAAATTTTTCTCTTACAGGGCTAACACGTCCGAAAAACCAATACAACGCCCATCCGGAACAATATATAAAGCTAAACGAACCGTTCACTGGGTACTCATACGTACGAAAATCCCTATTGATTTACCTGTTTTTACAAGAAAATAAAATGTGAAAAAAATGTTTCTACATCCCATGGCCTTTCCCAACCATTTAAATTTTTTTCTTACAGGTCTAACACTTCCGAAAAACCAATACAACGCCCACCCAGAACAATATATAAAGCTAAACGAACCGTTCACTGGGTACTTATCCGTACGAAAATCCCAATTGATTTACCTGTTTTTACAAGGAAATAAAATGTGAAAACAATATTTCTACATCCCATGGCCTTTCCCAACCATTTAAATTTTTCTCTTACAGGTCTAACACTTCCGAGAAACCAATACAACGCCCACCCGGAACAATATATAAAGCTAAACGAACCGTTCACTGGGTACTTATCCGTACGAAAATCCCTATTGATTTACCTGTTTTTACAAGGAAATAAAATGTGAAAAAAACATTTCTACATCCCATGGCCTTTCCCAACCATTTAAATTTTTCTCTTACAAGTCTAACACTTCCGAAAAACCAATACAACGCCCAACCGGAACAATATATAAAGCTAAACGAACCGTTCACTGGGTACTTATCCGTACGAAAATCCCTATAGATTTACCTGTGTTTAGAAGGAAATAAAATGTGAAAAAAATATTTCTACATCCCATGGCCTTTCCCAACCATTTAAATTTTTCTCTTACAGGTCTAACACTTCCGAAAAACCAATACAACGCCCACCCGGAACAATATATAAAGCTAAACGAACCGTTCACTGGGTACTCATACGTACGAAAATCCCTATTGATTTACCTGTTTTTACAAGGAAATAAAATGTGAAAAAAATGTTTCTACATCCCATGGCCTTTCCCAACCATTTAAATTTTTCTCTTACAGGGCTAACACTTCCGAAAAACCAATACAACGCCCACCCGGAACAATATATAAAGCTAAACGAACCGTTCACTGGGTACTTATCCGAACTAAAATCCCTATTGATTTACCTGTTTTTACAAGGAAATAAAATGTGAAAAAAATATTTCTACATCCCATGGCCTTTCCCAACCATTTAAATTTTTCTCTTACAGGGCTAACACTTCCGAAAAACCAATACAACGTCCACCCGGACCAATATATTAAGCTAAACGATCCGTTCACTGGGTACTTATACGTACGAAAATCCCTATTGATTTACCTGTTTTTACAGGGAAATAAAATGTGAAAAAAATATTTCTACATCCCATGGCCTTTCCCAACCATTTAAACTTTTCTCTTATAGGTCTAACACTTCCGAAAAACCAATACAACGCCCACCCGGAACAATATATAAAGCTAAACGAACCGTTCACTGGGTACTCATACGTACGAAAATCCCTATTGATTTACCTGTTTTTACAAGGAAATAAAATGTGAAAAAAATATTTCTACATCCCATGGCCCTTCCCAACCATTTAAATTTTTCTCTTACAGGTCTAACACGTCCGAAAAACCAATACAACGCCCATCCGAAACAATATATAAAGTTAAACGCACCGTTCACTGGGTACTTATCCGTACGAAAATCCCTATTGATTTACCTGTTTTTACAAGGAAATAATATGTGAAAACAATATTTCTACATCCCATGGCCTTTCCCAACCATTTAAATTTTTCTCTTACAGGTCTAACACTTCCGAAAAACCAATACAACGCCTAACCGGAACAATATATAAAGCTAAACGAACCGTTCACTGGGTATTTATCCGTACGAAAATCCCTATTGATTTACCTGTTTTTACAAGGAAATAAAATGTGAAAACAATATTTCTACATCCCATGGCCTTTCCTAACCATTTAAATTTTTGTCTTACAGGTCTAACACTTCCGAAAAACCAATACAACGCCTACCCGGAACAATATATAAAGCTAAACGACCCGTTCACTGGGTATTTATCCGTACGAAAATCCCTATTGATTTACCTGTTTTTACAAGGAAATAAAATCTGAAAACAATATTTCTACATCCCATGGCCTTTCCCAACCATTTAAATTTTTCTCTGACAGGTCTAACACTTCCGAAAAACCAATACAACACGCACCCGGAACAATATATAAAGCTAAACGAACCGTTCACTGGGTACTTATCCGTACGAAAATCCCTATTGATTTACCTGTTTTTACAGGGAAATAAAATGTGAAAAAAATATTTCTACATCCCATGGCCTTTCCCAACCATTTAAATTTTTCTCTTACAAGTCTAACACTTCCGAAAAACCAATACAACGCCTACCCGGAACAATATATAAAGCTAAACGAACCGTTCACTGGGTACTTATCCGTACGAAAATCCCTATTGATTTACCTGTTTTTACAAGGAAATAAAATGTGAAAACAATATTTCTACATCCCATGGCCTTTCCCAACAATTTAAATTTTTCTCTTACAGGTCTAACACTTCCGAAAAACCAATACAACGCCCACCCGGAACAATATATAAAGCTAAACGAACCGTTCACTGGGTACTTATCCGTACGAAAATCCCTATTGATTTACCTGTTTTTACAAGGAAATAAAAGGTGAAAAAAATGTTTCTACATCCCATGGCCCTTCCGAACCATTTACATTTTTCTCTTACAGGTCTAACACGTCCGAAAAACCAATACAACGCCCATCCGGAACAATATATAAAGCTAAACGCACCGTTCACTGGGTACTTATATGTACGAAAATCCCTATTGATTTACCTGTTTTTACAATGAAATAAAATGTGAAAAAAATATTTCTACATCCCATGGCCTTTCCCAACCATTTAAATTTTTCTCTTACAGGTCTAACACTCTCGAAAAACCAATACAACGCCCACCCGGAACAATATATAAAGCTAAACGAACCGTTCACTGGGTACTCATACGTACGAAAATCCCTATTGATTTACCTGTTTTTACAAGGAAATAAAACGTGAAAAAAATGTTTCTACATCCCATGGCCTTTCCCAACCATTTAAATTTTTCTCTTACAGGGCTAACACTTCCGAAAAACCAATACAACACCCACCCGGAACAATATATAAAGCTAAACGAACCGTTCACTGGGTACTTATCCGTACGAAAATCCCTATTGATTTACCTGTTTTTCCAAGGAAATAAAATGTGAAAAAAATGTTTCTACATCCCATGGCCTTTCCCAACCATTTAAATTTTTTTCTTACAGGTCTAACACTTCCGAAAAACCAATACAACGCCCACCCAGAACAATATATAAAGCTAAACGAACCGTTCACTGGGTACTTATCCGTACGAAAATCCCAATTGATTTACCTGTTTTTACAAGGAAATAAAATGTGAAAACAATATTTCTACATCCCATGGCCTTTCCCAACCATTTAAATTTTTCTCTTACAGGTCTAACACTTCCGAAAAACCAATACAACGCCCACCCGGAACAATATATAAAGCTAAACGAACCGTTCACTGGGTACTTATCCGTACGAAAATCCCTATTGATTTACCTGTTTTTACAAGGAAATAAAATGTGAAAAAAACATTTCTACATCCCATGGCCTTTCCCAACCATTTAAATTTTTCTCTTACAAGTCTAACACTTCCGAAAAACCAATACAACGCCCAACCGGAACAATATATAAAGCTAAACGAACCGTTCACTGGGTACTTATCCGTACGAAAATCCCTATAGATTTACCTGTGTTTAGAAGGAAATAAAATGTGAAAAAAATATTTCTACATCCCATGGCCTTTCCCAACCATTTAAATTTTTCTCTTACAGGTCTAACACTTCCGAAAAACCAATACAACGCCCACCCGGAACAATATATAAAGCTAAACGAACCGTTCACTGGGTACTCATACGTACGAAAATCCCTATTGATTTACCTGTTTTTACAAGGAAATAAAATGTGAAAAAAATGTTTCTACATCCCATGGCCTTTCCCAACCATTTAAATTTTTCTCTTACAGGGCTAACACTTCCGAAAAACCAATACAACGCCCACCCGGAACAATATATAAAGCTAAACGAACCGTTCACTGGGTACTTATCCGAACTAAAATCCCTATTGATTTACCTGTTTTTACAAGGAAATAAAATGTGAAAAAAATATTTCTACATCCCATGGCCTTTCCCAACCATTTAAATTTTTCTCTTACAGGGCTAACACTTCCGAAAAACCAATACAACGTCCACCCGGACCAATATATTAAGCTAAACGATCCGTTCACTGGGTACTTATACGTACGAAAATCCCTATTGATTTACCTGTTTTTACAGGGAAATAAAATGTGAAAAAAATATTTCTACATCCCATGGCCTTTCCCAACCATTTAAACTTTTCTCTTATAGGTCTAACACTTCCGAAAAACCAATACAACGCCCACCCGGAACAATATATAAAGCTAAACGAACCGTTCACTGGGTACTCATACGTACGAAAATCCCTATTGATTTACCTGTTTTTACAAGGAAATAAAATGTGAAAAAAATATTTCTACATCCCATGGCCCTTCCCAACCATTTAAATTTTTCTCTTACAGGTCTAACACGTCCGAAAAACCAATACAACGCCCATCCGAAACAATATATAAAGTTAAACGCACCGTTCACTGGGTACTTATCCGTACGAAAATCCCTATTGATTTACCTGTTTTTACAAGGAAATAATATGTGAAAACAATATTTCTACATCCCATGGCCTTTCCCAACCATTTAAATTTTTCTCTTACAGGTCTAACACTTCCGAAAAACCAATACAACGCCTAACCGGAACAATATATAAAGCTAAACGAACCGTTCACTGGGTATTTATCCGTACGAAAATCCCTATTGATTTACCTGTTTTTACAAGGAAATAAAATGTGAAAACAATATTTCTACATCCCATGGCCTTTCCTAACCATTTAAATTTTTGTCTTACAGGTCTAACACTTCCGAAAAACCAATACAACGCCTACCCGGAACAATATATAAAGCTAAACGACCCGTTCACTGGGTATTTATCCGTACGAAAATCCCTATTGATTTACCTGTTTTTACAAGGAAATAAAATCTGAAAACAATATTTCTACATCCCATGGCCTTTCCCAACCATTTAAATTTTTCTCTGACAGGTCTAACACTTCCGAAAAACCAATACAACACGCACCCGGAACAATATATAAAGCTAAACGAACCGTTCACTGGGTACTTATCCGTACGAAAATCCCTATTGATTTACCTGTTTTTACAGGGAAATAAAATGTGAAAAAAATATTTCTACATCCCATGGCCTTTCCCAACCATTTAAATTTTTCTCTTACAAGTCTAACACTTCCGAAAAACCAATACAACGCCTACCCGGAACAATATATAAAGCTAAACGAACCGTTCACTGGGTACTTATCCGTACGAAAATCCCTATTGATTTACCTGTTTTTACAAGGAAATAAAATGTGAAAACAATATTTCTACATCCCATGGCCTTTCCCAACAATTTAAATTTTTCTCTTACAGGTCTAACACTTCCGAAAAACCAATACAACGCCCACCCGGAACAATATATAAAGCTAAACGAACCGTTCACTGGGTACTTATCCGTACGAAAATCCCTATTGATTTACCTGTTTTTACAAGGAAATAAAAGGTGAAAAAAATGTTTCTACATCCCATGGCCCTTCCGAACCATTTACATTTTTCTCTTACAGGTCTAACACGTCCGAAAAACCAATACAACGCCCATCCGGAACAATATATAAAGCTAAACGCACCGTTCACTGGGTACTTATATGTACGAAAATCCCTATTGATTTACCTGTTTTTACAATGAAATAAAATGTGAAAAAAATATTTCTACATCCCATGGCCTTTCCCAACCATTTAAATTTTTCTCTTACAGGTCTAACACTCTCGAAAAACCAATACAACGCCCACCCGGAACAATATATAAAGCTAAACGAACCGTTCACTGGGTACTCATACGTACGAAAATCCCTATTGATTTACCTGTTTTTACAAGGAAATAAAACGTGAAAAAAATGTTTCTACATCCCATGGCCTTTCCCAACCATTTAAATTTTTCTCTTACAGGGCTAACACTTCCGAAAAACCAATACAACACCCACCCGGAACAATATATAAAGCTAAACGAACCGTTCACTGGGTACTTATCCGTACGAAAATCCCTATTGATTTACCTGTTTTTCCAAGGAAATAAAATGTGAAAAAAATATTTCTACATCCCATGGCCTTTCCCAACCATTTAAATTTTTCTCTTACAGGGCTAACACGTCCGAAAAACCAATACAACGCCCATCCGGAACAATATATAAAGCTAAACGAACCGTTCACTGGGTACTCATACGTACGAAAATCCCTATTGATTTACCTGTTTTTACAAGAAAATAAAATGTGAAAAAAATGTTTCTACATCCCATGGCCTTTCCCAACCATTTAAATTTTTTTCTTACAGGTCTAACACTTCCGAAAAACCAATACAACGCCCACCCAGAACAATATATAAAGCTAAACGAACCGTTCACTGGGTACTTATCCGTACGAAAATCCCAATTGATTTACCTGTTTTTACAAGGAAATAAAATGTGAAAACAATATTTCTACATCCCATGGCCTTTCCCAACCATTTAAATTTTTCTCTTACAGGTCTAACACTTCCGAAAAACCAATACAACGCCCACCCGGAACAATATATAAAGCTAAACGAACCGTTCACTGGGTACTTATCCGTACGAAAATCCCTATTGATTTACCTGTTTTTACAAGGAAATAAAATGTGAAAAAAACATTTCTACATCCCATGGCCTTTCCCAACCATTTAAATTTTTCTCTTACAAGTCTAACACTTCCGAAAAACCAATACAACGCCCAACCGGAACAATATATAAAGCTAAACGAACCGTTCACTGGGTACTTATCCGTACGAAAATCCCTATTGATTTACCTGTTTTTACAAGGAAATAATAGGTGAAAAAAATGTTTCTACATCCCATGGCCCTTCCGAACCATTTACATTTTTCTCTTACAGGTCTAACACGTCCGAAAAACCAATACAACGCCCATCCGGAACAATATATAAAGCTAAACGCACCGTTCACTGGGTACTTATATGTACGAAAATCCCTATTGATTTACCTGTTTTTACAATGAAATAAAATGTGAAAAAAATATTTCTACATCCCATGGCCTTTCCCAACCATTCAAATTTTTCTCTTACAGGTCTAACACTCTCGAAAAACCAATACAACGCCCACCCGGAACAATATATAAAGCTAAACGAACCGTTCACTGGGTACTCATACGTACGAAAATCCCTATTGATTTACCTGTTTTTACAAGGAAATAAAACGTGAAAAAAATGTTTCTACATCCCATGGCCTTTCCCAACCATTTAAATTTTTCTCTTACAGGGCTAACACTTCCGAAAAACCAATACAACACCCACCCGGAACAATATATAAAGCTAAACGAACCGTTCACTGGGTACTTATCCGTACGAAAATCCCTATTGATTTACCTGTTTTTCCAAGGAAATAAAATGTGAAAAAAATATTTCTACATCCCATGGCCTTTCCCAACCATTTAAATTTTTCTCTTACAGGGCTAACACGTCCGAAAAACCAATACAACGCCCATCCGGAACAATATATAAAGCTAAACGAACCGTTCACTGGGTACTCATACGTACGAAAATCCCTATTGATTTACCTGTTTTTACAAGAAAATAAAATGTGAAAAAAATGTTTCTACATCCCATGGCCTTTCCCAACCATTTAAATTTTTTTCTTACAGGTCTAACACTTCCGAAAAACCAATACAACGCCCACCCAGAACAATATATAAAGCTAAACGAACCGTTCACTGGGTACTTATCCGTACGAAAATCCCAATTGATTTACCTGTTTTTACAAGGAAATAAAATGTGAAAACAATATTTCTACATCCCATGGCCTTTCCCAACCATTTAAATTTTTCTCTTACAGGTCTAACACTTCCGAAAAACCAATACAACGCCCACCCGGAACAATATATAAAGCTAAACGAACCGTTCACTGGGTACTTATCCGTACGAAAATCCCTATTGATTTACCTGTTTTTACAAGGAAATAAAATGTGAAAAAAACATTTCTACATCCCATGGCCTTTCCCAACCATTTAAATTTTTCTCTTACAAGTCTAACACTTCCGAAAAACCAATACAACGCCCAACCGGAACAATATATAAAGCTAAACGAACCGTTCACTGGGTACTTATCCGTACGAAAATCCCTATAGATTTACCTGTGTTTAGAAGGAAATAAAATGTGAAAAAAATATTTCTACATCCCATGGCCTTTCCCAACCATTTAAATTTTTCTCTTACAGGTCTAACACTTCCGAAAAACCAATACAACGCCCACCCGGAACAATATATAAAGCTAAACGAACCGTTCACTGGGTACTCATACGTACGAAAATCCCTATTGATTTACCTGTTTTTACAAGGAAATAAAATGTGAAAAAAATGTTTCTACATCCCATGGCCTTTCCCAACCATTTAAATTTTTCTCTTACAGGGCTAACACTTCCGAAAAACCAATACAACGCCCACCCGGAACAATATATAAAGCTAAACGAACCGTTCACTGGGTACTTATCCGAACTAAAATCCCTATTGATTTACCTGTTTTTACAAGGAAATAAAATGTGAAAAAAATATTTCTACATCCCATGGCCTTTCCCAACCATTTAAATTTTTCTCTTACAGGGCTAACACTTCCGAAAAACCAATACAACGTCCACCCGGACCAATATATTAAGCTAAACGATCCGTTCACTGGGTACTTATACGTACGAAAATCCCTATTGATTTACCTGTTTTTACAGGGAAATAAAATGTGAAAAAAATATTTCTACATCCCATGGCCTTTCCCAACCATTTAAACTTTTCTCTTATAGGTCTAACACTTCCGAAAAACCAATACAACGCCCACCCGGAACAATATATAAAGCTAAACGAACCGTTCACTGGGTACTCATACGTACGAAAATCCCTATTGATTTACCTGTTTTTACAAGGAAATAAAATGTGAAAAAAATATTTCTACATCCCATGGCCCTTCCCAACCATTTAAATTTTTCTCTTACAGGTCTAACACGTCCGAAAAACCAATACAACGCCCATCCGAAACAATATATAAAGTTAAACGCACCGTTCACTGGGTACTTATCCGTACGAAAATCCCTATTGATTTACCTGTTTTTACAAGGAAATAATATGTGAAAACAATATTTCTACATCCCATGGCCTTTCCCAACCATTTAAATTTTTCTCTTACAGGTCTAACACTTCCGAAAAACCAATACAACGCCTAACCGGAACAATATATAAAGCTAAACGAACCGTTCACTGGGTATTTATCCGTACGAAAATCCCTATTGATTTACCTGTTTTTACAAGGAAATAAAATGTGAAAACAATATTTCTACATCCCATGGCCTTTCCTAACCATTTAAATTTTTGTCTTACAGGTCTAACACTTCCGAAAAACCAATACAACGCCTACCCGGAACAATATATAAAGCTAAACGACCCGTTCACTGGGTATTTATCCGTACGAAAATCCCTATTGATTTACCTGTTTTTACAAGGAAATAAAATCTGAAAACAATATTTCTACATCCCATGGCCTTTCCCAACCATTTAAATTTTTCTCTGACAGGTCTAACACTTCCGAAAAACCAATACAACACGCACCCGGAACAATATATAAAGCTAAACGAACCGTTCACTGGGTACTTATCCGTACGAAAATCCCTATTGATTTACCTGTTTTTACAGGGAAATAAAATGTGAAAAAAATATTTCTACATCCCATGGCCTTTCCCAACCATTTAAATTTTTCTCTTACAAGTCTAACACTTCCGAAAAACCAATACAACGCCTACCCGGAACAATATATAAAGCTAAACGAACCGTTCACTGGGTACTTATCCGTACGAAAATCCCTATTGATTTACCTGTTTTTACAAGGAAATAAAATGTGAAAACAATATTTCTACATCCCATGGCCTTTCCCAACAATTTAAATTTTTCTCTTACAGGTCTAACACTTCCGAAAAACCAATACAACGCCCACCCGGAACAATATATAAAGCTAAACGAACCGTTCACTGGGTACTTATCCGTACGAAAATCCCTATTGATTTACCTGTTTTTACAAGGAAATAAAAGGTGAAAAAAATGTTTCTACATCCCATGGCCCTTCCGAACCATTTACATTTTTCTCTTACAGGTCTAACACGTCCGAAAAACCAATACAACGCCCATCCGGAACAATATATAAAGCTAAACGCACCGTTCACTGGGTACTTATATGTACGAAAATCCCTATTGATTTACCTGTTTTTACAATGAAATAAAATGTGAAAAAAATATTTCTACATCCCATGGCCTTTCCCAACCATTTAAATTTTTCTCTTACAGGTCTAACACTCTCGAAAAACCAATACAACGCCCACCCGGAACAATATATAAAGCTAAACGAACCGTTCACTGGGTACTCATACGTACGAAAATCCCTATTGATTTACCTGTTTTTACAAGGAAATAAAACGTGAAAAAAATGTTTCTACATCCCATGGCCTTTCCCAACCATTTAAATTTTTCTCTTACAGGGCTAACACTTCCGAAAAACCAATACAACACCCACCCGGAACAATATATAAAGCTAAACGAACCGTTCACTGGGTACTTATCCGTACGAAAATCCCTATTGATTTACCTGTTTTTCCAAGGAAATAAAATGTGAAAAAAATATTTCTACATCCCATGGCCTTTCCCAACCATTTAAATTTTTCTCTTACAGGGCTAACACGTCCGAAAAACCAATACAACGCCCATCCGGAACAATATATAAAGCTAAACGAACCGTTCACTGGGTACTCATACGTACGAAAATCCCTATTGATTTACCTGTTTTTACAAGAAAATAAAATGTGAAAAAAATGTTTCTACATCCCATGGCCTTTCCCAACCATTTAAATTTTTTTCTTACAGGTCTAACACTTCCGAAAAACCAATACAACGCCCACCCAGAACAATATATAAAGCTAAACGAACCGTTCACTGGGTACTTATCCGTACGAAAATCCCAATTGATTTACCTGTTTTTACAAGGAAATAAAATGTGAAAACAATATTTCTACATCCCATGGCCTTTCCCAACCATTTAAATTTTTCTCTTACAGGTCTAACACTTCCGAAAAACCAATACAACGCCCACCCGGAACAATATATAAAGCTAAACGAACCGTTCACTGGGTACTTATCCGTACGAAAATCCCTATTGATTTACCTGTTTTTACAAGGAAATAAAATGTGAAAAAAACATTTCTACATCCCATGGCCTTTCCCAACCATTTAAATTTTTCTCTTACAAGTCTAACACTTCCGAAAAACCAATACAACGCCCAACCGGAACAATATATAAAGCTAAACGAACCGTTCACTGGGTACTTATCCGTACGAAAATCCCTATTGATTTACCTGTTTTTACAAGGAAATAAAAGGTGAAAAAAATGTTTCTACATCCCATGGCCCTTCCGAACCATTTACATTTTTCTCTTACAGGTCTAACACGTCCGAAAAACCAATACAACGCCCATCCGGAACAATATATAAAGCTAAACGCACCGTTCACTGGGTACTTATATGTACGAAAATCCCTATTGATTTACCTGTTTTTACAATGAAATAAAATGTGAAAAAAATATTTCTACATCCCATGGCCTTTCCCAACCATTCAAATTTTTCTCTTACAGGTCTAACACTCTCGAAAAACCAATACAACGCCCACCCGGAACAATATATAAAGCTAAACGAACCGTTCACTGGGTACTCATACGTACGAAAATCCCTATTGATTTACCTGTTTTTACAAGGAAATAAAATGTGAAAAAAATATTTCTACATCCCATGGCCTTTCCCAACCATTTAAATTTTTCTCTTACAGGGCTAACACGTCCGAAAAACCAATACAACGCCCATCCGGAACAATATATAAAGCTAAACGAACCGTTCACTGGGTACTCATACGTACGAAAATCCCTATTGATTTACCTGTTTTTACAAGAAAATAAAATGTGAAAAAAATGTTTCTACATCCCATGGCCTTTCCCAACCATTTAAATTTTTTTCTTACAGGTCTAACACTTCCGAAAAACCAATACAACGCCCACCCAGAACAATATATAAAGCTAAACGAACCGTTCACTGGGTACTTATCCGTACGAAAATCCCAATTGATTTACCTGTTTTTACAAGGAAATAAAATGTGAAAACAATATTTCTACATCCCATGGCCTTTCCCAACCATTTAAATTTTTCTCTTACAGGTCTAACACTTCCGAAAAACCAATACAACGCCCACCCGGAACAATATATAAAGCTAAACGAACCGTTCACTGGGTACTTATCCGTACGAAAATCCCTATTGATTTACCTGTTTTTACAAGGAAATAAAATGTGAAAAAAACATTTCTACATCCCATGGCCTTTCCCAACCATTTAAATTTTTCTCTTACAAGTCTAACACTTCCGAAAAACCAATACAACGCCCAACCGGAACAATATATAAAGCTAAACGAACCGTTCACTGGGTACTTATCCGTACGAAAATCCCTATAGATTTACCTGTGTTTAGAAGGAAATAAAATGTGAAAAAAATATTTCTACATCCCATGGCCTTTCCCAACCATTTAAATTTTTCTCTTACAGGTCTAACACTTCCGAAAAACCAATACAACGCCCACCCGGAACAATATATAAAGCTAAACGAACCGTTCACTGGGTACTCATACGTACGAAAATCCCTATTGATTTACCTGTTTTTACAAGGAAATAAAATGTGAAAAAAATGTTTCTACATCCCATGGCCTTTCCCAACCATTTAAATTTTTCTCTTACAGGGCTAACACTTCCGAAAAACCAATACAACGCCCACCCGGAACAATATATAAAGCTAAACGAACCGTTCACTGGGTACTTATCCGAACTAAAATCCCTATTGATTTACCTGTTTTTACAAGGAAATAAAATGTGAAAAAAATATTTCTACATCCCATGGCCTTTCCCAACCATTTAAATTTTTCTCTTACAGGGCTAACACTTCCGAAAAACCAATACAACGTCCACCCGGACCAATATATTAAGCTAAACGATCCGTTCACTGGGTACTTATACGTACGAAAATCCCTATTGATTTACCTGTTTTTACAGGGAAATAAAATGTGAAAAAAATATTTCTACATCCCATGGCCTTTCCCAACCATTTAAACTTTTCTCTTATAGGTCTAACACTTCCGAAAAACCAATACAACGCCCACCCGGAACAATATATAAAGCTAAACGAACCGTTCACTGGGTACTCATATGTACGAAAATCCCTATTGATTTACCTGTTTTTACAAGGAAATAAAATGTGAAAAAAATATTTCTACATCCCATGGCCCTTCCCAACCATTTAAATTTTTCTCTTACAGGTCTAACACGTCCGAAAAACCAATACAACGCCCATCCGAAACAATATATAAAGTTAAACGCACCGTTCACTGGGTACTTATCCGTACGAAAATCCCTATTGATTTACCTGTTTTTACAAGGAAATAATATGTGAAAACAATATTTCTACATCCCATGGCCTTTCCCAACCATTTAAATTTTTCTCTTACAGGTCTAACACTTCCGAAAAACCAATACAACGCCTACCCGGAACAATATATAAAGCTAAACGAACCGTTCACTGGGTATTTATCCGTACGAAAATCCCTATTGATTTACCTGTTTTTACAAGGAAATAAAATGTGAAAACAATATTTCTACATCCCATGGCCTTTCCTAACCATTTAAATTTTTGTCTTACAGGTCTAACACTTCCGAAAAACCAATACAACGCCTACCCGGAACAATATATAAAGCTAAACGACCCGTTCACTGGGTATTTATCCGTACGAAAATCCCTATTGATTTACCTGTTTTTACAAGGAAATAAAATCTGAAAACAATATTTCTACATCCCATGGCCTTTCCCAACCATTTAAATTTTTCTCTTACAAGTCTAACACTTCCGAAAAACCAATACAACGCCCAATCGGAACAATATATAAAGCTAAACGAACCGTTCACTGGGTACTTATCCGTACGAAAATCCCTAATAATTTACCTGTTTTTACAAGGAAATAAAATGTGAAAAAAACATTTCTACATCCCATGGCCTTTCCCAACCATTTAAATTTTTCTCTTACAAGTCTAACACTTCCGAAAAACCAATACAACGCCCACCCGGAACAATATATAAAGCTAAACGAACCGTTCACTCGGTACTCATACGTACGAAAATCCCTATTGATTTACCTGTTTTTACAAGGAAATAAAATGTGAAAAAAATATTTCTACATCCCATGGCCTTTCCCAACCATTTAAATTTTTCTCTTACATGTCTAACACTTCCGAAAAACCAATACAACGCCCAGCCGGAACAATATATAAAGCTAAACGAACCGTTCACTGGGTACTCATACGTACGAAAATCCCTATTGATTTACCTGTTTTTACAAGGAAATAAAATGTGAAAAAAATGTTTCTACATCCCATGGCCTTTCCCAACCATTTACATTTTTCTCTTACAGGGCTAACACTTCCGAAAAACCAATACAACGCCCACCCGGAACACTATATAAAGCTAAACGAACCGTTCACTGGGTACTTATACGCACACGAAAATCCCTATTGATTTACCTGTTTTTACAAGGAAATAAAATGTGAAAAAAATATTTCTACATCCCATGGCCTTTCCCAACCATTAAAATTTTTCTCTTACAGGTCTAACACTTCCGAAAAACCAATACAACACGCACCCGGAACAATATATAAAGCTAAACGAACCGTTCACTGGGTACTTATCCGTACGAAAATCCCTATTGATTTACCTGTTTTTACAGGGAAATAAAATGTGAAAAAAATATTTCTACATCCCATGGCCTTTCCCAACCATTTAAATTTTTCTCTTACAAGTCTAACACTTCCGAAAAACCAATACAACGCCTACCCGGAACAATATATAAAGCTAAACGAACCGTTCACTGGGTACTTATCCGTACGAAAATCCCTATTGATTTACCTGTTTTTACAAGGAAATAAAATGTGAAAACAATATTTCTACATCCCATGGCCTTTCCCAACAATTTAAATTTTTCTCTTACAGGTCTAACACTTCCGAAAAACCAATACAACGCCCACCCGGAACAATATATAAAGCTAAACGAACCGTTCACTGGGTACTTATCCGTACGAAAATCCCTATTGATTTACCTGTTTTTACAAGGAAATAAAAGGTGAAAACAATATTTCTACATACAATGGCCTTTCCCAACCATTTAAATTTTTCTCTTACAGGTCTAACACTTCCGAAAAACCAATACAACGCCCACCCGGAACAATATATAAAGATAAAAGAACCGTTCACTGGGTACTTATCCATACTAAAATACCTATTGATTTACCTGTTTTTACAAGGAAATAAAATGTGAAAAAAATATTTCTACATCCCATGGCCTTTCCCAACCATTTAAATTTTTCTCTTACAAGTCTAACTCTTCCGAAAAACCAATACAACGCCCTTCCGGAACAATATATAAAGCTAAACGCACCGTTCACTGGGTACTTATATGTACGAAAATCCCTATTGATTTACCTGTTTTTACAAGGAAATAAAATGTGAAAAAAATATTTCTACATCCCATGGCCTTTCCCAACCATTTAAATTTTTCTCTTACAGGGCTAACACTTCCGAAAAACCAATACAACGTCCACCCGGACCAATATATTAAGCTAAACGAACCGTTCACTGGGTACTTATAAGTACGAAAATCCCTATTGATTTACCTGTTTTTACAGGGAAATAAAATGTGAAAAAAATATTTCTACATCCCATGGCCTTTCCCAACCATTTAAATTTTTCTCTTACAGGTCTAACACTCTCGAAAAACCAATACAACGCCCACCCGGAACAATATATAAAGCTAAACGAACCGTTCACTGGGTACTCATACGTACGAAAATCCCTATTGATTTACCTGTTTTTCCAAGGAAATAAAATGTAAAAAAAATATTTTTACATACCATGGCCTTTCTCAACCATTTAAATTTTTCTCTTACAGGTCTAACGCTTCCGAAAAACCAATACAACACGCACGCGGAACAATATATAAAGCTAAACGAACCGTTCACTGGGTACTTATCCGTACGAAAATCCCTATTGATTTACCTGTTTTTACAAGGAAATAAAATGTGAAAACAATATTTCTACATCCCATGGCCTTTCCCAACCATTTAAATTTTTCTCTTACATGTCTAACACTTCCGAAAAACCAATACAACGCCCACCCGGAACAATATATAAAGCTAAATGAACCGTTCACTGGGTACTTATCCGTACGAAAATCCCTATTTATTTACCTGTTTTTACAAGGAAATAAAATGTGAAAAAAATATTTCTACATCCCATGGCCCTTCCCAACCATTTAAATTTTTCTCTTACAGGTCTAACACGTCCGAAAAACCAATACAACGCCATCCGGAACAATATATAAAGCTAAACGCACCGTTCACTGGGTACTTATCCGTACGAAAATCCCTATAGATTTACCTGTGTTTAGAAGGAAATAAAATGTGAAAAAAATATTTCTACATCCCATGGCCTTTCCCAACCATTTAAATTTTTCTCTTACAGGTCTAACACTTCCGAAAAACCAATACAACGCCCACCCGGAACAATATATAAAGCTAAACGAACCGTTCACTGGGTACTCATACGTACGAAAATCCCTATTGATTTACCTGTTTTTACAAGGAAATAAAATGTGAAAAAAATGTTTCTACATCCCATGGCCTTTCCCAACCATTTAAATTTTTCTCTTACAGGGCTAACACTTCCGAAAAACCAATACAACGCCCACCCGGAACACTATATAAAGCTAAACGAACCGTTCACTGGGTACTTATACGCACGAAAATCCCTATTGATTTACCTGTTTTTACAAGGAAATAAAATGTGAAAACAATATTTCTACATCCCATGGCCTTTCCCAACAATTTAAATTTTTCTCTTACAGGTCTAACACTTCCGAAAAACCAATACAACGCCCACCCGGAACAATATATTAAGCTAAACGAACCGTTCACTGGGTACTTATCCGTACGAAAATCCCTATTGATTTACCTGTTTTTACAAGGAAATAAAAGGTGAAAACAATATTTCTACATCCAATGGCCTTTCCCAACCATTTAAATTTTTCTCTTACAGGTCTAACACTTCCGAAAAACCAATACAACGCCCACCCGGAACAATATATAAAGCTAAACGAACCGTTCACTGGGTACTTATCCGTACTAAAATACCTATTGATTTACCTGTTTTTACAAGGAAATAAAATGTGAAAAAAATATTTCTACATCCCATGGCCTTTCTCAACCATTTAAATTTTTCTCTTACAGGTCTAACGCTTCCGAAAAACCAATACAACACGCACGCGGAACAATATATAAAGCTAAACGAACCGTTCACTGGGTACTTATCCGTACGAAAATCCCTATTGATTTACCTGTTTTTACAAGGAAATAAAATGTGAAAACAATATTTCTACATCCCATGGCCTTTCCCAACCATTTAAATTTTTCTCTTACAGGTCTAACGCTTCCGAAAAACCAATACAACACGCACGCGGAACAATATATAAAGCTAAACGAACCGTTCACTGGGTACTTATCCGTACGAAAATCCCTATTGATTTACCTGTTTTTACAAGGAAATAAAATGTGAAAACAATATTTCTACATCCCATGGCCTTTCCCAACCATTTAAATTTTTCTCTTACATGTCTAACACTTCCGAAAAACCAATACAACGCCCACCCGGAACAATATATAAAGCTAAATGAACCGTTCACTGGGTACTTATCCGTACGAAAATCCCTATTTATTTACCTGTTTTTACAAGGAAATAAAATGTGAAAAAAATATTTCTACATCCCATGGCCCTTCCCAACCATTTAAATTTTTCTCTTACAGGTCTAACACGTCCGAAAAACCAATACAACGCCATCCGGAACAATATATAAAGCTAAACGCACCGTTCACTGGGTACTTATCCGTACGAAAATCCCTATAGATTTACCTGTGTTTAGAAGGAAATAAAATGTGAAAAAAATATTTCTACATCCCATGGCCTTTCCCAACCATTTAAATTTTTCTCTTACAGGTCTAACACTTCCGAAAAACCAATACAACGCCCACCCGGAACAATATATAAAGCTAAACGAACCGTTCACTGGGTACTCATACGTACGAAAATCCCTATTGATTTACCTGTTTTTACAAGGAAATAAAATGTGAAAAAAATGTTTCTACATCCCATGGCCTTTCCCAACCATTTAAATTTTTCTCTTACAGGGCTAACACTTCCGAAAAACCAATACAACGCCCACCCGGAACACTATATAAAGCTAAACGAACCGTTCACTGGGTACTTATACGCACGAAAATCCCTATTGATTTACCTGTTTTTACAAGGAAATAAAATGTGAAAACAATATTTCTACATCCCATGGCCTTTCCCAACAATTTAAATTTTTCTCTTACAGGTCTAACACTTCCGAAAAACCAATACAACGCCCACCCGGAACAATATATAAAGCTAAACGAACCGTTCACTGGGTACTTATCCGTACTAAAATACCTATTGATTTACCTGTTTTTACAAGGAAATAAAATGTGAAAAAAATATTTCTACATCCCATGGCCTTTCTCAACCATTTAAATTTTTCTCTTACAGGTCTAACGCTTCCGAAAAACCAATACAACACGCACGCGGAACAATATATAAAGCTAAACGAACCGTTCACTGGGTACTTATCCGTACGAAAATCCCTATTGATTTACCTGTTTTTACAAGGAAATAAAATGTGAAAACAATATTTCTACATCCCATGGCCTTTCCCAACCATTTAAATTTTTCTCTTACAGGTCTAACGCTTCCGAAAAACCAATACAACACGCACGCGGAACAATATATAAAGCTAAACGAACCGTTCACTGGGTACTTATCCGTACGAAAATCCCTATTGATTTACCTGTTTTTACAAGGAAATAAAATGTGAAAACAATATTTCTACATCCCATGGCCTTTCCCAACCATTTAAATTTTTCTCTTACATGTCTAACACTTCCGAAAAACCAATACAACGCCCACCCGGAACAATATATAAAGCTAAATGAACCGTTCACTGGGTACTTATCCGTACGAAAATCCCTATTTATTTACCTGTTTTTACAAGGAAATAAAATGTGAAAAAAATATTTCTACATCCCATGGCCCTTCCCAACCATTTAAATTTTTCTCTTACAGGTCTAACACGTCCGAAAAACCAATACAACGCCATCCGGAACAATATATAAAGCTAAACGCACCGTTCACTGGGTACTTATCCGTACGAAAATCCCTATAGATTTACCTGTGTTTAGAAGGAAATAAAATGTGAAAAAAATATTTCTACATCCCATGGCCTTTCCCAACCATTTAAATTTTTCTCTTACAGGTCTAACACTTCCGAAAAACCAATACAACGCCCACCCGGAACAATATATAAAGCTAAACGAACCGTTCACTGGGTACTCATACGTACGAAAATCCCTATTGATTTACCTGTTTTTACAAGGAAATAAAATGTGAAAAAAATGTTTCTACATCCCATGGCCTTTCCCAACCATTTAAATTTTTCTCTTACAGGGCTAACACTTCCGAAAAACCAATACAACGCCCACCCGGAACACTATATAAAGCTAAACGAACCGTTCACTGGGTACTTATACGCACGAAAATCCCTATTGATTTACCTGTTTTTACAAGGAAATAAAATGTGAAAACAATATTTCTACATCCCATGGCCTTTCCCAACAATTTAAATTTTTCTCTTACAGGTCTAACACTTCCGAAAAACCAATACAACGCCCACCCGGAACAATATATAAAGCTAAACGAACCGTTCACTGGGTACTTATCCGTACGAAAATCCCTATTGATTTACCTGTTTTTACAAGGAAATAAAAGGTGAAAACAATATTTCTACATCCAATGGCCTTTCCCAACCATTTAAATTTTTCTCTTACAGGTCTAACACTTCCGAAAAACCAATACAACGCCCACCCGGAACAATATATAAAGCTAAACGAACCGTTCACTGGGTACTTATCCGTACTAAAATACCTATTGATTTACCTGTTTTTACAAGGAAATAAAATGTGAAAAAAATATTTCTACATCCCATGGCCTTTCCCAACCATTTAAATTTTTCTCTTACAAGTCTAACACTTCCGAAAAACCAATACAACGCCCTTCCGGAACAATATATAAAGCTAAACGCACCGTTCACTGGGTACTTATATGTACGAAAATCCCTATTGATTTACCTGTTTTTACAAGGAAATAAAATGTGAAAAAAATATTTCTACATCCCATGGCCTTTCCCAACCATTTAAATTTTTCTCTTACAGGGCTAACACTTCCGAAAAACCAATACAACGTCCACCCGGACCAATATATTAAGCTAAACGAACCGTTCACTGGGTACTTATAAGTACGAAAATCCCTATTGATTTACCTGTTTTTACAGGGAAATAAAATGTGAAAAAAATATTTCTACATCCCATGGCCTTTCCCAACCATTTAAATTTTTCTCTTATAAGTCTAACACTTCGGAAAACCAATACAACGCCCACCCGGAACAATATATAAAGCTAAACGAACCGTTCACTGGGTACTCATACGTACGAAAATCCCTATTGATTTACCTGTTTTTACAAGGAAATAAAATGTAAAAAAAATATTTTTACATACCATGGCCTTTCTCAACCATTTAAATTTTTCTCTTACAGGTCTAACGCTTCCGAAAAACCAATACAACACGCACGCGGAACAATATATAAAGCTAAACGAACCGTTCACTGGGTACTTATCCGTACGAAAATCCCTATTGATTTACCTGTTTTTACAAGGAAATAAAATGTGAAAAAAATATTTCTACATCCCATGGCCCTTCCCAACCATTTAAATTTTGCTCTTACAGGTCTAACACGTCCGAAAAACCAATACAACGCCATCCGGAACAATATATAAAGCTAAACGCACCGTTCACTGGGTACTTATCCGTACGAAAATCCCTATAGATTTACCTGTGTTTAGAAGGAAATAAAATGTGAAAAAAATATTTCTACATCCCATGGCCTTTCCCAACCATTTAAATTTTTCTCTTACAGGTCTAACACTTCCGAAAAACCAATACAACGCCCACCCGGAACAATATATAAAGCTAAACGAACCGTTCACTGGGTACTCATACGTACGAAAATCCCTATTGATTTACCTGTTTTTACAAGGAAATAAAATGTAAAAAAAATATTTTTACATACCATGGCCTTTCTCAACCATTTAAATTTTTCTCTTACAGGTCTAATGCTTCCGAAAAACCAATACAACACGCACGCGGAACAATATATAAAGCTAAACGCGTCCTATTTCTACATCCCATGGCCCTTCCCAACCATATAAATTTTTCTCTTACAGGTCTAACACGTCCGAAAAACCAATACAACGCCCATCCGAAACAATATATAAAGTTAAACGCACCGTTCACTGGGTACTTATCCGTACGAAAATCCCTATTGATTTACCTGTTTTTACAAGGAAATAATATGTGAAAACAATATTAATACATCCTATGGCCTTTCCCAACCATTTAAATTTTTCTCTTACAGGTCTAACACTTCCGAAAAACCAATACAACGCCCACCCGGAACAATATATAAAGCTAAACGAACCGTTCACTGGGTACTCATACGTACGAAAATCCCTATTGATTTACCTGTTTTTACAAGGAAATAAAATGTGAAAAAAATGTTTCTACATCCCATGGCCCTTCCCAACCATTTAAATTTTTCTCTTACAGGTCTAACACGTCCGAAAAACCAATACAACGCCATCCGGAACAATATATAAAGCTAAACGCACCGTTCACTGGGTACTCATACGTACGAAAATCCCTATTGATTTACCTGTTTTTACAAGGAAATAAAATGTGAAAAAAATGTTTCTACATCCCATGGCCTTTCCCAACCATTTAAATTTTTCTCTTACAGGGCTAACACTTCCGAAAAACCAATACAACGCCCACCCGGAACACTATATAAAGCTAAACGAACCGTTCACTGGGTACTTATCCGTACGAAAATCCCTATAGATTTACCTGTGTTTAGAAGGAAATAAAATGTGAAAAAAATATTTCTACATCCCATGGCCTTTCCCAACCATTTAAATTTTTCTCTTACAGGTCTAACACTTCCGAAAAACCAATACAACGCCCACCCGGAACAATATATAAAGCTAAACGAACCGTTCACTGGGTACTCATACGTACGAAAATCCCTATTGATTTACCTGTTTTTACAAGGAAATAAAATGTGAAAAAAATGTTTCTACATCCCATGGCCTTTCCCAACCATTTAAATTTTTCTCTTACAGGGCTAACACTTCCGAAAAACCAATACAACGCCCACCCGGAACACTATATAAAGCTAAACGAACCGTTCACTGGGTACTTATACGCACGAAAATCCCTATTGATTTACCTGTTTTTACAAGGAAATAAAATGTGAAAACAATATTTCTACATCCCATGGCCTTTCCCAACAATTTAAATTTTTCTCTTACAGGTCTAACACTTCCGAAAAACCAATACAACGCCCACCCGGAACAATATATAAAGCTAAACGAACCGTTCACTGGGTACTTATCCGTACGAAAATCCCTATTGATTTACCTGTTTTTACAAGGAAATAAAAGGTGAAAACAATATTTCTACATCCAATGGCCTTTCCCAACCATTTAAATTTTTCTCTTACAGGTCTAACACTTCCGAAAAACCAATACAACGCCCACCCGGAACAATATATAAAGCTAAACGAACCGTTCACTGGGTACTTATCCGTACTAAAATACCTATTGATTTACCTGTTTTTACAAGGAAATAAAATGTGAAAAAAATATTTCTACATCCCATGGCCTTTCCCAACCATTTAAATTTTTCTCTTACAAGTCTAACACTTCCGAAAAACCAATACAACGCCCTTCCGGAACAATATATAAAGCTAAACGCACCGTTCACTGGGTACTTATATGTACGAAAATCCCTATTGATTTACCTGTTTTTACAAGGAAATAAAATGTGAAAAAAATATTTCTACATCCCATGGCCTTTCCCAACCATTTAAATTTTTCTCTTACAGGGCTAACACTTCCGAAAAACCAATACAACGTCCACCCGGACCAATATATTAAGCTAAACGAACCGTTCACTGGGTACTTATAAGTACGAAAATCCCTATTGATTTACCTGTTTTTACAGGGAAATAAAATGTGAAAAAAATATTTCTACATCCCATGGCCTTTCCCAACCATTTAAATTTTTCTCTTATAAGTCTAACACTTCGGAAAACCAATACAACGCCCACCCGGAACAATATATAAAGCTAAACGAACCGTTCACTGGGTACTCATACGTACGAAAATCCCTATTGATTTACCTGTTTTTACAAGGAAATAAAATATAAAAAAAATATTTTTACATACCATGGCCTTTCTCAACCATTTAAATTTTTCTCTTACAGGTCTAACGCTTCCGAAAAACCAATACAACACGCACGCGGAACAATATATAAAGCTAAACGAACCGTTCACTGGGTACTTATCCGTACGAAAATCCCTATTGATTTACCTGTTTTTACAAGGAAATAAAATGTGAAAACAATATTTCTACATCCCATGGCCTTTCCCAACCATTTAAATTTTTCTCTTACAAGGCTAACACTTCCGAAAAACCAATACAACGCCCACCCGGAACAATATATAAAGCTAAATGAACCGTTCACTGGGTACTTATCCATACGAAAATCCCTATTGATTTACCTGTTTTTACAAGGAAATAAAATGTGAAAAAAATATTTCTACATCCCATGGCCCTTCCCAACCATTTAAATTTTTCTCTTACAGGTCTAACACGTCCGAAAAACCAATACAACGCCCATCCGGAACAATAAATAAAGTTAAACGCACCGTTCACTGGGTACTTATCCGTACGAAAATCCCTATTGATTTACCTGTTTTTACAAGGAAATAATATGTGAAAACAATATTTCTACATCCCATGGCCTTTCCCAACCATTTAAATTTTTCTCTTACAGGTCTAACACTTCCGAAAAACCAATACAACGCCTACCCGGAACAATATATAAAGCTAAACGAACCGTTCACTGGGTATTTATCCGTACGAAAATCCCTATTGATTTACCTGTTTTTACAAGGAAATAAAATGTGAAAACAATATTTCTACATCCCATGGCCTTTCCCAACCATTTAAACTTTTCTCTTATAGGTCTAACACTTCCGAAAAACCAATACAACGCCCACCCGGAACAATATATAAAGCTAAACGAACCGTTCACTGGGTACTCATACGTACGAAAATCCCTATTGATTTACCTGTTTTTACAAGGAAATAAAATGTAAAAAAAATATTTTTACATACCATGGCCTTTCTCAACCATTTAAATTTTTCTCTTACAGGTCTAACGCTTCCGAAAAACCAATACAACACGCACGCGGAACAATATATAAAGCTAAACGAACCGTTCACTGGGTACTTATCCGTACGAAAATCCCTATTGATTTACCTGTTTTTACAAGGAAATAAAATGTGAAAACAATATTTCTACATCCCATGGCCTTTCCCAACCATTTAAATTTTTCTCTTACAAGGCTAACACTTCCGAAAAACCAATACAACGCCCACCCGGAACAATATATAAAGCTAAATGAACCGTTCACTGGGTACTTATCCATACGAAAATCCCTATTGATTTACCTGTTTTTACAAGGAAATAAAATGTGAAAAAAATATTTCTACATCCCATGGCCCTTCCCAACCATTTAAATTTTTCTCTTACAGGTCTAACACGTCCGAAAAACCAATACAACGCCCATCCGGAACAATATATAAAGTTAAACGCACCGTTCACTGGGTACTTATCCGTACGAAAATCCCTATTGATTTACCTGTTTTTACAAGGAAATAATATGTGAAAACAATATTTCTACATCCCATGGCCTTTCCCAACCATTTAAATTTTTCTCTTACAGGTCTAACACTTCCGAAAAACCAATACAACGCCTACCCGGAACAATATATAAAGCTAAACGAACCGTTCACTGGGTATTTATCCGTACGAAAATCCCTATTGATTTACCTGTTTTTACAAGGAAATAAAATGTGAAAACAATATTTCTACATCCCATGGCCTTTCCCAACCATTTAAATTTTTCTCTTACAAGTCTAACACTTCCGAAAAACCAATACAACGCCCAATCGGAACAATATATAAAGCTAAACGAACCGTTCACTGGGTACTTATCCGTACGAAAATCCCTAATGATTTACCTGTTTTTACAAGGAAATAAAATGTGAAAAAAACATTTCTACATCCCATGGCCTTTCCCAACCATTTAAATTTTTCTCTTACAAGTCTAACACTTCCGAAAAACCAATACAACGCCCACCCGGAACAATATATAAAGCTAAACGAACCGTTCACTCGGTACTCATACGTACGAAAATCCCTATAGATTTACCTGTTTTTACAAGGAAATAAAATGTGAAAAAAATATTTCTACATCCCATGGCCTTTCCCAACCATTTAAATTTTTCTCTTACATGTCTAACACTTCCGAAAAACCAATACAACGCCCACCCGGAACAATATATAAAGCTAAACGAACCGTTCACTGGGTACTCATACGTACGAAAATCCCTATTGATTTACCTGTTTTTACAAGGAAATAAAATGTGAAAAAAATGTTTCTACATCCCATGGCCTTTCCCAACCATTTAATTTTTTCTCTTACAGGGCTAACACTTCCGAAAAACCAATACAACGCCCACCCGGAACACTATATAAAGCTAAACGAACCGTTCACTGGGTACTTATACGCACGAAAATCCCTATTGATTTACCTGTTTTTACAAGGAAATAAAATGTGAAAAAAATATTTCTACATCCCATGGCCTTTCCCAACCATTAAAATTTTTCTCTTACAGGTCTAACACTTCCGAAAAACCAATACAACACGCACCCGGAACAATATATAAAGCTAAACGAACCGTTCACTGGGTACTTATCCGTACGAAAATCCCTATTGATTTACCTGTTTTTACAGGGAAATAAATTGTGAAAAAAATATTTCTACATCCCATGGCCTTTCCCAACCATTTAAATTTTTCTCTTACAAGTCTAACACTTCTGAAAAACCAATACAACGCCTACCCGGAACAATATATAAAGCTAAACGAACCGTTCACTGGGTACTTATCCGTACGAAAATCCCTATTGATTTACCTGTTTTTACAAGGAAATAAAATGTGAAAACAATATTTCTACATCCCATGGCCTTTCCCAACAATTTAAATTTTTCTCTTACAGGTCTAACACTTCCGAAAAACCAATACAACGTCCACCCGGACCAATATATTAAGCTAAACGATCCGTTCACTGGGTACTTATACGTACGAAAATCCCTATTGATTTACCTGTTTTTACAGGGAAATAAAATGTGAAAAAAATATTTCTACATCCCATGGCCTTTCCCAACCATTTAAATTTTTCTCTTATAAGTCTAACACTTCGGAAAACCAATACAACGCCCACCCGGAACAATATATAAAGCTAAACGAACCGTTCACTGGGTACTCATACGTACGAAAATCCCTATTGATTTACCTGTTTTTACAAGGAAATAAAATGTAAAAAAAATATTTTTACATTCCATGGCCTTTCTCAACCATTTAAATTTTTCTCTTACAGGTCTAACGCTTCCGAAAAACCAATACAACACGCACGCGGAACAATATATAAAGCTAAACGAACCGTTCACTGGGTACTTATCCGTACGAAAATCCCTATTGATTTACCTGTTTTTACAAGGAAATAAAATGTGAAAACAATATTTCTACATCCCATGGCCTTTCCCAACAATTTAAATTTTTCTCTTACAGGTCTAACACTTCCGAAAAACCAATACAACGTCCACCCGGACCAATATATTAAGCTAAACGATCCGTTCACTGGGTACTTATACGTACGAAAATCCCTATTGATTTACCTGTTTTTAGAGGGAAATAAAATGTGAAAAAAATATTTCTACATCCCATGGCCTTTCCCAACCATTTAAATTTTTCTCTTATAAGTCTAACACTTCGGAAAACCAATACAACGCCCACCCGGAACAATATATAAAGCTAAACGAACCGTTCACTGGGTACTCATACGTACGAAAATCCCTATTGATTTACCTGTTTTTACAAGGAAATAAAATGTAAAAAAAATATTTTTACATTCCATGGCCTTTCTCAACCATTTAAATTTTTCTCTTACAGGTCTAACGCTTCCGAAAAACCAATACAACACACACGCGGAACAATATATAAAGCTAAACGAACCGTTCACTGGGTACTTATCCGTACGAAAATCCCTATTGATTTACCTGTTTTTACAAGGAAATAAAATGTGAAAACAATATTTCTACATCCCATGGCCTTTCCCAACCATTTAAATTTTTCTCTTACATGTCTAACACTTCCGAAAAACCAATACAACGCCCACCCGGAACAATATATAAAGCTAAATGAACCGTTCACTGGGTACTTATCCGTACAAAAATCCCTATTGATTTACCTGTTTTTACAAGGAAATAAAATGTGAAAAAAATATTTCTACATCCCATGGCCTTTCCCAACCATTTAAATTTTTCTCTTACAGGTCTAACACTTCCGAAAAACCAATACAACGCCCACCCAGAACAATATATAAAGCTAAACGAACCGTTCACTGGGTATTTATCCGTACGAAAATCCCTATTGATTTACCTGTTTTTACAAGGAAATAAAATGTGAAAACAATATTTCTACATCCCATGGCCTTTCCCAACCATTTAAATTTTTCTCTTACAGGTCTAACACTTCCGAAAAACCAATACAACGCCCACCCGGAACAATATATAAAGCTAAACGAACCGTTCACTGGGTACTCATACGTACGAAAATCCCTATTGATTTCCCTGTTTTTACAAGGAAATAAAATGTGAAAAAAATGTTTCTACATCCCATGGCCTTTCCCAACCATTTAAATTTTTCTCTTACAGGGCTAACACTTCCGAAAAACCAATACAACGCCCACCCGGAACACTATATAAAGCTTAACGAACCGTTCACTGGGTACTTATACGCACGAAAATCCCTATTGATTTACCTGTTTTTACAAGGAAATAATATGTGAAAACAATATTTCTACATCCCATGGCCTTTCCCAACCATTTAAATTTTTCTCTTACAGGTCTAACACTTCCGAAAAACCAATACAACGCCCACCCAGAACAATATATAAAGCTAAACGAACCGTTCACTGGGTACTTATACGCACGAAAATCCCTATTGATTTACCTGTTTTTACAAGGAAATAATATGTGAAAACAATATTTCTACATCCCATGGCCTTTCCCAACCATTTAAATTTTTCTCTTACAGGTCTAACACTTCCGAAAAACCAATACAACGCACACCCGGAACAATATATAAAGCTAAATGAACCGTTCACTGGGTACTTATCCGTACGAAAATCCCTATTGATTTACCTGTTTTTACAAGGAAATAAAATGTGAAAAAAATATTTCTACATCCCATGGCCCTTCCCAACCATTTAAATTTTTCTCTTACATGTCTAACACGTCCGAAAAACCAATACAACGCCCATCCGGAACAATATATAAAGCTAAACGCACTGTTCACTGGGTACTTATCCGTACGAAAATCCCTATTGATTTACCTGTTTTTACAAGGAAATAATATGTGAAAACAATATTTCTACATCCCATGGCCTTTCCCAACCATTTAAATTTTTCTCTTACAGGTCTAACACTTCTGAAAAACCAATACAACGCCCACCCAGAACAATATATAAAGCTAAACGAACCGTTCACTGGGTATTTATCCGTACGAAAATCCCTATTGATTTACCTGTTTTTACAAGGAAATAAAATGTGAAAACAATATTTCTACATCCCATGGCCTTTCCCAACCATTTAAATTTTTCTCTTACAAGTCTAACACTTCCGAAAAACCAATACAACGCCCACCCGGAACAATATATAAAGCTAAACGAACCGTTCACTGGGTACTCATACGTACGAAAATCCCTATAGATTTACCTGTTTTTACAAGGAAATAAAAGGTGAAAAAAATGTTTCTACATCCCATGGCCATTCCCAACCATTTAAATTTTTCTCTTACAGGTCTAACACTTCCGAAAAACCAATACAACGCCCACCCGGAACAATATATAAAGCTAAACGAACCGTTCACTGGGTACTCATACGTACGAAAATCCCTATTGATTTACCTGTTTTTACAAGGAAATAAAATGTGAAAAAAATATTTCTACATCCCATGGCCTTTCCCAACCATTAAAATTTTTCTCTTAAAGGTCTAACACTTCCGAAAAACCAATACAATGCCCACCCGGAACAATATATAAAGCTAAACGAACCGTTCACTGGGTACTCATACGTACGAAAATCCCTATAGATTTACCTGTTTTTACAAGGAAATAAAATGTGAAAAAAATGTTTCTACATCCCATGGCCTTTCCCAACCATTTAAATTTTTCTCTTACAGGTCTAACACTTCCAAAAAACCAATACAACGCCCACCCGGAACAATATATAAAGCTAAACGAACCGTTCACTGGGTACTCATACGTACGAAAATCCCTATTGATTTCCCTGTTTTTACAAGGAAATAAAATGTGAAAAAAATGTTTCTACATCCCATGGCCTTTCCCAACCATTTAAATTTTTCTCTTACAGGGCTAACACTTCCGAAAAACCAATACAACGCCCACCCGGAACACTATATAAAGCTTAACGAACTGTTCACTGGGTACTTATACGCACGAAAATCCCTATTGATTTACCTGTTTTTACAAGGAAATAATATGTGAAAACAATATTTCTACATCCCATGGCCTTTCCCAACCATTTAAATTTTTCTCTTACAGGTCTAACACTTCCGAAAAACCAATACAACGCCCACCCAGAACAATATATAAAGCTAAACGAACCGTTCACTGGGTATTTATCCGTACGAAAATCCCTATTGATTTACCTGTTTTTACAAGGAAATAAAATGTGAGAACAATATTTCTACATCCCATGGCCCTTCCCAACCATTTAAATTTTTCTCTTACAGGTCTAACACGTCCGAAAAACCAATACAACGCCCATCCGGAACAATATATAAAGCTAAACGCACCGTTCACTGGGTACTTATCCGTACGAAAATCCCTATGGATTTACCTGTTTTTACAAGGAAATAATATGTGAAAACAATATTTCTACATCCCATCGCCTTTCCCAACCATTTAAATTTTTCTCTTACAGGTCTAACACTTCCGAGAAACCAATACAACGCCCACCCAGAACAATATATAAAGCTAAACGAACCGTTCACTGGGTATTTATCCGTACGAAAATCCCTATTGATTTACCTGTTTTTACAAGGAAATAAAATGTGAAAACAATATTTCTACATCCCATGGCCTTTCCCAACCATTTAAATTTTTCTCTTACAAGTCTAACACTTCCGAAAAACCAATACAACGCCCACCCGGAACAATATATAAAGCTAAACGAACCGTTCACTGGGTACTTATCCGTACGAAAATCCCTATTGATTTACCTGTTTTTACAAGGAAATAAAATGTGAGAAAAACATTTCTACATCCCATGGCCTTTCCCAACCATTTAAATTTTTCTCTTACAAGTCTAACACTTCCGAAAAACCAATACAACGCCCAACCGGAACAATATATAAAGCTAAACGAACCGTTCACTGGGTACTTATCCGTACGAAAATCCCTATTGATTTACCTGTTTTTAGAAGGAAATAAAATGTGAAAAAAATATTTCTACATCCCATGGCCTTTCCCAACCATTTCAATTTTTCTCTTACAGGTCTAACACTTCCGAAAAACCTATACAACGCCCACCCGGAACAATATATAAAGCTAAACAAACCGTTCACTGGGTACTCATACGTACGAAAATCCCTATTGATTTACCTGTTTTTACAAGGAAATAAAATGTGAAAAAAATGTTTCTACATCCCATGGCCTTTCCCAACCATTTAAATTTTTGTCTTACAGGTCTAACACTTCCGAAAAACCAATACAACGCCCACCCGGAACACTATATAAAGCTAAACGAACCGTTCACTGGGTACTTAAACGCACGAAAATCCCTATTGATTTACCTGTTTTTACAAGGAAATAAAATGTGAAAAAAATATTTCTACATCCCATGGCCCTTCCCAACCATTTAAATTTTTCTCTTACAGGTCTAACACTTCCGAAAAACCAATACAACGCCCATCCGGAACAATATATAAAGCTAAACGAACCGTTCACTGGGTACTCATACGTACGAAAATACCTATTGATTTACCTGTTTTTACAAGGAAATAAAATGTGAAAAAAATATTTCTACATCCCATGGCCTTTCCCAACCCTTAAAATTTTTCTCTTACAGGTCTAACACTTCCGAAAAACCAATACAATGCCCACCCGGAACAATATATAAAGCTAAACGAACCTTTCACTGGGTACTCATACGTACGAAAATCCCTATAGATTTACCTGTTTTTACAAGGAAATAAAATGTGAAAAAAATGTTTCTACATCCCATGGCCTTTCCCAACCATTTAAATTTTTCTCTTACAGGTCTAACACTTCCGAAAAACCAATACAACGCCCACCCGGAACAATATATAAAGCTAAACGAACCGTTCACTGGGTACTCATACGTACGAAAATCCCTATTGATTTCCCTGTTTTTACAAGGAAATAAAATGTGAAAAAAATGTTTCTACATCCCATGGCCTTTCCCAACCATTTAAATTTTTCTCTTACAGGGCTAACACTTCCGAAAAACCAATACAACGCCCACCCGGAACACTATATAAAGCTTAACGAACCGTTCACTGGGTACTCATACGTACAAAAATCCCTATTGATTTACCTGTTTTTACAAGGAAATAAAATGTAAAAAAAATATTTTTACATACCATGGCCTTTCTCAACCATTTAAATTTTTCTCTTACAGGTCTAACGCTTCCAAAAAACCAATACAACACGCACGCGGAACAATATATAAAGCTAAACGAACCGTTCACTGGGTACTTATCCGTACGAAAATCCCTATTGATTTACCTGTTTTTACAAGGAAATAAAATGTGAAAACAATATTTCTACATCCCATGGCCTTTCCCAACCATTTAAATTTTTCTCTTACAGGTCTAACACTTCCGAAAAACCAATACAACGCCCACCCGGAACAATATATAAAGCTAAATGAACCGTTCACTGGGTACTTATCCGTACGAAAATCCCTATTGATTTACCTGTTTTTACAAGGAAATAAAATGTGAAAAAAATATTTCTACATCCCATGGCCCTTCCCAACCATTTAAATTTTTCTCTTACAGGTCTAACACGTCCGAAAAACCAATACAATGCCCATCCGGAACAATATATAAAGCTAAACGCACCATTCACTGGGTACTTATATGTACGAAAATCCCTATTGATTTACCTGTTTTTACAATGAAATAAAATGTGAAAAAAATATTTCTACATCCCATGGCCTTTCCCAACCATTTAAATTTTTCTCTTACAGGTCTAACACTCTCGAAAAACCAATACAACGCCTACCCGGAACAATATATAAAGCTAAACGAACCGTTCACTGGGTACTCATACGTACGAAAATCCCTATTGATTTACCTGTTTTTACAAGGAAATAAAATGTGAAAAAAATATTTCTACATCCCATGGCCTTTCCCAACCATTTAAATTTTTCTCTTACAGGTCTAACACGTCCGAAAAACCAACACAACGCCCATCCGGAACAATATATAAAGCTAAACGCACCATTCACTGGGTACTTATATGTACGAAAATCCCTATTGATTTACCTGTTTTTACAAGGAAATAAAATGTGAAAAAAATATTTCTACATCCCATGGCCCTTCCCAACCATTTAAATTTTTCTCTTACAGGTCTAACACTTCCGAAAAACCAATACAACGCCCATCCGGAACAATATATAAAGCTAAACGAACCGTTCACTGGGTACTCATACGTACGAAAATACCTATTGATTTACCTGTTTTTACAAGGAAATAAAATGTGAAAAAAATATTTCTACATCCCATGGCCTTTCCCAACCCTTAAAATTTTTCTCTTACAGGTCTAACACTTCCGAAAAACCAATACAATGCCCACCCGGAACAATATATAAAGCTAAACGAACCTTTCACTGGGTACTCATACGTACGAAAATCCCTATAGATTTACCTGTTTTTACAAGGAAATAAAATGTGAAAAAAATGTTTCTACATCCCATGGCCTTTCCCAACCATTTAAATTTTTCTCTTACAGGGCTAACACTTCCGAAAAACCAATACAACGCCCACCCGGAACAATATATAAAGCTAAACGAACCGTTCACTGGGTACTCATACGTACGAAAATCCCTATTGATTTCCCTGTTTTTACAAGGAAATAAAATGTGAAAAAAATGTTTCTACATCCCATGGCCTTTCCCAACCATTTAAATTTTTCTCTTACAGGGCTAACACTTCCGAAAAACCAATACAACGCCCACCCGGAACACTATATAAAGCTTAACGAACCGTTCACTGGGTACTTATACGCACGAAAATCCCTATTGATTTACCTGTTTTTACAAGGAAATAAAATGTGAAAAAAATATTTCTACATCCCATGGCCTTTCCCAACCATTTAAATTTTTCTCTTATAGGTCTAACACTTCCGAAAAACCAATACAACGCCCACCCGGAACAATATATAAAGCTAAACGAACCGTTCACTGGGTACTCATACGTACAAAAATCCCTATTGATTTACCTGTTTTTACAAGGAAATAAAATGTAAAAAAAATATTTTTACATACCATGGCCTTTCTCAACCATTTAAATTTTTCTCTTACAGGTCTAACGCTTCCAAAAAACCAATACAACACGCACGCGGAACAATATATAAAGCTAAACGAACCGTTCACTGGGTACTTATCCGTACGAAAATCCCTATTGATTTACCTGTTTTTACAAGGAAATAAAATGTGAAAACAATATTTCTACATCCCATGGCCTTTCCCAACCATTTAAATTTTTCTCTTACAGGTCTAACACTTCCGAAAAACCAATACAACGCCCACCCGGAACAATATATAAAGCTAAATGAACCGTTCACTGGGTACTTATCCGTACGAAAATCCCTATTGATTTACCTGTTTTTACAAGGAAATAAAATGTGAAAAAAATATTTCTACATCCCATGGCCCTTCCCAACCATTTAAATTTTTCTCTTACAGGTCTAACACGTCCGAAAAACCAATACAATGCCCATCCGGAACAATATATAAAGCTAAACGCACCATTCACTGGGTACTCTATGTACGAAAATCCCTATTGATTTACCTGTTTTTACAATGAAATAAAATGTGAAAAAAATATTTCTACATCCCATGGCCTTTCCCAACCATTTAAATTTTTCTCTTACAGGTCTAACACTCTCGAAAAACCAATACAACGCCTACCCGGAACAATATATAAAGCTAAACGAACCGTTCACTGGGTACTCATACGTACGAAAATCCCTATTGATTTACCTGTTTTTACAAGGAAATAAAATGTGAAAAAAATGTTTCTACATCCCATGGCCTTTCCCAACCATTTAAATTTTTCTCTTACAGGGCTAACACTTCTGAAAAACCAGTACAACACCCACCCGGAACAATATATAAAGCTAAACGAACCGTTCACTGGGTACTTATCCGTACGAAAATCCCTATTGATTTACCTGTTTTTCCAAGGAAATAAAATGTGAAAAAAATATTTCTACATCCCATGGCCTTTCCCAACCATTTAAATTTTTCTCTTACAGGTCTAACACGTCCGAAAAACCAACACAACGCCCATCCGGAACAATATATAAAGCTAAACGCACCATTCACTGGGTACTTATATGTACGAAAATCCCTATTGATTTACCTGTTTTTACAAGGAAATAAAATGTGAAAAAAATATTTCTACATCCCATGGCCTTTCCCAACCATTTAAATTTTTCTCTTACAGGGCTAACACTTCCGAAAAACCAATACAACGCCCACCTGGACCAATATATTAAGCTAAACGAACCGTTCACTGGGTACTTATACGTACAAAAATCCCTATTGATTTACCTATTTTTACAGGGAAATAAAATGTGAAAAAAATATTTCTACATCCCATGGCCTTTCCCAACCATTTAAATTTTTCTCTTACAAGTCTAACACTTCCGAAAAACCAATACAACGCCTACCCGGAACAATATATAAAGCTAAACGAACCGTTCACTGGGTACTTATCCGTACGAAAATCCCTATTGATTTACCTGTTTTTACAAGGAAATAAAAGGTGAAAACAATATTTCTACATCCAATGGCCTTTCCCAACCATTTAAATTTTTCTCTTACAGGTCTAACACTTCTGAAAAACCAGTACAACACCCACCCGGAACAATATATAAAGCTAAACGAACCGTTCACTGGGTACTTATCCGTACGAAAATCCCTATTGATTTACCTGTTTTTCCAAGGAAATAAAATGTGAAAAAAATATTTCTACATCCCATGGCCTTTCCCAACCATTTAAATTTTTCTCTTACAGGTCTAACACGTCCGAAAAACCAACACAACGCCCATCCGGAACAATATATAAAGCTAAACGCACCATTCACTGGGTACTTATATGTACGAAAATCCCTATTGATTTACCTGTTTTTACAAGGAAATAAAATGTGAAAAAAATATTTCTACATCCCATGGCCTTTCCCAACCATTTAAATTTTTCTCTTACAGGGCTAACACTTCCGAAAAACCAATACAACGCCCACCTGGACCAATATATTAAGCTAAACGAACCGTTCACTGGGTACTTATATGTACGAAAATCCCTATTGATTTACCTGTTTTTACAAGGAAATAAAATGTGAAAAAAATATTTCTACATCCCATGGCCTTTCCCAACCATTTAAATTTTTCTCTTACAGGGCTAACACTTCCGAAAAACCAATACAACGCCCACCTGGACCAATATATTAAGCTAAACGAACCGTTCACTGGGTACTTATACGTACAAAAATCCCTATTGATTTACCTATTTTTACAGGGAAATAAAATGTGAAAAAAATATTTCTACATCCCATGGCCTTTCCCAACCATTTAAATTTTTCTCTTACAAGTCTAACACTTCCGAAAAACCAATACAACGCCTACCCGGAACAATATATAAAGCTAAAGGAACCGTTCACTGGGTACTTATCCGTACGAAAATCCCTATTGATTTACCTGTTTTTACAAGGAAATAAAAGGTGAAAACAATATTTCTACATCCAATGGCCTTTCCCAACCATTTAAATTTTTCTCTTACAGGTCTAACACTTCCGAAAAACCAATACAACGCCCACCCGGAACAATATATAAAGCTAAACGAACCGTTCACTGGGTACTTATCCGTACGAAAATCCCTATTGATTTACCTGTTTTTACAAGGAAATAAAAGGTGAAAACAATATTTCTACATCCAATGGCCTTTCCCAACCATTTAAATTTTTCTCTTACAGGTCTAACACTTCCGAAAAAGCAATACAACGCCCACCCGGAACAATATATAAAGCTAAACGAACCGTTCACTGGGTACTTATCCGTACTAAAATCCCTATTGATTTACCTGTTTTTTCCAGGAAATAAAATGTGAAAAAAATATTTCTACATCCCATGGTCTTTCCCAACCATTTAAATTTTTCTCTTACAAGTCTAACACTTCCGAAAAACCAAACCACGCCCAACCAGAACAATATATAAAGCTAAACGAACCGTTCACTGGGTACTTATCCGTACGAAAATCCCTATAGATTTACCTGTTTTTACAAGGAAATAAAATGTGAAAAAAATATTTCTACATCCCATGGCCTTTCCCAACCATTAAAATTTTTCTCTTACAGGTCTAACACTTCCGAAAAACCAATACAATGCCCACCCGGAACAATATATAAAGCTAAACGAACCTTTCACTGGGTACTCATACGTACGAAAATCCCTATAGATTTACCTGTTTTTACAAGGAAATAAAATGTGAAAAAAATGTTTCTACATCCCATGGCCTTTCCCAACCATTTAAATTTTTCTCTTACAGGTCTAACACTTCCGAAAAACCAATACAACGCCCACCCGGAACAATATATAAAGCTAAACGAACCGTTCACTGGGTACTCATATGTACGAAAATCCCTATTGATTTCCCTGTTTTTACAAGGAAATAAAATGTGAAAAAAATGTTTCTACATCCCATGGCCTTTCCCAACCATTTAAATTTTTCTCTTACAGGGCTAACACTTCCGAAAAACCAATACAACGCCCACCCGGAACACTATATAAAGCTTAACGAACCGTTCACTGGGTACTTATACGCACGAAAATCCCTATTGATTTACCTGTTTTTACAAGGAAATAAAATGTGAAAAAAATATTTCTAAATCCCATGGCCTTTCCCAACCATTTAAATTTTTCTCTTATAGGTCTAACACTTCCGAAAAACCAATACAACGCCCACCCGGAACAATATATAAAGCTAAACGAACCGTTCACTGGGTACTCATACGTACAAAAATCCCTATTGATTTACCTGTTTTTACAAGGAAATAAAATGTAAAAAAAATATTTTTACATACCATGGCCTTTCTCAACCATTTAAATTTTTCTCTTACAGGTCTAACGCTTCCAAAAAACCAATACAACACGCACGCGGAACAATATATAAAGCTAAACGAACCGTTCACTGGGTACTTATCCGTACGAAAATCCCTATTGATTTACCTGTTTTTACAAGGAAATAAAATGTGAAAACAATATTTCTACATCCCATGGCCTTTCCCAACCATTTAAATTTTTCTCTTACAGGTCTAACACTTCCGAAAAACCAATACAACGCCCACCCGGAACAATATATAAAGCTAAATGAACCGTTCACTGGGTACTTATCCGTACGAAAATCCCTATTGATTTACCTGTTTTTACAAGGAAATAAAATGTGAAAAAAATATTTCTACATCCCATGGCCCTTCCCAACCATTTAAATTTTTCTCTTACAGGTCTAACACGTCCGAAAAACCAATACAACGCCCATCCGGAACAATATATAAAGCTAAACGCACCATTCACTGGGTACTTATATGTACGAAAATCCCTATTGATTTACCTGTTTTTACAATGAAATAAAATGTGAAAAAAATATTTCTACATCCCATGGCCTTTCCCAACCATTTAAATTTTTCTCTTACAGGTCTAACACTCTCGAAAAACCAATACAACGCCCACCCGGAACAATATATAAAGCTAAACGAACCGTTCACTGGGTACTCATACGTACGAAAATCCCTATTGATTTACCTGTTTTTACAAGGAAATAAAATGTGAAAAAAATGTTTCTACATCCCATGGCCTTTCCCAACCATTTAAATTTTTCTCTTACAGGGCTAACACTTCTGAAAAACCAATACAACACCCACCCGGAACAATATATAAAGCTAAACGAACCGTTCACTGGGTACTTATCCGTACGAAAATCCCTATTGATTTACCTGTTTTTCCAAGGAAATAAAATGTGAAAAAAATATTTCTACATCCCATGGCCTTTCCCAACCATTTAAATTTTTCTCTTACAGGTCTAACACGTCCGAAAAACCAACACAACGCCCATCCGGAACAATATATAAAGCTAAACGCACCGTTCACTGGGTACTTATATGTACGAAAATCCCTATTGATTTACCTGTTTTTACAAGGAAATAAAATGTGAAAAAAATATTTCTACATCCCATGGCCTTTCCCAACCATTTAAATTTTTCTCTTACAGGGCTAACACTTCCGAAAAACCAATACAACGCCCACCTGGACCAATATATTAAGCTAAACGAACCGTTCACTGGGTACTTATACGTACAAAAATCCCTATTGATTTACCTATTTTTACAGGGAAATAAAATGTGAAAAAAATATTTCTACATCCCATGGCCTTTCCCAACCATTTAAATTTTTCTCTTACAAGTCTAACACTTCCGAAAAACCAATACAACGCCTACCCGGAACAATATATAAAGCTAAACGAACCGTTCACTGGGTACTTATCCGTACGAAAATCCCTATTGATTTACCTGTTTTTACAAGGAAATAAAAGGTGAAAACAATATTTCTACATCCAATGGCCTTTCCCAACCATTTAAATTTTTCTCTTACAGGTCTAACACTTCCGAAAAACCAATACAACGCCCACCCGGAACAATATATAAAGCTAAACGAACCGTTCACTGGGTACTTATCCGTACTAAAATCCCTATTGATTTACCTGTTTTTTCAAGGAAATAAAATGTGAAAAAAATATTTCTACATCCCATGGTCTTTCCCAACCATTTAAATTTTTCTCTTACAAGTCTAACACTTCCGAAAAACCAAACCACGCCCAACCAGAACAATATATAAAGCTAAACGAACCGTTCACTGGGTACTTATCAGTACGAAAATCCCTATAGATTTACCTGTTTTTACAAGGAAATAAAATGTGAAAAAAATATTTCTACATCCCATCGCCTTTCCCAACCATTTAAATTTTTCTCTTACAGGTCTAACACTTCCGAAAAACCAATACAACGCCCACCCGGAACAATATATAAAGCTAAACGAACCGTTCACTGGGTACTCATACGTACGAAAATCCCTATTGATTTACCTGTTTTTACAAGGAAATAAAATGTGAAAAAAATGTTTCTACATCCCATGGCCTTTCCCAACCATTTAAATTTTTTTCTTACAGGTCTAACACTTCCGAAAAACCAATACAACGCCCACCCAGAACAATATATAAAGCTAAACGAACCGTTCACTGGGTACTTATCCGTACGAAAATCCCTATTGATTTACCTGTTTTTACAAGGAAATAAAATGTGAAAACAATATTTCTATATCCCATGGCCTTTCCCAACCATTTAAATTTTTCTCTTACAGGTCTAACACGTCCGAAAAACCAATATAACACCCATCCGGAACAATATATAAAGCTAAACGCACCGTTCACTGGGTACTTATCCGTACGAAAATCCCTATTGATTTACCTGTTTTTACAAGGAAATAAAATGTGAAAACAATATTTCTACATCCCATGGCCTTTCCCAACCATTTAAATTTTTCTCTTACAGGTCTAACACTTCCGAAAAACCAATACAACGCCCACCTGGAACAATATATAAAGCTAAACGAACCTTTCACTGGGTACTCATACGTACGAAAATCCCTATTGATTTACCTGTTTTTACAAGGAAATAAAATGTGAAAAAATGTTTCTACATCCCATGGCCTTTCCCAACCATTTAAATTTTTTTCTTACAGGTCTAACACTTCCCAAAAACCAATACAACGCCCACCCAGAACAATATATCAAGCTAAACGAACCGTTCACTGGGTACTTATCCGTACGAAAATCCCTATTGATTTACCTGTTTTTACAAGGAAATAAAATGTGAAAACAATATTTCTACATCCCATGGCCTTTCCCAACCATTTAAATTTTTCTCTTACAGGTCTAACACGTCCGAAAAACCAATATAACACCCATCCGGAACAATATATAAAGCTAAACGCACCGTTCACTGGGTACTTATCCGTACGAAAATCCCTATTGATTTACCTGTTTTTACAAGGAAATAAAATGTGAAAACAATATTTCTACATCCCATGGCCTTTCCCAACCATTTAAATTTTTCTCTTACAGGTCTAACACTTCCGAAAAACCAATACAACGCCCACCCGGAACAATATATAAAGCTAAACGAACCGTTCACTGGGTACTTATCCGTACGAAAATCCCTATAGATTTACCTGTTTTTAGAAGGAAATAAAATGTGAAAAAAATATTTCTACATCCCATGGCCTTTCCCAACCATTTAAATTTTTCTCTTACAGGTCTAACACTTCCGAAAAACCAAACCACGCCCAACCGGAACAATATATAAAGCTAAACGAACCGTTCACGGGGTACTCATACGTACGAAAATCCCTATTGATTTACCTGTTTTTACAAGGAAATAAAATGTGAAAAAAATGTTTCTACATCCCATGGCCTTTCCCAACCATTTAAATCTTTCTCTTACAGGTCTAACACTTCCGAAAAACCAATACAACGCCCACCCAGAACAATATATAAAGCTAAACGAACCGTTCACTGGGTACTTATCCGTACGAAAATCCCTATTGATTTACCTGTTTTTACAGGGAAATAAAATGTGAAAACAATATTTCTACATCCCATGGCCTTTCCCAACCATTTAAATTTTTCTCTTACAGGTCTAACACGTCCGAAAAACCAATACAACACCCATCCGGAACAATATATAAAGCTAAACGCACCGTTCACTGGGTACTTATCCATACGAAAATCCCTATTGATTTACCTGTTTTTACAAGGAAATAAAATGTGAAAACAATATTTCTACATCCCATGGCCTTTCCCAACCATATAAATTTTTCTCTTACAAGTCTAACACGTCCGAAAAACCAATACAACGCCCAACCGGAACAATATATAAAGCTAAACGAACCGTTCACTGGGTACTTATCCGTACGAAAATCCCTATAGATTTACCTGTTTTTAGAAGGAAATAAAATGTGAAAAAAATATTTCTACATCCCATGGCCTTTCCCAACCATTTAAATTTTTCTCTTACAGGTCTAACACTTCCGAAAAACCAATAAAACGCCCACCCGGAACAATATATAAAGCTAAACGAACCGTTCACTGGGTACTCATACGTACGAAAATCCCTATTGATTTACCTGTTTTTACAAGGAAATAAAATGTGAAAAAAATGTTTCTACATCCCATGGCCTTTCCCAAACATTTAAATTTTTCTCTTACAGGGCTAACACTTCCGAAAAACCAATACAACGCCCCACCCGGAACACTATATAAAGCTAAACGAACCGTTCACTGGGTACTTATCCGTACGAAAATCCCTATTGATTTACCTGTTTTTACAAGGAAATAAAATGTGAAAAAAACATTTCTACATCCCATGGCCTTTCCCAACCATTTAAATTTTTCTCTTACAGGGCTAACACTTCCGAAAAACCAATACAACGCCCACCCGGACCAATATATTAAGCTAAACGAACCGTTCACTGGGTACTTATACGTACGAAAATCCCTATTGATTTACCTGTTTTTACAGGGAAATAAAATGTGAAAAAAATATTTCTACATCCCATGGCCTTTCCCAACCATTTAAATTTTTCTCTTACAAGTCTAACACTTCCGAAAAACCAATACAACGCCCACCCGGAACAATATATAAAGCTAAACGAACCGTTCACTGGGTACTTATCCGTACGAAAATCCCTATTGATTTACCTGTTTTTACAAGGAAATAAAAGGTGAAAACAATATTTCTACATCCAATGGCCTTTCCCAACCATTTAAATTTTTCTCTTACAGGTCTAACACTTCCGAAAAACCAATACAACGCCCACCCGGAACAATATATAAAGCTAAACGAACCGTTCACTGGGTACTTATCCGTACTAAAATCCATATTGATTTACCTGTTTTTTCAAGGAAATAAAATGTGAAAAAAATATTTCTACATCCCATGGTCTTTCCCAACCATTTAAATTTTTCTCTTACAAGTCTAACACTTCCGAAAAACCAAACCACGCCCAACCGGAACAATATATAAAGCTAAACGAACCGTTCACTGGGTACTTATCCGTACGAAAATCCCTATAGATTTACCTGTTTTTACAAGGAAATAAAATGTGAAAAAAATATTTCTACATCCCATGGCCTTTCCCAACCATTTAAATTTTTCTCTTACAGGTATAACACGTCCGAAAAACCAATACAACACCCATCCGGAACAATATATAAAGCTAAACGCACCGTTCACTGGGTACTTATCCGTACCAAAATCCCTATTGATTTACCTGTTTTTACAAGGAAATAAAATGTGAAAAAAACATTTCTACATCCCATGGCCTTTCCCAACCATTTAAATTTTTCTCTTACAAGTCTAACACGTCTGAAAAACCAATACAACGCTCAACCGGAACAATATATAAAGCTAAACGAACCGTTCACTGGGTACTTATCCGTACGAAAATCCCTATAGATTTACCTGTTTTTAGAAGGAAATAAAATGTGAAAAAAATATTTCTACATCCCATGGCCTTTCCCAACCATTTAAATTTTTCTCTTACAGGTCTAACACTTCCGAAAAACCAATACAACGCCCACCCGGAACAATATATAAAGCTAAACGAACCGTTCACTGGGTACTCATACGTACGAAAATCCCTATTGATTTACCTGTTTTTACAAGGAAATAAAATGTGAAAAAAATGTTTCTACATCCCATGGCCTTTCCCAACCATTTAAATTTTTCTCTTACAGGTCTAACACTTCCGAAAAACCAATACAACGCCCACCCAGAACAATATATAAAGCTAAACGAACCGTTCACTGGGTACTTATCCGTACGAAAATCCCTATAGATTTACCTGTTTTTAGAAGGAAATAAAATGTGAAAAAAATATTCCTACATCCCATGGCCTTTCCCAACCATTTAAATTTTTCTCTTACAGGTCTAACACTTCCGAAAAACCAATACAACGCCCACCCGGAACAATATATAAAGCTAAACGAACCGTTCACTGGGTACTCATACGTACGAAAATCCCTATTGATTTACCTGTTTTTACAAGGAAATAAAATGTGAAAAAAATGTTTCTACATCCCATGGCCTTTCCCAACCATTTAAATTTTTCTCTTACAGGGCTAACACTTCCGAAAAACCAATACAACGCCCACCCGGAACACTATATAAAGCTAAACGAACCGTTCACTGGGTACTTATCCGTACTAAAATCCATATTGATTTACCTGTTTTTTCAAGGAAATAAAATGTGAAAAAAATATTTCTACATCCCATGGTCTTTCCCAACCATTTAAATTTTTCTCTTACAAGTCTAACACTTCCGAAAAACCAAACCACGCCCAACCGGAACAATATATAAAGCTAAACGAACCGTTCACTGGGTACTTATCCGTACGAAAATCCCTATAGATTTACCTGTTTTTACAAGGAAATAAAATGTGAAAAAAATATTTCTACATCCCATGGCCTTTCCCAACCATTTAAATTTTTCTCTTACAGGTCTAACACGTCCGAAAAACCAATACAACACCCATCCGGAACAATATATAAAGCTAAACGCACCGTTCACTGGGTACTTATCCGTACCAAAATCCCTATTGATTTACCTGTTTTTACAAGGAAATAAAATGTGAAAAAAACATTTCTACATCCCATGGCCTTTCCCAACCATTTAAATTTTTCTCTTACAAGTCTAACACGTCCGAAAAACCAATACAACGCTCAACCGGAACAATATATAAAGCTAAACGAACCGTTCACTGGGTACTCATACGTACGAAAATCCCTATTGATTTACCTGTTTTTACAAGGAAATAAAATGTGAAAAAAATGTTTCTACATCCCATGGCCTTTCCCAACCATTTAAATTTTTCTCTTACAGGTCTAACACTTCCGAAAAACCAATACAACGCCCACCCAGAACAATATATAAAGCTAAACGAACCGTTCACTGGGTACTTATCCGTACGAAAATCCCTATTGATTTACCTGTTTTTACAAGGAAATAAAATGTGAAAACAATATTCCTACATCCCATGGCCTTTCCCAACCATTTAAATTTTTCTCTTACAGGTCTAACACTTCCGAAAAACCAATACAACGCCCACCCGGAACAATATATAAAGCTAAACGAACCGTTCACTGGGTACTCATACGTACGAAAATCCCTATTGATTTACCTGTTTTTACAAGGAAATAAAATGTGAAAAAAATGTTTCTACATCCCATGGCCTTTCCCAACCATTTAAATTTTTCTCTTACAGGGCTAACACTTCCGAAAAACCAATACAACGCCCACCCGGAACACTATATAAAGCTAAACGAACCGTTCACTGGGTACTTATACGCGCGAAAATCCCTATTGATTTACCTGTTTTTACAAGGAAATAAAATTTGAAAAAAATATTTCTACATCCCATGGCCTTTCCCAACCATTTAAATTTTTCTCTTACAAGTCTAACACTTCCGAAAAACCAAACCACGCCCAACCGGAACAATATATAAAGCTAAACGAACCGTTCACTGGGTACTTATCCGTACGAAAATCCCTATAGATTTACCTGTTTTTACAAGGAAATAAAATGTGAAAAAAATATTTCTACATCCCATGGCCTTTCCCAACCATTTAAATTTTTCTCTTACAGGTCTAACACTTCCGAAAAACCAATACAACGCCCACCCGGAACAATATATTAAGCTAAACGAACCGTTCACTGGGTATTCATACGTACGAAAATCCCTATTGATTTACCTGTTTTTACAAGGAAATAAAATGTGAAAAAAATGTTTCTACATCCCATGGCCTTTCCCAACCATTTAAATTTTTTTCTTACAGGTCTAACACTTCCGAAAAACCAATACAACGCCCACCCAGAACAATATATAAAGCTAAACGAACCGTTCACTGGGTACTTATCCATACGAAAATCCCTATTGATTTACCTGTTTTTACAAGGAAATAAAATGTGAAAACAATATTTCTACATCCCATGGCCTTTCCCAACCACTTAAATTTTTCTCTTACAGTTCTAACACGTCCGAAAAACCAATACAACACCCATCCGGAACAATATATAAAGCTAAACGCACCGTTCACTGGGTAATTATCCGTACGAAAATCCCTATTGATTTACCTGTTTTTACAAGGAAATAAAATGTGAAAACAATATTTCTACATCCCATGGCCTTTCCCAACCATTTAAATTTTTCTCTTACAGGTCTAACACTTCTGAAAAACCAATACAACGCCCACCCGGAACAATATATAAAGCTAAACGAACCGTTCAATGGGTACTTATCCGTACGAAAATCCCTATTGATTTACCTGTTTTTACAAGGAAATAAAATGTGAAAAAAACATTTCTACATCCCATGGCCTTTCCCAACCATTTAAATTTTTCTCTTACAAGTCTAACACTTCCGAAAAACCAATACAATGCCCAACCGGAACAATATATAAAGCTAAACGAACCGTTCACTGGGTACTTATCCGTACGAAAATCCCTATTGATTTACCTGCTTTTTCAAGGAAATAAAATGTGAAAAAAATATTTCTACATCCCATGGTCTTTCCCAACCAGTTAAATTTTTCTCTTACAAGTCTAACACTTCCGAAAAACCAATACAACGCCCACCCGGAACAATATATAAAGCTAAACGAACCGTTCACTGGGTACTCATACGTACGAAAATCCCTATTGATTTACCTGTTTTTACAAGGAAATAAAATGTGAAAAAAATGTTTCTACATCCCATGGCCTTTCCCAACCATTTAAATTTTTTTCTTACAGGTCTAACACTTCCGAAAAACCAATACAACGCCCACCCGGAACAATATATAAAGCTAAACGAACCGTTCACTGGGTACTCATACGTACGAAAATCCCTATTGATTTACCTGTTTTTACAAGGAAATAAAATGTGAAAAAAATGTTTCTACATCCCATGGCCTTTCCCAACCATTTAAATTTTTCTCTTACAGGGCTAACACTTCCGAAAAACCAATACAACGCCCACCCGGAACACTATATAAAGCTAAACGAACCGTTCACTGGGTACTTATCCGTACTAAAATCCATATTGATTTACCTGTTTTTTCAAGGAAATAAAATGTGAAAAAAATATTTCTACATCCCATGGTCTTTCCCAACCATTTAAATTTTTCTCTTACAAGTCTAACACTTCCGAAAAACCAAACCACGCCCAACCGGAACAATATATAAAGCTAAACGAACCGTTCACTGGGTACTTATCCGTACGAAAATCCCTATAGATTTACCTGTTTTTACAAGGAAATAAAATGTGAAAAAAATATTTCTACATCCCATGGCCTTTCCCAACCATTTAAATTTTTCTCTTACAGGTCTAACACGTCCGAAAAACCAATACAACACCCATCCGGAACAATATATAAAGCTAAACGCACCGTTCACTGGGTACTTATCCGTACCAAAATCCCTATTGATTTACCTGTTTTTACAAGGAAATAAAATGTGAAAAAAACATTTCTACATCCCATGGCCTTTCCCAACCATTTAAATTTTTCTCTTACAAGTCTAACACGTCCGAAAAACCAATACAACGCTCAACCGGAACAATATATAAAGCTAAACGAACCGTTCACTGGGTACTCATACGTACGAAAATCCCTATTGATTTACCTGTTTTTACAAGGAAATAAAATGTGAAAAAAATGTTTCTACATCCCATGGCCTTTCCCAACCATTTAAATTTTTCTCTTACAGGTCTAACACTTCCGAAAAACCAATACAACGCCCACCCAGAACAATATATAAAGCTAAACGAACCGTTCACTGGGTACTTATCCGTACGAAAATCCCTATTGATTTACCTGTTTTTACAAGGAAATAAAATGTGAAAACAATATTCCTACATCCCATGGCCTTTCCCAACCATTTAAATTTTTCTCTTACAGGTCTAACACTTCCGAAAAACCAATACAACGCCCACCCGGAACAATATATAAAGCTAAACGAACCGTTCACTGGGTACTCATACGTACGAAAATCCCTATTGATTTACCTGTTTTTACAAGGAAATAAAATGTGAAAAAAATGTTTCTACATCCCATGGCCTTTCCCAACCATTTAAATTTTTCTCTTACAGGGCTAACACTTCCGAAAAACCAATACAACGCCCACCCGGAACACTATATAAAGCTAAACGAACCGTTCACTGGGTACTTATACGCGCGAAAATCCCTATTGATTTACCTGTTTTTACAAGGAAATAAAATTTGAAAAAAATATTTCTACATCCCATGGCCTTTCCCAACCATTTAAATTTTTCTCTTACAAGTCTAACACTTCCGAAAAACCAAACCACGCCCAACCGGAACAATATATAAAGCTAAACGAACCGTTCACTGGGTACTTATCCGTACGAAAATCCCTATAGATTTACCTGTTTTTACAAGGAAATAAAATGTGAAAAAAATATTTCTACATCCCATGGCCTTTCCCAACCATTTAAATTTTTCTCTTACAGGTCTAACACTTCCGAAAAACCAATACAACGCCCACCCGGAACAATATATTAAGCTAAACGAACCGTTCACTGGGTATTCATACGTACGAAAATCCCTATTGATTTACCTGTTTTTACAAGGAAATAAAATGTGAAAAAAATGTTTCTACATCCCATGGCCTTTCCCAACCATTTAAATTTTTTTCTTACAGGTCTAACACTTCCGAAAACCAATACAACGCCCACCCAGAACAATATATAAAGCTAAACGAACCGTTCACTGGGTACTTATCCATACGAAAATCCCTATTGATTTACCTGTTTTTACAAGGAAATAAAATGTGAAAACAATATTTCTACATCCCATGGCCTTTCCCAACCATTTAAATTTTTCTCTTACAGTTCTAACACGTCCGAAAAACCAATACAACACCCATCCGGAACAATATATAAAGCTAAACGCACCGTTCACTGGGTAATTATCCGTACGAAAATCCCTATTGATTTACCTGTTTTTACAAGGAAATAAAATGTGAAAACAATATTTCTACATCCCATGGCCTTTCCCAACCATTTAAATTTTTCTCTTACAGGTCTAACACTTCTGAAAAACCAATACAACGCCCACCCGGAACAATATATAAAGCTAAACGAACCGTTCAATGGGTACTTATCCGTACGAAAATCCCTATTGATTTACCTGTTTTTACAAGGAAATAAAATGTGAAAAAAACATTTCTACATCCCATGGCCTTTCCCAACCATTTAAATTTTTCTCTTACAAGTCTAACACTTCCGAAAAACCAATACAATGCCCAACCGGAACAATATATAAAGCTAAACGAACCGTTCACTGGGTACTTATCCGTACGAAAATCCCTATTGATTTACCTGCTTTTTCAAGGAAATAAAATGTGAAAAAAATATTTCTACATCCCATGGTCTTTCCCAACCAGTTAAATTTTTCTCTTACAAGTCTAACACTTCCGAAAAACCAATACAACGCCCACCCGGAACAATATATAAAGCTAAACGAACCGTTCACTGGGTACTCATACGTACGAAAATCCCTATTGATTTACCTGTTTTTACAAGGAAATAAAATGTGAAAAAAATGTTTCTACATCCCATGGCCTTTCCCAACCATTTAAATTTTTTTCTTACAGGTCTAACACTTCCGAAAAACCAATACAACGCCCACCCAGAACAATATATAAAGCTAAACGAACCGTTCACTGGGTACTTATCCGTACGAAAATCCCTATTGATTTACCTGTTTTTACAAGGAAATAAAATGTGAAAACAATATTTCTACATCCCATGGCCTTTCCCAACCATTTAAATTTTTCTCTTACAGGTCTAACACGTCCGAAAAACCAATACAACACCCATCCGGAACAATATATAAAGCTAAACGCACCGTTCACTGGGTACTTATCCGTACCAAAATCCCTATTGATTTACCTGTTTTTACAAGGAAATAAAATGTGAAAACAATATTTCTACATCCCATGGCCTTTCCCAACCATTTAAATTTTTCTCTTACAGGTCTAACACTTCCGAAAAACCGATACAACGCCCACCCGGAACAATATATAAAGCTAAACGAACCGTTCACTGGGTACTTATCCGTACGAAAATCCCTATTGATTTACCTGTTTTTACAAGGAAATAAAATGTGAAAACAATATTTCTACATCCCATGGCCTTTCCCAACCATTTAAATTTTTCTCTTACAGGTCTAACACGTCCGAAAAACCAATACAACACCCATCCGGAACAATATATAAAGCTAAACGCACCGTTCACTGGGTACTTATCCATACGAAAATCCCTATTGATTTACCTGTTTTTACAAGGAAATAAAATGTGAAAACAATATTTCTACATCCCATGGCCTTTCCCAACCATATAAATTTTTCTCTTACAAGTCTAACACGTCCGAAAAACCAATACAACGCCCAACCGGAACAATATATAAAGCTAAACGAACCGTTCACTGGGTACTTATCCGTACGAAAATCCCTATAGATTTACCTGTTTTTAGAAGGAAATAAAATGTGAAAAAAATATTTCTACATCCCATGGCCTTTCCCAACCATTTAAATTTTTCTCTTACAGGTCTAACACTTCCGAAAAACCAATAAAACGCCCACCCGGAACAATATATAAAGCTAAACGAACCGTTCACTGGGTACTCATACGTACGAAAATCCCTATTGATTTACCTGTTTTTACAAGGAAATAAAATGTGAAAAAAATGTTTCTACATCCCATGGCCTTTCCCAAACATTTAAATTTTTCTCTTACAGGGCTAACACTTCCGAAAAACCAATACAACGCCCACCCGGAACACTATATAAAGCTAAACGAACCGTTCACTGGGTACTTATCCGTACGAAAATCCCTATTGATTTACCTGTTTTTACAAGGAAATAAAATGTGAAAAAAACATTTCTACATCCCATGGCCTTTCCCAACCATTTAAATTTTTCTCTTACAGGGCTAACACTTCCGAAAAACCAATACAACGCCCACCCGGACCAATATATTAAGCTAAACGAACCGTTCACTGGGTACTTATACGTACGAAAATCCCTATTGATTTACCTGTTTTTACAGGGAAATAAAATGTGAAAAAAATATTTCTACATCCCATGGCCTTTCCCAACCATTTAAATTTTTCTCTTACAAGTCTAACACTTCCGAAAAACCAATACAACGCCCACCCGGAACAATATATAAAGCTAAACGAACCGTTCACTGGGTACTTATCCGTACGAAAATCCCTATTGATTTACCTGTTTTTACAAGGAAATAAAAGGTGAAAACAATATTTCTACATCCAATGGCCTTTCCCAACCATTTAAATTTTTCTCTTACAGGTCTAACACTTCCGAAAAACCAATACAACGCCCACCCGGAACAATATATAAAGCTAAACGAACCGTTCACTGGGTACTTATCCGTACTAAAATCCATATTGATTTACCTGTTTTTTCAAGGAAATAAAATGTGAAAAAAATATTTCTACATCCCATGGTCTTTCCCAACCATTTAAATTTTTCTCTTACAAGTCTAACACTTCCGAAAAACCAAACCACGCCCAACCGGAACAATATATAAAGCTAAACGAACCGTTCACTGGGTACTTATCCGTACGAAAATCCCTATAGATTTACCTGTTTTTACAAGGAAATAAAATGTGAAAAAAATATTTCTACATCCCATGGCCTTTCCCAACCATTTAAATTTTTCTCTTACAGGTATAACACGTCCGAAAAACCAATACAACACCCATCCGGAACAATATATAAAGCTAAACGCACCGTTCACTGGGTACTTATCCGTACCAAAATCCCTATTGATTTACCTGTTTTTACAAGGAAATAAAATGTGAAAAAAACATTTCTACATCCCATGGCCTTTCCCAACCATTTAAATTTTTCTCTTACAAGTCTAACACGTCTGAAAAACCAATACAACGCTCAACCGGAACAATATATAAAGCTAAACGAACCGTTCACTGGGTACTTATCCGTACGAAAATCCCTATAGATTTACCTGTTTTTAGAAGGAAATAAAATGTGAAAAAAATATTTCTACATCCCATGGCCTTTCCCAACCATTTAAATTTTTCTCTTACAGGTCTAACACTTCCGAAAAACCAATACAACGCCCACCCGGAACAATATATAAAGCTAAACGAACCGTTCACTGGGTACTCATACGTACGAAAATCCCTTTTGATTTACCTGTTTTTACAAGGAAATAAAATGTGAAAAAAATGTTTCTACATCCCATGGCCTTTCCCAACCATTTAAATTTTTCTCTTACAGGTCTAACACTTCCGAAAAACCAATACAACGCCCACCCAGAACAATATATAAAGCTAAACGAACCGTTCACTGGGTACTTATCCGTACAAAAATCCCTATAGATTTACCTGTTTTTAGAAGGAAATAAAATGTGAAAAAAATATTCCTACATCCCATGGCCTTTCCCAACCATTTAAATTTTTCTCTTACAGGTCTAACACTTCCGAAAAACCAATACAACGCCCACCCGGAACAATATATAAAGCTAAACGAACCGTTCACTGGGTACTCATACGTACGAAAATCCCTATTGATTTACCTGTTTTTACAAGGAAATAAAATGTGAAAAAAATGTTTCTACATCCCATGGCCTTTCCCAACCATTTAAATTTTTCTCTTACAGGGCTAACACTTCCGAAAAACCAATACAACGCCCACCCGGAACACTATATAAAGCTAAACGAACCGTTCACTGGGTACTTATCCGTACTAAAATCCATATTGATTTACCTGTTTTTTCAAGGAAATAAAATGTGAAAAAAATATTTCTACATCCCATGGTCTTTCCCAACCATTTAAATTTTTCTCTTACAAGTCTAACACTTCCGAAAAACCAAACCACGCCCAACCGGAACAATATATAAAGCTAAACGAACCGTTCACTGGGTACTTATCCGTACGAAAATCCCTATAGATTTACCTGTTTTTACAAGGAAATAAAATGTGAAAAAAATATTTCTACATCCCATGGCCTTTCCCAACCATTTAAATTTTTCTCTTACAGGTCTAACACTTCCGAAAAACCAATACAACACCCATCCGGAACAATATATAAAGCTAAACGCACCGTTCACTGGGTACTTATCCGTACCAAAATCCCTATTGATTTACCTGTTTTTACAAGGAAATAAAATGTGAAAAAAACATTTCTACATCCCATGGCCTTTCCCAACCATTTAAATTTTTCTCTTACAAGTCTAACACGTCCGAAAAACCAATACAACGCTCAACCGGAACAATATATAAAGCTAAACGAACCGTTCACTGGGTACTTATCCGTACAAAAATCCCTATAGATTTACCTGTTTTTAGAAGGAAATAAAATGTGAAAAAAATATTTCTACATCCCATGGCCTTTCCCAACCATTTAAATTTTTCTCTTACAGGTCTAACACTTCCGAAAAACCAATACAACGCCCACCCGGAACAATATATAAAGCTAAACGAACCGTTCACTGGGTACTCATACGTACGAAAATCCCTATTGATTTACCTGTTTTTACAAGGAAATAAAATGTGAAAAAAATGTTTCTACATCCCATGGCCTTTCCCAACCATTTAAATTTTTCTCTTACAGGTCTAACACTTCCGAAAAACCAATACAACGCCCACCCAGAACAATATATAAAGCTAAACGAACCGTTCACTGGGTACTTATCCGTACGAAAATCCCTATTGATTTACCTGTTTTTACAAGGAAATAAAATGTGAAAACAATATTCCTACATCCCATGGCCTTTCCCAACCATTTAAATTTTTCTCTTACAGGTCTAACACTTCCTAAAAACCAATACAACGCCCACCCGGAACAATATATAAAGCTAAACGAACCGTTCACTGGGTACTCATACGTACGAAAATCCCTATTGATTTACCTGTTTTTACAAGGAAATAAAATGTGAAAAAAATGTTTCTACATCCCATGGCCTTTCCCAACCATTTAAATTTTTCTCTTACAGGGCTAACACTTCCGAAAAACCAATACAACGCCCACCCGGAACACTATATAAAGCTAAACGAACCGTTCACTGGGTACTTATACGCGCGAAAATCCCTATTGATTTACCTGTTTTTACAAGGAAATAAAATTTGAAAAAAATATTTCTACATCCCATGGCCTTTCCCAACCATTTAAATTTTTCTCTTACAAGTCTAACACTTCCGAAAAACCAAACCACGCCCAACCGGAACAATATATAAAGCTAAACGAACCGTTCACTGGGTACTTATCCGTACGAAAATCCCTATAGATTTACCTGTTTTTACAAGGAAATAAAATGTGAAAAAAATATTTCTACATCCCATGGCCTTTCCCAACCATTTAAATTTTTCTCTTACAGGTCTAACACTTCCGAAAAACCAATACAACGCCCACCCGGAACAATATATAAAGCTAAACGAACCGTTCACTGGGTATTCATACGTACGAAAATCCCTATTGATTTACCTGTTTTTACAAGGAAATAAAATGTGAAAAAAATGTTTCTACATCCCATGGCCTTTCCCAACCATTTAAATTTTTTTCTTACAGGTCTAACACTTCCGAAAAACCAATACAACGCCCACCCAGAACAATATATAAAGCTAAACGAACCGTTCACTCGGTACTTATCCATACGAAAATCCCTATTGATTTACCTGTTTTTACAAGGAAATAAAATGTGAAAACAATATTTCTACATCCCATGGCCTTTCCCAACCATTTAAATTTTTCTCTTACAGGTCTAACACGTCCGAAAAACCAATACAACACCCATCCGGAACAATATATAAAGCTAAACGCACCGTTCACTGGGTACTTATCCGTACGAAAATCCCTATTGATTTACCTGTTTTTACAAGGAAATAAAATGTGAAAACAATATTTCTACATCCCATGGCCTTTCCCAACCATTTAAATTTTTCTCTTACAGGTCTAACACTTCTGAAAAACCAATACAACGCCCACCCGGAATAATATATAAAGCTAAACGAACCGTTCAATGGGTACTTATCCGTACGAAAATCCCTATTGATTTACCTGTTTTTACAAGGAAATAAAATGTGAAAACAATATTTCTACATCCCATGGCCTTTCCCAACCATTTAAATTTTTCTCTTACAGGTCTAACACGTCCGAAAAACCAATACAACACCCATCCGGAACAATATATAAAGCTAAACGCACCGTTCACTGGGTACTTATCCGTACGAAAATCCCTATTGATTTACCTGTTTTTACAAGGAAATAAAATGTGAAAACAATATTTCTACATCCCATGGCCTTTCCCAACCATTTAAATTTTCCTCTTACAGGTCTAACACTTCCGAAAAACCAATACAACGCCCACCCGGAACAATATATAAAGCTAAACGAACCGTTCACTGGGTACTTATCCGTACGAAAATCCCTATTGATTTACCTGTTTTTACAAGGAAATAAAATGTGAAAAAAACATTTCTACATCCCATGGCCTTTCCCAACCATTTAAATTTTTCTCTTACAAGTCTAACACTTCCGAAAAACCAATACAATGCCCAACCGGAACAATATATAAAGCTAAACGAACCGTTCACTGGGTACTTATCCGTACGAAAATCCCTATTGATTTACCTGCTTTTTCAAGGAAATAAAATGTGAAAAAAATATTTCTACATCCCATGGTCTTTCCCAACCAGTTAAATTTTTCTCTTACAAGTCTAACACTTCCGAAAAACCAATACAACGCCCACCCGGAACAATATATAAAGCTAAACGAACCGTTCACTGGGTACTCATACGTACGAAAATCCCTATTGATTTACCTGTTTTTACAAGGAAATAAAATGTGAAAAAAATGTTTCTACATCCCATGGCCTTTCCCAACCATTTAAATTTTTTTCTTACAGGTCTAACACTTCCGAAAAACCAATACAACGCCCACCCAGAACAATATATAAAGCTAAACGAACCGTTCACTGGGTACTTATCCGTACGAAAATCCCTATTGATTTACCTGTTTTTACAAGGAAATAAAATGTGAAAACAATATTTCTACATCCCATGGCCTTTCCCAACCATTTAAATTTTTCTCTTACAGGTCTAACACGTCCGAAAAACCAATACAACACCCATCCGGAACAATATATAAAGCTAAACGCACCGTTCACTGGGTACTTATCCGTACCAAAATCCCTATTGATTTACCTGTTTTTACAAGGAAATAAAATGTGAAAACAATATTTCTACATCCCATGGCCTTTCCCAACCATTTAAATTTTTCTCTTACAGGTCTAACACTTCCGAAAAACCGATACAACGCCCACCCGGAAAAATATATAAAGCTAAACGAACCGTTCACTGGGTACTTATCCGTACGAAAATCCCTATTGATTTACCTGTTTTTACAAGGAAATAAAATGTGAAAAAAACATTTCTACATCCCATGGCCTTTCCCAACCATTTAAATTTTTCTCTTACAAGTCTAACACGTCCGAAAAACCAATACAACGCCCAACCGGAACAATATATAAAGCTAAACGAACCGTTCACTGGGTACTTATCCGTACGAAAATCCCTATAGATTTACCTGTTTTTAGAAGGAAATAAAATGTGAAAAAAATATTTCTACATCCCATGGCCTTTCCCAACCATTTAAATTTTTCTCTTACAAGTCTAACACGTCCGAAAAACCAATACAACGCCCAACCGGAACAATATATAAAGCTAAACGAACCGTTCACTGGGTACTTATCCGTACGAAAATCCCTATAGATTTACCTGTTTTTAGAAGGAAATAAATTGTGAAAAAAATATTTCTACATCCCATGGCCTTTCCCAACCATTTAAATTTTTCTCTTACAGGTCTAACACTTCCGAAAAACCAATACAACGCCCACCCGGAACAATATATAAAGCTAAACGAACCGTTCACTGGGTACTCATACATACGAAAATCCCTATTGATTTACCTGTTTTTACAGGGAAATAAAATGTGAAAAAAATATTTCTACATCCCATGGCCTTTCCCAACCATTTAAATTTTTCTCTTACAAGTCTAACACTTCCGAAAAACCAATACAACGCCCACCCGGAACAATATATAAAGCCAAACGAACCATTCACTGGGTACTCATACGTACGAAAATCCCTATTGATTTACCTGTTTTTACAAGGAAATAAAATGTGAAAAAAATGTTTCTACATCCCATGGCCTTTCCCAACCATTTAAATTTTTCTCTTACAGGGCTAACACTTCCGAAAAACCAATACAACGCCCACCCGGAACACTATATAAAGCTAAACGAACCGTTCACTGGGTACTTATCCGTACGAAAATCCCTATAGATTTACCTGTTTTTACAAGGAAATAAAATGTGAAAAAAATATTTCTACATCCCATGGCCTTTCCCAACCATTTAAATTTTTCTCTTACAGGTCTAACACTTCAGAAAAACCAATACAACGCCCACCCGGAACAATATATAAAGCTAAACGAACCGTTCACTGGGTATTCATACGTACGAAAATCCCTATTGATTTACCTGATTTTACAAGGAAATAAAATGTGAAAAAAATGTTTCTACATCCCATGGCCTTTCCCAACCATTTAAATTTTTTTCTTACAGGTCTAACACTTCCGAAAAACCAATACAACGCCCACCCAGAACAATATATAAAGCTAAACGAACCGTTCACTGGGTACTTATCCGTACGAAAATCCCTATTGATTTACCTGTTTTTACAAGGAAATAAAATGTGAAAACAATATTTCTACATCCCATGGCCTTTCCCAACCATTTAAATTTTTCTCTTACAGGTCTAACACGTCCGAAAAACCAATACAACACCCATCCGGAACAATATATAAAGCTAAACGCACCGTTCACTGGGTACTTATCCGTACGAAAATCCCTATTGATTTACCTGTTTTTACAAGGAAATAAAAGGTGAAAACAATATTTCTACATCCCATGGCCTTTCCCAACCATTTAAATTTTTCTCTTACAGGTCTAACACTTCCGAAAAACCAATACAACGCCCACCCGGAACAATATATAAAGCTAAACGAACCGTTCACTGGGTACTTATCCGTACGAAAATCCCTATTGATTTACCTGTTTTTACAAGGAAATAAAATGTGAAAAAAACATTTCTACATCCCATGGCCTTTCCCAACCATTTAAATTTTTCTCTTACAAGTCTAACATGTCCGAAAAACCAATACAACGCCCAACCGGAACAATATATAAAGCTAAACGAACCGTTCACTGGGTACTTATCCGTACGAAAATCCCTATTGATTTACCTGCTTTTTCAAGGAAATAAAATGTGAAAAAAATATTTCTACATCCCATGGTCTTTCCCAACCAGTTAAATTTTTCTCTTACAAGTCTAACACTTCCGAAAAACCAATACAACGCCCACCCGGAACAATATATAAAGCTAAACGAACCGTTCACTGGGTACTCATACGTACGAAAATCCCTATTGATTTACCTGTTTTTACAAGGAAATAAAATGTGAAAAAAATGTTTCTACATCCCATGGCCTTTCCCAACCATTTAAATTTTTTTCTTACAGGTCTAACACTTCCGAAAAACCAATACAACGCCCACCCAGAACAATATATAAAGCTAAACGAACCGTTCACTGGGTACTTATCCGTACGAAAATCCCTATTGATTTACCTGTTTTTACAAGGAAATAAAATGTGAAAACAATATTTCTACATCCCATGGCCTTTCCCAACCATTTAAATTTTTCTCTTACAGGTCTAACACGTCCGAAAAACCAATACAACACCCATCCGGAACAATATATAAAGCTAAACGCACCGTTCACTGGGTACTTATCCGTACCAAAATCCCTATTGATTTACCTGTTTTTACAAGGAAATAAAATGTGAAAACAATATTTCTACATCCCATGGCCTTTCCCAACCATTTAAATTTTTCTCTTACAGGTCTAACACTTCCGAAAAACCGATACAACGCCCACCCGGAAAAATATATAAAGCTAAACGAACCGTTCACTGGGTACTTATCCGTACGAAAATCCCTATTGATTTACCTGTTTTTACAAGGAAATAAAATGTGAAAAAAACATTTCTACATCCCATGGCCTTTCCCAACCATTTAAATTTTTCTCTTACAAGTCTAACACGTCCGAAAAACCAATACAACGCCCAACCGGAACAATATATAAAGCTAAACGAACCGTTCACTGGGTACTTATCCGTACGAAAATCCCTATAGATTTACCTGTTTTTAGAAGGAAATAAAATGTGAAAAAAATATTTCTACATCCCATGGCCTTTCCCAACCATTTAAATTTTTCTCTTACAAGTCTAACACGTCCGAAAAACCAATACAACGCCCAACCGGAACAATATATAAAGCTAAACGAACCGTTCACTGGGTACTTATCCGTACGAAAATCCCTATAGATTTACCTGTTTTTAGAAGGAAATAAAATGTGAAAAAAATATTTCTACATCCCATGGCCTTTCCCAACCATTTAAATTTTTCTCTTACAGGTCTAACACTTCCGAAAAACCAATACAACGCCCACCCGGAACAATATATAAAGCTAAACGAACCGTTCACTGGGTACTCATACATACGAAAATCCCTATTGATTTACCTGTTTTTACAGGGAAATAAAATGTGAAAAAAATATTTCTACATCCCATGGCCTTTCCCAACCATTTAAATTTTTCTCTTACAAGTCTAACACTTCCGAAAAACCAATACAACGCCCACCCGGAACAATATATAAAGCCAAACGAACCATTCACTGGGTACTCATACGTACGAAAATCCCTATTGATTTACCTGTTTTTACAAGGAAATAAAATGTGAAAAAAATGTTTCTACATCCCATGGCCTTTCCCAACCATTTAAATTTTTCTCTTACAGGGCTAACACTTCCGAAAAACCAATACAACGCCCACCCGGAACACTATATAAAGCTAAACGAACCGTTCACTGGGTACTTATCCGTACGAAAATCCCTATAGATTTACCTGTTTTTACAAGGAAATAAAATGTGAAAAAAATATTTCTACATCCCATGGCCTTTCCCAACCATTTAAATTTTTCTCTTACAGGTCTAACACTTCAGAAAAACCAATACAACGCCCACCCGGAACAATATATAAAGCTAAACGAACCGTTCACTGGGTATTCATACGTACGAAAATCCCTATTGATTTACCTGATTTTACAAGGAAATAAAATGTGAAAAAAATGTTTCTACATCCCATGGCCTTTCCCAACCATTTAAATTTTTTTCTTACAGGTCTAACACTTCCGAAAAACCAATACAACGCCCACCCAGAACAATATATAAAGCTAAACGAACCGTTCACTGGGTACTTATCCGTACGAAAATCCCTATTGATTTACCTGTTTTTACAAGGAAATAAAATGTGAAAACAATATTTCTACATCCCATGGCCTTTCCCAACCATTTAAATTTTTCTCTTACAGGTCTAACACGTCCGAAAAACCAATACAACACCCATCCGGAACAATATATAAAGCTAAACGCACCGTTCACTGGGTACTTATCCGTACGAAAATCCCTATTGATTTACCTGTTTTTACAAGGAAATAAAAGGTGAAAACAATATTTCTACATCCCATGGCCTTTCCCAACCATTTAAATTTTTCTCTTACAGGTCTAACACTTCCGAAAAACCAATACAACGCCCACCCGGAACAATATATAAAGCTAAACGAACCGTTCACTGGGTACTTATCCGTACGAAAATCCCTATTGATTTACCTGTTTTTACAAGGAAATAAAATGTGAAAAAAACATTTCTACATCCCATGGCCTTTCCCAACCATTTAAATTTTTCTCTTACAAGTCTAACATGTCCGAAAAACCAATACAACGCCCAACCGGACCAATATATTAAGCTAAACGAACCGTTCACTGGGTACTTATCCGTACGAAAATCCCTATTGATTTACCTGTTTTTACAAGGAAATAAAAGGTGAAAAAAATATTTCTACATCCCATGGCTTTTCCCAACCATTTAAATTTTTCTCTTACATGTCTAACACTTCCGAAAAACCAATACAACGCCCACCCGGAACAATATATAAAGCTAAACGAACCGTTCACTGGGTACTTATACGCACGAAAATCCCTATTGATTTACCTGTTTTTACAAGGAAATAAAATGTGAAAAAAATATTTCTACATCCCATGGCCTTTCCCAACCATTTAAATTTTTCTCTTACAGGTCTAACACTTCCGAAAAACCAATACAACACGCACCCGGAACAATATATAAAGCTAAACGAACCGTTCACTGGGTACTTATCCGTACGAAAATCCCTATTGATTTACCTGTTTTTACATGGAAATAAAATGTGAAAAAAATATTTCTACATCCCATGGCCTTTCCCAACCATTTAAATTTTTCTCTTACAAGTCTAACACTTCCGAAAAACCAATACAACGCCCACCCGGAACAATATATAAAGCCAAACGAACCATTCACTGGGTACTCATACGTACGAAAATCCCTATTGATTTACCTGTTTTTACAAGGAAATAAAATGTGAAAAAAATGTTTCTACATCCCATGGCCTTTCCCAACCATTTAAATTTTTCTCTTACAGGGCTAACACTTCCGAAAAACCAATACAACGCACACCCGGAACACTATATAAAGCTAAACGAACCGTTCACTAGGTACTTATCCGTACGAAAATCCCTATAGATTTACCTGTTTTTACAAGGAAATAAAATGTGAAAAAAATATTTCTACATCCCATGGCCTTTCCCAACCATTTAAATTTTTCTCTTACAGGTCTAACACTTCCGAAAAACCAATACAACGCCCACCCGGAACAATATATAAAGCTAAACGAACCGTTCACTGGGTACTCATACGTACGAAAATCCCTATTGATTTACCTGTTTTTACAAGGAAATAAAATGTGAAAAAAATATTTCTACATCCCATGGCCCTTCCCAACCATTTAAATTTTTCTCTTACAGGTCTAACACGTCCGAAAAACCAATACAACACCCATCCGGAACAATATATAAAGCTAAACGCACCGGTCACTGGGTACTTATCCGTACGAAAATCCCTATTGATTTACCTGTTTTTACAAGGAAATAAAATGTGAAAACAATATTTCTACATCCCATGGCCTTTCCCAACCATTTAAATTTTTCTCTTACAGGTCTAACACTTCCGAAAAACCAATACGACGCCCACCCGGAACAATATATAAAGCTAAACGAACCGTTCACTGGGTACTTATCCGTACAAAAATCCCTATTGATTTACCTGTTTTTCCAAGGAAATAAAATGTGAAAAAAATATTTCTACATCCCATGGCCTTTCCCAACCATTTAAATTTTTCTCTTACAGGTCTAACACGTCCGAAAAACCAATACAACGCCCATCCGGAACAATATATAAAGCTAAACGCACCGTTCACTGGGTACTTATATGTACGAAAATCCCTATTGATTTACCTGTTTTTATAAGGAAATAAAATGTGAAAAAAATATTTCTACATCCCATGGCCTTTCCCAACCATTTAAATTTTTCTCTTACAGGTCTAACACTTCCGAAAAACCAATACGACGCCCACCCGGAACAATATATAAAGCTAAACGAACCGTTCACTGGGTACTCAGACGTACGAAAATCCCTATAGATTTACATGTTTTTACAAGGAAATAAAATGTGAAAAAAATGTTTCTACATCCCATGGCCTTTCCCAACCATTTAAATTTTTTTCTTACAGGTCTAACACTTCCGAAAAACCAATACAACGCCCACCCGGACCAATATATTAAGCTAAACGAACCGTTCACAGGGTACTTATCCGTACGAAAATCCCTATAGATTTACCTGTTTTTACAAGGAAATAAAATGTGAAAAAAATATTTCTACATCCCATGGCCTTTCCCAACCATTTAAATTTTTCTCTTACAGGGCTAACATTTCCGAAAAACCAATACAACGCCCACCCGGAACACTATATAAAGCTAAACGAACCGTTCACTGGGTACTTATACGCACGAAAATCCCTATTGATTTACCTGTTTTTACAAGGAAATAAAATGTGAAAAAAATATTTCTACATCCCATGGCCTTTCCCAACCATTTAAATTTTTCTCTTACAGGTCTAACACTTCCGAAAAACCAATACAACGCCCACCCGGAACAATATATAAAGCTAAACGAACCGTTCACTGGGTACTCATACGTACGAAAATCCCTATTGATTTACCTGTTTTTACAAGGAAATAAAATGTGAAAAAAATGTTTCTACATCCCATGGCCTTTCCCAACCATTTAAATTTTTCTCTTACAGGGCTAACACTTCCGAAAAACCAATACAACGCCCACCCGGAACACTATATAAAGCTAAACGAACCGTTCACTGGGTACTTATCCGTACGAAAATCCCTATTGATTTACCTGTTTTTACAAGGAAATAAAATGTGAAAAAAACATTTCTACATCCCATGGCCTTTCCCAACCATTTAAATTTTTCTCTTACAGGTCTAACACTTCCGAAAAACCAATACAACGTCCACCCGGAACAATATATAAAGCTAAATGAACCGTTCACTGGGTACTTATCCGTACGAAAATCCCTATTGATTTACCTGTTTTTACAAGGAAATAAAAGGTGAAAACAATATTTCTACATCCAATGGCCTTTCCCAACCATTTAAATTTTTCTCTTACAGGTCTAACACTTCCGAAAAACCAATACAACGCCCACCCGGAACAATATATAAAGCTAAACGAACCGTTCACTGGGTACTCATACGTACGAAAATCCCTATTGATTTACCTGTTTTTACAAGGAAATAAAATGTGAAAAAAATGTTTCTACATCCCATGGCCTTTCCCAACCATTTAAATTTTTCTCTTACAGGGCTAACACTTCCGAAAAACCAATACAACGCCCACCCGGAACACTATATAAAGCTAAACGAACCGTTCACTGGGTACTTATACGCACGAAAATCCCTATTGATTTACCTGTTTTTACAAGGAAATAAAATGTGAAAAAAATATTTCTACATCCCATGGCCTTTCCCAACCATTTAAATTTTTCTCTTACAGGTCTAACACTTCCGAAAAACCAATACAACGCCCACCCGGAACAATATATAAAGCTAAACGAACCGTTCACTGGGTACTCATACGTACGAAAATCCCTATTGATTTATCTGTTTTTACAAGGAAATAAAATGTGAAAAAAATGTTTCTACATCCCATGGCCTTTCCCAACCATTTAAATTTTTCTCTTACAGGGCTAACACTTCCGAAAAACCAATACAACGCCCACCCTGAACACTATATAAAGCTAAACGAACCGTTCCCTGGGTACTCATACGTACGAAAATCCCTATTGATTTACCTCTTTTTACAAGGAAATAAAATGTGAAAAAAATGTTTCTACATCCCATGGCCTTTCCCAACCATTTAAATTTTTCTCTTACAGGGCTAACACTTCCGAAAAACCAATACAACGCCCACCCGGAACAATATATAAAGCTAAACGAACCGTTCACTGGGTACTTATACGCACGAAAATCCCTATTGATTTACCTGTTTTTACAAGGAAATAAAATGTGAAAAAAATATTTCTACATCCCATGTCCTTTCCCAACCATTTAAATTTTTCTCTTACAGGTCTAACACTTCCGAAAAACCAATACAACGCTCACCCGGAACAATATATAAAGCTAAACGAACCGTTCACTGGGTACTCATACGTACGAAAATCCCTATTGATTTACCTGTTTTTACAAGGAAATAAAATGTGAAAAAAATATTTCTACATCCCATGGCCTTTCCCAACCATTTAAATTTTTCTCTTACAGGTCTAACACTTCCGAAAAACCAATACAACGCCCACCTGGAACAATATATAAAGCTAAACGAACCGTTCACTGGGTACTCATACGTACGAAAATCCCTATTGATTTACCTGTTTTTACAAGGAAATAAAATGTGAAAAAAATATTTCTACATCCCATGGCCCTTCCCAACCATTTAAATTTTTCTCTTACAGGTCTAACACGTCCGAAAAACCAATACAACACCCATCCGGAACAATATATAAAGCTAAACGCACCGTTCACTGGGTACTTATCCGTACGAAAATCCCTATTGATTTACCTGTTTTTACAAGGAAATAAAAGGTGAAAACAATATTTCTACATCCCATGGCCTTTCCCAACCATTTAAATTTTTCTCTTACAGGTCTAACACTTCCGAAAAACCAATACAACGCCCACCCGGAACAATATATAAAGCTAAACGAACCGTTCACTGGGTACTTATCCGTACGAAAATCCCTATTGATTTACCTGTTTTTACAAGGAAATAAAAGGTGAAAACAATATTTCTACATCCAATGGCCTTTCCCAACCATTTAAATTTTTCTCTTACAGGTCTAACACGTCCGAAAAACCAATACAACACCCATCCGGAACAATATATAAAGCTAAACGCACCGTTCACTGGGTACTTATCCGTACGAAAATCCCTATTGATTTACCTCTTTTTACAAGGAAATAAAATGTGAAAACAATATTTCTACATCCCATGGCCTTTCCCAACCATTTAAATTTTTCTCTTACAGGTCTAACACTTCCGAAAAACCAATACAACGCCCACCCGGAACAATATATAAAGCTAAACGAACCGTTCACTGGGTACTTATCCGTACGAAAATCCCTATTGATTTACCTGTTTTTACAAGGAAATAAAATGTGAAAAAAATATTTCTACATCCCATGGCCTTTCCCAACCATTTAAATTTTTCTCTTACAGGTCTAACACTTCCGAAAAACCAATACAACGCCCACCCGGAACAATATATAAAGCTAAACGAACCGTTCACTGGGTACTTATCCGTACGAAAATCCCTATTGATTTACCTGTTTTTACAAGGAAATAAAAGGTGAAACAATATTTCTACATCCAATGGCCTTTCCCAACCATTTAAATTTTTCTCTTACAGGTCTAACACTTCCGAAAAACCAATACAACGCCCACCCAGAACAATATATAAAGCTAAACGAACCGTTCACTGGGTACTCATACGTACGAAAATCCCTATTGATTTATCTGTTTTTACAAGGAAATAAAATGTGAAAAAAATGTTTCTACATCCCATGGCCTTTCCCAACCATTTAAATTTTTCTCTTACAGGGCTAACACTTCCGAAAAACCAATACAACGCCCACCCTGAACACTATATAAAGCTAAACGAACCGTTCCCTGGGTACTCATACGTACGAAAATCCCTATTGATTTACCTCTTTTTACAAGGAAATAAAATGTGAAAAAAATGTTTCTACATCCCATGGCCTTTCCCAACCATTTAAATTTTTCTCTTACAGGGCTAACACTTCCGAAAAACCAATACAACGCCCACCCGGAACAATATATAAAGCTAAACGAACCGTTCACTGGGTACTTATACGCACGAAAATCCCTATTGATTTACCTGTTTTTACAAGGAAATAAAATGTGAAAAAAATATTTCTACATCCCATGTCCTTTCCCAACCATTTAAATTTTTCTCTTACAGGTCTAACACTTCCGAAAAACCAATACAACGCTCACCCGGAACAATATATTAAGCTAAACGAACCGTTCACTGGGTACTCATACGTACGAAAATCCCTATTGATTTACCTGTTTTTACAAGGAAATAAAATGTGAAAAAAATATTTCTACATCCCATGGCCTTTCCCAACCATTTAAATTTTTCTCTTACAGGTCTAACACTTCCGAAAAACCAATACAACGCCCACCTGGAACAATATATAAAGCTAAACGAACCGTTCACTGGGTACTCATACGTACGAAAATCCCTATTGATTTACCTGTTTTTACAAGGAAATAAAATGTGAAAAAAATATTTCTACATCCCATGGCCCTTCCCAACCATTTAAATTTTTCTCTTACAGGTCTAACACGTCCGAAAAACCAATACAACACCCATCCGGAACAATATATAAAGCTAAACGCACCGTTCACTGGGTACTTATCCGTACGAAAATCCCTATTGATTTACCTGTTTTTACAAGGAAATAAAATGTGAAAACAATATTTCTACATCCCATGGCCTTTCCCAACCATTTAAATTTTTCTCTTACAGGTCTAACACTTCCGAAAAACCAATACAACGCCCACCCGGAACAATATATAAAGCTAAACGAACCGTTCACTGGGTACTTATCCGTACTAAAATCCCTATTGATTTACCTGTTTTTACAAGGAAATAAAAGGTGAAAACAATATTTCTACATCCAATGGCCTTTCCCAACCATTTAAATTTTTCTCTTACAGGTCTAACACGTCCGAAAAACCAATACAACACCCATCCGGAACAATATATAAAGCTAAACGCACCGTTCACTGGGTACTTATCCGTACGAAAATCCCTATTGATTTACCTGTTTTTACAAGGAAATAAAATGTGAAAACAATATTTCTACATCCCATGGCCTTTCCCAACCATTTAAATTTTTCTCTTACAGGTCTAACACTTCCGAAAAACCAATACAACGCCCACCCGGAACAATATATAAAGCTAAACGAACCGTTCACTGGGTACTTATCCGTACGAAAATCCCTATTGATTTACCTGTTTTTACAAGGAAATAAAATGTGAAAAAAACATTTCTACATCCCATGGTCTTTCCCAACCATTTAAATTTTTCTCTTACAGGTCTAACACTTCCGAAAAACCAATACAACGCCCACCCGGAACAATATATAAAGCTAAACGAACCGTTCACTGGGTACTTATCCGTACGAAAATCCCTATTGATTTACCTGTTTTTACAAGGAAATAAAAGGTGAAAACAATATTTCTACATCCAATGGCCTTTCCCAACCATTTAAATTTTTCTCTTACAGGTCTAACACTTCCGAAAAACCAATACAACGCCCACCCGGAACAATATATAAAGCTAAACGAACCGTTCACTGGGTACTTATCCGTACTAAAATCCCTATTGATTTACCTGTTTTTACAAGGAAATAAAATGTGAAAAAAATATTTCTACATCCCATGGCCTTTCCCAACCATTTAAATTTTTCTCTTACATGTCTAACATTTCCGAAAAACCAATACAACGCCCAACCAGAACAATATATAAAGCTAAACGAACCGTTCACTGGGTACTTATCCGTACGAATATCCCTATAGATTTACCTGTTTTTACAAGGAAATAAAATGTGAAAAAAATATTTCTACATCCCATGGCCTTTCCCAACCATTTAAATTTTTCTCTTACAGGTCTAACACTTCCGAAAAACCAATACAACGCCCACCCGGAACAATATATAAAGCTAAACGAACCGTTCACTGGGTACTCATACGTACGAAAATCCCTATTGATTTACCTGTTTTTACAAGGAAATAAAATGTGAAAAAAATGTTTCTACATCCCATGGCCTTTCCCAACCATTTAAATTTTTCTCTTACAGGGCTAACACTTCCGAAAAACCAATACAACGCCCACCCGGAACACTATATAAAGCTAAACGAACCGTTCTCTGGGTACTTATACGCACGAAAATCCCTATTGATTTACCTGTTTTTACAAGGAAATAAAATGTGAAAAAAATATTTCTACATCCCATGGCCTTTCCCAACCATTTAAATTTTTCTCTTACAGGTCTAACACTTCCGAAAAACCAATACAACGCCTACCCGGAACAATATATAAAGCTAAACGAACCGTTCACTGGGTACTCATACGTACGAAAATCCCTATTGATTTACCTGTTTTTACAGGGAAATAAAATGTGAAAAAAATGTTTCTACATCCCATGGCCTTTCCCAACTATTTAAATTTTTCTCTTACAGGGCTAACACTTCCGAAAAACCAATACAACGCCCACCCGGAACATTATATAAAGCTAAACGAACCGTTCACTGGGTACTTATACGCACGAAAATCCCTATTGATTTACCTGTTTTTACAAGGAAATAAAATGTGAAAAAAATATTTCTACATCCCATGGCCTTTCCCAACCATTTAAATTTTTCTCTTACAGGTCTAACACTTCCGAAAAACCAATACAACGCCCACCCGGAACGATATATAAAGCTAAACGAACCGTTCACTGGGTACTCATACGTACGAAAATCCCTATTGATTTACCTGTTTTTACAAGGAAATAAAATGTGAAAAAAATGTTTCTACATCCCATGGCCTTTCCCAACCATTTAAATTTTTCTCTTACAGGGCTAACACTTCCGAAAAACCAATACAACGCCCACCCGGAACACTATATAAAGCTAAACGAACCGTTCACTGGGTACTTATACGCACGAAAATCCCTATTGATTTACCTGTTTTTACAAGGAAATAAAATGTGAAAAAAATGTTTCTACATCCCATGGCCTTTCCCAACCATTTAAATTTTTCTCTTACAGGGCTAACACTTCCGAAAAACCAATACAACGCCCACCCGGAACACTATATAAAGCTAAACGAACCGTTCACTGGGTACTTATACGCACGAAAATCCCTATTGATTTACCTGTTTTTACAAGGAAATAAAATGTGAAAAAAATGTTTCTACATCCCATGGCCTTTCCCAACCATTTAAATTTTTCTCTTACAGGGCTAACACTTCCGAAAAACCAATACAACGCCCACCCGGAACACTATATAAAGCTAAACGAACCGTTCACTGGGTACTTATACGCACGAAAATCCCTATTGATTTACCTGTTTTTACAAGGAAATAAAATGTGAAAAAAATATTTCTACATCCCATGGCCTTTCCCAACCATTTAAATTTTTCTCTTACAGGGCTAACACTTCCGAAAAACCAATACAACGCCCACCCGGACCAATATATTAAGCTAAACGAACCGTTCACTGGGTACTTATCCGTACGAAAATCCCTATAGATTTACCTGTTTTTACAAGGAAATAAAATGTGAAAAAAATATTTCTACATCCCATGGCCTTTCCCAACCATTTAAATTTTTCTCTTACAGGTCTAACACTTCCGAAAAACCAATACAACGCTCACCCGGAACAATATATAAAGCTAAACGTACCGTTCACTGGGTACTCATACGTACGAAAATCCCTATTGATTTACCTGTTTTTACAAGGAAATAAAATGTGAAAAAAATATTTCTACATCCCATGGCCTTTCCCAACCATTTAAATTTTTCTCTTACAGGTCTAACACTTCTGAAAAACCAATACAACGCCCACCCGGAACAATATATAAAGCTAAACGAACCGTTCACTGGGTACTCATACGTACGAAAATCCCTATTGATTTACCTGTTTTTACAAGGAAATAAAATGTGAAAAAAATATTTCTACATCCCATGGCCCTTCCCAACCATTTAAATTTTTCTCTAACAGGTCTAAGACTTCCGAAAAACCAATACAACGCCCACCCGGAACAATATATAAAGCTAAACGAACCGTTCACTGGGTACTCATACGTACGAAAATCCCTATTGATTTACCTGTTTTTACAAGGAAATAAAATGTGAAAAAAATATTTCTACATCCCATGGCCTTTCCCAACCATTTAAATTTTTCTCTTACAGGTCTAACACTTCCGAAAAACCAATACAACGCCCACCCGGAACAATATATAAAGCTAAACGAACCGTTCACTGAGTACTTATCCGTACGAAAATCCCTATTGATTTACCTGTTTTTACAAGGAAATAAAATGTGAAAAAAATATTTCTACATCCCATGGCCTTTCCCAACCATTTAAATTTTTCTCTTACAGGTCTAACACTTCCGAAAAACCAATACAACGCCTACCCGGAACAATATATAAAGCTAAACGAACCGTTCACTGGGTACTCATACGTACGAAAATCCCTATTGATTTACCTGTTTTTACAGGGAAATAAAATGTGAAAAAAATGTTTCTACATCCCATGGCCTTTCCCAACTATTTAAATTTTTCTATTACAGGGCTAACACTTCCGAAAAACCAATACAACGCCCACCCGGAACATTATATAAAGCTAAACGAACCGTTCACTGGGTACTTATACGCACGAAAATCCCTATTGATTTACCTGTTTGTACAAGGAAATAAAATGTGAAAAAAATATTTCTACATCCCATGGCCTTTCCCAACCATTTAAATTTTTCTCTTACAGGTCTAACACTTCCGAAAAACCAATACAACGCCCACCCGGAACGATATATAAAGCTAAACGAACCGTTCACTGGGTACTCATACGTACGAAAATCCCTATTGATTTACCTGTTTTTACAAGGAAATAAAATGTGAAAAAAATGTTTCTACATCCCATGGCCTTTCCCAACCATTTAAATTTTTCTCTTACACGGCTAACACTTCCGAAAAACCAATACAACGCCCACCCGGAACACTATATAAAGCTAAACGAACCGTTCACTGGGTACTTATACGCACGAAAATCCCTATTGATTTACCTGTTTTTACAAGGAAATAAAATGTGAAAAAAATATTTCTACATCCCATGGCCTTTCCCAACCATTTAAATTTTTCTCTTACAGGTCTAACACTTCCGAAAAACCAATACAACGCCCACCCGGAACGATATATAAAGCTAAACGAACCGTTCACTGGGTACTCATACGTACGAAAATCCCTATTGATTTACCTGTTTTTACAAGGAAATAAAATGTAAAAAAAATGTTTCTACATCCTATGGCCTTTCCCAACCATTTAAATTTTTCTCTTACAGGGCTAACACTTCCGAAAAACCAATACAACGCCCACCCGGAACACTATATAAAGCTAAACGAACCGTTCACTGGGTACTTATACGCACGAAAATCCCTATTGATTTACCTGTTTTTACAAGGAAATAAAATGTGAAAAAAATGTTTCTACATCCCATGGCCTTTCCCAACCATTTAAATTTTTCTCTTACAGGGCTAACACTTCCGAAAAACCAATACAACGCCCACCCGGAACACTATATAAAGCTAAACGAACCGTTCACTGGGTACTTATACGCACGAAAATCCCTATTGATTTACCTGTTTTTACAAGGAAATAAAATGTGAAAAAAATGTTTCTACATCCCATGGCCTTTCCCAACCATTTAAATTTTTCTCTTACAGGGCTAACACTTCCGAAAAACCAATACAACGCCCACCCGGAACACTATATAAAGCTAAACGAACCGTTCACTGGGTACTTATCCGTACGAAAATCCCTATAGATTTACCTGTTTTTACAAGGAAATAAAATGTGAAAAAAATATTTCTACATCCCATGGCCTTTCCCAACCATTTAAATTTTTCTCTTACAGGTCTAACACTTCCGAAAAACCAATACAACGCTCACCCGGAACAATATATAAAGCTAAACGTACCGTTCACTGGGTACTCATACGTACGAAAATCCCTATTGATTTACCTGTTTTTACAAGGAAATAAAATGTGAAAAAAATATTTCTACATCCCATGGCCTTTCCCAACCATTTAAATTTTTCTCTTACAGGTCTAACACTTCCGAAAAACCAATACAACGCCCACCCGGAACAATATATAAAGCTAAACGAACCGTTCACTGGGTACTCATACGTACGAAAATCCCTATTGATTTACCTGTTTTTACAAGGAAATAAAATGTGAAAAAAATATTTCTACATCCCATGGCCCTTCCCAACCATTTAAATTTTTCTCTAACAGGTCTAAGACTTCAGAAAAACCAATACAACGCCCACCCGGAACAATATATAAAGCTAAACGAACCGTTCACTGGGTACTCATACGTACGAAAATCCCTATTGATTTACCTGTTTTTACAAGGAAATAAAATGTGAAAAAAATATTTCTACATCCCATGGCCTTTCCCAACCATTTAAATTTTTCTCTTACAGGGCTAACACTTCCGAAAAACCAATACAACGTCCACCCAAACCAATATATTAAGCTAAACGAACCGTTCACTGGGTACTTATACGCACGAAAATCCCTATTGATTTACCTGTTTTTACAAGGAAATAAAATGTGAAAAAAATAATTCTACATCCCATGGCCTTTCCCAACCATTTAAATATTTCTCTTACAGGTCTAACACTTCCGAAAAACCAATACAACGCCCACCCAGAACAATATATAAAGCTAAACGAACCGTTCACTGGGTACTCATACGTACGAAAATCCCTATTGATTTACCTGTTTTTACAGGGAAATAAAATGTGAAAAAAATGTTTCTACATCCCATGGCCTTTCCCAACTATTTAAATTTTTCTCTTACAGGGCTAACACTTCCGAAAAACCAATACAACGCCCACCCGGAACATTATATAAAGCTAAACGAACCGTTCACTGGGTACTTATACGCACGAAAATCCCTATTGATTTACCTGTTTTTACAAGGAAATAAAATGTGAAAAAAATATTTCTACATCCCATGGCCTTTCCCAACCATTTAAATTTTTCTCTTACAGGTCTAACACTTCCGAAAAACCAATACAACGCCCACCCGGAACGATATATAAAGCTAAACGAACCGTTCACTGGGTACTCATACGTACGAAAATCCCTATTGATTTACCTGTTTTTACAAGGAAATAAAATGTGAAAAAAATGTTTCTACATCCCATGGCCTTTCCCAACCATTTAAATTTTTCTCTTACAGGGCTAACACTTCCGAAAAACCAATACAACGCCCACCCGGAACACTATATAAAGCTAAACGAACCGTTCACTGGGTACTTATACGCACGAAAATCCCTATTGATTTACCTGTTTTTACAAGGAAATAAAATGTGAAAAAAATATTTCTACATCCCATGGCCTTTCCCAACCATTTAAATTTTTCTCTTACAGGTCTAACACTTCCGAAAAACCAATACAACGCCCACCCGGAACGATATATAAAGCTAAACGAACCGTTCACTGGGTACTCATACGTACGAAAATCCCTATTGATTTACCTGTTTTTACAAGGAAATAAAATGTAAAAAAAATGTTTCTACATCCTATGGCCTTTCCCAACCATTTAAATTTTTCTCTTACAGGGCTAACACTTCCGAAAAACCAATACAACGCCCACCCGGAACACTATATAAAGCTAAACGAACCGTTCACTGGGTACTTATACGCACGAAAATCCCTATTGATTTACCTGTTTTTACAAGGAAATAAAATGTGAAAAAAATGTTTCTACATCCCATGGCCTTTCCCAACCATTTAAATTTTTCTCTTACAGGGCTAACACTTCCGAAAAACCAATACAACGCCCACCCGGAACACTATATAAAGCTAAACGAACCGTTCACTGGGTACTTATACGCACGAAAATCCCTATTGATTTACCTGTTTTTACAAGGAAATAAAATGTGAAAAAAATATTTCTACATCCCATGGCCTTTCCCAACCATTTAAATTTTTCTCTTACAGGGCTAACACTTCCGAAAAACCAATACAACGCCCACCCGGACCAATATATTAAGCTAAACGAACCGTTCACTGGGTACTTATCCGTACGAAAATCCCTATAGATTTACCTGTTTTTACAAGGAAATAAAATGTGAAAAAAATATTTCTACATCCCATGGCCTTTCCCAACCATTTAAATTTTTCTCTTACAGGTCTAACACTTCCGAAAAACCAATACAACGCTCACCCGGAACAATATATAAAGCTAAACGTACCGTTCACTGGGTACTCATACGTACGAAAATCCCTATTGATTTACCTGTTTTTACAAGGAAATAAAATGTGAAAAAAATATTTCTACATCCCATGGCCTTTCCCAACCATTTAAATTTTTCTCTTACAGGTCTAACACTTCTGAAAAACCAATACAACGCCCACCCGGAACAATATATAAAGCTAAACGAACCGTTCACTGGGTACTCATACGTACGAAAATCCCTATTGATTTACCTGTTTTTACAAGGAAATAAAATGTGAAAAAAATATTTCTACATCCCATGGCCCTTCCCAACCATTTAAATTTTTCTCTAACAGGTCTAAGACTTCCGAAAAACCAATACAACGCCCACCCGGAACAATATATAAAGCTAAACGAACCGTTCACTGGGTACTCATACGTACGAAAATCCCTATTGATTTACCTGTTTTTACAAGGAAATAAAATGTGAAAAAAATATTTCTACATCCCATGGCCTTTCCCAACCATTTAAATTTTTCTCTTACAGGTCTAACACTTCCGAAAAACCAATACAACGCCCACCCGGAACAATATATAAAGCTAAACGAACCGTTCACTGAGTACTTATCCGTACGAAAATCCCTATTGATTTACCTGTTTTTACAAGGAAATAAAATGTGAAAAAAATATTTCTACATCCCATGGCCTTTCCCAACCATTTAAATTTTTCTCTTACAGGTCTAACACTTCCGAAAAACCAATACAACGCCTACCCGGAACAATATATAAAGCTAAACGAACCGTTCACTGGGTACTCATACGTACGAAAATCCCTATTGATTTACCTGTTTTTACAGGGAAATAAAATGTGAAAAAAATGTTTCTACATCCCATGGCCTTTCCCAACTATTTAGAATTTTTCTCTTACAGGGCTAACACTTCCGAAAAACCAATACAACGCCCACCCGGAACATTATATAAAGCTAAACGAACCGTTCACTGGGTACTTATACGCACGAAAATCCCTATTGATTTACCTGTTTTTACAAGGAAATAAAATGTGAAAAAAATATTTCTACATCCCATGGCCTTTCCCAACCATTTAAATTTTTCTCTTACAGGTCTAACACTTCCGAAAAACCAATACAACGCCCACCCGGAACGATATATAAAGCTAAACGAACCGTTCACTGGGTACTCATACGTACGAAAATCCCTATTGATTTACCTGTTTTTACAAGGAAATAAAATGTGAAAAAAATGTTTCTACATCCCATGGCCTTTCCCAACCATTTAAATTTTTCTCTTACAGGGCTAACACTTCCGAAAAACCAATACAACGCCCACCCGGAACACTATATAAAGCTAAACGAACCATTCACTGGGTACTTATACGCACGAAAATCCCTATTGATTTACCTGTTTTTACAAGGAAATAAAATGTGAAAAAAATATTTCTACATCCCATGGCCTTTCCCAACCATTTAAATTTTTCTCTTACAGGTCTAACACTTCCGAAAAACCAATACAACGCCCACCCGGAACGATATATAAAGCTAAACGAACCGTTCACTGGGTACTCATACGTACGAAAATCCCTATTGATTTACCTGTTTTTACAAGGAAATAAAATGTAAAAAAAATGTTTCTACATCCTATGGCCTTTCCCAACCATTTAAATTTTTCTCTTACAGGGCTAACACTTCCGAAAAACCAATACAACGCCCACCCGGAACACTATATAAAGCTAAACGAACCGTTCACTGGGTACTTATACGCACGAAAATCCCTATTGATTTACCTGTTTTTACAAGGAAATAAAATGTGAAACAAATGTTTCTACATCCCATGGCCTTTCCCAACCATTTAAATTTTTCTCTTACAGGGCTAACACTTCCGAAAAACCAATACAACGCCCACCCGGAACACTATATAAAGCTAAACGAACCGTTCACTGGGTACTTATACGCACGAAAATCCCTATTGATTTACCTGTTTTTACAAGGAAATAAAATGTGAAAAAAATATTTCTACATCCCATGGCCTTTCCCAACCATTTAAATTTTTCTCTTACAGGGCTAACACTTCCGAAAAACCAATACAACGCCCACCCGGACCAATATATTAAGCTAAACGAACCGTTCACTGGGTACTTATCCGTACGAAAATCCCTATAGATTTACCTGTTTTTACAAGGAAATAAAATGTGAAAAAAATATTTCTACATCCCATGGCCTTTCCCAACCATTTAAATTTTTCTCTTACAGGTCTAACACTTCCGAAAAACCAATACAACGCTCACCCGGAACAATATATAAAGCTAAACGTACCGTTCACTGGGTACTCATACGTACGAAAATCCCTATTGATTTACCTGTTTTTACAAGGAAATAAAATGTGAAAAAAAAAATTCTACATCCCATGGCCTTTCCCAACCATTTAAATTTTTCTCTTACAGGTCTAACACTTCCGAAAAACCAATACAACGCCCACCCGGAACAATATATAAAGCTAAACGAACCGTTCACTGGGTACTCATACGTACGAAAATCCCTATTGATTTACCTGTTTTTACAAGGAAATAAAATGTGAAAAAAATATTTCTACATCCCATGGCCTTTCCCAACCATTTAAATTTTTCTCTTACAGGGCTAACACTTCCGAAAAACCAATACAACGTCCACCCAAACCAATATATTAAGCTAAACGAACCGTTCACTGGGTACTTATACGCACGAAAATCCCTATTGATTTACCTGTTTTTACAAGGAAATAAAATGTGAAAAAAATATTTCTACATCCCATGGCCTTTCCCAACCATTTAAATATTTCTCTTACAGGTCTAACACTTCCGAAAAACCAATACAACGCCCACCCAGAACAATATATAAAGCTAAACGAACCGTTCACTGGGTACTCATACGTACGAAAATCCCTATTGATTTACCTGTTTTTACAGGGAAATAAAATGTGAAAAAAATGTTTCTACATCCCATGGCCTTTCCCAACTATTTAAATTTTTCTCTTACAGGGCTAACACTTCCGAAAAACCAATACAACGCCCACCCGGAACATTATATAAAGCTAAACGAACCGTTCACTGGGTACTTATACGCACGAAAATCCCTATTGATTTACCTGTTTTTACAAGGAAATAAAATGTGAAAAAAATATTTCTACATCCCATGGCCTTTCCCAACCATTTAAATTTTTCTCTTACAGGTCTAACACTTCCGAAAAACCAATACAACGCCCACCCGGAACGATATATAAAGCTAAACGAACCGTTCACTGGGTACTCATACGTACGAAAATCCCTATTGATTTACCTGTTTTTACAAGGAAATAAAATGTGAAAAAAATGTTTCTACATCCCATGGCCTTTCCCAACCATTTAAATTTTTCTCTTACAGGGCTAACACTTCCGAAAAACCAATACAACGCCCACCCGGAACACTATATAAAGCTAAACGAACCGTTCACTGGGTACTTATACGCACGAAAATCCCTATTGATTTACCTGTTTTTACAAGGAAATAAAATGTGAAAAAAATATTTCTACATCCCATGGCCTTTCCCAACCATTTAAATTTTTCTCTTACAGGTCTAACACTTCCGAAAAACCAATACAACGCCCACCCGGAACGATATATAAAGCTAAACGAACCGTTCACTGGGTACTCATACGTACGAAAATCCCTATTGATTTACCTGTTTTTACAAGGAAATAAAATGTAAAAAAAATGTTTCTACATCCTATGGCCTTTCCCAACCATTTAAATTTTTCTCTTACAGGGCTAACACTTCCGAAAAACCAATACAACGCCCACCCGGAACACTATATAAAGCTAAACGAACCGTTCACTGGGTACTTATACGCACGAAAATCCCTATTGATTTACCTGTTTTTACAAGGAAATAAAATGTGAAAAAAATGTTTCTACATCCCATGGCCTTTCCCAACCATTTAAATTTTTCTCTTACAGGGCTAACACTTCCGAAAAACCAATACAACGCCCACCCGGAACACTATATAAAGCTAAACGAACCGTTCACTGGGTACTTATACGCACGAAAATCCCTATTGATTTACCTGTTTTTACAAGGAAATAAAATGTGAAAAAAATATTTCTACATCCCATGGCCTTTCCCAACCATTTAAATTTTTCTCTTACAGGGCTAACACTTCCGAAAAACCAATACAACGCCCACCCGGACCAATATATTAAGCTAAACGAACCGTTCACTGGGTACTTATCCGTACGAAAATCCCTATAGATTTACCTGTTTTTACAAGGAAATAAAATGTGAAAAAAATATTTCTACATCCCATGGCCTTTCCCAACCATTTAAATTTTTCTCTTACAGGTCTAACACTTCCGAAAAACCAATACAACGCTCACCCGGAACAATATATAAAGCTAAACGTACCGTTCACTGGGTACTCATACGTACGAAAATCCCTATTGATTTACCTGTTTTTACAAGGAAATAAAATGTGAAAAAAATATTTCTACATCCCATGGCCTTTCCCAACCATTTAAATTTTTCTCTTACAGGTCTAACACTTCTGAAAAACCAATACAACGCCCACCCGGAACAATATATAAAGCTAAACGAACCGTTCACTGGGTACTCATACGTACGAAAATCCCTATTGATTTACCTGTTTTTACAAGGAAATAAAATGTGAAAAAAATATTTCTACATCCCATGGCCCTTCCCAACCATTTAAATTTTTCTCTAACAGGTCTAAGACTTCCGAAAAACCAATACAACGCCCACCCGGAACAATATATAAAGCTAAACGAACCGTTCACTGGGTACTCATACGTACGAAAATCCCTATTGATTTACCTGTTTTTACAAGGAAATAAAATGTGAAAAAAATATTTCTACATCCCATGGCCTTTCCCAACCATTTAAATTTTTCTCTTACAGGTCTAACACTTCCGAAAAACCAATACAACGCCCACCCGGAACAATATATAAAGCTAAACGAACCGTTCACTGAGTACTTATCCGTACGAAAATCCCTATTGATTTACCTGTTTTTACAAGGAAATAAAATGTGAAAAAAATATTTCTACATCCCATGGCCTTTCCCAACCATTTAAATTTTTCTCTTACAGGTCTAACACTTCCGAAAAACCAATACAACGCCTACCCGGAACAATATATAAAGCTAAACGAACCGTTCACTGGGTACTCATACGTACGAAAATCCCTATTGATTTACCTGTTTTTACAGGGAAATAAAATGTGAAAAAAATGTTTCTACATCCCATGGCCTTTCCCAACTATTTAGAATTTTTCTCTTACAGGGCTAACACTTCCGAAAAACCAATACAACGCCCACCCGGAACATTATATAAAGCTAAACGAACCGTTCACTGGGTACTTATACGCACGAAAATCCCTATTGATTTACCTGTTTTTACAAGGAAATAAAATGTGAAAAAAATATTTCTACATCCCATGGCCTTTCCCAACCATTTAAATTTTTCTCTTACAGGTCTAACACTTCCGAAAAACCAATACAACGCCCACCCGGAACGATATATAAAGCTAAACGAACCGTTCACTGGGTACTCATACGTACGAAAATCCCTATTGATTTACCTGTTTTTACAAGGAAATAAAATGTGAAAAAAATGTTTCTACATCCCATGGCCTTTCCCAACCATTTAAATTTTTCTCTTACAGGGCTAACACTTCCGAAAAACCAATACAACGCCCACCCGGAACACTATATAAAGCTAAACGAACCATTCACTGGGTACTTATACGCACGAAAATCCCTATTGATTTACCTGTTTTTACAAGGAAATAAAATGTGAAAAAAATATTTCTACATCCCATGGCCTTTCCCAACCATTTAAATTTTTCTCTTACAGGTCTAACACTTCCGAAAAACCAATACAACGCCCACCCGGAACGATATATAAAGCTAAACGAACCGTTCACTGGGTACTCATACGTACGAAAATCCCTATTGATTTACCTGTTTTTACAAGGAAATAAAATGTAAAAAAAATGTTTCTACATCCTATGGCCTTTCCCAACCATTTAAATTTTTCTCTTACAGGGCTAACACTTCCGAAAAACCAATACAACGCCCACCCGGAACACTATATAAAGCTAAACGAACCGTTCACTGGGTACTTATACGCACGAAAATCCCTATTGATTTACCTGTTTTTACAAGGAAATAAAATGTGAAACAAATGTTTCTACATCCCATGGCCTTTCCCAACCATTTAAATTTTTCTCTTACAGGGCTAACACTTCCGAAAAACCAATACAACGCCCACCCGGAACACTATATAAAGCTAAACGAACCGTTCACTGGGTACTTATACGCACGAAAATCCCTATTGATTTACCTGTTTTTACAAGGAAATAAAATGTGAAAAAAATATTTCTACATCCCATGGCCTTTCCCAACCATTTAAATTTTTCTCTTACAGGGCTAACACTTCCGAAAAACCAATACAACGCCCACCCGGACCAATATATTAAGCTAAACGAACCGTTCACTGGGTACTTATCCGTACGAAAATCCCTATAGATTTACCTGTTTTTACAAGGAAATAAAATGTGAAAAAAATATTTCTACATCCCATGGCCTTTCCCAACCATTTAAATTTTTCTCTTACAGGTCTAACACTTCCGAAAAACCAATACAACGCTCACCCGGAACAATATATAAAGCTAAACGTACCGTTCACTGGGTACTCATACGTACGAAAATCCCTATTGATTTACCTGTTTTTACAAGGAAATAAAATGTGAAAAAAAAAATTCTACATCCCATGGCCTTTCCCAACCATTTAAATTTTTCTCTTACAGGTCTAACACTTCCGAAAAACCAATACAACGCCCACCCGGAACAATATATAAAGCTAAACGAACCGTTCACTGGGTACTCATACGTACGAAAATCCCTATTGATTTACCTGTTTTTACAAGGAAATAAAATGTGAAAAAAATATTTCTACATCCCATGGCCCTTCCCAACCATTTAAATTTTTCTCTAACAGGTCTAAGACTTCCGAAAAACCAATACAACGCCCACCCGGAACAATATATAAAGCTAAACGAACCGTTCACTGGGTACTCATACGTACGAAAATCCCTATTGATTTACCTGTTTTTACAAGGAAATAAAATGTGAAAAAAATATTTCTACATCCCATGGCCTTTCCCAACCATTTAAATTTTTCTCTTACAGGTCTAACACTTCCGAAAAACCAATACAACGCCCACCCGGAACAATATATAAATCTAAACGAACCGTTCACTGGGTACTTATCCGTACTAAAATCCCTATTGATTTACCTGTTTTTACAAGGAAATAAAATGTGAAAAAAATATTTCTACATCCCATGGCCTTTCCCAACCATTTAAATATTTCTCTTACATGTCTAACACTTCCGAAAAACCAATACAACGCCCAACCAGAACAATATATAAAGCTAAACGAACCGTTCACTGGGTACTTATCCGTACGAATATCCCTATAGATTTACCTGTTTTTACAAGGAAATAAAATGTGAAAAAAATATTTCTACATCCCATGGCCTTTCCCAACCATTTAAATATTTCTCTTACATGTCTAACACTTCCGAAAAACCAATACAACGCCCAACCAGAACAATATATAAAGCTAAACGAACCGTTAACTGGGTACTTATCCGTACGAATATCCCTATAGATTTACCTGTTTTTACAAGGAAATAAAATGTGAAAAAAATATTTCTACATCCCATGGCCTTTCCCAACCATTTAAATATTTCTCTTACATGTCTAACACTTCCGAAAAACCAATACAACGCCCAACCAGAACAATATATAAAGCTAAACGAACCGTTAACTGGGTACTTATCCGTACGAATATCCCTATAGATTTACCTGTTTTTACAAGGAAATAAAATGTGAAAAAAATATTTCTACATCCCATGGCCTTTCCCAACCATTTAAATTTTTCTCTTACAGGTCTAACACTTCCGAAAAACCAATACAACGCCCACACGGAACAATATATAAAGCTAAACGAACCGTTCACTGGGTACTCATACGTACGAAAATCCCTATTGATTTACCTGTTTTTACAAGGAAATAAAATGTGAAAAAAATGTTTCTACATCCCATGGCCTTTCCCAACCATTTAAATTTTTCTCTTACAGGGCTAACACTTCCGAAAAACCAATACAACGCCCACCCGGAACACTATATAAAGCTAAACGAACCGTTCTCTGGGTACTTATACGCACGAAAATCCCTATTGATTTACCTGTTTTTACAAGGAAATAAAATGTGAAAAAAATATTTCTACATCCCATGGCCTTTCCCAACCATTTAAATATTTCTCTTACAGGTCTAACACTTCCGAAAAACCAATACAACGCTCACCCGGAACAATATATAAAGCTAAACGAACCGTTCACTGGGTACTCATACGTACGAAAATCCCTATTGATTTACCTGTTTTTACAAGTAAATAAAAGGTGAAAACAATATTTCTACATCCAATGGCCTTTCCCAACCATTTACATTTTTCTCTTACAGGTCTAACACTTCCGAAAAACCAATACAACGCCCACCCGGAACAATATATAAAGCTAAACGAACCGTTCACTGGGTACTTATCCGTACGAAAATCCCTATTGATTTACCTGTTTTTACAAGGAAATAAAATGTGAAAAAAATATTTCTACATCCCATGGCCTTTCCCAACCATTTAAATTTTTCTCTTACAGGTCTAACACTTCCGAAAAACCAATACAACGCCTACCCGGAACAATATATAAAGCTAAACGAACCGTTCACTGGGTACTCATACGTACGAAAATCCCTATTGATTTACCTGTTTTTACAGGGAAATAAAATGTGAAAAAAATGTTTCTACATCCCATGGCCTTTCCCAACCATTTAAATTTTTCTCTTACAGGGCTAACACTTCCGAAAAACCAATACAACGCCCACCCGGAACATTATATAAAGCTAAACGAACCGTTCACTGGGTACTTATACGCACGAAAATCCCTATTGATTTACCTGTTTTTACAAGGAAATAAAATGTGAAAAAAATATTTCTACATCCCATGGCCTTTCCCAACCATTTAAATTTTTCTCTTACAGGTCTAACACTTCCGAAAAACCAATACAACGCCCACCCGGAACGATATATAAAGCTAAACGAACCGTTCACTGGGTACTCATACGTACGAAAATCCCTATTGATTTACCTGTTTTTACAAGGAAATAAAATGTGAAAAAAATGTTTCTACATCCCATGGCCTTTCCCAACCATTTAAATTTTTCTCTTACAGGGCTAACACTTCCGAAAAACCAATACAACGCCCACCCGGAACACTATATAAAGCTAAACGAACCGTTCACTGGGTACTTATACGCACGAAAATCCCTATTGATTTACCTGTTTTTACAAGGAAATAAAATGTGAAAAAAATATTTCTACATCCCATGGCCTTTCCCAACCATTTAAATTTTTCTCTTACAGGTCTAACACTTCCGAAAAACCAATACAACGCCCACCCGGAACAATATATAAAGCTAAACGAACCGTTCACTGGGTACTCATACGTACGAAAATCCCTATTGATTTACCTGTTTTTACAAGGAAATAAAATGTGAAAAAAATGTTTCTACATCCTATGGCCTTTCCCAACCATTTAAATTTTTCTCTTACAGGGCTAACACTTCCGAAAAACCAATACAACGCCCACCCGGAACACTATATAAAGCTAAACGAACCGTTCACTGGGTACTTATACGCACGAAAATCCCTATTGATTTACCTGTTTTTACAAGGAAATAAAATGTGAAAAAAATGTTTCTACATCCCATGGCCTTTCCCAACCATTTAAATTTTTCTCTTACAGGGCTAACACTTCCGAAAAACCAATACAACGCCCACCCGGAACACTATATAAAGCTAAACGAACCGTTCACTGGGTACTTATACGCACGAAAATCCCTATTGATTTACCTGTTTTTACAAGGAAATAAAATGTGAAAAAAATATTTCTACATCCCATGGCCTTTCCCAACCATTTAAATTTTTCTCTTACAGGGCTAACACTTCCGAAAAACCAATACAACGCCCACCCGGACCAATATATTAAGCTAAACGAACCGTTCACTGGGTACTTATCCGTACGAAAATCCCTATAGATTTACCTGTTTTTACAAGGAAATAAAATGTGAAAAAAATATTTCTACATCCCATGGCCTTTCCCAACCATTTAAATTTTTCTCTTACAGGTCTAACACTTCCGAAAAACCAATACAACGCTCACCCGGAACAATATATAAAGCTAAACGTACCGTTCACTGGGTACTCATACGTACGAAAATCCCTATTGATTTACCTGTTTTTACAAGGAAATAAAATGTGAAAAAAATATTTCTACATCCCATGGCCTTTCCCAACCATTTAAATTTTTCTCTTACAGGTCTAACACTTCCGAAAAACCAATACAACGCCCACCCGGAACAATATATAAAGCTAAACGAACCGTTCACTGGGTACTCATACGTACGAAAATCCCTATTGATTTACCTGTTTTTACAAGGAAATAAAATGTGAAAAAAATATTTCTACATCCCATGGCCCTTCCCAACCATTTAAATTTTTCTCTAACAGGTCTAAGACTTCCGAAAAACCAATACAACGCCCACCCGGAACAATATATAAAGCTAAACGAACCGTTCACTGGGTACTCATACGTACGAAAATCCCTATTGATTTACCTGTTTTTACAAGGAAATAAAATGTGAAAAAAATATTTCTACATCCCATGGCCTTTCCCAACCATTTAAATTTTTCTCTTACAGGTCTAACACTTCCGAAAAACCAATACAACGCCCACCCGGAACAAAATATAAAGCTAAACGAACCGTTCACTGGGTACTTATCCGTACTTAAATCCCTATTGATTTACCTGTTTTTACAAGGAAATAAAATGTGAAAAAAATATTTCTACATCCCATGGCCTTTCCCAACCATTTAAATTTTTCTCTTACATGTCTAACACTTCCGAAAAACCAATACAACGCCCAACCAGAACAATATATAAAGCTAAACGAACCGTTCACTGGGTACTTATCCGTACGAATATCCCTATAGATTTACCTGTTTTTACAAGGAAATAAAATGTGAAAAAATATTTCTACATCCCATGGCCTTTCCCAACCATTTAAATTTTTCTCTTACAGGTCTAACACTTCCGAAAAACCAATACAACGCCCACCTGGAACAATATATGAAGCTAAACGAACCGTTCACTGGGTACTCATACGTACGAAAATCCCTATTGATTTACCTGTTTTTACAAGGAAATAAAATGTGAAAAAAATGTTTCTACATCCCATGGCCTTTCCCAACCATTTAAATTTTTCTCTTACAGGGCTAACACTTCCGAAAAACCAATACAACGCCCACCCGGAACACTATATAAAGCTTAACGAACCGTTCTCTGGGTACTTATACGCACGAAAATCCCTATTGATTTACCTGTTTTTACAAGGAAATAAAATGTGAAAAAAATATTTCTACATCCCATGGCCTTTCCCAACCATTTAAATTTTTCTCTTACAGGTCTAACACTTCCGAAAAACCAATACAACGCTCACCCGGAACAATATATAAAGCTAAACGAACCGTTCACTGGGTACTCATACGTACGAAAATCCCTATTGATTTACCTGTTTTTACAAGGAAATAAAAGGTGAAAACAATATTTCTACATCCAATGGCCTTTCCCAATCATTTAAATTTTTCTCTTACAGGTCTAACACTTCCGAAAAACCAATACAACGCGCACCCGGAACAATATATAAAGCTAAACGAACCGTTCACTGGGTACTCATACGTACGAAAATCCCTATTATTTTACCTGTTTTTACAAGGAAATAAAATGTGAAAAAAATGTTTCTACATCCCATGGCCTTTCCCAACCATTTAAATTTTTCTCTTACAGGGCTAACACTTCCGAAAAACCAATACAACGCCCACCCGGAACACTATATAAAGCTAAACGAACCGTTCACTGGGTACTTATACGCACGAAAATCCCTATTGATTTACCTGTTTTTACAAGGAAATAAAATGTGAAAAAAATATTTCTATATCCCATGGCCTTTCCGAACCATTTAAATTTTTCTCTTACAGGTCTAACACGTCCGAAAAACCAATACAACCCCCACCCGGAACGATATATAAAGCTAAACGAACCGTTCACTGGGTACTCATACGTACGAAAATCCCTATTGATTTACGTGTTTTTACAAGGAAATAAAATGTGAAAAAAATGTTTCTACATCCCATGGCCTTTCCCAACCATTTAAATTTTTCTCTTACAGGGCTAACACTTCCGAAAAACCAATACAACGCCCACGCGGAACACTATATAAAGCTAAACGAACCGTTCACTGGGTACTTATACGCACGAAAATCCCTATTGATTTACCTGTTTTTACAAGGAAATAAAATGTGAAAAAAACATTTCTACATCCCATGGCCTTTCCCAACCATTTAAATTTTTCTCTTACAGGTCTAACACTTCCGAAAAACCAATACAACGCCCACCCGGAACAATATATAAAGCTAAACGAACCGTTCACTGGGTACTTATCCGTACGAAAATCCCTATTGATTTACCTGTTTTTACAAGGAAATAAAAGGTGAAAACAATATTTCTACATCCAATGGCCTTTCCCAACCATTTAAATTTTTCTCTTACAGGTCTAAAACTTCCGAAAAACCAATACAACGCCCACCCGGAACAATATATAAAGCTAAACGAACCGTTCACTGGGTACTTATCCGTACTAAAATCCCTATTGATTTACCTGTTTTTACAAGGAAATAAAATGTGAAAAAAATATTTCTACATCCCATGGCCCTTCCCAACCATTTAAATTTTTCTCTTACATGTCTAACACTTCCGAAAATCCAATACAACGCCCAACCAGAACAATATATAAAGCTAAACGAACCGTTCACTGGGTACTTATCCGTACGAATATCCCTATAGATTTACCTGTTTTTACAAGGAAATAAAATGTGAAAAAAATATTTCTACATCCCATGGCCTTTCCCAACCATTTAAATTTTTCTCTTACAGGTCTAACACTTCCGAAAAACCAATACAACGCCCACCCGGAACAATATATAAAGCTAAACGAACCGTTCACTGGGTACTCATACGTACGAAAATCCCTATTGATTTACCTGTTTTTACAAGGAAATAAAATGTGAAAAAAATGTTTCTACATCCCATGGCCTTTCCCAACCGTTTAAATTTTTCTCTTACAGGGCTAACACTTCCGAAAAACCAATACAACGCCCACCCGGAACACTATATAAAGCTAAACGAACCGTTCTCTGGGTACTTATACGCACGAAAATCCCTATTGATTTACCTGTTTTTACAAGGAAATAAAATGTGAAAAAAATATTTCTACATCCCATGGCCTTTCCTAACCATTTAAATTTTTCTCTTACAGGTCTAACACTTCCGAAAAACCAATACAACGCTCACCCGGAACAATATATAAAGCTAAACGAACCGTTCACTGGGTACTCATACGTACGAAAATCCCTATTGATTTACCTGTTTTTACAAGGAAATAAAAGGTGAAAACAATATTTCTACATCCAATGGCCTTTCCCAACCATTTAAATTTTTCTCTTACAGGTCTAACACTTCCGAAAAACCAATACAACGCCCACACGGAACAATATATAAAGCTAAACGAACCGTTCACTGGGTACTTATCCGTACTAAAATCCCTATTGATTTACCTGTTTTTACAAGGAAATAAAATGTGAAAAAAATATTTCTACATCCCATGGCCTTTCCCAACCATTTAAATTTTTCTCTTACAGGTCTAACACTTCCGAAAAACCAATACAATGCCCACCCGGAACAATATATAAAGCTAAACGAACCGTTCACTGGGTACTCATACGTACGAAAATCCCTATTGATTTACCTGTTTTTACAAGGAAATAAAATGTGAAAAAAATGTTTCTACATCCCATGGCCTTTCCCAACCATTTAAATTTTTCTCTTACAGGGCTAACACTTCCGAAAAACCAATACACCGCCCACCCGGAACACTATATAAAGCTAAACGAACCGTTCACTGGGTACTTATACGCACGAAAATCCCTATTGATTTACCTGTTTTTACAAGGAAATAAAATGTGAAAAAAATGTTTCTACATCCCATGGCCTTTCCCAACCATTTAAATTTTTCTCTTACAGGGCTAACACTTCCGAAAAACCAATACAACGCCCACCCGGAACACTATATAAAGCGAAACGAACCGTTCACTGGGTACTTATACGCACGAAAATCCCTATTGATTTACCTGTTTTTGCAAGGAAATAAAATGTGAAAAAAATGTTTCTACATCCCATGGCCTTTCCCAACCATTTAAATTTTTCGCTTACAGGGCTAACACTTCCGAAAAACCAATACAACGCCCACCCGGAACACTATATAAAGCTAAACGAACCGTTCACTGGGTACTTATACGCACGAAAATCCCTATTGATTTACCTGTTTTTACAAGGAAATAAAATGTGAAAAAAATATTTCTACATCCCATGGCCTTTCCCAACCATTTAAATTTTTCTCTTACAGGTCTAACACTTCCGAAAAACCAATACAACGCCCACCCGGAACAATATATAAAGCTAAACGAACCGTTCACTGGGTACTCATACGTACGAAAATCCCTATTGATTTACCTGTTTTTACAAGGAAATAAAATGTGAAAAAAATGTTTCTACATCCCATGGCCTTTCCCAACCATTTAAATTTTTCTCTTACAGGGCTAACACTTCCGAAAAACCAATACAACGCCCACGCGGAACACTATATAAAGCTAAACGAACCGTTCACTGGGTACTTATACGCACGAAAATCCCTATTGATTTACCTGTTTTTACAAGGAAATAAAAGGTGAAAACAATATTTCTACATCCAATGGCCTTTCCCAACCATTTAAATTTTTCTCTTACAGGTCTAAAACTTCCGAAAAACCAATACAACGCCCACCCGGAACAATATATAAAGCTAAACGAACCGTTCACTGGGTACTTATCCGTACTAAAATCCCTATTGATTTACCTGTTTTTACAAGGAAATAAAATGTGAAAAAAATATTTCTACATCCCATGGCCCTTCCCAACCATTTAAATTTTTCTCTTACATGTCTAACACTTCCGAAAATCCAATACAACGCCCAACCAGAACAATATATAAAGCTAAACGAACCGTTCACTGGGTACTCATACGTACGAAAATCCCTATTGATTTACCTGTTTTTACAAGGAAATAAAATGTGAAAAAAATGTTTCTACATCCCATGGCCTTTCCCAACCATTTAAATTTTTCTCTTACAGGGCTAACACTTCCGAAAAACCAATACAACGCCCACCCGGAACACTATATAAAGCTAAACGAACCGTTCACTGGGTACTTATACGCACGAAAATCCCTATTGATTTACCTGTTTTTACAAGGAAATAAAATGTGAAAAAAATATTTCTACATCCCATGGCCTTTCCCAACCATTTAAATTTTTCTCTTACAGGGCTAACACTTCCGAAAAACCAATACAGCGCCCACCCGGACCAATATATTAAGCTAAACGAACCGTTCACTGGGTACTTATCCGTACGAAAATCCCTATAGATTTACCTGTTTTTACAAGGAAATAAAATGTGAAAAAAATATTTCTACATCCCATGGCCTTTCCCAACCATTTAAATTTTTCTCTTACAGGTCTAACACTTCCGAAAAACCAATACAACGCCCACCCGGAACAATATATAAAGCTAAACGAACCGTTCACTGGGTACTCATACGTACGAAAATCCCTATTGATTTACCTGTTTTTACAAGGAAATAAAATGTGAAAAAAATGTTTCTACATCCCATGGCCTTTCCCAACCATTTAAATTTTTCTCTTACAGGGCTAACACTTCCGAAAAACCAATACAACGCCCACCCGGAACACTATATAAAGCTAAACGAACCGTTCACTGGGTACTTATACGCACGAAAATCCCTATTGATTTACCTGTTTTTGCAAGGAAATAAAATGTGAAAAAAATGTTTCTACATCCCATGGCCTTTCCCAACCATTTAAATTTTTCTCTTACAGGGCTAACACTTCCGAAAAACCAATACAACGCCCACCCGGAACACTATATAAAGCGAAACGAACCGTTCACTGGGTACTTATACGCACGAAAATCCCTATTGATTTACATGTTTTTGCAAGGAAATAAAATGTGAAAAAAATGTTTCTACATCCCATGGCCTTTCCCAACCATTTAAATTTTTCGCTTACAGGGCTAACACTTCCGAAAAACCAATACAACGCCCACCCGGAACACTATATAAAGCTAAACGAACCGTTCACTGGGTACTTATACGCACGAAAATCCCTATTGATTTACCTGTTTTTACAAGGAAATAAAATGTGAAAAAAATATTTCTACATCCCATGGCCTTTCCCAACCATTTAAATTTTTCTCTTACAGGTCTAACACTTCCGAAAAACCAATACAACGCCCACCCGGAACAATATATAAAGCTAAACGAACCGTTCACTGGGTACTTATCCGTACTAAAATCCCTATTGATTTACCTGTTTTTACAAGGAAATAAAATGTGAAAAAAATATTTCTACATCCCATGGCCTTTCCCAACCATTTAAATTTTTCTCTTACAGGTCTAACACTTCCGAAAAACCAATACAATGCCCACCCGGAACAATATATAAAGCTAAACGAACCGTTCACTGGGTACTCATACGTACGAAAATCCCTATTGATTTACCTGTTTTTACAAGGAAATAAAATGTGAAAAAAATGTTTCTACATCCCATGGCCTTTCCCAACCATTTAAATTTTTCTCTTACAGGGCTAACACTTCCGAAAAACCAATACACCGCCCACCCGGAACACTATATAAAGCTAAACGAACCGTTCACTGGGTACTTATACGCACGAAAATCCCTATTGATTTACCTGTTTTTACAAGGAAATAAAATGTGAAAAAAATGTTTCTACATCCCATGGCCTTTCCCAACCATTTAAATTTTTCTCTTACAGGGCTAACACTTCCGAAAAACCAATACAACGCCCACCCGGAACACTATATAAAGCGAAACGAACCGTTCACTGGGTACTTATACGCACGAAAATCCCTATTGATTTACCTGTTTTTGCAAGGAAATAAAATGTGAAAAAAATGTTTCTACATCCCATGGCCTTTCCCAACCATTTAAATTTTTCGCTTACAGGGCTAACACTTCCGAAAAACCAATACAACGCCCACCCGGAACACTATATAAAGCTAAACGAACCGTTCACTGGGTACTTATACGCACGAAAATCCCTATTGATTTACCTGTTTTTACAAGGAAATAAAATGTGAAAAAAATGTTTCTACATCCCATGGCCTTTCCCAACCATTTAAATTTTTCTCTTACAGGGCTAACACTTCCGAAAAACCAATACAACGCCCACCCGGAACAATATATAAAGCTAAACGAACCGTTCACTGGGTACTCATACGTACGAAAATCCCTATTGATTTACCTGTTTTTACAAGGAAATAAAATGTGAAAAAAATGTTTCTACATCCCATGGCCTTTCCCAACCATTTAAATTTTTCTCTTACAGGGCTAACACTTCCGAAAAACCAATACAACGCCCACCCGGAACACTATATAAAGCTAAACGAACCGTTCACTGGGTACTTATACGCACGAAAATCCCTATTGATTTACCTGTTTTTACAAGGAAATAAAATGTGAAAAAAATATTTCTACATCCCATGGCCTTTCCCAACCATTTAAATTTTTCTCTTACAGGGCTAACACTTCCGAAAAACCAATACAGCGCCCACCCGGACCAATATATTAAGCTAAACGAACCGTTCACTGGGTACTTATCCGTACGAAAATCCCTATAGATTTACCTGTTTTTACAAGGAAATAAAATGTGAAAAAAATATTTCTACATCCCATGGCCTTTCCCAACCATTTAAATTTTTCTCTTACAGGTCTAACACTTCCGAAAAACCAATACAACGCCCACCCGGAACAATATATAAAGCTAAACGAACCGTTCACTGGGTACTCATACGTACGAAAATCCCTATTGATTTACCTGTTTTTACAAGGAAATAAAATGTGAAAAAAATGTTTCTACATCCCATGGCCTTTCCCAACCATTTAAATTTTTCTCTTACAGGGCTAACACTTCCGAAAAACCAATACAACGCCCACCCGGAACACTATATAAAGCTAAACGAACCGTTCACTGGGTACTTATACGCACGAAAATCCCTATTGATTTACCTGTTTTTACAAGGAAATAAAATGTGAAAAAAATGTTTCTACATCCCATGGCCTTTCCCAACCATTTAAATTTTTCTCTTACAGGGCTAACACTTCCGAAAAACCAATACAACGCCCACCCGGAACACTATATAAAGCGAAACGAACCGTTCACTGGGTACTTATACGCACGAAAATCCCTATTGATTTACATGTTTTTGCAAGGAAATAAAATGTGAAAAAAATGTTTCTACATCCCATGGCCTTTCCCAACCATTTAAATTTTTCGCTTACAGGGCTAACACTTCCGAAAAACCAATACAACGCCCACCCGGAACACTATATAAAGCTAAACGAACCGTTCACTGGGTACTTATACGCACGAAAATCCCTATTGATTTACCTGTTTTTACAAGGAAATAAAATGTGAAAAAAATATTTCTACATCCCATGGCCTTTCCCAACCATTTAAATTTTTCTCTTACAGGTCTAACACTTCCGAAAAACCAATACAACGCCCACCCGGAACAATATATAAAGCTAAACGAACCGTTCACTGGGTACTCATACGTACGAAAATCCCTATTGATTTACCTGTTTTTACAAGGAAATAAAATGTGAAAAAAATGTTTCTACATCCCATGGCCTTTCCCAACCATTTAAATTTTTCTCTTACAGGTCTAACACGTCCGAAAAACCAATACAACACCCATCCGGAACAATATATAAAGCTAAACGCACAGTTCACTGGGTACTTATACGCACGAAAATCCCTATTGATTTACCTGTTTTTACAAGGAAATAAAATGTGAAAAAAATGTTTCTACATCCCATGGCCTTTCCCAACCATTTAAATTTTTCTCTTACAGGGCTAACACTTCCGAAAAACCAATACAACGCCCACCCGGAACACTATATAAAGCTAAACGAACCGTTCACTGGGTACTTATACGCACGAAAATCCCTATTGATTTACATGTTTTTGCAAGGAAATAAAATGTGAAAAAAATGTTTCTACATCCCATGGCCTTTCCCAACCATTTAAATTTTTCTCTTACAGGGCTAACACTTCCGAAAAACCAATACAACGCCCACCCGGAACACTATATAAAGCTAAACGAACCGTTCACTGGGTACTTATACGCACGAAAATCCCTATTGATTTACCTGTTTTTACAAGGAAATAAAATGTGAAAAAAATATTTCTACATCCCATGGCCTTTCCCAACCATTTAAATTTTTCTCTTACAGGTCTCACACTTCCGAAAAACCAATACAACGCCCACCCGGAACAATATATAAAGCTTAACGAACCGTTCACTGGGTACTCATACGTACGAAAATCCCTATTGATTTACCTGTTTTTACAAGGAAATAAAATGTGAAAAAAATGTTTCTACATCCCATGGCCTTTCCCAACCATTTAAATTTTTCTCTTACAGGGCTAACACTTCCGAAAAACCAATACAACGCCCTCCCGGAACACTATATAAAGCTAAACGAACCGTTCACTGGGTACTTATACGCACGAAAATCCCTATTGATTTACCTGTTTTTACAAGGAAATAAAATGTGAAAAAAATATTTCTACATCCCATGGCCTTTCCCAACCATTTAAATTTTTCTCTTACAGGGCTAACACTTCCGAAAAACCAATACAGCGCCCACCCGGACCAATATATTAAGCTAAACGAACCGTTCACTGGGTACTTATCCGTACGAATATCCCTATTGATTTACCTGTTTTTACAAGGAAATAAAATGTGAAAAAAATATTTCTACATCCCATGGCCTTTCCCAACCATTTAAATTTTTCTCTTACAGGTCTAACACTTCCGAAAAACCAATACAACGCCCACCCGGAACAATATATAAAGCTAAACGAACCGTTCACTGGGTACTCATACGTACGAAAATCCCTATTGATTTACCTGTTTTTACAAGGAAATAAAATGTGAAAAAAATGTTTCTACATCCCATGGCCTTTCCCAACCATTTAAATTTTTCTCTTACAGGGCTAACACTTCCGAAAAACCAATACAACGCCCACCCGGAACACTATATAAAGCTAAACGAACCGTTCACTGGGTACTTATACGCACGAAAATCCCTATTGATTTACCTGTTTTTGCAAGGAAATAAAATGTGAAAAAAATGTTTCTACATCCCATGGCCTTTCCCAACCATTTAAATTTTTCTCTTACAGGGCTAACACTTCCGAAAAACCAATACAACGCCCACCCGGAACACTATATAAAGCTAAACGAACCGTTCACTGGGTACTTATACGCACGAAAATCCCTATTGATTTACCTGTTTTTACAAGGAAATAAAATGTGAAAAAAATATTTCTACATCCCATGTCCTTTCCCAACCATTTTAATTTTTCTCTTACAAGTCTAACACTTCCGAAAAACCAATACAACGCCCACCCGGAACAATATATAAAGCTAAACGAACCGTTCACTGGGTACTCATACGTACGAAAATCCCTATTGATTTACCTGTTTTTACAAGGAAATAAAATGTGAAAAAAATGTTTCTACATCCCATGGCCTTTCCCAACCATTTAAATTTTTCTCTTACAGGGCTAACACTTCCGAAAAACCAATACAACGCCCACCCGGAACACTATATAAAGCTAAACGAACCGTTCACTGGGTACTTATACGCACGAAAATCCCTATTGATTTACCTGTTTTTACAAGGAAATAAAATGTGAAAAAAATATTTCTACATCCCATGGCCTTTCCCAACCATTTAAATTTTTCTCTTACAGGGCTAACACTTCCGAAAAACCAATACAACGCCCACCCGGACCAATATATTAAGCTAAACGAACCGTTCACTGGGTACTTATCCGTACTAAAATCCCTATAGATTTACCTGTTTTTACAAGGAAATAAAATGTGAAAAAAATATTTCTACATCCCATGGCCTTTCCCAACCATTTAAATTTTTCTCTTACAGGTCTAACACTTCCGAAAAACCAATACAACGCTCACCCGGAACAATATATAAAGCTAAACGAATCGTTCACTGGGTACTCATACGTACGAAAATCCCTATTGATTTACATGTTTTTACAAGGAAATAAAATGTGAAAAAAATATTTCTACATCCCATGGCCTTTCCCAACCATTTAAATTTTTCTCTTACAGGTCTAACACTTCCGAAAAACAGATACAACGCCCACCCGGAACAATATATAAAGCTAAACGAACCGTTCACTGGGTACTCATACGTACGAAAATCCCTATTGATTTACCTGTTTTTACAAGGAAATAAAATGTGAAAAAAATATTTCTACATCCCATGGCCCTTCCCAACCATTTAAATTTTTCTCTTACAGGTCTAACACGTCCGAAAAACCAATACAACACCCATCCGGAACAATATATAAAGCTAAACGCACAGTTCGCTGGGTACTTATACGCACGAAAATCCCTATTGATTTACCTGTTTTACAAGGAAATAAAATGTGAAAAAAATGTTTCTACATCCCATGGCCTTTCCCAACCATTTAAATTTTTCTCTTACAGGGCTAACACTTCCGAAAAACCAATACAACGCCCACCCGGAACACTATATAAAGCTAAACGAACCGTTCACTGGGTACTTATACGCACGAAAATCCCTATTGATTTACCTGTTTTTACAAGGAAATAAAATGTGAAAAAAATATTTCTACATCCCATGGCCTTTCCCAACCATTTAAATTTTTCTCTAACAGGTCTAAGACTTCCGAAAAACCAATACAACGCCCACCCGGAACAATATATAAAGCTAAACGAAACGTTCACTGGGTACTCATACGTACGAAAATCCCTATTGATTTACCTGTTTTTACAAGGAAATAAAATGTGAAAAAAATATTTCTACATCCCATGGCCTTTCCCAACCATTTAAATTTTTCTCTTACAGGTCTAACACTTCCGATAAACCAATACAACGCCCACCCGGAACAATATATAAAGCTAAACGAACCGTTCACTGGGTACTCATACGTACGAAAATCCCTATTGATTTACCTGTTTTTACAAGGAAATAAAATGTGAAAAAAATGTTTCTACATCCCATGGCCTTTCCCAACCATTTAAATTTTTCTCTTACAGGGCTAACACTTCCGAAAAACCAATACAACGCCCACCCGGAACACTATATAAAGCTAAACGAACCGTTCACTGGGTACTTATACGCACGAAAATCCCTATTGATTTACCTGTTTTTACAAGGAAATAAAATGTGAAAAAAATATTTCTACATCCCATGGCCTTTCCCAACCATTTAAATTTTTCTCTTACAGGGCTAACACTTCCGAAAAACCAATACAACGCCCACCCGGACCAATATATTAAGCTAAACGAACCGTTCACTGGGTACTTATCCGTACGAAAATCCCTATAGTTTTACCTGTTTTTACAAGGAAATAAAATGTGAAAACAATATTTCTACATCCCATGGCCTTTCCCAACCATTTAAATTTTTCTCTTACAGGTCTAACACTTCCGAAAAACCAATACAACGCTCACCCGGAACAATATATAAAGCTAAACAAACCGTTCACTGGGTACTCATACGTACGAAAATCCCTATTGATTTACCTGTTTTTACAAGGAAATAAAATGTGAAAAAAATATTTCTACATCCCATGGCCTTTCCCAACCATTTAAATTTTTCTCTTACAGGTCTAACACGTCCGAAAAACCAATACAACACCCATCCGGAACAATATATAAAGCTAAACGCACAGTTCGCTGGGTACTTATACGCACGAAAATCCCTATTGATTTACCTGTTTTACAAGGAAATAAAATGTGAAAAAAATGTTTCTACATCCCATGGCCTTTCCCAACCATTTAAATTTTTCTCTTACAGGGCTAACACTTCCGAAAAACCAATACAACGCCCACCCGGAACACTATATAAAGCTAAACGAACCGTTCACTGGGTACTTATACGCACGAAAATCCCTATTGATTTACCTGTTTTTACAAGGAAATAAAATGTGAAAAAAATATTTCTACATCCCATGGCCTTTCCCAACCATTTAAATTTTTCTCTAACAGGTCTAAGACTTCCGAAAAACCAATACAACGCCCACCCGGAACAATATATAAAGCTAAACGAAACGTTCACTGGGTACTCATACGTACGAAAATCCCTATTGATTTACCTGTTTTTACAAGGAAATAAAATGTGAAAAAAATATTTCTACATCCCATGGCCTTTCCCAACCATTTAAATTTTTCTCTTACAGGTCTAACACTTCCGAAAAACCAATACAACGCCCACCCGGAACAATATATAAAGCTAAACGAACCGTTCACTGGGTACTCATACGTACGAAAATCCCTATTGATTTACCTGTTTTTACAAGGAAATAAAATGTGAAAAAAATGTTTCTACATCCCATGGCCTTTCCCAACCATTTAAATTTTTCTCTTACAGGGCTAACACTTCCGAAAAACCAATACAACGCCCACCCGGAACACTATATAAAGCTAAACGAACCGTTCACTGGGTACTTATACGCACGAAAATCCCTATTGATTTACCTGTTTTTACAAGGAAATAAAATGTGAAAAAAATATTTCTACATCCCATGGCCTTTCCCAACCATTTAAATTTTTCTCTTACAGGGCTAACACTTCCGAAAAACCAATACAACGCCCACCCGGACCAATATATTAAGCTAAACGAACCGTTCACTGGGTACTTATCCGTACGAAAATCCCTATAGATTTACCTGTTTTTACAAGGAAATAAAATGTGAAAACAATATTTCTACATCCCATGGCCTTTCCCAACCATTTAAATTTTTCTCTTACAGGTCTAACACTTCCGAAAAACCAATACAACGCTCACCCGGAACAATATATAAAGCTAAACAAACCGTTCACTGGGTACTCATACGTACGAAAATCCCTATTGATTTACCTGTTTTTACAAGGAAATAAAATGTGAAAAAAATATTTCTACATCCCATGGCCTTTCCCAACCATTTAAATTTTTCTCTTACAGGTCTAACACTTCTGAAAAACCAATACAACGCCGACCCGGAACAATATATAAAGCTAAACGAACCGTTCACTGGGTACTCATACGTACGAAAATCCCTATTGATTTACCTGTTTTTACAAGGAAATAAAATGTGAAAAAATATTTCTACATCCCATGGCCCTTCCCAACCATTTAAATTTTTCTCTTACTGGTCTAATACGTCCGAAAAACCAATACAACACCCATCCGGAACAATATATAAAGCTAAACGCACCGTTCACTGGGTACTTATCCGTACGAAAATCCCTATTGATTTACCTGTTTTTACAAGGAAATAAAACGTGAAAACAATATTTCTACATCCCATGGCCTTTCCCAACCATTTAAATTTTTCTCTTACAGGTCTAACACTTCCGAAAAACCAATACAACGCCCACCCGGAACAATATATAAAGCTAAACGAACCGTTCACTGGGTACTTATCCGTACGAAAATCCCTATTGATTTACCTGTTTTTACAAGGAAATAGAATGTGAAAAAAACATTTCTACATCCCATGGCCTTTCCCAACCATTTAAATTTTTCTCTTACAGGTCTAACACTTCCGAAAAACCAATACAACGCCCACCCGGACCAATATATTAAGCTAAACGAACCGTTCACTGGGTACTTATCCGTACGAAAATCCCTATAGATTTACCTGTTTTTACAAGGAAATAAAATGTGAAAAAAATATTTCTACATCCCATGGCCTTTCCCAACCATTTAAATTTTTCTCTTACAGGGCTAACACTTCCGAAAAACCAATACAACGCCCACCCGGACCAATATATTAAGCTAAACGAACCGTTCACTGGGTACTTATCCGTACGAAAATCCCTATAGATTTACCTGTTTTTACAAGGAAATAAAATGTGAAAAAAATATTTCTACATCCCATGGCCTTTCCCAACCATTTAAATTTTTCTCTTACAGGTCTAATACTTCCGAAAAACCAATACAACGCTCACCCGGAACAATATATAAAGCTAAACGAACCGTTCACTGGGTACTCATACGTACGAAAATCCCTATTGATTTACCTGTTTTTACAAGGAAATAAAATGTGAAAAAAATATTTCTACATCCCATGGCCTTTCCCAACCATTTAAATTTTTCTCTTACAGGTCTAACACTTCCGAAAAACCAATACAACGCCCACCCGGAACAATATATAAAGCTAAACGAACCGTTCACTGGGTACTCATACGTACGAAAATCCCTATTGATTTACCTGTTTTTACAAGGAAATAAAATGTGAAAAAAATATTTCTACATCCCATGGCCTTTCCCAACCCTTTAAATTTTTCTCTTACAGGTCTAACACTTCTGAAAAACCAATACAACGCCGACCCGGAACAATATATAAAGCTAAACGAACCGTTCACTGGGTACTCATCCGTACGAAAATCCCTATTGATTTACCTGTTTTTACAAGGAAATAAAATGTGAAAACAATATTTCTACATCCCATGGCCTTTCCCAACCATTTAAATTTTTCTCTTACAGGTCTAACACTTCCGAAAAACCAATACAACGCCCACCCGGAACAATATATAAAGCTAAACGAACCGTTCACTGGGTACTTATCCGTACGAAAATCCCTATTGATTTACCTGTTTTTACAAGGAAATAAAATGTGAAAAAAACATTTCTACATTCCATGGCCTTTCCCAACCATTTAAATTTTTCTCTTACAGGTCTAACACTTCCAAAAAACCAATACAACGCCCACCCGGAACAATATATAAAGCTAAACGAACCGTTCACTGGGTACTTATCCGTACTAAAATCCCTATTGATTTACCTGTTTTTACAAGGAAATAAAATGTGAAAAAAATATTTCTACATCCCATGGCCTTTCCCAACCATTTAAATTTTTCTCTTACAGGTCTAACACTTCCGAAAAACCAATACAACGCCCACCCGGACCAATATATTAAGCTAAACGAACCGTTCACTGGGTACTCATACGTACGAAAATCCCTATTGATTTACCTGTTTTTACAAGGAAATAAAATGTGAAAAAAATATTTCTACATCCCATGGCCTTTCCCAACCATTTAAATTTTTCTCTTACAGGGCTAACACTTCCGAAAAACCAATACAACGCCCACCCGGACCAATATATTAAGCTAAACGAACCGTTCACTGGGTACTTATCCGTACGAAAATCCCTATAGATTTACCTGTTTTTACAAGGAAATAAAATGTGAAAAAAATATTTCTACATCCCATGGCCTTTCCCAACCATTTAAATTTTTCTCTTACAGGTCTAATACTTCCGAAAAACCAATACAACGCTCACCCGGAACAATATATAAAGCTAAACGAACCGTTCACTGGGTACTCATACGTACGAAAATCCCTATTGATTTACCTGTTTTTACAAGGAAATAAAATGTGAAAAAAATATTTCTACATCCCATGGCCTTTCCCAACCATTTAAATTTTTCTCTTACAGGTCTAACACTTCCGAAAAACCAATACAACGCCCACCCGGAACAATATATAAAGCTAAACGAACCGTTCACTGGGTACTCATACGTACGAAAATCCCTATTGATTTACCTGTTTTTACAAGGAAATAAAATGTGAAAAAAATATTTCTACATCCCATGGCCTTTCCCAACCATTTAAATTTTTCTCTTACAAGTCTAACACTTCTGAAAAACCAATACAACGCCGACCCGGAACAATATATAAAGCTAAACGAACCGTTCACTGGGTACTCATCCGTACGAAAATCCCTATTGATTTACCTGTTTTTACAAGGAAATAAAATGTGAAAAAAATATTTCTACATCCCATGGCCTTTCCCAACCATTTAAATTTTTCTCTTACAGGTCTAACACTTCCGAAAAACCAATACAACGCCCACCCGGAACAATATATAAAGCTAAACGAACCGTTCACTGGGTACTTATCCGTACGAAAATCCCTATTGATTTACCTGTTTTTACAAGGAAATAAAATGTGAAAAAAACATTTCTACATCCCATGGCCTTTCCCAACCATTTAAATTTTTCTCTTACAGGTCTAACACTTCCAAAAAACCAATACAACGCCCACCCGGAACAATATATAAAGCTAAACGAACCGTTCACTGGGTACTTATCCGTACTAAAATCCCTATTGATTTACCTGTTTTTACAAGGAAATAAAATGTGAAAAAAATATTTCTACATCCCATGGCCTTTCCCAACCATTTAAATTTTTCTCTTACAAGTCTAACACTTCCGAAAAACCAATACAACGCCCACCCGGAACAATATATAAAGCTAAACGAACCGTTCACTGGGTACTCATACGTACGAAAATCCCTATTGATTTACCTGTTTTTACAAGGAAATAAAATGTGAAAAAAATATTTCTACATCCCATGGCCTTTCCCAACCATTTAAATTTTTCTCTTACAAGTCTAACACTTCCAAAAAACCAATACAACGCCCAACCAGAACAATATATAAAGCTAAACGAACCGTTCAGTGGGTACTTATCCGTACGAAAATCCCTATAGATTTACCTGTTTTTACAAGGAAATAAGAGCCTCTTGTGGCGCAGAGTAGTAAGGCAGCCGTCTGAAAACTTTGCCCATGAGGCTGGGAGTTCGATCCCAGCAGCCGGCTCAAGGTTGACTCAGCCTTCCATCCTTCCGAGGTCGGTAAAATGAGTACCCAGCTTGCTGGGGGGTAAACGGTAATGACTGGGGAAGGCACTGGCAAACCACCCTGTATTGAGTCTGCCATGAAAACGCTAGAGGGCGTCACCCCAAGGGTCAGACATGACTCGGTGCTTGCACAGGGGATACCTTTACCTTTACCTTTACAAGGAAAAAAATGTGAAAAAAACATTTCTACATCCCATGGCCTTTCCCAACCATTTAAATTTTTCTCTTACAGGTCTAACACTTCCAAAAAACCAATACAACGCCCACCCGGAACAATATATAAAGCTAAACGAACCGTTCACTGGGTACTTATCCGTACGAAAATCCCTATAGATTTACCTGTTTTTACAAGGAAATAAAATGTGAAAAAAATATTTCTACATCCCATGGCCTTTCCCAACCATTTAAATTTTTCTCTTACAGGTCTAATACTTCCGAAAAACCAATACAACGCTCACCCGGAACAATATATAAAGCTAAACGAACCGTTCACTGGGTACTCATACGTACGAAAATCCCTATTGATTTACCTGTTTTTACAAGGAAATAAAATGTGAAAAAAATATTTCTACATCCCATGGCCTTTCCCAACCATTTAAATTTTTCTCTTACAGGTCTAACACTTCCGAAAAACCAATACAACGCCCACCCGGAACAATATATAAAGCTAAACGAACCGTTCACTGGGTACTCATACGTACGAAAATCCCTATTGATTTACCTGTTTTTACAAGGAAATAAAATGTGAAAAAAATATTTCTACATCCCATGGCCTTTCCCAACCATTTAAATTTTTCTCTTACAAGTCTAACACTTCTGAAAAACCAATACAACGCCGACCCGGAACAATATATAAAGCTAAACGAACCGTTCACTGGGTACTCATCCGTACGAAAATCCCTATTGATTTACCTGTTTTTACAAGGAAATAAAATGTGAAAAAAATATTTCTACATCCCATGGCCTTTCCCAACCATTTAAATTTTTCTCTTACAGGTCTAACACTTCCGAAAAACCAATACAACGCCCACCCGGAACAATATATAAAGCTAAACGAACCGTTCACTGGGTACTTATCCGTACGAAAATCCCTATTGATTTACCTGTTTTTACAAGGAAATAAAATGTGAAAAAAACATTTCTACATCCCATGGCCTTTCCCAACCATTTAAATTTTTCTCTTACAGGTCTAACACTTCCAAAAAACCAATACAACGCCCACCCGGAACAATATATAAAGCTAAACGAACCGTTCACTGGGTACTTATCCGTACTAAAATCCCTATTGATTTACCTGTTTTTACAAGGAAATAAAATGTGAAAAAAATATTTCTACATCCCATGGCCTTTCCCAACCATTTAAATTTTTCTCTTACAAGTCTAACACTTCCGAAAAACCAATACAACGCCCACCCGGAACAATATATAAAGCTAAACGAACCGTTCACTGGGTACTCATACGTACGAAAATCCCTATTGATTTACCTGTTTTTACAAGGAAATAAAATGTGAAAAAAATATTTCTACATCCCATGGCCTTTCCCAACCATTTAAATTTTTCTCTTACAAGTCTAACACTTCCAAAAAACCAATACAACGCCCAACCAGAACAATATATAAAGCTAAACGAACCGTTCAGTGGGTACTTATCCGTACGAAAATCCCTATAGATTTACCTGTTTTTACAAGGAAATAAGAGCCTCTTGTGGCGCAGAGTAGTAAGGCAGCCGTCTGAAAACTTTGCCCATGAGGCTGGGAGTTCGATCCCAGCAGCCGGCTCAAGGTTGACTCAGCCTTCCATCCTTCCGAGGTCGGTAAAATGAGTACCCAGCTTGCTGGGGGGTAAACGGTAATGACTGGGGAAGGCACTGGCAAACCACCCTGTATTGAGTCTGCCATGAAAACGCTAGAGGGCGTCACCCCAAGGGTCAGACATGACTCGGTGCTTGCACAGGGGATACCTTTACCTTTACCTTTACAAGGAAAAAAATGTGAAAAAAACATTTCTACATCCCATGGCCTTTCCCAACCATTTAAATTTTTCTCTTACAGGTCTAACACTTCCAAAAAACCAATACAACGCCCACCCGGAACAATATATAAAGCTAAACGAACCGTTCACTGGGTACTTATCCGTACTAAAATCCCTATTGATTTACCTGTTTTTACAAGGAAATAAAATGTGAAAAAAATATTTCTACATCCCATGGCCTTTCCCAACCATTTAAATTTTTCTCTTACAAGTCTAACACTTCCGAAAAACCAATACAACGCCCACCCGGAACAATATATAAAGCTAAACGAACCGTTCACTGGGTACTCATACGTACGAAAATCCCTATTGATTTACCTGTTTTTACAAGGAAATAAAATGTGAAAAAAATATTTCTACATCCCATGGCCTTTCCCAACCATTTAAATTTTTCTCTTACAAGTCTAACACTTCCAAAAAACCAATACAACGCCCAACCAGAACAATATATAAAGCTAAACGAACCGTTCACTGGGTACTTATCCGTACGAAAATCCCTATAGATTTACCTGTTTTTACAAGGAAATAAAATGTGAAAAAAATATTTCTACATCCCATGGCCTTTCCCAACCGTTTAAATTTTTCTCTTACAGGTCTAACACTTCCGAAAAACCAATACCATGCCCACCCGGAACAATATATAATGCTAAACGAACCGTTCACTGGGTACTCATACGTACGAAAATCCCTATTGATTTACCTGTTTTTACAAGGAAATAAAATGTGAAAAAAATGTTTCTACATCCCATGGCCTTTCCCAACCATTTAAATTTTTCTCTTACAGGGCTAACACTTCCGAAAAACCAATACAACGCCCACCCGGAACACTATATAAAGCTAAACGAACCGTTCACTGGGTACTTATACGCACGAAAATCCCTATTGATTTACCTGTTTTTACAAGGAAATAAAATGTGAAAAAAATATTTCTACATCCCATGGCCTTTCCCAACCATTTAAATTTTTCTCTTACAGGTCTAACACTTCCGAAAAACCAATACAACGCCCACCTGGAACAATATATAAAGCTAAACGAACCGTTCACTGGGTACTCATACGTACGAAAATCCCTATTGATTTACCTATTTTTACAAGGAAATAAAATGTGAAAAAAATGTTTCTACATCCCATGGCCTTTCCCAACCATTTAAATTTTTCTCTTACAGGGCTAACACTTCCGAAAAACCAATACAACGCCCACCCGGAACACTATATAAAGCTAAACGAACCGTTCACTGGGTACTTATACGCACGAAAATCCCTATTGATTTACCTGTTTTTACAAGGAAATAAAATGTGAAAAAAATATTTCTACATCCCATGGCCTTTCCCAACCATTTAAATTTTTCTCTTACAGGGCTAACACTTCCGAAAAACCAATACAACGTCCACCCGGACCAATATATTAAGCTAAACGAACCGTTCACTGGGTACTTATCCGTACATAAATCCCTATAGATTTACCTGTTTTTACAAGGAAATAAAATGTGAAAAAAATATTTCTACATCCCATGGCCTTTCCCAACCATTTAAATTTTTCTCTTACAGGTCTAACACTTCCGAAAAACCAATACAACGCTCACCCGGAACAATATATAAAGCTAAACGAACCGTTCACTGGGTACTCATACGTACGAAAATCCCTATTGATTTACCTGTTTTTACAAGGAAATAAAATGTGAAAAAAATATTTCTACATCCCATGGCCTTTCCCAACCATTTAAATTTTTCTCTTACAGGTCTAACACTTCCGAAAAACCAATACAACGCCCACCCGGAACAATATATAAAGCTAAACGAACCGTTCACTCGGTACTCATACGTACGAAAATCCCTATTGATTTACCTGTTTTTACAAGGAAATAAAATGTGAAAAAAATATTTCTACATCCCATGGCCTTTCCCAACCATTTAAATTTTTCTCTTACAGGTCTAACACTTCCGAAAAACCAATACAACGCCCACCCGGAACAATATATAAAGCTAAACGAACCGTTCACTGGGTACTCATCCGTACGAAAATCCCTATTGATTTACCTGTTTTTACAAGGAAATAAAATGTGAAAACAATGTTTCTACATCCCATGGCCTTTCCCAACCATTTAAATTTTTCTCTTACAGGTCTAACACTTCCGAAAAACCAATACAACGCCCACCCGGAACAATATATAAAGCTAAACGAACCGTTCACTGGGTACTTATCCGTACGAAAATTCCTATTGATTTACCTGTTTTTACAAGGAAATAAAATGTGAAAAAAACATTTCTACATCCCATGGCCTTTCCCAACCTTTTAAATTTTTCTCTTACAGGTCTAACACTTCCGAAAAACCAATACAACGCCCACCCGGAACAATATATAAAGCTAAACGAACCGTTCACTCGGTACTCATACGTACGAAAATCCCTATAGATTTACCTGTTTTTACAAGGAAATAAAATGTGAAAAAAATATTTCTACATCCCATGGCCTTTCCCAACCATTTAAATTTTTCTCTTACATATCTAACACTTCCGAAAAACCAATACAACGCCCACCCGGAACAATATATAAAGCTAAACGAACCGTTCACTGGGTACTCATACGTACGAAAATCCCTATTGATTTACCTGTTTTTACAAGGAAATAAAATGTGAAAAAAATGTTTCTACATCCCATGGCCTTTCCCAACCATTTAAATTTTTCTCTTACAGGTCTAACACTTCCGAAAAACCAATACAACGCTCACCCAGAACAATATATAAAGCTAAACGAACCGTTCACTGGGTACTCATACGTAAGAAAATCCCTTTTGATTTACCTTTTTTCACAAGGAAATAAAATGTGAAAAAAATATTTCTACATCCCATGGCCCTTCCCAACCATTTAAATTTTTCTCTTACAGGTCTAACACGTCCGAAAAACCAATACAACGCCCACCCGGAATATATAAAGCTAAACGAACCGTTCACTGGGTACTTATCCGTATGAAAATCCCTATTGATTTACCTGTTTTTACAAGGAAATAAAAGGTGAAAAAAATATTTCTACATCCCATGGCCTTTCCCAACCATTTAAATTTTTCTCTTACAAGTCTAACACTTCCGAAAAACCAATACAACGCCCAACCAGAACAATATATAAAGCTAAACGAACCGTTCACTGGGTACTCATACGTACGAAAATCCCTATTGATTTACCTGTTTTTACAAGGAAATAAAATGTGAAAAAAATATTTCTACATCCCATGGCCTTTCCCAACGATTTAAATTTTTCTCTTACAAGTCTAACACTTCCAAAAAACCAATACAACGCCCAACCAGAACAATATATAAAGCTAAACGAACCGTTCACTGGGTACTTATCCGTACGAAAATCCCTATAGATTTACCTGTTTTTACAAGGAAATAAAATGTGAAAAAAATATTTCTACATCCCATGGCCTTTCCCAACCATTTAAATTTTTCTCTTACAGGTCTAACACTTCCGAAAAACCAATACAACGCCCACCCGGAACAATATATAATGCTAAACGAACCGTTCACTGGGTACTCATACGTACGAAAATCCCTATTGATTTACCTTTTTTTACAAGGAAATAAAATGTGAAAAAAATGTTTCTACATCCCATGGCCTTTCCCAACCATTTAAATTTTTCTCTTACAGGGCTAACACTTCCGAAAAACCAATACAACGCCCACCCGGAACACTATATAAAGCTAAACGAACCGTTCACTGGGTACTTATACGCACGAAAATCCCTATTGATTTACCTGTTTTTACAAGGAAATAAAATGTGAAAAAAATATTTCTACATCCCATGGCCTTTCCCAACCATTTAAATTTTTCTCTTACAGGGCTAACACTTCCGAAAAACCAATACAACGTCCACCCGGACCAATATATTAAGCTAAACGAACCGTTCACTGGGTACTTATCCGTACTAAAATCCCTATTGATTTACCTGTTTTTACAAGGAAATAAAATGTGAAAAAAATATTTCTACATCCCATGGCCTTTCCCAACCATTTAAACTTTTCTCTTACAAGTCTAACACTTCCGAAAAACAAATACAACGCCCAACCAGAACAATATATAAAGCTAAACGAACCGTTCACTGGGTACTCATACGTACGAAAATCCCTATTGATTTACCTGTTTTTACAAGGAAATAAAATGTGAAAAAAATATTTCTACATCCCATGGCCTTTCCCAACCATTTAAATTTTTCTCTTACAAGTCTAACACTTCCAAAAAACCAATACAACGCCCAACCAGAACAATATATAAAGCTAAACGAACCGTTCACTGGGTACTTATCCGTACGAAAATCCCTATAGATTTACCTGTTTTTACAAGGAAATAAAATGTGAAAAAAATATTTCTACATCCCATGGCCTTTCCCAACCATTTAAATTTTTCTCTTACAGGTCTAACACTTCCGAAAAACCAATACAACGCCCACCCGGAACAATATATAATGCTAAACGAACCGTTCACTGGGTACTCATACGTACGAAAATCCCTATTGATTTACCTGTTTTTACAAGGAAATAAAATGTGAAAAAAATGTTTCTACATCCCATGGCCTTTCCCAACCATTTAAATTTTTCTCTTACAGGGCTAACACTTCCGAAAAACCAATACAACGTCCACCCGGAACACTATATAAAGCTAAACGAACCGTTCACTGGGTACTTATACGCACGAAAATCCCTATTGATTTACCTGTTTTTACAGGGAAATAAAATGTGAAAAAAATATTTCTACATCCCATGGCCTTTCCCAACCATTTAAATTTTTCTCTTACAGGTCTAACACTTCCGAAAAACCAATACAACGCCCACCTGGAACAATATATAAAGCTAAACGAACCGTTCACTGGGTACTCATACGTACGAAAATCCCTATTGGTTTACCTGTTTTTACAAGGAAATAAAATGTGAAAAAAATGTTTCTACATCCCATGGCCTTTCCCAACCATTTAAATTTTTCTCTTACAGGGCTAACACTTCCGAAAAACCAATACAACGCCCACCCGGAACACTATATAAAGCTTAACGAACCGTTCACTGGGTACTTATACGCACGAAAATCCCTATTGATTTACCTGTTTTTACAAGGAAATAAAATGTGAAAAAAATATTTCTACATCCCATGGCCTTTCCCAACCATTTAAATTTTTCTCTTACAGGGCTAACACTTCCGAAAAACCAATACAACGTCCACCCGGACCAATATATTAAGCTAAACGAACCGTTCACTGGGTACTTATCCGTACATAAATCCCTATAGATTTACCTGTTTTTACAAGGAAATAAAATGTGAAAAAAATATTTCTACATCCCATGGCCTTTCCCAAACATTTAAATTTTTCTCTTACAGGTCTAACACTTCCGAAAAACCAATACAACGCTTACCCGGAACAATATATAAAGCTAAACGAACCGTTCACTGGGTAATCATACGTACGAAAATCCCTATTGATTTACCTGTTTTTACAAGGAAATAAAATGTGAAAAAAATATTTCTACATCCCATGGCCTTTCCCAACCATTTAAATTTTTCTCTTACAGGTCTAACACTTCCGAAAAACCAATACAACGCCCACCCGGAACAATATATAAAGCTAAACGAACCGTTCACTCGGTACTCATACGTACGAAAATCCCTATTGATTTACCTGTTTTTACAAGGAAATAAAATGTGAAAAAAATATTTCTACATCGCATGGCCTTTCCCAACCATTTATATTTTTCTCTTAAAGGTCTAACACTTCCGAAAAACCAATACAACGCCCACCCGGAACACTATATAAAGCTAAACGAACCGTTCACTGGGTACTTATCCGTTCGAAAATCCCTATTGATTTACCTGTTTTTACAAGGATATAAACGGTGAAAAAAATATTTCTACATCCCATGGCCTTTCCCAACCATTTAAATTTTTCTCTTACAGGTCTAACACTTCCGAAAAACCAATACAACGCCCACCCGGAACAATATATAAAGCTAAACGAACCGTTCACTCGGTACTCATACGTACGAAAATCCCTATTGATTTACCTGTTTTTACAAGGAAATAAAAGGTGAAAAAAATATTTCTACATCCCATGGCCTTTCCCAACCATTTAAATTTTTCTCTTACAGGTCTAACACTTCCGAAAAACCAATACAACGCCCACCCGGAACAATATATAAAGCTAAACGAACCGTTCACTCGGTACTCATACGTACGAAAATCCCTATTGATTTACCTGTTTTTACAAGGAAATAAAATGTGAAAAAAATATTTCTACATCCCATGGCCTTTCCCAACCATTTAAATTTTTCTCTTACATATCTAACACTTCCGAAAAACCAATACAACGCCCACCCGGAACAATATATAAAGCTAAACGAACCGTTCACTGGGTACTCATACGTACGAAAATCCCTATTGATTTACCTGTTTTTACAAGGAAATAAAATGTGAAAAAAATATTTCTACATCCCATGGCCTTTCCCAACCATTTAAATTTTTCTCTTACAAGTCTAACACTTCCGAAAAACCAATACAACGCCCAACCAGAACAATATATAAAGCTAAACGAACCGTTCACTGGGTACTCATACGTACGAAAATCCCTATTGATTTACCTGTTTTTACAAGGAAATAAAATGTGAAAAAAATATTTCTATATCCCATGGCCTTTCCCAACCATTTAAATTTTTCTCTTACAAGTCTAACACTTCCAAAAAACCAATACAACGCCCAACCAGAACAATATATAAAGCTAAACGAACCGTTCACTGGGTACTTATCCGTACGAAAATCCCTATAGATTTACCTGTTTTTACAAGGAAATAAAATGTGAAAAAAATATTTCTACATCCCATGGCCTTTCCCAACCATTTAAATTTTTCTCTTACAGGTCTAACACTTCCGAAAAACCAATACAACGCCCACCCGGAACAATATATAATGCTAAACGAACCGTTCACTGGGTACTCATACGTACGAAAATCCCTATTGATTTACCTGTATTTACAAGGAAATAAAATGTGAAAAAAATGTTTCTACATCCCATGGCCTTTCCCAACCATTTAAATTTTTCTCTTACAGGGCTAACACTTCCGAAAAACCAATACAACGCCCACCCGGAACATTATATAAAGCTAAACGAACCGTTCACTGGGTACTTATACGCACGAAAATCCCTATTGATTTACCTGTTTTTACAAGGAAATAAAATGTGAAAAAAATATTTCTACATCCCATGGCCTTTCCCAACCATTTAAATTTTTCTCTTACAGGTCTAACACTTCCGAAAAACCAATACAACGCCCACCTGGAACAATATATAAAGCTAAACGAACCGTTCACTGGGTACTCATACGTACGAAAATCCCTATTGATTTACCTGTTTTTACAAGGAAATAAAATGTGAAAAAAATGTTTCTACATCCCATGGCCTTTCCCAACCATTTAAATTTTTCTCTTACAGGGCTAACACTTCCGAAAAACCAATACAACGCCCACCCGGAACACTATATAAAGCTAAACGAACCGTTCACTGGGTACTTATACGCACGAAAATCCCTATTGATTTACCTGTTTTTACAAGGAAATAAAATGTGAAAAAAATATTTCTACATCCCATGGCCTTTCCCAACCATTTAAATTTTTCTCTTACAGGGCTAACACTTCCGAAAAACCAATACAACGTCCACCCGGACCAATATATTAAGCTAAACGAACCGTTCACTGGGTACTTATCCGTACATAAATCCCTATAGATTTACCTGTATTTACAAGGAAATAAAATGTGAAAAAAATATTTCTACATCCCATGGCCTTTCCCAGCCATTTAAATTTTTCTCTTACAGGTCTAACACTTCCGAAAAACCAATACAACGCTTACCCGGAACAATATATAAAGCTAAACGAACCGTTCACTGGGTACTCATACGTACGAAAATCCCTATTGATTTACCTGTTTTTACAAGGAAATAAAATGTGAAAAAAATATTTCTACATCCCATGGCCTTTCCCAACCATTTAAATTTTTCTCTTACAGGTCTAACACTTCCGAAAAACCAATACAACGCCCACCCGGAACAATATATAAAGCTAAACGAACCGTTCACTCGGTACTCATACGTACGAAAATCCCTATTGATTTACCTGTTTTTACAAGGAAATAAAATGTGAAAAAAATATTTCTACATCCCATGGCCTTTCCCAACCATTTAAATTTTTCTCTTACAGGTCTAACACTTCCGAAAAACCAATACAACGCCCACCCGGAACAATATATAAAGCTAAACGAACCGTTCACTGGGTACTTATCCGTACGAAAATCCCTATAGATTTACCTGTTTTTAGAAGGAAATAAAATGTGAAAAAAATATTTCTACATCCCATGGCCTTTCCCAACCATTTAAATTTTTCTCTTACAGGTCTAACACTTCCGAAAAACCAATACAACGCCCACCCGGAACAATATATAAAGCTAAACGAACCGTTCACTGGGTACTCATCCGTACGAAAATCCCTATTGATTTACCTGTTTTTACAAGGAAATAAAATGTGAAAACAATGTTTCTACATCCCATGGCCTTTCCCAACCATTTAAATTTTTCTCTTACAGGTCTAACACTTCCGAAAAACCAATACAACGCCCACCCGGAACACTATATAAAGCTAAACGAACCGTTCACTGGGTACTTATCCGTTCGAAAATCCCTATTGATTTACCTGTTTTTACAAGGAAATAAAAGGTGAAAAAAATATTTCTACATCCCATGGCCTTTCCCAACCATTTAAATTTTTCTCTTACAGGTCTAACACTTCCGAAAAACCAATACAACGCCCACCCGGGACAATATATAAAGCTAAACGAACCGTTCACTCGGTACTCATACGTACGAAAATCCCTATTGATTTACCTGTTTTTACAAGGAAATAAAATGTGAAAAAAATATTTCTACATCCCATGGTCTTTCCCAACCATTTAAATTTTTCTCTTACATATCTAACACTTCTGAAAAACCAATACAACGCCCACCCGGACCAATATATTAAGCTAAACGAACCGTTCACTGGGTACTTATCCGTACATAAATCCCTATAGATTTACCTGTTTTTACAAGGAAATAAAATGTGAAAAAAATATTTCTACATCCCATGGCCTTTCCCAGCCATTTAAATTTTTCTCTTACAGGTCTAACACTTCCGAAAAACCAATACAACGCTTACCCGGAACAATATATAAAGCTAAACGAACCGTTCACTGGGTACTCATACGTACGAAAATCCCTATTGATTTACCTGTTTTTACAAGGAAATAAAATGTGAAAAAAATATTTCTACATCCCATGGCCTTTCCCAACCATTTAAATTTTTCTCTTACAGGTCTAACACTTCCGAAAAACCAATACAACGCCCACCCGGAACAATATATAAAGCTAAACGAACCGTTCACTCGGTACTCATACGTACGAAAATCCCTATTGATTTACCTGTTTTTACAAGGAAATAAAATGTGAAAAAAATATTTCTACATCCCATGGCCTTTCCCAACCATTTAAATTTTTCTCTTACAGGTCTAACACTTCCGAAAAACCAATACAACGCCCACCCGGAACAATATATAAAGCTAAACGAACCGTTCACTGGGTACTTATCCGTACGAAAATCCCTATAGATTTACCTGTTTTTAGAAGGAAATAAAATGTGAAAAAAATATTTCTACATCCCATGGCCTTTCCCAACCATTTAAATTTTTCTCTTACAGGTCTAACACTTCCGAAAAACCAATACAACGCCCACCCGGAACAATATATAAAGCTAAACGAACCGTTCACTGGGTACTCATCCGTACGAAAATCCCTATTGATTTACCTGTTTTTACAAGGAAATAAAATGTGAAAACAATGTTTCTACATCCCATGGCCTTTCCCAACCATTTAAATTTTTCTCTTACAGGTCTAACACTTCCGAAAAACCAATACAACGCCCACCCGGAACACTATATAAAGCTAAACGAACCGTTCACTGGGTACTTATCCGTTCGAAAATCCCTATTGATTTACCTGTTTTTACAAGGAAATAAAAGGTGAAAAAAATATTTCTACATCCCATGGCCTTTCCCAACCATTTAAATTTTTCTCTTACAGGTCTAACACTTCCGAAAAACCAATACAACGCCCACCCGGGACAATATATAAAGCTAAACGAACCGTTCACTCGGTACTCATACGTACGAAAATCCCTATTGATTTACCTGTTTTTACAAGGAAATAAAATGTGAAAAAAATATTTCTACATCCCATGGTCTTTCCCAACCATTTAAATTTTTCTCTTACATATCTAACACTTCTGAAAAACCAATACAACGCCCACCCGGAACAATATATAAAGCTAAACGAACCGTTCACTGGGTACTCATACGTACGAAAATCCCTATTGATTTACCTGTTTTTACAAGGAAATAAAATGTGAAAAAAATATTTCTACATCCCATGGCCCTTCCCAACCATTTAAATTTTTCTCTTACAGGTCTAACACTTCCGAAAAACCTATACAACGCCCACCCGGAACAATATATAAAGCTAAACGAACCGTTCACTGGGTACTCATACGTACGAAAATCCCTATTGATTTACCTGTTTTTACAAGGAAATAAAATGTGAAAAAAATATTTCTACATCCCATGGCCTTTCCCAACCATTTAAATTTTTCTCTTACAGGTCTAACACTTCCGAAAAACCAATACAACGCCCACCTGGAACAATATATAAAGCTAAACGAACCGTTCACTGGGTACTCATACGTACGAAAATCCCTATTGATTTACCTGTTTTTACAAGGAAATAAAATGTGAAAAAAATGTTTCTACATCCCATGGCCTTTCCCAACCATTTAAATTTTTCTCTTACAGGGCTAACACTTCCGAAAAACCAATACAACGCCCACCCGGAACACTATATAAAGCTAAACGAACCGTTCACTGGGTACTTATACGCACGAAAATCCCTATTGATTTACCTGTTTTTACAAGGAAATAAAATGTGAAAAAAATATTTCTACATCCCATGGCCTTTCCCAACCATTTAAATTTTTCTCTTACAGGGCTAACACTTCCGAAAAACCAATACAACGTCCACCCAGACCAATATATTAAGCTAAACGAACCGTTCACTGGGTACTTATCCGTACGAAAATCCCTATAGATTTACCTGTTTTTAGAAGGAAATAAAATGTGAAAAAAATATTTCTACATCCCATGGCCTTTCCCAACCATTTAAATTTTTCTCTTACAGGTCTAACACTTCCGAAAAACCAATACAACGCCCACCCGGAACAATATATAAAGCTAAACGAACCGTTCACTGGGTACTCATCCGTACGAAAATCCCTATTGATTTACCTGTTTTTACAAGGAAATAAAATGTGAAAACAATGTTTCTACATCCCATGGCCTTTCCCAACCATTTAAATTTTTCTCTTACAGGTCTAACACTTCCGAAAAACCAATACAACGCCCACCCGGAACACTATATAAAGCTAAACGAACCGTTCACTGGGTACTTATCCGTTCGAAAATCCCTATTGATTTACCTGTTTTTACAAGGAAATAAAAGGTGAAAAAAATATTTCTACATCCCATGGTCTTTCCCAACCATTTAAATTTTTCTCTTACAGGTCTAACACTTCCGAAAAACCAATACAACGCCCACCCGGAACAATATATAAAGCTAAACGAACCGTTAACTCGGTACTCATACGTACGAAAATCCCTATTGATTTACCTGTTTTTACAAGGAAATAAAAGGTGAAAAAAATATTTCTACATCCCATGGCCTTTCCCAACCATTTAAATTTTTCTCTTACAGGTCTAACACTTCCGAAAAACCAATACAACGCCCACCCGGAACAATATATAAAGCTAAACGAACCGTTCACTCGATACTCATACGTACGAAAATCCCTATTGATTTACCTGTTTTTACAAGGAAATAAAATGTGAAAAAAATATTTCTACATCCCATGGCCTTTCCCAACCATTTAAATTTTTCTCTTACATATCTAACACTTCCGAAAAACCAATACAACGCCCACCAGGAACAATATATAAAGCTAAACGAACCGTTCACTGGGTACTCATACGTACGAAAATCCCTATTGATTTACCTGTTTTTACAAGGAAATAAAATGTGAAAAAAAAGTTTCTACATCCCATGGCCTTTCCCAACCATTTAAATTTTTCTCTTACAGGTCTAACACTTCCGAAAAACCAATACAACGCTCACCCGGAACAATATATAAAGCTAAACGAACCGTTCACTGGGTACTCATACGTACGAAAATCCCTATTGATTTACCTGTTTTTAGAAGGAAATAAAATGTGAAAAAAATATTTCTACATCCCATGGCCTTTCCCAACCATTTAAATTTTTCTCTTACAGGTCTAACACTTCCGAAAAACCTATACAACGCCCACCCGGAACAATATATAAAGCTAAACGAACCGTTCACTGGGTACTCATACGTACGAAAATCCCTATTGATTTACCTGTTTTTACAAGGAAATAAAATGTGAAAAAAATATTTCTACATCCCATGGCCCTTCCCAACCATTTAAATTTTTCTCTTACAGGTCTAACACGTCCGAAAAACCAATACAACACCCATCCGGAACAATATATAAAGCTAAACGCACCGTTCACTGGGTACTTATCCGTACGAAAATCCCTATAGATTTACCTGTTTTTAGAAGGAAATAAAATGTGAAAAAAATATTTCTACATCCAATGGCCTTTCCCAACCATTTAAATTTTTCTCTTACAGGGCTAACACTTCCGAAAAACCAATACAACGCCCACCCGGAACACTATATAAAGCTAAACGAACCGTTCACTGGGTACTTATACGCACGAAAATCCCTATTGATTTACCTGTTTTTACAAGGAAATAAAATATGAAAAAAATATTTCTACATCCCATGGCCTTTCCCAACCATTTAAATTTTTCTCTTATAGGTCTAACACTTCCGAAAAACCAATACAACGCCCACCCGGAACAATATATAAAGCTAAACGAACCGTTCACTGGGTACTCATACGTATCAAATCCCTATTGATTTACCTGTTTTTACAGGGAAATAAAATGTGAAAAAAATATTTCTACATCCCATGGCCTTTCCCAACCATTTAAATTTTTCTCTTACAGGTCTAACACTTCCGAAAAACCAATACAACGCCCACCCGGAACAATATATAAAGCTAAATGAACCGTTCACTGGGTACTTATCCGTACGAAAATCCCTATTGATTTACCTGTTTTTACAAGGAAATAAAATGTGAAAAAAATATTTCTACATCCCATGGCCCTTCCCAACCATTTAAATTTTTCTCTTACAGGTCTAACACGTCCGAAAAACCAATACAACGCCCATCCGGAACAATATATAAAGCTAAACGCACCGTTCACTGGGTACTTATCCGTACGAAAATCCCTATTGATTTACCTGTTTTTACAAGGAAATAAAATGTGAAAACAATATTTCTACATCCCATGGCCTTTCCCAACCATTTAAATTTTTCTCTTACAGGTCTAACACTTCCGAAAAACCAATACAACGCCCACCCGGAACAATATATAAAGCTAAACGAACCGTTCACTGGGTACTTATCCGTACGAAAATCCCTATTGATTTACCTGTTTTTACAAGGAAATAAAATGTGAAAAAAATATTTCTACATCCCATGGCCCTTCCCAACCATTTAAATTTTTCTCTTACAGGTCTAACACGTCCGAAAAACCAATACAACGCCCATCCGGAACAATATATAAAGCTAAACGCACCGTTCACTGGGTACTTATCCGTACGAAAATCCCTATTGATTTACCTGTTTTTACAAGGAAATAAAATGTGAAAACAATATTTCTACATCCCATGGCCTTTCCCAACCATTTAAATTTTTCTCTTACAGGTCTAACACTTCCGAAAAACCAATACAACGCCCACCCGGAACAATATATAAAGCTAAACGAACCGATCACTGGGTACTTATCCGTACGAAAATCCCTATTGATTTACCTGTTTTTACAAGGAAATAAAATGTGAAAAAAATATTTCTACATCCCATGGCCCTTCCCAACCATTTAAATTTTTCTCTTACAGGTCTAACACGTCCGAAAAACCAATACAACGCCCATCCGGAACAATATATAAAGCTAAACGCACCGTTCACTGGGTACTTATCCGTACGAAAATCCCTATTGATTTACCTGTTTTTACAAGGAAATAAAATGTGAAAACAATATTTCTACATCCCATGGCCTTTCCCAACCATTTAAATTTTTCTCTTACAGGTCTAACACTTCCGAAAAACCAATACAACGCCCACCCGGAACAATATATAAAGCTAAACGAACCGTTCACTGGGTACTTATCCGTACGAAAATCCCTATTGATTTACCTGTTTTTACAAGGAAATAAAATGTGAAAAAAACATTTCTACATCCCATGGCCTTTCCCAACCATTTAAATTTTTCTCTTACTAGTCTAACACTTCCGAAAAACCAATACAACGCCCAACCGGAACAATATATAAAGCTAAACGAACCGTTCACTGGGTACTTATCCGTACGAAAATCCCTATAGATTTACCTGTTTTTAGAAGGAAATAAAATGTGAAAAAAATATTTCTACATCCCATGGCCTTTCCCAACCATTTAAATTTTTCTCTTACAGGTCTAACACTTCCGAAAAACCAATACAACGCCCACCCGGAACAATATATAAAGCTAAACGAACCGTTCACTGGGTACTCATACGTACGAAAATCCCTATTGATTTACCTGTTTTTACAAGGAAATAAAATGTGAAAAAAATATTTCTACATCCCATGGCCCTTCCCAACCATTTAAATTTTTCTCTTACAGGTCTAACACGTCCGAAAAACCAATACAACACCCACCCGGAACACTATATAAAGCTAAACGCACCGTTCACTGGGTACTTATCCGTACGAAAATCCCTATAGATTTACCTGTTTTTAGAAGGAAATAAAATGTGAAAAAAATATTTCTACATCCCATGGCCTTTCCCAACCATTTAAATTTTTCTCTTACAGGGCTAACACTTCCGAAAAACCAATACAACGCCCACCCGGAACACTATATAAAGCTAAACGAACCGTTCACTGGGTACTTATACGCACGAAAATCCCTATTGATTTACATGTTTTTACAAGCAAATAAAATGTGAAAAAAATATTTCTACATCCCATGGCCCTTCTCAACCATTTAAATTTTTCTCTTACAGGTCTAACACGTCCGAAAAACCAATACAACGCCCATCCGGAACAATATATAAAGCTAAACGCACCGTTCACTGGGTACTTATATGTACGAAAATCCCTATTGATTTACCTGTTTTTACAAGGAAATAAAATGTGAAAAAAATATTTCTACAGCCCATGGCCTTTCCCAACCATTTAAATTTTTCTCTTACACGGCTAACACTTCCGAAAAACCAATACAACGCCCAACCGGAACAATATATAAAGCTAAACGAACCGTTCACTGGGTACTTATCCGTACGAAAATCCCTATAGATTTACCTGTTTTTAGAAGGAAATAAAATGTGAAAAAAATATTTCTACATCCCATGGCCTTTCCCAACCATTTAAATTTTTCTCTTACAGGGCTAACACTTCCGAAAAACCAATACAACGCCCACCCGGAACACTATATAAAGCTAAACGAACCGTTCACTGGGTACTTATACGCACGAAAATCCCTATAGATTTACCTGTTTTTACAAGGAAATAAAATGTGAAAAAAATATTTCTACATCCCATGGCCCTTCCCAACCATTTAAATTTTTCTCTTACAGGTCTAACACGTCCGAAAAACCAATACAACGCCCATCCGGAACAATATATAAAGCTAAACGCACCGTTCACTGGGTACTTATATGTACGAAAATCCCTATTGATTTACCTGTTTTTACAAGGAAATAAAATGTGAAAAAAATATTTCTACATCGCATGGCCTTTCCCAACCATTTACATTTTTCTCTTACAGGGCTAACACTTCCGAAAAACCAATACAACGTCCACCCGGACCAATATATTAAGCTAAACGAACCGTTCACTGGGTACTTATACGTACGAAAATCCCTATTGATTTACCTGTTTTTACAAGGAAATAAAAGGTGAAAACAATATTTCTACATCCCATGGCCTTTCCCAACCATTTAAATTTTTCTCTTACAGGTCTAACACTTCCGAAAAACCAATACAACGCCCACCCGGAACAATATATAAAGCTAAATGAACCGTTCACTGGGTACTTATCCGTACGAAAATCCCTATAGATTTACCTGTTTTTAGAAGGAAATAAAATGTGAAAAAAATATTTCTACATCCCATGGCCTTTCCCAACCATTTAAATTTTTCTCTTACAGGTCTAACACTTCCGAAAAACCAATACAACGCCCACCCGGAACAATATATAAAGCTAAACGAACCGTTCACTGGGTACTTATCCGTACGAAAATCCCTATTGATTTACCTGTTTTTACAAGGAAATAAAATGTGAAAAAAATATTTCTACATCCCATGGCCCTTCCCAACCATTTAAATTTTTCTCTTACAGGTCTAACACGTCCGAAAAACCAATACAACACCCATCCGGAACAATATATAAAGCTAAACGCACCGTTCACTGGGTACTTATCCGTACGAAAATCCCTATAGATTTACCTGTTTTTAGAAGGAAATAAAATGTGAAAAAAATATTTCTACATCCCATGGCCTTTCCCAACCATTTAAATTTTTCTCTTACAGGGCTAACACTTCCGAAAAACCAATACAACGCCCACCCGGAACACTATATAAAGCTAAACGAACCGTTCACTGGGTACTTATACGCACGAAAATCCCTATTGATTTACATGTTTTTACAAGCAAATAAAATGTGAAAAAAATATTTCTACATCCCATGGCCCTTCCCAACCATTTAAATTTTTCTCTTACAGGTCTAACACGTCCGAAAAACCAATACAACGCCCATCCGGAACAATATATAAAGCTAAACGCACCGTTCACTGGGTACTTATATGTACGAAAATACCTATTGATTTACCTGTTTTTACAAGGAAATAAAATGTGAAAAAAATATTTCTACATCCCATGGCCTTTCCCAACCATATAAATTTTTCTCTTACAGGGCTAACACTTCCGAAAAACCAATACAACGCCCAACCGGAACAATATATAAAGCTAAACGAACCGTTCACTGGGTACTTATCCGTACGAAAATCCCTATAGATTTACCTGTTTTTAGAAGGAAATAAAATGTGAAAAAAATATTTCTACATCCCATGGCCTTTCCCAACCATTTAAATTTTTCTCTTACAAGTCTAACACTTCCGAAAAACCAATACAACGCCCACCCGGAACAATATATAAAGCTAAACGAACCGTTTACTGGGTACTCATACGTACGAAAATCCCTATTGATTTACCTGTTTTTACAAGGAAATAAAATGTGAAAAAAATATTTCTACATCCCATGGCCCTCCCCAACCATTTAAATTTTTCTCTTACAGGTCTAACACGTCCGAAAAACCAATACAACACCCATCCGGAACAATATATAAAGCTAAACGCACCGTTCACTGGGTACCTATCCGTACGAAAATCCCTATAGATTTACCTGTTTTTAGAAGGAAATAAAATGTGAAAAAAATATTTCTACATCCCATGGCCTTTCCCAACCATTTAAATTTTTCTCTTACAGGGCTAACACTTCCGAAAAACCAATACAACGCCCACCCGGAACACTATATAAAGCTAAACGAACCGTTCACTGGGTACTTATACGCACGAAAATCCCTATAGATTTACCTGTTTTTACAAGGAAATAAAATGTGAAAAAAATATTTCTACATCCCATGGCCCTTCCCAACCATTTAAATTTTTCTCTTACAGGTCTAACACGTCCGAAAAACCAATACAACGCCCATCCGGAACAATATATAAAGCTAAACGCACCGTTCACTGGGTACTTATATGTACGAAAATCCCTATTGATTTACCTGTTTTTACAAGGAAATAAAATGTGAAAAAAATATTTCTACATCGCATGGCCTTTCCCAACCATTTAAATTTTTCTCTTACAGGGCTAACACTTCCGAAAAACCAATACAACGTCCACCCGGACCAATATATTAAGCTAAACGAACCGTTCACTGGGTACTTATACGTACGAAAATCCCTATTGATTTACCTGTTTTTACAAGGAAATAAAAGGTGAAAACAATATTTCTACATCCCATGGCCTTTCCCAACCATTTAAATTTTTCTCTTACAGGTCTAACACTTCCGAAAAACCAATACAACGCCCACCCGGAACAATATATAAAGCTAAATGAACCGTTCACTGGGTACTTATCCGTACGAAAATCCCTATTGATTTACCTGTTTTTACAAGGAAATAAAATGTGAAACAATATTTCTACATCCCATGGCCTTTCCCAACCATTTAAATTTTTCTATTACAAGTCTAACACTTCCGAAAAACCAATACAACGCCCATCAGGAACAATATATAAAGCTAAACGAACCGTTCACTGGGTACTTATCCGTACGAAAATCCCTATAGATTTACCTGTTTTTAGAAGGAAATAAAATGTGAAAAAAATATTTCTACATCCCATGGCCTTTCCCAACCATTTAAATTTTTCTCTTACAGGTCTAACACTTCCGAAAAACCAATACAACGCCCACCCGGAACAATATATAAAGCTAAACGAACCGTTCACTGGGTACTCATACGTACGAAAATCCCTATTGATTTACCTGTTTTTACAAGGAAATAAAATGTGAAAAAAATATTTCTACATCCCATGGCCCTTCCCAACCATTTAAATTTTTCTCTTACAGGTCTAACACGTCCGAAAAACCAATACAACACCCATCCGGAACAATATATAAAGCTAAACGCACCGTTCACTGGGTACTTATCCGTACGAAAATCCCTATAGATTTACCTGTTTTTAGAAGGAAATAAAATGTGAAAAAAATATTTCTACATCCCATGGCCTTTCCCAACCATTTAAATTTTTCTCTTACAGGGCTAACACTTCCGAAAAACCAATACAACGCCCACCCGGAACACTATATAAAGCTAAACGAACCGTTCACTGGGTACTTATACGCACGAAAATCCCTATTGATTTACATGTTTTTACAAGCAAATAAAATGTGAAAAAAATATTTCTACATCCCATGGCCCTTCTCAACCATTTAAATTTTTCTCTTACAAGTCTAACACTTCCGAAAAACCAATACAACGCCCACCCGGAACAATATATAAAGCTAAACGAACCGTTTACTGGGTACTCATACGTACGAAAATCCCTATTGATTTACCTGTTTTTACAAGGAAATAAAATGTGAAAAAAATATTTCTACATCCCATGGCCCTCCCCAACCATTTAAATTTTTCTCTTACAGGTCTAACACGTCCGAAAAACCAATACAACACCCATCCGGAACAATATATAAAGCTAAACGCACCGTTCACTGGGTACCTATCCGTACGAAAATCCCTATAGATTTACCTGTTTTTAGAAGGAAATAAAATGTGAAAAAAATATTTCTACATCCCATGGCCTTTCCCAACCATTTAAATTTTTCTCTTACAGGGCTAACACTTCCGAAAAACCAATACAACGCCCACCCGGAACACTATATAAAGCTAAACGAACCGTTCACTGGGTACTTATACGCACGAAAATCCCTATAGATTTACCTGTTTTTACAAGGAAATAAAATGTGAAAAAAATATTTCTACATCCCATGGCCCTTCCCAACCATTTAAATTTTTCTCTTACAGGTCTAACACGTCCGAAAAACCAATACAACGCCCATCCGGAACAATATATAAAGCTAAACGCACCGTTCACTGGGTACTTATATGTACGAAAATCCCTATTGATTTACCTGTTTTTACAAGGAAATAAAATGTGAAAAAAATATTTCTACATCGCATGGCCTTTCCCAACCATTTAAATTTTTCTCTTACAGGGCTAACACTTCCGAAAAACCAATACAACGTCCACCCGGACCAATATATTAAGCTAAACGAACCGTTCACTGGGTACTTATACGTACGAAAATCCCTATTGATTTACCTGTTTTTACAAGGAAATAAAAGGTGAAAACAATATTTCTACATCCCATGGCCTTTCCCAACCATTTAAATTTTTCTCTTACAGGTCTAACACTTCCGAAAAACCAATACAACGCCCACCCGGAACAATATATAAAGCTAAATGAACCGTTCACTGGGTACTTATCCGTACGAAAATCCCTATTGATTTACCTGTTTTTACAAGGAAATAAAATGTGAAACAATATTTCTACATCCCATGGCCTTTCCCAACCATTTAAATTTTTCTATTACAAGTCTAACACTTCCGAAAAACCAATACAACGCCCATCAGGAACAATATATAAAGCTAAACGAACCGTTCACTGGGTACTTATCCGTACGAAAATCCCTATAGATTTACCTGTTTTTAGAAGGAAATAAAATGTGAAAAAAATATTTCTACATCCCATGGCCTTTCCCAACCATTTAAATTTTTCTCTTACAGGTCTAACACTTCCGAAAAACCAATACAACGCCCACCCGGAACAATATATAAAGCTAAACGAACCGTTCACTGGGTACTCATACGTACGAAAATCCCTATTGATTTACCTGTTTTTACAAGGAAATAAAATGTGAAAAAAATATTTCTACATCCCATGGCCCTTCCCAACCATTTAAATTTTTCTCTTACAGGTCTAACACGTCCGAAAAACCAATACAACACCCATCCGGAACAATATATAAAGCTAAACGCACCGTTCACTGGGTACTTATCCGTACGAAAATCCCTATAGATTTACCTGTTTTTAGAAGGAAATAAAATGTGAAAAAAATATTTCTACATCCCATGGCCTTTCCCAACCATTTAAATTTTTCTCTTACAGGGCTAACACTTCCGAAAAACCAATACAACGCCCACCCGGAACACTATATAAAGCTAAACGAACCGTTCACTGGGTACTTATACGCACGAAAATCCCTATTGATTTACATGTTTTTACAAGCAAATAAAATGTGAAAAAAATATTTCTACATCCCATGGCCCTTCTCAACCATTTAAATTTTTCTCTTACAGGTCTAACACGTCCGAAAAACCAATACAACGCCAATCCGGAACAATATATTAAGCTAAACGCACCGTTCACTGGGTACTTATATGTACGAAAATCCCTATTGATTTACCTGTTTTTACAAGGAAATAAAATGTGAAAAAAATATTTCTACATCCCATGGCCTTTCCCAACCATTTAAATTTTTCTCTTACAGGGCTAACACTTCCGAAAAACCAATACAACGCCCAACCGGAACAATATATAAAGCTAAACGAACCGTTCACTGGGTACTTATCCGTACGAAAATCCCTATAGATTTACCTGTTTTTAGAAGGAAATAAAATGTGAAAAAAATATTTCTACATCCCATGGCCTTTCCCAACCATTTAAATTTTTCTCTTACAAGTCTAACACTTCCGAAAAACCAATACAACGCCCACCCGGAACAATATATAAAGCTAAACGAACCGTTCACTGGGTACTCATACGTACGAAAATCCCTATTGATTTACCTGTTTTTACAAGGAAATAAAATGTGAAAAAAATATTTCTACATCCCATGGCCCTTCCCAACCATTTAAATTTTTCTCTTACAGGTCTAACACGTCCGAAAAACCAATACAACACCCATCCGGAACAATATATAAAGCTAAACGCACCGTTCACTGGGTACCTATCCGTACGAAAATCCCTATAGATTTACCTGTTTTTAGAAGGAAATAAAATGTGAAAAAAATATTTCTACATCCCATGGCCTTTCCCAACCATTTAAATTTTTCTCTTACAGGGCTAACACTTCCGAAAAACCAATACAACGCCCACCCGGAACACTATATAAAGCTAAACGAACCGTTCACTGGGTACTTATACGCACGAAAATCCCTATAGATTTACCTGTTTTTACAAGGAAATAAAATGTGAAAAAAATATTTCTACATCCCATGGCCCTTCCCAACCATTTAAATTTTTCTCTTACAGGTCTAACACGTCCGAAAAACCAATACAACGCCCATCCGGAACAATATATAAAGCTAAACGCACCGTTCACTGGGTACTTATATGTACGAAAATCCCTATTGATTTACCTGTTTTTACAAGGAAATAAAATGTGAAAAAAATATTTCTACATCGCATGGCCTTTCCCAACCATTTACATTTTTCTCTTACAGGGCTAACACTTCCGAAAAACCAATACAACGTCCACCCGGACCAATATATTAAGCTAAACGAACCGTTCACTGGGTACTTATACGTACGAAAATCCCTATTGATTTACCTGTTTTTACAAGGAAATAAAAGGTGAAAACAATATTTCTACATCCCATGGCCATTCCCAACCATTTAAATTTTTCTCTTACAGGTCTAACACTTCCGAAAAACCAATACAACGCCCACCCGGAACAATATATAAAGCTAAATGAACCGTTCACTGGGTACTTATCCGTACGAAAATCCCTATAGATTTACCTGTTTTTAGAAGGAAATAAAATGTGAAAAAAATATTTCTACATCCCATGGCCTTTCCCAACCATTTAAATTTTTCTCTTACAGGTCTAACACTTCCGAAAAACCAATACAACGCCCACCCGGAACAATATATAAAGCTAAACGAACCGTTCACTGGGTACTTATCCGTACGAAAATCCCTATTGATTTACCTGTTTTTACAAGGAAATAAAATGTGAAAAAAATATTTCTACATCCCATGGCCCTTCCCAACCATTTAAATTTTTCTCTTACAGGTCTAACACGTCCGAAAAACCAATACAACACCCATCCGGAACAATATATAAAGCTAAACGCACCGTTCACTGGGTACTTATCCGTACGAAAATCCCTATAGATTTACCTGTTTTTAGAAGGAAATAAAATGTGAAAAAAATATTTCTACATCCCATGGCCTTTCCCAACCATTTAAATTTTTCTCTTACAGGGCTAACACTTCCGAAAAACCAATACAACGCCCACCCGGAACACTATATAAAGCTAAACGAACCGTTCACTGGGTACTTATACGCACGAAAATCCCTATTGATTTACATGTTTTTACAAGCAAATAAAATGTGAAAAAAATATTTCTACATCCCATGGCCCTTCCCAACCATTTAAATTTTTCTCTTACAGGTCTAACACGTCCGAAAAACCAATACAACGCCCATCCGGAACAATATATAAAGCTAAACGCACCGTTCACTGGGTACTTATATGTACGAAAATACCTATTGATTTACCTGTTTTTACAAGGAAATAAAATGTGAAAAAAATATTTCTACATCCCATGGGCTTTCCCAACCATATAAATTTTTCTCTTACAGGGCTAACACTTCCGAAAAACCAATACAACGCCCAACCGGAACAATATATAAAGCTAAACGAACCGTTCACTGGGTACTTATCCGTACGAAAATCCCTATAGATTTACCTGTTTTTAGAAGGAAATAAAATGTGAAAAAAATATTTCTACATCCCATGGCCTTTCCCAACCATTTAAATTTTTCTCTTACAAGTCTAACACTTCCGAAAAACTAATACAACGCCCACCCGGAACAATATATAAAGCTAAACGAACCGTTCACTGGGTACTCATACGTACGAAAATCCCTATTGATTTACCTGTTTTTACAAGGAAATAAAATGTGAAAAAAATATTTCTACATCCCATGGCCCTCCCCAACCATTTAAATTTTTCTCTTACAGGTCTAACACGTCCGAAAAACCAATACAACACCCATCCGGAACAATATATAAAGCTAAACGCACCGTTCACTGGGTACCTATCCGTACGAAAATCCCTATAGATTTACCTGTTTTTAGAAGGAAATAAAATGTGAAAAAAATATTTCTACATCCCATGGCCTTTCCCAACCATTTAAATTTTTCTCTTACAGGGCTAACACTTCCGAAAAACCAATACAACGCCCACCCGGAACACTATATAAAGCTAAACGAACCGTTCACTGGGTACTTATACGCACGAAAATCCCTATAGATTTACCTGTTTTTACAAGGAAATAAAATGTGAAAAAAATATTTCTACATCCCATGGCCCTTCCCAACCATTTAAATTTTTCTCTTACAGGTCTAACACGTCCGAAAAACCAATACAACGCCCATCCGGAACAATATATAAAGCTAAACGCACCGTTCACTGGGTACTTATATGTACGAAAATCCCTATTGATTTACCTGTTTTTACAAGGAAATAAAATGTGAAAAAAATATTTCTACATCGCATGGCCTTTCCCAACCATTTAAATTTTTCTCTTACAGGGCTAACACTTCCGAAAAACCAATACAACGTCCACCCGGACCAATATATTAAGCTAAACGAACCGTTCACTGGGTACTTATACGTACGAAAATCCCTATTGATTTACCTGTTTTTACAAGGAAATAAAAGGTGAAAACAATATTTCTACATCCCATGGCCTTTCCCAACCATTTAAATTTTTCTCTTACAGGTCTAACACTTCCGAAAAACCAATACAACGCCCACCCGGAACAATATATAAAGCTAAATGAACCGTTCACTGGGTACTTATCCGTACGAAAATCCCTATTGATTTACCTGTTTTTACAAGGAAATAAAATGTGAAAAAAATATTTCTACATCCCATGGCCCTTCCCAACCATTTAAATTTTTCTCTTACAGGTCTAACACGTCCGAAAAACCAATACAACACCCATCCGGAACAATATATAAAGCTAAACGCACCGTTCACTGGGTACTTATCCGTACGAAAATCCCTATAGATTTACCTGTTTTTAGAAGGAAATAAAATGTGAAAAAAATATTTCTACATCCCATGGCCTTTCCCAACCATTTAAATTTTTCTCTTACAGGGCTAACACTTCCGAAAAACCAATACAACGCCCACCCGGAACACTATATAAAGCTAAACGAACCGTTCACTGGGTACTTATACGCACGAAAATCCCTATTGATTTACATGTTTTTACAAGCAAATAAAATGTGAAAAAAATATTTCTACATCCCATGGCCCTTCCCAACCATTTAAATTTTTCTCTTACAGGTCTAACACGTCCGAAAAACCAATACAACGCCCATCCGGAGCAATATATAAAGCTAAACGCACCGTTCACTGGGTACTTATATGTACGAAAATACCTATTGATTTACCTGTTTTTACAAGGAAATAAAATGTGAAAAAAATATTTCTACATCCCATGGCCTTTCCCAACCATATAAATTTTTCTCTTACAGGGCTAACACTTCCGAAAAACCAATACAACGCCCAACCGGAACAATATATAAAGCTAAACGAACCGTTCACTGGGTACTTATCCGTACGAAAATCCCTATAGATTTACCTGTTTTTAGAAGGAAATAAAATGTGAAAAAAATATTTCTACATCCCATGGCCTTTCCCAACCATTTAAATTTTTCTCTTACAAGTCTAACACTTCCGAAAAACCAATACAACGCCCACCCGGAACAATATATAAAGCTAAACGAACCGTTCACTGGGTACTCATACGTACGAAAATCCCTATTGATTTACCTGTTTTTACAAGGAAATAAAATGTGAAAACAATATTTCTACATCCCATGGCCCTCCCCAACCATTTAAATTTTTCTCTTACAGGTCTAACACGTCCGAAAAACCAATACAACACCCATCCGGAACAATATATAAAGCTAAACGCACCGTTCACTGGGTACCTATCCGTACGAAAATCCCTATAGATTTACCTGTTTTTAGAAGGAAATAAAATGTGAAAAAAATATTTCTACATCCCATGGCCTTTCCCAACCATTTAAATTTTTCTCTTACAGGGCTAACACTTCCGAAAAACCAATACAACGCCCACCCGGAACACTATATAAAGCTAAACGAACCGTTCACTGGGTACTTATACGCACGAAAATCCCTATAGATTTACCTGTTTTTACAAGGAAATAAAATGTGAAAAAAATATTTCTACATCCCATGGCCCTTCCCAACCATTTAAATTTTTCTCTTACAGGTCTAACACGTCCGAAAAACCAATACAACGCCCATCCGGAACAATATATAAAGCTAAACGCACCGTTCACTGGGTACTTATATGTACGAAAATCCCTATTGATTTACCTGTTTTTACAAGGAAATAAAATGTGAAAAAAATATTTCTACATCGCATGGCCTTTCCCAACCATTTAAATCTTTTTTCTCTTACAGGGCTAACACTTCCGAAAAACCAATACAACGTCCACCCGGACCAATATATTAAGCTAAACGAACCGTTCACTGGGTACTTATACGTACGAAAATCCCTATTGATTTACCTGTTTTTACAAGGAAATAAAAGGTGAAAACAATATTTCTACATCCCATGGCCTTTCCCAACCATTTAAATTTTTCTCTTACAGGTCTAACACTTCCGAAAAACCAATACAACGCCCACCCGGAACAATATATAAAGCTAAATGAACCGTTCACTGGGTACTTATCCGTACGAAAATCCCTATTGATTTACCTGTTTTTACAAGGAAATAAAATGTGAAACAATATTTCTACATCCCATGGCCTTTCCCAACCATTTAAATTTTTCTATTACAAGTCTAACACTTCCGAAAAACCAATACAACGCCCATCAGGAACAATATATAAAGCTAAACGCACCGTTCACTGGGTTCTTATCCGTACGAAAATCCCTATTGATTTACCTGTTTTTACAAGGAAATAAAATGTGAAAAAAATATTTCTACATCCCATGGCCTTTCCCAACCATTTAAATTTTTCTCTTACAGGGCTAACACTTCCGAAAAACCAATACAACGTCCACCCATACCAATATATTAAGCTAAACGAACCGTTCACTGGGTACTTATACGTACGAAAATCCCTAATGATTTACCTGTTTTTACAGGGAAATAAAATGTGAAAAAAATATTTCTACATCCCATGGCCCTTCCCAACCATTTAAATTTTTCTCTTACAGGTCTAACACGTCCGAAAAACCAATAAAACGCCCATCCGGAACAATATATAAAGCTAAACGCACCGTTCACTGGGTACTTATATGTACGAAAATCCCTATTTATTTACCTGTTTTTACAAGGAAATAAAATGTGAAAAAAATATTTCTACATCCCATGGCCTTTCCCAACCATTTAAATTTTTCTCTTACAGGGCTAACACTTCCGAAAAACCAATACAACGTCCACCCGGACCAATATATTAAGCTAAACGAACCGTTCACTGGGTACTTATACGTACGAAAATCCCTATTGATTTACCTGTTTTTTCAAGGAAATAAAATGTGAAAAAAATATTTCTACATCCCATGGCCTTTCCCAACCATTTAAATTTTTCTCTTACAAGTCTAACACTTCCGAAAAACCAAAACAACGCCCAACCGGAACAATATATAAAGTTAAACGAACCGTTCACTGGGTACTTATCCGTACGAAAATCCCTATAGATTTACCTGTTTTTACAAGGAAATAAAATGTGAAAAAAATATTTCTACATCCCATGGCCTTTCCCAACCATTTAAATTTTTCTCTTACAGGTCTAACACTTCAGAAAAAACAATACAACGCCCACCCGGAACAATATATAAAGCTAAACGAACCGTTCACTGGGTACTCATACGTACGAAAATACCTATTGATTTACCTGTTTTTACAAGGAAATAAAATGTGAAAAAAATATTTCTACATCCCATGGCCTTTCCCAACCATATAAATTTTTCTCTTACAGGGCTAACACTTCCGAAAAACCAATACAACGCCCAACCGGAACAATATATAAAGCTAAACGAACCGTTCACTGGGTACTTATCCGTACGAAAATCCCTATAGATTTACCTGTTTTTAGAAGGAAATAAAATGTGAAAAAAATATTTCTACATCCCATGGCCTTTCCCAACCATTTAAATTTTTCTCTTACAAGTCTAACACTTCCGAAAAACCAATACAACGCCCACCCGGAACAATATATAAAGCTAAACGAACCGTTCACTGGGTACTCATACGTACGAAAATCCCTATTGATTTACCTGTTTTTACAAGGAAATAAAATGTGAAAACAATATTTCTACATCCCATGGCCCTCCCCAACCATTTAAATTTTTCTCTTACAGGTCTAACACGTCCGAAAAACCAATACAACACCCATCCGGAACAATATATAAAGCTAAACGCACCGTTCACTGGGTACCTATCCGTACGAAAATCCCTATAGATTTACCTGTTTTTAGAAGGAAATAAAATGTGAAAAAAATATTTCTACATCCCATGGCCTTTCCCAACCATTTAAATTTTTCTCTTACAGGGCTAACACTTCCGAAAAACCAATACAACGCCCACCCGGAACACTATATAAAGCTAAACGAACCGTTCACTGGGTACTTATACGCACGAAAATCCCTATAGATTTACCTGTTTTTACAAGGAAATAAAATGTGAAAAAAATATTTCTACATCCCATGGCCCTTCCCAACCATTTAAATTTTTCTCTTACAGGTCTAACACGTCCGAAAAACCAATACAACGCCCATCCGGAACAATATATAAAGCTAAACGCACCGTTCACTGGGTACTTATATGTACGAAAATCCCTATTGATTTACCTGTTTTTACAAGGAAATAAAATGTGAAAAAAATATTTCTACATCGCATGGCCTTTCCCAACCATTTAAATCTTTTTTCTCTTACAGGGCTAACACTTCCGAAAAACCAATACAACGTCCACCCGGACCAATATATTAAGCTAAACGAACCGTTCACTGGGTACTTATACGTACGAAAATCCCTATTGATTTACCTGTTTTTACAAGGAAATAAAAGGTGAAAACAATATTTCTACATCCCATGGCCTTTCCCAACCATTTAAATTTTTCTCTTACAGGTCTAACACTTCCGAAAAACCAATACAACGCCCACCCGGAACAATATATAAAGCTAAATGAACCGTTCACTGGGTACTTATCCGTACGAAAATCCCTATTGATTTACCTGTTTTTACAAGGAAATAAAATGTGAAACAATATTTCTACATCCCATGGCCTTTCCCAACCATTTAAATTTTTCTATTACAAGTCTAACACTTCCGAAAAACCAATACAACGCCCATCAGGAACAATATATAAAGCTAAACGCACCGTTCACTGGGTTCTTATCCGTACGAAAATCCCTATTGATTTACCTGTTTTTACAAGGAAATAAAATGTGAAAAAAATATTTCTACATCCCATGGCCTTTCCCAACCATTTAAATTTTTCTCTTACAGGGCTAACACTTCCGAAAAACCAATACAACGTCCACCCATACCAATATATTAAGCTAAACGAACCGTTCACTGGGTACTTATACGTACGAAAATCCCTAATGATTTACCTGTTTTTACAGGGAAATAAAATGTGAAAAAAATATTTCTACATCCCATGGCCCTTCCCAACCATTTAAATTTTTCTCTTACAGGTCTAACACGTCCGAAAAACCAATAAAACGCCCATCCGGAACAATATATAAAGCTAAACGCACCGTTCACTGGGTACTTATATGTACGAAAATCCCTATTTATTTACCTGTTTTTACAAGGAAATAAAATGTGAAAAAAATATTTCTACATCCCATGGCCTTTCCCAACCATTTAAATTTTTCTCTTACAGGGCTAACACTTCCGAAAAACCAATACAACGTCCACCCGGACCAATATATTAAGCTAAACGAACCGTTCACTGGGTACTTATACGTACGAAAATCCCTATTGATTTACCTGTTTTTTCAAGGAAATAAAATGTGAAAAAAATATTTCTACATCCCATGGCCTTTCCCAACCATTTAAATTTTTCTCTTACAAGTCTAACACTTCCGAAAAACCAAAACAACGCCCAACCGGAACAATATATAAAGTTAAACGAACCGTTCACTGGGTACTTATCCGTACGAAAATCCCTATAGATTTACCTGTTTTTACAAGGAAATAAAATGTGAAAAAAATATTTCTACATCCCATGGCCTTTCCCAACCATTTAAATTTTTCTCTTACAGGGCTAACACTTCCGAAAAACCAATACAACGCCCACCCGGAACAATATATAAAGCTAAACGAACCGTTCACTGGGTACTCATACGTACGAAAATCCCTATTGATTTACCTGTTTTTACAAGGAAATAAAATGTGAAAAAAATGTTTCTACATCCCATGGCCTTTCCCCAACCATTTAAATTTTTTTCTTACAGGTCTAACACTTCCGAAAAACCAATACAACGCCCACCCAGAACAATATATAAAGCTAAACGAACCGTTCACTGGGTACTTTTCCGTACGAAAATCCCTATTGATTTACCTGTTTTTACAAGGAAATAAAATGTGAAAACAATATTTCTACTTCCCATGGCCTTTCCCAACAATTTAAATTTTTCTCTTACAGGGCTAACACTTCCGAAAAACCAATACAACGCCCACCCGGAACAATATATAAAGCTAAACGAACCGTTCACTGGGTACTTATCCGTACGAAAATTCCTATTGATTTACCTGTTTTTACAAGGAAATAAAATGTGAAAAAAACATTTCTATATCCCATGGCCTTTCCCAACCATTTAAATTTTTCTCTTACAAGTCTAACACTTCCGAAAAACCAATACAACGCCCAACCGGAACAATATATAAAGCTAACCGAACCGTTCACTGGTTACTTATCCGTACGAAAATCCCTATTGATTTACCTGTTTTTACAAGGAAATAAAATGTGAAAAAAATGTTTCTACATCCCATGGCCTTTCCCAACCATTTAAATTTTTCTCTTACAGGGCTAACACTTCCGAAAAACCAATACAACGCCCACCCGGAACACTATATAAAGCTAAACGAACCGTTCACTGGGTACTCATACGCACGAAAATCCCTATTGATTTACCTGTTTTTACAAGGAAATAAAATGTGAAAAAAATGTTTCTACATCCCATGGCCTTTCCCAACCGTTTAAATTTTTTTCTTACAGGTCTAACACTTCCGAAAAACCAATACAACGCCCACCCAGAACAATATATAAAGCTAAACGAACCGTTCACTGGGTACTTATCCGTACGAAAATCCCTATTGATTTACCTGTTTTTACAAGGAAATAAAATGTGAAAACAATATTTCTACATCCCATGGCCTTTCCCAACCATTTAAATTTTTCTCTTACAGGGCTAACACTTCCGAAAAACCAATACAACGCCCACCCGGAACAATATATAAAGCTAAACGAACCGTTCACTGGGTACTTATCCGTACGAAAATCCCTATAGATTTACCTGTTTTTAGAAGGAAATAAAATGTGAAAAAAATATTTCTACATCCCATGGCCTTTCCCAACCATTTAAATTTTTCTCTTACAGGTCTAACACTTCCGAAAAATCAATACAACGCCCACCCGGAACAATATATAAAGCTAAACGAACCGTTCACTGGGTACTCATACGTACGAAAATCCCTATTGATTTACCTGTTTTTACAAGGAAATAAAATGTGAAAAAAATGTTTCTACATCCCATGGCCTTTCCCAACCATTTAAATTTTTCTCTTACAGGGCTAACACTTCTGAAAAACCAATACAACGCCCACCCGGAACACTATATAAAGCTAAACGAACCGTTCACTGGGTACTCATACGCACGAAAATCCCTATTGATTTACCTGTTTTTCCAAGGAAATAAAATGTGAAAAAAATATTTCTACATCCCATGGCCTTTCCCAACCATTTAAATTTTTCTCTTACAGGTCTAACACGTCCGAAAAACCAATACAACGCCCATCCGGACCAATATAGAAAGCTAAACGCACCGTTCACTGGGTATTTATATGTACGAAAATCCCTATTGATTTACCTGTTTTTACAAGGAAATAAAATGTGAAAAAAATATTTCTACATCCCATGGCCTTTCCCAACCATTTAAATTTTTCTCTTATAGGGCTAACACTTCCGAAAAACCAATACAACGCCCACCCGGACCAATATATTAAGCTAAACGAACCGTTCACTGGGTACTTATACGTACGAAAATCCCTATTGATTTACCTGTTTTTACAGGGAAATAAAATGTGAAAAAAATATTTCTACATCCCATGGCCTTTCCCAACCATTTAAATTTTTCTCTTACAAGTCTAACACTTCCGAAAAACCAATACAACGCCCACCCGGAACAATATATAAAGCTAAACGAACCGTTCACTGGGTACTTATCCGTACGAAAATCCCTATTGATTTACGTGTTTTTACAAGGAAATAAAATGTGAAACCAATATTTCTACATCCCATGGCCTTTCCCAACCATTTAAATTTTTCTCTTACAGGTCTAACACTTCAGAAAAAACAATACAACGCCCACCCGGAACAATATATAAAGCTAAACGAACCGTTCACTGGGTACTCATACGTACGAAAATCCCTATTGATTTACCTGTTTTTACAAGGAAATAAAATGTGAAAAAAATGTTTCTACATCCCATGGCCTTTCCCAACCATTTAAATTTTTTTCTTACAGGTCTAACACTTCCGAAAAACCAATACAACGCCCACCCAGAACAATATATAAAGCTAAACGAACCGTTCACTGGGTACTTATCCGTACGAAAATCCCTATAGATTTACCTGTTTTTACAAGGAAATAAAATGTGAAAAAAATATTTCTACATCCCATGGCCTTTCCCAACCATTTAAATTTTTCTCTTACAGGTCTAACACTTCCGAAAAACCAATACAACGCCCACCCGGAACAATATATAAAGCTAAACGAACCGTTCACTGGGTACTCATACGTACGAAAATCCCTATTGATTTACCTGTTTTTACAAGGAAATAAAATGTGAAAAAAATGTTTCTACATCCCATGGCCTTTCCCAACCATTTAAATTTTTTTCTTACAGGTCTAACACTTCCGAAAAACCAATACAACGCCCACCCAGAACAATATATAAAGCTAAACGAACCGTTCACTGGGTACTTTTCCGTACGAAAATCCCTATTGATTTACCTGTTTTTACAAGGAAATAAAATGTGAAAACAATATTTCTACTTCCCATGGCCTTTCCCAACAATTTAAATTTTTCTCTTACAGGGCTAACACTTCCGAAAAACCAATACAACGCCCACCCGGAACAATATATAAAGCTAAACGAACCGTTCACTGGGTACTTATCCGTACGAAAATTCCTATTGATTTACCTGTTTTTACAAGGAAATAAAATGTGAAAAAAACATTTCTATATCCCATGGCCTTTCCCAACCATTTAAATTTTTCTCTTACAAGTCTAACACTTCCGAAAAACCAATACAACGCCCAACCGGAACAATATATAAAGCTAACCGAACCGTTCACTGGTTACTTATCCGTACGAAAATCCCTATTGATTTACCTGTTTTTACAAGGAAATAAAATGTGAAAAAAATGTTTCTACATCCCATGGCCTTTCCCAACCATTTAAATTTTTCTCTTACAGGGCTAACACTTCCGAAAAACCAATACAACGCCCACCCGGAACACTATATAAAGCTAAACGAACCGTTCACTGGGTACTCATACGCACGAAAATCCCTATTGATTTACCTGTTTTTACAAGGAAATAAAATGTGAAAAAAATGTTTCTACATCCCATGGCCTTTCCCAACCGTTTAAATTTTTTTCTTACAGGTCTAACACTTCCGAAAAACCAATACAACGCCCACCCAGAACAATATATAAAGCTAAACGAACCGTTCACTGGGTACTTATCCGTACGAAAATCCCTATTGATTTACCTGTTTTTACAAGGAAATAAAATGTGAAAACAATATTTCTACATCCCATGGCCTTTCCCAACCATTTAAATTTTTCTCTTACAGGGCTAACACTTCCGAAAAACCAATACAACGCCCACCCGGAACAATATATAAAGCTAAACGAACCGTTCACTGGGTACTTATCCGTACGAAAATCCCTATAGATTTACCTGTTTTTAGAAGGAAATAAAATGTGAAAAAAATATTTCTACATCCCATGGCCTTTCCCAACCATTTAAATTTTTCTCTTACAGGTCTAACACTTCCGAAAAATCAATACAACGCCCACCCGGAACAATATATAAAGCTAAACGAACCGTTCACTGGGTACTCATACGTACGAAAATCCCTATTGATTTACCTGTTTTTACAAGGAAATAAAATGTGAAAAAAATGTTTCTACATCCCATGGCCTTTCCCAACCATTTAAATTTTTCTCTTACAGGGCTAACACTTCTGAAAAACCAATACAACGCCCACCCGGAACACTATATAAAGCTAAACTAACCGTTCACTGGGTACTCATACGCACGAAAATCCCTATTGATTTACCTGTTTTCCAAGGAAATAAAATGTGAAAAAAATATTTCTACATCCCATGGCCTTTCCCAACCATTTAAATTTTTCTCTTACAGGTCTAACACGTCCGAAAAACCAATACAACGCCCATCCGGACCAATATAGAAAGCTAAACGCACCGTTCACTGGGTATTTATATGTACGAAAATCCCTATTGATTTACCTGTTTTTACAAGGAAATAAAATGTGAAAAAAATATTTCTACATCCCATGGCCTTTCCCAACCATTTAAATTTTTCTCTTATAGGGCTAACACTTCCGAAAAACCAATACAACGCCCACCCGGACCAATATATTAAGCTAAACGAACCGTTCACTGGGTACTTATACGTACGAAAATCCCTATTGATTTACCTGTTTTTACAGGGAAATAAAATGTGAAAAAAATATTTCTACATCCCATGGCCTTTCCCAACCATTTAAATTTTTCTCTTACAAGTCTAACACTTCCGAAAAACCAATACAACGCCCACCCGGAACAATATATAAAGCTAAACGAACCGTTCACTGGGTACTTATCCGTACGAAAATCCCTATTGATTTACGTGTTTTTACAAGGAAATAAAATGTGAAACCAATATTTCTACATCCCATGGCCTTTCCCAACCATTTAAATTTTTCTCTTACAGGTCTAACACTTCCGAAAAACCAATACAACGCCCACCCGGAACAATATATAAAGCTAAACGAACCGTTCACTGGGTACTTATCCGTACGAAAATCCCTATTGATTTACCTGTTTTTACAAGGAAATAAAAGGTGAAAACAATATTTCTACATCCCATGGCCTTTCCCAACCATTTAAATTTTTCTCTTACAGGTCTAACACTTCCGAAAAACCAATACAACGCTCACCCGGAACAATATATAAAGCTTAACGAACGGTTCACTGGGTACTCATACGTACGAAAATCCCTATTGATTTACCTGTTTTTACAAGGAAATAAAATGTGAAAAAAATGTTTCTACATCCCATGGCCTTTCCCAACCATTTAAATTTTTTTCTTACAGGTCTAACACTTCCGAAAAACCAATACAACGCCCACCCAGAACAATATATAAAGCTAAACAAACCGTTCACTGGGTACTTATCCGTACGAAAATCCCTATTGATTTACCTGTTTTTACAAGGAAATAAAATGTGAAAACAATATTTCTACATCCCATGGCCTTTCCCAACCATTTAAATTTTTCTCTTACAGGGCTAACACTTCCGAAAAACCAATACAACGCCCACCCGGAACAATATATAAAGCTAAACGAACCGTTCACTGGGTACTTATCCGTACGAAAATCCCTATAGATTTACCTGTTTTTAGAAGGAAATAAAATGTGAAAAAAATATTTCTACATCCCATGGCCTTTCCCAACCATTTAAATTTTTCTCTTACAGGTCTAACACTTCCGAAAAATCAATACAACGCCCACCCGGAACACTATATAAAGCTAAACGAACCGTTCACTGGGTACTCATACGCACGAAAATCCCTATTGATTTACCTGTTTTTCCAAGGAAATAAAATGTGAAAAAAATATTTCTACATCCCATGGCCTTTCCCAACCATTTAAATTTTTCTCTTACAGGTCTGACACGTCCGAAAAACCAATACAACGCCCATCCGGACCAATATAGAAAGCTAAACGCACCGTTCACTGGATATTTATATGTACGAAAATCCCTATTGATTTACCTGTTTTTACAAGGAAATAAAATGTGAAAAAAATATTTCTACATCCCATGGCCTTTCCCAACCATTTAAATTTTTCTCTTATAGGGCTAACACTTCCGAAAAACCAATACAACGCCCACCCGGACCAATATATTAAGCTAAACGAACCGTTCACTGGGTACTTATACGTACGAAAATCCCTATTGATTTACCTGTTTTTACAGGGAAATAAAATGTGAAAAAAATATTTCTACATCCCATGGCCTTTCCCAACCATTTAAATTTTTCTCTTACAAGTCTAACACTTCCGAAAAACCAATACAACGCCCACCCGGAACAATATATAAAGCTAAACGAACCGTTCACTGGGTACTTATCCGTACGAAAATCCCTATTGATTTACGTGTTTTTACAAGGAAATAAAATGTGAAACCAATATTTCTACATCCCATGGCCTTTCCCAACCATTTAAATTTTTCTCTTACAGGTCTAACACTTCCGAAAAACCAATACAACGCCCACCCGGAACAATATATAAAGCTAAACGAACCGTTCACTGGGTACTTATCCGTACGAAAATCCCTATTGATTTACCTGTATTTACAAGGAAATAAAAGGTTAAAACAATATTTCTACATCCCATGGCCTTTCCCAACCATTTAAATTTTTCTCTTACAGGTCTAACACTTCCGAAAAACCAATACAACGCTCACCCGGAACAATATATAAAGCTTAACGAACGGTTCACTGGGTACTCATACGTACGAAAATCCCTATTGATTTACCTGTTTTTACAAGGAAATAAAATGTGAAAAAAATGTTTCTACATCCCATGGCCTTTCCCAACCATTTAAATATTTTTCTTACAGGTCTAACACTTCCGAAAAACCAATACAACGCCCACCCAGAACAATATATAAAGCTAAACAAACCGTTCACTGGGTACTTATCCGTACGAAAATCCCTATTGATTTACCTGTTTTTACAAGGAAATAAAATGTGAAAACAATATTTCTACATCCCATGGCCTTTCCCAACCATTTAAATTTTTCTCTTACAGGGCTAACACTTCCGAAAAACCAATACAACGCCCACCCGGAACAATATATAAAGCTAAACGAACCGTTCACTGGGTACTTATCCGTACGAAAATCCCTATAGATTTACCTGTTTTTAGAAGGAAATAAAATGTGAAAAAAATATTTCTACATCCCATGGCCTTTCCCAACCATTTAAATTTTTCTCTTACAGGTCTAACACTTCCGAAAAATCAATACAACGCCCACCCGGAACAATATATAAAGCTAAACGAACCGTTCACTGGGTACTCATACGTACGAAAATCCCTATTGATTTACCTGTTTTTACAAGGAAATAAAATGTGAAAAAAATGTTTCTACATCCCATGGCCTTTCCCAACCATTTAAATTTTTCTCTTACAGGGCTAACACTTCTGAAAAACCAATACAACGCCCACCCGGAACACTATATAAAGCTAAACGAACCGTTCACTGGGTACTCATACGCACGAAAATCCCTATTGATTTACCTGTTTTTCCAAGGAAATAAAATGTGAAAAAAATATTTCTACATCCCATGGCCTTTCCCAACCATTTAAATTTTTCACTTACAAGTCTAACACGTCCGAAAAACCAATACAACGCCCATCCGGACCAATATAGAAAGCTAAACGCACCGTTCACTGGGTATTTATATGTACGAAAATCCCTATTGATTTACCTGTTTTTACAAGGAAATAAAATGTGAAAAAAATATTTCTACATCCCATGGCCTTTCCCAACCATTTAAATTTTTCTCTTACAGGGCTAACACTTCCGAAAAACCAATACAACGCCCACCCGGACCAATATATTAAGCTAAACGAACCGTTCACTGGGTACTTATACGTACGAAAATCCCTATTGATTTACCTGTTTTTACAGGGAAATAAAATGTGAAAAAAATATTTCTACATCCCATGGCCTTTCCCAACCATTTAAATTTTTCTCTTACAAGTCTAACACTTCCGAAAAACCAATACAACCCCCACCCGGAACAATATATAAAGCTAAACGAACCGTTCACTGGGTACTTATCCGTACGAAAATCCCTATTGATTTACGTGTTTTTACAAGGAAATAAAATGTGAAACCAATATTTCTACATCCCATGGCCTTTCCCAACCATTTAAATTTTTCTCTTACAGGTCTAACACTTCCGAAAAACCAATACAACGCCCACCCGGAACAATATATAAAGCTAAACGAACCGTTCACTGGGTACTTATCCGTACGAAAATCCCTATTGATTTACCTGTTTTTACAAGGAAATAAAAGGTGAAAACAATATTTCTACATCCCATGGCCTTTCCCAACCATTTAAATTTTTCTCTTACAGGTCTAACACTTCCGAAAAACCAATACAACGCTCACCCGGAGCAATATATAAAGCTTAACGAACGGTTCACTGGGTACTCATACGTACGAAAATCCCTATTGATTTACCTGTTTTTACAAGGAAATAAAATGTGAAAAAAATATTTCTACATCCCATGGCCTTTCCCAACCATTTAAATTTTTCTCTTACAGGTCTAACACTTCCGAAAAACCAGTACAACGCCCACCCGGAACAATATATAAAGCTAAACGAACCGTTCACTGGGTACTCATACGTACGAAAATCCCTATTGATTTACCTGTTTTTACAAGGAAATAAAATGTGAAAAAAATATTTCTACATCCCATGGCCCTTCCCAACCATTTAAATTTTTCTCTTACAGGTCTAACACGTCCGAAAAACCAATACAACACCCATCCGGAACAATATATAAAGCTAAACGCACCGGTCAGTGGGTACTTATCCGTACGAAAATCCCTATTGATTTACCTGTTTTTACAAGGAAATAAAATGTGAAAACAATATTTCTACATACCATGGCCTTTCCCAACCATTTAAATTTTTCTCATACAGGCCTAACACTTCCGAAAAACCAATACAACGCCCACCCGGAACAATATATAAAGCTAAACGAACCGTTCACTGGGTACTTATCCGTACGAAAATCCCTATTGATTTACCTGTTTTTCCAAGGAAATAAAATGTGAAAAAAATATTTCTACATCCCATGGCCTTTCCCAACCATTTAAATTTTTTTCTTACTGGTCTAACACTTCCGAAAAACCAATACAACGCCCACCCAGAACAATATATAAAGCTAAACGAACCGTTCACTGGGTACTTATCCGTACGAAAATCCCTATTGATTTACCTGTTTTTACAAGGAAATAAAATGTGAAAACAATATTTCTACATCCCATGGCCTTTCCCAACCATTTAAATTTTTCTCTTACAGGGCTAACACTTCCGAAAAACCAATACAACGCCCACCCGGAACAATATATAAAGCTAAACGAACCGTTCACTGGGTACTTATCCGTACTAAAATTCCTATTGATTTACCTCTTTTTACAAGGAAATAAAATGTGAAAAAAACATTTCTACATCCCATGGCCTTTCCCAACCATTTAAATTTTTCTCTTACAAGTCTAACACTTCCGAAAAACCAATACAACGCCCAACCGGAACAATATATAAAGCTAAACGAACCGTTCACTGGGTACTTATCCGTACGAAAATCCCTATAGATTTACCTGTTTTTAGAAGGAAATAAAATGTGAAAAAAATATTTCTACATCCCATGGCCTTTCCCAACCATTTAAATTTTTCTCTTACAGGTCTAACACTTCCGAAAAATCAATACAACGCCCACCCGGAACAATATATAAAGCTAAACGAACCGTTCACTGGGTACTCATACGTACGAAAATCCCTATTGATTTACCTGTTTTTACAAGGAAATAAAATGTGAAAAAAATGTTTCTACATCCCATGGCCTTTCCCAACCATTTAAATTTTTCTCTTACAGGGCTAACACTTCTGAAAAACCAATACAACGCCCACCCGGAACACTATATAAAGCTAAACGAACCGTTCACTGGGTACTCATACGCACGAAAATCCCTATTGATTTACCTGTTTTTCCAAGGAAATAAAATGTGAAAAAAATATTTCTACATCCCATGGCCTTTCCCAACCATTTAAATTTTTCACTTACAAGTCTAACACGTCCGAAAAACCAATACAACGCCCATCCGGACCAATATAGAAAGCTAAACGCACCGTTCACTGGGTATTTATATGTACGAAAATCCCTATTGATTTACCTGTTTTTACAAGGAAATAAAATGTGAAAAAAATATTTCTACATCCCATGGCCTTTCCCAACCATTTAAATTTTTCTCTTACAGGGCTAACACTTCCGAAAAACCAATACAACGCCCACCCGGACCAATATATTAAGCTAAACGAACCGTTCACTGGGTACTTATACGTACGAAAATCCCTATTGATTTACCTGTTTTTACAGGGAAATAAAATGTGAAAAAAATATTTCTACATCCCATGGCCTTTCCCAACCATTTAAATTTTTCTCTTACAAGTCTAACACTTCCGAAAAACCAATACAACCCCCACCCGGAACAATATATAAAGCTAAACGAACCGTTCACTGGGTACTTATCCGTACGAAAATCCCTATTGATTTACGTGTTTTTACAAGGAAATAAAATGTGAAACCAATATTTCTACATCCCATGGCCTTTCCCAACCATTTAAATTTTTCTCTTACAGGTCTAACACTTCCGAAAAACCAATACAACGCCCACCCGGAACAATATATAAAGCTAAACGAACCGTTCACTGGGTACTTATCCGTACGAAAATCCCTATTGATTTACCTGTTTTTACAAGGAAATAAAAGGTGAAAACAATATTTCTACATCCCATGGCCTTTCCCAACCATTTAAATTTTTCTCTTACAGGTCTAACACTTCCGAAAAACCAATACAACGCTCACCAGGAGCAATATATAAAGCTTAACGAACGGTTCACTGGGTACTCATACGTACGAAAATCCCTATTGATTTACCTGTTTTTACAAGGAAATAAAATGTGAAAAAAATATTTCTACATCCCATGGCCTTTCCCAACCATTTAAATTTTTCTCTTACAGGTCTAACACTTCCGAAAAACCAGTACAACGCCCACCCGGAACAATATATAAAGCTAAACGAACCGTTCACTGGGTACTCATACGTACGAAAATCCCTATTGATTTACCTGTTTTTACAAGGAAATAAAATGTGAAAAAAATATTTCTACATCCCATGGCCCTTCCCAACCATTTAAATTTTTCTCTTACAGGTCTAACACGTCCGAAAAACCAATACAACACCCATCCGGAACAATATATAAAGCTAAACGCACCGGTCAGTGGGTACTTATCCGTACGAAAATCCCTATTGATTTACCTGTTTTTACAAGGAAATAAAATGTGAAAACAATATTTCTACATACCATGGCCTTTCCCAACCATTTAAATTTTTCTCATACAGGCCTAACACTTCCGAAAAACCAATACAACGCCCACCCGGAACAATATATAAAGCTAAACGAACCGTTCACTGGGTACTTATCCGTACGAAAATCCCTATTGATTTACCTGTTTTTCCAAGGAAATAAAATGTGAAAAAAATATTTCTACATCCCATGGCCTTTCCCAACCATTTAAATTTTTTTCTTACTGGTCTAACACTTCCGAAAAACCAATACAACGCCCACCCAGAACAATATATAAAGCTAAACGAACCGTTCACTGGGTACTTATCCGTACGAAAATCCCTATTGATTTACCTGTTTTTACAAGGAAATAAAATGTGAAAACAATATTTCTACATCCCATGGCCTTTCCCAACCATTTAAATTTTTCTCTTACAGGGCTAACACTTCCGAAAAACCAATACAACGCCCACCCGGAACAATATATAAAGCTAAACGAACCGTTCACTGGGTACTTATCCGTACTAAAATTCCTATTGATTTACCTCTTTTTACAAGGAAATAAAATGTGAAAAAAACATTTCTACATCCCATGGCCTTTCCCAACCATTTAAATTTTTCTCTTACAAGTCTAACACTTCCGAAAAACCAATACAACGCCCAACCGGAACAATATATAAAGCTAAACGAACCGTTCACTGGGTACTTATCCGTACGAAAATCCCTATAGATTTACCTGTTTTTAGAAGGAAATAAAATGTGAAAAAAATATTTCTACATCCCATGGCCTTTCCCAACCATTTAAATTTTTCTCTTACAGGTCTAACACTTCCGAAAAATCAATACAACGCCCACCCGGAACAATATATAAAGCTAAACGAACCGTTCACTGGGTACTCATACGTACGAAAATCCCTATTGATTTACCTGTTTTTACAAGGAAATAAAATGTGAAAAAAATGTTTCTACATCCCATGGCTTTTCCCAACCATTTAAATTTTTCTCTTACAGGGCTAACACTTCCGAAAAACCAATACAACGCCCACCCGGAACACTATATAAAGCTAAACGAACCATTCACTGGGTACTCATACGCACGAAAATCCCTATTGATTTACCTGTTTTTACAAGGAAATAAAATGTGAAAACAATATTTCTACATCCCATGGCCTTTCCCAACCATTTAAATTTTTCTCTTACAGGGCTAACACTTCCGAAAAACCAATACAACGCCCACCCAGAACAATATATAAAGCTAAACGAACCGTTCACTGGGTACTTATCCGTACGAAAATCCCTATTGATTTACCTGTTTTTACAAGGAAATAAAATGTGAAAACAATATTTCTACATCCCATGGCCTTTCCCAACCATTTAAATTTTTCTCTTACAGGGCTAACACTTCCGAAAAACCAATACAACGCCCACCCGGAACAATATATAAAGCTAAACGAACCGTTCACTGGGTACTTATCCGTACGAAAATCCCTATAGATTTACCTGTTTTTAGAAGGAAATAAAATGTGAAAAAAATATTTCTACATCCCATGGCCTTTCCCAACCATTTAAATTTTTCTCTTACAGGTCTAACACTTCCGAAAAATCAATACAACGCCCACCCGGAACAATATATAAAGCTAAACGAACCGTTCACTGGGTACTCATACGTACGAAAATCCCTATTGATTTACCTGTTTTTACAAGGAAATAAAATGTGAAAAAAATGTTTCTACATCCCATGGCCTTTCCCAACCATTTAAATTTTTCTCTTACAGGGCTAACACTTCTGAAAAACCAATACAACGCCCACCCGGAACACTATATAAAGCTAAACGAACCGTTCACTGGGTACTCATACGCACGAAAATCCCTATTGATTTACCTGTTTTTCCAAGGAAATAAAATGTGAAAAAAATATTTCTCCATCCCATGGCCTTTCCCAACCATTTAAATTTTTCACTTACAAGTCTAACACGTCCGAAAAACCAATACAACGCCCATCCGGACCAATATAGAAAGCTAAACGCACCGTTCACTGGGTATTTATATGTACGAAAATCCCTATAGATTTACCTGTTTTTACAAGGAAATAAAATGTGAAAACAATATTTCTACATCCCATGGCCTTTCCCAACCATTTAAATTTTTCTCTTACAGGGCTAACACTTCCGAAAAACCAATACAACGCCCACCCGGAACAATATATAAAGCTAAACCAACCGTTCACTGGGTACTTATCCGTACGAAAATCCCTATAGATTTACCTGTTTTTAGAAGGAAATAAAATGTGAAAAAAATATTTCTACATCCCATGGCCTTTCCCAACCATTTAAATTTTTCTCTTACAGGTCTAACACTTCCGAAAAATCAATACAACGCCCACCCGGAACAATATATAAAGCTAAACGAACCGTTCACTGGGTACTCATACGTACGAAAATCCCTATTGATTTACCTGTTTTTACAAGGAAATAAAATGTGAAAAAAATGTTTCTACATCCCATGGCCTTTCCCAACCATTTAAATTTTTCTCTTACAGGGCTAACACTTCTGAAAAACCAATACAACGCCCACCCGGAACACTATATAAAGCTAAACGAACCGTTCACTGGGTACTCATACGCACGAAAATCCCTATTGATTTACCTGTTTTTCCAAGGAAATAAAATGTGAAAAAAATATTTCTCCATCCCATGGCCTTTCCCAACCATTTAAATTTTTCACTTACAAGTCTAACACGTCCGAAAAACCAATACAACGCCCATCCGGACCAATATAGAAAGCTAAACGCACCGTTCACTGGGTATTTATATGTACGAAAATCCCTATTGATTTACCTGTTTTTACAAGGAAATAAAATGTGAAAAAAATATTTCTACATCCCATGGCCTTTCCCAACCATTTAAATTTTTCTCTTACAGGGCTAACACTTCCGAAAAACCAATACAACGCCCACCCGGACCAATATATTAAGCTAAACGAACCGTTCACTGGGTACTTATACGTACGAAAATCCCTATTGATTTACCTGTTTTTACAGGGAAATAAAATGTGAAAAAAATATTTCTACATCCCATGGCCTTTCCCAACCATTTAAATTTTTCTCTTACAAGTCTAACACTTCCGAAAAACCAATACAACCCCCACCAGGAACAATATATAAAGCTAAACGAACCGTTCACTGGGTACTTATCCGTACGAAAATCCCTATTGATTTACGTGTTTTTACAAGGAAATAAAATGTGAAACCAATATTTCTACATCCCATGGCCTTTCCCAACCATTTAAATTTTTCTCTTACAGGTCTAACACTTCCGAAAAACCAATACAACGCCCACCCGGAACAATATATAAAGCTAAACGAACCGTTCACTGGGTACTTATCCGTACGAAAATCCCTATTGATTTACCTGTTTTTACAAGGAAATAAAAGGTGAAAACAATATTTCTACATCCCATGGCCTTTCCCAACCATTTAAATTTTTCTCTTACAGGTCTAACACTTCCGAAAAACCAATACAACGCTCACCCGGAGCAATATATAAAGCTTAACGAACGGTTCACTGGGTACTCATACGTACGAAAATCCCTATTGATTTACCTGTTTTTACAAGGAAATAAAATGTGAAAAAAATATTTCTACATCCCATGGCCTTTCCCAACCATTTAAATTTTTCTCTTACAGGTCTAACACTTCCGAAAAACCAGTACAACGCCCACCCGGAACAATATATAAAGCTAAACGAACCGTTCACTGGGTACTCATACGTACGAAAATCCCTATTGATTTACCTGTTTTTACAAGGAAATAAAATGTGAAAAAAATATTTCTACATCCCATGGCCCTTCCCAACCATTTAAATTTTTCTCTTACAGGTCTAACACGTCCGAAAAACCAATACAACACCCATCCGGAACAATATATAAAGCTAAACGCACCGGTCAGTGGGTACTTATCCGTACGAAAATCCCTATTGATTTACCTGTTTTTACAAGGAAATAAAATGTGAAAACAATATTTCTACATACCATGGCCTTTCCCAACCATTTAAATTTTTCTCTTACAGGCCTAACACTTCCGAAAAACCAATACAACGCCCACCCGGAACAATATATAAAGCTAAACGAACCGTTCACTGGGTACTTATCCGTACGAAAATCCCTATTGATTTACCTGTTTTTCCAAGGAAATAAAATGTGAAAAAAATATTTCTACATCCCATGGCCTTTCCCAACCATTTAAATTTTTTTCTTACTGGTCTAACACTTCCGAAAAACCAATACAACGCCCACCCAGAACAATATATAAAGCTAAACGAACCGTTCACTGGGTACTCATACGTACGAAAATCCCTATTGATTTACCTGTTTTTACAAGGAAATAAAATGTGAAAAAAATGTTTCTACATCCCATGGCTTTTCCCAACCATTTAAATTTTTCTCTTACAGGGCTAACACTTCCGAAAAACCAATACAACGCCCACCCGGAACACTATATAAAGCTAAACGAACCATTCACTGGGTACTCATACGCACGAAAATCCCTATTGATTTACCTGTTTTTACAAGGAAATAAAATGTGAAAACAATATTTCTACATCCCATGGCCTTTCCCAACCATTTAAATTTTTCTCTTACAGGGCTAACACTTCCGAAAAACCAATACAACGCCCACCCAGAACAATATATAAAGCTAAACAAACCGTTCACTGGGTACTTATCCGTACGAAAATCCCTATTGATTTACCTGTTTTTACAAGGAAATAAAATGTGAAAACAATATTTCTACATCCCATGGCCTTTCCCAACCATTTAAATTTTTCTCTTACAGGGCTAACACTTCCGAAAAACCAATACAACGCCCACCCGGAACAATATATAAAGCTAAACGAACCGTTCACTGGGTACTTATCCGTACGAAAATCCCTATAGATTTACCTGTTTTTAGAAGGAAATAAAATGTGAAAAAAATATTTCTACATCCCATGGCCTTTCCCAACCATTTAAATTTTTCTCTTACAGGTCTAACACTTCCGAAAAATCAATACAACGCCCACCCGGAACAATATATAAAGCTAAACGAACCGTTCACTGGGTACTCATACGTACGAAAATCCCTATTGATTTACCTGTTTTTACAAGGAAATAAAATGTGAAAAAAATGTTTCTACATCCCATGGCCTTTCCCAACCATTTAAATTTTTCTCTTACAGGGCTAACACTTCTGAAAAACCAATACAACGCCCACCCGGAACACTATATAAAGCTAAACGAACCGTTCACTGGGTACTCATACGCACGAAAATCCCTATTGATTTACCTGTTTTTCCAAGGAAATAAAATGTGAAAAAAATATTTCTCCATCCCATGGCCTTTCCCAACCATTTAAATTTTTCACTTACAAGTCTAACACGTCCGAAAAACCAATACAACGCCCATCCGGACCAATATAGAAAGCTAAACGCACCGTTCACTGGGTATTTATATGTACGAAAATCCCTATTGATTTACCTGTTTTTACAAGGAAATAAAATGTGAAAAAAATATTTCTACATCCCATGGCCTTTCCCAACCATTTAAATTTTTCTGTTACAAGTCTAACACTTCCGAAAAACCAATACAACCCCCACCCGGAACAATATATAAAGCTAAACGAACCGTTCACTGGGTACTTATCCGTACGAAAATCCCTATTGATTTACGTGTTTTTACAAGGAAATAAAATGTGAAACCAATATTTCTACATCCCATGGCCTTTCCCAACCATTTAAATTTTTCTCTTACAGGTCTAACACTTCCGAAAAACCAATACAACGCCCACCCGGAACAATATATAAAGCTAAACGAACCGTTCACTGGGTACTTATCCGTACGAAAATCCCTATTGATTTACCTGTTTTTACAAGGAAATAAAAGGTGAAAACAATATTTCTACATCCCATGGCCTTTCCCAACCATTTAAATTTTTCTCTTACAGGTCTAACACTTCCGAAAAACCAATACAACGCTCACCCGGAGCAATATATAAAGCTTAACGAACGGTTCACTGGGTACTCATACGTACGAAAATCCCTATTGATTTACCTGTTTTTACAAGGAAATAAAATGTGAAAAAAATATTTCTACATCCCATGGCCTTTCCCAACCATTTAAATTTTTCTCTTACAGGTCTAACACTTCCGAAAAACCAGTACAACGCCCACCCGGAACAATATATAAAGCTAAACGAACCGTTCACTGGGTACTCATACGTACGAAAATCCCTATTGATTTACCTGTTTTTACAAGGAAATAAAATGTGAAAAAAATATTTCTACATCCCATGGCCCTTCCCAACCATTTAAATTTTTCTCTTACAGGTCTAACACGTCCGAAAAACCAATACAACACCCATCCGGAACAATATATAAAGCTAAACGCACCGGTCAGTGGGTACTTATCCGTACGAAAATCCCTATTGATTTACCTGTTTTTACAAGGAAATAAAATGTGAAAACAATATTTCTACATACCATGGCCTTTCCCAACCATTTAAATTTTTCTCTTACAGGCCTAACACTTCCGAAAAACCAATACAACGCCCACCCGGAACAATATATAAAGCTAAACGAACCGTTCACTGGGTACTTATCCGTACGAAAATCCCTATTGATTTACCTGTTTTTCCAAGGAAATAAAATGTGAAAAAAATATTTCTACATCCCATGGCCTTTCCCAACCATTTAAATTTTTTTCTTACTGGTCTAACACTTCCGAAAAACCAATACAACGCCCACCCAGAACAATATATAAAGCTAAACGAACCGTTCACTGGGTACTTATCCGTACGAAAATCCCTATTGATTTACCTGTTTTTACAAGGAAATAAAATGTGAAAACAATATTTCTACATCCCATGGCCTTTCCCAACCATTTAAATTTTTCTCTTACAGGGCTAACACTTCCGAAAAACCAATACAACGCCCACCCGGAACAATATATAAAGCTAAACGAACCGTTCACTGGGTACTTATCCGTACTAAAATTCCTATTGATTTACCTCTTTTTACAAGGAAATAAAATGTGAAAAAAACATTTCTACATCCCATGGCCTTTCCCAACCATTTAAATTTTTCTCTTACAAGTCTAACACTTCCGAAAAACCAATACAACGCCCAACCGGAACAATATATAAAGCTAAACGAACCGTTCACTGGGTACTTATCCGTACGAAAATCCCTATAGATTTACCTGTTTTTAGAAGGAAATAAAATGTGAAAAAAATATTTCTACATCCCATGGCCTTTCCCAACCATTTAAATTTTTCTCTTACAGGTCTAACACTTCCGAAAAATCAATACAACGCCCACCCGGAACAATATATAAAGCTAAACGAACCGTTCACTGGGTACTCATACGTACGAAAATCCCTATTGATTTACCTGTTTTTACAAGGAAATAAAATGTGAAAAAAATGTTTCTACATCCCATGGCTTTTCCCAACCATTTAAATTTTTCTCTTACAGGGCTAACACTTCCGAAAAACCAATACAACGCCCACCCGGAACACTATATAAAGCTAAACGAACCATTCACTGGGTACTCATACGCACGAAAATCCCTATTGATTTACCTGTTTTTACAAGGAAATAAAATGTGAAAACAATATTTCTACATCCCATGGCCTTTCCCAACCATTTAAATTTTTCTCTTACAGGGCTAACACTTCCGAAAAACCAATACAACGCCCACCCGGAACAATATATAAAGCTAAACGAACCGTTCACTGGGTACTTATCCGTACGAAAATTCCTATTGATTTACCTGTTTTTACAAGGAAATAAAATGTGAAAAAAACATTTCTACATCCCATGGCCTTTCCCAACCATTTAAATTTTTCTCTTACAAGTCTAACACTTCCGAAAAACCAATACAACGCCCAACCGGAACAATATATAAAGCTAAACGAACCGTTCACTGGGTACTTATCCGTACGAAAATCCCTATAGATTTACCTGTTTTTACAAGGAAATAAAATGTGAAAAAAATGTTTCTACAACCCATGGCCTTTCCCAACCATTTAAATTTTTCTCTTACAGGTCTAACACTTCCGAAAAACCAATACAACGCCCACCCGGAACAATATATAAAGCTAAACGAACCGTTCACTGGGTACTTATCCGTACGAAAATCCCTATTGATTTACCTGTTTTTACAAGGAAATAAAATGTGAAAAAAATGTTTCTACATCCCATGGCCTTTCCCAACCATTTAAATTTTTCTCTTACAGGGCTAACACTTCCGAAAAACCAATACAACGCCCACCCGGACCAATATAGAAAGCTAAACGAACCGTTCACTGGGTACTCATACGCACGAAAATCCCTATTGATTTACCTGTTTTTACAAGGAAATAAAATGTGAAAAAAATATTTCTACATCCCATGGCCTTTCCCAACCATTTAAATTTTTCTCTTACAGGGCTAACACTTCCGAAAAACCAATACAACGCCCACCCGGAACACTATATAAAGCTAAACGAACCGTTCACTGGGTACTCATACGCACGAAAATCCCTATTGATTTACCTGTTTTTACAAGGAAATAAAATGAGAAAAAAATATTTCTACATCCCATGGCTTTTCCCAACCATTTAAATTTTTCTCTTACAGGTCTAACACTTCCGAAAAACCAATACAACGCCCACCCGGAACAATATATAAAGCTAAACGAACCGTTCACTGGGTACTCATACGTACGAAAATCCCTATTGATTTACCTGTTTTTATAAGGAAATAAAATGTGAAAAAAATATTTCTACATCCCATGGCCTTTCCCAACCATTTAAATTTTTCTCTTACATGTCTAACACTTCCTAAAAACCAATACAACGCCCACCCGGAACAATATATAAAGCTAAACGAACCGTTCACTGGGTACTCATACGTACGAAAATCCCTATTGATTTACCTGTTTTTACAAGGAAATAAAATGTGAAAAAAATGTTTCTACATCCCATGGCCTTTCCCAACCATTTAAATTTTTTTCTTACTGGTCTAACACTTCCGAAAAACCAATACAACGCCCACCCAGAACAATATATAAAGCTAAACGAACCGTTCACTGGGTACTTATCCGTACGAAAATCCCTATTGATTTACCTGTTTTTACAAGGAAATAAAATGTGAAAACAATATTTCTACATCCCATGGCCTTTCCCAACCATTTAAATTTTTCTCTTACAGGGCTAACACTTCCGAAAAACCAATACAACGCCCACCCGGAACAATATATAAAGCTAAACGAACCGTTCACTGGGTACTTATCCGTACGAAAATTCCTATTGATTTACCTGTTTTTACAAGGAAATAAAATGTGAAAAAAACATTTCTACATCCCATGGCCTTTCCCAACCATTTAAATTTTTCTCTTACAAGTCTAACACTTCCGAAAAACCAATACAACGCCCAACCGGAACAATATATAAAGCTAAACGAACCGTTCACTGGGTACTTATCCGTACGAAAATCCCTATAGATTTACCTGTTTTTAGAAGGAAATAAAATGTGAAAAAAATATTTCTACATCCCATGGCCTTTCCCAACCATTTAAATTTTTCTCTTACAGGTCTAACACTTCCGAAAAATCAATACAACGCCCACCCGGAACAATATATAAAGCTAAACGAACCGTTCACTGGGTACTCATACGTACGAAAATCCCTATTGATTTACCTGTTTTTACAAGGAAATAAAATGTGAAAAAAATGTTTCTACATCCCATGGCCTTTCCCAACCATTTAAATTTTTCTCTTACAGGGCTAACACTTCCGAAAAACCAATACAACGCCCACCCGGAACACTATATAAAGCTAAACGAACCATTCACTGGGTACTCATACGCACGAAAATCCCTATTGATTTACCTGTTTTTACAAGGAAATAAAATGTGAAAACAATATTTCTACATCCCATGGCCTTTCCCAACCATTTAAATTTTTCTCTTACAGGGCTAACACTTCCGAAAAACCAATACAACGCCCACCCGGAACAATATATAAAGCTAAACGAACCGTTCACTGGGTACTTATCCGTACGAAAATTCCTATTGATTTACCTGTTTTTACAAGGAAATAAAATGTGAAAAAAACATTTCTACATCCCATGGCCTTTCCCAACCATTTAAATTTTTCTCTTACAAGTCTAACTCTTCCGAAAAACCAATACAACGCCCAACCGGAACAATATATAAAGCTAAACGAACCGTTCACTGGGTACTTATCCGTACGAAAATCCCTATAGATTTACCTGTTTTTAGAAGGAAATAAAATGTGAAAAAAATATTTCTACATCCCATGGCCTTTCCCAACCATTTAAATTTTTCTCTTACAGGTCTAACACTTCCGAAAAATCAATACAACGCCCACCCGGAACAATATATAAAGCTAAACGAACCGTTCACTGGGTACTCATACGTACGAAAATCCCTATTTATTTACCTGTTTTTACAAGGAAATAAAATGTGAAAAAAATGTTTCTACATCCCATGGCCTTTCCCAACCATTTAAATTTTTCTCTTACAGGGCTAACACTTCCGAAAAACCAATACAACGCCCACCCGGAACACTATATTAAGCTAAACGAACCGTTCACTGGGTACTTATACGTACGAAAATCCCTATTGATTTACCTGTTTTTACAGGGAAATAAAATGTGAAAAAAATATTTCTACATCCCATGGCCTTTCCCAACCATTTAAATTTTTCTCTTACAAGTCTAACACTTCCGAAAAACCAATACAACGCCCACCCGGAACAATATATAAAGCTAAACGAACCGTTCACTGGGTACTTATCCGTACGAAAATCCCTATTGATTTACGTGTTTTTACAAGGAAATAAAATGTGAAACCAATATTTCTACATCCCATGGCCTTTCCCAACCATTTAAATTTTTCTCTTACAGGTCTAACACTTCAGAAAAAACAATACAACGCCCACCCGGAACAATATATAAAGCTAAACGAACCGTTCACTGGGTACTCATACGTACGAAAATCCCTATTGATTTACCTGTTTTTACAAGGAAATAAAATGTGAAAAAAATGTTTCTACATCCCATGGCCTTTCCCAACCATTTAAATTTTTTTCTTACAGGTCTAACACTTCCGAAAAACCAATACAACGCCCACCCAGAACAATATATAAAGCTAAACGAACCGTTCACTGGGTACTTATCCGTACGAAAATCCCTATAGATTTACCTGTTTTTACAAGGAAATAAAATGTGAAAAAAATATTTCTACATCCCATGGCCTTTCCCAACCATTTAAATTTTTCTCTTACAGGTCTAACACTTCCGAAAAACCAATACAACGCCCACCCGGAACAATATATAAAGCTAAACGAACCGTTCACTGGGTACTCATACGTACGAAAATCCCTATTGATTTACCTGTTTTTACAAGGAAATAAAATGTGAAAAAAATGTTTCTACATCCCATGGCCTTTCCCAACCATTTAAATTTTTTTCTTACAGGTCTAACACTTCCGAAAAACCAATACAACGCCCACCCAGAACAATATATAAAGCTAAACGAACCGTTCACTGGGTACTTTTCCGTACGAAAATCCCTATTGATTTACCTGTTTTTACAAGGAAATAAAATGTGAAAACAATATTTCTACTTCCCATGGCCTTTCCCAACAATTTAAATTTTTCTCTTACAGGGCTAACACTTCCGAAAAACCAATACAACGCCCACCCGGAACAATATATAAAGCTAAACGAACCGTTCACTGGGTACTTATCCGTACGAAAATTCCTATTGATTTACCTGTTTTTACAAGGAAATAAAATGTGAAAAAAACATTTCTATATCCCATGGCCTTTCCCAACCATTTAAATTTTTCTCTTACAAGTCTAACACTTCCGAAAAACCAATACAACGCCCAACCGGAACAATATATAAAGCTAACCGAACCGTTCACTGGTTACTTATCCGTACGAAAATCCCTATTGATTTACCTGTTTTTACAAGGAAATAAAATGTGAAAAAAATGTTTCTACATCCCATGGCCTTTCCCAACCATTTAAATTTTTCTCTTACAGGGCTAACACTTCCGAAAAACCAATACAACGCCCACCCGGAACACTATATAAAGCTAAACGAACCGTTCACTGGGTACTCATACGCACGAAAATCCCTATTGATTTACCTGTTTTTACAAGGAAATAAAATGTGAAAAAAATGTTTCTACATCCCATGGCCTTTCCCAACCGTTTAAATTTTTTTCTTACAGGTCTAACACTTCCGAAAAACCAATACAACGCCCACCCAGAACAATATATAAAGCTAAACGAACCGTTCACTGGGTACTTATCCGTACGAAAATCCCTATTGATTTACCTGTTTTTACAAGGAAATAAAATGTGAAAACAATATTTCTACATCCCATGGCCTTTCCCAACCATTTAAATTTTTCTCTTACAGGGCTAACACTTCCGAAAAACCAATACAACGCCCACCCGGAACAATATATAAAGCTAAACGAACCGTTCACTGGGTACTTATCCGTACGAAAATCCCTATAGATTTACCTGTTTTTAGAAGGAAATAAAATGTGAAAAAAATATTTCTACATCCCATGGCCTTTCCCAACCATTTAAATTTTTCTCTTACAGGTCTAACACTTCCGAAAAATCAATACAACGCCCACCCGGAACAATATATAAAGCTAAACGAACCGTTCACTGGGTACTCATACGTACGAAAATCCCTATTGATTTACCTGTTTTTACAAGGAAATAAAATGTGAAAAAAATGTTTCTACATCCCATGGCCTTTCCCAACCATTTAAATTTTTCTCTTACAGGGCTAACACTTCTGAAAAACCAATACAACGCCCACCCGGAACACTATATAAAGCTAAACGAACCGTTCACTGGGTACTCATACGCACGAAAATCCCTATTGATTTACCTGTTTTTCCAAGGAAATAAAATGTGAAAAAAATATTTCTACATCCCATGGCCTTTCCCAACCATTTAAATTTTTCTCTTACAGGTCTAACACGTCCGAAAAACCAATACAACGCCCATCCGGACCAATATAGAAAGCTAAACGCACCGTTCACTGGGTATTTATATGTACGAAAATCCCTATTGATTTACCTGTTTTTACAAGGAAATAAAATGTGAAAAAAATATTTCTACATCCCATGGCCTTTCCCAACCATTTAAATTTTTCTCTTATAGGGCTAACACTTCCGAAAAACCAATACAACGCCCACCCGGACCAATATATTAAGCTAAACGAACCGTTCACTGGGTACTTATACGTACGAAAATCCCTATTGATTTACCTGTTTTTACAGGGAAATAAAATGTGAAAAAAATATTTCTACATCCCATGGCCTTTCCCAACCATTTAAATTTTTCTCTTACAAGTCTAACACTTCCGAAAAACCAATACAACGCCCACCCGGAACAATATATAAAGCTAAACGAACCGTTCACTGGGTACTTATCCGTACGAAAATCCCTATTGATTTACGTGTTTTTACAAGGAAATAAAATGTGAAACCAATATTTCTACATCCCATGGCCTTTCCCAACCATTTAAATTTTTCTCTTACAGGTCTAACACTTCCGAAAAACCAATACAACGCCCACCCGGAACAATATATAAAGCTAAACGAACCGTTCACTGGGTACTTATCCGTACGAAAATCCCTATTGATTTACCTGTTTTTACAAGGAAATAAAAGGTGAAAACAATATTTCTACATCCCATGGCCTTTCCCAACCATTTAAATTTTTCTCTTACAGGTCTAACACTTCCGAAAAACCAATACAACGCTCACCCGGAACAATATATAAAGCTTAACGAACGGTTCACTGGGTACTCATACGTACGAAAATCCCTATTGATTTACCTGTTTTTACAAGGAAATAAAATGTGAAAAAAATGTTTCTACATCCCATGGCCTTTCCCAACCATTTAAATTTTTTTCTTACAGGTCTAACACTTCCGAAAAACCAATACAACGCCCACCCAGAACAATATATAAAGCTAAACAAACCGTTCACTGGGTACTTATCCGTACGAAAATCCCTATTGATTTACCTGTTTTTACAAGGAAATAAAATGTGAAAACAATATTTCTACATCCCATGGCCTTTCCCAACCATTTAAATTTTTCTCTTACAGGGCTAACACTTCCGAAAAACCAATACAACGCCCACCCGGAACAATATATAAAGCTAAACGAACCGTTCACTGGGTACTTATCCGTACGAAAATCCCTATAGATTTACCTGTTTTTAGAAGGAAATAAAATGTGAAAAAAATATTTCTACATCCCATGGCCTTTCCCAACCATTTAAATTTTTCTCTTACAGGTCTAACACTTCCGAAAAATCAATACAACGCCCACCCGGAACACTATATAAAGCTAAACGAACCGTTCACTGGGTACTCATACGCACGAAAATCCCTATTGATTTACCTGTTTTTCCAAGGAAATAAAATGTGAAAAAAATATTTCTACATCCCATGGCCTTTCCCAACCATTTAAATTTTTCTCTTACAGGTCTAACACGTCCGAAAAACCAATACAACGCCCATCCGGACCAATATAGAAAGCTAAACGCACCGTTCACTGGGTATTTATATGTACGAAAATCCCTATTGATTTACCTGTTTTTACAAGGAAATAAAATGTGAAAAAAATATTTCTACATCCCATGGCCTTTCCCAACCATTTAAATTTTTCTCTTATAGGGCTAACACTTCCGAAAAACCAATACAACGCCCACCCGGACCAATATATTAAGCTAAACGAACCGTTCACTGGGTACTTATACGTACGAAAATCCCTATTGATTTACCTGTTTTTACAGGGAAATAAAATGTGAAAAAAATATTTCTACATCCCATGGCCTTTCCCAACCATTTAAATTTTTCTCTTACAAGTCTAACACTTCCGAAAAACCAATACAACGCCCACCCGGAACAATATATAAAGCTAAACGAACCGTTCACTGGGTACTTATCCGTACGAAAATCCCTATTGATTTACGTGTTTTTACAAGGAAATAAAATGTGAAACCAATATTTCTACATCCCATGGCCTTTCCCAACCATTTAAATTTTTCTCTTACAGGTCTAACACTTCCGAAAAACCAATACAACGCCCACCCGGACCAATATAGAAAGCTAAACGCACCGTTCACTGGGTATTTATATGTACGAAAATCCCTATTGATTTACCTGTTTTTACAAGGAAATAAAAGGTGAAAAAAATATTTCTACATCCCATGGCCTTTCCCAACCATTTAAATTTTTCTCTTACAGGGCTAACACTTCCGAAAAACCAATACAACGCCCACCCGGACCAATATATTAAGCTAAACGAACCGTTCACTGGGTACTTATACGTACGAAAATCCCTATTGATTTACCTGTTTTTACAGGGAAATAAAATGTGAAAAAAATATTTCTACATCCCATGGCCTTTCCCAACCATTTAAATTTTTCTCTTACAAGTCTAACACTTCCGAAAAACCAATACAACCCCCACCCGGAACAATATATAAAGCTAAACGAACCGTTCACTGGGTACTTATCCGTACGAAAATCCCTATTGATTTACGTGTTTTTACAAGGAAATAAAATGTGAAACCAATATTTCTACATCCCATGGCCTTTCCCAACCATTTAAATTTTTCTCTTACAGGTCTAACACTTCCGAAAAACCAATACAACGCCCACCCGGAACAATATATAAAGCTAAACGAACCGTTCACTGGGTACTTATCCGTACGAAAATCCCTATTGATTTACCTGTTTTTACAAGGAAATAAAAGGTGAAAACAATATTTCTACATCCCATGGCCTTTCCCAACCATTTAAATTTTTCTCTTACAGGTCTAACACTTCCGAAAAACCAATACAACGCTCACCCGGAGCAATATATAAAGCTTAACGAACGGTTCACTGGGTACTCATACGTACGAAAATCCCTATTGATTTACCTGTTTTTACAAGGAAATAAAATGTGAAAAAAATATTTCTACATCCCATGGCCTTTCCCAACCATTTAAATTTTTCTCTTACAGGTCTAACACTTCCGAAAAACCAGTACAACGCCCACCCGGAACAATATATAAAGCTAAACGAACCGTTCACTGGGTACTCATACGTACGAAAATCCCTATTGATTTACCTGTTTTTACAAGGAAATAAAATGTGAAAAAAATATTTCTACATCCCATGGCCCTTCCCAACCATTTAAATTTTTCTCTTACAGGTCTAACACGTCCGAAAAACCAATACAACACCCATCCGGAACAATATATAAAGCTAAACGCACCGGTCAGTGGGTACTTATCCGTACGAAAATCCCTATTGATTTACCTGTTTTTACAAGGAAATAAAATGTGAAAACAATATTTCTACATACCATGGCCTTTCCCAACCATTTAAATTTTTCTCATACAGGCCTAACACTTCCGAAAAACCAATACAACGCCCACCCGGAACAATATATAAAGCTAAACGAACCGTTCACTGGGTACTTATCCGTACGAAAATCCCTATTGATTTACCTGTTTTTCCAAGGAAATAAAATGTGAAAAAAATATTTCTACATCCCATGGCCTTTCCCAACCATTTAAATTTTTTTCTTACTGGTCTAACACTTCCGAAAAACCAATACAACGCCCACCCAGAACAATATATAAAGCTAAACGAACCGTTCACTGGGTACTTATCCGTACGAAAATCCCTATTGATTTACCTGTTTTTACAAGGAAATAAAATGTGAAAACAATATTTCTACATCCCATGGCCTTTCCCAACCATTTAAATTTTTCTCTTACAGGGCTAACACTTCCGAAAAACCAATACAACGCCCACCCGGAACAATATATAAAGCTAAACGAACCGTTCACTGGGTACTTATCCGTACTAAAATTCCTATTGATTTACCTCTTTTTACAAGGAAATAAAATGTGAAAAAAACATTTCTACATCCCATGGCCTTTCCCAACCATTTAAATTTTTCTCTTACAAGTCTAACACTTCCGAAAAACCAATACAACGCCCAACCGGAACAATATATAAAGCTAAACGAACCGTTCACTGGGTACTTATCCGTACGAAAATCCCTATAGATTTACCTGTTTTTAGAAGGAAATAAAATGTGAAAAAAATATTTCTACATCCCATGGCCTTTCCCAACCATTTAAATTTTTCTCTTACAGGTCTAACACTTCCGAAAAATCAATACAACGCCCACCCGGAACAATATATAAAGCTAAACGAACCGTTCACTGGGTACTCATACGTACGAAAATCCCTATTGATTTACCTGTTTTTACAAGGAAATAAAATGTGAAAAAAATGTTTCTACATCCCATGGCCTTTCCCAACCATTTAAATTTTTCTCTTACAGGGCTAACACTTCTGAAAAACCAATACAACGCCCACCCGGAACACTATATAAAGCTAAACGAACCGTTCACTGGGTACTCATACGCACGAAAATCCCTATTGATTTACCTGTTTTTCCAAGGAAATAAAATGTGAAAAAAATATTTCTACATCCCATGGCCTTTCCCAACCATTTAAATTTTTCACTTACAAGTCTAACACGTCCGAAAAACCAATACAACGCCCATCCGGACCAATATAGAAAGCTAAACGCACCGTTCACTGGGTATTTATATGTACGAAAATCCCTATTGATTTACCTGTTTTTACAAGGAAATAAAATGTGAAAAAAATATTTCTACATCCCATGGCCTTTCCCAACCATTTAAATTTTTCTCTTACAGGGCTAACACTTCCGAAAAACCAATACAACGCCCACCCGGACCAATATATTAAGCTAAACGAACCGTTCACTGGGTACTTATACGTACGAAAATCCCTATTGATTTACCTGTTTTTACAGGGAAATAAAATGTGAAAAAAATATTTCTACATCCCATGGCCTTTCCCAACCATTTAAATTTTTCTCTTACAAGTCTAACACTTCCGAAAAACCAATACAACCCCCACCCGGAACAATATATAAAGCTAAACGAACCGTTCACTGGGTACTTATCCGTACGAAAATCCCTATTGATTTACGTGTTTTTACAAGGAAATAAAATGTGAAACCAATATTTCTACATCCCATGGCCTTTCCCAACCATTTAAATTTTTCTCTTACAGGTCTAACACTTCCGAAAAACCAATACAACGCCCACCCGGAACAATATATAAAGCTAAACGAACCGTTCACTGGGTACTTATCCGTACGAAAATCCCTATTGATTTACCTGTTTTTACAAGGAAATAAAAGGTGAAAACAATATTTCTACATCCCATGGCCTTTCCCAACCATTTAAATTTTTCTCTTACAGGTCTAACACTTCCGAAAAACCAATACAACGCTCACCCGGAGCAATATATAAAGCTTAACGAACGGTTCACTGGGTACTCATACGTACGAAAATCCCTATTGATTTACCTGTTTTTACAAGGAAATAAAATGTGAAAAAAATATTTCTACATCCCATGGCCTTTCCCAACCATTTAAATTTTTCTCTTACAGGTCTAACACTTCCGAAAAACCAGTACAACGCCCACCCGGAACAATATATAAAGCTAAACGAACCGTTCACTGGGTACTCATACGTACGAAAATCCCTATTGATTTACCTGTTTTTACAAGGAAATAAAATGTGAAAAAAATATTTCTACATCCCATGGCCCTTCCCAACCATTTAAATTTTTCTCTTACAGGTCTAACACGTCCGAAAAACCAATACAACACCCATCCGGAACAATATATAAAGCTAAACGCACCGGTCAGTGGGTACTTATCCGTACGAAAATCCCTATTGATTTACCTGTTTTTACAAGGAAATAAAATGTGAAAACAATATTTCTACATACCATGGCCTTTCCCAACCATTTAAATTTTTCTCATACAGGCCTAACACTTCCGAAAAACCAATACAACGCCCACCCGGAACAATATATAAAGCTAAACGAACCGTTCACTGGGTACTTATCCGTACGAAAATCCCTATTGATTTACCTGTTTTTCCAAGGAAATAAAATGTGAAAAAAATATTTCTACATCCCATGGCCTTTCCCAACCATTTAAATTTTTTTCTTACTGGTCTAACACTTCCGAAAAACCAATACAACGCCCACCCAGAACAATATATAAAGCTAAACGAACCGTTCACTGGGTACTTATCCGTACGAAAATCCCTATTGATTTACCTGTTTTTACAAGGAAATAAAATGTGAAAACAATATTTCTACATCCCATGGCCTTTCCCAACCATTTAAATTTTTCTCTTACAGGGCTAACACTTCCGAAAAACCAATACAACGCCCACCCGGAACAATATATAAAGCTAAACGAACCGTTCACTGGGTACTTATCCGTACTAAAATTCCTATTGATTTACCTCTTTTTACAAGGAAATAAAATGTGAAAAAAACATTTCTACATCCCATGGCCTTTCCCAACCATTTAAATTTTTCTCTTACAAGTCTAACACTTCCGAAAAACCAATACAACGCCCAACCGGAACAATATATAAAGCTAAACGAACCGTTCACTGGGTACTTATCCGTACGAAAATCCCTATAGATTTACCTGTTTTTAGAAGGAAATAAAATGTGAAAAAAATATTTCTACATCCCATGGCCTTTCCCAACCATTTAAATTTTTCTCTTACAGGTCTAACACTTCCGAAAAATCAATACAACGCCCACCCGGAACAATATATAAAGCTAAACGAACCGTTCACTGGGTACTCATACGTACGAAAATCCCTATTGATTTACCTGTTTTTACAAGGAAATAAAATGTGAAAAAAATGTTTCTACATCCCATGGCTTTTCCCAACCATTTAAATTTTTCTCTTACAGGGCTAACACTTCCGAAAAACCAATACAACGCCCACCCGGAACACTATATAAAGCTAAACGAACCATTCACTGGGTACTCATACGCACGAAAATCCCTATTGATTTACCTGTTTTTACAAGGAAATAAAATGTGAAAACAATATTTCTACATCCCATGGCCTTTCCCAACCATTTAAATTTTTCTCTTACAGGGCTAACACTTCCGAAAAACCAATACAACGCCCACCCAGAACAATATATAAAGCTAAACGAACCGTTCACTGGGTACTTATCCGTACGAAAATCCCTATTGATTTACCTGTTTTTACAAGGAAATAAAATGTGAAAACAATATTTCTACATCCCATGGCCTTTCCCAACCATTTAAATTTTTCTCTTACAGGGCTAACACTTCCGAAAAACCAATACAACGCCCACCCGGAACAATATATAAAGCTAAACGAACCGTTCACTGGGTACTTATCCGTACGAAAATCCCTATAGATTTACCTGTTTTTAGAAGGAAATAAAATGTGAAAAAAATATTTCTACATCCCATGGCCTTTCCCAACCATTTAAATTTTTCTCTTACAGGTCTAACACTTCCGAAAAATCAATACAACGCCCACCCGGAACAATATATAAAGCTAAACGAACCGTTCACTGGGTACTCATACGTACGAAAATCCCTATTGATTTACCTGTTTTTACAAGGAAATAAAATGTGAAAAAAATGTTTCTACATCCCATGGCCTTTCCCAACCATTTAAATTTTTCTCTTACAGGGCTAACACTTCTGAAAAACCAATACAACGCCCACCCGGAACACTATATAAAGCTAAACGAACCGTTCACTGGGTACTCATACGCACGAAAATCCCTATTGATTTACCTGTTTTTCCAAGGAAATAAAATGTGAAAAAAATATTTCTCCATCCCATGGCCTTTCCCAACCATTTAAATTTTTCACTTACAAGTCTAACACGTCCGAAAAACCAATACAACGCCCATCCGGACCAATATAGAAAGCTAAACGCACCGTTCACTGGGTATTTATATGTACGAAAATCCCTATTGATTTACCTGTTTTTACAAGGAAATAAAATGTGAAAAAAATATTTCTACATCCCATGGCCTTTCCCAACCATTTAAATTTTTCTCTTACAGGGCTAACACTTCCGAAAAACCAATACAACGCCCACCCGGACCAATATATTAAGCTAAACGAACCGTTCACTGGGTACTTATACGTACGAAAATCCCTATTGATTTACCTGTTTTTACAGGGAAATAAATTGTGAAAAAAATATTTCTACATCCCATGGCCTTTCCCAACCATTTAAATTTTTCTCTTACAAGTCTAACACTTCCGAAAAACCAATACAACCCCCACCCGGAACAATATATAAAGCTAAACGAACCGTTCACTGGGTACTTATCCGTACGAAAATCCCTATTGATTTACGTGTTTTTACAAGGAAATAAAATGTGAAACCAATATTTCTACATCCCATGGCCTTTCCCAACCATTTAAATTTTTCTCTTACAGGTCTAACACTTCCGAAAAACCAATACAACGCCCACCCGGAACAATATATAAAGCTAAACGAACCGTTCACTGGGTACTTATCCGTACGAAAATCCCTATTGATTTACCTGTTTTTACAAGGAAATAAAAGGTGAAAACAATATTTCTACATCCCATGGCCTTTCCCAACCATTTAAATTTTTCTCTTACAGGTCTAACACTTCCGAAAAACCAATACAACGCTCACCCGGAGCAATATATAAAGCTTAACGAACGGTTCACTGGGTACTCATATGTACGAAAATCCCTATTGATTTACCTGTTTTTACAAGGAAATAAAATGTGAAAAAAATATTTCTACATCCCATGGCCTTTCCCAACCATTTAAATTTTTCTCTTACAGGTCTAACACTTCCGAAAAACCAGTACAACGCCCACCCGGAACAATATATAAAGCTAAACGAACCGTTCACTGGGTACTCATACGTACGAAAATCCCTATTGATTTACCTGTTTTTACAAGGAAATAAAATGTGAAAAAAATATTTCTACATCCCATGGCCCTTCCCAACCATTTAAATTTTTCTCTTACAGGTCTAACACGTCCGAAAAACCAATACAACACCCATCCGGAACAATATATAAAGCTAAACGCACCGGTCAGTGGGTACTTATCCGTACGAAAATCCCTATTGATTTACCTGTTTTTACAAGGAAATAAAATGTGAAAACAATATTTCTACATACCATGGCCTTTCCCAACCATTTAAATTTTTCTCTTACAGGCCTAACACTTCCGAAAAACCAATACATAGCCCACCCGGAACAATATATAAAGCTAAACGAACCGTTCACTGGGTACTTATCCGTACGAAAATCCCTATTGATTTACCTGTTTTTCCAAGGAAATAAAATGTGAAAAAAATATTTCTACATCCCATGGCCTTTCCCAACCATTTAAATTTTTTTCTTACTGGTCTAACACTTCCGAAAAACCAATACAACGCCCACCCAGAACAATATATAAAGCTAAACGAACCGTTCACTGGGTACTCATACGTACGAAAATCCCTATTGATTTACCTGTTTTTACAAGGAAATAAAATGTGAAAAAAATGTTTCTACATCCCATGGCTTTTCCCAACCATTTAAATTTTTCTCTTACAGGGCTAACACTTCCGAAAAACCAATACAACGCCCACCCGGAACACTATATAAAGCTAAACGAACCATTCACTGGGTACTCATACGCACGAAAATCCCTATTGATTTACCTGTTTTTACAAGGAAATAAAATGTGAAAACAATATTTCTACATCCCATGGCCTTTCCCAACCATTTAAATTTTTCTCTTACAGGGCTAACACTTCCGAAAAACCAATACAACGCCCACCCAGAACAATATATAAAGCTAAACAAACCGTTCACTGGGTACTTATCCGTACGAAAATCCCTATTGATTTACCTGTTTTTACAAGGAAATAAAATGTGAAAACAATATTTCTACATCCCATGGCCTTTCCCAACCATTTAAATTTTTCTCTTACAGGGCTAACACTTCCGAAAAACCAATACAACGCCCACCCGGAACAATATATAAAGCTAAACGAACCGTTCACTGGGTACTTATCCGTACGAAAATCCCTATAGATTTATCTGTTTTTAGAAGGAAATAAAATGTGAAAAAAATATTTCTACATCCCATGGCCTTTCCCAACCATTTAAATTTTTCTCTTACAGGTCTAACACTTCCGAAAAATCAATACAACGCCCACCCGGAACAATATATAAAGCTAAACGAACCGTTCACTGGGTACTCATACGTACGAAAATCCCTATTGATTTACCTGTTTTTACAAGGAAATAAAATGTGAAAAAAATGTTTCTACATCCCATGGCCTTTCCCAACCATTTAAATTTTTCTCTTACAGGGCTAACACTTCTGAAAAACCAATACAACGCCCACCCGGAACACTATATAAAGCTAAACGAACCGTTCACTGGGTACTCATACGCACGAAAATCCCTATTGATTTACCTGTTTTTCCAAGGAAATAAAATGTGAAAAAAATATTTCTCCATCCCATGGCCTTTCCCAACCATTTAAATTTTTCACTTACAAGTCTAACACGTCCGAAAAACCAATACAACGCCCATCCGGACCAATATAGAAAGCTAAACGCACCGTTCACTGGGTATTTATATGTACGAAAATCCCTATTGATTTACCTGTTTTTACAAGGAAATAAAATGTGAAAAAAATATTTCTACATCCCATGGCCTTTCCCAACCATTTAAATTTTTCTCTTACAAGTCTAACACTTCCGAAAAACCAATACAACCCCCACCCGGAACAATATATAAAGCTAAACGAACCGTTCACTGGGTACTTATCCGTACGAAAATCCCTATTGATTTACGTGTTTTTACAAGGAAATAAAATGTGAAACCAATATTTCTACATCCCATGGCCTTTCCCAACCATTTAAATTTTTCTCTTACAGGTCTAACACTTCCGAAAAACCAATACAACGCCCACCCGGAACAATATATAAAGCTAAACGAACCGTTCACTGGGTACTTATCCGTACGAAAATCCCTATTGATTTACCTGTTTTTACAAGGAAATAAAAGGTGAAAACAATATTTCTACATCCCATGGCCTTTCCCAACCATTTAAATTTTTCTCTTACAGGTCTAACACTTCCGAAAAACCAATACAACGCTCACCCGGAGCAATATATAAAGCTTAACGAACGGTTCACTGGGTACTCATACGTACGAAAATCCCTATTGATTTACCTGTTTTTACAAGGAAATAAAATGTGAAAAAAATATTTCTACATCCCATGGCCTTTCCCAACCATTTAAATTTTTCTCTTACAGGTCTAACACTTCCGAAAAACCAGTACAACGCCCACCCGGAACAATATATAAAGCTAAACGAACCGTTCACTGGGTACTCATACGTACGAAAATCCCTATTGATTTACCTGTTTTTACAAGGAAATAAAATGTGAAAAAAATATTTCTACATCCCATGGCCCTTCCCAACCATTTAAATTTTTCTCTTACAGGTCTAACACGTCCGAAAAACCAATACAACACCCATCCGGAACAATATATAAAGCTAAACGCACCGGTCAGTGGGTACTTATCCGTACGAAAATCCCTATTGATTTACCTGTTTTTACAAGGAAATAAAATGTGAAAACAATATTTCTACATACCATGGCCTTTCCCAACCATTTAAATTTTTCTCTTACAGGCCTAACACTTCCGAAAAACCAATACAACGCCCACCCGGAACAATATATAAAGCTAAACGAACCGTTCACTGGGTACTTATCCGTACGAAAATCCCTATTGATTTACCTGTTTTTCCAAGGAAATAAAATGTGAAAAAAATATTTCTACATCCCATGGCCTTTCCCAACCATTTAAATTTTTTTCTTACTGGTCTAACACTTCCGAAAAACCAATACAACGCCCACCCAGAACAATATATAAAGCTAAACGAACCGTTCACTGGGTACTTATCCGTACGAAAATCCCTATTGATTTACCTGTTTTTACAAGGAAATAAAATGTGAAAACAATATTTCTACATCCCATGGCCTTTCCCAACCATTTAAATTTTTCTCTTACAGGGCTAACACTTCCGAAAAACCAATACAACGCCCACCCGGAACAATATATAAAGCTAAACGAACCGTTCACTGGGTACTTATCCGTACTAAAATTCCTATTGATTTACCTCTTTTTACAAGGAAATAAAATGTGAAAAAAACATTTCTACATCCCATGGCCTTTCCCAACCATTTAAATTTTTCTCTTACAAGTCTAACACTTCCGAAAAACCAATACAACGCCCAACCGGAACAATATATAAAGCTAAACGAACCGTTCACTGGGTACTTATCCGTACGAAAATCCCTATAGATTTACCTGTTTTTAGAAGGAAATAAAATGTGAAAAAAATATTTCTACATCCCATGGCCTTTCCCAACCATTTAAATTTTTCTCTTACAGGTCTAACACTTCCGAAAAATCAATACAACGCCCACCCGGAACAATATATAAAGCTAAACGAACCGTTCACTGGGTACTCATACGTACGAAAATCCCTATTGATTTACCTGTTTTTACAAGGAAATAAAATGTGAAAAAAATGTTTCTACATCCCATGGCTTTTCCCAACCATTTAAATTTTTCTCTTACAGGGCTAACACTTCCGAAAAACCAATACAACGCCCACCCGGAACACTATATAAAGCTAAACGAACCATTCACTGGGTACTCATACGCACGAAAATCCCTATTGATTTACCTGTTTTTACAAGGAAATAAAATGTGAAAACAATATTTCTACATCCCATGGCCTTTCCCAACCATTTAAATTTTTCTCTTACAGGGCTAACACTTCCGAAAAACCAATACAACGCCCACCCGGAACAATATATAAAGCTAAACGAACCGTTCACTGGGTACTTATCCGTACGAAAATTCCTATTGATTTACCTGTTTTTACAAGGAAATAAAATGTGAAAAAAACATTTCTACATCCCATGGCCTTTCCCAACCATTTAAATTTTTCTCTTACAAGTCTAACACTTCCGAAAAACCAATACAACGCCCAACCGGAACAATATATAAAGCTAAACGAACCGTTCACTGGGTACTTATCCGTACGAAAATCCCTATAGATTTACCTGTTTTTACAAGGAAATAAAATGTGAAAAAAATGTTTCTACATCCCATGGCCTTTCCCAACCATTTAAATTTTTCTCTTACAGGTCTAACACTTCCGAAAAACCAATACAACGCCCACCCGGAACAATATATAAAGCTAAACGAACCGTTCACTGGGTACTTATCCGTACGAAAATCCCTATTGATTTACCTGTTTTTACAAGGAAATAAAATGTGAAAACAATATTTCTACATCCCATGGCCTTTCCCAACCATTTAAATTTTTCTCTTACAGGTCTAACACTTCCGAAAAATCATTACAACGCCCACCCGGAACAATATATAAAGCTAAACGAACCGTTCACTGGGTACTCATACGTACGAAAATCCCTATTGATTTACCTGTTTTTACAAGGAAATAAAATGTGAAAAAAATGTTTCTACATCCCATGGCCTTTCCCAACCATTTAAATTTTTCTCTTACAGGGCTAACACTTCCGAAAAACCAATACAACGCCCACCCGGAACACTATATAAAGCTAAACGAACCGTTCACTGGGTACTCATACGCACGAAAATCCCTATTGATTTACCTGTTTTTACAAGGAAATAAAATGTGAAAAAAATATTTCTACATCCCATGGCCTTTCCCAACCATTTAAATTTTTCTCTTACAGGGCTAACACTTCCGAAAAACCAATACAACGCCCACCCGGAACACTATATAAAGCTAAACGAACCGTTCACTGGGTACTCATACGCACGAAAATCCCTATTGATTTACCTGTTTTTACAAGGAAATAAAATGTGAAAAAAATATTTCTACATCCCATGGCTTTTCCCAACCATTTAAATTTTTCTCTTACAGGTCTAACACTTCCGAAAAACCAATACAACGCCCACCCGGAACAATATATAAAGCTAAACGAACCGTTCACTGGGTACTCATACGTACGAAAATCCCTATTGATTTACCTGTTTTTATAAGGAAATAAAATGTGAAAAAAATATTTCTACATCCCATGGCCTTTCCCAACCATTTAAATTTTTCTCTTACATGTCTAACACTTCCTAAAAACCAATACAACGCCCACCCGGAACAATATATAAAGCTAAACGAACCGTTCACTGGGTACTCATACGTACGAAAATCCCTATTGATTTACCTGTTTTTACAAGGAAATAAAATGTGAAAAAAATGTTTCTACATCCCATGGCCTTTCCCAACCATTTAAATTTTTTTCTTACTGGTCTAACACTTCCGAAAAACCAATACAACGCCCACCCAGAACAATATATAAAGCTAAACGAACCGTTCACTGGGTACTTATCCGTACGAAAATCCCTATTGATTTACCTGTTTTTACAAGGAAATAAAATGTGAAAACAATATTTCTACATCCCATGGCCTTTCCCAACCATTTAAATTTTTCTCTTACAGGGCTAACACTTCCGAAAAACCAATACAACGCCCACCCGGAACAATATATAAAGCTAAACGAACCGTTCACTGGGTACTTATCCGTACGAAAATTCCTATTGATTTACCTGTTTTTACAAGGAAATAAAATGTGAAAAAAACATTTCTACATCCCATGGCCTTTCCCAACCATTTAAATTTTTCTCTTACAAGTCTAACACTTCCGAAAAACCAATACAACGCCCAACCGGAACAATATATAAAGCTAAACGAACCGTTCACTGGGTACTTATCCGTACGAAAATCCCTATAGATTTACCTGTTTTTAGAAGGAAATAAAATGTGAAAAAAATATTTCTACATCCCATGGCCTTTCCCAACCATTTAAATTTTTCTCTTACAGGTCTAACACTTCCGAAAAATCAATACAACGCCCACCCGGAACAATATATAAAGCTAAACGAACCGTTCACTGGGTACTCATACGTACGAAAATCCCTATTGATTTACCTGTTTTTACAAGGAAATAAAATGTGAAAAAAATGTTTCTACATCCCATGGCCTTTCCCAACCATTTAAATTTTTCTCTTACAGGGCTAACACTTCCGAAAAACCAATACAACGCCCACCCGGAACACTATATAAAGCTAAACGAACCATTCACTGGGTACTCATACGCACGAAAATCCCTATTGATTTACCTGTTTTTACAAGGAAATAAAATGTGAAAACAATATTTCTACATCCCATGGCCTTTCCCAACCATTTAAATTTTTCTCTTACAGGGCTAACACTTCCGAAAAACCAATACAACGCCCACCCGGAACAATATATAAAGCTAAACGAACCGTTCACTGGGTACTTATCCGTACGAAAATTCCTATTGATTTACCTGTTTTTACAAGGAAATAAAATGTGAAAAAAACATTTCTACATCCCATGGCCTTTCCCAACCATTTAAATTTTTCTCTTACAAGTCTAACTCTTCCGAAAAACCAATACAACGCCCAACCGGAACAATATATAAAGCTAAACGAACCGTTCACTGGGTACTTATCCGTACGAAAATCCCTATAGATTTACCTGTTTTTACAAGGAAATAAAATGTGAAAAAAATATTTCTACATCCCATGGCCTTTCCCAACCATTTAAATTTTTCTCTTACAGGTCTAACACTTCCGAAAAATCAATACAACGCCCACCCGGAACAATATATAAAGCTAAACGAACCGTTCACTGGGTACTCATACGTACGAAAATCCCTATTGATTTACCTGTTTTTACAAGGAAATAAAATGTGAAAAAAATGTTTCTACATCCCATGGCCTTTCCCAACCATTTAAATTTTTCTCTTACAGGGCTAACACTTCCGAAAAACCAATACAACGCCCACCCGGAACACTATATAAAGCTAAACGAACCATTCTCTGGGTACTCATACGCACGAAAATCCCTATTGATTTACCTGTTTTTACAAGGAAATAAAATGTGAAAAAAATGTTTCTACATCCCATGGCCTTTCCCAACCATTTAAATTTTTTTCTTACAGGTCTAACACTTCCGAAAAACCAATACAACGCCCACCCAGAACAATATATAAAGCTAAACGAACCGTTCACTGGGTACTTATCCGTACGAAAATCCCTATTGATTTACCTGTTTTTACAAGGAAATAAAATGTGAAAACAATATTTCTACATCCCATGGCCTTTCCCAACCATTTAAATTTTTCTCTTACAGGGCTAACACTTCCGAAAAACCAATACAACGCCCACCCGGAACAATATATAAAGCTAAACGAACCGTTCACTGGGTACTTATCCGTACGAAAATTCCTATTGATTTACCTGTTTTTACAAGGAAATAAAATGTGAAAAAAACATTTCTACATCCCATGGCCTTTCCCAACCATTTAAATTTTTCTCTTACAAGTCTAACTCTTCCGAAAAACCAATACAACGCCCAACCGGAACAATATATAAAGCTAAACGAACCGTTCACTGGGTACTTATCCGTACGAAAATCCCTATAGATTTACCTGTTTTTAGAAGGAAATAAAATGTGAAAAAAATATTTCTACATCCCATGGCCTTTCCCAACCATTTAAATTTTTCTCTTACAGGTCTAACACTTCCGAAAAATCAATACAACGCCCACCCGGAACAATATATAAAGCTAAACGAACCGTTCACTGGGTACTCATACGTACGAAAATCCCTATTGATTTACCTGTTTTTACAAGGAAATAAAATGTGAAAAAAATGTTTCTACATCCCATGGCCTTTCCCAACCATTTAAATTTTTCTCTTACAGGGCTAACACTTCCGAAAAACCAATACAACGCCCACCCGGAACACTATATAAAGCTAAACGAACCATTCACTGGGTACTCATACGCACGAAAATCCCTATTGATTTACCTGTTTTTACAAGGAAATAAAATGTGAAAAAAATGTTTCTACATCCCATGGCCTTTCCCAACCATTTAAATTTTTTTCTTACAGGTCTAACACTTCCGAAAAACCAATACAACGCCCACCCAGAACAATATATAAAGCTAAACGAACCGTTCACTGGGTACTTATCCGTACGAAAATCCCTATTGATTTACCTGTTTTTACAAGGAAATAAAATGTGAAAACAATATTTCTACATCCCATGGCCTTTCCCAACCATTTAAATTTTTCTCTTACAGGGCTAACACTTCCGAAAAACCAATACAACGCCCACCCGGAACAATATATAAAGCTAAACGAACCGTTCACTGGGTACTTATCCGTACGAAAATCCCTATAGATTTACCTGTTTTTAGAAGGAAATAAAATGTGAAAAAAATATTTCTACATCCCATGGCCTTTCCCAACCATTTAAATTTTTCTCTTACAGGTCTAACACTTCCGAAAAATCAATACAACGCCCACCCGGAACAATATATAAAGCTAAACGAACCGTTCACTGGGTACTCATACGTACGAAAATCCCTATTGATTTACCTGTTTTTACAAGGAAATAAAATGTGAAAAAAATGTTTCTACATCCCATGGCCTTTCCCAACCATTTAAATTTTTCTCTTACAGGGCTAACACTTCCGAAAAACCAATACAACGCCCACCCGGAACACTATATAAAGCTAAACAAACCATTCACTGGGTACTCATACGCACGAAAATCCCTATTGATTTACCTGTTTTTACAAGGAAATAAAATGTGAAAACAATATTTCTACATCCCATGGCCTTTCCCAACCATTTAAATTTTTCTCTTACAGGGCTAACACTTCTGAAAAACCAATACAACGCCCACCCGGAACAATATATAAAGCTAAACGAACCGTTCACTGGGTACTTATCCGTACGAAAATTCCTATTGATTTACCTGTTTTTACAAGGAAATAAAATGTGAAAAAAACATTTCTACATCCCATGGCCTTTCCCAACCATTTAAATTTTTCTCTTACAAGTCTAACTCTTCCGAAAAACCAATACAACGCCCAACCGGAACAATATATAAAGCTAAACGAACCGTTCACTGGGTACTTATCCGTACGAAAATCCCTATAGATTTACCTGTTTTTAGAAGGAAATAAAATGTGAAAAAAATATTTCTACATCCCATGGCCTTTCCCAACCATTTAAATTTTTCTCTTACAGGTCTAACACTTCCGAAAAATCAATACAACGCCCACCCGGAACAATATATAAAGCTAAACGAACCGTTCACTGGGTACTCATACGTACGAAAATCCCTATTGATTTACCTGTTTTTACAAGGAAATAAAATGTGAAAAAAATGTTTCTACATCCCATGGCCTTTCCCAACCATTTAAATTTTTTTCTTACAGGTCTAACACTTCCGAAAAACCAATACAACGCCCACCCAGAACAATATATAAAGCTAAACGAACCGTTCACTGGGTACTTATCCGTACGAAAATTCCTATTGATTTACCTGTTTTTACAAGGAAATAAAATGTGAAAAAAACATTTCTACATCCCATGGCCTTTCCCAACCATTTAAATTTTTCTCTTACAAGTCTAACTCTTCCGAAAAACCAATACAACGCCCAACCGGAACAATATATAAAGCTAAACGAACCGTTCACTGGGTACTTATCCGTACGAAAATCCCTATAGATTTACCTGTTTTTAGAAGGAAATAAAATGTGAAAAAAATATTTCTACATCCCATGGCCTTTCCCAACCATTTAATTTTTTCTCTTACAGGTCTAACACTTCCGAAAAATCAATACAACGCCCACCCGGAACAATATATAAAGCTAAACGAACCGTTCACTGGGTACTCATACGTACGAAAATCCCTATTGATTTACCTGTTTTTACAAGGAAATAAAATGTGAAAAAAATGTTTCTACATCCCATGGCCTTTCCCAACCATTTAAATTTTTCTCTTACAGGGCTAACACTTCCGAAAAACCAATACAACGCCCACCCGGAACACTATATAAAGCTAAACGAACCATTCACTGGGTACTCATACGCACGAAAATCCCTATTGATTTACCTGTTTTTACAAGGAAATAAAATGTGAAAAAAATGTTTCTACATCCCATGGCCTTTCCCAACCATTTAAATTTTTTTCTTACAGGTCTAACACTTCCGAAAAACCAATACAACGCCCACCCAGAACAATATATAAAGCTAAACGAACCGTTCACTGGGTACTTATCCGTACGAAAATCCCTATTGATTTACCTGTTTTTACAAGGAAATAAAATGTGAAAACAATATTTCTACATCCCATGGCCTTTCCCAACCATTTAAATTTTTCTCTTACTGGGCTAACACTTCCGAAAAACCAATACAACGCCCACCCGGAACAATATATAAAGCTAAACGAACCGTTCACTGGGTACTTATCCGTACGAAAATCCCTATAGATTTACCTGTTTTTAGAAGGAAATAAAATGTGAAAAAAATATTTCTACATCCCATGGCCTTTCCCAACCATTTAAATTTTTCTCTTACAGGTCTAACACTTCCGAAAAATCAATACAACGCCCACCCGGAACAATATATAAAGCTAAACGAACCGTTCACTGGGTACTCATACGTACGAAAATCCCTATTGATTTACCTGTTTTTACAAGGAAATAAAATGTGAAAAAAATGTTTCTACATCCCATGGCCTTTCCCAACCATTTAAATTTTTCTCTTACAGGGCTAACACTTCCGAAAAACCAATACAACGCCCACCCGGAACACTATATAAAGCTAAACAAACCATTCACTGGGTACTCATACGCACGAAAATCCCTATTGATTTACCTGTTTTTACAAGGAAATAAAATGTGAAAACAATATTTCTACATCCCATGGCCTTTCCCAACCATTTAAATTTTTCTCTTACAGGGCTAACACTTCTGAAAAACCAATACAACGCCCACCCGGAACAATATATAAAGCTAAACGAACCGTTCACTGGGTACTTATCCGTACGAAAATTCCTATTGATTTACCTGTTTTTACAAGGAAATAAAATGTGAAAAAAACATTTCTACATCCCATGGCCTTTCCCAACCATTTAAATTTTTCTCTTACAAGTCTAACTCTTCCGAAAAACCAATACAACGCCCAACCGGAACAATATATAAAGCTAAACGAACCGTTCACTGGGTACTTATCCGTACGAAAATCCCTATAGATTTACCTGTTTTTAGAAGGAAATAAAATGTGAAAAAAATATTTCTACATCCCATGGCCTTTCCCAACCATTTAAATTTTTCTCTTACAGGTCTAACACTTCCGAAAAATCAATACAACGCCCACCCGGAACAATATATAAAGCTAAACGAACCGTTCACTGGGTACTCATACGTACGAAAATCCCTATTGATTTACCTGTTTTTACAAGGAAATAAAATGTGAAAAAAATATTTCTACATCCCATGGCCTTTCCCAACCATTTAAATTTTTCTCTTACAGGGCTAACACTTCCGAAAAACCAATACAACGCCCACCCGGAACACTATATAAAGCTAAACGAACCGTTCACTGGGTACTCATACGCACGAAAATCCCTATTGATTTACCTGTTTTTACAAGGAAATAAAATGTGAAAAAAATATTTCTACATCCCATGGCCTTTCCCAACCATTTAAATTTTTCTCTTACAGGTCTAACACTTCCGAAAAACCAATACAACGCCCACCCGGACAATATATAAAGCTAAACGAACCGTTCACTGGGTACTCATACGTACGAAAATCCCTATTGATTTACGTGTTTTTACAAGGAAATGAAATGTGAAAAAAATATTTCTACATCCCATGGCCTTTCCCAAACATTTAAATTTTTCTCTTACATGTCTAACACTTCCTAAAAACCAATACAACGCCCACCCGGAACAATATATAAAGCTAAACGAACCGTTCACTGGGTACTCATACGTACGAAAATCCCTATTGATTTACCTGTTTTTACAAGGAAATAAAATGTGAAAAAAATGTTTCTACATCCCATGGCCTTTCCCAACCATTTAAATTTTTCTCTTACAGGGCTAACACTTCCGAAAAACCAATACAACGCCCACCCGGAACACTATATAAAGCTAAACGAACCGTTCACTGGGTACTTATCCGTACGAAAATCCCTATAGATTTACCTGTTTTTAGAAGGAAATAAAATGTGAAAAAAATATTTCTACATCCCATGGCCTTTCCCAACCATTTAAATTTTTCTCTTACAGGTCTAACACTTCCGAAAAATCAATACAACGCCCACCCGGAACAATATATAAAGCTAAACGAACCGTTCACTGGGTACTCATACGTACGAAAATCCCTATTGATTTACCTGTTTTTACAAGGAAATAAAATGTGAAAAAAATGTTTCTACATCCCATGGCCTTTCCCAACCATTTAAATTTTTCTCTTACAGGGCTAACACTTCCGAAAAACCAATACAACGCCCACCCGGAACACTATATAAAGCTAAACAAACCATTCACTGGGTACTCATACGCACGAAAATCCCTATTGATTTACCTGTTTTTACAAGGAAATAAAATGTGAAAACAATATTTCTACATCCCATGGCCTTTCCCAACCATTTAAATTTTTCTCTTACAGGGCTAACACTTCTGAAAAACCAATACAACGCCCACCCGGAACAATATATAAAGCTAAACGAACCGTTCACTGGGTACTTATCCGTACGAAAATTCCTATTGATTTACCTGTTTTTACAAGGAAATAAAATGTGAAAAAAACATTTCTACATCCCATGGCCTTTCCCAACCATTTAAATTTTTCTCTTACAAGTCTAACTCTTCCGAAAAACCAATACAACGCCCAACCGGAACAATATATAAAGCTAAACGAACCGTTCACTGGGTACTTATCCGTACGAAAATCCCTATAGATTTACCTGTTTTTAGAAGGAAATAAAATGTGAAAAAAATATTTCTACATCCCATGGCCTTTCCCAACCATTTAAATTTTTCTCTTACAGGTCTAACACTTCCGAAAAATCAATACAACGCCCACCCGGAACAATATATAAAGCTAAACGAACCGTTCACTGGGTACTCATACGTACGAAAATCCCTATTGATTTACCTGTTTTTACAAGGAAATAAAATGTGAAAAAAATATTTCTACATCCCATGGCCTTTCCCAACCATTTAAATTTTTCTCTTACAGGGCTAACACTTCCGAAAAACCAATACAACGCCCACCCGGAACACTATATAAAGCTAAACGAACCGTTCACTGGGTACTCATACGCACGAAAATCCCTATTGATTTACCTGTTTTTACAAGGAAATAAAATGTGAAAAAAATATTTCTACATCCCATGGCCTTTCCCAACCATTTAAATTTTTCTCTTACAGGTCTAACACTTCCGAAAAACCAATACAACGCCCACCCGGACAATATATAAAGCTAAACGAACCGTTCACTGGGTACTCATACGTACGAAAATCCCTATTGATTTACGTGTTTTTACAAGGAAATGAAATGTGAAAAAAATATTTCTACATCCCATGGCCTTTCCCAAACATTTAAATTTTTCTCTTACATGTCTAACACTTCCTAAAAACCAATACAACGCCCACCCGGAACAATATATAAAGCTAAACGAACCGTTCACTGGGTACTCATACGTACGAAAATCCCTATTGATTTACCTGTTTTTACAAGGAAATAAAATGTGAAAAAAATGTTTCTACATCCCATGGCCTTTCCCAACCATTTAAATTTTTCTCTTACAGGGCTAACACTTCCGAAAAACCAATACAACGCCCACCCGGAACACTATATAAAGCTAAACGAACCGTTCACTGGGTACTTATCCGTACGAAAATCCCTATTGATTTACCTGTTTTTACAAGGAAATAAAAGGTGAAAACAATATTTCTACATCCAATGGCCTTTCCCAACCATTTAAATTTTTCTCTTACAGGTCTAACACTTCCGAAAAACCAATACAACGCCCACCCGGAACAATATATAAAGCTAAACGAACCGTTCACTGGGTACTTATCCGTACGAAAATCCCTATAGATTTACCTGTTTTTACAAGGAAATAAAATGTGAAAAAAATATTTCTACATCCCATGGCCTTTCCCAACCACTTAATTTTTTCTCTTATAGGTCTAACACTTCCGAAAAACCAATACAATGCCCACCCGGAACAATATATAAAGCTAAACGAACCGTTCACTGGGTACTCATACGTACGAAAATCCCTATTGATTTACCTGTTTTTACAAGGAAATAAAATGTGAAAAAAATGTTTCTACATCCCATGGCCTTTCCCAACCATTTAAATTTTTCTCTTACAGGGCTAACACTTCCGAAAAACCAATACAACGCCCACCCGGAACACTATATAAAGCTAAACGAACCGTTCACTGGGTACTCATACGTACGAAAATCCCTATTGATTTACCTGTTTTTACAAGGAAATAAAATGTGAAAAAAATGTTTCTACATCCCATGGCCTTTCCCAACCATTTAAATTTTTCTCTTACAGGGCTAACACTTCCGAAAAACCAATACAACGCCCACCCGGAACACTATATAAAGCTAAACGAACCGTTCACTGGGTACTTATACGCACGAAAATCCCGATTGATTTACCTGTTTTTACAAGGAAATAAAATGTGAAAAAAATATTTCTACATCCCATGGCCTTTCCCAACCATTTAAATTTTTCTCTTACAGGTCTAACACTTCCGAAAAACCAATACAACGCCCACCCGGAACAATATATAAAGGTAAACGAACCGTTCACTGGGTACTCATACGCACGAAAATCCCTATTGATTTACCTGTTTTTACAAGGAAATAAAATGTGAAAAAAATGTTTCTACATCCCATGGCCTTTCCCAACCATTTAAATTTTTCTCTTACAGGGCTAACACTTCCGAAAAACCAATACAACGCCCACCCGGACCAATATATTAAGCTAAACTAACCGTTCACTGGGTACTTATCCGTACGAAAATCCCTATAGATTTACCTGTTTTTACAAGGAAATAAAATGTGAAAAAAATATTTCTACATCCCATGGCGTTTCCCAACCATTTAAATTTTTCTCTTACAGGTCTAACACTTCCGAAAAACCAATACAACGCTCACCCGGAACAATATCTAAACGAACCGTTCACTGGGTACTCATACGTACGAAAATCCCTATTGATTTACCTGTTTTTACAAGGAAATAAAATGTGAAAAAAATATTTCTACATCCCATGGCCCTTCCCAACCATTTAAATTTTTCTCTTACAGGTCTAACACGTCCGAAAAACCAATACAACACCCATCCGGAACAATATATAAAGCTAAACGCACCGTTCACTGGGTATTTATCCGTACGAAAATCCCTATTGATTTACCTGTTTTTACAAGGAAATAAAATGTGAAAACAAGATTTCTACATCCCATGGCCTTTCCCAACCATTTAAATTTTTCTCTTACAGGTCTAACACTTCCGAAAAACCAATACAACGCCCACCCGGAACAATATATAAAGCTAAACGAACCGTTCACTGGGTACTTATCCGTACGAAAATCCCTATTGATTTACCTATTTTTACAAGGAAATAAAATGTGAAAAAAACATTTCTACATCCCATGGCCTTTCCCAACCATTTAAATTTTTCTCTTACAGGTCTAAGACTTCTGAAAAACCAATACAACGCCCACCCGGAACAATATATAAAGCTAAACGAACCGTTCACTGGGTACTTATCCGTACGAAAATCCCTATTGATTTACCTGTTTTTACAAGGAAATAAAAGGTGAAAACAATATTTCTACATCCAATGGCCTTTCCCAACCATTTAAATTTTTCTCTTACAGGTCTAACACTTCCGAAAAACCAATACAACGCCCACCCGGATCAATATATAAAGCTAAACGAACCATTCACTGGGTACTTATCCGTACTAAAATCCCTATTGATTTACCTGTTTTTACAAGGAAATAAAATGTGAAAAAAATATTTCTACATCCCATGGCCTTTCCCAACCACTTAAATTTTTCTCTTATAGGTCTAACACTTCCGAAAAACCAATACAACGCCCACCCGGAACAATATATAAAGCTAAACGAACCGTTCCCTGGGTACTCATACGTACGAAAATCCCTATTGATTTACCTGTTTTTACAAGGAAATAAAATGTGAAAAAAATGTTTCTACATCCCATGGCCTTTCCCAACCATTTAAATTTTTCTCTTACAGGGCTAACACTTCCGAAAAACCAATACAACGCCCAACCGGAACACTATATAAAGCTAAACGAACCGTTCACTGGGTACTTATACGCACGAAAATCCCGATTGATTTACCTGTTTTTACAAGGAAATAAAATGTGAAAAAAATATTTCTACATCCCATGGCCTTTCCAAACCTTTTAAATTTTTCTCTTACAGGTCTAACACTTCCGAAAAACCAATACAACGCCCACCCGGACCAATATATTAAGCTAAACGAACCGTTCACTGGGTACTTATCCGTACGAAAATCCCTATAGATTTACCTGTTTTTACAAGGAAATAAAATGTGAAAAAAATATTTCTACATCCCATGGCGTTTCCCAACCATTTAAATTTTTCTCTTACAGGTCTAACACTTCCGAAAAACCAATACAACGCTCACCCGGAACAATATATAAAGCTAAACGAACCGTTCACTGGGTACTCATACGTACGAAAATCCCTATTGATTTACCTGTTTTTACAAGGAAATAAAATGTGAAAAAAATATTTCTACATCCCATGGCCCTTCCCAACCATTTAAATTTTTCTCTTACAAGTCTAACACTTCCGAAAAACCAATACAACGCCCAACCAGAACAATATATAAAGCTAAACGAACCGTTCACTGGGTACTTATACGCACGAAAATCCCGATTGATTTACCTGTTTTTACAAGGAAATAAAATGTGAAAAAAATATTTCTACATCCCATGGCCTTTCCCAACCATTTAAATTTTTCTCTTACAGGTCTAACACTTCCGAAAAACCAATACAACGCCCACCCGGAACAATATATAAAGGTAAACGAACCGTTCACTGGGTACTCATACGCACGAAAATCCCTATTGATTTACCTGTTTTTACAAGGAAATAAAATGTGAAAAAAATGTTTCTACATCCCATGGCCTTTCCCAACCATTTAAATTTTTCTCTTACAGGGCTAACACTTCCGAAAAACCAATACAACGCCCACCCGGACCAATATATTAAGCTAAACTAACCGTTCACTGGGTACTTATCCGTACGAAAATCCCTATAGATTTACCTGTTTTTACAAGGAAATAAAATGTGAAAAAAATATTTCTACATCCCATGGCGTTTCCCAACCATTTAAATTTTTCTCTTACAGGTCTAACACTTCCGAAAAACCAATACAACGCTCACCCGGAACAATATCTAAACGAACCGTTCACTGGGTACTCATACGTACGAAAATCCCTATTGATTTACCTGTTTTTACAAGGAAATAAAATGTGAAAAAAATATTTCTACATCCCATGGCCCTTCCCAACCATTTAAATTTTTCTCTTACAGGTCTAACACGTCCGAAAAACCAATACAACACCCATCCGGAACAATATATAAAGCTAAACGCACCGTTCACTGGGTATTTATCCGTACGAAAATCCCTATTGATTTACCTGTTTTTACAAGGAAATAAAATGTGAAAACAAGATTTCTACATCCCATGGCCTTTCCCAACCATTTAAATTTTTCTCTTACAGGTCTAACACTTCCGAAAAACCAATACAACGCCCACCCGGAACAATATATAAAGCTAAACGAACCGTTCACTGGGTACTTATCCGTACGAAAATCCCTATTGATTTACCTATTTTTACAAGGAAATAAAATGTGAAAAAAACATTTCTACATCCCATGGCCTTTCCCAACCATTTAAATTTTTCTCTTACAGGTCTAAGACTTCCGAAAAACCAATACAACGCCCACCCGGAACAATATATAAAGCTAAACGAACCGTTCACTGGGTACTTATCCGTACGAAAATCCCTATTGATTTACCTGTTTTTACAAGGAAATAAAAGGTGAAAACAATATTTCTACATCCAATGGCCTTTCCCAACCATTTAAATTTTTCTCTTACAGGTCTAACACTTCCGAAAAACCAATACAACGCCCACCCGGATCAATATATAAAGCTAAACGAACCATTCACTGGGTACTTATCCGTACTAAAATCCCTATTGATTTACCTGTTTTTACAAGGAAATAAAATGTGAAAAAAATATTTCTACATCCCATGGCCTTTCCCAACCACTTAAATTTTTCTCTTATAGGTCTAACACTTCCGAAAAACCAATACAACGCCCACCCGGAACAATATATAAAGCTAAACGAACCGTTCCCTGGGTACTCATACGTACGAAAATCCCTATTGATTTACCTGTTTTTACAAGGAAATAAAATGTGAAAAAAATGTTTCTACATCCCATGGCCTTTCCCAACCATTTAAATTTTTCTCTTACAGGGCTAACACTTCCGAAAAACCAATACAACGCCCAACCGGAACACTATATAAAGCTAAACGAACCGTTCACTGGGTACTTATACGCACGAAAATCCCGATTGATTTACCTGTTTTTACAAGGAAATAAAATGTGAAAAAAATATTTCTACATCCCATGGCCTTTCCAAACCTTTTAAATTTTTCTCTTACAGGTCTAACACTTCCGAAAAACCAATACAACGCCCACCCGGACCAATATATTAAGCTAAACGAACCGTTCACTGGGTACTTATCCGTACGAAAATCCCTATAGATTTACCTGTTTTTACAAGGAAATAAAATGTGAAAAAAATATTTCTACATCCCATGGCGTTTCCCAACCATTTAAATTTTTCTCTTACAGGTCTAACACTTCCGAAAAACCAATACAACGCTCACCCGGAACAATATATAAAGCTAAACGAACCGTTCACTGGGTACTCATACGTACGAAAATCCCTATTGATTTACCTGTTTTTACAAGGAAATAAAATGTGAAAAAAATATTTCTACATCCCATGGCCCTTCCCAACCATTTAAATTTTTCTCTTACAAGTCTAACACTTCCGAAAAACCAATACAACGCCCAACCAGAACAATATATAAAGCTAAACGAACCGTTCACTGGGTACTTATCCGTACGAAAATCCCTATAGATTTACCTGTTTTTACAAGGAAATAAAAGGTGAAAACAATATTTCTACTTCCCATGGCCTTTCCCAACCATTTAAATTTTTCTCTTACAGGTCTAACACTTCCGAAAAACCAATACAACGCCCACCCGGAACAATATATAAAGCTAAACGAACCGTTCACTGGGTACTCATACGTACGAAAATCCCTATTGATTTACCTGTTTTTACAAGGAAATAAAATGTGAAAAAAATGTTTCTACATCCCATGGCCTTTCCTAACCATTTAAATTTTTCTCTTACAGGGCTAACACTTCCGAAAAACCAATACAACGCCCACCCGGAACACTATATAAAGCTAAACGAACCGTTCACTGGGTACTTATACGCACGAAAATCCCTATTGATTTACCTGTTTTTACAAGGAAATAAAATGTGAAAAAAATATTTCTACATCCCATGGCCTTTCCCAACCATTTAAATTTTTCTCTTACAGGTCTAACACTTCCGAAAAACCAATACAACGCCCACCCGGAACAATATATAAAGCTAAACGAACCGTTCACTGGGTACTCATACGTAAGAAAATCCCTATTGATTTACCTGTTTTTACAAGGAAATAAAATGTGAAAAAAATGTTTCTACATCCCATGGCCTTTCCCAACCATTTAAATTTTTCTCTTACAGGGCTAACACTTCCGAAAAACCAATACAACACCCACCCGGAACACTATATAAAGCTAAACGAACCGTTCACTGGGTACTTATCCGTACGAAAATCCCTATTGATTTACCTGTTTTTACAAGGAAATAAAATGTGAAAAAAACATTTCTACATCCCATGGCCTTTCCCAACCATTTAAATTTTTCTCTTACAGGTCTAACACTTCCGAAAAACCAATACAACGCCCACCCGGAACAATATATAAAGCTAAACGAACCGTTCACTGGGTACTTATCCGTACGAAAATCCCTATTGATTTACCTGTTTTTACAAGGAAATAAAAGGTGAAAACAATATTTCTACATCCAATGGCCTTTCCCAACCATTTAAATTTTTCTCTTACAGGTCTAACACTTCCGAAAAACCAATACAACGCCCACCCGGAACAATATATAAAGCTAAACGAACCGTTCACTGGGTACTCATACGTACGAAAATCCCTATTGATTTACCTGTTTTTACAAGGAAATAAAATGTGAAAAAAATGTTTCTACATCCCATGGCCTTTCCCAACCATTTAAATTTTTCTCTTACAGGGCTAACACTTCCGAAAAACCAATACAACGCCCACCCGGAACACTATATAAAGCTAAACGAACCGTTCACTGGGTACTTATACGCACGAAAATCCCTATTGATTTACCTGTTTTTACAAGGAAATAAAATGTGAAAAAAATATTTCTACATCCCATGGCCTTTCCCAACCATTTAAATTTTTCTCTTACAGGTCTAACACTTCCGAAAAACCAATACAACGCCCACCCGGAACAATATATAAAGCTAAACGAACCGTTCACTGGGTACTCATACGTACGAAAATCCCTATTGATTTACCTGTTTTTACAAGGAAATAAAATGTGAAAAAAATGTTTCTACATCCCATGGCCTTTCCCAACCATTTAAATTTTTCTCTTACAGGGCTAACACTTCCGAAAAACCAATACAACGCCCACCCTGAACACTATATATAGCTAAACGAACCGTTCACTGGGTACTCATACGTACGAAAATCCCTATTGATTTACCTGTTTTTACAAGGAAATAAAATGTGAAAAAAATGTTTCTACATCCCATGGCCTTTCCCAACCATTTAAATTTTTCTCTTACAGGGCTAACACTTCCGAAAAACCAATACAACGCCCACCCGGACCAATATATTAAGCTAAACGAACCGTTCACTGGGTACTTATCCGTACGAAAATCCCTATAGATTTACCTGTTTTTACAAGGAAATAAAATGTGAAAAAAATATTTCTACATCCCATGGCCTTTCCCAACCATTTAAATTTTTCTCTTACAGGTCTAACACTTCCGAAAAACCAATACAACGCCCACCCGGAACAATATATAAAGCTAAACGAACCGTTCACTGGGTACTCATACGTACGAAAATCCCTATTGATTTACCTGTTTTTACAAGGAAATAAAATGTGAAAAAAATATTTCTACATCCCATGGCCCTTCCCAACCATTTAAATTTTTCTCTTACAGGTCTAACACGTCCGAAAAACCAATACAACACCCATCCGGAACAATATATAAAGCTAAACGCACCGTTCACTGGGTACTTATCCGTACGAAAATCCCTATTGATTTACCTGTTTTTACAAGGAAATAAAATGTGAAAACAATATTTCTACATCCCATGGCCTTTCCCAACCATTTAAATTTTTCTCTTACAGGTCTAACACTTCCGAAAAACCAATACAACGCCCACCCGGAACAATATATAAAGCTAAACGAACCGTTCACTGGGTACTTATCCGTACGAAAATCCCTATTGATTTACCTGTTTTTACAAGGAAATAAAAGGTGAAAACAATATTTCTACATCCAATGGCCTTTCCCAACCATTTAAATTTTTCTCTTATAGGTCTAACACGTCCGAAAAACCAATACAACACCCATCCGGAACAATATATAAAGCTAAACGCACCGTTCACTGGGTACTTATCCGTACTAAAATCCCTATTGATTTACCTGTTTTTACAAGGAAATAAAATGTGAAAAAAATATTTCTACATCCCATGGCCTTTCCCAACCATTTAAATTTTTCTCTTACATGTCTAACATTTCCGAAAAACCAATACAACGCCCAACCAGAACAATATATAAAGCTAAACGAACCGTTCACTGGGTACTTATCCGTACGAATATCCCTATAGATTTACCTGTTTTTACAAGGAAATAAAATGTGAAAAAAATATTTCTACATCCCATGGCCTTTCCCAACCATTTAAATTTTTCTCTTACAGGTCTAACACTTCCGAAAAACCAATACAACGCCCACCCGGAACAATATATAAAGCTAAACGAACCGTTCACTGGGTACTCATACATACGAAAACCCCCATTGATTTACCTGTTTTTACAAGGAAATAAAATGTGAAAAAAATGTTTCTACATCCCATGGCCTTTCCCAACCATTTAAATTTTTCTCTTACAGGGCTAACACTTCCGAAAAACCAATACAACGCCCACCCGGAACACTATATAAAGCTAAACGAACCGTTCTCTGGGTACTTATACGCACGAAAATCCCTATTGATTTACCTGTTTTTACAAGGAAATAAAATGTGAAAAAAATATTTCTACATCCCATGGCCTTTCCCAACCATTTAAATATTTCTCTTACAGGTCTAACACTTCCGAAAAACCAATACAACGCTCACCCGGAACAATATATAAAGCTAAACGAACCGTTCACTGGGTACTCATACGTACGAAAATCCCTATTGATTTACCTGTTTTTACAAGGAAATAAAAGGTGAGAACAATATTTCTACATCCAATGGCCTTTCCCAACCATTTACATTTTTCTCTTACAGGTCTAACACTTCCGAAAAACCAATACAACGCTCACCCGGAACAATATATAAAGCTAAACGAACCGTTCACTGGGTACTCATACGTACGAAAATCCCTATTGATTTACCTGTTTTTACAAGGAAATAAAAGGTGAAAACAATATTTCTACATCCAATGGCCTTTCCCAACCATTTACATTTTTCTCTTACAGGTCTAACACTTCCGAAAAACCAATACAACGCCCACCCGGAACAATATATAAAGCTAAACGAACCGTTCACTGGGTACTTATCCGTACTAAAATCCCTATTGATTTACCTGTTTTTACAAGGAAATAAAATGTGAAAAAAATATTTCTACATCCCATGGCCTTTCCCAACCATTTAAATTTTTCTCTTACAGGTCTAACACTTCCGAAAAACCAATACAACGCCCACCCGGAACAATATATAAAGCTAAACGAACCGTTCACTGGGTACTCATACGTACGAAAATCCCTATTGATTTACCTGTTTTTACAAGGAAATAAAATGTGAAAAAAATGTTTCTACATCCCATGGCCTTTCCCAACCATTTAAATTTTTCTCTTACAGGGCTAACACTTCCGAAAAACCAATACAACGCCCACCCGGAACACTATATAAAGCTAAACGAACCGTTCACTGGGTACTTATACGCACGAAAATCCCTATTGATTTACCTGTTTTTACAAGGAAATAAAATGTGAAAAAAATATTTCTACATCCCATGGCCTTTCCCAACCATTTAAATTTTTCTCTTACAGGTCTAACACTTCCGAAAAACCAATACAACGCCCACCCGGAACGAAATATAAAGCTATACGAACCGTTCACTGGGTACTCATACGTACGAAAATCCCTATTGATTTACCTGTTTTTACAAGGAAATAAAATGTGAAAAAAATGTTTCTACATCCCATGGCCTTTCCCAACAATTTAAATTTTTCTCTTACAGGGCTAACACTTCCGAAAAACCAATACAACGCCCACCCGGAACACTATATAAAGCTAAACGAACCGTTCACTGGGTACTTATACGCACGAAAATCCCTATTGATTTACCTGTTTTTACAAGGAAATAAAATGTGAAAAAAATGTTTCTACATCCCATGGCCTTTCCCAACCATTTAAATTTTTCTCTTACAGGGCTAACACTTCCGAAAAACCAATACAACGCCCACCCGGAACACTATATAAAGCTAAACGAACCGTTCACTGGGTACTTATACGCACGAAAATCCCTATTGATTTACCTGTTTTTACAAGGAAATAAAATGTGAAAAAAATATTTCTACATCCCATGGCCTTTCCCAACCATTTAAATTTTTCTCTTACAGGGCTAACACTTCCGAAAAACCAATACAACACCCACCCGGACCAATATATTAAGCTAAACGAACCGTTCACTGGGTACTTATCCGTACGAAAATCCCTATAGATCTACCTGTTTTTACAAGGAAATAAAATGTGAAAAAAATATTTCTACATCCCATGGCCTTTCCCAACCATTTAAATTTTTCTCTTACAGGTCTAACACTTCCGAAAAACCAATACAACGCTCACCCGGAACAATATATAAAGCTAAACGAACCGTTCACTGGGTACTCGTACGTACGAAAATCCCTATTGATTTACCTGTTTTTACAAGGAAATAAAATGTGAAAAAAATATTTCTACATCCCATGGCCTTTCCCAACCATTTAAATTTTTCTCTTACAGGTCTAACACTTCCGAAAAACCAATACAACGCCCACCCGGAACAATATATAAAGCTAAACGAACCGTTCACTGGGTACTCATACGTACGAAAATCCCTATTGATTTACCTGTTTTTACAAGGAAATAAAATGTGAAAAAAATGTTTCTACATCCCATGGCCTTTCCCAACCATTTAAATTTTTCTCTTACAGGGCTAACACTTCCGAAAAACCAATACAACGCCCACCCGGAACACTATATAAAGCTAAACGAACCGTTCTCTGGGTACTTATACGCACGAAAATCCCTATTGATTTACCTGTTTTTACAAGGAAATAAAATGTGAAAAAAAATTTTCTACATCCCATGGCCTTTCCCAACCATTTAAATATTTCTCTTACAGGTCTAACACTTCCGAAAAACCAATACAACGCTCACCCGGAACAATATATAAAGCTAAACGAACCGTTCACTGGGTACTCATACGTACGAAAATCCCTATTGATTTACCTGTTTTTACAAGGAAATAAAAGGTGAAAACAATATTTCTACATCCAATGGCCTTTCCCAACCATTTAAATTTTTCTCTTACAGGTCTAACACTTCCGAAAAACCAATACAACGCCCACCCGGAACAATATATAAAGCTAAACGAACCGTTCACTGGGTACTTATCCGTACGAAAATCCCTATTGATTTACCTGTTTTTACAAGGAAATAAAATGTGAAAAAAACATTTCTACATCCCATGGCCTTTCCCAACCATTTAAATTTTTCTCTTACAGGTCTAAAACTTCCGAAAAACCAATACAACGCCCACCCGGAACAATATATAAAGCTAAACGAACCGTTCACTGGGTACTTATCCGTACGAAAATCCCTATTGATTTACCTGTTTTTACAAGGAAATAAAAGGTGAAAACAATATTTCTACATCCAATGGCCTTTCCCAACCATTTAAATTTTTCTCTTACAGGTCTAACACTTCCGAAAAACCAATACAACGCCCACCCGGAACACTATATAAAGCTAAACGAACCGTTCACTGGGTACTTATCCGTACTAAAATCCCTATTGATTTACCTGTTTTTACAAGGAAATAAAATGTGAAAAAAATATTTCTACATCCCATGGCCTTTCCCAACCATTTAAATTTTTCTCTTACAGGTTTAACACTTCCGAAAAACCAATACAACGCCCAACCAGAACAATATATAAAGCTAAACGAACCGTTCACTGGGTACTTATCCGTACGAATATCCCTATAGATTTACCTGTTTTTACAAGGAAATAAAATGTGAAAAAAATATTTCTACATCCCATGGCCTTTCCCAACCATTTAAATTTTTCTCTTACAGGTCTAACACTTCCGAAAAACCAATACAACACCCACCCGGAACAATATATAAAGCTAAACGAACCGTTCACTGGGTACTCATACGTACGAAAATCCCTATAGATTTACCTGTTTTTACAAGGAAATAAAATGTGAAAAAAATATTTCTACATCCCATGGCCTTTCCCAACCATTTAAATTTTTCTCTTACAGGTCTAACACTTCCGAAAAACCAATACAACACCCACCCGGAACAATATATAAAGCTAAACGAACCGTTCACTGGGTACTTATCCGTACGAATATCCCTATAGATTTACCTGTTTTTACAAGGAAATAAAATGTGAAAAAAATATTTCTACATCCCATGGCCTTTCCCAACCATTTAAATTTTTCTCTTACAGGTCTAACACTTCCGAAAAACCAATACAACACCCACCCGGAACAATATATAAAGCTAAACGAACCGTTCACTGGGTACTCATACGTACGAAAATCCCTATTGATTTACCTGTTTTTACAAGGAAATAAAATGTGAAAAAAATGTTTCTACATCCCATGGCCTTTCCCAACCATTTAAATTTTTCTCTTACAGGGCTAACACTTCCGAAAAACCAATACAACGCCCACCCAGAACACTATATAAAGCTAAACGAACCGTTCTCTGGGTACTTATACGCACGAAAATCCCTATTGATTTACCTGTTTTTACAAGGAAATAAAATGTGAAAAAAAATTTTCTACATCCCATGGCCTTTCCCAACCATTTAAATATTTCTCTTACAGGTCTAACACTTCCGAAAAACCAATACAACGCTCACCCGGAACAATATATAAAGCTAAACGAACCGTTCACTGGGTACTCATACGTACGAAAATCCCTATTGATTTACCTGTTTTTACAAGGAAATAAAAGGTGAAAACAATATTTCTACATCCAATGGCCTTTCCCAACCGTTTACATTTTTCTCTTACAGGTCTAACACTTCCGAAAAACCAATACAACGCCCACCCGGAACAATATATAAAGCTAAACGAACCGTTCACTGGGTACTTATCCGTACGAATATCCCTATAGATTTACCTGTTTTTACAAGGAAATAAAATGTGAAAAAAATATTTCTACATCCCATGGCCTTTCCCAACCATTTAAATTTTTCTCTTACAGGTCTAACACTTCCGAAAAACCAATACAACACCCACCCGGAACAATATATAAAGCTAAACGAACCGTTCACTGGGTACTCATACGTACGAAAATCCCTATTGATTTACCTGTTTTTACAAGGAAATAAAATGTGAAAAAAATGTTTCTACATCCCATGGCCTTTCCCAACCATTTAAATTTTTCTCTTACAGGGCTAACACTTCCGAAAAACCAATACAACGCCCACCCAGAACACTATATAAAGCTAAACGAACCGTTCTCTGGGTACTTATACGCACGAAAATCCCTATTGATTTACCTGTTTTTACAAGGAAATAAAATGTGAAAAAAAATTTTCTACATCCCATGGCCTTTCCCAACCATTTAAATATTTCTCTTACAGGTCTAACACTTCCGAAAAACCAATACAACGCTCACCCGGAACAATATATAAAGCTAAACGAACCGTTCACTGGGTACTCATACGTACGAAAATCCCTATTGATTTACCTGTTTTTACAAGGAAATAAAAGGTGAAAACAATATTTCTACATCCAATGGCCTTTCCCAACCGTTTACATTTTTCTCTTACAGGTCTAACACTTCCGAAAAACCAATACAACGCCCACCCGGAACAATATATAAAGCTAAACGAACCGTTCACTGGGTACTTATCCGTACGAATATCCCTATAGATTTACCTGTTTTTACAAGGAAATAAAATGTGAAAAAAATATTTCTACATCCCATGGCCTTTCCCAACCATTTAAATTTTTCTCTTACAGGTCTAACACTTCCGAAAAACCAATACAACACCCACCCGGAACAATATATAAAGCTAAACGAACCGTTCACTGGGTACTCATACGTACGAAAATCCCTATTGATTTACCTGTTTTTACAAGGAAATAAAATGTGAAAAAAATGTTTCTACATCCCATGGCCTTTCCCAACCATTTAAATTTTTCTCTTACAGGGCTAACACTTCCGAAAAACCAATACAACGCCCACCCAGAACACTATATAAAGCTAAACGAACCGTTCTCTGGGTACTTATACGCACGAAAATCCCTATTGATTTACCTGTTTTTACAAGGAAATAAAATGTGAAAAAAAATTTTCTACATCCCATGGCCTTTCCCAACCATTTAAATATTTCTCTTACAGGTCTAACACTTCCGAAAAACCAATACAACGCTCACCCGGAACAATATATAAAGCTAAACGAACCGTTCACTGGGTACTCATACGTACGAAAATCCCTATTGATTTACCTGTTTTTACAAGGAAATAAAAGGTGAAAACAATATTTCTACATCCAATGGCCTTTCCCAACCGTTTACATTTTTCTCTTACAGGTCTAACACTTCCGAAAAACCAATACAACGCCCACCCGGAACAATATATAAAGCTAAACGAACCGTTCACTGGGTACTTATCCGTACTAAAATCCCTATTGATTTACCTGTTTTTACAAGGAAATAAAATGTGAAAAAAATATTTCTACATCCCATGGCCTTTCCCAACCATTTAAATTTTTCTCTTACAGGTCTAACACTTCCGAAAAACCAATACAACGCCCACCCGGAACAATATATAAAGCTAAACGAACCGTTCACTGGGTACTCATACGTACGAAAATCCCTATTGATTTACCTGTTTTTACAAGGAAATAAAATGTGAAAAAAATGTTTCTACATCCCATGGCCTTTCCCAACCATTTAAATTTTTCTCTTACAGGGCTAACACTTCCGAAAAACCAATACAACGCCCACCCGGAACACTATATAAAGCTAAACGAACCGTTCACTGGGTACTTATACGCACGAAAATCCCTATTGATTTACCTGTTTTTACAAGGAAATAAAATGTGAAAAAAATATTTCTACATCCCATGGCCTTTCCCAACCATTTAAATTTTTCTCTTACAGGTCTAACACTTCCGAAAAACCAATACAACGCCCACCCGGAATGATATATAAAGCTAAACGAACCGTTCACTGGGTACTCATACGTACGAAAATCCCTATTGATTTACCTGTTTTTACAAGGAAATAAAATGTGAAAAAAATGTTTCTACATCCCATGGCCTTTCCCAACCATTTAAATTTTTCTCTTACAGGGCTAACACTTCCGAAAAACCAATACAACGCCCATCCGGAACACTATATAAAGCTAAACGAACCGTTCACTGGGTACTTATCCGTACTAAAATCCCTATTGATTTACCTGTTTTTACAAGGAAATAAAATGTGAAAAAAATATTTCTACATCCCATGGCCTTTCCCAACCATTTAAATTTTTCTCTTACAGGTCTAACACTTCCGAAAAACCAATACAACGCCCAACCAGAACAATATATAAAGCTAAACGAACCGTTCACTGGGTACTTATCCGTACGAATATCCCTATAGATTTACCTGTTTTTACAAGGAAATAAAATGTGAAAAAAATATTTCTACATCCCATGGCCTTTCCCAACCATTTAAATTTTTCTCTTACAGGTCTAACACTTCCGAAAAACCAATACAACGCCCACCCGGAACAATATATAAAGCTAAACGAACCGTTCACTGGGTACTTATACGTACGAAAATCCCTATTGATTTACCTGTTTTTACAAGGAAATAAAATGTGAAAAAAATGTTTCTACATCCCATGGCCTTTCCCAACCATTTAAATTTTTCTCTTACAGGGCTAACACTTCCGAAAAACCAATACAACGCCCACCCGGAACACTATATAAAGCTAAACGAACCGTTCTCTGGGTACTTATACGCACGAAAATCCCTATTGATTTACCTGTTTTTACAAGGAAATAAAATGTGAAAAAAATTTTTCTACATCCCATGGCCTTTCCCAACCATTTAAATATTTCTCTTACAGGTCTAACACTTCCGAAAAACCAATACAACGCTCACCCGGAACAATATATAAAGCTAAACGAACCGTTCACTGGGTACTCATACGTACGAAAATCCCTATTGATTTACCTGTTTTTACAAGGAAATAAAAGGTGAAAACAATATTTCTACATCCAATGGCCTTTCCCAACCGTTTACATTTTTCTCTTACAGGTCTAACACTTCCGAAAAACCAATACAACGCCCACCCGGAACAATATATAAAGCTAAACGAACCGTTCACTGGGTACTTATCCGTACTAAAATCCCTATTGATTTACCTGTTTTTACAAGGAAATAAAATGTGAAAAAAATATTTTTACATCCCATGGCCTTTCCCAACCATTTAAATTTTTCTCTTACAGGTCTAACACTTCCGAAAAACCAATACAACGCCCGCCCGGAACAATATATAAAGCTAAACGAACCGTTCACTGGGTACTCATACGTACGAAAATCCCTATTGATTAACCTGTTTTTACAAGGAAATAAAATGTGAAAAAAAATGTTTCTACATCCCATGGCCTTTCCCAACCATTTAAATTTTTCTCTTACAGGGCTAACACTTCCGAAAAACCAATACAACGCCCACCCGGAACACTATATAAAGCTAAACGAACCGTTCACTGGGTACTTATACGCACGAAAATCCCTATTGATTTACCTGTTTTTACAAGGAAATAAAATGTGAAAAAAATGTTTCTACATCCCATGGCCTTTCCCAACCATTTAAATTTTTCTCTTACAGGGCTAACACTTCCGAAAAACCAATACAACGCCCACCCGGAACACTATATAAAGCTATACGAACCGTTCACTGGGTACTTATACGCACGAAAATCCCTATTGATTTACCTGTTTTTACAAGGAAATAAAATGTGAAAAAAACATTTCTACATCCCATGGCCTTTCCCAACCATTTAAATTTTTCTCTTACAGGTCTAACACTTCCGAAAAACCAATACAACGCCCACCCGGAACAATATATAAAGCTAAACGAACCGTTCACTGGGTACTTATCCGTACGAAAATCCCTATTGATTTACCTGTTTTTACAAGGAAATAAAAGGTGAAAACAATATTTCTACATCCAATGGCCTTTCCCAACCATTTAAATTTTTCTCTTACAGGTCTAACACTTCCGAAAAACCAATACAACGCTCACCCGGAACAATATATTAAGCTAAACGAACCGTTCACTGGGTACTCATACGTACGAAAATCCCTATTGATTTACCTGTTTTTACAAGGAAATAAAAGGTGAAAACAATATTTCTACATCCAATGGCCTTTCCCAACCATTTAAATTTTTCTCTTACAGGTCTAACACTTCCGAAAAACCAATACAACGCCCACCCGGAACAATATATAAAGCTAAACGAACCGTTCACTGGGTACTTATCCGTACTAAAATCCCTATTGATTTACCTGTTTTTACAAGGAAATAAAATGTGAAAAAAATATTTCTACATCCCATGGCCTTTCCCAACCATTTAAATTTTTCTCTTACAGGTCTAACACTTCTGAAAAACCAATACAACGCCCACCCGGAACAATATATAAAGCTAAACGAACCGTTCACTGGGTACTCATACGTACGAAAATCCCTATTGATTTACCTGTTTTTACAAGGAAATAAAATGTGAAAAAAATGTTTCTACATCCCATGGCCTTTCCCAACCATTTAAATTTTTCTCTTACAGGGCTAACACTTCCGAAAAACCAATACAACGCCCACCCGGAACACTATATAAAGCTAAACGAACCGTTCACTGGGTACTTATACGCACGAAAATCCCTATTGATTTACCTGTTTTTACAAGGAAATAAATGTGAAAAAAATATTTCTACATCCCATGGCCTTTCCCAACCATTTAAATTTTTCTCTTACAGGTCTAACACTTCCGAAAAACCAATACAACGCCCACCCGGAACGATATATAAAGCTAAACGAACCGTTCACTGGGTACTCATACGTACGAAAATCCCTATTGATTTACCTGTTTTTACAAGGAAATAAAATGTGAAAAAAATGTTTCTACATCCCATGGCCTTTCCCAACCATTTAAATTTTTCTCTTACAGGGCTAACACTTCCGAAAAACCAATACAACGCCCACCCGGAACACTATATAAAGCTAAACGAACCGTTCACTGGGTACTTATACGCACGAAAATCCCTATTGATTTACATGTTTTTGCAAGGAAATAAAATGTGAAAAAAATGTTTCTACATCCCATGGCCTTTCCCAACCATTTAAATTTTTCTCTTACAGGTCTAACACTTCCGAAAAACCAATACAACGCCCACCCAGAACACTATATAAAGCTAAACGAACCGTTCTCTGGGTACTTATACGCACGAAAATCCCTATTGATTTACCTGTTTTTACAAGGAAATAAAATGTGAAAAAAAATTTTCTACATCCCATGGCCTTTCCCAACCATTTAAATATTTCTCTTACAGGTCTAACACTTCCGAAAAACCAATACAACGCTCACCCGGAACAATATATAAAGCTAAACGAACCGTTCACTGGGTACTCATACGTACGAAAATCCCTATTGATTTACCTGTTTTTACAAGGAAATAAAAGGTGAAAACAATATTTCTACATCCAATGGCCTTTCCCAACCGTTTACATTTTTCTCTTACAGGTCTAACACTTCCGAAAAACCAATACAACGCCCACCCGGAACAATATATAAAGCTAAACGAACCGTTCACTGGGTACTTATCCGTACTAAAATCCCTATTGATTTACCTGTTTTTACAAGGAAATAAAATGTGAAAAAAATATTTCTACATCCCATGGCCTTTCCCAACCATTTAAATTTTTCTCTTACAGGTCTAACACTTCCGAAAAACCAATACAACGCCCACCCGGAACAATATATAAAGCTAAACGAACCGTTCACTGGGTACTCATACGTACGAAAATCCCTATTGATTTACCTGTTTTTACAAGGAAATAAAATGTGAAAAAAATGTTTCTACATCCCATGGCCTTTCCCAACCATTTAAATTTTTCTCTTACAGGGCTAACACTTCCGAAAAACCAATACAACGCCCACCCGGAACACTATATAAAGCTAAACGAACCGTTCACTGGGTACTTATACGCACGAAAATCCCTATTGATTTACCTGTTTTTACAAGGAAATAAAATGTGAAAAAAATATTTCTACATCCCATGGCCTTTCCCAACCATTTAAATTTTTCTCTTACAGGTCTAACACTTCCGAAAAACCAATACAACGCCCACCCGGAATGATATATAAAGCTAAACGAACCGTTCACTGGGTACTCATACGTACGAAAATCCCTATTGATTTACCTGTTTTTACAAGGAAATAAAATGTGAAAAAAATGTTTCTACATCCCATGGCCTTTCCCAACCATTTAAATTTTTCTCTTACAGGGCTAACACTTCCGAAAAACCAATACAACGCCCATCCGGAACACTATATAAAGCTAAACGAACCGTTCACTGGGTACTTATCCGTACTAAAATCCCTATTGATTTACCTGTTTTTACAAGGAAATAAAATGTGAAAAAAATATTTCTACATCCCATGGCCTTTCCCAACCATTTAAATTTTTCTCTTACAGGTCTAACACTTCCGAAAAACCAATACAACGCCCAACCAGAACAATATATAAAGCTAAACGAACCGTTCACTGGGTACTTATCCGTACGAATATCCCTATAGATTTACCTGTTTTTACAAGGAAATAAAATGTGAAAAAAATATTTCTACATCCCATGGCCTTTCCCAACCATTTAAATTTTTCTCTTACAGGTCTAACACTTCCGAAAAACCAATACAACGCCCACCCGGAACAATATATAAAGCTAAACGAACCGTTCACTGGGTACTTATACGTACGAAAATCCCTATTGATTTACCTGTTTTTACAAGGAAATAAAATGTGAAAAAAATGTTTCTACATCCCATGGCCTTTCCCAACCATTTAAATTTTTCTCTTACAGGGCTAACACTTCCGAAAAACCAATACAACGCCCACCCGGAACACTATATAAAGCTAAACGAACCGTTCTCTGGGTACTTATACGCACGAAAATCCCTATTGATTTACCTGTTTTTACAAGGAAATAAAATGTGAAAAAAATTTTTCTACATCCCATGGCCTTTCCCAACCATTTAAATATTTCTCTTACAGGTCTAACACTTCCGAAAAACCAATACAACGCTCACCCGGAACAATATATAAAGCTAAACGAACCGTTCACTGGGTACTCATACGTACGAAAATCCCTATTGATTTACCTGTTTTTACAAGGAAATAAAAGGTGAAAACAATATTTCTACATCCAATGGCCTTTCCCAACCGTTTACATTTTTCTCTTACAGGTCTAACACTTCCGAAAAACCAATACAACGCCCACCCGGAACAATATATAAAGCTAAACGAACCGTTCACTGGGTACTTATCCGTACTAAAATCCCTATTGATTTACCTGTTTTTACAAGGAAATAAAATGTGAAAAAAATATTTCTACATCCCATGGCCTTTCCCAACCATTTAAATTTTTCTCTTACAGGTCTAACACTTCCGAAAAACCAATACAACGCCCGCCCGGAACAATATATAAAGCTAAACGAACCGTTCACTGGGTACTCATACGTACGAAAATCCCTATTGATTAACCTGTTTTTACAAGGAAATAAAATGTGAAAAAAAATGTTTCTACATCCCATGGCCTTTCCCAACCATTTAAATTTTTCTCTTACAGGGCTAACACTTCCGAAAAACCAATACAACGCCCACCCGGAACACTATATAAAGCTAAACGAACCGTTCACTGGGTACTTATACGCACGAAAATCCCTATTGATTTACCTGTTTTTACAAGGAAATAAAATGTGAAAAAAATGTTTCTACATCCCATGGCCTTTCCCAACCATTTAAATTTTTCTCTTACAGGGCTAACACTTCCGAAAAACCAATACAACGCCCACCCGGAACACTATATAAAGCTATACGAACCGTTCACTGGGTACTTATACGCACGAAAATCCCTATTGATTTACCTGTTTTTACAAGGAAATAAAATGTGAAAAAAACATTTCTACATCCCATGGCCTTTCCCAACCATTTAAATTTTTCTCTTACAGGTCTAACACTTCCGAAAAACCAATACAACGCCCACCCGGAACAATATATAAAGCTAAACGAACCGTTCACTGGGTACTTATCCGTACGAAAATCCCTATTGATTTACCTGTTTTTACAAGGAAATAAAAGGTGAAAACAATATTTCTACATCCAATGGCCTTTCCCAACCATTTAAATTTTTCTCTTACAGGTCTAACACTTCCGAAAAACCAATACAACGCTCACCCGGAACAATATATTAAGCTAAACGAACCGTTCACTGGGTACTCATACGTACGAAAATCCCTATTGATTTACCTGTTTTTACAAGGAAATAAAAGGTGAAAACAATATTTCTACATCCAATGGCCTTTCCCAACCATTTAAATTTTTCTCTTACAGGTCTAACACTTCCGAAAAACCAATACAACGCCCACCCGGAACAATATATAAAGCTAAACGAACCGTTCACTGGGTACTTATCCGTACTAAAATCCCTATTGATTTACCTGTTTTTACAAGGAAATAAAATGTGAAAAAAATATTTCTACATCCCATGGCCTTTCCCAACCATTTAAATTTTTCTCTTACAGGTCTAACACTTCTGAAAAACCAATACAACGCCCACCCGGAACAATATATAAAGCTAAACGAACCGTTCACTGGGTACTCATACGTACGAAAATCCCTATTGATTTACCTGTTTTTACAAGGAAATAAAATGTGAAAAAAATGTTTCTACATCCCATGGCCTTTCCCAACCATTTAAATTTTTCTCTTACAGGGCTAACACTTCCGAAAAACCAATACAACGCCCACCCGGAACACTATATAAAGCTAAACGAACCGTTCACTGGGTACTTATACGCACGAAAATCCCTATTGATTTACCTGTTTTTACAAGGAAATAAATGTGAAAAAAATATTTCTACATCCCATGGCCTTTCCCAACCATTTAAATTTTTCTCTTACAGGTCTAACACTTCCGAAAAACCAATACAACGCCCACCCGGAACGATATATAAAGCTAAACGAACCGTTCACTGGGTACTCATACGTACGAAAATCCCTATTGATTTACCTGTTTTTACAAGGAAATAAAATGTGAAAAAAATGTTTCTACATCCCATGGCCTTTCCCAACCATTTAAATTTTTCTCTTACAGGGCTAACACTTCCGAAAAACCAATACAACGCCCACCCGGAACACTATATAAAGCTAAACGAACCGTTCACTGGGTACTTATACGCACGAAAATCCCTATTGATTTACATGTTTTTGCAAGGAAATAAAATGTGAAAAAAATGTTTCTACATCCCAAGGCCTTTCCCAACCATTTAAATTTTTCTCTTACAGGGCTAACACTTCCGAAAAACCAATACAACGCCCACCCGGAACACTATATAAAGCTAAACGAACCGTTCACTGGGTACTTATACGCACGAAAATCCCTATTAATTTACCTGTTTTTACAAGGAAATAAAATGTGAAAAAAATATTTCTACATCCCATGGCCTTTCCCAACCATTTAAATTTTTCTCTTACAGGTCTAACACTTCCGAAAAACCAATACAACGCCCACCCGGAACAATATATAAAGCTAAACGAACCGTTCACTGGGTACTCATACGTACGAAAATCCCTATTGATTTACCTGTTTTTACAAGGAAATAAAATGTGAAAAAAATGTTTCTACATCCCATGGCCTTTCCCAACCATTTAAATTTTTCTCTTACAGGGCTAACACTTCCGAAAAACCAATACAACGCCCACCCGGAACACTATATAAAGCTAAACGAACCGTTCACTGGGTACTTATACGCACGAAAATCCCTATTGATTTACCTGTTTTTACAAGGAAATAAAATGTGAAAAAAATATTTCTACATCCCATGGCCTTTCCCAACCATTTAAATTTTTCTCTTACAGGGCTAACACTTCCGAAAAACCAATACAACGCCCACCCGGACCGATATATTAAGCTAAACGAACCGTTCACTGGGTACTTATCCGTACGAAAATCCCTATAGATTTACCTGTTTTTACAAGGAAATAAAATGTGAAAAAAATATTTCTACATCCCATGGCCTTTCCCAACCATTTAAATTTTTCTCTTACAGGTCTAACACTTCCGAAAAACCAATACAACGCTCACCCGGAACAATATATAAAGCTAAACGAACCGTTCACTGGGTACTCATACGTACGAAAATCCCTATTGATTTACCTGTTTTTACAAGGAAATAAAATGTGAAAAAAATATTTCTACATCCCATGGCCTTTCCCAACCATTTAAATTTTTCTCTTACAGGTCTAACACTTCCGAAAAACAGATACAACGCCCACCCGGAACAATATATAAAGCTAAACGAACCGTTCACTGGGTACTCATACGTACGAAAATCCCTATTGATTTACCTGTTTTTACAAGGAAATAAAATGTGAAAAAAATATTTCTACATCCCATGGCCCTTCCCAACCATTTAAATTTTTCTCTTACAGGTCTAACACGTCCGAAAAACCAATACAACACCCTTCCGGAACAATATATAAAGCTAAACGCACCGTTCACTGGGTACTTATACGCACGAAAATCCCTATTGATTTACCTGTTTTTACAAGGAAATAAAATGTGAAAAAAATGTTTCTACATCCCATGGCCTTTCCCAACCATTTAAATTTTTCTCTTACAGGGCTAACACTTCCGAAAAACCAATACAACGCCCACCCGGAACACTATATAAAGCTAAACGAACCGTTCACTGGGTACTTATACGCACGAAAATCCCTATTGATTTACCTGTTTTTACAAGGAAATAAAATGTGAAAAAAATATTTCTACATCCCATGGCCTTTCCCAACCATTTAAATTTTTCTCTAACAGGTCTAAGACTTCCGAAAAACCAATACAACGCCCACCCGGAACAATATATAAAGCTAAACGAACCGTTCACTGGGTACTCATACGTACGAAAATCCCTATTGATTTACCTGTTTTTACAAGGAAATAAAATGTGAAAAAAATATTTCTACATCCCATGGCCTTTCCCAACCATTTAAATTTTTCTCTTACAGGTCTAACACTTCCGAAAAACCAATACAACGCCCACCCGGAACAATATATAAAGCTAAACGAACCGTTCACTGGGTACTTATCCGTACTAAAATCCCTATTGATTTACCTGTTTTTACAAGGAAATAAAATGTGAAAAAAATATTTCTACATCCCATGGCCTTTCCCAACCATTTAAATTTTTCTCTTACATGTCTAACACTTCCGAAAAACCAATACAACGCCCAACCAGAACAATATATAAAGCTAAACGAACCGTTCACTGAGTACTTATCCGTACGAATATCCCTATAGATTTACCTGTTTTTACAAGGAAATAAAATGTGAAAAAAATATTTCTACATCCCATGGCCTTTCCCAACCATTTAAATTTTTCTCTTACAGGTCTAACACTTCCGAAAAACCAATACAACGCTCACCCGGAACAATATATAAAGCTAAACGAACCGTTCACTGGGTACTCATACGTACGAAAATCCCTATTGATTTACCTGTTTTTACAAGGAAATAAAATGTGAAAAAAATATTTCTACATCCCATGGCCTTTCCCAACCATTTAAATTTTTCTCTTACAGGTCTAACACTTCCGAAAAACAGATACAACGCCCACCCGGAACAATATATAAAGCTAAACGAACCGTTCACTGGGTACTCATACGTACGAAAATCCCTATTGATTTACCTGTTTTTACAAGGAAATAAAATGTGAAAAAAATATTTCTACATCCCATGGCCCTTCCCAACCATTTAAATTTTTCTCTTACAGGTCTAACACGTCCGAAAAACCAATACAACACCCTTCCGGAACAATATATAAAGCTAAACGCACCGTTCACTGGGTACTTATACGCACGAAAATCCCTATTGATTTACCTGTTTTTACAAGGAAATAAAATGTGAAAAAAATGTTTCTACATCCCATGGCCTTTCCCAACCATTTAAATTTTTCTCTTACAGGGCTAACACTTCCGAAAAACCAATACAACGCCCACCCGGAACACTATATAAAGCTAAACGAACCGTTCACTGGGTACTTATACGCACGAAAATCCCTATTGATTTACCTGTTTTTACAAGGAAATAAAATGTGAAAAAAATATTTCTACATCCCATGGCCTTTCCCAACCATTTAAATTTTTCTCTAACAGGTCTAAGACTTCCGAAAAACCAATACAACGCCCACCCGGAACAATATATAAAGCTAAACGAACCGTTCACTGGGTACTCATACGTACGAAAATCCCTATTGATTTACCTGTTTTTACAAGGAAATAAAATGTGAAAAAAATATTTCTACATCCCATGGCCTTTCCCAACCATTTAAATTTTTCTCTTACAGGTCTAACACTTCCGAAAAACCAATACAACGCCCACCCGGAACAATATATAAAGCTAAACGAACCGTTCACTGGGTACTTATCCGTACTAAAATCCCTATTGATTTACCTGTTTTTACAAGGAAATAAAATGTGAAAAAAATATTTCTACATCCCATGGCCTTTCCCAACCATTTAAATTTTTCTCTTACATGTCTAACACTTCCGAAAAACCAATACAACGCCCAACCAGAACAATATATAAAGCTAAACGAACCGTTCACTGAGTACTTATCCGTACGAATATCCCTATAGATTTACCTGTTTTTACAAGGAAATAAAATGTGAAAAAAATATTTCTACATCCCATGGCCTTTCCCAACCATTTAAATTTTTCTCTTACAGGTCTAACACTTCCGAAAAACCAATACAACGCCCACCCGGAACAATATATAAAGCTAAACGAACCGTTCACTGGGTACTCATACGTACGAAAATCCCTATTGATTTACCTGTTTTTACAAGGAAATAAAATGTGAAAAAAATGTTTCTACATCCCATGGCCTTTCCCAACCATTTAAATTTTTCTCTTACAGGGCTAACACTTCCGAAAAACCAATACAACGCCCACCCGGAACACTATATAAAGCTAAACGAACCATTCTCTGGGTACTTATACGCACGAAAATCCCTATTGATTTACCTGTTTTTACAAGGAAATAAAATGTGAAAAAAATATTTCTACATCCCATGGCCTTTCCCAACCATTTAAATTTTTCTCTTACTGGTCTAACACTTCCGAAAAACCAATACAACGCTCACCCGGAACAATATATAAAGCTAAACGAACCGTTCACTCGGTACTCATACGTACGAAAATCCCTATTGATTTACCTGTTTTTACAAGGAAATAAAAGGTGAAAACAATATTTCTACATCCAATGGCCTTTCCCAACCATTTAAATTTTTCTCTTACAGGTCTAACACTTCCGAAAAACCAATACAACGCCCACCCGGAACAATATATAAGGCTAAATGAACCGTTCACTGGGTACTTATCCGTACTAAAATCCCTATTGATTTACCTGTTTTTACAAGGAAATAAAATGTGAAAAAAATATTTCTACATCCCATGGCCTTTCCCAACCATTTAAATTTTTCTCTTACAGGGCTAACACTTCCGAAAAACCAATACAACGCCCACCCGGAACGATATATAAAGCTAAACGAACCGTTCACTGGGTACTCATACGTACGAAAATCCCTATTGATTTACCTGTTTTTACAAGGAAATAAAATGTGAAAAAAATGTTTCTACATCCCATGGCCTTTCCCAACCATTTAAATTTTTCTCTTACAGGGCTAACACTTCCGAAAAACCAATACAACGCCCACCCGGAACACTATATAAAGCTATACGAACCGTTCACTGGGTACTTATACGCACGAAAATCCCTATTGATTTACCTGTTTTTACAAGGAAATAAAATGTGAAAAAAACATTTCTACATCCCATGGCCTTTCCCAACCATTTAAATTTTTCTCTTACAGGTCTAACACTTCCGAAAAACCAATACAACGCCCACCCGGAACAATATATAAAGCTAAACGAACCGTTCACTGGGTACTTATCCGTACGAAAATCCCTATTGATTTACCTGTTTTTACAAGGAAATAAAAGGTGAAAACAATATTTCTACATCCAATGGCCTTTCCCAACCATTTAAATTTTTCTCTTACAGGTCTAACACTTCCGAAAAACCAATACAACGCCCACCCGGAACAATATATAAAGCTAAACGAACCGTTCACTGGGTACTTATCCGTACTAAAATCCCTATTGATTTACCTGTTTTTACAAGGAAATAAAATGTGAAAAAAATATTTCTACATCCCATGGCCTTTCCCAACCATCTAAATTTTTCTCTTACATGTCTAACACTTCCGAAAAACCAATACAACGCCCAACCAGAACAATATATAAAGCTAAACGAACCGTTCACTGGGTACTTATCCGTACGAATATCCCTATAGATTTACCTGTTTTTACAAGGAAATAAAATGTGAAAAAAATATTTCTACATCCCATGGCCTTTCCCAACCATTTAAATTTTTCTCTTACAGGTCTAACACTTCCGAAAAACCAATACAACGCCCACCCGGAACAATATATAAAGCTAAACGAACCGTTCACTGGGTACTCATACGTACGAAAATCCCTATTGATTTACCTGTTTTTACAAGGAAATAAAATGTGAAAAAAATGTTTCTACATCACATGGCCTTTCCCAACCATTTAAATTTTTCTCTTACAGGGCTAACACTTCCGAAAAACCAATACAACGCCCACCCGGAACACTATATAAAGCTAAACGAACCGTTCTCTGGGTACTTATACGCACGAAAATCCCTATTGATTTACCTGTTTTTACAAGGAAATAAAATGTGAAAAAAATATTTCTACATCCCATGGCCTTTCCTAACCATTTAAATTTTTCTCTTACAGGTCTAACACTTCCGAAAAACCAATACAACGCTCACCCGGAACAATATATAAAGCTAAACGAACCGTTCACTGGGTACTCATACGTACGAAAATCCCTATTGATTTACCTGTTTTTACAAGGAAATAAAAGGTGAAAACAATATTTCTACATCCAATGGCCTTTCCCAACCATTTAAATTTTTCTCTTACAGGTCTAACACTTCCGAAAAACCAATACAACGCCCACCCGGAACAATATATAAAGCTAAACGAACCGTTCACTGGGTACTTATCCGTACTAAAATCCCTATTGATTTACCTGTTTTTACAAGGAAATAAAATGTGAAAAAAATATTTCTACATCCCATGGCCTTTCCCAACCATTTAAATTTTTCTCTTACAGGTCTAACACTTCTGAAAAACCAATACAACGCCCACCCGGAACAATATATAAAGCTAAACGAACCGTTCACTGGGTACTCATACGTACGAAAATCCCTATTGATTTACCTGTTTTTACAAGGAAATAAAATGTGAAAAAAATGTTTCTACATCCCATGGCCTTTCCCAACCATTTAAATTTTTCTCTTACAGGGCTAACACTTCCGAAAAACCAATACAACGCCCACCCGGAACACTATATAAAGCTAAACGAACCGTTCACTGGGTACTTATACGCACGAAAATCCCTATTGATTTACCTGTTTTTACAAGGAAATAAAATGTGAAAAAAATATTTCTACATCCCATGGCCTTTCCCAACCATTTAAATTTTTCTCTTACATGTCTAACACTTCCGAAAAACCAATACAACGCCCACCCGGAACGATATATAAAGCTAAACGAACCGTTCACTGGGTACTCATACGTACGAAAATCCCTATTGATTTACCTGTTTTTACAAGGAAATAAAATGTGAAAAAATGTTTCTACATCCCATGGCCTTTCCCAACCATTTAAATTTTTCTCTTACAGGGCTAACACTTCCGAAAAACCAATACAACGCCCACCCGGAACACTATATAAAGCTAAACGAACCGTTCACTGGGTACTTATACGCACGAAAATCCCTATTGATTTACATGTATTTGCAAGGAAATAAAATGTGAAAAAAATGTTTCTACATCCCATGGCCTTTCCCAACCATTTAAATTTTTCTCTTACAGGGCTAACACTTCCGAAAAACCAATACAACGCCCACCCGGAACACTATATAAAGCTAAACGAACCGTTCACTGGGTACTTATACGCACGAAAATCCCTATTGATTTACCTGTTTTTACAAGGAAATAAAATGTGAAAAAAATATTTCTACATCCCATGGCCTTTCCCAACCATTTAAATTTTTCTCTTACAGGTCTAACACTTCCGAAAAACCAATACAACGCTCACCCGGAACAATATATAAAGCTAAACGAACCGTTCACTGGGTACTCATACGTACGAAAATCCCTATTGATTTACCTGTTTTTACAAGGAAATAAAATGTGAAAAAAATATTTCTACATCCCATGGCCTTTCCCAACCATTTAAATTTTTCTCTTACAGGTCTAACACTTCCGAAAAACAGATACAACGCCCAACCGGAACAATATATAAAGCTAAACGAACCGTTCACTGGGTACTCATACGTACGAAAATCCCTATTGATTTACCTGTTTTTACAAGGAAATAAAATGTGAAAAAAATATTTCTACATCCCATGGCCCTTCCCAACCATTTAAATTTTTCTCTTACAGGTCTAACACGTCCGAAAAACCAATACAACACCCATCCGGAACAATATATAAAGCTAAACGCACAGTTCACTGGGTACTTATACGCACGAAAATCCCTATTGATTTACCTGTTTTTACAAGGAAATAAAATGTGAAAAAAATGTTTCTACATCCCATGGCCTTTCCCAACCATTTAAATTTTTCTCTTACAGGTCTAACACTTCCGAAAAACCAATACAACGCCCACCCGGAACACTATATAAAGCTAAACGAACCGTTCACTGGGTACTTATACGCACGAAAATCCCTATTGATTTACCTGTTTTTACAAGGAAATAAAATGTGAAAAAAATATTTCTACATCCCATGGCCTTTCCCAACCATTTAAATTTTTCTCTCACAGGTCTAAGACTTCCGAAAAACCAATACAACGCCCAACCGGAACAATATATAAAGCTAAACGAACCGTTCACTGGGTACTCATACGTACGAAAATCCCTATTGATTTACCTGTTTTTACAATGAAATAAAATGTGAAAAAAATATTTCTACATCCCATGGCCTTTCCCAACCATTTAAATTTTTCTCTTACAGGTCGAACACTTCCGAAAAACCAATACAACGCCCACCCGGAACAATATATAAAGCTAAACGAACCGTTCACTGGGTACTTATCCGTACTAAAATCCCTATTGATTTACCTGTTTTTACAAGGAAATAAAATGTGAAAAATGTATTTCTACATCCCATGGCCTTTCCCAACCATTTAAATTTTTCTCTTACATGTCTAACACTTCCGAAAAACCAATACAACGCCCAACCAGAACAATATATAAAGCTAAACGAACCGTTCACTGGGTACATATCCGTACGAATATCCCTATTGATTTACCTGTTTTTACAAGGAAATAAAATGTGAAAAAAATATTTCTACATCCCATGGCCTTTCCCAACCATTTAAATTTTTCTCTTACAGGTCTAACACTTCCGAAAAACCAATACAACGCCCACCCGGAACAATATATAAAGCTAAACGAACCGTTCACTGGGTACTCATACGTACGAAAATCCCTATTGATTTACCTGTTTTTACAAGGAAATAAAATGTGAAAAAAATGTTTCTACATCCCATGGCCTTTCCCAACCATTTAAATTTTTCTCTTACAGGGCTAACACTTCCGAAAAACCAATACAACGCCCACCCGGAACACTATATAAAGCTAAACCAACCGTTCACTGGGTACTTATACGCACGAAAATCCCTATTGATTTACCTGTTTTTACAAGGAAATAAAATGTGAAAAAAATATTTCTACATCCCATGGCCTTTCCCAACCATTTAAATTTTTCTCTTACAGGTCTAACACTTCCGAAAAACCAATACAACGCCCACCCGGAACGATATATAAAGCTAAACGAACCGTTCACTGGGTACTCATACGTACGAAAATCCCTATTGATTTACCTGTTTTTACAAGGAAATAAAATGTGAAAAAAATGTTTCTACATCCCATGGCCTTTCCCAACCATTTAAATTTTTCTCTTACAGGGCTAACACTTCCGAAAAACCAATACAACGCCCACCCGGAACACTATATAAAGCTAAACGAACCGTTCACTGGGTACTTATACGCACGAAAATCCCTATTGATTTACCTGTTTTTACAAGGAAATAAAATGTGAAAAAAATATTTCTACATCCCATGGCCTTTCCCAACCATTTAAATTTTTCTCTTACAGGTCTAACACTTCCGAAAAACAGATACAACGCCCACCCGGAACAATATATAAAGCTAAACGAACCGTTCACTGGGTACTCATACGTACGAAAATCCCTATTGATTTACCTTTTTTTACAAGGAAATAAAATGTGAAAAAAATATTTCTACATCCCATGGCCCTTCCCAACCATTTAAATTTTTCTCTTACAGGTCTAACACGTCCGAAAAACCAATACAACACCCATCCGGAACAATATATAAAGCTAAACGCACAGTTCACTGGGTACTTATACGCACGAAAATCCCTATTGATTTACCTGTTTTTACAAGGAAATAAAATGTGAAAAAAATGTTTCTACATCCCATGGCCTTTCCCAACCATTTAAATTTTTCTCTTACAGGGCTAACACTTCCGAAAAACCAATACAACGCCCACCCGGAACACCATATAAAGCTAAACGAACCGTTCACTGGGTACTTATACGCACGAAAATCCCTATTGATTTACCTTTTTTTACAAGGAAATAAAATGTGAAAAAAATATTTCTACATCCCATGGCCCTTCCCAACCATTTAAATTTTTCTCTTACAGGTCTAACACGTCCGAAAAACCAATACAACACCCATCCGGAACAATATATAAAGCTAAACGCACAGTTCACTGGGTACTTATACGCACGAAAATCCCTATTGATTTACCTGTTTTTACAAGGAAATAAAATGTGAAAAAAATGTTTCTACATCCCATGGCCTTTCCCAACCATTTAAATTTTTCTCTTACAGGGCTAACACTTCCGAAAAACCAATACAACGCCCACCCGGAACACTATATAAAGCTAAACGAACCGTTCACTGGGTACTTATACGCACGAAAATCCCTATTGATTTACCTGTTTTTACAAGGAAATAAAATGTGAAAAAAATATTTCTACATCCCATGGCCTTTCCCAACCATTTAAATTTTTCTCTTACATGTCTAACACTTCCGAAAAACCAATACAACGCCCACCCGGAACGATATATAAAGCTAAACGAACCGTTCACTGGGTACTCATACGTACGAAAATCCCTATTGATTTACCTGTTTTTACAAGGAAATAAAATGTGAAAAAATGTTTCTACATCCCATGGCCTTTCCCAACCATTTAAATTTTTCTCTTACAGGGCTAACACTTCCGAAAAACCAATACAACGCCCACCCGGAACACTATATAAAGCTAAACGAACCGTTCACTGGGTACTTATACGCACGAAAATCCCTATTGATTTACATGTATTTGCAAGGAAATAAAATGTGAAAAAAATGTTTCTACATCCCATGGCCTTTCCCAACCATTTAAATTTTTCTCTTACAGGGCTAACACTTCCGAAAAACCAATACAACGCCCACCCGGAACACTATATAAAGCTAAACGAACCGTTCACTGGGTACTTATACGCACGAAAATCCCTATTGATTTACCTGTTTTTACAAGGAAATAAAATGTGAAAAAAATATTTCTACATCCCATGGCCTTTCCCAACCATTTAAATTTTTCTCTTACAGGTCTAACACTTCCGAAAAACCAATACAACGCTCACCCGGAACAATATATAAAGCTAAACGAACCGTTCACTGGGTACTCATACGTACGAAAATCCCTATTGATTTACCTGTTTTTACAAGGAAATAAAATGTGAAAAAAATATTTCTACATCCCATGGCCTTTCCCAACCATTTAAATTTTTCTCTTACAGGTCTAACACTTCCGAAAAACAGATACAACGCCCAACCGGAACAATATATAAAGCTAAACGAACCGTTCACTGGGTACTCATACGTACGAAAATCCCTATTGATTTACCTGTTTTTACAAGGAAATAAAATGTGAAAAAAATATTTCTACATCCCATGGCCCTTCCCAACCATTTAAATTTTTCTCTTACAGGTCTAACACGTCCGAAAAACCAATACAACACCCATCCGGAACAATATATAAAGCTAAACGCACAGTTCACTGGGTACTTATACGCACGAAAATCCCTATTGATTTACCTGTTTTTACAAGGAAATAAAATGTGAAAAAAATGTTTCTACATCCCATGGCCTTTCCCAACCATTTAAATTTTTCTCTTACAGGTCTAACACTTCCGAAAAACCAATACAACGCCCACCCGGAACACTATATAAAGCTAAACGAACCGTTCACTGGGTACTTATACGCACGAAAATCCCTATTGATTTACCTGTTTTTACAAGGAAATAAAATGTGAAAAAAATATTTCTACATCCCATGGCCTTTCCCAACCATTTAAATTTTTCTCTCACAGGTCTAAGACTTCCGAAAAACCAATACAACGCCCAACCGGAACAATATATAAAGCTAAACGAACCGTTCACTGGGTACTCATACGTACGAAAATCCCTATTGATTTACCTGTTTTTACAATGAAATAAAATGTGAAAAAAATATTTCTACATCCCATGGCCTTTCCCAACCATTTAAATTTTTCTCTTACAGGTCGAACACTTCCGAAAAACCAATACAACGCCCACCCGGAACAATATATAAAGCTAAACGAACCGTTCACTGGGTACTTATCCGTACTAAAATCCCTATTGATTTACCTGTTTTTACAAGGAAATAAAATGTGAAAAATGTATTTCTACATCCCATGGCCTTTCCCAACCATTTAAATTTTTCTCTTACATGTCTAACATGTAAGAAAAACCAATACAACGCCCAACCAGAACAATATATAAAGCTAAACGAACCGTTCACTGGGTACATATCCGTACGAATATCCCTATTGATTTACCTGTTTTTACAAGGAAATAAAATGTGAAAAAAATATTTCTACATCCCATGGCCTTTCCCAACCATTTAAATTTTTCTCTTACAGGTCTAACACTTCCGAAAAACCAATACAACGCCCACCCGGAACAATATATAAAGCTAAACGAACCGTTCACTGGGTACTCATACGTACGAAAATCCCTATTGATTTACCTGTTTTTACAAGGAAATAAAATGTGAAAAAAATGTTTCTACATCCCATGGCCTTTCCCAACCATTTAAATTTTTCTCTTACAGGGCTAACACTTCCGAAAAACCAATACAACGCCCACCCGGAACACTATATAAAGCTAAACCAACCGTTCACTGGGTACTTATACGCACGAAAATCCCTATTGATTTACCTGTTTTTACAAGGAAATAAAATGTGAAAAAAATATTTCTACATCCCATGGCCTTTCCCAACCATTTAAATTTTTCTCTTACAGGTCTAACACTTCCGAAAAACCAATACAACGCCCACCCGGAACGATATATAAAGCTAAACGAACCGTTCACTGGGTACTCATACGTACGAAAATCCCTATTGATTTACCTGTTTTTACAAGGAAATAAAATGTGAAAAAAATGTTTCTACATCCCATGGCCTTTCCCAACCATTTAAATTTTTCTCTTACAGGGCTAACACTTCCGAAAAACCAATACAACGCCCACCCGGAACACTATATAAAGCTAAACGAACCGTTCACTGGGTACTTATACGCACGAAAATCCCTATTGATTTACCTGTTTTTACAAGGAAATAAAATGTGAAAAAAATATTTCTACATCCCATGGCCTTTCCCAACCATTTAAATTTTTCTCTTACAGGTCTAACACTTCCGAAAAACAGATACAACGCCCACCCGGAACAATATATAAAGCTAAACGAACCGTTCACTGGGTACTCATACGTACGAAAATCCCTATTGATTTACCTTTTTTTACAAGGAAATAAAATGTGAAAAAAATATTTCTACATCCCATGGCCCTTCCCAACCATTTAAATTTTTCTCTTACAGGTCTAACACGTCCGAAAAACCAATACAACACCCATCCGGAACAATATATAAAGCTAAACGCACAGTTCACTGGGTACTTATACGCACGAAAATCCCTATTGATTTACCTGTTTTTACAAGGAAATAAAATGTGAAAAAAATGTTTCTACATCCCATGGCCTTTCCCAACCATTTAAATTTTTCTCTTACAGGGCTAACACTTCCGAAAAACCAATACAACGCCCACCCGGAACACCATATAAAGCTAAACGAACCGTTCACTGGGTACTTATACGCACGAAAATCCCTATTGATTTACCTTTTTTTACAAGGAAATAAAATGTGAAAAAAATATTTCTACATCCCATGGCCCTTCCCAACCATTTAAATTTTTCTCTTACAGGTCTAACACGTCCGAAAAACCAATACAACACCCATCCGGAACAATATATAAAGCTAAACGCACAGTTCACTGGGTACTTATACGCACGAAAATCCCTATTGATTTACCTGTTTTTACAAGGAAATAAAATGTGAAAAAAATGTTTCTACATCCCATGGCCTTTCCCAACCATTTAAATTTTTCTCTTACAGGGCTAACACTTCCGAAAAACCAATACAACGCCCACCCGGAACACCATATAAAGCTAAACGAACCGTTCACTGGGTACTTATACGCACGAAAATCCCTATTGATTTACCTGTTTTTACAAGGAAATAAAATGTGAAAAAAATATTTCTACATCCCATGGCCTTTCCCAACCATTTAAATTTTTCTCTAACAGGTCTAAGACTTCCGAAAAACCAATACAACGCCCACCCGGAACAATATATAAAGCTAAACGAACCGTTCACTGGGTACTCATACGTACGAAAATCCCTATTGATTTACCTGTTTTTACAATGAAATAAAATGTGAAAAAAATATTTCTACATCCCATGGCCTTTCCCAACCATTTAAATTTTTCTCTTACAGGTCGAACACTTCCGAAAAACCAATACAACGCCCACCCGGAACAATATATAAAGCTAAACGAACCGTTCAATGGGTACTTATCCGTACTAAAATCCCTATTGATTTACCTGTTTTTACAAGGAAATAAAATGTGAAAAAAATATTTCTACATCCCATGGCCTTTCCCAACCATTTAAATTTTTCTCTTACATGTCTAACACTTCCGAAAAACCAATACAACGCCCAACCAGAACAATATATAAAGCTAAACGAACCGTTCACTGGGTACTTATCCGTACGAATATCCCTATTGATTTACCTGTTTTTACAAGGAAATAAAATGTGAAAAAAATATTTCTACATCCCATGGCCTTTCCCAACCATTTAAATTTTTCTCTTACAGGTCTAACACTTCCGAAAAACCAATACAACGCCCACCCGGAACAATATATAAAGCTAAACGAACCGTTCACTGGGTACTCATACGTAAGAAAATCCCTATTGATTTACCTGTTTTTACAAGGAAATAAAATGTGAAAAAAATGTTTCTACATCCCATGGCCTTTCCCAACCATTTAAATTTTTCTCTTACAGGGCTAACACTTCCGAAAAACCAATACAACGCCCACCCGGAACACTATATAAAGCTAAACGAACCGTTCACTGGGTACTTATACGCACGAAAATCCCGATTGATTTACCTGTTTTTACAAGGAAATAAAATGTGAAAAAAATATTTCTACATCCCATGGCCTTTCCCAACCATTTAAATTTTTCTCTTACAGGTCTAACACTTCCGAAAAACCAATACAACGCCCACCCGGAACGATATATAAAGCTAAACGAACCGTTCACTGGGTACTCATACGTACGAAAATCCCTATTGATTTACCTGTTTTTGCAAGGAAATAAAATGTGAAAAAAATGTTTCTACATCCCATGGCCTTTCCCAACCATTTAAATTTTTCTCTTACAGGGCTAACACTTCCGAAAAACCAATACAACGCCCACCCGGAACACTATATAAAGCTAAACGAACCGTTCACTGGGTACTTATACGCACGAAAATCCCTATTGATTTACCTGTTTTTGCAAGGAAATAAAATGTGAAAAAAATGTTTCTACATCCCATGGCCTTTCCCAACCATTTAAATTTTTCTCTTACAGGGCTAACACTTCCGAAAAACCAATACAACGCCCACCCGGAACACTATATAAAGCTAAACGAACCGTTCACTCGGTACTTATACGCACGAAAATCCCTATTGATTTACCTGTTTTTACAAGGAAATAAAATGTGAAAAAAATATTTCTACATCCCATGGCCTTTCCCAACCATTTAAATTTTTCTCTTACAGGTCTAACACTTCCGAAAAACCAATACAACGCCCACCCGGAACAATATATAAAGCTAAACGAACCGTTCACTGGGTACTCATACGTACGAAAATCCTTATTGATTTACCTGTTTTTACAAGGAAATAAAATGTGAAAAAAATGTTTCTACATCCCATGGCCTTTCCCAACCATTTAAATTTTTCTCTTACAGGGCTAACACTTCCGAAAAACCAATACAACGCCCACCCGGAACACTATATAAAGCTAAACGAACCGTTCACTGGGTACTTATACGCACGAAAATCCCTATTGATTTACCTGTTTTTACAAGGAAATAAAAAGTGAAAAAAATATTTCTACATCCCATGGCCTTTCCCAACCATTTAAATTTTTCTCTTACAGGGCTAACACTTCCGAAAAAACAATACAACGCCCACCCGGACCAATATATTAAGCTAAACGAACCGTTCACTGGGTACTTATCCGTACGAAAATCCCTATAGATTTACCTGTTTTTACAAGGAAATAAAATGTGAAAAAAATATTTCTACATCCCATGGCCTTTCCCAACCATTTAAATTTTTCTCTTACAGGTCTAACACTTCCGAAAAACCAATACAACGATCACCCGGAACAATATATAAAGCTAAACGAACCGTTCACTGGGTACTCATACGTACGAAAATCCCTATTGATTTACCTGTTTTTAAAAGGAAATAAAATGTGAAAAAAATATTTCTACATCCCATGGCCTTTCCCAACCATTTAAATTTTTCTCTTACAGGTCTAACACTTCCGAAAAACAGATACAACGCCCACCCGGAACAATATATAAAGCTAAACGAACCGTTCACTGGGTACTCATACGTACGAAAATCCCTATTGATTTACCTGTTTTTACAAGGAAATAAAATGTGAAAAAAATATTTCTACATCCCATGGCCCTTCCCAACCATATAAATTTTTCTCTTACAGGTCTAACACGTCCGAAAAACCAATACAACACCCATCCGGAACAATATATAAAGCTAAACGCACAGTTCACTGGGTACTTATACGCACGAAAATCCCTATTGATTTACCTGTTTTTACAAGGAAATAAAATGTGAAAAAAATGTTTCTACATCCCATGGCCTTTCCCAACCATTTAAATTTTTCTCTTACAGGGCTAACACTTCCGAAAAACCAATACAACGCCCACCCGGAACACTATATAAAGCTAAACGAACCGTTCACTGGGTACTTATACGCACGAAAATCCCTATTGATTTACCTGTTTTTACAAGGAAATAAAATGTGAAAAAAATATTTCTACATCCCATGTCCTTTCCCAACCATTTAAATTTTTCTCTAACAGGTCTAAGACTTCTGAAAAACCAATACAATGCCCTCCCGGAACAATATATAACGCTAAACGAACCGTTCACTGGGTACTCATACGTACGAAAATCCCTATTGATTTACCTGTTTTTACAAGGAAATAAAATGTGAAAAAAATATTTCTACATCCCATGGCCTTTCCCAACCATTTAAATTTTTCTCTTACAGGTCTAACACTTCCGAAAAACCAATACAACGCCTGTCAGGATTGTAGAATCTCTGTCATAAATTAGCCTGAGTTCCTCCATGTCAGTTATATTACTAGATGGGGCCCGGCGCCTGCTAGTCCCGGCCTTGTAGTTTGTAAGCAATAAAATAGAATAGTGATGTTATGTTAACCTTATCTTGTTATGGGCAGAAAGGGCTGTTTGTTACCTCTTTCAAGGATGGGAGTTTGGGATCCTGTTTTGGTTTCACATATGTCTTTTCTCACTCACCTCCCCCCCTTGGGAACTGTCAAGTTTTGGGCGGGAGAAATGTATTGATAAGCTGAGGCAAATCTGGCTTCTAGTCAGATTTGACTTTTCAGTCCATTGCGTGTAGTGCTAATCAATAAAACTATTTTTCTTTTGAATAAGTTTTGTTGTGAGTTTCCTGTGCGCTTGACATCAAGTCAAATCTCACAACTCCTTTCACCTGCAAAATGCAGGGCGAGGGACATACTTTTTCTGATCAGGGAGAGGGCCTGGATTGGGACCTCTCCCAGGCCGAAGGCGCTGGTGCGGGGCCGCACAGCTCGGCCATGATGCGGGCTGTCTCGGGGGCAACCCCGGGACCCGAGGAATTTTTGGAACGTCACATCACCCAGCGCAGGCGATTGTCAAAATACGACCGCCCTACTGGGGATGAACGTTGGCCGGAGCACCTGGGACTGCCTAGCTACGCGCTGGAGCCTGTGGGTGAGACACAGGACTTGCAGTACAAGCTGGACAGGGTGACTAACTGGCTGCAGGACCTCTCGGGTCGGCTGGATCCGGAGGAGAGACGCCGAACACAACGCCTGCTAAGGGACGTGCTCGGTGGGGGTGCACACGATACCAGTGCACGGAGAGAGAGCGGTGGGTTTGCACTGCAGGAGCACGGCATGGCGGCCGCGCAAGCAACGGCAGAGGCGGCTGAGGCGCTGGCCAGAGCCCGGGCTCAGCTAGAGATCGAAGCCGAGGCGGAAGCACGCGCAAGGGCGCAGAGGGAGAGAGAAGACGAAGGCGAGGAACGAGAGGACGAAGGTGGCGCTGGCGGCGACGGTGCTGGTGGAGACGGCGCGGACGGAGGCGAGGACGCAGCAGCGGCGGCGGCGGCACGGGCAGCGGCGGATGTCGCGGGAGCCGAGGCGGCGGCAGCGGCGGCGGCGCGTGAAGCAGCGCGAGCGGCCGCGCGAGCAGCAGCAGCGGCGCAGGCAGCGGAGCGAGCGAGAGTGGCGGCTGGGAGAGGGAGAGGCATTGGCCGGGGTGCAAGACCCCCGGCCCCGGCCCCAGCACCGGCGGACTGGGGCCCAGGGCGCCTACCTGCCCACCTCCGCGGAGTGGAAATGCGGAACACCTATAAGTTCAAGGCAAAGTTTTCTGGGGACCCCTCCGATTTCCCCACGTTCCTGGTGCACCTCCAAGCCTACATGATGGACATGGGGTTCACTTTCCAAGACGACGCCGAACGGGTGCGTTTCGTGGGGCAAGCCCTGGAAGGCAAAGCTGCCAAATGGTTCGTGGATTTGTACCGTTACCATCCCCAAGCCACCCGCGACTACAACCATTTCATGAGGGCCCTGCGCCAGATGTACGTGGAACCGTTTGAACGGGAGACTGCGGAGAAGAAACTCCGGGCTCACCGGCAGGGAAAGTTGTCTGTGGTTGAGTACGCCAGGGAATTTAAGGAGCTGGCTTCCTCTGTACCAGACTGGACGGAGCCCCAACGTGTGCTGGCGTTTGTAGGGGGCCTCAATCCCACTCTGGCTGACAAGTGCCTCCTCCTGGAAGACCCACTCACTGTCGAAGGGTGGGTCCAGCTGGCTGGAGAAATGGAAAACCGCTTGGAACGGGCCTCAATGGTGCAAGCCCTGGCCGGGAAAACCATGGCGAAGACTTCCACCCCGGTGAAGACCAAGCCCCGAACCAAATTGGAACCGGCGGAGCGCACTCGGCGCATGGAGAAAGGGCTGTGCTTGGGATGTGGCCAAGCCGGGCATTTCCTCGCACACTGCCCAACGAAAGCAGCATCAACCCCGAAAGCTGCGAGCAGCGCCCCATCGAAAGCCACGCCTGCCAAGAAAACCACCACCAAGAAAAGCACCAAATCTCTCCTGGTTCCAGTGGCTGCCGTGCCAGCGGTGGACGACTCGGAGGAGGGAAGCGGGCTGGAGGACGAGGATCAAGCTGAGGAGCAGTCGGGAAACGAGGACGGTCTGCTGTAAAGGCGCCCCGCCAGCAGGCCGCCAACAGGGGCAAACGCGTGGTGAGTGATTCCCCCTTGCTACTCCTACCGGCCAACCTTTCTAACCCCAAGTCGGGGAAAACGGTGGGAATCCGATGTATTGTGGACTCGGGGTGCACCCAATCCCTAGTGAGCCCGGCACTGGCCGAGACTTTGGGGGTGGGGAAAGTGGCACTGAAAGAACCCTTGCCAATCACCCAGTTAGATGGGAAATGCGCTCCCGGTGGGGAAGCCACGGCCAAGACTCGCCCCATGGACTTGGACATAAAAAAACATTGGGAGCAAATCCAACCTTTGGTGGCCCCTCACTCTGCCTTCCCATGCGTGTTGGGGTTGGATTGGCTGAGGGAACATGATCCCCTTGTGAAGTGGAAGGAAGGGACTGTGGAATTTACCTCCGCCGCTTGCGAGCAGCACACGCGCCAGCAGGGTCCTCCGAGATCCGGGGTGGTGGCTGCTTTGGGGGTGGGGGTGGACGCGCTCCCTCCTGAATACCGGGACTTTGGTGATGTGTTCGCGGAGGTGGAGTGCAACCAGCTCCCCCCCCACCGCAAAACTGACTGTGCCATCGAATTAAAGAAGGGAGAGCCTCTCCCCAAAGCCAAACTGTATTCCATGAGCCCGCGAGAGATGGCAGAGCTTAGGGAATTTTTGGATAAGAACCTAGCGAGGGGTTTTATCAGACCAGCCACGTCTTCCTTGGCAGCCCCGGTCCTTTTCGTAAAAAAGAAGGACGGTTCGCTGAGGTTGTGCACCGACTACCGCGGGTTGAACGCGGTCTCCACCTGCAACGCCTACCCGCTTCCCCTGATAAAAGACTTGCTGGGCCACTTGGGGAAGGCGCGCGTTTTTTCGAAACTGGACTTAAGGGAAGCCTACTATCGAGTTCGGATCAAGAAAGGGCATGAATATTTAACAGCTTTTAATACGCCCCTGGGGCAGTTTGAATACACCGTAATGCCGTTCGGCCTCGCCGGCGCTCCGGGCGTGTTCATGAATATGATAAATGAAATTATGCATGATTTATTGTACCAAGGGGTGTTGGTTTACATTGATGATATTCTTGTGTATTCAGAGAATGTTGAGAGTCATACTAAGCTGGTCCGCGAAGTGCTCCGCCGCTTGCGGAAGCACCAGTTGTTTGCTAAATTGTCAAAATGTGAGTTCCACCGCGAGGCAGTGGAGTTCTTGGGTTTCCGGGTTTCCCAGGCTGGGATCGAAATGGACCCTGGCAAAGTGCGTGATTTGCTGGCATGGGAGCCTCCCCGCACCAGGAGGCAATTACAAAGTTTCTTAGGGTTCGCTAATTTTTACAGGACCTTCATCCCCAACTTTGCCAAGGTTGCGCTGCCCCTCACTGACTTGTTAAAAACCAAAGGGGGGAAGACGGCAAGCCGACCTGGGGCGCCTCTCTCTTGGACTTCCTCCTGTCAGGAGGCGTTTGACAAACTAAAGCTGTTATTCACGTCTGAACCGGTGTTGGCCCATGCCGACCCCTCTAAGCAATTTACAGTACAAGTAGATTCCTCGGACGTAGCAATGGGGGCCGTGATCCTCCAAGAGGGGGGAGACGGGAAATTGCACCCCCTGGCCTATTTATCAAAGAAATTTTCAGCGGCAGAAAGAAATTGGGCAATTTGGGAAAAAGAGGCGGCTGCAGTGAAATTGGCCCTTTCCACGTGGCGGCATTGGCTGGAGGGGTCCACAATCCCGTTTGTAGTCTGGACAGATCATAAAAACCTTCAGGCACTCAAACAGCCCCGCTCGCTTTCAGCCAAACAAATGAGATGGGCGGAGTTTTTCGCTCGTTTCAACTTCTCCCTAAAGCATCTTCCTGGCAAACTGAATTTTTTGGCTGATGCACTATCGCGCCTGCCTCAGTACAACAGCAAACGAGACCCATTGGTAGATACCGTCTTTACTCCCGCCCAACTGGGGATGGCCGCTGTGACGCGCAGCCACACAAAGACTGTTACGCCCATCCCAGGGGGTTGGGTCCAAAAGGACTTGTCAACTGACCCAGAGTTTTGTTCCCTCCGCCCTGATTTGTCTGAGAAGGGGGGGCTCTTTTTCAAAGGCGAAAGACTCTTTGTGCCTGCCGCGGCCCGGGGGAAGGTTTTGAAACTTTGCCACGATGCTAAAACCGCTGGACATTTTGGTTTTGTGAAAACTCTGCACCTGGTCAGGAGACAGTACTGGTGGCCATCCTTGCGCAAAGATGTGGAGAAATATGTGCAGGGGTGCCCTATTTGTATTGCTTCAAAGCCAATTGGGGGCAAGAGGAAGGGACTTTTGCAGCCGCAGCCCACCCCCTCACGTCCATGGACTGATGTAACTATGGACTTTATTACAGACCTTCCCCCCAGCCAAGGGAACACTGTCATATGGGTTGTAGTGGATGCTTTTTCCAAACAGGCTCATTTCATCCCCTGTACGGGCGTGCCCTCAGCACCAAAGCTGGCCTCTCTTTTTATTAAACACGTGGTACGTCTGCACGGGATCCCGACACGTGTCCTGACGGATCGGGGCCCCCAGTTCGTTTCCAAGTTTTGGAGGGAGCTTCTTAAACTATTGGGTGTGGAGCAAGCCCTCACATCGGGCTATCACCCGGAGTCAAATGGCCAGACCGAGAGAGTAAACCAAATCCTGGAGCAGTATTTGCGCTGTTTTATCAACCACCAGCAGGATGATTGGGTTTCTTTATTGCCACTTGCTGAATTCGCCTATAACAATGGGGTCCACTCCTCAACTGGGGTATCGCCCTTCAAGGTGGTGTATGGAACTGATTTAGTGTCAGCCCCCACTTGGGGACTTAGCTCCGCAGAGGTCCCTGACATAAACAAATGGGCAGCCTCCATCAGTACGGGCTGGCCAGAAATCGTTGCTAGCCTCAAGGAAGCCAAAGATGCCTATAAGGCTCAAGCTGACAAGAAGAGGGTACCTGCCCCTGATTGGAAAGTGGGTGATTTAGCCTACCTGTCTACCAAGAACTTAAGGTGCCAGCAGAAATCCAGGAAACTTGGTCCAAAGTGTGTGGGACCATTTAAAGTGGTGAAATTGATAAATGCTGTGACTGTGGAGCTAGCTCTACCAAAAACTTACAGGAATGTGCATCCGGTTTTTCATTCCAGCCTGCTGCGAAGAGCTCCAGCCCCGGACGAGTGGCACCCTCCTCCATCTATGCCTGTTCCAATTTACATCGATAAGGACACCCACTATGAAGTCAACCAAATCTTAGACTCTCGCTTGCATAAGGGTCGCCTTCAATATTTGGTCGATTGGAAGGATTTCCCCTCTGGGGATAAAGAGTGGGTTGAGGCGGGGAATGTGAAGGCACCCCGCCTTCTCCGGGCTTTCCATCGAGCATTTCCTGATTGTCCTCGCCCGGTTGATGCTGGCTAGGTGGGGGAGTTTGTTTTAATGCGGAGGGATGTCAGGATTGTAGAATCTCTGTCATAAATTAGCCTGAGTTCCTCCATGTCAGTTATATTACTAGATGGGGCCCGGCGCCTGCTAGTCCCGGCCTTGTAGTTTGTAAGCAATAAAATAGAATAGTGATGTTATGTTAACCTTATCTTGTTATGGGCAGAAAGGGCTGTTTGTTACCTCTTTCAAGGATGGGAGTTTGGGATCCTGTTTTGGTTTCACATATGTCTTTTCTCACTCACCTCCCCCCCTTGGGAACTGTCAAGTTTTGGGCGGGAGAAATGTATTGATAAGCTGAGGCAAATCTGGCTTCTAGTCAGATTTGACTTTTCAGTCCATTGCGTGTAGTGCTAATCAATAAAACTATTTTTCTTTTGAATAAGTTTTGTTGTGAGTTTCCTGTGCGCTTGACAACGCCCACCCGGAACAATATATAAAGCTAAACGAACCGTTCACTGGGTACTTATCCGTACTAAAATCCCTATTGATTTACCTGTTTTTACAAGGAAATAAAATGTGAAAAAAATATTTCTACATCCCATGGCCTTTCCCAACCATTTAAATTTTTCTCTTACATGTCTAACACTTCCGAAAAACCAATACAACGCCCAACCAGAACAATATATAAAGCTAAACGAACCGTTCACTGGGTACTTATCCGTACGAATATCCCTATAGATTTACCTGTTTTTACAAGGAAATAAAATGTGAAAAAAATATTTCTACATCCCATGGCCTTTCCCAACCATTTAAATTTTTCTCTTACAGGTCTAACACTTCCGAAAAACCAATACAACGCCCACCCGGAACAATATATAAAGCTAAACGAACCGTTCACTGGGTACTCATACGTACGAAAATCCCTATTGATTTACCTGTTTTTACAAGGAAATAAAATGTGAAAAAAATGTTTCTACATCCCATGGCCTTTCCCAACCATTTAAATTTTTCTCTTACAGGGCTAACACTTCCGAAAAACCAATACAACGCCCACCCGGAACACTATATAAAGCTAAACGAACCGTTCTCTGGGTACTTATACGCACGAAAATCCCTATTGATTTACCTGTTTTTACAAGGAAATAAAATGTGAAAAAAATATTTCTACATCCCATGGCCTTTCCCAACCATTTAAATTTTTCTCTTACAGGTCTAACACTTCCGAAAAACCAATACAACGCTCACCCGGAACAATATATAAAGCTAAACGAACCGTTCACTGGGTACTCATACGTACGAAAATCCCTATTGATTTACCTGTTTTTACAAGGAAATAAAAGGTGAAAACAATATTTCTACATCCAATGGCCTTTCCCAACCATTTAAATTTTTCTCTTACAGGTCTAACACTTCCGAAAAACCAATACAACGCCCACCCGGAACAATATATAAAGCTAAACGAACCGTTCACTGGGTACTTATCCGTACTAAAATCCCTATTGATTTACCTGTTTTTACAAGGAAATAAAATGTGAAAAAAATATTTCTACATCCCATGGCCTTTCCCAACCATTTAAATTTTTCTCTTACAGGTCTAACACTTCCGAAAAACCAATACAACGCCCACCCGGAACAATATATAAAGCTAAACGAACCGTTCACTGTGTACTTATACGCACGAAAATCCCTATTGATTTACCTGTTTTTACAAGGAAATAAAATGTGAAAAAAATATTTCTACATCCCATGGCCTTTCCCAACCATTTAAATTTTTCTCTTACAGGTCTAACACTTCCGAAAAACCAATACAACGCCCACCCGGAACGATATATAAAGCTAAACGAACCGTTCACTGGGTACTCATACGTACGAAAATCCCTATTGATTTACCTGTTTTTACAAGGAAATAAAATGTGAAAAAAATGTTTCTACATCCCATGGCCTTTCCCAACCATTTAAATTTTTCTCTTACAGGGCTAACACTTCCGAAAAACCAATACAACGCCCACCCGGAACACTATATAAAGCTAAACGAACCGTTCACTGGGTACTTATACGCACGAAAATCCCTATTGATTTACCTGTTTTTACAAGGAAATAAAATGTGAAAAAAATGTTTCTACATCCCATGGCCTTTCCCAACCATTTAAATTTTTCTCTTACAGGGCTAACACTTCCGAAAAACCAATACAACGCCCACCCGGAACACTATATAAAGCTAAACGAACCGTTCACTGGGTACTTATACGCACGAAAATCCCTATTGATTTACCTGTTTTTACAAGGAAATAAAATGTGAAAAAAATATTTCTACATCCCATGGCCTTTCCCAACCCTTTAAATTTTTCTCTTACAGGTCTAACACTTCCGAAAAACCAATACAACGCCCACCCGGAACAATATATAAAGCTAAACGAACCGTTCACTGGGTACTCATACGTACGAAAATCCCTATTGATTTACCTGTTTTTACAAGGAAATAAAATGTGAAAAAAATGTTTCTACATCCCATGGCCTTTCCCAACCATTTAAATTTTTCTCTTACAGGGCTAACACTTCCGAAAAACCAATACAACGCCCACCCGGAACACTATATAAAGCTAAACGAACCGTTCACTGGGTACTTATACGCACGAAAATCCCTATTGATTTACCTGTTTTAAAAGGAAATAAAATGTGAAAAAAATATTTCTACATCCCATGGCCTTTCCCAACCATTTAAATTTTTCTTTTACATGTCTAACACTTCCGAAAAACCAATACAACGCCCAACCAGAACAATATATAAAGCTAAACGAACCGTTCACTGGGTACTTATCCGTACGAATATCCCTATAGATTTACCTGTTTTTACAAGGAAATAAAATGTGAAAAAAATATTTCTACATCCCATGGCCTTTCCCAACCATTTAAATTTTTCTCTTACAGGTCTAACACTTCCGAAAAACCAATACAACGCCCACCCGGAACAATATATAAAGCTAAACGAACCGTTCACTGGGTACTCATACGTACGAAAATCCCTATTGATTTACCTGTTTTTACAAGGAAATAAAATGTGAAAAAAATGTTTCTACATCCCATGGCCTTTCCCAACCATTTAAATTTTTCTCTTACAGGGCTAACACTTCCGAAAAACCAATACAACGCCCACCCGGAACACTATATAAAGCTAAACGAACCGTTCTCTGGGTACTTATACGCACGAAAATCCCTATTGATTTACCTGTTTTTACAAGGAAATAAAATGTGAAAAAAATATTTCTACATCCCATGGCCTTTCCCAACCATTTAAATTTTTCTCTTACAGGTCTAACACTTCCGAAAAACCAATACAACGCTCACCCGGAACAATATATAAAGCTAAACGAACCGTTCACTGGGTACTCATACGTACGAAAATCCCTATTGATTTACCTGTTTTTACAAGGAAATAAAATGTGAAAAAAATGTTTCTACATCCCATGGCCTTTCCCAACCATTTAAATTTTTCTCTTACAGGGCTAACACTTCCGAAAAACCAATACAACGCCCACCCGGAACACTATATAAAGCTAAACGAACCGTTCTCTGGGTACTTATACGCACGAAAATCCCTATTGATTTACCTGTTTTTACAAGGAAATAAAATGTGAAAAAAATATTTCTACATCCCATGGCCTTTCCCAACCATTTAAATTTTTCTCTTACAGGTCTAACACTTCCGAAAAACCAATACAACGCTCACCCGGAACAATATATAAAGCTAAACGAACCGTTCACTGGGTACTCATACGTACGAAAATCCCTATTGATTTACCTGTTTTTACAAGGAAATAAAAGGTGAAAACAATATTTCTACATCCAATGGCCTTTCCCAACCATTTAAATTTTTCTCTTACAGGTCTAACACTTCCGAAAAACCAATACAACGCCCACCCGGAACAATATATAAAGCTAAACGAACCGTTCACTGGGTACTTATCCGTACTAAAATCCCTATTGATTTACCTGTTTTTACAAGGAAATAAAATGTGAAAAAAATATTTCTACATCCCATGGCCTTTCCCAACCATTTAAATTTTTCTCTTACAGGTCTAACACTTCCGAAAAACCAATACAACGCCCACCCGGAACAATATATAAAGCTAAACGAACCGTTCACTGGGTACTCATACGTACGAAAATCCCTATTGATTTACCTGTTTTTACAAGGAAATAAAATGTGAAAAAAATGTTTCTACATCCCATGGCCTTTCCCAACCATTTAAATTTTTCTCTTACAGGGCTAACACTTCCGAAAAACCAATACAACGCGCACCCGGAACACTATATAAAGCTAAACGAACCGTTCACTGGGTACTTATACGCACGAAAATCCCTATTGATTTACCTGTTTTTACAAGGAAATAAAATGTGAAAAAAATATTTCTACATCCCATAGCCTTTCCCAACCATTTAAATTTTTCTCTTACAGGTCTAACACTTCCGAAAAACCAATACAACGCCCACCCGGAACGATATATAAAGCTAAACGAACCGTTCACTGGGTACTCATACGTACAAAAATCCCTATTGATTTACCTGTTTTTACAAGGAAATAAAATGTGAAAAAAATGTTTCTACATCCCATGGCCTTTCCCAACCATTTAAATTTTTCTCTTACAGGGCTAACACTTCCGAAAAACCAATACAACGCCCACCCGGAACACTATATAAAGCTAAACGAACCGTTCACTGGGTACTTATACGCACGAAAATCCCTATTGATTTACCTGTTTTTACAAGGAAATAAAATATGAAAAAAATGTTTCTACATCCCATGGCCTTTCCCAACCATTTAAATTTTTCTCTTACAGGGCTAACACTTCCGAAAAACCAATACAACGCCCACCCGGAACACTATATAAAGCTAAACGAACCGTTCACTGGGTACTTATACGCACGAAAATCCCTATTGATTTACCTGATTTTACAAGGAAATAAAATGTGAAAAAAATATTTCTACACCCCATGGCCTTTCCCAACCCTTTAAATTTTTCTCTTACAGGTCTAACACTTCCGAAAAACCAATAGAACGCCCACCCGGAACAATATATAAAGCTAAACGAACCGTTCACTGGGTACTCATACGTACGAAAATCCCTATTGATTTACCTGTTTTTACAAGGAAATAAAATTTGAAAAAAATATTTCTACATCCCATGGCCTTTCCCAACCATTTAAATTTTTCTCTTACATGTCTAACACTTCCGAAAAACCAATACAACGCCCAACCAGAACAATATATAAAGCTAAACGAACCGTTCACTGGGTACTTATCCGTACGAATATCCCTATTGATTTACCTGTTTTTACAAGGAAATAAAATGTGAAAAAAATATTTCTACATCCCATGGCCTTTCCCAACCATTTAAATTTTTCTCTTACAGGTCTAACACTTCCGAAAAACCAATACAACGCCCACCCGGAACAATATATAAAGCTAAACGAACCGTTCACTGGGTACTCATACGTACGAAAATCCCTATTGATTTACCTGTTTTTACAAGGAAATAAAATGTGAAAAAAATGTTTCTACATCCCATGGCCTTTCCCAACCATTTAAATTTTTCTCTTACAGGGCTAACACTTCCGAAAAACCAATACAACGCCCACCCGGAACACTATATAAAGCTAAATGAACCGTTCACTGGGTACTTATACGCACGAAAATCCCTATTGATTTACCTGTTTTTACAAGGAAATAAAATGTGAAAAAAATATTTCTACATCCCATGGCCTTTCCCAACCATTTAAATTTTTCTCTTACAGGTCTAACACTTCCGAAAAACCAATACAACGCCCACCCGGAACGATATATAAAGCTAAACGAACCGTTCACTGGGTACTCATACGTACGAAAATCCCTATTGATTTACCTGTTTTTACAAGGAAATAAAATGTGAAAAAAATGTTTCTACATCCCATGGGCTTTCCCAACCATTTAAATTTTTCTCTTACAGGGCTAACACTTCCGAAAAACCAATACAACGCCCACCCGGAACACTATATAAAGCTAAACGAACCGTTCACTGGGTACTTATACGCACGAAAATCCCTATTGATTTACCTGTTTTTGCAAGGAAATAAAATGTGAAAAAAATGTTTCTACATCCCATGGCCTTTCCCAACCATTTAAATTTTTCTCTTACAGGGCTAACACTTCCGAAAAACCAATACAACGCCCACCCGGAACACTATATAAAGCTAAACGAACCGTTCACTGGGTACTTATACGCACGAAAATCCCTATTGATTTACCTGTTTTTACAAGGAAATAAAATGTGAAAAAAATATTTCTACATCCCATGGCCTTTCCCAACCATTTAAATTTTTCTCTTACAGGTCTAACACTTCCGAAAAACCAATACAACGCCCACCCGGAACAATATATAAAGCTAAACGAACCGTTCACTGGGTACTCATACGTACGAAAATCCCTATTGATTTACCTGTTTTTACAAGGAAATAAAATGTGAAAAAAATGTTTCTACATCCCATGGCCTTTCCCAACCATTTAAATTTTTCTCTTACAGGGCTAACACTTCCGAAAAACCAATACAACGCCCACCCGGAACACTATATAAAGCTAAACGAACCGTTCACTGGGTACTTATACGCACGAAAATCCCTATTGATTTACCTGTTTTTACAAGGAAATAAAATGTGAAAAAAATGTTTCTACATCCCATGGCCTTTCCCAACCATTTAAATTTTTCTCTTACAGGGCTAACACTTCCGAAAAACCAATACAACGCCCACCCGGAACACTATATAAAGCTAAACGAACCGTTCTCTGTGTACTTATACGCACGAAAATCCCTATTGATTTACCTGTTTTTACAAGGAAATAAAATGTGAAAAAAATATTTCTACATCCCATGGCCTTTCCCAACCATTTAAATTTTTCTCTTACAGGTCTAACACTTCCGAAAAACCAATACAACGCTCACCCGGAACAATATATAAAGCTAAACGAACCGTTCACTGGGTACTCATACGTACGAAAATCCCTATTGATTTACCTGTTTTTACAAGGAAATAAAAGGTGAAAACAATATTTCTACATCCAATGGCCTTTCCCAACCATTTAAATTTTTCTCTTACAGGTCTAACACTTCCGAAAAACCAATACAACGCCCACCCGGAACAATATATAAAGCTAAACGAACCGTTCACTGGGTACTTATCCGTACTAAAATCCCTATTGATTTACCTGTTTTTACAAGGAAATAAAATGTGAAAAAAATATTTCTACATCCCATGGCCTTTCCCAACCATTTAAATTTTTCTCTTACAGGTCTAACACTTCCGAAAAACCAATACAACGCCCACCCGGAACAATATATAAAGCTAAACGAACCGTTCACTGGGTACTCATACGTACGAAAATCCCTATTGATTTACCTGTTTTTACAAGGAAATAAAATGTGAAAAAAATGTTTCTACATCCCATGGCCTTTCCCAACCATTTAAATTTTTCTCTTACAGGGCTAACACTTCCGAAAAACCAATACAACGCCCACCCGGAACACTATATAAAGCTAAACGAACCGTTCACTGGGTACTTATACGCACGAAAATCCCTATTGATTTACCTGTTTTTACAAGGAAATAAAATGTGAAAAAAATATTTCTACATCCCATAGCCTTTCCCAACCATTTAAATTTTTCTCTTACAGGTCTAACACTTCCGAAAAACCAATACAACGCCCACCCTGAACGATATATAAAGCTAAACGAACCGTTCACTGGGTACTCATACGTACGAAAATCCCTATTGATTTACCTGTTTTTACAAGGAAATAAAATGTGAAAAAAATGTTTCTACATCCCATGGCCTTTCCCAACCATTTAAATTTTTCTCTTACAGGGCTAACACTTCCGAAAAACCAATACAACGCCCACCCGGAACACTATATAAAGCTAAACGAACCGTTCACTGGGTACTTATACGCACGAAAATCCCTATTGATTTACCTGTTTTTACAAGGAAATAAAATGTGAAAAAAATGTTTCTACATCCCATGGCCTTTCCCAACCATTTAAATTTTTCTCTTACAGGGCTAACACTTCCGAAAAACCAATACAACGCCCACCCGGAACACTATATAAAGCTAAACGAACCGTTCACTGGGTACTTATACGCACGAAAATCCCTATTGATTTACCTGATTTTACAAGGAAATAAAATGTGAAAAAAATATTTCTACACCCCATGGCCTTTCCCAACCCTTTAAATTTTTCTCTTACAGGTCTAACACTTCCGAAAAACCAATACAACGCCCACCCGGAACAATATATAAAGCTAAACGAACCGTTCACTGGGTACTCATACGTACGAAAATCCCTATTGATTTACCTGTTTTTACAAGGAAATAAAATGTGAAAAAAATGTTTCTACATCCCATGGCCTTTCCCAACCATTTAAATTTTTCTCTTACAGGGCTAACACTTCCGAAAAACCAATACAACGCCCACCCGGAACACTATATAAAGCTAAATGAACCGTTCACTGGGTACTTATACGCACGAAAATCCCTATTGATTTACCTGTTTTTACAAGGAAATAAAATGTGAAAAAAATATTTCTACATCCCATGGCCTTTCCCAACCATTTAAATTTTTCTCTTACAGGTCTAACACTTCCGAAAAACCAATACAACGCCCACCCGGAACGATATATAAAGCTAAACGAACCGTTCACTGGGTACTCATACGTACGAAAATCCCTATTGATTTACCTGTTTTTACAAGGAAATAAAATGTGAAAAAAATGTTTCTACATCCCATGGCCTTTCCCAACCATTTAAATTTTTCTCTTACAGGGCTAACAGTTCCGAAAAACCAATACAACGCCCACCCGGAACACTATATAAAGCTAAACGAACCGTTCACTGGGTACTTATACGCACGAAAATCCCTATTGATTTACCTGTTTTTGCAAGGAAATAAAATGTGAAAAAAATGTTTCTACATCCCATGGCCTTTCCCAACCATTTAAATTTTTCTCTTACAGGGCTAACACTTCCGAAAAACCAATACAACGCCCACCCGGAACACTATATAAAGCTAAACGAACCGTTCACTGGGTACTTATACGCACGAAAATCCCTATTGATTTACCTGTTTTTACAAGGAAATAAAATGTGAAAAAAATATTTCTACATCCCATGGCCTTTCCCAACCATTTAAATTTTTCTCTTACAGGTCTAACACTTCCGAAAAACCAATACAACGCCCACCCGGAACAATATATAAAGCTAAACGAACCGTTCACTGGGTACTCATACGTACGAAAATCCCTATTGATTTACCTGTTTTTACAAGGAAATAAAATGTGAAAAAAATATTTCTACATCCCATGGCCCTTCCCAACCATTTAAATTTTTCTCTTACAGGTCTAACACGTCCGAAAAACCAATACAACACCCATCCGGAACAATATATAAAGCTAAACGCACAGTTCACTGGGTACTTATACGCACGAAAATCCCTATTGATTTACCTGTTTTTACAAGGAAATAAAATGTGAAAAAAATGTTTCTACATCCCATGGCCTTTCCCAACCATTTAAATTTTTCTCTTACAGGGCTAACACTTCCGAAAAACCAATACAACTCCCACCCGGAACACTATATAAAGCTAAACGAACCGTTCACTGGGTACTTATACGCACGAAAATCCCTATTGATTTACCTGTTTTTACAAGGAAATAAAATGTGAAAAAAATATTTCTACATCCCATGGCCTTTCCCAACCATTTAAATTTTTCTCTAACAGGTCTAAGACTTCCGAAAAACCAATACAACGCCCACCCGGAACAATATATAAAGCTAAACGAACCGTTCACTGGGTACTCATACGTACGAAAATCCCTATTGATTTACCTGTTTTTACAAGGAAATAAAATGTGAAAAAAATATTTCTACATCCCATGGCCTTTCCCAACCATTTAAATTTTTCTCTTACAGGTCTAACACTTCCGAAAAACCAATACAACGCCCACCCGGAACAATATATAAAGCTAAACGAACCGTTCACTGGGTACTTATCCGTACTAAAATCCCTATTGATTTACCTGTTTTTACAAGGAAATAAAATGTGAAAAAAATATTTCTACATCCCATGGCCTTTCCCAACCATTTAAATTTTTCTCTTACATGTCTAACACTTCCGAAAAACCAATACAACGCCCAACCAGAACAATATATAAAGCTAAACGAACCGTTCACTGGGTACTTATCCGTACGAATATCCCTATAGATTTACCTGTTTTTACAAGGAAATAAAATGTGAAAAAAATATTTCTACATCCCATGGCCTTTCCCAACCATTTAAATTTTTCTCTTACAGGTCTAACACTTCCGAAAAACCAATACAACGCCCACCCGGAACAATATATAAAGCTAAACGAACCGTTCACTGGGTACTCATACGTACGAAAATCCCTATTGATTTACCTGTTTTTACAAGGAAATAAAATGTGAAAAAAATGTTTCTACATCCCATGGCCTTTCCAAACCATTTAAATTTTTCTCTTACAGGGCTAACACTTCCGAAAAACCAATACAACGCCCACCCGGAACACTATATAAAGCTAAACGAACCGTTCTCTGGGTACTCATACGCACGAAAATCCCTATTGATTTACCTGTTTTTACAAGGAAATAAAATGTGAAAAAAATATTTCTACATCCCATGGCCCTTCCCAACCATTTAAATTTTTCTCTTACAGGTCTAACACGTCCGAAAAACCAATACAACACCCATCCGGAACAATATATAAAGCTAAACGCACAGTTCACTGGGTACTTATACGCACGAAAATCCCTATTGATTTACCTGTATTTACAAGGAAATAAAATGTGAAAAAAATGTTTCTACATCCCATGGCCTTTCCCAACCATTTAAATTTTTCTCTTACAGGGCTAACACTTCCGAAAAACCAATACAACGCCCACCCGGAACACTATATAAAGCTAAACGAACCGTTCACTGGGTACTTATACGCACGAAATTCCCTATTGATTTACCTGTTTTTACAAGGAAATAAAATGTGAAAAAAATATTTCTACATCCCATGGCCTTTCCCAACCATTTAAATTTTTCTCTAACAGGTCTAAGACTTCCGAAAAACCAATACAACGCCCACCCGGAACAATATATAAAGCTAAACGAACCGTTCACTGGGTACTCATACGTACGAAAATCCCTATTGATTTACCTGTTTTTACAAGGAAATAAAATGTGAAAAAAATATTTCTACATCCCATGGCCTTTCCCAACCATTTAAATTTTTCTCTTACAGGTCTAACACTTCCGAAAAACCAATACAACGCCCACCCGGAACAATATATAAAGCTAAACGAACCGTTCACTGGGTACTTATCCGTACTAAAATCCCTATTGATTTACCTGTTTTTACAAGGAAATAAAATGTGAAAAAAATATTTCTACATCCCATGGCCTTTCCCAACCATTTAAATTTTTCTCTTACATGTCTAACACTTCCGAAAAACCAATACAACGCCCAACCAGAACAATATATAAAGCTAAACGAACCGTTCACTGGGTACTTATCCGTACGAATATCCCTATAGATTTACCTGTTTTTACAAGGAAATAAAATGTGAAAAAAATATTTCTACATCCCATGGCCTTTCCCAACCATTTAAATTTTTCTCTTACAGGTCTAACACTTCCGAAAAACCAATACAACGCCCACCCGGAACAATATATAAAGCTAAACGAACCGTTCACTGGGTACTCATACGTACGAAAATCCCTATTGATTTACCTGTTTTTACAAGGAAATAAAATGTGAAAAAAATGTTTCTACATCCCATGGCCTTTCCAAACCATTTAAATTTTTCTCTTACAGGGCTAACACTTCCGAAAAACCAATACAACGCCCACCCGGAACACTATATAAAGCTAAACGAACCGTTCTCTGGGTACTCATACGCACGAAAATCCCTATTGATTTACCTGTTTTTACAAGGAAATAAAATGTGAAAAAAATATTTCTACATCCCATGGCCTTTCCCAACCATTTAAATTTTTCTCTTACAGGTCTAACACTTCCGAAAAACCAATACAACGCTCACCCGGAACAATATATAAAGCTAAACGAACCGTTCACTGGGTACTCATACGTACGAAAATCCCTATTGATTTACCTGTTTTTACAAGGAAATAAAAGGTGAAAACAATATTTCTACATCCAATGGCCTTTCCCAACCATTTAAATTTTTCTCTTACAGGTCTAACACTTCCGAAAAACCAATACAACGCCCACCCGGAACAATATATAAAGCTAAACGAACCGTTCACTGGGTACTTATCCGTACTAAAATCCCTATTGATTTACCTGTTTTTACAAGGAAATAAAATGTGAAAAAAATATTTCTACATCCCATGGCCTTTCCCAACCATTTAAATTTTTCTCTTACAGGTCTAACACTTCCGAAAAACCAATACAACGCCCACCCGGAACAATATATAAAGCTAAACGAACCGTTCACTGGGTACTCATACGTACGAAAATCCCTATTGATTTACCTGTTTTTACAAGGAAATAAAATGTGAAAAAAATGTTTCTACATCCCATGGCCTTTCCCAACCATTTAAATTTTTCTCTTACAGGGCTAACACTTCCGAAAAACCAATACAACGCCCACCCGGAACACTATATAAAGCTAAACGAACCGTTCACTGGGTACTTATACGCACGAAAATCCCTATTGATTTACCTGTTTTTACAAGGAAATAAAATGTGAAAAAAATATTTCTACATCCCATGGCCTTTCCCAACCATTTAAATTTTTCTCTTACAGGTCTAACACTTCCGAAAAACCAATACAACGCCCACCCGGAACGATATATAAAGCTAAACGAACCGTTCACTGGGTACTCATACGTACGAAAATCCCTATTGATTTACCTGTTTTTACAAGGAAATAAAATGTGAAAAAAATGTTTCTACATCCCATGGCCTTTCCCAACCTTTTAAATTTTTCTCTTACAGGGCTAACACTTCCGAAAAACCAATACAACGCCCACCCGGAACACTATATAAAGCTAAACGAACCGTTCACTGGGTACTTATACGCACGAAAATCCCTATTGATTTACCTGTTTTTACAAGGAAATAAAATGTGAAAAAAATGTTTCTACTTCCCATGGCCTTTCCCAACCATTTAAATTATTCTCTTACAGGGCTAACACTTCCGAAAAACCAATACAACGCCCACCCGGAACACTATATAAAGCTAAACGAACCGTTCACTGGGTACTTATACGCACGAAAATCCCTATTGATTTACCTGTTTTTACAAGGAAATAAAATGTGAAAAAAATATTTCTACATCCCATGGCCTTTCCCAACCCTTTAAATTTTTCTCTTACAGGTCTAACACTTCCGAAAAACCAATACAACGCCCACCCGGAACAATATATAAAGCTAAACGAACCGTTCACTGGGTACTCATACGTACGAAAATCCCTATTGATTTACCTGTTTTTACAAGGAAATAAAATGTGAAAAAAATGTTTCTACATCCCATGGCCTTTCCCAACCATTTAAATTTTTCTCTTACAGGGCTAACACTTCCGAAAAACCAATACAACGCCCACCCGGAACACTATATAAAGCTAAACGAACCGTTCACTGGGTACTTATACGCACGAAAATCCCTATTGATTTACCTGTTTTAAAAGGAAATAAAATGTGAAAAAAATATTTCTACATCCCATGGCCCTTCCCAACCATTTAAATTTTTCTTTTACATGTCTAACACTTCCGAAAAACCAATACAATGCCCAACCAGAACAATATATAAAGCTAAACGAACCGTTCACTGGGTACTTATCCGTACGAATATCCCTATAGATTTACCTGTTTTTACAAGGAAATAAAATGTGAAAAAAATATTTCTACATCCCATGGCCTATCCCAACCATTTAAATTTTTCTCTTACAGGTCTAACACTTCCGAAAAACCAATACAACGCCCACCCGGAACAATATATAAAGCTAAACGAACCGTTCACTGGGTACTCATACGTACGAAAATCCCTATTGATTTACCTGTTTTTACAAGGAAATAAAATGTGAAAAAAATGTTTCTACATCCCATGGCCTTTCCCAACCATTTAAATTTTTCTCTTACAGGGCTAACACTTCCGAAAAACCAATACAACGCCCACCCGGAACACTATATAAAGCTAAACGAACCGTTCTCTGGGTACTTATACGCACGAAAATCCCTATTGATTTACCTGTTTTTACAAGGAAATAAAATGTGAAAAAAATATTTCTACATCCCATGGCCTTTCCCAACCATTTAAATTTTTCTCTTACAGGTCTAACACTTCCGAAAAACCAATACAACGCTCACCCGGAACAATATATAAAGCTAAAAGAACCGTTCACTGGGTACTCATACGTACGAAAATCCCTATTGATTTACCTGTTTTTACAAGGAAATAAAAGGTGAAAACAATATTTCTACATCCAATGGCCTTTCCCAACCATTTAAATTTTTCTCTTACAGGTCTAACACTTCCGAAAGACCAATACAACGCCCACCCGAAACAATATATAAAGCTAAACGAACCGTTCACTGGGTACTTATCCGTACTAAAATCCCTATTGATTTACCTGTTTTTACAAGGAAATAAAATGTGAAAAAAATATTTCTATATCCCATGGCCTTTCCCAACCATTTAAATTTTTCTCTTACAGGTCTAACACTTCCGAAAAACCAATACAACGCCCACCCGGAACAATATATAAAGCTAAACGAACCGTTCACTGGGTACTCATACGTACGAAAATCCCTATTGATTTACCTCTTTTTACAAGGAAATAAAATGTGAAAAAAATGTTTCTACATCCCATGGCCTTTCCCAACCATTTAAATTTTTCTCTTACAGGGCTAACACTTCCGAAAAACCAATACAACGCCCACCCGGAACACTATATAAAGCTAAACGAACCGTTCACTGGGTACTTATACGCACGAAAATCCCTATTGATTTACCTGTTTTTACAAGGAAATAAAATGTGAAAAAAATATTTCTACATCCCATAGCCTTTCCCAACCATTTAAATTTTTCTCTTACAGGTCTAACACTTCCGAAAAACCAATACAACGCCCACCCGGAACGATATATAAAGCTAAACGAACCGTTCACTGGGTACTCATACGTACGAAAATCCCTATTGATTTACCTGTTTTTACAAGGAAATAAAATGTGAAAAAAATGTTTCTACATCCCATGGCCTTTCCCAACCATTTAAATTTTTCTCTTACTGGGCTAACACTTCCGAAAAACCAATACAACGCCCACCCGGAACACTATATAAAGCTAAACGAACCGTTCACTGGGTACTTATACGCACGAAAATCCCTATTGATTTACCTGTTTTTACAAGGAAATAAAATGTGAAAAAAATGTTTCTACATCCCATGGCCTTTCCCAACCATTTAAATTTTTCTCTTACAGGGCTAACACTTCCGAAAAACCAATACAACGCCCACCCGGAACACTATATAAAGCTAAACGAACCGTTCACTGGGTACTTATACGCACGAAAATCCCTATTGATTTACCTGTTTTTACAAGGAAATAAAATGTGAAAAAAATATTTCTACATCCCATGGCCTTTCCCAACCCTTTAAATTTTTCTCTTACAGGTCTAACACTTCCGAAAAACCAATACAACGCCCACCCGGAACACTATATAAAGCTAAACGAACCGTTCACTGGGTACTTATACGCACGAAAATCCCTATTGATTTACCTGTTTTTACAAGGAAATAAAATGTGAAAAAAATGTTTCTACATCCCATGGCCTTTCCCAACCATTTAAATTTTTCTATTACAGGGCTAACACTTCCGAAAAACCAATACAACGCCCACCCGGAACACTATATAAAGCTAAACGAACCGTTCTCTGGGTACTTATACGCACGAAAATCCCTATTGATTTACCTGTTTTTACAAGGAAATAAAATGTGAAAAAAATATTTCTACATCCCATGGCCTTTCCCAACCATTTAAATTTTTCTCTTACAGGTCTAACACTTCCGAAAAACCAATACAACGCTCACCCGGAACAATATATAAAGCTAAAAGAACCGTTCACTGGGTACTCATACGTACGAAAATCCCTATTGATTTACCTGTTTTTACAAGGAAATAAAAGGTGAAAACAATATTTCTACATCCAATGGCCTTTCCCAACCATTTAAATTTTTCTCTTACAGGTCTAACACTTCCGAAAAACCAATACAACGCCCACCCGGAACAATATATAAAGCTAAACGAACCGTTCACTGGGTACTCATACGTACGAAAATCCCTATTGATTTACCTGTTTTTACAAGGAAATAAAATGTGAAAAAAATGTTTCTACATCCCATGGCCTTTCCCAACCATTTAAATTTTTCTCTTACTGGGCTAACACTTCCGAAAAACCAATACAACGCCCACCCGGAACACTATATAAAGCTAAACGAACCGTTCACTGGGTACTTATACGCACGAAAATCCCTATTGATTTACCTGTTTTTACAAGGAAATAAAATGTGAAAAAAATGTTTCTACATCCCATGGCCTTTCCCAACCATTTAAATTTTTCTCTTACAGGGCTAACACTTCCGAAAAACCAATACAACGCCCACCCGGAACACTATATAAAGCTAAACGAACCGTTCACTGGGTACTTATACGCACGAAAATCCCTATTGATTTACCTGTTTTTACAAGGAAATAAAATGTGAAAAAAATATTTCTACATCCCATGGCCTTTCCCAACCCTTTAAATTTTTCTCTTACAGGTCTAACACTTCCGAAAAACCAATACAACGCCCACCCGGAACACTATATAAAGCTAAACGAACCGTTCACTGGGTACTTATACGCACGAAAATCCCTATTGATTTACCTGTTTTTACAAGGAAATAAAATGTGAAAAAAATGTTTCTACATCCCATGGCCTTTCCCAACCATTTAAATTTTTCTATTACAGGGCTAACACTTCCGAAAAACCAATACAACGCCCACCCGGAACACTATATAAAGCTAAACGAACCGTTCTCTGGGTACTTATACGCACGAAAATCCCTATTGATTTACCTGTTTTTACAAGGAAATAAAATGTGAAAAAAATATTTCTACATCCCATGGCCTTTCCCAACCATTTAAATTTTTCTCTTACAGGTCTAACACTTCCGAAAAACCAATACAACGCTCACCCGGAACAATATATAAAGCTAAAAGAACCGTTCACTGGGTACTCATACGTACGAAAATCCCTATTGATTTACCTGTTTTTACAAGGAAATAAAAGGTGAAAACAATATTTCTACATCCAATGGCCTTTCCCAACCATTTAAATTTTTCTCTTACAGGTCTAACACTTCCGAAAAACCAATACAACGCCCACCCGGAACAATATATAAAGCTAAACGAACCGTTCACTGGGTACTTATCCGTACTAAAATCCCTATTGATTTACCTGTTTTTACAAGGAAATAAAATGTGAAAAAAATATTTCTATATCCCATGGCCTTTCCCAACCATTTAAATTTTTCTCTTACAGGTCTAACACTTCCGAAAAACCAATACAACGCCCACCCGGAACAATATATAAAGCTAAACGAACCGTTCACTGGGTACTCATACGTACGAAAATCCCTATTGATTTACCTCTTTTTACAAGGAAATAAAATGTGAAAAAAATGTTTCTACATCCCATGGCCTTTCCCAACCATTTAAATTTTTCTCTTACAGGGCTAACACTTCCGAAAAACCAATACAACGCCCACCCGGAACACTATATAAAGCTAAACGAACCGTTCACTGGGTACTTATACGCACGAAAATCCCTATTGATTTACCTGTTTTTACAAGGAAATAAAATGTGAAAAAAATATTTCTACATCCCATAGCCTTTCCCAACCATTTAAATTTTTCTCTTACAGGTCTAACACTTCCGAAAAACCAATACAACGCCCACCCGGAACGATATATAAAGCTAAACGAACCGTTCACTGGGTACTCATACGTACGAAAATCCCTATTGATTTACCTGTTTTATATAGGAAATAAAATGTGAAAAAAATGTTTCTACATCCCATGGCCTTTCCCAACCATTTAAATTTTTCTCTTACTGGGCTAACACTTCCGAAAAACCAATACAACGCCCACCCGGAACACTATATAAAGCTAAACGAACCGTTCACTGGGTACTTATACGCACGAAAATCCCTATTGATTTACCTGTTTTTACAAGGAAATAAAATGTGAAAAAAATGTTTCTACATCCCATGGCCTTTCCCAACCATTTAAATTTTTCTCTTACACGGCTAACACTTCCGAAAAACCAATACAACGCCCACCCGGAACACTATATAAAGCTAAACGAACCGTTCACTGGGTACTTATACGCACGAAAATCCCTATTGATTTACCTGTTTTTACAAGGAAATAAAATGTGAAAAAAATATTTCTACATCCCATGGCCTTTCCCAACCCTTTAAATTTTTCTCTTACAGGTCTAACACTTCCGAAAAACCAATACAACGCCCACCCGGAACACTATATAAAGCTAAACGAACCGTTCACTGGGTACTTATACGCACGAAAATCCCTATTGATTTACCTGTTTTTACAAGGAAATAAAATGTGAAAAAAATGTTTCTACATCCCATGGCCTTTCCCAACCATTTAAATTTTTCTCTTACAGGGCTAACACTTCCGAAAAACCAATACAACGCCCACCCGGAACACTATATAAAGCTAAACGAACCGTTCACTGGGTACTTATACGCACGAAAATCCCTATTGATTTACCTGTTTTTACAAGGAAATAAAATGTGAAAAAAATATTTCTACATCCCATAGCCTTTCCCAACCATTTAAATTTTTCTCTTACAGGTCTAACACTTCCGAAAAACCAATACAACGCCCACCCGGAACGATATATAAAGCTAAACGAACCGTTCACTGGGTACTCATACGTACGAAAATCCCTATTGATTTACCTGTTTTTACAAGGAAATAAAACGTGAAAAAAATGTTTCTACATCCCATGGCCTTTCCCAACCATTTAAATTTTTCTCTTACTGGGCTAACACTTCCGAAAAACCAATACAACGCCCACCCGGAACACTATATAAAGCTAAACGAACCGTTCACTGGGTACTTATACGCACGAAAATCCCTATTGATTTACCTGTTTTTACAAGGAAATAAAATATGAAAAAAATGTTTCTACATCCCATGGCCTTTCCCAACCATTTAAATTTTTCTCTTACAGGGCTAACACTTCCGAAAAACCAATACAACGCCCACCCGGAACACTATATAAAGCTAAACGAACCGTTCACTGGGTACTTATACACACGAAAATCCCTATTGATTTACCTGTTTTTACAAGGAAATAAAATGTGAAAAAAATATTTCTACATCCCATGGCCTTTCCCAACCCTTTAAATTTTTCTCTTACAGGTCTAACACTTCCGAAAAACCAATACAAGGCCCACCCGGAACACTATATAAAGCTAAACGAACCGTTCACTGGGTACTTATACGCACGAAAATCCCTATTGATTTACCTGTTTTTACAAGGAAATAAAATGTGAAAAAAATGTTTCTAAATCCCATGGCCTTTCCCAACCATTTAAATTTTTCTCTTACAGGGCTAACACTTCCGAAAAACCAATACAACGCCCACCCGGAACACTATATAAAGCTAAACGAACCGTTCACTGGGTACTTATACGCACGAAAATCCCTATTGATTTACCTGTTTTTACAAGGAAATAAAATGTGAAAAAAATGTTTCTACATCCCATGGCCTTTCCCAACCATTTAAATTTTTCTCTTACAGGGCTAACACTTCCGAAAAACCAATACAACGCCCACCCGGAACACTATATAAAGCTAAACGAACCGTTCACTGGGTACTTATACGCACGAAAATCCCTATTGATTTACCTGTTTTTACAAGGAAATAAAATGTGAAAAAAATATTTCTACATCCCATGGCCTTTCCCAACCCTTTAAATTTTTCTCTTACAGGTCTAACACTTCCGAAAAACCAATACAACGCCCACCCGGAACACTATATAAAGCTAAACGAACCGTTCACTGGGTACTTATACGCACGAAAATCCCTATTGATTTACCTGTTTTTACAAGGAAATAAAATGTGAAAAAAATGTTTCTACATCCCATGGCCTTTCCCAACCATTTAAATTTTTCTCTTACAGGGCTAACACTTCCGAAAAACCAATACAACGCCCACCCGGAACACTATATAAAGCTAAACGAACCGTTCACTGGGTACTTATACGCACGAAAATCCCTATTGATTTACCTGTTTTTACAAGGAAATAAAATGTGAAAAAAATATTTCTACATCCCATAGCCTTTCCCAACCATTTAAATTTTTCTCTTACAGGTCTAACACTTCCGAAAAACCAATACAACGCCCACCCGGAACGATATATAAAGCTAAACGAACCGTTCACTGGGTACTCATACGTACGAAAATCCCTATTGATTTACCTGTTTTTACAAGGAAATAAAATGTGAAAAAAATGTTTCTACATCCCATGGCCTTTCCCAACCATTTAAATTTTTCTCTTACTGGGCTAACACTTCCGTAAAACCAATACAACGCCCACCCGGAACACTATATAAAGCTAAACGAACCGTTCACTGGGTACTTATACGCACGAAAATCCCTATTGATTTACCTGTTTTTACAAGGAAATAAAATATGAAAAAAATGTTTCTACATCCCATGGCCTTTCCCAACCATTTAAATTTTTCTCTTACAGGGCTAACACTTCCGAAAAACCAATACAACGCCCACCCGGAACACTATATAAAGCTAAACGAACCGTTCACTGGGTACTTATACACACGAAAATCCCTATTGATTTACCTGTTTTTACAAGGAAATAAAATGTGAAAAAAATATTTCTACATCCCATGGCCTTTCCCAACCCTTTAAATTTTTCTCTTACAGGTCTAACACTTCCGAAAAACCAATACAACGCCCACCCGGAACACTATATAAAGCTAAACGAACCGTTCACTGGGTACTTATACGCACGAAAATCCCTATTGATTTACCTGTTTTTACAAGGAAATAAAATGTGAAAAAAATGTTTCTACATCCCATGGCCTTTCCCAACCATTTAAATTTTTCTCTTACAGGGCTAACACTTCCGAAAAACCAATACAACGCCCACCCGGAACACTATATAAAGCTAAACGAACCGTTCACTGGGTACTTATACGCACGAAAATCCCTATTGATTTACCTGTTTTTACAAGGAAATAAAATGTGAAAAAAATGTTTCTACATCCCATGGCCTTTCCCAACCATTTAAATTTTTCTCTTACAGGGCTAACACTTCCGAAAAACCAATACAACGCCCACCCGGAACACTATATAAAGCTAAACGAACCGTTCACTGGGTACTCATACGTACGAAAATCCCTATTGATTTACCTGTTTTTACAAGGAAATAAAATGTGAAAAAAATATTTCTACATCCCATGGCCTTTCCCAACCATTTAAATTTTTCTCTTACACGTCTAACACTTCCGAAAAACCAATACAACGCCCACCCGGAACAATATATAAAGCTAAACGAACCGTTCACTGGGTACTCATACGTACGAAAATCCCTATTGATTTACCTGTTTTTACAAGGAAATAAAATGTGAAAAAAATGTTTCTACATCCCATGGCCTTTCCCAACCATTTAAATTTTTCTCTTACAGGGCTAACACTTCCGAAAAACCAATACAACGCCCACCCGGAACACTATATAAACCTAAACGAACCGTTCACTGGGTACTTATACGCACGAAAATCCCTATTGATTTACCTGTTTTAAAAGGAAATAAAATGTGAAAAAAATATTTCTACATCCCATGGCCTTTCCCAACCATTTAAATTTTTCTTTTACATGTCTAACACTTCCGAAAAACCAATACAACGCCCAACCAGAACAATATATAAAGCTAAACGAACCGTTCACTGGGTACTTATCCGTACGAATATCCCTATAGATTTACCTGTTTTTACAAGGAAATAAAATGTGAAAAAAATATTTCTACATCCCATGGCCTTTCCCAACCATTTAAATTTTTCTCTTACAGGTCTAACACTTCCGAAAAACCAATACAACGCCCACCCGGAACAATATATAAAGCTAAACGAACCGTTCACTGGGTACTCATACGTACGAAAATCCCTATTGATTTACCTGTTTTTACAAGGAAATAAAATGTGAAAAAAATATTTCTACATCCCATGGCCTTTCCCAACCATTTAAATTTTTCTCTTACAGGGCTAACACTTCCGAAAAACCAATACAACGCCCACCCGGAACACTATATAAAGCTAAACGAACCGTTCACTGGGTACTTATACGCACGAAAATCCCTATTGATTTACCTGTTTTTACAAGGAAATAAAATGTGAAAAAAATATTTCTACATCCCATGGCCTTTCCCAACCATTTAAATTTTTCTCTTACAGGGCTAACACTTCCGAAAAACCAATACAACGCCCACCCGGACCAATATATTAAGCTAAACGAACCGTTCACTGGGTACTTATCCGTACGAAAATCCCTATTGATTTACCTGTTTTTACAAGGAAATAAAATGTGAAAAATATATTTCTACATCCCATGGCCTTTCCCAACCATTTAAATTTTTCTCTTACAGGTCTAACACTTCCGAAAAACCAATACAACGCCCACCCGGACCAATATATTAAGCTAAACGAACCGTTCACTGGGTACTTATACGCACGAAAATCCCTATTGATATACCTGTTTTTACAAGGAAATAAAATGTGAAAAAAATATTTCTACATCCCATGGCCTTTCCCAACCATTTAAATTTTTCTCTTACAGGGCTAACACTTCCGAAAAACCAATACAACGCCCACCCGGACCAATATATTAAGCTAAACGAACCGTTCACTGGGTACTTATCCGTACGAAAATCCCTATAGATTTACCTGTTTTTACAAGGAAATAAAATGTGAAAAAAATATTTCTACATCCCATGGCCTTTCCCAACCATTTAAATTTTTCTCTTACAGGTCTAACACTTCCGAAAAACCAATACAACGCTCACCCGGAACAATATATAAAGCTAAACGAACCGTTCACTGGGTACTCATACGTACGAAAATCCCTATAGATTTACCTGTTTTTACAAGGAAATAAAATGTGAAAAAAATATTTCTACATCCCATGGCCTTTCCCAACCATTTAAATTTTTCTCTTACAGGTCTAATACGTCCGAAAAACCAATACAACACCCATCCGGAACAATATATAAAGCTAAACGCACCGTTCACTGGGTACTTATACGCACGAAAATCCCTATTGATTTACCTGTTTTTACAAGGAAATAAAATGTGAAAAAAATGTTTCTACATCCCATGGCCGTTCCCAACCATTTAAATTTTTCTCTTACAGGGCTAACACTTCCGAAAAACCAATACAACGCCCACCCGGAACACTATATAAAGCTAAACGAACCGTTCACTGGGTACTTATACGCACGAAAATCCCTATTGATTTACCTGTTTTTACAAGGAAATAAAATGTGAAAAAAATATTTCTACATCCCATGGCCTTTCCCAACCATTTAAATTTTTCTCTTACAGGTCTAACACTTCTGAAAAACCAATACAACGCCGACCCGGAACAATATATAAAGCTAAACGAACCGTTCACTGGGTACTCATACGTACGAAAATCCCTATTGATTTACCTGTTTTTACAAGGAAATAAAATGTGAAAAAAATGTTTCTCCATCCCATGGCCTTTCCCAACCATTTAAATTTTTCTCTTACAGGGCTAACACTTCCGAAAAACCAATACAACGCCCACCCGGAACACTATATAAAGCTAAACGAACCGTTCACTGGGTACTTATACGCACGAAAATCCCTATTGATTTACCTGTTTTTACAAGGAAATAAAATGTGAAAAAAATATTTCTACATCCCATGGCCTTTCCCAACCATTTAAATTTTTCTCTTACAGGGCTAACACTTCCGAAAAACCAATACAACGTCCACCCGGACCAATATATTAAGCTAAACGAACCGTTCACTGGGTACTTATCCGTACGAAAATCCCTATAGATTTACCTGTTTTTACAAGGAAATAAAATGTGAAAAAAATATTTCTACATCCCATGGCCTTTCCCAACCATTTAAATTTTTCTCTTACAGGTCTAACACTTCCGAAAAACCAATACAACGCTCACCCGGAACAATATATAAAGCTAAACGAACCGTTCACTGGGTACTCATACGTACGAAAATCCCTATTGATTTACCTGTTTTTACAAGGAAATATAATGTGAAAAAAATATTTCTACATCCCATGGCCTTTCCCAACCATTTAAATTTTTCTCTTACAGGTCTAACACTTCTGAAAATCCAATACAACGCCGACCCGGAACAATATATAAAGCTAAACGAACCGTTCACTGGGTACTCATACGTACGAAAATCCCTATTGATTTACCTGTTTTTACAAGGAAATAAAATGTGAAAAAAAATGTTTCTACATCCCATGGCCTTTCCCAACCATTTAAATTTTTCTCTTACAGGGCCAACACTTCCGAAAAACCAATACAACGCCCACCCGGAACACTATATAAAGCTAAACGAACCGTTCACTGGGTACTTATACGCACGAAAATCCCTATTGATTTACCTGTTTTTACAAGGAAATAAAATGTGAAAAAAATATTTCTACATCCCATGGCCTTTCCCAACCATTTAAATTTTTCTCTTACAGGGCTAACACTTCCGAAAAACCAATACAACGCCCACCCGGACCAATATATTAAGCTAAACGAACCGTTCACTGGGTACTTATCCGTACGAAAATCCCTATAGATTTACCTGTTTTTACAAGGAAATAAAATGTGAAAAAAATATTTCTACATCCCATGGCCTTTCCCAACCATTTAAATTTTTCTCTTACAGGTCTAACACTTCCGAAAAACCAATACAACGCTCACCCGGAACAATATATAAAGCTAAACGAACCGTTCACTGGGTACTCATACGTACGAAAATCCCTATTGATTTACCTGTTTTTACAAGGAAATAAAATGTGAAAAAAATATTTCTACATCCCATGGCCTTTCCCAACCATTTAAATTTTTCTCTTACAGGTCTAACACTTCTGAAAAACCAATACAACGCCGACCCGGAACAATATATAAAGCTAAACGAACCGTTCACTGGGTACTCATACGTACGAAAATCCCTATTGATTTACCTGTTTTTACAAGGAAATAAAATGTGAAAAAAATATTTCTACATCCCATGGCCCTTCCCAACCATTTAAATTTTTCTCTTACAGGTCTAACACGTCCGAAAAACCAATACAACGCCCATCCGGAACAATATATAAAGCTAAACGCACCGTTCACTGGGTACTTATACGCACGAAAATCCCTATTGATTTACCTGTTTTTACAAGGAAATAAAATGTGAAAAAAATATTTCTACATCCCATGGCCTTTCCCAACCATTTAAATTTTTCTCTTACAGGGCTAACACTTCCGAAAAACCAATACAACGCCCACCCGGACCAATATATTAAGCTAAACGAACCGTTCACTGGGTACTTATCCGTACGAAAATCCCTATAGATTTACCTGTTTTTACAAGGAAATAAAATGTGAAAAAAATATTTCTACATCCCATGGCCTTTCCCAACCATTTAAATTTTTCTCTTACAGGTCTAACACTTCCGAAAAACCAATACAACGCTCACCCGGAACAATATATAAAGCTAAACGAACCGTTCACTGGGTACTCATACGTATGAAAATCCCTATTGATTTACCTGTTTTTACAAGGAAATAAAATGTGAAAAAAATATTTCTACATCCCATGGCCTTTCCCAACCATTTAAATTTTTCTCTTACAGGTCTAACACTTCTGAAAAACCAATACAACGCCGACCCGGAACAATATATAAAGCTAAACGAACCGTTCACTGGGTACTCATACGTACGAAAATCCCTATTGATTTACCTGTTTTTACAAGGAAATAAAATGTGAAAAAAATATTTCTACATCCCATGGCCCTTCCCAACCATTTAAATTTTTCTCTTACAGGTCTAACACGTCCGAAAAACCAATACAACGCCCATCCGGAACAATATATAAAGCTAAACGCACCGTTCACTGGGTACTTATCCGTACGAAAATCCCTATTGATTTACCTGTTTTTACAAGGAAATAAAATGTGAAAACAATATTTCTACATCCCATGGCCTTTCCCAACCATTTAAATTTTTCTCTTACAGGTCTAACACTTCCGAAAAACCAATACAACGCCCACCCGGAACAATATATAAAGCTAAACGAACCGTTCACTGGGTACTTATCCGTACGAAAATCCCTATTGATTTACCTGTTTTTACAAGGAAATAGAATGTGAAAAAAACATTTCTACATCCCATGGCCTTTCCCAACCATTTAAATTTTTCTCTTACAGGTCTAACACTTCCGAAAAACCAATACAACGCCCACCCGGACCAATATATTAAGCTAAACGAACCGTTCACTGGGTACTTATCCGTACGAAAATCCCTATAGATTTACCTGTTTTTACAAGGAAATAAAATGTGAAAAAAATATTTCTACATCCCATGGCCTTTCCCAACCATTTAAATTTTTCTCTTACAGGTCTAACACTTCCGAAAAACCAATACAACGCCCACCCGGACCAATATATTAAGCTAAACGAACCGTTCACTGGGTACTTATACGCACGAAAATCCCTATTGATTTACCTGTTTTTACAAGGAAATAAAATGTGAAAAAAATATTTCTACATCCCATGGCCTTTCCCAACCATTTAAATTTTTCTCTTACAGGGCTAACACTTCCGAAAAACCAATACAACGCCCACCCGGACCAATATATTAAGCTAAACGAACCGTTCACTGGGTACTTATCCGTACGAAAATCCCTATAGATTTACCTGTTTTTACAAGGAAATAAAATGTGAAAAAAATATTTCTACATCCCATGGCCTTTCCCAACCATTTAAATTTTTCTCTTACAGGTCTAATACTTCTGAAAAACCAATACAACGCTCACCCGGAACAATATATAAAGCTAAACGAACCGTTCACTGGGTACTCATACGTACGAAAATCCCTATTGATTTACCTGTTTTTACAAGGAAATAAAATGTGAAAAAAATATTTCTACATCCCATGGCCTTTCCCAACCATTTAAATTTTTCTCTTACAGGTCTAACACTTCCGAAAAACCAATACAATGCCCACCCGGAACAATATATAAAGCTAAACGAACCGTTCACTGGGTACTCATACGTACGAAAATCCCTATTGATTTACCTGTTTTTACAAGGAAATAAAATGTGAAAAAAATATTTCTACATCCCATGGCCTTTCCCAACCATTTAAATTTTCCTCTTACAAGTCTAACACTTCCAAAAAACCAATACAACGCCCAACCAGAACAATATATAAAGCTAAACGAACCGTTCACTGGGTACTTATCCGTACGAAAATCCCTATAGATTTACCTGTTTTTACAAGGAAATAAAATGTGAAAAAAATATTTCTACATCCCATGGCCTTTCCCAACCATTTAAATTTTTCTCTTACAGGTCTAACACTTCCGAAAAACCAATACAACGCCCACCCGGAACAATATATAATGCTAAACGAACCGTTCACTGGGTACTCATACGTACGAAAATCCCTATTGATTTACCTGTTTTTACAAGGAAATAAAATGTGAAAAAAATGTTTCTACATCCCATGGCCTTTCCCAACCATTTAAATTTTTCTCTTACAGGGCTAACACTTCCGAAAAACCAATACAACGCCCACCCGGAACACTATATAAAGCTAAAAGAACCGTTCACTGGGTACTTATACGCACGAAAATCCCTATTGATTTATCTGTTTTTACAAGGAAATAAAATGTGAAAAAAATATTTCTACATCCCATGGCCTTTCCCAACCATTTAAATTTTTCTCTTACAGGTCTAACACTTCCGAAAAACCAATACAACGCCCACCTGGAACAATATATAAAGCTAAACGAACCGTTCACTGGGTACTCATACGTACGAAAATCCCTATTGATTTACCTGTTTTTACAAGGAAATAAAATGTGAAAAAAATATTTCTACATCCCATGGCCTTTCCCAACCATTTAAATTTTTCTCTTACAGGTCTAACACTTCCGAAAAACCAATACAACGCCCACCCGGATCAATATATAACGCTAAACGAACCGTTAACTGGGTATTTATATGTTCGAAAATCCCTATTGATTTAATTGTTTTTAGAAGGAAATAAAATGTGAAAAAAATATTTCTACATCCCATGGCCTTTCCCAACCATTTAAATTTTTCTTTTACAGGTCTAACACTTCCGAAAAACCAATACAACGCCCACCCGGAACAATATATAAAGCTAAACGAACCGTTCACTGGGTACTCATCCGTACGAAAATCCCTATTGATTTACCTGTTTTTACAAGGATATAAAATGTGAAAACAATGTTTCTACATCCCATGGCCTTTCCCAACCATTTAAATTTTTCTCTTACAGGTCTAACACTTCCGAAAAACCAATACAACGCCCACCCGGAACACTATATAAAGCTAAACGAACCGTTCACTGGGTACTTATCCGTTCGAAAATCCCTATTGATTTACCTGTTTTTACAAGGAAATAAAAGGTGAAAAAAATATTTCTACATCCCATGGCCTTTCCCAACCATTTAAATTTTTCTCTTACAGGTCTAACACTTCCGAAAAACCAATACAACGCCCACCCGGAACAATATATAAAGCTAAACGAACCGTTCACTCGGTACTCATACGTACGAAAATCCCTATTGATTTACCTGTTTTTACAAGGAAATAAAATGTGAAAAAAATATTTCTACATCCCATGGCCTTTCCCAACCATTTAAATTTTTCTCTTACATATCTAACACTTCCGAAAAACCAATACAACGCCCACCCGGAACAATATATAAAGCTAAACGAACCGTTCACTGGTACTCATACGTACGAAAATCCCTATTGATTTACCTGTTTTTACAAGGAAATAAAATGTGAAAAAAATGTTTCTACATCCCATGGCCTTTCCCAACCATTTAAATTTTTCTCTTACAGGTCTAACACTTCCGAAAAACCAATACAACGCTCACCCGGAACAATATATAAAGCTAAACGAACCGTTCACTGGGTACTCATACGTACGAAAATCCCTATTGATTTACCTGTTTTTAGAAGGAAATAAAATGTGAAAAAAATATTTCTACATCCCATGGCCTTTCCCAACCATTTAAATTTTTCTCTTACAGGTCTAACACTTCCGAAAAACCTATACAACGCCCACCCGGAACAATATATAAAGCTAAACGAACCGTTCACTGGGTACTCATACGTACGAAAATCCCTATTGATTTACCTGTTTTTACAAGGAAATAAAATGTGAAAAAAATATTTCTACATCCCATGGCCCTTCCCAACCATTTAAATTTTTCTCTTACAGGTCTAACACGTCCGAAAAACCAATACAACACCCATCCGGAACAATATATAAAGCTAAACGCACCGTTCACTGGGTACTTATCCGTATGAAAATCCCTATTGATTTACCTGATTTTACAAGGAAATAAAAGGTGAAAACAATATTTCTACATCCAATGGCCTTTCCCAACCATTTAAATTTTTCTCTTACAGGTCTAACACTTCCAAAAAACCAATACAACGCCCACCCGGAACAATATATAAAGCTAAACGAACCGTTCACTGGGTACTTATCCGTACTAAAATCCCTATTGATTTACCTGTTTTTACAAGGAAATAAAATGTGAAAAAAATATTTCTACATCCCATGGCCTTTCCCAACCATTTAAATTTTTCTCTTACAAGTCTAACACTTCCGAAAAACCAATACAACGCCCAACCAGAACAATATATAAAGCTAAACAAACCGTTCACTGGGTACTCATACGTACGAAAATCCCTATTGATTTACCTGTTTTTACAAGGAAATAAAATGTGAAAAAAATATTTCTACATCCCATGGCCTTTCCCAACCATTTAAATTTTTCTCTTACAAGTCTAACACTTCCAAAAAACCAATACAACGCCCAACCAGAACAATATATAAAGCTAAACGAACCGTTCACTGGGTACTTATCCGTACGAAAATCCCTATAGATTTACCTGTTTTTACAAGGAAATAAAATGTGAAAAAAATATTTCTACATCCCATGACCTTTCCCAACCATTTAAATTTTTCTCTTACAGGTCTAACACTTCCGAAAAACCAATACAACGCCCACCCGGAACAATATATAATGCTAAACGAACCGTTCACTGGGTACTCATACGTACGAAAATCCCTATTGATTTACCTGTTTTTACAAGGAAATAAAATGTGAAAAAAATGTTTCTACATCCCATGGCCTTTCCCAACCATTTAAATTTTTCTCTTACAGGGCTAACACTTCCGAAAAACCAATACAACGCCCACCCGGAACCCTATATAAAGCTAAACGAACCGTTCACTGGGTACTTATCCGTTCGAAAATCCCTAATGATTTACCTGTTTTTACAAGGAAATAAAAGGTGAAAAAAATATTTCTACATCCCATGGCATTCCCAACCATTTAAATTTTTCTCTTACAGATCTAACACTTCCGAAAAACCAATACAACGCCCACCCGGAACAATATATAAAGCTAAACGAACCGTTCACTCGGTACTCATACGTACGAAAATCCCTATTGATTTACCTGTTTTTACAAGGAAATAAAATGTGAAAAAAATATTTCTACATCCCATGGCCTTTCCCAACCATTTAAATTTTTCTCTTACATATCTAACACTTCCGAAAAACCAATACAACGCCCACCCGGAACAATATATAAAGCTAAACGAACCGTTCACTGGGTACTCATACGTACGAAAATCCCTATTGATTTACCTGTTTTTACAAGGAAATAAAATGTGAAAAAAATGTTTCTACATCCCATGGCCTTTCCCAACCATTTAAATTTTTCTCTTACAGGTCTAACACTTCCGAAAAACCAATACAACGCTCACCCGGAACAATATATAAAGCTAAACGAACCGTTCACTGGGTACTCATACGTACGAAAATCCCTATTGATTTACCTGTTTTTACAAGGAAATAAAATGAGAAAAATTATTTCTACATCCCATGGCCCTTCCCAACCATTTAAATTTTTCTCTTACAGGTCTAACACGTCCGAAAAACCAATACAACACCCATCCGGAACAATATATAAAGCGAGAGGGCGGAGCCATGGCACTTGGATAGCTCGAATACTTCGAGCTCCTGTTCCACTGAGGGTCAATCACTGCTGTGATTGACAGAATCGGGTTTTGGGTACGCAAACCCACCTACCATCTTCTCAGGAATTCCTTGTGAATCTCTGGGGCCTTTCTGTTCCGCAGGGAATTTAATACTCCCTGGAACATAAGCTCAGTGTGCACAGGGTCCAGCAAGTGCCGTTCGCCATTTTAAAACTTTCATCTTTTCTTACAACTCTGCAATCTACACAGCTTTTACTTTAATCTTCAAAGCTAATTGGATTCTTCCTTGCAAGACTTTTGACTCATCACAACTCCGGAGTGAAAACAACTGGCAGATATCGGATCGAGCCTACAAACAGTGAGTGGGGGTTTCCCCCGGCACCTTCTCCCTTTGGAACAAACTCTCGGCGTGAAGAGCTGCTCTCCTTAATTTAAGCAGCTAGAGTGACAAGGAGATAAGTGGGAGAAGGTAGAGAAAGGGGCTAAGACAGCCAGAACACCCCCTCACCATTGTTTATAAACCGGAGATTGAAAAAGCAGATATAAGGACTTTGCGAGAGTTCTGCGAGAGTTCTGTGCCAGAACGAGATTTCAGGCTTGGAAAAGCTTCAACAGGTCATCAAAGCGACGGACGACAGCTGGTGAAGAAAATAGTTTCGGTTTCCCATTGGCAACTACAGGGACTAGTGTGTGCAAAGAGACAAAATTTTATCTGGAGTGCTATTTTTGGTCTTGTCTTTCTGTTTTGCTCTACAATCGCTCCTTGTTTTTTAACTGTCTTTTGGCTGATTTCCCAGGACTCTGAGTTTTATAAGGAGGGACCTCTACTGGTTATTTGCAAAATTGCAAATATATTTTGGAAACAACATATGCATAATTGATTAAGTCTAACAAAATTCCAAACCTGGAACATGTTTTCGTTTAAAAAATTTGCATATCTTCTAGAGAAACAAACACAAGACCTGAAAGAATCCATAAATGGCTCACTTAAAAATATGCTCATGGAGTTTAAAGGTATTAAGGAAGAAGTCTCCAACAGAAATGATGAACCAATAGTAGTGGCTGATGATAGCTTTAAACAAGGTGGAAAATTATCAGCAGAAGAGGAATCTGAAATTATGGAGATGGAAAAGGGGATGTCAGAGTCTTGCAGCTCAGATAAGGACACCCTACCTGAGAAGATATATAGCCACTCCAAAGCAACAATACACAAGAATCAATTAAAAGACATATGGATCTGCAGTGAAAGCAATCGATTGAAAGGAGCTTCATGGAAAAACATCGGTACTGATATTGGAGTCCAGGAGGTACAACTGCTTCAAGATTTATCGATGTGTACTCCGAGGGAAAGACTACAACTGTACTTTCCCAGCGAAAGACCAATAGGACAGAACATTAGTCAACGGGAGCCACAAGACGTAATAAGCCTCGATATGAGACCCCCTTAAGAAGCTTGGGGAATGGAAATGTAACACAGTGGTTGAAATTCTTTTCCTCTTTTCCCTCCTTTATGTAGCCATATAGGCAATATAACTAGTTAAGAAGTTAATCTGGGGTCTAAGATCTTTTAAGTAAGCTGAATTTGTATTATTAAACCTAATTTCGCAGTGTCTACCAGCCCAAAATCAAAGCATAACTAAAAGAAGACACCTAATGGAATGGGCTTATATTATAGTGTGGGGTTTTAGATTTCCTATGATAGCTGAATTTGAATTATCTAACATATCTCTGTAGTGACTTTCAGCCTAAATTTAAAGCATAACTAAAAGAAGGTTTCTAACTGAGGAGGTGTAAATATAACCAACGAAAAATCTATTCTACTAATTAATGAAGACTCCATTTTATTATTTCTGGTATTAACAATGTACACTTATATATATTTGTTTCTCTTCTTTCCGTACAACTAAGCAGGCTTATTTTTTTTTCCTTTTTCCCTTTCTCTAGTGGAACTGTGGAGGGCTCTAGGAATACGTTAAGTATAAACTGTTTATGATTGTTAAAACTATCAGAAACTATGCAAACAAATGTTGAAATGATGGTAACAAAGTAGACTTCTCTTTTTAAATGTGGTGCAAACGTGAAAAAGTCTATAAAAAGTCTATAAGCTTTGGGTAAAAGTCCATAATATTGTAGCCAGTCTTATAATCTTAAATGGAGAGAAGAGGGTTTTTAAGATTGAAACGGAGAACCAAAATGTTTTTCCACAGTGCTTCCTAACCCACATACAGAGCTTCTTCTTCTATGCGACGACGGCAGCAAAACTAGAATTGGCCAAGAAATGGAAAACACAAGAACTACCCTCGACAGAAGACTGGCTGAATAAACTAGCTGATCTTACCAAGATAGCCAAACTGACACTAATAGTTAACGGAAGAATAGAAGAGGCCTTTCAAGAACAATGGGGCCCTTACCTGAACTATTTACAAAAGGGATTAAAATGGGGAACCAAGTGTATCAAATGAAGAGCATAGCTCTCCTTTTCTGTATTAACAATGTAGATTGCATGTATCTCACTGTCGTCAACTTTGGAAAATAAAATAAAAACTTTCTATAAAAAAAAAATATATATAAAGCTAAACGCACCGTTCACTGGGTACTTATCCGTACGAAAATCCCTATAGATTTACCTGTTTTTAGAAGGAAATAAAATGTGAAAACAATATTTCTACATCCCATGGCCTTTCCCAACCATTTAAATTTTTCTCTTACAGGTCTAACACTTCCGAAAAACCAATACAACGCCCAACCGGAACAATATATAAAGCTAAACGAACCGTTCACTGGGTACTTATCCGTACGAAAATCCCTATTGATTTACCTGTTTTTACAAGGAAATAAAATGTGAAAAAAACATTTCTACATCCCATGGCCTTTCCCAACCATTTAAATTTTTCTCTTACTAGTCTAACACTTCCGAAAAACCAATACAACGCCCAACCGGAACAATATATAATGCTAAACGAACCGTTCACTGGGTACTTATCCGTACGAAAATCCCTATAGATTTACCTGTTTTTAGAAGGAAATAAAATGTGAAAAAATATTTCTACATCCCATGGCCTTTCCCAACCATTTAAATTTTTCTCTTACAGGTCTAACACTTCCGAAAAACCAATACAACGCCCAACCGGAACAATATATAAAGCTAAACGATCCGTTCACTGGGTACTTATCCGTACTAAAATCCCTATAGATTTACCTGTTTTTAGAAGAAAATAAAATGTGAAAAAAATATTTCTACATCCCATGGCCTTTCCCAACCATTTAAATTTTTCTCTTACAGGGCTAACACTTCCGAAAAACCAATACAACGCCCACCCGGAACACTATATAAAGCTAAACGAACCGTTCACTGGGTACTTATACGCACGAAAATCCCTATTGATTTACATGTTTTTACAAGCAAATAAAATGTGAAAAAAATATTTCTACATCCCATGGCCCTTCCCAACCATTTAAATTTTTCTCTTACAGGTCTAACACGTCCGAAAAACCAATACAACGCCCATCCGGAACAATATATAAAGCTAAACGCACCGTTCACTGGGTACTTATATGTACGAAAATCCCTATTGATTTACCTGTTTTTACAAGGAAATAAAATGTGAAAAAAATATTTCTACATCCCATGGCCTTTCCCAACCATTTAAATTTTTCTCTTACAGGGCTAACACTTCCGAAAAACCAATACAACGCCCAACCGGAACAATATATAAAGCTAAACGAACCGTTCACTGGCTACTTATCCGTACGAAAATCCCTATAGATTTACCTGTTTTTAGAAGGAAATAAAATGTGAAAACAATATTTCTACATCCCATGGCCTTTCCCAACCATTTAAATTTTTCTCTTACAGGTCTAACACTTCCGAAAAACCAATACAACGCCCACCCGGAACAATATATAAAGCTAAACGAACCGTTCACTGGGTACTTATCCGTACGAAAATCCCTATTGATTTACCTGTTTTTACAAGGAAATAAAATGTGAAAAAAACATTTCTACATCCCATGGCCTTTCCCAACCATTTAAATTTTTCTCTTACTAGTCTAACACTTCCGAAAAACCAATACAACGCCCAACCGGAACAATATATAATGCTAAACGAACCGTTCACTGGGTACTTATCCGTACGAAAATCCCTATAGATTTACCTGTTTTTAGAAGGAAATAAAATGTGAAAAAAATATTTCTACATCCCATGGCCTTTCCCAACCATTTAAATTTTTCTCTTACAGGTCTAACACTTCCGAAAAACCAATACAACGCCCAACCGGAACAATATATAAAGCTAAACGATCCGTTCACTGGGTACTTATCCGTACTAAAATCCCTATAGATTTACCTGTTTTTAGAAGAAAATAAAATGTGAAAAAAATATTTCTACATCCCATGGCCTTTCCCAACCATTTAAATTTTTCTCTTACAGGGCTAACACTTCCGAAAAACCAATACAACGCCCACCCGGAACACTATATAAAGCTAAACGAACCGTTCACTGGGTACTTATACGCACGAAAATCCCTATTGATTTACATGTTTTTACAAGCAAATAAAATGTGAAAAAAATATTTCTACATCCCATGGCCCTTCCCAACCATTTAAATTTTTCTCTTACAGGTCTAACACGTCCGAAAAACCAATACAACGCCCATCCGGAACAATATATAAAGCTAAACGCACCGTTCACTGGGTACTTATATGTACGAAAATCCCTATTGATTTACCTGTTTTTACAAGGAAATAAAATGTGAAAAAAATATTTCTACATCCCATGGCCTTTCCCAACCATTTAAATTTTTCTCTTACAGGGCTAACACTTCCGAAAAACCAATACAACGCCCAACCGGAACAATATATAAAGCTAAACGAACCGTTCACTGGGTACTTATCCGTACGAAAATCCCTATAGATTTACCTGTTTTTAGAAGGAAATAAAATGTGAAAAAAATATTTCTACATCCCATGGCCTTTCCCAACCATTTAAATTTTTCTCTTACAAGTCTAACACTTCCGAAAAACCAATACAACGCCCACCCGGAAAAATATATAAAGCTAAACGAACCGTTCACTGGGTACTCATACGTACGAAAATCCCTATTGATTTACCTGTTTTTACAAGGAAATAAAATGTGAAAAAAATATTTCTACATCCCATGGCCCTTCCCAACCATTTAAATTTTTCTCTTACAGGTCTAACACGTCCGAAAAACCAATACAACACCCATCCGGAACACTATATAAAGCTAAACGAACCGTTCACTGGGTACTTATACGCACGAAAATCCCTATAGATTTACCTGTTTTTACAAGGAAATAAAATGTGAAAAAAATATTTCTACATCCCATGGCCCTTCCCAACCATTTAAATTTTTCTCTTACAGGTCTAACACGTCCGAAAAACCAATACAACGCCCATCCGGAACAATATATAAAGCTAAACGAACCGTTCACTGGGTACTTATATGTACGAAAATCCCTATTGATTTACCTGTTTTTACAAGGAAATAAAATGTGAAAAAAATATTTCTACATCGCATGGCCTTTCCCAACCATTTAAATTTTTCTCTTACAGGGCTAACACTTCCGAAAAACCAATACAACGTCCACCCGGACCAATATATTAAGCTAAACGAACCGTTCACTGGGTACTTATACGTACGAAAATCCCTATTGATTTACCTGTTTTTACAAGGAAATAAAAGGTGAAAACAATATTTCTACATCCAATGGCCTTTCCCAACCATTTAAATTTTTCTCTTACAGGTCTAACACTTCCGAAAAACCAATACAACGCCCACCCGGAACAATATATAAAGCTAAATGAACCGTTCACTGGGTACTTATCAGTACGAAAATCCCTATTGATTTACCTGTTTTTACAAGGAAATAAAATGTGAAACAATATTTCTACATCCCATGGCCTTTCCCAACCATTTAAATTTTTCTCTTACAAGTCTAACACATCCGAAAAACCAATACAACGCCCATCAGGAACAATATATAAAGCTAAACGCACCGTTCACTGGGTACTTATCCGTACGAAAATCCCTATTGATTTACCTGTTTTTACAAGGAAATAAAATGTGAAAAAAATATTTCTACATCCCATGGCCTTTCCCAACCATTTAAATTTTTCTCTTACAGGGCTAACACTTCCGAAAAACCAATACAACGTCCACCCAAACCAATATATTAAGCTAAACGAACCGTTCACTGGGTACTTATACGTACGAAAATCCCTATTGATTTACCTGTTTTTACAGGGAAATAAAATGTGAAAAAAATATTTCTACATCCCATGGCCCTTCCCAACCATTTAAATTTTTCTCTTACAGGTCTAACACGTCCGAAAAACCAATACAACGCCCATCCGGAACAATATATAAAGCTAAACGCACCGTTCACTGGGTACTTATCCGTACGAAAATCCCTATAGATTTACCTGTTTTTAGAAGGAAATAAAATGTGAAAAAAATATTTCTACATCCCATGGCCTTTCCCAACCATTTAAATTTTTCTCTTACAAGTCTAACACTTCCGAAAAACCAATACAACGCCCACCCGGAACAATATATAAAGCTAAACGAACCGTTCACTGGGTACTCATACGTACGAAAATCCCTATAGATTTACCTGTTTTTAGAAGGAAATAAAATGTGAAAAAAATATTTCTACATCCCATGGCCTTTCCCAACCATTTAAATTTTTCTCTTACAAGTCTAACACTTCCGAAAAACCAATACAACGCCCACCCGGAACAATATATAAAGCTAAACGAACCGTTCACTGGGTACTTATCCGTACGAAAATCCCTATAGATTTACCTTTTTTTAGAAGGAAATAAAATGTGAAAAAAATATTTCTACATCCCATGGCCTTTCCCAACCATTTAAATTTTTCTCTTACAAGTCTAACACTTCCGAAAAACCAATACAACGCCCACCCGGAACAATATATAAAGCTAAACGAACCGTTCACTGGGTACTCATACGTACGAAAATCCCTATTGATTTACCTGTTTTTACAAGGAAATAAAATGTGAAAAAAATATTTCTACATCCCATGGCCTTTCCCAACCATTTAAATTTTTCTCTTACAGGGCTAACACTTCCGAAAAACCAATACAACGCCCACCCGGAACACTATATAAAGCTAAACGAACCGTTCACTGGGTACTTATACGTACGAAAATCCCTATTGATTTACCTGTTTTTACAAGGAAATAAAAGGTGAAAACAATATTTCTACATCCAATGGCCTTTCCCAACCATTTAAATTTTTCTCTTACAGGTCTAACACTTCCGAAAAACCAATACAACGCCCACCCGGAACAATATATAAAGCTAAATGAACCGTTCACTGGGTACTTATCCGTACGAAAATCCCTATTGATTTACCTGTTTTTACAAGGAAATAATATGTGAAACAATATTTCTACATCCCATAGCCTTTCCCAACCATTTAAATTTTTCTCTTACAAGTCTAACACTTCCGAAAAACCAATACAACGCCCATCAGGAACAATATATAAAGCTAAACGCACCGTTCACTGGGTACTTATACGTACGAAAATCCCTATTGATTTACCTGTTTTTACAAGGAAATAAAATGTGAAAAAAATATTTCTACATCCCATGGCCTTTCCCAACCATTTAAATTTTTCTCTTACAGGTCTAACACTTCCGAAAAACCAATACAACGCCCACCCGGAACAATATATAAAGCTAAACGAACCGTTCACTGGGTACTCATTCGTACGAAAATCCCTATTGATTTACCTGTTTTTACAAGGAAATAAAATGTGAAAAAAATATTTCTACATCCCATGACCCTTCCCAACCATTTAAATTTTTCTCTTACAGGTCTAACACTTCCGAAAAACCAATACAACACCCATCCGCAACAATATATATAGCTAAACACACCGTTCACTGGGTACTTATCCGTACGAAAATCCCTATAGATTTACCTGTTTTTAGAAGGAAATAAAATGTGAACAAAATATTTCTACATCCCATGGCCTTTCCCAACCATTTAAATTTTTCTCTTATAGGTCTAACACTTCCGAAAAACCAATACAACGCCCACCCGGAACAATATATAAAGCTAAACGAACCGTTCACTGGGTACTCATACGTACGAAAATCCCTATTGATTTACCTGTTTTTACAGGGAAATAAAATGTGAAAAAAATATTTCTACATCCCATGGCCTTTCCCAACCATTTAAATTTTTCTCTTACAGGTCTAACACGTCCGAAAAACCAATACAACGCCCATCCGGAACAATATATAAAGCTAAACGCACCGTTCACTGGGTACTTATCCGTACGAAAATCCCTATAGATTTACCTGTTTTTAGAAGGAAATAAAATGTGAAAACAATATTTCTACATCCCATGGCCTTTCCCAACCATTTAAATTTTTCTCTTACAGGGCTAACACTTCCGAAAAACCAATACAACGCCCACCCGGAACACTATATAAAGCTAAACGAACCGTTCACTGGGTACTTATACGCACGAAAATCCCTATTGATTTACCTGTTTTTACAAGGAAATAAAATGTGAAAAAAATATTTCTACATCCCATGGCCTTTCCCAACCATTTAAATTTTTCTCTTACAAGTCTAACACTTCCGAAAAACCAATACAACGCCCAACCAGAACAATATATAAAGCTAAACGAACCGTTCACTGGGTACTTATCCGTACGAAAATCCCTATAGATTTACCTGTTTTTACAAGGAAATAAAATGTGAAAAAAATATTTCTACATCCCATGGCCTTTCCCAACCATTTAAATTTTTCTCTTACAGGTCTAACACTTCCGAAAAACCAATACAACGCCCACCCGGAACAAAATATAAAGCTAAACGAACCGTTCACTGGGTACTCATACGTACGAAAATCCCTATTGATTTACCTGTTTTTACAGGGAAATAAAATGTGAAAAAAATATTTCTATATCCCATGGCCTTTCCCAACCATTTAAATTTTTCTCTTACAGGGCTAACACTTCCGAAAAACCAATACAACGCCCACCCGGAACACTATATAAAGCTAAACGAACCGTTCACTGGGTACTTATACGCACGAAAATCCCTATTGATTTACCTGTTTTTACAAGGAAATAACATGTGAAAGAAATATTTCTACATCCCATGGCCTTTCCCAACCATTTAAATTTTTCTCTTACAGGTCTAACACTTCCGAAAAACCAATACAACGCCCACCCGGAACAATATATAAAGCTAAACGAACCGTTCACTGGGTACTTATCCGTACGAAAATCCCTATTGATTTACCTGTTTTTACAAGGAAATAAAATGTGAAAAAAACATTTCTACATCCCATGGCCTTTCCCAACCATGTAAATTTTTCTCTTACAGGTCTAACACTTCCGAAAAACCAATACAACGCTCACCCGGAACAATATATAAAGCTAAACGAACCGATCACTGGGTACTCATACGTACGAAAATCCCTATTGATTTACCTGTTTTTACAAGGAAATAAAATGTGAAAAAAATATTTCTACATCCCATGGCCTTTCCCAACCATTTAAATTTTTCTCTTACAGGTCTAACACTTCCGAAAAACCAATACAACGCCCACCCGGAACAATATATAAAGCTAAACGAACCGTTCACTGGGTACTCATACGTACGAAAATCCCTATTGATTTACCTGTTTTTACAAGGAAATAAAATGTGAAAAAAATATTTCTACATCCCATGGCCCTTCCCAACCATTTAAATTTTTCTCTTACAGGTCTAACACTTCCGAAAAACCAATACAACACCCATCCGGAACAATATATAAAGCTAAACACACCGTTCACTGGGTACTTATCCGTACGAAAATCCCTATAGATTTACCTGTTTTTAGAAGGAAATAAAATGTGAACAAAATATTTCTACATCCCATGGCCTTTCCCAACCATTTAAATTTTTCTCTTATAGGTCTAACACTTCCGAAAAACCAATACAACGCCCACCCGGAACAATATATAAAGCTAAACGAACCGTTCACTGGGTACTCATACGTACGAAAATCCCTATTGATTTACCTGTTTTTACAGGGAAATAAAATGTGAAAAAAATATTTCTACATCCCATGGCCTTTCCCAACCATTTAAATTTTTCTCTTACAGGTCTAACACTTCCGAAAAACCAATACAACGCCCACCCGGAACAATATATAAAGCTAAATGAACCGTTCACTGGGTACTTATCCGTACGAAAATCCCTATAGATTTACCTGTTTTTAGAAGGAAATAAAATGTGAAAAAAATATTTCTACATCCCATGGCCCTTCCCAACCATTTAAATTTTTCTCTTACAGGTCTAACACGTCCGAAAAACCAATACAACGCCCATCCGGAACAATATATAAAGCTAAACGCACCGTTCACTGGGTACTTATCCGTACGAAAATCCCTATAGATTTACCTGTTTTTAGAAGGAAATAAAATGTGAAAACAATATTTCTACATCCCATGGCCTTTCCCAACCATTTAAATTTTTCTCTTACAGGGCTAACACTTCCGAAAAACCAATACAACGCCCACCCGGAACACTATATAAAGCTAAACGAACCGTTCACTGGGTACTTATACGCACGAAAATCCCTATTGATTTACCTGTTTTTACAAGGAAATAACATGTGAAAGAAATATTTCTACATCCCATGGCCTTTCCCAACCATTTAAATTTTTCTCTTACAGGTCTAACACTTCCGAAAAACCAATACAACGCCCACCCGGAACAATATATAAAGCTAAACGAACCGTTCACTGGGTACTTATCCGTACGAAAATCCCTATTGATTTACCTGTTTTTACAAGGAAATAAAATGTGAAAAAAACATTTCTACATCCCATGGCCTTTCCCAACCATTTAAATTTTTCTCTTACTAGTCTAACACTTCCGAAAAACCAATACAACGCCCAACCGGAACAATATATAAAGCTAAACGAACCGTTCACTGGGTACTTATCCGTACGAAAATCCATATAGATTTACCTGTTTTTAGAAGGAAATAAAATGTGAAAAAAATATTTCTACATCCCATGGCCTTTCCCAACCATTTAAATTTTTCTCTTACAGGTCTAACACTTCCGAAAAACCAATACAACGCCCACCCGGAACAATATATAAAGCTAAACGAACCGTTCACTGGGTACTCATACGTACGAACATCCCTATTGATTTACCTGTTTTTACAAGGAAATAAAATGTGAAAAAAATGTTTCTACATCCCATGGCCTTTCCCAACCATTTAAATTTTTCTCTTACAGGGCTAACACTTCCGAAAAACCAATACAACGCCCACCCGGAACACTATATAAAGCTAAACGAACCGTTCACTGGGTACTTATACGCACGAAAATCCCTATTGATTTACCTGTTTTTACAAGGAAATAACATGTGAAAGAAATATTTCTACATCCCATGGCCTTTCCCAACCATTTAAATTTTTCTCTTACAGGTCTAACACTTCCGAAAAACCAATACAACGCCCACCCGGAACAATATATAAAGCTAAACGAACCGTTCACTGGGTACTTATCCGTACGAAAATCCCTATTGATTTACCTGTTTTTACAAGGAAATAAAATGTGAAAAAAACATTTCTACATCCCATGGCCTTTCCCAACCATTTAAATTTTTCTCTTACTAGTCTAACACTTCCGAAAAACCAATACAACGCCCAACCGGAACAATATATAAAGCTAAACGAACCGTTCACTGGGTACTTATCCGTACGAAAATCCCTATAGATTTACCTGTTTTTAGAAGGAAATAAAATGTGAAAAAAATATTTCTACATCCCATGGCCTTTCCCAACCATTTAAATTTTTCTCTTACAGGTCTAACACTTCCGAAAAACCAATACAACGCCCACCCGGAACAATATATAAAGCTAAACGAACCGTTCAAGGGTACTCATACGTACGAAAATCCCTATTGATTTACCTGTTTTTACAAGGAAATAAAATGTGAAAAAAATGTTTCTACATCCCATGGCCTTTCCCAACCATTTAAATTTTTCTCTTACAGGGCTAACACTTCCGAAAAACCAATACAACGCCCACCCGGAACACTATATAAAGCTAAACGAACCGTTCACTGGGTACTTATACGCACGAAAATCCCTATTGATTTACCTGTTTTTACAAGGAAATAAAATGTGAAAAAAATATTTCTACATCCCATGGCCTTTCCCAACCATTTAAATTTTTCTCTTACCGGGCTAACACTTCCGAAAAACCAATACAACGCCCACCCGGACCAATATATTAAGCTAAACGAACCGTTCACTGGGTACTTATCCGTACGAAAATCCCTATAGATTTACCTGTTTTTACAAGGAAATAAAATGTGAAAAAAATATTTCTACATCCCATGGCCTTTCCCAACCATTTAAATTTTTCTCTTACAGGTCTAACACTTCCGAAAAACAAATACAACGCTCACCCGGAACAATATATAAAGGTAAACGAACCGTTCACTGGGTACTCATACGTACGAAAATCCCTATTGATTTACCTGTTTTTACAAGGAAATAAAATGTGAAAAAAATATTTCTACATCCCATGGCCTTTCCCAACCATTTAAAATTTTCTCTTACAGGTCTAACACTTCCGAAAAACCAATACAACGCCCACCCGGAACAATATATAAAGCTAAACGAACCATTCACTGGGTACTCATACGTACGAAAATCCCTATTGATTTACCTGTTTTTACAAGGAAATATAATGTGAAAAAAATATTTCTACATCCCATGGCCCTTCCCAACCATTTAAATTTTTCTCTTACAGGTCTAACACTTCCGAAAAACCAATACAACACCCATCCGGAACAATATATAAAGCTAAACACACCGTTCACTGGGTACTTATCCGTACGAAAATCCCTATAGATTTACCTGTTTTTAGAAGGAAATAAAATGTGAACAAAATATTTCTACATCCCATGGCCTTTCCCAACCATTTAAATTTTTCTCTTACAGGGCTAACACTTCCGAAAAACCAATACAACGCCCACCCGGAACAATATATAAAGCTAAACGAACCGTTCAATGGGTACTTATACGTACGAAAATCCCTATTGATTTACCTGTTTTTACAGGGAAATAAAATGTGAAAAAAATATTTCTACATCCCATGGCCTTTCCCAACCATTTAAATTTTTCTCTTACAGGTCTAACACTTCCGAAAAACCAATACAACGCCCACCCGGAACAATATATAAAGCTAAACGAACCGTTCACTGGGTACTCATCCGTACGAAAATCCCTATTGATTTACCTGTTTTTACAAGGAAATAAAATGTGAAAAAAATATTTCTACATCCCATGGCCCTTCCCAACCATTTAAATTTTTCTCTTACAGGTCTAACACGTCCGAAAAACCAATACAACGCCCATCCGGAACAATATATAAAGCTAAACGCACCGTTCACTGGGTACTTATCCGTACGAAAATCCCTATTGATTTACCTGTTTTTACAAGGAAATAAAATGTGAAAACAATATTTCTACATCCCATGGCCTTTCCCAACCTTTTAAATTTTTCTCTTACAGGTCTAACACTTCCGAAAAACCAATACAACGCCCACCCAGAACAATATATAAAGCTAAACGAACCGTTCACTGGGTATTTATCCGTACGAAAATCCCTATTGATTTACCTGTTTTTACAAGGAAATAAAATGTGAAAACAATATTTCTACATCCCCTGGCCTTTCCCAACCATTTAAATTTTTCTCTTACAGGTCTAACACTTCCGAAAAACCAATACAACGCCCACCCGGAACAATATATAAAGCTAAACGAACCGTTCACTGGGTACTTATCCGTACGAAAATCCCTATTGATTTACCTGTTTTTACAAGGAAATAAAATGTGAAAAAAACATTTCTACATCCCATGGCCTTTCCCAACCATTTAAATTTTTCTCTTACTAGTCTAACACTTCCGAAAAACCAATACAACGCCCAACCGGAACAATATATAAAGCTAAACGAACCGTGCACTGGGTACTTATCCGTACGAAAATCCCTATAGATTTACCTGTTTTTAGAAGGAAATAAAATGTGAAAAAAATATTTCTACATCCCATGGCCTTTCCCAACCATTTAAATTTTTCTCTTACAGGTCTAACACTTCCGAAAAACCAATACAACGCCCACCCGGAACAATATATAAAGCTAAACGAACCGTTCACTGGGTACTCATACGTACGAAAATCCTTATTGATTTACCTGTTTTTACAAGGAAATAAAATGTGAAAAAAATATTTCTACATCCCATGGCCCTTCCCAACCATTTAAATTTTTCTCTTACAGGTCTAACACGTCCGAAAAACCAATACAACACCCATCCGGAACAATATATAAAGCTAAACGCACCGTTCATTGGGTACTTATCCATACGAAAATCCCTATAGATTTACCTGTTTTTAGAAGGAAATAAAATGTGAAAAAAATATTTCTACATCCCATGGCCTTTCCCAACCATTTAAATTTTTCTCTTACAGGGCTAACACTTCCGAAAAACCAATACAACGCCCACCCGGAACACTATATAAAGCTAAACGAACCGTTCATCGGGTACTTATACGCACGACAATCCCTATTGATTTACCTGTTTTTACAAGGAAATAAAATGTGAAAAAAATATTTCTACATCCCATGGCCCTTCCCAACCATTTAAATTTTTCTCTTACAGGTCTAACACGTCCGAAAAACCAATACAACGCCCATCCAGAACAATATATAAAGCGAAACGCACCGTTCACTGGGTACTTATATGTACGAAAATCCCTATTGATTTACCTGTTTTTACAAGGAAATAAAATGTGAAAAAAATATTTCTACATCCCATGGCCCTTCCCAACCATTTAAATTTTTCTCTTACAGGTCTAACACCTCCGAAAAACCAATACAACGCCCACCCGGAACAATATATAAAGCTAAACGAACTGTTCACTGGGTACTCATACGTACGAAAATCCCTATTGATTTACCTGTTTTTACAGGGAAATAAAATGTGAAAAAAATATTTCTACATCCCATGACCTTTCCCAACCATTTAAATTTTTCTCTTACAGGTCTAACACTTCCGAAAAACCAATACAACGCCCACCCGGAACAATATATAAAGCTAAATGAACCGTTCACTGGGTACTTATCCGTACGAAAATCCCTATTGATTTACCTGTTTTTACAAAGAAATAAAATGTGAAAAAAATATTTCTACATCCCATGGCCCTTCCCAACCATTTAAATTTTTCTCTTACAGGTCTAACACGTCCGAAAAACCAATACAACGCCCATCCGGAACAATATATAAAGCTAAACGCACCGTTCACTGGGTACTTATCCGTACGAAAATCCCTATTGATTTACCTGTTTTTACAAGGAAATAAAATGTGAAAAAAATATTTCTACATCCCATGGCCCTTCCCAACCATTTAAATTTTTCTCTTACAGGTCTAACACGTCCGAAAAACCAATACAACACCCATCCGGAACAATATATAAAGCTAAACGCACCGTTCACTGGGTACTTATCCGTACGAAAATCCCTATAGATTTACCTGTTTTTAGAAGGAAATAAAATGTGAAAAAAATATTTCTACATCCCATGGCCTTTCCCAACCATTAAAATTTTTCTCTTACAGGTCTAACACGTCCGAAAAACCAATACAACACCCATCCGGAACAATATATAAAGCTAAACGCACCGTTCACTGGGTACTTATCCGTACGAAAATCCCTATAGATTTACCTGTTTTTAGAAGGAATTAAAATGTGAAAAAAATATTTCTACATCCCATGGCCTTTCCCAACCGTTTAAATTTTTCTCTTACAGGGCTAACACTTCCGAAAAACCAATACAACGCCCACCCGGAACACTATATAAAGCTAAACGAACCGTTCACTGGGTACTTATACGCACGAAAATCCCTATTGATTTACCTGTTTTTACAAGGAAATAAAATGTGAAAAAAATATTTCTACATCCCATGGCCCTTCCCAACCATTTAAATTTTTCTCTTACAGGTCTAACACGTCCGAAAAACCAATACAACGCCCAAACGGAACAATATATAAAGCTAAACGAACCGTTCACTGGGTACTTATCCGTACAAAAATCCCTATAGATTTACCTGTTTTTAGAAGGAAATAAAATGTGAAAAAAATATTTCTACATCCCATGGCCTTTCCCAACCATTTAAATTTTTCTCTTACAAGTCTAACACTTCCGAAAAACCAATACAACGCCCACCCGGAACAATATATAAAGCTAAACGAACCGTTCACTGGGTACGCATACGTACGAAAATCCCTATTGATTTACCTGTTTTTACAAGGAAATAAAATGTGAAAAAAATATTTCTACATCCCATGGCCCTTCCCAACCATTTAAATTTTTCTCTTACAGGTCTAACACGTCCGAAAAACCAATACAACACCCATCCGGAACAATATATAAAGCTAAACGAACCGTTCACTGGGTACTTATCCGTACTAAAATCCCTATTGATTTACCTGTTTTTACAAGGAAATAAAATGTGAAAAAAATATTTCTACATCCCATGGCCTTTCCCAACCATTTAAATTTTTCTCTTACAAGTCTAACACTTCCGAAAAACCAATACAACGCCCAACCAGAACAATATATAAAGCTAAACGAACCGTTCACTGGGTACTTATCCGTACGAAAATCCCAATAGATTTACCTGTTTTTAGAAGGAAATAAAATGTGAAAAAAATATTTCTACATCCCATGGCCTTTCCCAACCATTTAAATTTTTCTCTTACAGGTCTAACACTTCCGAAAAACCAATACAACGCCCACCCGGAACAATATATAAAGCTAAACGAACCGTTCACTGGGTACTTATACGCACGAAAATCCCTATTGATTTACCTGTTTTTACAAGGAAATAAAATGTGAAAAAAATATTTCTACATCCCATGGCCTTTCCCAACCATTTAAATTTTTCTCTTACAAGTCTAACACTTCCGAAAAACCAATACAACGCCCAACCAGAACAATATATAAAGCTAAACGAACCGTTCACTGGGTACTTATCCGTACGAAAATCCCTGTAGATTTAACTGTTTTTACAAGGAAATAAAATGTGAAAAAAATATTTCTACATCCCATGGCCTTTCCCAACCATTTAAATTTTTCTCTTACAGGTCTAACACTTCCGAAAAACCAATACAACGCCCACCCGGAACAATATATAAAGCTAAACGAACCGTTCACTGGGTACTCATACGTACGAAAATCCCTATTGATTTACCTGTTTTTACAAGGAAATAAAATGTGAAAAAAATGTTTCTACATCCCTTGGCCTTTCCCAACCATTTAAATTTTTCTCTTACAGGGCTAACACTTCCGAAAAACCAATACAACGCCCACCCGGAACACTATATAAAGCTAAACGAACCGTTCACTGGGTACTTATACGCACGAAAATCCCTATTGATTTACCTGTTTTTACAAGGAAATAAAATGTGAAAAAAATATTTCTACATCCCATGGCCTTTCCCTACCATTTAAATTTTTCTCTTACAGGTCTAACACGTCCGAAAAACCAATACAACACCCATCCGGAACAATATATAAAGCTAAACGAACCGTTCACTGGGTACTTATCCGTACGAAAATCCCAATAGATTTACCTGTTTTTAGAAGGAAATAAAATGTGAAAAAAATATTTCTACATCCCATGGCCTTTCCCAACCATTTAAATTTTTCTCTTACAGGTCTAACACTTCCGAAAAACCAATACAACGCCCACCCGGAACAATATATAAAGCTAAACGAACCGTTCACTGGGTACTTATACGCACGAAAATCCCTATTAATTTACCTGTTTTTACAAGGAAATAAAATGTGAAAAAAATATTTCTACATCCCATGGCCTTTCCCAACCATTTAAATTTTTCTCTTACAAGTCTAACACTTCCGAAAAACCAATACAACGCCCAACCAGAACAATATATAAAGCTAAACGAACCGTTCACTGGGTACTTATCCGTACGAAAATCCCTGTAGATTTACCTGTTTTTACAAGGAAATAAAATGTGAAAAAAATATTTCTACATCCCATGGCCTTTCCCAACCATTTAAATTTTTCTCTTACAGGTCTAACACTTCCGAAAAACCAATACAACGCCCACCCGGAACAATATATAAAGCTAAACGAACCGTTCACTGGGTACTCATACGTACGAAAATCCCTATTGATTTACCTGTTTTTACAAGGAAATAAAATGTGAAAAAAATATTTCTACATCCCTTGGCCTTTCCCAACCGTTTAAATTTTTCTCTTACAGGTCTAACACTTCCGAAAAACCAATACAACGCCCACCCGGAACACTATATAAAGATAAACGAACCGTTCACTGGGTACTTATACGCACGAAAATCCCTATTGATTTACCTGTTTTTACAAGGAAATAAAATGTGAAAAAAATATTTCTACATCCCATGGCCTTTCCCTACCATTTAAATTTTTCTCTTACAGGTCTAACACTTCCGAAAAACCAATACAACGCCCACCCGGAACAATATATAAAGCTAAACGAACCGTTCACTGGGTACTTATCCGTACGAAAATCCCTATAGATTTACCTGTTTTTAGAAGGAAATAAAATGTGAAAAAAATATTTCTACATCCCATGGCCTTTCCCAACCATTTAAATTTTTCTCTTACAAGTCTAACACTTCCGAAAAACCAATACAACGCCCAACCAGAACAATATATAAAGCTAAACGAACCGTTCACTGGGTACTTATCCGTACGAAAATCCCAATATATTTACCTGTTTTTAGAAGGAAATAAAATGTGAAAAAAATATTTCTACATCCCATGGCCTTTCCCAACCATTTAAATTTTTCTCTTACAGGTCTAACACTTCCGAAAAACCAATACAACGCCCACCCGGAACAATATATAAAGCTAAACGAACCGTTCACTGGGTACTTATACGCACGAAAATCCCTATTGATTTACCTGTTTTTACAAGGAAATAAAATGTGAAAAAAATATTTCTACATCCCATGGCCTTTCCCAACCATTTAAATTTTTCTCTTACAAGTCTAACACTTCCGAAAAACCAATACAACGCCCAACCAGAACAATATATAAAGCTAAACGAACCGTTCACTGGGTACTTATCCGTACGAAAATCCCTGTAGATTTACCTGTTTTTACAAGGAAATAAAATGTGAAAAAAATATTTCTACATCCCATGGCCTTTCCCAACCATTTAAATTTTTCTCTTACAGGTCTAACACTTCCGAAAAACCAATACAACGCCCACCCGGAACAATATATAAAGCTAAACGAATCGTTCACTGGGTACTCATACGTACGAAAATCCCTATTGATTTACCTGTTTTTACGAGGAAATAAAATGTGAAAAAAATGTTTCTACATCCCTTGGCCTTTCCCAACCATTTAAATTTTTCGCTTACAGGGCTAACACTTCCGAAAAACCAATACAACGCCCACCCGGAACACTATATAAAGCTAAACGAAACGTTCACTGGGTACTTATACGCACGAAAATCCCTATTGATTTACCTGTTTTTACAAGGAAATAAAATGTGAAAAAAATATTTCTACATCCCATGGCCTTTCCCTACCATTTAAATTTTTCTCTTACAGGGCTAACACTTCTGAAAAACCAATACAACGCCCACCCGGAACACTATATAAAGCTAAACGAACCGTTCACTGGGTACTTATCCGTACGAAAATCCCAATAGATTTACCTGTTTTTAGAAGGAAATAAAATGTGAAAAAAATATTTCTACATCCCATGGCCTTTCCCAACCATTTAAATTTTTCTCTTACAGGTCTAACACTTCCGAAAAACCAATACAACGCCCACCCGGAACAATATATAAAGCTAAACGAACCGTTCACTGGGTACTTATACGCACGAAAATCCCTATTGATTTACCTGTTTTTACAAGGAAATAAAATGTGAAAAAAATATTTCTACATCCCTTGGCCTTTCCCAACCATTTAAATTTTTCTCTTACAGGGCTAACACTTCCGAAAAACCAATACAACGCCCACCCGGAACACTATATAAAGCTAAACGAACCGTACACTGGGTACTTATACGCACGAAAATCCCTATTGATTTACCTGTTTTTACAAGGAAATAAAATGTGAAAAAAATATTTCTACATCCCATGGCCTTTCCCTACCATTTAAATTTTTCTCTTACAGGTCTAACACGTCCGAAAAACCAATACAACACCCATCCGGAACAATATATAAAGCTAAACGAACCGTTCACTGGGTACTTATCCGTACTAAAATCCCTATTGATTTACCTGTTTTTACAAGGAAATAAAATGTGAAAAAAATATTTCTACATCCCATGGCCTTTCCCAACCAATTAAATTTTTCTCTTACAAGTCTAACACTTCCGAAAAACCAATACAACGTCCAACCAGAACAATATATAAAGCTAAACGAACCGTTCACTGGGTACTTATCCGTACGAAAATCCCAATAGATTTACCTGTTTTTAGAAGGAAATAAAATGTGAAAAAAATATTTCTACATCCCATGGCCTTTCCCAACCATTTAAATTTTTCTCTTACAGGTCTAACACTTCCGAAAAACCAATACAACGCCCACCCGGAACAATATATAAAGCTAAACGAACCGTTCACTGGGTACTTATACGCACGAAAATCCCTATTGATTTACCTGTTTTTACAAGGAAATAAAATGTGAAAAAAATATTTCTACATCCCATGGCCTTTCCCAACCATTTAAATTTTTCTCTTACAAGTCTAACACTTCCGAAAAACCAATACAACGCCCAACCAGAACAATATATAAAGCTAAACGAACCGTTCACTGGGTACTTATCCGTACGAAAATCCCTGTAGATTTACCTGTTTTTACAAGGAAATAAAATGTGAAAAAAATATTTCTACATCCCATGGCCTTTCCCAACCATTTAAATTTTTCTCTTACACGTCTAACACTTCCGAAAAACCAATACAACGCCCACCCGGAACAATATATAAAGCTAAACGAACCGTTCACTGGGTACTCATACGTACGAAAATCCCTATTGATTTACCTGTTTTTACAAGGAAATAAAATGTGAAAAAAATATTTCTACATCCCTTGGCCTTTCCCAACCGTTTAAATTTTTCTCTTACAGGTCTAACACTTCCGAAAAACCAATACAACGCCCACCCGGAACACTATATAAAGCTAAACGAACCGTTCACTGGGTACTTATACGCACGAAAATCCCTATTGATTTACCTGTTTTTACAAGGAAATAAAATGTGAAAAAAATATTTCTACATCCCATGGCCTTTCCCTACCATTTAAATTTTTCTCTTACAGGTCTAACACTTCCGAAAAACCAATACAACGCCCACCCGGAACAATATATAAAGCTAAACGAACCGTTCACTGGGTACTTATCCGTACGAAAATCCCTATAGATTTACCTGTTTTTAGAAGGAAATAAAATGTGAAAAAAATATTTCTACATCCCATGGCCTTTCCCAACCATTTAAATTTTTCTCTTACAAGTCTAACACTTCCGAAAAACCAATACAACGCCCAACCAGAACAATATATAAAGCTAAACGAACCGTTCACTGGGTACTTATCCGTACGAAAATCCCAATATATTTACCTGTTTTTAGAAGGAAATAAAATGTGAAAAAAATATTTCTACATCCCATGGCCTTTCCCAACCATTTAAATTTTTCTCTTACAGGTCTAACACTTCCGAAAAACCAATACAACGCCCACCCGGAACAATATATAAAGCTAAACGAACCGTTCACTGGGTACTTATACGCACGAAAATCCCTATTGATTTACCTGTTTTTACAAGGAAATAAAATGTGAAAAAAATATTTCTACATCCCATGGCCTTTCCCAACCATTTAAATTTTTCTCTTACAAGTCTAACACTTCCGAAAAACCAATACAACGCCCAACCAGAACAATATATAAAGCTAAACGAACCGTTCACTGGGTACTTATCCGTACGAAAATCCCTATAGATTTACCTGTTTTTACAAGGAAATAAAATGTGAAAAAAATATTTCTACATCCCATGGCCTTTCCCAACCATTTAAATTTTTCTCTTACAGGTCTAACACTTCCGAAAAACCAATACAACGCCCACCCGGAACAATATATAAAGCTAAACGAACCGTTCACTGGGTACTCATACGTACGAAAATCCCTATTGATTTACCTGTTTTTACGAGGAAATAAAATGTGAAAAAAATGTTTCTACATCCCTTGGCCTTTCCCAACCATTTAAATTTTTCGCTTACAGGGCTAACACTTCCGAAAAACCAATACAACGCCCACCCGGAACACTATATAAAGCTAAACGAAACGTTCACTGGGTACTTATACGCACGAAAATCCCTATTGATTTACCTGTTTTTACAAGGAAATAAAATGTGAAAAAAATATTTCTACATCCCATGGCCTTTCCCTACCATTTAAATTTTTCTCTTACAGGGCTAACACTTCCGAAAAACCAATACAACGCCCACCCGGAACACTATATAAAGCTAAACGAACCGTTCACTGGGTACTTATCCGTACGAAAATCCCAATAGATTTACCTGTTTTTAGAAGGAAATAAAATGTGAAAAAAATATTTCTACATCCCATGGCCTTTCCCAACCATTTAAATTTTTCTCTTACAGGTCTAACACTTCCGAAAAACCAATACAACGCCCACCCGGAACAATATATAAAGCTAAACGAACCGTTCACTGGGTACTTATACGCACGAAAATCCCTATTGATTTACCTGTTTTTACAAGGAAATAAAATGTGAAAAAAATATTTCTACATCCCATGGCCTTTCCCAACCATTTAAATTTTTCTCTTACAAGTCTAACACTTCCGAAAAACCAATACAACGCCCAACCAGAACAATATATAAAGCTAAACGAACCGTTCACTGGGTACTTATCCGTACGAAAATCCCTGTAGATTTACCTGTTTTTACAAGGAAATAAAATGTGAAAAAAATATTTCTACATCCCATGGCCTTTCCCAACCATTTAAATTTTTCTCTTACAGGTCTAACACTTCCGAAAAACCAATACAACGCCCACCCGGAACAATATATAAAGATAAACGAACCGTTCACTGGGTACTCATACGTACGAAAATCCCTATTGATTTACCTGTTTTTACAAGGAAATAAAATGTGAAAAAAATGTTTCTACATCCCTTGGCCTTTCCCAACCATTTAAATTTTTCTCTTACAGGGCTAACACTTCCGAAAAACCAATACAACGCCCACCCGGAACACTATATAAAGCTAAACGAACCGTTCACTGGGTACTTATACGCACGAAAATCCCTATTGATTTACCTGTTTTTACAAGGAAATAAAATGTGAAAAAAATATTTCTACATCCCATGGCCTTTCCCTACCATTTAAATTTTTCTCTTACAGGTCTAACACGTCCGAAAAACCAATACAACACCCATCCGGAACAATATATAAAGCTAAACGAACCGTTCACTGGGTACTTATCCGTACTAAAATCCCTATTGATTTACCTGTTTTTACAAGGAAATAAAATGTGAAAAAAATATTTCTACATCCCATGGCCTTTCCCAACCAATTAAATTTTTCTCTTACAAGTCTAACACTTCCGAAAAACCAATACAACGCCCAACCAGAACAATATATAAAGCTAAACGAACCGTTCACTGGGTACTTATCCGTACGAAAATCCCAATAGATTTACCTGTTTTTAGAAGGAAATAAAATGTGAAAAAAATATTTCTACATCCCATGGCCTTTCCCAACCATTTAAATTTTTCTCTTACAGGTCTAACACTTCCGAAAAACCAATACAACGCCCAACCAGAACAATATATAAAGCTAAACGAACCGTTCACTGGGTACTTATCCGTACGAAAATCCCTATAGATTTACCTGTTTTTACAAGGAAATAAAATGTGAAAAAAATATTTCTACATCCCATGGCCTTTCCCAACCATTTAAATTTTTCTCTTACAAGTCTAACACTTCCGAAAAACCAATACAACGCCCAACCAGAACAATATATAAAGCTAAACGAACCGTTCACTGGGTACTTATACGCACGAAAATCCCTATTGATTTACCTGTTTTTACAAGGAAATAAAATGTGAAAAAAATATTTCTACATCCCATGGCCTTTCCCAACCATTTAAATTTTTCTCTTACAAGTCTAACACTTCCGAAAAACCAATACAACGCCCAACCAGAACAATATATAAAGCTAAACGAACCGTTCACTGGGTACTTATCCGTACGAAAATCCCTATAGATTTACCTGTTTTTACAAGGAAATAAAATGTGAAAAAAATATTTCTACATCCCATGGCCTTTCCCAACCATTTAAATTTTTCTCTTACAGGTCTAACACTTCCGAAAAACCAATACAACGCCCACCCGGAACAATATATAAAGCTAAACGAACCGTTCACTGGGTACTCATACGTACGAAAATCCCTATTGATTTACCTGTTTTTACGAGGAAATAAAATGTGAAAAAAATGTTTCTACATCCCTTGGCCTTTCCCAACCATTTAAATTTTTCGCTTACAGGGCTAACACTTCCGAAAAACCGATACAACGCCCACCCGGAACACTATATAAAGCTAAACGAACCGTTCACTGGGTACTTAAACGCACAAAAATCCCTATTGATTTACCTGCTTTTACAAGGAAATAAAATGTGAAAAAAATATTTCTATATCCCATGGCCTTTCCCAACCATTTAAATTTTTCTCTTACAGGTCTAACACTTCCGAAAAACCAATACAACGCCCACCCGGAACAATATATAAAGCTAAACGAACCGTTCACTGGGTACTCATACGTACGAAAATCCCTATTGATTTACCTGTTTTTACAAGGAAATAAAATGTGAAAAAAATATTTCTACATCCCATGGCCCTTCCCAACCATTTAATTTTTTCTCTTACAGGTCTAACACGTCCGAAAAACCAATACAACGCCCATCCGGAACAATATATAAAGCTAAACGCACCGTTCACTGGGTACTTATCCGTACGAAAATCCCTATTGATTTACCTGTTTTTACAAGGAAATAAAATGTGAAAACAATATTTCTACATCCCATGGCCTTTCCCAACCATTTAAATTTTTCTCTTACAGGTCTAACACTTCCGAAAAACCAATACAACGCCCACCCAGAACAATATATAAAGCTAAACGAACCGTTCACTGGGTACTTATCCGTACGAAAATCCCTATTGATTTACCTGTTTTTACAAGGAAATCAAATGTGAAAAAAAACATTTCTACATCCCATGGCCTTTCCCAACCATTTAAATTTTTCTCTTACTAGTCTAACACTTCCGAAAAACCCATACAACGCCCAACCGGAACAATATATAAAGCTAAACGAACCGTTCACTGGGTACTTATCCGTACGAAAATCCCTATAGATTTACCTGTTTTTAGAAGGAAATAAAATGTGAAAAAAATATTTCTACATCCCATGGCCTTTCCCAACCATTTAAATTTTTCTCTTACAGGTCTAACACTTCCGAAAAACCAATACAACGCCCACCCGGAACAATATATAAAGCTAAACGAACCGTTCACTGGGTACTCATACGTACGAAAATCCCTATTGATTTACCTGTTTTTACAAGGAAATAAAATGTGAAAAAAATATTTCTTCATCCCATGGCCCTTCCCAACCATTTAAATTTTTCTCTTACAGGTCTAACATGTCCGAAAAACCAATACAACACCCATCCGGAACAATATATAAAGCTAAACGCACCGTTCACTGGGTACTTATCCGTACGAAAATCCCTATAGATTTACCTGTTTTTAGAAGGAAATAAAATGTGAAAAAAATATTTCTACATCCCATGGCCTTTCCCAACCATTTAAACTTTTCTCTTACAGGGCTAACACTTCCGAAAAACCAATACAACGCCCACCGGGAACACTATATAAAGCTAAACGAACCGTTCACTGGGTACTTATACGCACGAAAATCCCTATTGATTTACCTGTTTTTACAAGGAAATAAAATGTGAAAAAAATATTTCTACATCCCATGGCCTTTCCCAACCATTTAAATTTTTCTCTTACAGGTCTAACACTTCCGAAAAACCAATACAACGCCCACCCGGAACAATATATAAAGCTAAACGAACCGTTCACTGGGTACTCATACGTACGAAAATCCCTATTGATTTACCTGTTTTTACAAGGAAATAAAATGTGAAAACAATATTTCTACATCCCATGGCCTTTCCCAACCATTTAAATTTTTCTCTTACAGGTCTAACACTTCCGAAAAACCAATACAACGCCCACCCGGAACAATATATAAAGCTAAACGAACCGTTCACTGGGTACTCATACGGACGAAAATCCCTATTGATTTACATGTTTTTACAAGGAAATAAAATGTGAAAAAAATATTTCTACATCCCATGGCCCTTCCCAACCATTTAAATTTTTCTCTTACAGGTCTAACACGTCCGAAAAACCAATACAACACCCATCCGGAACAATATATAAAGCTAAACGCACCGTTCACTGGGTACTTATCCGTACGAAAATCCCTATAGATTTACCTGTTTTTAGAAGGAAATAAAATGTGAAAAAAATATTTCTACATCCCATGGCCTTTCCCAACCATTTAAATTTTTCTCTTACAGGTCTAACACTTCCGAAAAACCAATACAACGCCCACCCGGAACAATATATAAAGCTAAACGAACCATTCACTGGGTACTCATACGTACGAAAATCCCTATAGATTAACCTGTTTTTACAAGGATATAAAATGTGAAAAAATGTTTCTACATCCCATGGCCTTTCCCAACCATTTAAATTTTTCTCTTACAGGGCTAACACTTCCGAAAAACCAATACAACGCCCACCTGGAACACTATATAAAGCTAAACGAACCGTTCACTGGGTATTTATCCGTACGAAAATCCCTATTGATTTACCTGTTTTTACAAGGAAATAAAATGTGAAAACAATATTTCTACATCCCATGGCCTTTCCCAACCATTTAAATTTTTCTCTTACAGGTCTAACACGTCCGAAAAACCAATACAACGCCCATCCGGAACAATATATAAAGCTAAACGCACCGTTCACTGGGTACTTATACGCACGAAAATCCCTATTGCTTTACCTGTTTTTACAAGGAAATAAAATGTGAAAAAAATATTTCTACATCCCATGGCCTTTCCCAACCATTTAAATTTTTCTCTTACAGGTTTAACACTTCCGAAAAACCAATACAACGCCCACCCGGAACAATATATAAAGCTAAACGAACCGTTCACTGGGTACTCATACGTACGAAAATCCCTATTGATTTACCTGTTTTTAAAAGGAAATAAAATGTGAAAAAAATATTTCTACATCCCATGGCCCTTCCCAACCATTTAAATTTTTCTCTTACAGGTCTAACACGTCCGAACAACCAATACAACACCCATCCGGAACAATATATAAAGCTAAACGCACCGTTGACTGGGTACTTATCCGTACGAAAATCCCTATAGATTTACCTGTTTTTAGAAGGAAATAAAATGTGAAAAAAATATTTCTACATCCCATGGCCTTTCCCAACCATTTAAATTTTTCTCTTACAGGTCTAACACTTCCGAAAAACCAATACAATGCCCACCTGGAACAATATATAAAGCTAAACGAATCGTTCACTGGGTACTTGTCCGTACGAAAATCCCTATAGATTAACCTGTTTTTACAAGGAAATAAAATGTGAAAAAATGTTTCTACATCCCATGGCCTTTCCCAACCATTTAAATTTTTCTCTTACAGGGCTAACAGTTCCGAAAAACCAATACAACACCCACCCGGAACACTATATAAAGCTAAACGAACCGTTCACTGGGTACTTATACGCACGAAAATCCCTATTGATTTACCTGTTTTTACAAGGAAATAAAATGTGAAAAAAATATTTCTACATCCCATGGCCTTTCCCAACCATTTAAATTTTTTCTTACAGGTCTAACACTTCCGAAAAACCAATACAACGCCCACCCAGAACAATATATAAAGCTAAACGAACCGTTCACTGGGTATTTATCCGTACGAAAATCCCTATTGATTTACCTGTTTTTACAAGGAAATAAAATGTGAAAACAATATTTCTACATCCCATGGCCTTTCCCAACCATTTAAATTTTTCTCTTACAGGTCTAACACTTCCGAAAAACCAATACAACGCCCACCCGGAACAATATATAAAGCTAAACGAACCGTTCACTGGGTACTTATCCGTACGAAAATCCCTATTGATTTACCTGTTTTTACAAGGAAATAAAATGTGAAAAAAACATTTCTACATCCCATGGCCTTTCCCAACCATTTAAATTTTTCTCTTACAAGTCTAACACTTCCGAAAAACCAATACAACGCCCAACCGGAACAATATATAAAGCTAAACGAACCGTTCACTGGGTACTTATCCGTACGAAAATCCCTATAGATTTACCTGTTTTTAGAAGGAAATAAAATGTGAAAAAAATATTTCTACATCCCATGGCCTTTCCCAACCATTTAAATTTTTCTCTTACAGGTCTAACACTTCCGAAAAACCAATACAACGCCCACCCGGAACAATATATAAAGCTAAACGAACCGTTCACTGGGTACTCATACGTACGAAAATCCCTATTGATTTACCTGTTTTTACAAGGAAATAAAATGTGAAAAAAATGTTTCTACATCCCATGGCCTTTCCCAACCATTTAAATTTTTCTCTTACAGGGCTAACACTTCCGAAAAACCAATACAACGCCCACCCGGAACACTATATAAAGCTAAACGAACCGTTCACTGGGTACTTAAACGCACGAAAATCCCTATTGATTTACCTGCTTTTACAAGGAAATAAAATGTCAAAAAAATATTTCTATATCCCATGGCCTTTCCCAAGCATTTAAATTTTTCTCTTACAGGTCTAACACTTCCGAAAAACCAATACAACGCCCACCCGGAACAATATATAAAGCTAAACGAACCGTTCACTGGGTACTCATGCGTACGAAAATCCCTATTGATTTACCTGTTTTTACAAGGAAATAAAATGTGAAAAAAATATTTCTACATCCCATGGCCTTTCCCAACCATTTAAATTTTTCTCTTACAGGTCTAACACTTCCGAAAAAACAATACAACGCCCACCCGGAACAATATATAAAGCTAAACGAACCGTTCACTGGGTACTCATACGTACGAAAATCCCTATTGATTTACCTGTTTTTACAAGGAAATAAAATGTGAAAAAAATATTTCTACATCCCATGGCCTTTCCCAACCATTTAAATTTTTCTCTTACAAGTCTAACACTTCCGAAAAACCAATACAACGCCCAACCGGAACAATATATAAAGCTAAACGAACCGTTCACTGGGTACTCATACGTACGAAAATCCCTATAGATTAACCTGTTTTTACAAGGAAATAAAATGTGAAAAAATGTTTCTACATCCCATGGCCTTTCCCAACCCTTTAAATTTTTCTCTTACAGGGCTAACAGTTCCGAAAAACCAATACAACGCCCACCCGGAACACTATATAAAGCTAAACGAACCGTTCACTGGGTACTTATACGCACGAAAATCCCTATTGATTTACCTGTTTTTACAAGGAAATAAAATGTGAAAAAAATATTTCTACATCCCATGGCCTTTCCCAACCATTTAAATTTTCTCTTACAGGTTTAACACTTCCGAAAAACCAATACAACGCCCACCCAGAACAATATATAAAGCTAAACGAACCGTTCACTGGGTATTTATCCGTACGAAAATCCCTATTGATTTACCTGTTTTTACAAGGAAATAAAATGTGAAAACAATATTTCTACATCCCATGGCCTTTCCCAACCATTTAAATTTTTCTCTTACAGGTCTAACACTTCCGAAAAACCAATACAACGCCCACCCGGAACAATATATAAAGCTAAACGAACCGTTCACTGGGTACTTATCCGTACGAAAATCCCTATTGATTTACCTGTTTTTACAAGGAAATAAAATGTGAAAAAAACATTTCTACATCCCATGGCCTTTCCCAACCATTTAAATTTTTCTCTTACAAGTCTAACACTTCCGAAAAACCAATACAACGCCCAACCGGAACAATATATAAAGCTAAACGAACCGTTCACTGGGTACTTATCCGTACGAAAATCCCTATAGATTTACCTGTTTTTAGAAGGAAATAAAATGTGAAAAAAATATTTCTACATCCCATGGCCTTTCCCAACCATTTAAATTTTTCTCTTACAGGTCTAACACTTCCGAAAAACCAATACAACGCCCACCCGGAACAATATATAAAGCTAAACGAACCGTTCACTGGGTACTCATACGTACGAAAATCCCTATTGATTTACCTGTTTTTACAAGGAAATAAAATGTGAAAAAAATGTTTCTACATCCCATGGCCTTTCCCAACCATTTAAATTTTTCTCTTACAGGGCTAACACTTCCGAAAAACCAATACAACGCCCACCCGGAACACTATATAAAGCTAAACGAACCGTTCACTGGGTACTTAAACGCACGAAAATCCCTATTGATTTACCTGCTTTTACAAGGAAATAAAATGTGAAAAAAATATTTCTATATCCCATGGCCTTTCCCAAGCATTTAAATTTTTCTCTTACAGGTCTAACACTTCCGAAAAACCAATACAACGCCCACCCGGAACAATATATAAAGCTAAACGAACCGTTCACTGGGTACTCATGCGTACGAAAATCCCTATTGATTTACCTGTTTTTACAAGGAAATAAAATGTGAAAAAAATATTTCTACATCCCATGGCCTTTCCCAACCATTTAAATTTTTCTCTTACAGGTCTAACACTTCCGAAAAAACAATACAACGCCCACCCGGAACAATATATAAAGCTAAACGAACCGTTCACTGGGTACTCATACGTACGAAAATCCCTATTGATTTACCTGTTTTTACAAGGAAATAAAATGTGAAAAAAATATTTCTACATCCCATGGCCTTTCCCAACCATTTAAATTTTTCTCTTACAAGTCTAACACTTCCGAAAAACCAATACAACGCCCAACCGGAACAATATATAAAGCTAAACGAACCGTTCACTGGGTACTCATACGTACGTAAATCCCTATTGATTTACCTGTTTTTACAAGGAAATAAAATGTGAAAAAAATGTTTCTACATCCCATGGCCTTTCCCAACCATTTAAATTTTTCTCTTACAGGGCTAACACTTCCGAAAAACCAACACAACGCCCACCCGGAACAATATATAAAGCTAAACGAACCGTTCACTGGGTACTCATACGTACGAAAATCCCTATTGATTTACCTGTTTTTACAAGGAAATAAAATGTGAAAACAATATTTCTACATCCCATGGCCTTTCCCAACCATTTAAATTTTTCTCTTACAGGTCTAACACTTCCGAAAAACCAATACAACGCCCACCCGGGACAATATATAAAGCTAAAGAAACCGTTCACTGGGTACACATACGTACGAAAATCCCTATTGATTTACCTGTTTTTACAAGGAAATAAAATGTGAAAAAAATATTTCTACATCCCATGGCCTTTCCCAACCATTTAAATTTTTCTCTTACAGGTCTAACACTTCCGAAAAACCAATACAACGCCCGCCCGGAACAATATATAAAGCTAAACGAACCGTTCACTGGGTACTCATACGTACGAAAATTCCTATTGATTTACCTGTTTTTACAAGGAAATAAAATGTGAAAAAAATGTTTCTACATCCCATGGCCTTTCCCAACCATTTAAATTTTTCTCTTACAGGGCTAACACTTCCGAAAAACCAATACAACGCCCACCCGGAACACTATATAAAGCTAAACGAACCGTTCACTGGGTACTTAAACGCACGAAAATCCCTATTGATTTACCTGCTTTTACAAGGAAATAAAATGTGAAAAAAATATTTCTATATCCCATGGCCTTTCCCAACCATTTAAATTTTTCTCTTACAGGTCTAACACTTCCGAAAAACCAATACAACGCCCACCCGGAACAATATATAAAGCTAAACGAACCGTTCACTGGGTACTCATACGTACGAAAATCCCTATTGATTTACCTGTTTTTACAAGGAAATAAAATGTGAAAAAAATATTTCTACATCCCATGGCCTTTCCCAACCATTTAAATTTTTCTCTTACAGGTCTAACACTTCCGAAAAAACAATACAACGCCCACCCGGAACAATATATAAAGCTAAACGAACCGTTCACTGGGTACTCATACGTACGAAAATCCCTATTGATTTACCTGTTTTTACAAGGAAATAAAATGTGAAAAAAATATTTCTACATCCCATGGCCTTTCCCAACCATTTAAATTTTTCTCTTACAAGTCTAACACTTCCGAAAAACCAATACAACGCCCAACCGGAACAATATATAAAGCTAAACGAACCGTTCACTGGGTACTCATACGTACGTAAATCCCTATTGATTTACCTGTTTTTACAAGGAAATAAAATGTGAAAAAAATGTTTCTACATCCCATGGCCTTTCCCAACCATTTAAATTTTTCTCTTACAGGGCTAACACTTCCGAAAAACCAACACAACGCCCACCCGGAACAATATATAAAGCTAAACGAACCGTTCACTGGGTACTCATACGTACGAAAATCCCTATTGATTTACCTGTTTTTACAAGGAAATAAAATGTGAAAACAATATTTCTACATCCCATGGCCTTTCCCAACCATTTAAATTTTTCTCTTACAGGTCTAACACTTCCGAAAAACCAATACAACGCCCACCCGGGACAATATATAAAGCTAAAGAAACCGTTCACTGGGTACACATACGTACGAAAATCCCTATTGATTTACCTGTTTTTACAAGGAAATAAAATGTGAAAAAAATATTTCTACATCCCATGGCCTTTCCCAACCATTTAAATTTTTCTCTTACAGGTCTAACACTTCCGAAAAACCAATACAACGCCCGCCCGGAACAATATATAAAGCTAAACGAACCGTTCACTGGGTACTCATACGTACGAAAATTCCTATTGATTTACCTGTTTTTACAAGGAAATAAAATGTGAAAAAAATGTTTCTACATCCCATGGCCTTTCCCAACCATTTAAATTTTTCTCTTACAGGGCTAACACTTCCGAAAAACCAATACAACGCCCACCCGGAACACTATATAAAGCTAAACGAACCGTTCACTGGGTACTTAAACGCACGAAAATCCCTATTGATTTACCTGCTTTTACAAGGAAATAAAATGTGAAAAAAATATTTCTATATCCCATGGCCTTTCCCAACCATTTAAATTTTTCTCTTACAGGTCTAACACTTCCGAAAAACCAATACAACGCCCACCCGGAACAATATATAAAGCTAAACGAACCGTTCACTGGGTACTCATACGTACGAAAATCCCTATTGATTTACCTGTTTTTACAAGGAAATAAAATGTGAAAAAAATATTTCTACATCCCATGGCCTTTCCCAACCATTTAAATTTTTCTCTTACAGGTCTAACACTTCCGAAAAACCAATACAACGCCCACCCGGAACAATATATAAACCTAAATGAACCGTTCACTGGGTACACATACGTACGAAAATCCCTATAGATTAACCTGTTTTTACAAGGAAATAAAATGTGAAAAAATGTTTCTACATCCCATGGCCTTTCCCAACCATTTAAATTTTTCTCTTACAGGGCTAACACTTCCGAAAAACCAATACAACGCCCACCCGGAAGCCTATATAAAGCTAAACGAACCGTTCACTGGGTACTTATACGCACGAAAATCCCTATTGATTTACCTGTTTTTACAAGGAAATAAAATGTGAAAAAAATATTTCTACATCCCATGGCCTTTCCCAACCATTTAAATTTTTCTCTTACAGGTCTAACACTTCCGAAAAACCAATACAACGCCCACCCAGAACAATATATAAAGCTAAACGAACCGTTCACTGGGTATTTATCCGTACGAAAATCCCTATTGATTTACCTGTTTTTACAAGGAAATAAAATGTGAAAACAATATTTCTACATCCCATGGCCTTTCCCAACCATTTAAATTTTTCTCTTACAGGTCTAACACTTCCGAAAAACCAATACAACGCCCACCCGGAACAATATATAAAGCTAAACGAACCGTTCACTGGGTACTTATCCGTACGAAAATCCCTATAGATTTACCTGATTTTAGAAGGAAATAAAATGTGAAAAAAATATTTCTACATCCCATGGCCTTTCCCAACCATTTAAATTTTTCTCTTACAGGTCTAACACTTCCGAAAAACCAATACAACGCCCACCCGAAACAATATATAAAGCTAAACGAACCATTCACTGGGTACTCATACGTACGAAAATCCCTATTGATTTACCTGTTTTTACAAGGAAATAAAATGTGAAAAAAATGTTTCTACATCCCATGGCCTTTCCCAACCATTTAAATTTTTCTCTTACAGGTCTAACACTTCCGAAAAACCAATACAACGCCCACCCAGAACAATATATAAAGCTAAACGAACCGTTCACTGGGTATTTATCCGTACGAAAATCCCTATTGATTTACCTGTTTTTACAAGGAAATAAAATGTGAAAACAATATTTCTACATCCCATGGCCTTTCCCAACCATTTAAATTTTTCTCTTACAGGTCTAACACTTCCGAAAAACCAATACAACGCCCACCCGGAACAATATATAAAGCTAAACGAACCGTTCACTGGGTACTTATCCGTACGAAAATCCCTATAGATTTACCTGTTTTTAGAAGGAAATAAAATGTGAAAAAAATATTTCTACATCCCATGGCCTTTCCCAACCATTTAAATTTTTCTCTTACAGGTCTAACACTTCCGAAAAACCAATACAACGCCCACCCGGAACAATATATAAAGCTAAACGAACCGTTCACTGGGTACTTATCCGTACGAAAATCCCTATAGATTTACCTGATTTTAGAAGGAAATAAAATGTGAAAAAAATATTTCTACATCCCATGGCCTTTCCCAACCATTTAAATTTTTCTCTTACAGGTCTAACACTTCCGAAAAACCAATACAACGCCCACCCGGAACAATATATAAAGCTAAACGAACCATTCACTGGGTACACATACGTACGAAAATCCCTATTGATTTACCTGTTTTTACAAGGAAATAAAATGTGAAAAAAATGTTTCTACATCCCATGGCCTTTCCCAACCATTTAAATTTTTCTCTTACAGGGCTAACACTTCCGAAAAACCAATACAACGCCCACCCGGAACACTATATAAAGCTAAACGAACCGTTCACTGGGTACTTAAACGCACGAAAATCCCTATTGATTTACCTGCTTTTACAAGGAAATAAAATGTGAAAAAAATATTTCTATATCCCATGGCCTTTCCCAACCATTTAAATTTTTCTCTTACAGGTCTAACACTTCCGAAAAACCAATACAACGCCCACCCGGAACAATATATAAAGCTAAACGAACCGTTCACTGGGTACTCATACGTACGAAAATCCCTATTGATTTACCTGTTTTTACAAGAAAATAAAATGTGAAAAAAATATTTCTACATCCCATGGCCTTTCCCAACTATTTAAATTTTTCTCTTACAGGTCTAACACTTCCGAAAAACCAATACAACGCCCACCCGGAACAATATATAAAGCTAAACGAACCGTTCACTGGGTACTCATACGTACGAAAATCCCTATTGATTTACCTGTTTTTACAAGGAAATAAAAAGTGAAAAAAATGTTTCTACATCCCATGGCCTTTCCCAACCATTTAAATTTTTCTCTTACAGGGCTAACACTTCTGAAAAACCAATACAACGCCCACCCGGAACACTATATAAAGCTAAACGAACCGTTCACTGGGTACTTAAACGCACGAAAATCCCTATTGATTTACCTGCTTTTACAAGGAAATAAAATGTGAAAAAAATATTTCTATATCCCATGGCCTTTCCCAACCATTTAAATTTTTCTCTTACAGGTCTAACACTTCCGAAAAACCAAAACAACGCCCACCCGGAACAATATATAAAGCTAAACGAACCGTTCACTGGGTACTCATACGTACGAAAATCCCTATTGATTTACCTGTTTTTACAAGGAAATAAAATGTGAAAAAAATATTTCTACATCCCATGGCCTTTCCCAACCATTTAAATTTTTCTCTTACAGGTCTAACACTTCCGAAAAACCAATACAACGCCCACCCGGAACAATATATAAAGCTAAACGAACCGTTCACCGGGTACTCATACGTACGAAAATCCCTATTGATTCACCTGTTTTTACAAGGAAATAAAATGTAAAAAAAATATTTTTACATACCATGGCCTTTCTCAACTATTTAAATTTTTCTCTTACAGGTCTAACGCTTCCGAAAAACCAATACAGCACGCACGCGGAACAATATATAAAGCTAAATGAACCGTTCACTGGGTACTTATCCGTACGAAAATCCCTATTGATTTACCTGTTTTTACAAGGAAATAAAATGTGAAAAAAACATTTCTACATCCCATGGCCTTTCCCAACCATTTAAATTTTTCTCTTACAGGTCTAACACTTCTGAAAAACCAATACAACGCCCACCCGGAACAATATATAAAGCTAAACGAACCGTTCACTGGGTACTCATACGTACGAAAATCCCTATTGATTTACCTGTTTTTACAAGGAAATAAAAAGTGAAAAAAATGTTTCTACATCCCATGGCCTTTCCCAACCATTTAAATTTTTCTCTTACAGGGCTAACACTTCTGAAAAACCAATACAACGCCCACCCGGAACACTATATAAAGCTAAACGAACCGTTCACTGGGTACTTAAACGCACGAAAATCCCTATTGATTTACCTGCTTTTACAAGGAAATAAAATGTGAAAAAAATATTTCTATATCCCATGGCCTTTCCCAACCATTTAAATTTTTCTCTTACAGGTCTAACACTTCCGAAAAACCAATACAACGCCCACCCGGAACAATATATAAAGCTAAACGAACCGTTCACTGGGTACTCATACGTACGAAAATCCCTATTGATTTACCTGTTTTTACAAGGAAATAAAATGTGAAAAAAATATTTCTACATCCCATGGCCTTTCCCAACCATTTAAATTTTTCTCTTACAGGTCTAACACTTCCGAAAAACCAATACAACGCCCACCCGGAACAATATATAAAGCTAAACGAACCGTTCACTGGGTATTCATACGTACGAAAATCCCTATTGATTCACCTGTTTTTACAAGGAAATAAAATGTAAAAAAAATATTTTTACATACCATGGCCTTTCTCAACCATTTAAATTTTTCTCTTACAGGTCTAACGCTTCCGAAAAACCAATACAACGCCCACCCGGAACAATATATAAAGCTAAACGAACCGTTCACTGGGTACTTATCCGTACGAAAATCCCTATTGATTTACCTGTTTTTACAAGGAAATAAAATGTGAAAACAATATTTCTACATCCCATGGCCTTTCCCAACCATTTAAATTTTTCTCTTACAGGTCTAACACTTCCGAAAAACGAATACAACGCCAACCCGGAACAATATATAAAGCTAAACGAACCGTTCACTGGGTACTCATACGTACGAAAATCCCTATTGATTTACCTGTTTTTACAAGGAAATAAAATGTGAAAAAAATGTTTCTACATCCCATGGCCTTTCCCAACCATTTAAATTTTTCTCTTACAGGTCTAACACTTCCGAAAAACCAATACAACGCCCACCCGGAACAATATATAAAGCTAAACGAACCGTTCACTGGGTACTTATCCGTACGAAAATCCCTATAGATTTACCTGTTTTTAGAAGGAAATAAAATGTGAAAAAAATATTTCTACATCCCATGGCCTTTCCCAACCATTTAAATTTTTCTCTTACAGGTCTAACACTTCTGAAAAACCAATACAACGCCCACCCGGAACAATATATAAAGCTAAACGAACCGTTCACTGGGTACTCATACGTACGAAAATCCCTATTGATTTACCTGTTTTTACAAGGAAATAAAATGTGAAAAAAATATTTCTACATTCCATGGCCTTTCCCAACCATTTAAATTTTCACTTACAGGTCTAACACTTCCGAAAAACCAATACAACGCCCACCCAGAACAATATATAAAGCTAAACGAACCGTTCACTGGGTATTTATCCGTACGAAAATCCCTATTGATTTACCTGTTTTTACAAGGAAATAAAATGTGAAAACAATATTTCTACATCCCATGGCCTTTCCCAACCATTTAAATTTTTCTCTTACAGGTCTAACACTTCCGAAAAACCAATACAACGCCCACCCGGAAAAATATATAAAGCTAAACGAACCGTTCACTGGGTACTTATCCGTACGAAAATCCCTATAGATTTACCTGTTTTTAGAAGGAAATAAAATGTGAAAAAAATATTTCTACATCCCATGGCCTTTCCCAACCATTTAAATTTTTCTCTTACAGGTCTAACACTTCCGAAAAACCAATACAACGCCCACCCGGAACAATATATAAAGCTAAACGAACCGTTCACTGGGTACTCATACGTACGTAAATCCCTATTGATTTACCTGTTTTTACAAGGAAATAAAATGTGAAAAAAATGTTTCTACATCCCATGGCCTTTCCCAACCATTTAAATTTTTCTCTTACAGGGCTAACACTTCCGAAAAACCAATACAACGCCCACCCGGAACACTATATAAAGCTAAACGAACCGTTCACTGGGTACTTAAACGCACGAAAATCCCTATTGATTTACCTGCTTTTACAAGGAAATAAAATGTGATAAAAATATTTCTATATCCCATGGCCTTTCCCAAGCATTTAAATTTTTCTCTTACAGGTCTAACACTTCCGAAAAACCAATACAACGCCCACCCGGAACAATATATAAAGCTAAACGAACCGTTCACTGGGTACTCATGCGTACGAAAATCCCTATTGATTTACCTGTTTTTACAAGGAAATAAAATGTGAAAAAAATATTTCTACATCCCATGGCCTTTCCCAACCATTTAAATTTTTCTCTTACAGGTCTAACACTTCCGAAAAAACAATACAACGCCCACCCGGAACAATATATAAAGCTAAACGAACCGTTCACTGGGTACTCATACGTACGAAAATCCCTATTGATTTACCTGTTTTTACAAGGAAATAAAATGTGAAAAAAATATTTCTACATCCCATGGCCTTTCCCAACCATTTAAATTTTTCTCTTACAAGTCTAACACTTCCGAAAAACCAATACAACGCCCAACCGGAACAATATATAAAGCTAAACGAACCGTTCACTGGGTACTCATACGTACGAAAATCCCTATTGATTTACCTGTTTTTACAAGGAAATAAAATGTGAAAAAAATGTTTCTACATCCCATGGCCTTTCCCAACCATTTAAATTTTTCTCTTACAGGGCTAACACTTCCGAAAAACCAACACAACGCCCACCCGGAACAATATATAAAGCTAAACGAACCGTTCACTGGGTACTCATACGTACGAAAATCCCTATTGATTTACCTGTTTTTACAAGGAAATAAAATGTGAAAACAATATTTCTACACCCCATGGCCTTTCCCAACCATTTAAATTTTTCTCTTACAGGTCTAACACTTCCGAAAAACCAATACAACGCCCACCCGGGACAATATATAAAGCTAAACGAACCGTTCACTGGGTACTCATACGTACGAAAATCCCTATTGATTTACCTGTTTTTACAAGGAAATAAAATGTGAAAAAAATATTTCTACATTCCATGGCCTTTCCCAACCATTTAAATTTTCACTTACAGGTCTAACACTTCCGAAAAACCAATACAACGCCCACCCAGAACAATATATAAAGCTAAACGAACCGTTCACTGGGTATTTATCCGTACGAAAATCCCTATTGATTTACCTGTTTTTACAAGGAAATAAAATGTGAAAACAATATTTCTACATCCCATGGCCTTTCCCAACCATTTAAATTTTTCTCTTACAGGTCTAACACTTCCGAAAAACCAATACAACGCCCACCCGGAAAAATATATAAAGCTAAACGAACCGTTCACTGGGTACTTATCCGTACGAAAATCCCTATAGATTTACCTGTTTTTAGAAGGAAATAAAATGTGAAAAAAATATTTCTACATCCCATGGCCTTTCCCAACCATTTAAATTTTTCTCTTACAGGTCTAACACTTCCGAAAAACCAATACAACGCCCACCCGGAACAATATATAAAGCTAAACGAACCGTTCACTGGGTACTCATACGTACGAAAATCCCTATTGATTTACCTGTTTTTACAAGGAAATAAAATGTGAAAAAAATATTTCTACATCCCATGGCCTTTCCCAACCATTTAAATTTTTCTCTTACAGGGCTAACACTTCCGAAAAACCAATACAACGCCCACCCGGAACACTATATAAAGCTAAACGAACCGTTCACTGGGTACTTAAACGCACGAAAATCCCTATTGATTTACCTGCTTTTACAAGGAAATAAAATGTGAAAAAAATATTTCTATATCCCATGGCCTTTCCCAAGCATTTAAATTTTTCTCTTACAGGTCTAACACTTCCGAAAAACCAATACAACGCCCACCCGGAACAATATATAAAGCTAAACGAACCGTTCACTGGGTACTCATGCGTACGAAAATCCCTATTGATTTACCTGTTTTTACAAGGAAATAAAATGTGAAAAAAATATTTCTACATCCCATGGCCTTTCCCAACCATTTAAATTTTTCTCTTACAGGTCTAACACTTCCGAAAAAACAATACAACGCCCACCCGGAACAATATATAAAGCTAAACGAACCGTTCACTGGGTACTCATACGTACGAAAATCCCTATTGATTTACCTGTTTTTACAAGGAAATAAAATGTGAAAAAAATATTTCTACATCCCATGGCCTTTCCCAACCATTTAAATTTTTCTCTTACAAGTCTAACACTTCCGAAAAACCAATACAACGCCCAACCGGAACAATATATAAAGTTAAACGAACCGTTCACTGGGTACTCATACGTACGAAAATCCCTATTGATTTACCTGTTTTTACAAGGAAATAAAATGTGAAAAAAATGTTTCTACATCCCATGGCCTTTAGCAACCATTTAAATTTTTCTCTTACAGGGCTAACACTTCCGAAAAACCAACACAACGCCCACCCGGAACAATATATAAAGCTAAACGAACCGTTCACTGGGTACTCATACGTACGAAAATCCCTATTGATTTACCTGTTTTTACAAGGAAATAAAATGTGAAAACAATATTTCTACACCCCATGGCCTTTCCCAACCATTTAAATTTTTCTCTTACAGGTCTAACACTTCCGAAAATCCAATACAACGCCCACCCGGGACAATATATAAAGCTAAAGGAACCGTTCACTGGGTACTCATACGTACGAAAATCCCTATTGATTTACCTGTTTTTACAAGGAAATAAAATGTGAAAAAAATATTTCTACATCCCATGGCCTTTCCCAACCATTTAAATTTTTCTCTTACAGGTCTAACACTTCCGAAAAACCAATACAACGCCCGCCCGGAACAATATATAAAGCTAAACGAACCGTTCACTGGGTACTCATACGTACGAAAATTCCTATTGATTTACCTGTTTTTACAAGGAAATAAAATGTGAAAAAAATGTTTCTACATCCCATGGCCTTTCCCAACCATTTAAATTTTTCTCTTACAGGGCTAACACTTCCGAAAAACCAATACAACGCCCACCCGGAACACTATATAAAGCTAAACGAACCGTTCACTGGGTACTTAAACGCACGAAAATCCCTATTGATTTACCTGTTTTTACAAGGAAATAAAATGTGAAAAAAATATTTCTATATCCCATGGCCTTTCCCAAGCATTTAAATTTTTCTCTTACAGGTCTAACACTTCCGAAAAACCAATACAACGTCCACCCGGAACAATATATAAAGCTAAACGAACCGTTCACTGGGTACTCATACGTACGAAAATCCCTATTGATTTACCTGTTTTTACAAGGAAATAAAATGTGAAAAAAATATTTCTACATCCCATGGCCTTTCCCAACCATTTAAATTTTTCTCTTACAGGTCTAACACTTCCGAAAAACCAATACAACGCCCACCCGGAACAATATATAAAGCTAAATGAACCGTTCACTGGGTACTCATACGTACGAAAATCCCTATAGATTAACCTGTTTTTACAAGGAAATAAAATGTGAAAAAATGTTTCTACATCCCATGGCCTTTCCCAACCATTTACATTTTTCTCTTACAGGGCTAACACTTCCGAAAAACCAATACAACGCCCACCCGGAACACTATATAAAGCTAAACGAACCGTTCACTGGGTACTTATACGCACGAAAATCCCTATTGATTTACCTGTTTTTACAAGGAAATAAAATGTGAAAAAAATATTTCTACATCCCATGGCCTTTCCCAACCATTTAAATTTTTCTCTTACAGGTCTAACACTTCCGAAAAACCAATACAACGCCCACCCAGAACAATATATAAAGCTAAACGAACCGTTCACTGGGTATTTATCCGTACGAAAATCCCTATTGATTTACCTGTTTTTACAAGGAAATAAAATGTGAAAACAATATTTCTACATCCCATGGCCTTTCCCAACCATTTAAATTTTTCTCTTACAGGTCTAACACTTCCGAAAAACCAATACAACGCCCACCCGGAACAATATATAAAGCTAAACGAACCGTTCACTGGGTACTTATCCGTACGAAAATCCCTATAGATTTACCTGTTTTTAGAAGGAAATAAAATGTGAAAAAAATATTTCTACATCCCATGGCCTTTCCCAACCATTTAAATTTTTCTCTTACAGGTCTAACACTTCCGAAAAACCAATACAACGCCCACCCGGAACAATATATAAAGCTAAACGAACCATTCACTGGGTACACATACGTACGAAAATCCCTATTGATTTACCTGTTTTTACAAGGAAATAAAATGTGAAAAAAATGTTTCTACATCCCATGGCCTTTCCCAACCATTTAAATTTTTCTCTTACACGGCTAACACTTCCGAAAAACCAATACAACGCCCACCCGGAACACTATATAAAGCTAAACGAACCGTTCACTGGGTACTCATACGTACGAAAATCCCTATTGATTTACCTGTTTTTACAAGAAAATAAAATGTGAAAAAAATATTTCTACATCCCATGGCCTTTCCCAACCATTTAAATTTTTCTCTTACACGGCTAACACTTCCGAAAAACCAATACAACGCCCACCCGGAACAATATATAAAGCTAAACGAACCGTTCACTGGGTACTCATACGTACGAAAATCCCTATTGATTTACCTGTTTTTACAAGGAAATAAAATGTGAAAAAAATGTTTCTACATCCCATGGCCTTTCCCAACCATTTAAATTTTTCTCTTACAGTTCTAACACTTCCGAAAAACCAATACAACGCCCACCCGGAACACTATATAAAGCTAAACGAACCGTTCACTGGGTACTTATACGCACGAAAATCCCTATTGATTTACCTGTTTTTACAAGGAAATAAAATGTGAAAAAAATATTTCTACATCCCATGGCCTTTCCCAACCATTTAAATTTTTCTCTTACAGGTCTAACACTTCCGAAAAACCAATACAACGCCCACCCGGAACAATATATAAAGCTAAACGAACCGTTCACTGGGTACTCATACGTACGAAAATCCCTATTGATTTACCTGTTTTTACAAGGAAATAAAATGTGAAAAAAATGTTTCTACATCCCATGGCCTTTCCCAACCATTTAAATTTTTCTCTTACAGGGCTAACACTTCCGAAAAACCAATACAACGCCCACCCGGAACACTATATAAAGCTAAACGAACCGTTCACTGGGTACTTATACGCACGAAAATCCCTATTGATTTACCTGTTTTTACAAGGAAATAAAATGTGAAAAAAATATTTCTACATCCCATGGCCTTTCCCAACCATTTAAATTTTTCTCTTACAGGGCTAACACTTCCGAAAAACCAATACAACACCCACCCGGACCAATATATTAAGCTAAACGAACCGTTCACTGGGTACTTATCCGTACGAAAATCCCTATAGATTTACCTGTTTTTACAAGGAAATAAAATGTGAAAAAAATATTTCTACATCCCATGGCCTTTCCCAACCATTTAAATTTTTCTCTTACAGGTCTAACACTTCCGAAAAACCAATACAACGCTCACCCGGAACAATATATAAAGCTAAACGAACCGTTCACTGGGTACTCATACGTACGAAAATCCCTATTGATTTACCTGTTTTTACAAGGAAATAAAATGTGAAAAAAATATTTCTACATCCCATGGCCCTTCCCAACCATTTAAATTTTTCTCTTACAGGTCTAACACGTCCGAAAAACCAATACAACACCCATCCGGAACAATATATAAAGCTAAACGCACCGTTCACTGGGTACTTATCCGTACGAAAATCCCTATTGATTTACCTGTTTTTACAAGGAAATAAAATGTGAAAACAATATTTCTACATCCTATGGCCTTTCCCAACCATTTAAATTTTTCTCTTACAGGTCTAACACTTCCGAAAAACCAATACAACGCCCACCCGGAACAATATATAAAGCTAAACGAACCGTTCACTGGGTACTTATCCGTACGAAAATCCCTTTTGATTTACCTGTTTTTACAAGGAAATGAAATGTGAAAAAAACATTTCTACATCCCATGGCCTTTCCCAACCATTTAAATTTTTCTCTTACAAGTCTAACACTTCCGAAAAACCTATACAACGCCCAACCGGAACAATATATAAAGCTAAACGAACCGTTCACTGGGTACTTATCCGTACGAAAATCCCTATAGATTTACCTGTTTTTAGAAGGAAATAAAATGTGAAAAAAATATTTCTACATCCCATGGCCTTTCCCAACCATTTAAATTTTTCTCTTACAGGTCTAACACTTCCGAAAAACCAATACAACGCCCACCCGGAACAATATATAAAGCTAAATGAACCGTTCACTGGGTACTTATCCGTACGAAAATCCCTATTGATTTACCTGTTTTTACAAGGAAATAAAATGTGAAAAAAATTTTTCTACATCCCATGGCCCTTCCCAACCATTTAAATTTTTCTCTTACAGGTCTAACACGTCCGAAAAACCAATACAACGCCCATCCGGAACAATATATAAAGCTAAACGCACCGTTCACTGGGTACTTATCCGTACGAAAATCCCTATTGATTTACCTGTTTTTACAAGGAAATAAAATGTGAAAACAATATTTCTACATCCCATGGCCTTTCCCAACCATTTAAATTTTTCTCTTACAGGTCTAACACTTCCGAAAAACCAATACAACGCCCACCCAGAACAATATATAAAGCTAAACGAACCGTTCACTGGGTATTTATCCGTATGAAAATCCCTATTGATTTACCTGTTTTTACAAGGAAATAAAATGTGAAAACAATATTTCTACATCCCATGGCCTTTCCCAACCATTTAAATTTTTCTCTTACAGGTCTAACACTTCCGAAAAACCAATACAACGCCCACCCGGAACAATATATAAAGCTAAACGAACCGTTCACTGGGTACTTATCCGTACGAAAATCCCTATTGATTTACCTGTTTTTACAAGGAAATAAAATGTGAAAAAAACATTTCTACATCCCATGGCCTTTCCCAACCATTTAAATTTTTCTCTTACAGGTCTAACAGTTCTGAAAAACCAATACAACGCCCACCCGGAACAATATATAAAGCTAAACGAACCGTTCACTGGGTACTCATACGTACGAAAATCCCTATTGATTTACCTGTTTTTACAAGGAAATAAAAAGTGAAAAAAATGTTTCTACATCCCATGGCCTTTCCCAACCATTTAAATTTTTCTCTTACAGGGCTAACACTTCTGAAAAACCAATACAACGCCCACCCGGAACAATATATAAAGCTAAACGAACCGTTCACTGGGTACTTAAACGCACGAAAATCCCTATTGATTTACCTGCTTTTACAAGGAAATAAAATGTGAAAAAAATATTTCTATATCCCATGGCCTTTCCCAACCATTTAAATTTTTCTCTTACAGGTCTAACACTTCCGAAAAAACAAAACAACGCCCACCCGGAACAATATATAAAGCTAAACGAACCGTTCACTGGGTACTCATACGTACGAAAATCCCTATTGATTTACCTGTTTTTACAAGGAAATAAAATGTGAAAAAAATATTTCTACATCCCATGGCCTTTCCCAACCATTTAAATTTTTCTCTTACAGGTCTAACACTTCCGAAAAACCAATACAACGCCCACCCGGAACAATATATAAAGCTAAACGAACCGTTCACTGGGTACTCATACGTACGAAAATCCCTATTGATTCACCTGTTTTTACAAGGAAATAAAATGTAAAAAAAATATTTTTACATACCATGGCCTTTCTCAACCATTTAAATTTTTCTCTTACAGGTCTAACGCTTCCGAAAAACCAATACAACACGCACGCGGAACAATATATAAAGCTAAACGAACCGTTCACTGGGTACTTATCCGTACGAAAATCCCTATTGATTTACCTGTTTTTACAAGGAAATAAAATGTGAAAAAAACATTTCTACATCCCATGGCCTTTCCCAACCATTTAAATTTTTCTCTTACAGGTCTAACACTTCTGAAAAACCCATACAACGCCCACCCGGAACAATATATAAAGCTAAACGAACCGTTCACTGGGTACTCATACGTACGAAAATCCCTATTGATTTACCTGTTTTTACAAGGAAATAAAAAGTGAAAAAAATGTTTCTACATCCCATGGCCTTTCCCAACCATTTAAATTTTTCTCTTACAGGGCTAACACTTCTGAAAAACCAATACAACGCCCACCCGGAACACTATATAAAGCTAAACGAACCGTTCACTGGGTACTTAAACGCACGAAAATCCCTATTGATTTACCTGCTTTTACAAGGAAATAAAATGTGAAAAAAATATTTCTATATCCCATGGCCTTTCCCAACCATTTAAATTTTTTCTTACAGGTCTAACACTTCCGAAAAACCAATACAACGCCCACCCGGAACAATATATAAAGCTAAACGAACCGTTCACTGGGTACTCATACGTACGAAAATCCCTATTGATTTACCTGTTTTTACAAGGAAATAAAATGTGAAAAAAATATTTCTACATCCCATGGCCTTTCCCAACCATTTAAATTTTTCTCTTACAGGTCTAACACTTCCGAAAAACCAATACAACGCCCACCCGGAACAATATATAAAGCTAAACGAACCGTTCACTGGGTACTCATACGTACGAAAATCCCTATTGATTCACCTGTTTTTACAAGGAAATAAAATGTAAAAAAAATATTTTTACATACCATGGCCTTTCTCAACCATTTAAATTTTTCTCTTACAGGTCTAACGCTTCCGAAAAACCAATACAACACGCACGCGGAACAATATATAAAGCTAAACGAACCGTTCACTGGGTACTTATCCGTACGAAAATCCCTATTGATTTACCTGTTTTTACAAGGAAATAAAATGTGAAAACAATATTTCTACATCCCATGGCCTTTCCCAACCATTTAAATTTTTCTCTTACAGGTCTAACACTTCCGAAAAACCAATACAACGCCCACCCGGAACAATATATAAAGCTAAACGAACCGTTCACTGGGTACTCATACGTACGAAAATCCCTATTGATTTACCTGTTTTTACAAGGAAATAAAATGTGAAAAAAATGTTTCTACATCCCATGGCCTTTCCCAACCATTTAAATTTTTCTCTTACAGGGCTAACACTTCCGAAAAACCAATACAACGCCCACCCGGAACCATATATAAAGCTAAACGAACCGTTCACTGGGTACTTATACGCACGAAAATCCCTATTGATTTACCTGTTTTTACAAGGAAATAAAATGTGAAAAAAATATTTCTACATCCCATGGCCTTTCCCAACCATTTAAATTTTTCTCTTACAGGGCTAACACTTCCGAAAAACCAATACAACGCCCACCCGGAACAATATATAAAGCTAAACGAACCGTTCACTGGGTACTCATACGTACGAAAATCCCTATTGATTCACCTGTTTTTACAAGGAAATAAAATGTAAAAAAAATATTTTTACATACCATGGCCTTTCTCAACCATTTAAATTTTTCTCTTACAGGTCTAACGCTTCCGAAAAACCAATACAACACGCACGCGGAACAATATATAAAGCTAAACGAACCGTTCACTGGGTACTTATCCGTACGAAAATCCCTATTGATTTACCTGTTTTTACAAGGAAATAAAATGTGAAAACAATATTTCTACATCCCATGGCCTTTCCCAACCTTTTAAATTTTTCTCTTACAGGTCTAACACTTCCGAAAAACCAATACAACGCCCACCCGGAACAATATATAAAGCTAAACGAACCGTTCACTGGGTACTCATACGTACGAAAATCCCTATTGATTTACCTGTTTTTACAAGGAAATAAAATGTGAAAAAAATGTTTCTACATCCCATGGCCTTTCCCAACCATTTAAATTTTTCTCTTACAGGGCTAACACTTCCGAAAAACCAATACAACGCCCACCCGGAACACTATATAAAGCTAAACGAACCGTTCACTGGGTACTTATACGCACGAAAATCCCTATTGATTTACCTGTTTTTACAAGGAAATAAAATGTGAAAAAAATATTTCTACATCCCATGGCCTTTCCCAACCATTTAAATTTTTCTCTTACAGGTCTAACACTTCCGAAAAACCAATACAACGCCCACCCGGAACAATATATAAAGCTAAACGAACCGTTCACTGGGTACTCATACGTACGAAAATCCCTATTGATTTACCTGTTTTTACAAGGAAATAAAATGTGAAAAAAATGTTTCTACATCCCATGGCCTTTCCCAACCATTTAAATTTTTCTCTTACAGGGCTAACACTTCCGAAAAACCAATACAACGCCCACCCGGAACACTATATAAAGCTAAACGAACCGTTCACTGGGTACTTATACGCACGAAAATCCCTATTGATTTACCTGTTTTTACAAGGAAATAAAATGTGAAAAAAATATTTCTACATCCCATGGCCTTTCCCAACCATTTAAATTTTTCTCTTACAGGGCTAACACTTCCGAAAAACCAATACAACGCCCACCCGGACCAATATATTAAGCTAAACGAACCGTTCACTGGGTACTTATCCGTACGAAAATCCCTATAGATTTACCTGTTTTTACAAGGAAATAAAATGTGAAAAAAATATTTCTACATCCCATGGCCTTTCCCAACCATTTAAATTTTTCTCTTACAGGTCTAACACTTCCGAAAAACCAATACAACGCTCACCCGGAACAATATATAAAGCTAAACGAACCGTTCACTGGGTACTCATACGTACGAAAATCCCTATTGATTTACCTGTTTTTACAAGGAAATAAAATGTGAAAAAAATATTTCTACATCCCATGGCCCTTCCCAACCATTTAAATTTTTCTCTTACAGGTCTAACACGTCCGAAAAACCAATACAACACCCATCCGGAACAATATATAAAGCTAAACGCACCGTTCACTGGGTACTTATCCGTACGAAAATCCCTATTGATTTACCTGTTTTTACAAGGAAATAAAATGTGAAAACAATATTTCTACATCCCATGGCCTTTCCCAACCATTTAAATTTTTCTCTTACAGGTCTAACACTTCCGAAAAACCAATACAACGCCCACCCGGAACAATATATAAAGCTAAACGAACCGTTCACTGGGTACTTATCCGTACGAAAATCCCTATTGATTTACCTGTTTTTACAAGGAAATGAAATGTGAAAAAAACATTTCTACATCCCATGGCCTTTCCCAACCATTTAAATTTTTCTCTTACAAGTCTAACACTTCCGAAAAACCAATACAACGCCCAACCGGAACAATATATAAAGCTAAACGAACTGTTCACTGGGTACTTATCCGTACGAAAATCCCTATAGATTTACCTGTTTTTAGAAGGAAATAAAATGTGAAAAAAATGTTTCTACATCCCATGGCCTTTCCCAACCATTTAAATTTTTCTCTTACAGGTCTAACACTTCCGAAAAACCAACACAACGCCCACCCGGAACAATATATAAAGCTAAATGAACCGTTCACTGGGTACTTATCCGTACGAAAATCCCTATTGATTTACCTGTTTTTACAAGGAAATAAAATGTGAAAAAAATATTTCTACATCCCATGGCCCTTCCCAACCATTTAAATTTTTCTCTTACAGGTCTAACACGTCCGAAAAACCAATACAACGCCCATCCGGAACAATATATAAAGCTAAACGAACCGTTCACTGGGTACTTATCCGTACGAAAATCCCTATTGATTTACCTGTTTTTACAAGGAAATAAAATGTGAAAAAAACATTTCTACATCCCATGGCCTTTCCCAACCATTTAAATTTTTCTCTTACAGGTCTAACACTTCTGAAAAACCAATACAACGCCCACCCGGAACAATATATAAAGCTAAACGAACCGTTCACTGGGTACTCATACGTACGAAAATCCCTATTGATTTACCTGTTTTTACAAGGAAATAAAAAGTGAAAAAAATGTTTCTACATCCCATGGCCTTTCCCAACCATTTAAATTTTTCTCTTACAGGGCTAACACTTCCGAAAAACCAATACAACGCCCACCCGGAACCATATATAAAGCTAAACGAACCGTTCACTGGGTACTTATACGCACGAAAATCCCTATTGATTTACCTGTTTTTACAAGGAAATAAAATGTGAAAAAAATATTTCTACATCCCATGGCCTTTCCCAACCATTTAAATTTTTCTCTTACAGGGCTAACACTTCCGAAAAACCAATACAACGCCCACCCGGAACAATATATAAAGCTAAACGAACCGTTCACTGGGTACTCATACGTACGAAAATCCCTATTGATTCACCTGTTTTTACAAGGAAATAAAATGTAAAAAAAATATTTTTACATACCATGGCCTTTCTCAACCATTTAAATTTTTCTCTTACAGGTCTAACGCTTCCGAAAAACCAATACAACACGCACGCGGAACAATATATAAAGCTAAACGAACCGTTCACTGGGTACTTATCCGTACGAAAATCCCTATTGATTTACCTGTTTTTACAAGGAAATAAAATGTGAAAACAATATTTCTACATCCCATGGCCTTTCCCAACCTTTTAAATTTTTCTCTTACAGGTCTAACACTTCCGAAAAACCAATACAACGCCCACCCGGAACAATATATAAAGCTAAACGAACCGTTCACTGGGTACTCATACGTACGAAAATCCCTATTGATTTACCTGTTTTTACAAGGAAATAAAATGTGAAAAAAATGTTTCTACATCCCATGGCCTTTCCCAACCATTTAAATTTTTCTCTTACAGGGCTAACACTTCCGAAAAACCAATACAACGCCCACCCGGAACACTATATAAAGCTAAACGAACCGTTCACTGGGTACTTATACGCACGAAAATCCCTATTGATTTACCTGTTTTTACAAGGAAATAAAATGTGAAAAAAATATTTCTACATCCCATGGCCTTTCCCAACCATTTAAATTTTTCTCTTACAGGTCTAACACTTCCGAAAAACCAATACAACGCCCACCCGGAACAATATATAAAGCTAAACGAACCGTTCACTGGGTACTTATCCGTACGAAAATCCCTATTGATTTACCTGTTTTTACAAGGAAATGAAATGTGAAAAAAACATTTCTACATCCCATGGCCTTTCCCAACCATTTAAATTTTTCTCTTACAAGTCTAACACTTCCGAAAAACCAATACAACGCCCAACCGGAACAATATATAAAGCTAAACGAACTGTTCACTGGGTACTTATCCGTACGAAAATCCCTATAGATTTACCTGTTTTTAGAAGGAAATAAAATGTGAAAAAAATGTTTCTACATCCCATGGCCTTTCCCAACCATTTAAATTTTTCTCTTACAGGTCTAACACTTCCGAAAAACCAACACAACGCCCACCCGGAACAATATATAAAGCTAAATGAACCGTTCACTGGGTACTTATCCGTACGAAAATCCCTATTGATTTACCTGTTTTTACAAGGAAATAAAATGTGAAAAAAATATTTCTACATCCCATGGCCCTTCCCAACCATTTAAATTTTTCTCTTACAGGTCTAACACGTCCGAAAAACCAATACAACGCCCATCCGGAACAATATATAAAGCTAAACGAACCGTTCACTGGGTACTTATCCGTACGAAAATCCCTATTGATTTACCTGTTTTTACAAGGAAATAAAATGTGAAAAAAACATTTCTACATCCCATGGCCTTTCCCAACCATTTAAATTTTTCTCTTACAGGTCTAACACTTCTGAAAAACCAATACAACGCCCACCCGGAACAATATATAAAGCTAAACGAACCGTTCACTGGGTACTCATACGTACGAAAATCCCTATTGATTTACCTGTTTTTACAAGGAAATAAAAAGTGAAAAAAATGTTTCTACATCCCATGGCCTTTCCCAACCATTTAAATTTTTCTCTTACAGGGCTAACACTTCTGAAAAACCAATACAACGCCCACCCGGAACACTATATAAAGCTAAACGAACCGTTCACTGGGTACTTAAACGCACGAAAATCCCTATTGATTTACCTGCTTTTACAAGGAAATAAAATGTGAAAAAAATATTTCTATATCCCATGGCCTTTCCCAACCATTTAAATTTTTCTCTTACAGGTCTAACACGTCCGAAAAACCAATACAACGCCCATCCGGAACAATATATAAAGCTAAACGCACCGTTCACTGGGTACTTATCCGTACGAAAATCCCTATTGATTTACCTGTTTTTACAAGGAAATAAAATGTGAAAACAATATTTCTACATCCCATGGCCTTTCCCAACCATTTAAATTTTTCTCTTACAGGTCTAACACTTCCGAAAAACCAATACAACGGCCACCCGGAACAATATATAAAGCTAAACGAACCGTTCACTGGGTACTTATCCGTACGAAAATCCCTATTGATTTACCTGTTTTTACAAGGAAATAAAATGTGAAAAAAATATTTCTACATCCCATGGCCTTTCCCAACCATTTAAATTTTTCTCTTACAGGTCTAACACTTCCGAAAAACCAATACAACGCCCACCCGGAACAATATATAAAGCTAAACGAACCGTTCACTGGGTACTCATACGTACGAAAATCCCTATTGATTCACCTGTTTTTACAAGGAAATAAAATGTAAAAAAAATATTTTTACATACCATGGCCTTTCTCAACCATTTAAATTTTTCTCTTACAGGTCTAACGCTTCCGAAAAACCAATACAACACGCACGCGGAACAATATATAAAGCTAAACGAACCGTTCACTGGGTACTTATCCGTACGAAAATCCCTATTGATTTACCTGTTTTTACAAGGAAATAAAATGTGAAAAAAACATTTCTACATCCCATGGCCTTTCCCAACCATTTAAATTTTTCTCTTACAGGTCTAACACTTCTGAAAAACCAATACAACGCCCACCCGGAACAATATATAAAGCTAAACGAACCGTTCACTGGGTACTCATACGTACGAAAATCCCTATTGATTTACCTGTTTTTACAAGGAAATAAAAAGTGAAAAAAATGTTTCTACATCCCATGGCCTTTCCCAACCATTTAAATTTTTCTCTTACAGGGCTAACACTTCTGAAAAACCAATACAACGCCCACCCGGAACACTATATAAAGCTAAACGAACCGTTCACTGGGTACTTAAACGCACGAAAATCCCTATTGATTTACCTGCTTTTACAAGGAAATAAAATGTGAAAAAAATATTTCTATATCCCATGGCCTTTCCCAACCATTTAAATTTTTCTCTTACAGGTCTAACACTTCCGAAAAACCAATACAACGCCCACCCGGAACAATATATAAAGCTAAACGAACCGTTCACTGGGTACTCATACGTACGAAAATCCCTATTGATTTACCTGTTTTTACAAGGAAATAAAATGTGAAAAAAATATTTCTACATCCCATGGCCTTTCCCAACCATTTAAATTTTTCTCTTACAGGTCTAACACTTCCGAAAAACCAATACAACGCCCACCCGGAACAATATATAAAGCTAAACGAACCGTTCACTGGGTACTCATACGTACGAAAATCCCTATTGATTCACCTGTTTTTACAAGGAAATAAAATGTAAAAAAAATATTTTTACATACCATGGCCTTTCTCAACCATTTAAATTTTTCTCTTACAGGTCTAACGCTTCCGAAAAACCAATACAACACGCACGCGGAACAATATATAAAGCTAAACGAACCGTTCACTGGGTACTTATCCGTATGAAAATCCCTATTGATTTACCTGTTTTTACAAGGAAATAAAATGTGAAAACAATATTTCTACATCCCATGGCCTTTCCCAACCATTTAAATTTTTCTCTTACAGGTCTAACACTTCCGAAAAACGAATACAACACGCACGCGGAACAATATATAAAGCTAAACGAACCGTTCACTGGGTACTTATACGCACGAAAATCCCTATTGATTTACCTGTTTTTACAAGGAAATAAAATGTGAAAAAAACATTTCTACATCCCATGGCCTTCCCAACCATTTAAATTTTTCTCTTACAGGTCTAACACTTCCGAAAAACCAATACAACGCCCAACCGGAACAATATATAAAGCTAAATGAACCGTTCACTGGGTACTTATCCGTACGAAAATCCCTATTGATTTACCTGTTTTTACAAGGAAATAAAATGTGAAAAAAATATTTCTACATCCCATGGCCCTTCCCAACCATTTAAATTTTTCTCTTTCAGGTCTAACACGTCCGAAAAACCAATACAACGCCCATCCGGAACAATATATAAAGCTAAACGCACCGTTCACTGGGTACTTATCCGTACGAAAATCCCTATTGATTTACCTGTTTTTACAAGGAAATAAAATGTGAAAACAATATTTCTACATCCCATGGCCTTTCCCAACCATTGAAATTTTTCTCTTACAGGTCTAACACTTCCGAAAAACCAATACAACGCCCACCCAGAACAATATATAAAGGTAAACGAACCGTTCACTGGGTATTTATCCGTATGAAAATCCCTATTGATTTACCTGTTTTTACAAGGAAATAAAATGTGAAAACAATATTTCTACATCCCATGGCCTTTCCCAACCATTTAAATTTTTCTCTTACAGGTCTAACACTTCCGAAAAACCAATACAACGCCCACCCGGAACAATATATAAAGCTAAACGAACCGTTCACTGGGTACTTATCCGTACGAAAATCCCTATAGATTTACCTGTTTTTAGAAGGAAATAAAATGTGAAAAAAATATTTCTACATCCCATGGCATTTCCCAACCATTTAAATTTTTCTCTTACAGGTCTAACACTTCTGAAAAACCAATACAACGCCCACCCGGAACAATATATAAAGCTAAACGAACCGTTCACTGGGTACTCATACGTACGAAAATCCCTATTGATTTACCTGTTTTTACAAGGAAATAAAATGTGAAAAAAATGTTTCTACATCCCATGGCCTTTCCCAACCATTTAAATTTTTCTCTTACAGGTCTAACACTTCCGAAAAACCAATACAACGCCCACCCGGAACAATATATAAAGCTAAACGAACCGTTCACTGGGTACTTATCCGTACGAAAATCCCTATAGATTTACCTGTTTTTAGAAGGAAATAAAATGTGAAAAAAATATTTCTACATTCCATGGCCTTTCCCAACCATTTAAATTTTTCTCTTACAGGTCTAACACTTCTGAAAAACCAATACAACGCCCACCCGGAACAATATATAAAGCTAAACGAACCGTTCACTGGGTACTCATACGTACGAAAATCCCTATTGATTTACCTGTTTTTACAAGGAAATAAAATGTGAAAAAAATGTTTCTACATCCCATGGCCTTTCCCAACCATTTAAATCTTTCTCTTACAGGGCTAACACTTCCGAAAAACCAATACAACGCCCACCCGCAACACTATATAAAGCTAAACGAACCGTTCACTGGGTACTTAAACGCACGAAAATCCCTATTGATTTACCTGCTTTTACAAGGAAATAAAATGTGAAAAAAATATTTCTATATCCCATGGCCTTTCTCAACCATTTAAATTTTTCTCTTACAGGTCTAACGCTTCCGAAAAACCAATACAACACGGACGCGGAACAATATATAAAGCTAAACGAACCGTTCACTGGGTACTTATCCGTACGAAAATCCCTATTGATTTACCTGTTTTTACAAGGAAATAAAATGTGAAAACAATATTTCTACATCCCCTGTCCTTTCCCAACCATTTAAATTTTTCTCTTACAGGTCTAACACTTCCGAAAAACGAATACAACGCCAACCCGGAACAATATATAAAGCTAAACGAACCGTTCACTGGGTACTTATACGCACGAAAATCCCTATTGATTTACCTGTTTTTACAAGGAAATAAAATGTGAAAAAAACATTTCTACATCCCATGGCCTTCCCAACCATTTAAATTTTTCTCTTACAAGTCTAACACTTCCGAAAAACCAATACAACGACCAACCGGAACAATATATAAAGCTAAACGAACCGTTCACTGGGTACTTTTCCGTACGAAAATCCCTATAGATTTACCTGTTTTTAGAAGGAAATAAAATGTGAAAAAAATGTTTCTACATCCCATGGCCTTTCCCAACCATTTAAATTTTTCTCTTACAGGGCTAACACTTCCGAAAAACCAATACAACGCCCACCCAGAACAATATATAAAGCTAAACGAACCGTTCACTGGGTATTTATCCGTATGAAAATCCCTATTGATTTACCTGTTTTTACAAGGAAATAAAATGTGAAAACAATATTTCTACATCCCATGGCCTTTCCCAACCATTTAAATTTTTCTCTTACAGGTCTAACACTTCCGAAAAACCAATACAACGCCCACCCGGAACAATATATAAGGCTAAACGAACCGTTCACTGGGTACTTATCCGTACGAAAATCCCTATTGATTTACCTGTTTTTACAAGGAAATAAAATGTGAAAAAAACATTTCTACATCCCATGGCCTTTCCCAACCATTTAAATTTTTCTCTTACAAGTCTAACACTTCCGAAAAACCAATACAACGCCCAACCGGAACAATATATAAAGCTAAACGAACCGTTCACTGGGTACTTATCCGTACGAAAATCCCTATAGATTTACCTGTTTTTAAAAGGAAATAAAATGTGAAAAAAATATTTCTACATCCCATGGCCTTTCCCAACCATTTAAATTTTTCTCTTACAGGTCTAACACTTCTGAAAAACCAATACAACGCCCACCCGGAACAATATATAAAGCTAAACGAACCGTTCACTGGGTACTCATACGTACGAAAATCCCTATTGATTTACCTGTTTTTAGAAGGAAATAAAATATGAAAAAAATGTTTCTACATCCCATGGCCTTTCCCAACCATTTAAATTTTTCTCTTACAGGGCTAACACTTCCGAAAAACCAATACAACGCCCACCCGGAACACTATATAAAGCTAAATGAACCGTTCACTAGGTACTTAAACGCACGAAAATCCCTATTGATTTACCTGCTTTTACAAGGAAATAAAATGTGAAAAAAATGTTTCTACATCCCATGGCCTTTCCCAACCATTTAAATTTTTCGCTTACAGGGCTAACACTTCCGAAAAACCAATACAACGCCCACCCGGAACACTATATAAAGCTAAACGAACCGTTCACTGGGTACTTAAACGCACGAAAATCCCTATTGATTAACCTGCTTTTACAAGGAAATAAAATGTGAAAAAAATATTTCTATATCCCATGGCCTTTCCCAACCATTTAAATTTTTCTCTTACAGGTCTAACACTTCCGAAAAACCAATACAACGCCCACCCGGAACAATATATAAAGCTAAACGAACCGTTCACTGGGTACTCATACGTACGAAAATCCCTATTGATTTACCTGTTTTTACAAGGAAATAAAATGTGAAAAAAATATTTCTACATCCCATGGCCTTTCCCAACCATTTAAATTTTTCTCTTACAGGTCTAACACTTCCGAAAAACCAATACAACGCCCACCCGGAACAATATATAAAGCTAAACGAACCGTTCACTGGGTACTTATCCGTACGAAAATCCCTATTGATTTACCTGTTTTTACAAGGAAATAAAATGTGAAAAAAACATTTCTACATCCCATGGCCTTTCCCAACCATTTAAATTTTTCTCTTACAAGTCTAACACTTCCGAAAAACCAATACAACGCCCAACCGGAACAATATATAAAGCTAAACGAACCGTTCACTGGGTACTTATCCGTACGAAAATCCCTATAGATTTACCTGTTTTTAGAAGGAAATAAAATGTGAAAAAAAATATTTCTACATCCCATGGCCTTTCCCAACCATTTAAATTTTTCTCTTACAGGTCTAACACTTCTGAAAAACCAATACAACGCCCACCCGGAACAATATATAAAGCTAAACGAACCGTTCACTGGGTACTCATACGTACGAAAATCCCTATAGATTTACCTGTTTTTAGAAGGAAATAAAATGTGAAAAAAATGTTTCTACATCCCATGGCCTTTCCCAACCATTTAAATTTTTCTCTTACAGGGCTAACACTTCCGATAAACCAATACAACGCCCACCCGGAACACTATATAAAGCTAAACGAACCGTTCACTGGGTACTTAAACGCACGAAAATCCCTATTGATTTACCTGCTTTTACAAGGAAATAAAATGTGAAAAAAATATTTCTATATCCCATGGCCTTTCCCAACCATTTAAATTTTTCTCTTACAGGTCTAACACTTCCGAAAAACCAATACAACGCCCACCCGGAACAATATATAAAGCTAAACGAACCGTTCACTGGGTACTTATACGCACGAAAATCCCTATTGATTTACCTGTTTTTACAAGGAAATAAAATGTGAAAAAAACATTTCTACATCCCATGGCCTTTCCCAACCATTTAAATTTTTCTCTTACAAGTCTAACACTTCCGAAAAACCAATACAACGCCCAACCGGAACAATATATAAAGCTAAACGAACCGTTCACTGGGTACTTATCCGTACGAAAATCCCTATAGATTTACCTGTTTTTAGAAGGAAATAAAATGTGAAAAAAATGTTTCTACATCCCATGGCCTTTCCCAACCATTTAAATTTTTCTCTTACAGGGCTAACACTTCCGAAAAACCAATACAACGCCCACCCGGAACAATATATAAAGCTAAACGAACCGTTCACTGGGTACTTATACGCACGAAAATCCCTATTGATTTACCTGTTTTTACAAGGAAATAAAATGTGAAAAAAATATTTCTACATCCCATGGCCCTTCCCAACCATTTAAATTTTTCTCTTACAGGTCTAATACGTCCGAAAAACCAATACAACGCCCATCCGGAACAATATATAAAGCTATACGCACCGTTCACTGGGTACTTATCCGTACGAAAATCCCTATTGATTTACCTGTTTTTACAAGGAAATAAAATGTGAAAACAATATTTCTACATCCCATGGCCTTTCCCAACCATTTAAATTTTTCTCTTACAGGTCTAACACTTCCGAAAAACCAATACAACGCCCACCCAGAACAATATATAAAGCTAAACGAACCGTTCACTGGGTATTTATCCGTATGAAAATCCCTATTGATTTACCTGTTTTTACAAGGAAATAAAATGTGAAAACAATATTTCTACATCCCATGGCCTTTCCCAACCATTTAAATTTTTCTCTTACAAGTCTAACACTTCCGAAAAACCAATACAACGCCCACCCGGAACAATATATAAAGCTAAACGAACCGTTCACTGGGTACTTATCCGTACGAAAATCCCTATTGATTTACCTGTTTTTACAAGGAAATAAAATGTGAAAAAAACATTTCTACATCCCATGGCCTTTCCCAACCATTTAAATTTTTCTCTTACAAGTCTAACACTTCCGAAAAACCAATACAACGCCCAACCGGAACAATATATAAAGCTAAACGAACCGTTCACTGGGTACTTATCCGTACGAAAATCCCTATAGATTTACCTGTTTTTAGAAGGAAATAAAATGTGAAAAAAAATATTTCTACATCCCATGGCCTTTCCCAACCATTTAAATTTTTCTCTTACAGGTCTAACACTTCTGAAAAACCAATACAACGCCCACCCGGAACAATATATAAAGCTAAACGAACCGTTCACTGGGTACTCATACGTACGAAAATCCCTATAGATTTACCTGTTTTTAGAAGGAAATAAAATGTGAAAAAAATGTTTCTACATCCCATGGCCTTTCCCAACCATTTAAATTTTTCTCTTACAGGGCTAACACTTCCGATAAACCAATACAACGCCCACCCGGAACACTATATAAAGCTAAACGAACCGTTCACTGGGTACTTAAACGCACGAAAATCCCTATTGATTTACCTGCTTTTACAAGGAAATAAAATGTGAAAAAAATATTTCTATATCCCATGGCCTTTCCCAACCATTTAAATTTTTCTCTTACAGGTCTAACACTTCCGAAAAACCAATACAACGCCCACCCGGAACAATATATAAAGCTAAACGAACCGTTCACTGGGTACTTATACGCACGAAAATCCCTATTGATTTACCTGTTTTTACAAGGAAATAAAATGTGAAAAAAACATTTCTACATCCCATGGCCTTTCCCAACCATTTAAATTTTTCTCTTACAAGTCTAACACTTCCGAAAAACCAATACAACGCCCAACCGGAACAATATATAAAGCTAAACGAACCGTTCACTGGGTACTTATCCGTACGAAAATCCCTATAGATTTACCTGTTTTTAGAAGGAAATAAAATGTGAAAAAAATGTTTCTACATCCCATGGCCTTTCCCAACCATTTAAATTTTTCTCTTACAGGGCTAACACTTCCGAAAAACCAATACAACGCCCACCCGGAACAATATATAAAGCTAAACGAACCGTTCACTGGGTACTTATACGCACGAAAATCCCTATTGATTTACCTGTTTTTACAAGGAAATAAAATGTGAAAAAAATATTTCTACATCCCATGGCCCTTCCCAACCATTTAAATTTTTCTCTTACAGGTCTAATACGTCCGAAAAACCAATACAACGCCCATCCGGAACAATATATAAAGCTATACGCACCGTTCACTGGGTACTTATCCGTACGAAAATCCCTATTGATTTACCTGTTTTTACAAGGAAATAAAATGTGAAAACAATATTTCTACATCCCATGGCCTTTCCCAACCATTTAAATTTTTCTCTTACAGGTCTAACACTTCCGAAAAACCAATACAACGCCCACCCAGAACAATATATAAAGCTAAACGAACCGTTCACTGGGTATTTATCCGTATGAAAATCCCTATTGATTTACCTGTTTTTACAAGGAAATAAAATGTGAAAACAATATTTCTACATCCCATGGCCTTTCCCAACCATTTAAATTTTTCTCTTACAAGTCTAACACTTCCGAAAAACCAATACAACGCCCAACCGGAACAATATATAAAGCTAAACGAACCGTTCACTGGGTACTTATCCGTACGAAAATCCCTATAGATTTACCTGTTTTTAGAAGGAAATAAAATGTGAAAAAAATATTTCTACATCCCATGGCCTTTCCCAACCATTTAAATTTTTCTCTTACAGGTCTAACACTTCTGAAAAACCAATACAACGCCCACCCGGAACAATATATAAAGCTAAACGAACCGTTCACTGGGTACTCATACGTACGAAAATCCCTATTGATTTACCTGTTTTTACAAGGAAATAAAATGTGAAAAAAATGTTTCTACATCCCATGGCCTTTCCCAACCATTTAAATTTTTCGCTTACAGGGCTAACACTTCCGAAAAACCAATACAACGCCCACCCGGAACACTATATAAAGCTAAACGAACCGTTCACTGGGTACTTAAACGCACGAAAATCCCTATTGATTAACCTGCTTTTACAAGGAAATAAAATGTGAAAAAAATATTTCTATATCCCATGGCCTTTCCCAACCATTTAAATTTTTCTCTTACAGGTCTAACACTTCCGAAAAACCAATACAACGCCCACCCGGAACAATATATAAAGCTAAACGAACCGTTCACTGGGTACTCATACGTACGAAAATCCCTATTGATTTACCTGTTTTTACAAGGAAATAAAATGTGAAAAAAATATTTCTACATCCCATGGCCTTTCCCAACCATTTAAATTTTTCTCTTACAGGTCTAACACTTCCGAAAAACCAATACAACGCCCACCCGGAACAATATATAAAGCTAAACGAACCGTTCACTGGGTACTTATCCGTACGAAAATCCCTATTGATTTACCTGTTTTTACAAGGAAATAAAATGTGAAAAAAACATTTCTACATCCCATGGCCTTTCCCAACCATTTAAATTTTTCTCTTACAAGTCTAACACTTCCGAAAAACCAATACAACGCCCAACCGGAACAATATATAAAGCTAAACGAACCGTTCACTGGGTACTTATCCGTACGAAAATCCCTATAGATTTACCTGTTTTTAGAAGGAAATAAAATGTGAAAAAAAATATTTCTACATCCCATGGCCTTTCCCAACCATTTAAATTTTTCTCTTACAGGTCTAACACTTCTGAAAAACCAATACAACGCCCACCCGGAACAATATATAAAGCTAAACGAACCGTTCACTGGGTACTCATACGTACGAAAATCCCTATAGATTTACCTGTTTTTAGAAGGAAATAAAATGTGAAAAAAATGTTTCTACATCCCATGGCCTTTCCCAACCATTTAAATTTTTCTCTTACAGGGCTAACACTTCCGATAAACCAATACAACGCCCACCCGGAACACTATATAAAGCTAAACGAACCGTTCACTGGGTACTTAAACGCACGAAAATCCCTATTGATTTACCTGCTTTTACAAGGATATAAAATGTGAAAAAAATATTTCTATATCCCATGGCCTTTCCCAACCATTTAAATTTTTCTCTTACAGGTCTAACACTTCCGAAAAACCAATACAACGCCCACCCGGAACAATATATAAAGCTAAACGAACCGTTCACTGGGTACTTATACGCACGAAAATCCCTATTGATTTACCTGTTTTTACAAGGAAATAAAATGTGAAAAAAACATTTCTACATCCCATGGCCTTTCCCAACCATTTAAATTTTTCTCTTACAAGTCTAACACTTCCGAAAAACCAATACAACGCCCAACCGGAACAATATATAAAGCTAAACGAACCGTTCACTGGGTACTTATCCGTACGAAAATCCCTATAGATTTACCTGTTTTTAGAAGGAAATAAAATGTGAAAAAAATGTTTCTACATCCCATGGCCTTTCCCAACCATTTAAATTTTTCTCTTACAGGGCTAACACTTCCGAAAAACCAATACAACGCCCACCCAGAACAATATATAAAGCTAAACGAACCGTTCACTGGGTACTTATACGCACGAAAATCCCTATTGATTTACCTGTTTTTACAAGGAAATAAAATGTGAAAAAAATATTTCTACATCCCATGGCCCTTCCCAACCATTTAAATTTTTCTCTTACAGGTCTAATACGTCCGAAAAACCAATACAACGCCCATCCGGAACAATATATAAAGCTATACGCACCGTTCACTGGGTACTTATCCGTACGAAAATCCCTATTGATTTACCTGTTTTTACAAGGAAATAAAATGTGAAAACAATATTTCTACATCCCATGGCCTTTCCCAACCATTTAAATTTTTCTCTTACAGGTCTAACACTTCCGAAAAACCAATACAACGCCCACCCAGAACAATATATAAAGCTAAACGAACCGTTCACTGGGTATTTATCCGTATGAAAATCCCTATTGATTTACCTGTTTTTACAAGGAAATAAAATGTGAAAACAATATTTCTACATCCCATGGCCTTTCCCAACCATTTAAATTTTTCTCTTACAAGTCTAACACTTCCGAAAAACCAATACAACGCCCAACCGGAACAATATATAAAGCTAAACGAACCGTTCACTGGGTACTTATCCGTACGAAAATCCCTATAGATTTACCTGTTTTTAGAAGGAAATAAAATGTGAAAAAAATATTTCTACATCCCATGGCCTTTCCCAACCATTTAAATTTTTCTCTTACAGGTCTAACACTTCTGAAAAACCAATACAACGCCCACCCGGAACAATATATAAAGCTAAACGAACCGTTCACTGGGTACTCATACGTACGAAAATCCCTATTGATTTACCTGTTTTTACAAGGAAATAAAATGTGAAAAAAATGTTTCTACATCCCATGGCCTTTCCCAACCATTTAAATTTTTCGCTTACAGGGCTAACACTTCCGAAAAACCAATACAACGCCCACCCGGAACACTATATAAAGCTAAACGAACCGTTCACTGGGTACTTAAACGCACGAAAATCCCTATTGATTAACCTGCTTTTACAAGGAAATAAAATGTGAAAAAAATATTTCTATATCCCATGGCCTTTCCCAACCATTTAAATTTTTCTCTTACAGGTCTAACACTTCCGAAAAACCAATACAACGCCCACCCGGAACAATATATAAAGCTAAACGAACCGTTCACTGGGTACTCATACGTACGAAAATCCCTATTGATTTACCTGTTTTTACAAGGAAATAAAATGTGAAAAAAATATTTCTACATCCCATGGCCTTTCCCAACCATTTAAATTTTTCTCTTACAGGTCTAACACTTCCGAAAAACCAATACAACGCCCACCCGGAACAATATATAAAGCTAAACGAACCGTTCACTGGGTACTTATCCGTACGAAAATCCCTATTGATTTACCTGTTTTTACAAGGAAATAAAATGTGAAAAAAACATTTCTACATCCCATGGCCTTTCCCAACCATTTAAATTTTTCTCTTACAAGTCTAACACTTCCGAAAAACCAATACAACGCCCAACCGGAACAATATATAAAGCTAAACGAACCGTTCACTGGGTACTTATCCGTACGAAAATCCCTATAGATTTACCTGTTTTTAGAAGGAAATAAAATGTGAAAAAAATATTTCTACATCGCATGGCCTTTCCCAACCATTTAAATTTTTCTCTTACAGGTCTAACACTTCTGAAAAACCAATACAACGCCCACCCGGAACAATATATAAAGCTAAACGAACCGTTCACTGGGTACTCATACGTACGAAAATCCCTATAGATTTACCTGTTTTTAGAAGGAAATAAAATGTGAAAAAAATGTTTCTACATCCCATGGCCTTTCCCAACCATTTAAATTTTTCTCTTACAGAGCTAACACTTCCGATAAACCAATACAACGCCCACCCGGAACACTATATAAAGCTAAACGAACCGTTCACTGGGTACTTAAACGCACGAAAATCCCTATTGATTTACCTGCTTTTACAAGGAAATAAAATGTGAAAAAAATATTTCTATATCCCATGGCCTTTCCCAACCATTTAAATTTTTCTCTTACAGGTCTAACACTTCCGAAAAACCAATACAACGCCCACCCGGAACAATATATAAAGCTAAACGAACCGTTCACTGGGTACTTATACGCACGAAAATCCCTATTGATTTACCTGTTTTTACAAGGAAATAAAATGTGAAAAAAACATTTCTACATCCCATGGCCTTTCCCAACCATTTAAATTTTTCTCTTACAAGTCTAACACTTCCGAAAAACCAATACAACGCCCAACCGGAACAATATATAAAGCTAAACGAACCGTTCACTGGGTACTTATCCGTACGAAAATCCCTATAGATTTACCTGTTTTTAGAAGGAAATAAAATGTGAAAAAAATGTTTCTACATCCCATGGCCTTTCCCAACCATTTAAATTTTTCTCTTACAGGGCTAACACTTCCGAAAAACCAATACAACGCCCCCCCGGAATACTATATAAAGCTATACGCACCGTTCACTGGGTACTTATCCGTACGAAAATCCCTATTGATTTACCTGTTTTTACAAGGAAATAAAATGTGAAAACAATATTTCTACATCCCATGGCCTTTCCCAACCATTTAAATTTTTCTCTTACAGGTCTAACACTTCCGAAAAACCAATACAACGCCCACCCAGAACAATATATAAAGCTAAACGAACCGTTCACTGGGTACTTATCCGTACGAAAATCCCTATAGATTTACCTGTTTTTAGAAGGAAATAAAATGTGAAAAAAATATTTCTACATCCCATGGCCTTTCCCAACCATTTAAATTTTTCTCTTACAGGTCTAACACTTCTGAAAAACCAATACAACGCCCACCCGGAACAATATATAAAGCTAAACGAACCGTTCACTGGGTACTCATACGTACGAAAATCCCTATTGATTTACCTGTTTTTACAAGGAAATAAAATGTGAAAAAAATGTTTCTACATCCCATGGCCTTTCCCAACCATTTAAATTTTTCGCTTACAGGGCTAACACTTCCGAAAAACCAATACAACGCCCACCCGGAACACTATATAAAGCTAAACGAACCGTTCACTGGGTACTTAAACGCACGAAAATCCCTATTGATTAACCTGCTTTTACAAGGAAATAAAATGTGAAAAAAATATTTCTATATCCCATGGCCTTTCCCAACCATTTAAATTTTTCTCTTACAGGTCTAACACTTCCGAAAAACCAATACAATGCCCACCCGGAACAATATATAAAGCTAAACGAACCGTTCACTGGGTACTCATACGTACGAAAATCCCTATTGATTTACCTGTTTTTACAAGGAAATAAAATGTGAAAAAAATATTTCTACATCCCATGGCCTTTCCCAACCATTTAAATTTTTCTCTTACAGGTCTAACACTTCCGAAAAACCAATACAACGCCCACCCGGAACAATATATAAAGCTAAACGAACCGTTCACTGGGTACTCATACGTACGAAAATCCCTATTGATTTACCTGTTTTTACAAGGAAATAAAATGTGAAAAAAATGTTTCTACATCCCATGGCCTTTCCCAACCATTTAAATTTTTCGCTTACAGGGCTAACACTTCCGAAAAACCAATACAACGCCCACCCGGAACACTATATAAAGCTAAACGAACCGTTCACTGGGTACTTAAACGCACGAAAATCCCTATTTATTAACCTGCTTTTACAAGGAAATAAAATGTGAAAAAAATATTTCTATATCCCATGGCCTTTCCCAACCATTTAAATTTTTCTCTTACAGGTCTAACACTTCCGAAAAACCAATACAACGCCCACCCGGAACAATATATAAAGCTAAACGAACCGTTCACTGGGTACTCATACGTACGAAAATCCCTATTGATTTACCTGTTTTTACAAGGAAATAAAATGTGAAAAAAATATTTCTACATCCCATGGCCTTTCCCAACCATTTAAATTTTTCTCTTACAGGTCTAACACTTCCGAAAAACCAATACAACGCCCACCCGGAACAATATATAAAGCTAAACGAACCGTTCACTGGGTACTTATCCGTACGAAAATCCCTATTGATTTACCTGTTTTTACAAGGAAATAAAATGTGAAAAAAACATTTCTACATCCCATGGCCTTTCCCAACCATTTAAATTTTTCTCTTACAAGTCTAACACTTCCGAAAAACCAATACAACGTCCAACCGGAACAATATATAAAGCTAAACAAACCGTTCACTGGGTACTTATCCGTACGAAAATCCCTATAGATTTACCTGTTTTTAGAAGGAAATAAAATGTGAAAAAAATATTTCTACATCCCATGGCCTTTCCCAACCATTTAAATTTTTCTCTTACAGGTCTAACACTTCTGAAAAACCAATACAACGCCCACCCGGAACAATATATAAAGCTAAACGAACCGTTCACTGGGTACTCATACGTACGAAAATCCCTATAGATTTACCTGTTTTTAGAAGGAAATAAAATGTGAAAAAAATGTTTCTACATCCCATGGCCTTTCCCAACCATTTAAATTTTTCTCTTCCAGGGCTAACACTTCCGATAAACCAATACAACGCCCACCCGGAACACTATATAAAGGTAAACGAACCGTTCACTGGGTACTTAAACGCACGAAAATCCCTATTGATTTACCTGCTTTTACAAGGAAATAAAATGTGAAAAAAATATTTCTATATCCCATGGCCTTTCCCAACCATTTAAATTTTTCTCTTACAGGTCTAACACTTCCGAAAAACCAATACAACGCCCACCCGGAACAATATATAAAGCTAAACGAACCGTTCACTGGGTACTTATACGCACGAAAATCCCTATTGATTTACCTGTTTTTACAAGGAAATAAAATGTGAAAAAAACATTTCTACATCCCATGGCCTTTCCCAACCATTTAAATTTTTCTCTTACAAGTCTAACACTTCCGAAAAACCAATACAACGCCCAACCGGAACAATATATAAAGCTAAACGAACCGTTCACTGGGTACTTATCCGTACGAAAATCCCTATAGATTTACCTGTTTTTAGAAGGAAATAAAATGTGAAAAAAATGTTTCTACATCCCATGGCCTTTCCCAACCATTTAAATTTTTCTCTTACAGGGCTAACACTTCCGAAAAACCAATACAACGCCCCCCCGGAATACTATATAAAGCTAAACGAACCGTTCACTGGGTACTTAAACGCACGAAAATCCCTATTGATTTACCTGCTTTTACAAGGAAATAAAATGTGAAAAAAATATTTCTATATCCCATGGCCTTTCCCAACCATTTAAATTTTTCTCTTACAGGTCTAACACTTCCGAAAAACCAATACAACGCCCACCCGGAACAATATATAAAGCTAAACGAACCGTTCACTGGGTACTCATACGCACGAAAATCCCTATTGATTTACCTGTTTTTACAAGGAAATAAAATGTGAAAAAAACATTTCTACATCCCATGGCCTTTCCCAACCATTTAAATTTTTCTCTTACAGGGCTAACACTTCCGAAAAACCAATACAACGCCCACCCGGAACACTATATAAAGCTAAACGAACCGTTCACTGGGTACTTAAACGCACGAAAATCCCTATTGATTTACCTGCTTTTACAAGGAAATAAAATGTGAAAAAAATATTTCTATATCCCATGTCCTTTCCCAACCATTTAAATTTTTCTCTTACAGGTCTAACATTTTCGAAAAACCAATACAACGCCCACCCGGAACAATATATAAAGCTAAACGAACCGTTCACTGGGTACTCATACGTACGAAAATCCCTATTGATTTCCCTGATTTTACAAGGAAATAAAATGTGAAAAAAATATTTCTACATCCCATGGCCTTTCCCAACCATTTAAATTTTTCTCTTACAGGTCTAACACTTCCGAAAAACCAATACAACGCCCAACCGGAACAATATATAAAGCTAAATGAACCGTTCACTGGGTACTTATCCGTACGAAAATCCCTATAGATTTACCTGTTTTTACAAGGAAATAAAATGTGAAAAAAATATTTCTTCATCCCATGGCCTTTCCCAACCAATTAAATTTTTCTCTTACAGGTCTAACACCCTCGAAAAACCAATACAACGCTCACCCGGAACAATATATAAAGCTAAACGAACCGTTCACTGGGTACTCATACGTACGAAAATCCCTATTGATTTACCTGTTTTTACAAGGAAATAAAATGTGAAAAAAATGCTTCTACATCCCATGGCCTTTCCCAACCATTTAAATTTTTCTCTTACAGGTCTAACACGTCCGAAAAACCAATACAACGCCCATCCGGAACAATATATAAAGCTAAACGCACCGTTCACTGGGTACTTATACGCACGAAAATCCCTATTGCTTTACCTGTTTTTACAAGGAAATAAAATGTGAAATAAATATTTCTACATCCCATGGCCTTTCCCAACCATTTAAATTTTTCTCTTACAGGTTTAACACTTCCGAAAAACCAATACAACGCCCACTCGGAACAATATATAAAGCTAAACGAACCGTTCACTGGGTACTCATACGTACGAAAATCCCTATTGATTTACCTGTTTTTACAAGGAAATAAAATGTGAAAAAAATATTTCTACATCCCATGGCCCTTCCCAACCATTTAAATTTTTCTCTTACAGGTCTAACACATCCGAAAAACCAATACAACACCCATCCGGAACAATATATAAAGCTAAACGCACCGTTCACTGGGTACTTATCCGTACGAAAATCCCTATAGATTTACCTGTTTTTAGAAGGAAATAAAATGTGAAAAAAATATTTCTACATCCCATGGCCTTTCCCAACCATTTAAATTTTTCTCTTACAGGTCTAACACTTCCGAAAAACCAATACAACGCCCACCCGGAACAATATATAAAGCTAAACGAACCGTTCACTGGGTACTCATACGTACGAAAATCCCTATAGATTAACCTGTTTTTACAAGGAAATAAAATGTGAAAAAATGTTTCTACATACCATGGCCTTTCCCAACCATTTAAATTTTTCTCTTACAGGGCTAACACTTCTGAAAAACCAATACAACGCCCACCCGGAACACTATATAAAGCTAAACGAACCGTTCACTGGGTACTTATACGCACGAAAATCCCTATTGATTTACCTGTTTTTACAAGGAAATAAAATGTGAAAAAAATATTTCTACATCCCATGGCCTTTCCCAACCATTTAAATTTTTCTCTTACAGGGCTAACACTTCCGAAAAACCAATACAACGCCCACCCGGAACACTATATAAAGCTAAACGAACCGTTCACTGGGTACTTAAAAGCACGAAAATCCCTATTGATTTACCTGCTTTTACAAGGAAATAAAATGTGAAAAAAATATTTCTATATCCCATGGCCTTTCCCAAGCATTTAAATTTTTCTCTTACAGGTCTAACACTTCCGAAAAACCAATACAACGCCCACCCGGAACAATATATAAAGCTAAACGAACGGTTCACTGGGTACTCATGCGTACGAAAATCCCTATTGATTTACCTGTTTTTACAAGGAAATAAAATGTGAAAAAAATATTTCTACATCCCATGGCCTTTCCCAACCATTTAAATTTTTCTCTTACAGGGCTAACACTTCCGAAAAACCAATACAACGCCCACCCGGAACAATATATAAAGCTAAACGAACCGTTCACTGGGCACTCATACGTACGAAAATCCCTATTGATTTACCTGTTTTTACAAGGAAATAAAATGTGAAAAAAATATTTCTACATCCCATGGCCCTTCCCAACCATTTAAATTTTTCTCTTACAGGTCTAACACATCCGAAAAACCAATACAACACCCATCCGGAACAATATATAAAGCTAAACGCACCGTTCACTGGGTACTTATCCGTACGAAAATCCCTATAGATTTACCTGTTTTTAGAAGGAAATAAAATGTGAAAAAAATATTTCTACATCCCATGGCCTTTCCCAACCATTTAAATTTTTCTCTTACAGGTCTAACACTTCCGAAAAACCAATACAACGCCCACCCGGAACAATATATAAAGCTAAACGAACCGTTCACTGGGTACTCATACGTACGAAAATCCCTATAGATTAACCTGTTTTTACAAGGAAATAAAATGTGAAAAAATGTTTCTACATACCATGGCCTTTCCCAACCATTTAAATTTTTCTCTTACAGGGCTAACACTTCTGAAAAACCAATACAACGCCCACCCGGAACACTATATAAAGCTAAACGAACCGTTCACTGGGTACTTATACGCACGAAAATCCCTATTGATTTACCTGTTTTTACAAGGAAATAAAATGTGAAAAAAATATTTCTACATCCCATGGCCTTTCCCAACCATTTAAATTTTTCTCTTACAGGGCTAACACTTCCGAAAAACCAATACAACGCCCACCCGGAACACTATATAAAGCTAAACGAACCGTTCACTGGGTACTTAAAAGCACGAAAATCCCTATTGATTTACCTGCTTTTACAAGGAAATAAAATGTGAAAAAAATATTTCTATATCCCATGGCCTTTCCCAAGCATTTAAATTTTTCTCTTACAGGTCTAACACTTCCGAAAAACCAATACAACGCCCACCCGGAACAATATATAAAGCTAAACGAACGGTTCACTGGGTACTCATGCGTACGAAAATCCCTATTGATTTACCTGTTTTTACAAGGAAATAAAATGTGAAAAAAATATTTCTACATCCCATGGCCTTTCCCAACCATTTAAATTTTTCTCTTACAGGGCTAACACTTCCGAAAAACCAATACAACGCCCACCCGGAACAATATATAAAGCTAAACGAACCGTTCACTGGGCACTCATACGTACGAAAATCCCTATTGATTTACCTGTTTTTACAAGGAAATAAAATGTGAAAAAAATATTTCTACATCCCATGGCCTTTCCCAACCATTTAAATTTTTCTCTTACAGGTCTAACACTTCCGAAAAACCAATACAACGCCCACCCGGAACAATATATAAAGCTAAACGAACCGTTCACTGGGTACTCATACGTACGAAAATCCCTATAGATTAACCTGTTTTTACAAGGAAATAAAATGTGAAAAAATGTTTCTACATCCCATGGCCTTTCCCAACCATTTAAATTTTTCTCTTACAGGGCTAACACTTCTGAAAAACCAATACAACGCCCACCCGGAACACTATATAAAGCTAAACGAACCGTTCACTGGGTACTTATACGCACGAAAATCCCTATTGATTTACCTGTTTTTACAAGGAAATAAAATGTGAAAAAAATATTTCTACATCCCATGGCCTTTCCCAACCATTTAAATTTTTCTCTTACCGGGCTAACACTTCCGAAAAACCAATACAACGCCCACCCGGAACACTATATAAAGCTAAACGAACCGTTCACTGGATACTTAAAAGCACGAAAATCCCTATTGATTTACCTGCTTTTACAAGGAAATAAAATGTGAAAAAAATATTTCTATATCCCATGGCCTTTCCCAAGCATTTAAATTTTTCTCTTACAGGTCTAACACTTCCGAAAAACCAATACAACGCCCAACCAGAACAATATATAAAGCTAAACGAACCGTTCACTGGGTACTTATCCGTACTAAAATCCCTATTGATTTACCTGTTTTGACAAGGAAATAAAATGTGAAAAAAATATTTCTACATCCCATGGCCTTTCCCAACCATTTAAATTTTACTCTTACAAGTCTAACACTTCTGAAAAACCAATACAACGCCCAACCAGAACAATATATAAAGCTAAACGAACCGTTCACTGGGTACTCATCCGTACGAAAATCCCTATAGATTTACCTGTTTTTACAAGGAAATAAAATGTGAAAAAAATATTTCTACATCCCATGGCCTTTCCCAACCATTTAAATTTTTCTCTTACAGGTCTAACACTTCCGAAAAACCAATACAACGCCCACCCGGAACAATATATAAAGCTAAACGAACCGTTCACTGGGTACTCATACGTACGAAAATCCCTATTGATTTACCAGTTTTTACAAGGAAATAAAATGTGAAAAAAATGTTTCTACATCCCATGGCCTTTCCCAACCATTTAAATTTTTCTCTTACAGGGCTAACACTTCCGAAAAACCAATACAACGCCCACCCGGAACACTATATAAAGCTAAACGAACCGTTCACTGGGTACTTATACGCACGAAAATCCCTATTGATTTACCTGTTTTTACAAGGAAATAAAATGTGAAAACAATATTTCTACATCCCATGGCCTTTCCCAACCATTTAAATTTTTCTCTTACATGTCTAACACTTCCAAAAAACCAATACAACGCCCACCCGGAACAATATATAAAGCTAAACGAACCGTTCACTGGGTACTCATACGCACGAAAATCCCTATTGATTTACCTGTTTTTACAAGGAAATAAAATGTGAAAAAAATATTTCTACATCCCATGGCCTTTCCCAACCATTTAAATTTTTCTCTTACAGGTCTAACACTTCCAAAAAACCAATACAACGCCCACCCGGAACAATATATAAAGCTAAACGAACCGTTCACTGGGTACTCATACGTACGAAAATCCCTATTGATTTACCTGTTTTTACAAGGAAATAAAATGTGAAAAAAATATTTCTACATCCCATGGCCTTTCCCAACCATTTAAATTTTTCTCTTACAGGTCTAACACTTCCGAAAAACCAATACAACGCCCACCCGGAACAATATATAAAGCTAAACGAACCGTTCACTGGGTACTCATACGTACGAAAATCCCTATTGATTTACCTGTTTTTACAAGGAAATAAAATGTGAAAAAAATATTTCTACATACCATGGCCTTTCCCAACCATTTAAATTTTTCTCTTACAGGTCTAACACGTCCGAAAAACCAATACAACACCCATCCGGAACAATATATAAAGCTAAACGCACCGTTCACTGGGTACTTATCCGTACGAAAATCCCTATTGATTTACCTGTTTTTACAAGGAAATAAAATGTGAAAAAAATATTTCTACATCCCATGGCCTTTCCCAACCATTTAAATTTTTCTCTTACAGGGCTAACACTTCCGAAAAACCAATACAACGCCCACCCGGAACAATATATAAAGCTAAACGAACCGTTCACTGGGCACTCATACGTACGAAAATCCCTATTGATTTACCTGTTTTTACAAGGAAATAAAATGTGAAAAAAATATTTCTACATCCCATGGCCTTTCCCAACCATTTAAATTTTTCTCTTACAGGTCTAACACTTCCGAAAAACCAATACAACGCCCACCCGGAACAATATATAAAGCTAAACGAACCGTTCACTGGGTACTCATACGTACGAAAATCCCTATAGATTAACCTGTTTTTACAAGGAAATAAAATGTGAAAAAATGTTTCTACATCCCATGGCCTTTCCCAACCATTTAAATTTTTCTCTTACAGGGCTAACACTTCTGAAAAACCAATACAACGCCCACCCGGAACACTATATAAAGCTAAACGAACCGTTCACTGGGTACTTATACGCACGAAAATCCCTATTGATTTACCTGTTTTTACAAGGAAATAAAATGTGAAAAAAATATTTCTACATCCCATGGCCTTTCCCAACCATTTAAATTTTTCTCTTACCGGGCTAACACTTCCGAAAAACCAATACAACGCCCACCCGGAACACTATATAAAGCTAAACGAACCGTTCACTGGATACTTAAAAGCACGAAAATCCCTATTGATTTACCTGCTTTTACAAGGAAATAAAATGTGAAAAAAATATTTCTATATCCCATGGCCTTTCCCAAGCATTTAAATTTTTCTCTTACAGGTCTAACACTTCCGAAAAACCAATACAACGCCCAACCAGAACAATATATAAAGCTAAACGAACCGTTCACTGGGTACTTATCCGTACTAAAATCCCTATTGATTTACCTGTTTTGACAAGGAAATAAAATGTGAAAAAAATATTTCTACATCCCATGGCCTTTCCCAACCATTTAAATTTTACTCTTACAAGTCTAACACTTCTAAAAAACCAATACAACGCCCAACCAGAACAATATATAAAGCTAAACGAACCGTTCACTGGGTACTCATCCGTACGAAAATCCCTATAGATTTACCTGTTTTTACAAGGAAATAAAATGTGAAAAAAATATTTCTACATCCCATGGCCTTTCCCAACCATTTAAATTTTTCTCTTACAGGTCTAACACTTCCGAAAAACCAATACAACGCCCACCCGGAACAATATATAAAGCTAAACGAACCGTTCACTGGGTACTCATACGTACGAAAATCCCTATTGATTTACCAGTTTTTACAAGGAAATAAAATGTGAAAAAAATGTTTCTACATCCCATGGCCTTTCCCAACCATTTAAATTTTTCTCTTACAGGGCTAACACTTCCGAAAAACCAATACAACGCCCACCCGGAACACTATATAAAGCTAAACGAACCGTTCACTGGGTACTTATACGCACGAAAATCCCTATTGATTTACCTGTTTTTACAAGGAAATAAAATGTGAAAACAATATTTCTACATCCCATGGCCTTTCCCAACCATTTAAATTTTTCTCTTACATGTCTAACACTTCCAAAAAACCAATACAACGCCCACCCGGAACAATATATAAAGCTAAACGAACCGTTCACTGGGTACTCATACGCACGAAAATCCCTATTGATTTACCTGTTTTTACAAGGAAATAAAATGTGAAAAAAATATTTCTACATCCCATGGCCTTTCCCAACCATTTAAATTTTTCTCTTACAGGTCTAACACTTCCAAAAAACCAATACAACGCCCACCCGGAACAATATATAAAGCTAAACGAACCGTTCACTGGGTACTCATACGTACGAAAATCCCTATTGATTTACCTGTTTTTACAAGGAAATAAAATGTGAAAAAAATATTTCTACATCCCATGGCCTTTCCCAACCATTTAAATTTTTCTCTTACAGGTCTAACACTTCCGAAAAACCAATACAACGCCCACCCGGAACAATATATAAAGCTAAACGAACCGTTCACTGGGTACTCATACGTACGAAAATCCCTATTGATTTACCTGTTTTTACAAGGAAATAAAATGTGAAAAAAATATTTCTACATACCATGGCCTTTCCCAACCATTTAAATTTTTCTCTTACAGGTCTAACACGTCCGAAAAACCAATACAACACCCATCCGGAACAATATATAAAGCTAAACGCACCGTTCACTGGGTACTTATCCGTACGAAAATCCCTATTGATTTACCTGTTTTTACAAGGAAATAAAATGTGAAAACAATATTTCTACATCCCATGGCCTTTCCCAAACATTTAAATTTTTCTCTTACAAGTCTAACACTTCCGAAAAACCAATACAAACTCCCAACCGGAACAATATATAAAGCTAAACGAACCGTTCACTGGGTACTTATCCGTACGAAAATCCCTATAGATTTACCTGTTTTTAGAAGGAAATAAAATGTGAAAAAAATATTTCTACATCCCATGGCCTTTCCCAACCATTTAAATTTTTCTCTTACAGGTCTAACACTTCCGAAAAACCAATACAACACCCACCCGGAACAATATATAAAGCTAAACGAACCGTTCACTGGGTACTCATACGTACGAAAATCCCTATTGATTTACCTGTTTTTACAAGGAAATAAAATGTGAAAAAAATATTTCTACATCCCATGGCCTTTCCCAACCATTTAAATTTTTCTCTTACAGGTCTAACACTTCCAAAAAACCAATACAACATGCACCCGGAACAATATATAAAGCTAAACGAACCGTTCACTGGGTACTTATCCGTACGAAAATCCCTATTGATTTACCTGTTATTACAAGGAAATAAAATGTGAAAAAATATTTCTACATCCCATGGCCCTTCCCAACCATTTAAATTTTTCTCTTACAGGTCTACCACGTCCGAAAAACCAATACAACGCCCATCCGGAACAATATATAAAGCTAAACGCACCGTTCACTGGGTACTTATATGTACGAAAATCCCTATTGATTTACCTGTTTTTACAAGGAAATAAAATGTGAAAACAATATTTCTACATCCCATGGCCTTTCCCAACCATTTAAATTTTTCTCTTACAGGTCTAACACTTCCGAAAAACCAATACAACGCCCACCCGGAACAATATATAAAGCTAAACGAACCGTTCACTGGGAATTTATCCGTACGAAAATCCCTATTGATTTACCTGTTTTTACAAGGAAATAAAATGTGAAAACAATATTTCTACATCCCATGGCCTTTCCCAACCATTTAAATTTTTCTCTTACAGGTCTAACACTTCCGAAAAACCAATACAACGCCCACCCGGAACAATATATAAAGCTAAACGAACCGTTCACTGGGTACTTATCCGTACGAAAATCCCTATTGATTTACCTGTTTTTACAAGGAAATAAAATGTGAAAAAAATATTTCTACATCCCATGGCCTTTCCCAACCATTTAAATTTTTCTCTTACATGTCTAACACTTCCGAAAAACCAATACAACGCCCACCCGGAACAATATATAAAGCTAAACGAACCGTTCACTGGGTACTCATACATACGAAAATCCCTATTGATTTACCTGTTTTTACAAGGAAATAAAATGTGAAAAAAATGTTTCTACATCCCATGGCCTTTCCCAACCATTTAAATTTTTCTCTTACAGGGCTAACACTTCCGAAAAACCAATACAACGCCCACCAGGAACACTATATAAAGCTAAACGAACCGTTCACTGGGTACTTATCCGTACGAAAATCCCTATTGATTTACCTGTTTTTACAAGGAAATAAAATGTGAAAAAAATATTTCTACATCCCATGGCCCTTCCCAACCATTTAAATTTTTCTCTTACAGGTCTAACACGTCCGAAAAACCAATACAACGCCCACCCGGAACACTATATAAAGCTAAACAAACCGTTCACTGGGTACTTATGCACACGAAAATCCCTATTGATTTACCTGTTTTTACAAGGAAATAAAATGTGAAAAAAATATTTCTACATCCCATGGCCTTTCCCAACCATTTACATTTTTCTCTTACAGGGCTAACACTTCCGAAAAACCAATACAACGCCCACCCGGACCAATATATTAAGCTAAACGAACCGTTCACTGGGTACTTATCCGTACGAAAATCCCTGTTGATTTACCTGTTTTTACAAGGAAATAAAATGTGAAAAAAATATTTCTACATCCCATGGCCCTTCCCAACCATTTAAATTTTTCTCTTACAGGTCTAACACGTCCGAAAAACCAATACAACACCCATCCGGAACAATATATAAAGCTAAACGCACCGTTCACTGGGTACTTATCCGTACGAAAATCCCTATAGATTTACCTGTTTTTAGAAGGAAATAAAATGTGAAAAAAATATTTCTACATCCCATGGCCTTTCCCAACCAGTTAAATTTTTCTCTTACAGGGCTAACACTTCCGAAAAACCAATACAACGCCCACCCGGAACAATATATAAAGCTAAACGAACCGTTCACTGGGTACTCATACGTACGAAAATCCCTATTGATTTACCTGTTTTTACAAGGAAATAAAATGTGAAAAAAATGTTTCTACATCCCATGGCCTTTCCCAACCATTTAAATTTTTCTCTTACAGGGCTAACACTTCCGAAAAACCAATACAACGCCCACCAGGAACACTATATAAAGCTAAACGAACCGTTCACTGGGTACTTATCCGTACGAAAATCCCTATTGATTTACCTGTTTTTACAAGGAAATAAAATGTGAAAAAAATATTTCTACATCCCATGGCCCTTCCCAACCATTTAAATTTTTCTCTTACAGGTCTAACACGTCCGAAAAACCAATACAACGCCCACCCGGAACACTATATAAAGCTAAACAAACCGTTCACTGGGTACTTATACACACGAAAATCCCTATTGATTTACCTGTTTTTACAAGGAAATAAAATGGGAAAAAAATATTTCTACATCCCATGGCCTTTCCCAACCATTTACATTTTTCTCTTACAGGGCTAACACTTCCGAAAAACCAATACAACGCCCACCCGGACCAATATATTAAGCTAAACGAACCGTTCACTGGGTACTTATCCGTACGAAAATCCCTATTGATTTACCTGTTTTTACAAGGAAATAAAATGTGAAATAAATATTTCTACATCCCATGGCCTTTCCCAACCATTTAAATTTTTCTCTTACAGGTCTAACACTTCCGAAAAACCAATACAACGCTCACCCGGAACAATATATAAAGCTAAACGAACCGTTCACTGGGTACTCATACGTACGAAAATCCCTATTGATTTACCTGTTTTTACAAGGAAATAAAATGTGAAAAAAATATTTCTACATCCCATGGCCCTTCCCAACCATTTAAATTTTTCTCTTACAGGTCTAACACGTCCGAAAAACCAATACAACACCCATCCGGAACAATATATAAAGCTAAACGCACCGTTCACTGGGTACTTATCCGTACGAAAATCCCTATAGATTTACCTGTTTTTAGAAGGAAATAAAATGTGAAAAAAATATTTCTACATCCCATGGCCTTTCCCAACCATTTAAATTTTTCTCTTACAGGGCTAACACTTCCGAAAAACCAATACAACGCCCACCCGGAACACTATATAAAGCTAAACGAACCGTTCACTGGGTACTTATACGCACGAAAATCCCTATTGATTTACCTGTTTTTACAAGGAAATAAAATGTGAAAAAAATATTTCTACATCCCATGGCCTTTCCCAACCATTTAAATTTTTCTCTTATAGGTCTAACACTTCCGAAAAACCAATACAACGCCCACCCGGAACAATATATAAAGCTAAACGAACCGTTCACTGGGTACTCATACGTACGAAAATCCCTATTGATTTACCTGTTTTTACAGGGAAATAAAATGTGAAAAAAATATTTCTACATCCCATGGCCTTTCCCAACCATTTAAATTTTTCTCTTACAGGTCTAACACTTCCGAAAAACCAATACAACGCCCACCCGGAACAATATATAAAGCTAAATGAACCGTTCACTGGGTACTTATCCGTACGAAAATCCCTATTGATTTACCTGTTTTTACAAGGAAATAAAATGTGAAAAAAATATTTCTACATCCCATGGCCCTTCCCAACCATATAAATTTTTCTCTTACAGGTCTAACACGTCCGAAAAACCAATACAACGCCCATCCGGAACAATATATAAAGCTAAACGCACCTTTCACTGGGTACTTATCCGTACGAAAATCCCTATTGATTTACCTGTTTTTACAAGGAAATAAAATGTGAAAACAATATTTCTACATCCCATGGCCTTTCCCAACCATTTAAATTTTTCTCTTACAGGTCTAACACTTCCGAAAAACCAATACAACGCCCACCCGGAACAATATATAAAGCTAAACGAACCGTTCACTGGGAATTTATCCGTACGAAAATCCCTATTGATTTACCTGTTTTTACAAGGAAATAAAATGTGAAAACAATATTTCTACATCCCATAGCCTTTCCCAACCATTTAAATTTTTCTCTTACAGGTCTAACACTTCCGAAAAACCAATACAACGTCCACCCAAACCAATATATTAAGCTAAACGAACCGTTCACTGGGTACTTATACGTACGAAAATCCCTATTGATTTACCTGTTTTTACAAGGAAATAAAATGTGAAAAAAATATTTCTACATCCCATGGCCTTTCCCAACCATTTAAATTTTTCTCTTACATGTCTAACACTTCCGAAAAACCAAAACAACGCCCACCCGGAACAATATATAAACCTAAACGAACCGTTCACTGGGTACTCATACGTACGAAAATCCCTATTGATTTACCTGTTTTTACAAGGAAATAAAATGTGAAAAAAATGTTTCTACATCCCATGGCCTTTCCCAACCATTTAAATTTTTCTCTTACAGGGCTAACACTTCCGAAAAACCAATACAACGCCCACCAGGAACACTATATAAAGCTAAATGAACCGTTCACTGGGTACTTATCCGTACGAAAATCCCTATTGATTTACCTGTTTTTACAAGGAAATAAAATGTGAAAAAAATATTTCTACATCCCATGGCCCTTCCCAACCATTTAAATTTTTCTCTTACAGGTCTAACACGTCCGAAAAACCAATACAACGCCCATCCGGAACAATATATAAAGCTAAACGAACCGTTCACTGGGTACTTATACGCACGAAAATCCCTATTGATTTACCTGTTTTTACAAGGAAATAAAATGTGAAAAAAATATTTCTACATCCCATGGCCTTTCCCAACCATTTAAATTTTTCTCTTACAGGTCTAACACTTCCATAAAACCAATACAACATGCACCCGGAACAATATATAAAGCTAAACGAACCGTTCACTGGGTACTTATCCGTACGAAAATCCCTATTGATTTACCTGTTATTACAAGGAAATAAAATGTGAAAACAATATTTCTACATCCCATGGCCCTTCCCAACCATTTAAACTTTTCTCTTACAGGTCTACCACGTCCAAAAAACCAATACAACGCCCATCCGGAACAATATATAAAGCTAAACGCACCGTTCACTGGGTACTTATATGTACGAAAATCCCTATTGATTTACCTGTTTTTACAAGGAAATAAAATGTGAAAACAATATTTCTACATCCCATGGCCTTTCCCAAGCATTTAAATATTTCTCTTACAGGTCTAACACTTCCGAAAAACCAATACAACGCCCACCCGGAACAATATATAAAGCTAAACGAACCGTTCACTGGGAATTTATCCGTACGAAAATCCCTATTGATTTACCTGTTTTTACAAGGAAATAAAATGTGAAAACAATATTTCTACATCCCATGGCCTTTCCCAACCATTTAAATTTTTCTCTTACAGGTCTAACACTTCCGAAAAACCAATACAACGCCCACCCGGAACAATATATAAAGCTAAACGAACCGTTCACTGGGTACTTATCCGTACGAAAATCCCTATTGATTTACCTGTTTTTACAAGGAAATAAAATGTGAAAAAAATATTTCTACATTCCATGGCCTTTCCCAACCATTTAAACTTTTCTCTTACATGTCTAACACTTCCGAAAAACCAATACAACGCCCACCCGGAACAATATATAAAGCTAAACGAACCGTTCACTGGGTACTCATACGTACGAAAATCCCTATTGATTTACCTGTTTTTACAAGGAAATAAAATGTGAAAAAAATGTTTCTACATCCCATGGCCTTTCCCAACCATTTAAATTTTTCTCTTACAGGGCTAACACTTCCGAAAAACCAATACAACGCCCACCAGGAACACTATATAAAGCTAAACGAACCGTTCACTGGGTACTTATCCGTACGAAAATCCCTATTGATTTACCTGTTTTTACAAGGAAATAAAATGTGAAAAAAATATTTCTACATCCCATGGCCCTTCCCAACCATTTAAATTTTTCTCTTACAGGTCTAACACGTCCGAAAAACCAATACAACGCCCATCCGGAACAATATATAAAGCTAAACGAACCGTTCACTGGGTACTTATACGCACGAAAATCCCTATTGATTTACCTGTTTTTACAAGGAAATAAAATGTGAAAAAAATATTTCTATATCCCATGGCCTTTCCCAACCATTTAAATTTTTCTCTTACAGGTCTAACACTTCCAAAAAACCAATACAACATGCACCCGGAACAATATATAAAGCTAAACGAACCGTTCACTGGGTACTTATCCGTACGAAAATCCCTATTGATTTACCTGTTATTACAAGGAAATAAAATGTGAAAAAATATTTCTACATCCCATGGCCCTTCCCAACCATTTAAATTTTTCTCTTACAGGTCTACCACGTCCGAAAAACCAATACAACGCCCATCCGGAACAATATATAAAGCTAAACGCACCGTTCACTGGGTACTTATATGTACGAAAATCCCTATTGATTTACCTGTTTTTACAAGGAAATAAAATGTGAAAAAAATATTTCTACATCCCATGGCCTTTCCCAACCATTTAAATTTTTCTCTTACAGGGCTAACACTTCCGAAAAACCAATACAACGTCCACCCGGACCAATATATTAAGCTAAACGAACCGTTCACTGGGTACTTATACGTACGAAAATCCCTATTGATTTACCTGTTTTTACAAGGAAATAAAAGGTGAAAACAATATTTCTACATCCAATGGCCTTTCCCAACCATTTAAATTTTTCTCTTACAGGTCTAACACTTCCGAAAAACCAATACAACGTCCACCCAAACCAATATATTAAGCTAAACGAACCGTTCACTGGGTACTTATACGTACGAAAATCCCTATTGATTTACCTGTATTTACAGGGAAATAAAATGTGAAAAAAATATTTCTACATCCCATGGCCTTTCCCAACCATTTAAATTTTTCTCTTACAAGGTAATACTTCCGAAAAACCAATACAACGCCCACCCGTTACAATATATAAAGCTAAACGAACCGTTCACTGGGTACTCATACGTACGAAAATCCCTATTGATTTACCTGTTTTTAGAAGGAAATAAAATGTGAAAAAAATATTTCTACATCCCATGGCCTTTCCCAACCATTTAAATTTTTCTCTTACAGGGCTAACACTTCCGAAAAACCAATACAACGCCCACCCGGAACACTATATAAAACTAAACGAACCGTTCACTGGGTACTTATACGCACGAAAATCCCTATTGATTTACCTGTTTTTACAAGGAAATAAAATGTGAAAAAAATATTTCTACATCCCATGGCCTTTCCCAACCATTTAAATTTTTCTCTTATAGGTCTAACACTTCCGAAAAACCAATACAACGCCCACCCGGAACAATATATAAAGCTAAACGAACCGTTCACTGGGTACTCATACGTACGAAAATCCCTATTGATTTACCTGTTTTTACAAGGAAATAAAATGTGAAAAAAATATTTCTACATTCCATGGCCTTTCCCAACCATTTAAATTTTTCTCTTACATGTCTAACACTTCCGAAAAACCAATACAACGCCCACCCGGAACAATATATAAAGCTAAACGAACCGTTCACTGGGTACTCATACGTACGAAAATCCCTATTGATTTACCTGTTTTTACAAGGAAATAAAATGTGAAAAAAATGTTTCTACATCCCATGGCCTTTCCCAACCATTTAAATTTTTCTCTTACAGGGCTAACACTTCCGAAAAACCAATACAACGCCCACCAGGAACACTATATAAAGCTAAACGAACCGTTCACTGGGTACTTATCCGTACGAAAATCCCTATTGATTTACCTGTTTTTACAAGGAAATAAAATGTGAAAAAAATATTTCTACATCCCATGGCCCTTCCCAACCATTTAAACTTTTCTCTTACAGGTCTAACACGTCCGAAAAACCAATACAACGCCCATCCGGAACAATATATAAAGCTAAACGAACCGTTCACTGGGTACTTATACGCACGAAAATCCCTATTGATTTACCTGTTTTTACAAGGAAATAAAATGTGAAAAAAATATTTCTACATCCCATGGCCTTTCCCAACCATTTAAATTTTTCTCTTACAGGTCTAACACTTCCAAAAAACCAATACAACATGCACCCGGAACAATATATAAAGCTAAACGAACCGTTCACTGGGTACTTATCCGTACGAAAATCCCTATTGATTTACCTGTTATTACAAGGAAATAAAATGTGAAAAAATATTTCTACATCCCATGGCCCTTCCCAACCATTTAAATTTTTCTCTTACAGGTCTACCACGTCCGAAAAACCAATACAACGCCCATCCGGAACAATATATAAAGCTAAACGCACCGTTCACTGGGTACTTATATGTACGAAAATCCCTATTGATTTACCTGTTTTTACAAGGAAATAAAATGTGAAAAAAATATTTCTACATCCCATGGCCTTTCCCAACCATTTAAATTTTTCTCTTACAGGGCTAACACTTCCGAAAAACCAATACAACGTCCACCCGGACCAATATATTAAGCTAAACGAACCGTTCACTGGGTACTTATACGTACGAAAATCCCTATTGATTTACCTGTTTTTACAAGGAAATAAAAGGTGAAAACAATATTTCTACATCCAATGGCCTTTCCCAACCATTTAAATTTTTCTCTTACAGGTCTAACACTTCCGAAAAACCAATACAACATCCACCCAAACCAATATATTAAGCTAAACGAACCGTTCACTGGGTACTTATACGTACGAAAATCCCTATTGATTTACCTGTATTTACAGGGAAATAAAATGTGAAAAAAATATTTCTACATCCCATGGCCTTTCCCAACCATTTAAATTTTTCTCTTACAAGGTAATACTTCCGAAAAACCAATACAACGCCCACCCGTTACAATATATAAAGCTAAACGAACCGTTCACTGGGTACTCATACGTACGAAAATCCCTATTGATTTACCTGTTTTTAGAAGGAAATAAAATGTGAAAAAAATATTTCTACATCCCATGGCCTTTCCCAACCATTTAAATTTTTCTCTTACAGGGCTAACACTTCCGAAAAACCAATACAACGCCCACCCGGAACACTATATAAAGCTAAACGAACCGTTCACTGGGTACTTATACGCACGAAAATCCCTATTGATTTACCTGTTTTTACAAGGAAATAAAATGTGAAAAAAATATTTCTACATCCCATGGCCTTTCCCAACCATTTAAATTTTTCTCTTATAGGTCTAACACTTCCGAAAAACCAATACAACGCCCACCCGGAACAATATATAAAGCTAAACGAACCGTTCACTGGGTACTCATACGTACGAAAATCCCTATTGATTTACCTGTTTTTACAGGGAAATAAAATGTGAAAAAAAAATTTCTACATCCCATGGCCTTTCCCAACCATTTAAATTTTTCTCTTACAGGTCTAACACTTCCGAAAAACCAATACAACGCCCACCCGGAACAATATATAAAGCTAAATGAACCGTTCACTGGGTACTTATCCGTACGAAAATCCCTATTGATTTACCTGTTTTTACAAGGAAATAAAATGTGAAAAAAATATTTCTACATCCCATGGCCCTTCCCAACCAATTAAATTTTTCTCTTACAGGTCTAACACGTCCGAAAAACCAATACAACGCCCATCCGGAACAATATATAAAGCTAAACGCACCGTTCACTGGGTACTTATCCGTACGAAAATCCCTATTGATTTACCTGTTTTTACAAGGAAATAAAATGTGAAAACAATATTTCTACATCCCATGGCCTTTCCCAACCATTTAAATTTTTCTCTTACAGGGCTAACACTTCCGAAAAACCAATACAACGCCCACCCGGAACACTATATAAAGCTAAACGAACCGTTCACTGGGTACTTATACGCACGAAAATCCCTATTGATTTACCTGTGTTTACAAGGAAATAAAATGTGAAAAAAATATTTCTACATCCCATGGCCTTTCCCAACCATTTAAATTTTTCTCTTATAGGTCTAACACTTCCGAAGAACCAATACAACGCCCACCCGGAACAATATATAAAGCTAAACGAACCGTTCACTGGGTACTCATACGTACGAAAATCCCTATTGATTTACCTGTTTTTACAGGGAAATAAAATGTGAAAAAAAAATTTCTACATCCCATGGCCTTTCCCAACCATTTAAATTTTTCTCTTACAGGTCTAACACTTCCGAAAAACCAATACAACGCCCACCCGGAACAATATATAAAGCTAAACGAACCGTTCACTGGGTACTTATCCGTACGAAAATCCCTATTGATTTACCTGTTTTTACAAGGAAATAAAATGTGAAAAAAATATTTCTACATCCCATGGCCTTTCCCAACCATTTAAATTTTTCTCTTATAGGTCTAACACTTCCGAAAAACCAATACAACGCCCACCCGGAACAATATATAAAGCTAAACGAACCGTTCACTGGGTACTCATACGTACGAAAATCCCTATTGATTTACCTGTTTTTACAGGGAAATAAAATGTGAAAAAAAAATTTCTACATCCCATGGCCTTTCCCAACCATTTAAATTTTTCTCTTACAGGTCTAACACTTCCGAAAAACCAATACAACGCCCACCCGGAACAATATATAAAGCTAAAGAACCGTTCACTGGGTACTCATACGTACGAAAATCCCTATTGATTTACCTGTTTTTACAAGGAAATAAAATGTGAAAAAAATGTTTCTACATCCCATGGCCTTTCCCAACCATTAAAATTTTTCTCTTACAGGGCTAACACTTCTGAAAAACCAATACAACGCCCACCAGGAACACTATATAAAGCTAAACGAACCGTTCACTGGGTACTTATCCGTACGAAAATCCCTATTGATTTACCTGTTTTTACAAGGAAATAAAATGTGAAAAAAATATTTCTACATCCCATGGCCCTTCCCAACCATTTAAATTTTTCTCTTACAGGTCTAACACGTCCGAAAAACCAATACAACGCCCATCCGGAACAATATATAAAGCTAAACGAACCGTTCACTGGGTACTTATACGCACGAAAATCCCTATTGATTTACCTGTATTTACAAGGAAATAAAATGTGAAAAAAATATTTCTACATCCCATGGCCTTTCCCAACCATTTAAATTTTTCTCTTACAGGTCTAACACTTCCAAAAAACCAATACAACATGCACCCGGAACAATATATAAAGCTAAACGAACCGTTCACTGGGTACTTATCCGTAGGAAAATCCCTATTGATTTACCTGTTATTACAAGGAAATAAAATGTGAAAAAATATTTCTACATCCCATGGCCCTTCCCGACCATTTAAATTTTTCTCTTACAGGTCTACCACGTCCGAAAAACCAATACAACGCCCATCCGGAACAATATATAAAGCTAAACGCACCGTTCACTGGGTACTTATATGTACGAAAATCCCTATTGATTTACCTGTTTTTACAAGGAAATAAAATGTGAAAAAAATATTTCTACATCCCATGGCCTTTCCCAACCATTTAAATTTTTCTCTTACAGGGCTAACACTTCCGAAAAACCAATACAACGTCCACCCGGACCAATATATTAAGCTAAACGAACCGTTCACTGGGTACTTATACGTACGAAAATCCCTATTGATTTTCCTGTTTTTACAAGGAAATAAAAGGTGAAAACAATATTTCTACATCCAATGGCCTTTCCCAACCATTTAAATTTTTCTCTTACAGGTCTAACACTTCCGAAAAACCAATACAACGTCCACCCAAACCAATATATTAAGCTAAACGAACCGTTCACTGGGTACTTATACGTACGAAAATCCCTATTGATTTACCTGTTTTTACAGGGAAATAAAATGTGAAAAAAATATTTCTACATCCCATGGCCTTTCCCAACCATTTAAATTTTTCTCTTACAAGGTAATACTTCCGAAAAACCAATACAACGCCCACCCGTTACAATATATAAAGCTAAACGAACCGTTCACTGGGTACTTATCCGTACGAAAATCCCTATTGATTTACCTGTTTTTACAAGGAAATAAAATGTGAAAACAATATTTCTACATCCCATGGCCTTTCCCAACCATTAAAATTTTTCTCTTACAGGTCTAACACTTCCGAAAAACCAATACAACGCCCACCCGGAACAATATATAAAGCTAAACGAACCGTTCACTGGGTACTTATCCGTACGAAAATCCCTATTGATTTACCTGTTTTTACAAGGAAATAAAAGGTGAAAACAATATTTCTACATCCAATGGCCTTTCCCAACCATTTAAATTTTTCTCTTACAGGTCTAACACTTCCGAAAAACCAATACAACGCCCACCCGGAACCATATATAAAGCTAAACGAACCGTTCACTGGGTACTTATCCGTACGAAAATCCCTATAGATTTACCTGTTTTTACAAGGAAATAAAATGTGAAAAAAATATTTCTACATCCCATGGCCTTTCCCAACCATTTAAATTTTTCTCTTACAGGTCTAACACTTCCGAAAAACCAATACAACGCCCACCCGGAACACTATATAAAGCTAAACGAACCGTTCACTGGGTACTTATACGCACGAAAATCCCTATTGATTTACCTGTTTTTACAAGGAAATAAAATGTGAAAAAAATATTTCTACATCCCATGGCCTTTCCCAACCATTTAAATTTTTCTCTTACAGGTCTAACACTTCCGAAAAACCAATACAACGCCCACCCGGAACAATATATAAAGCTAAACGAACCGTTCACTGGGTACTCATACGTACGAAAATCCCTATTGATTTACCTGTTTTTACAAGGAAATAAAATGTGAAAAACATGTTTCTACATCCCATGGCCTTTCCCAACCATTTAAATTTTTCTCTTACAGGGCTAACACTTCCGAAAAACCAATACAACGCCCACCCGGAACACTATATAAAGCTAAACAAACAGTTCACTGGGTACTTATACACACGAAAATCCCTATTGATTTTCCTGTTTTTACAAGGAAATAAAATGTGAAAAAAATATTTCTACATCCCATGGCCTTTCCCAACCATTTACATTTTTCTCTTACAGGGCTAACACTTCCGAAAAACCAATACAACGCCCACCCGGAACAATATATAAAGCTAAACGAACCGTTCACTGGGAATTTATCCGTACGAAAATCCCTATTGATTTACCTGTTTTTACAAGGAAATAAAATGTGAAAACAATATTTCTACATCCCATGGCCTTTCCCAACCATTTAAATTTTTCTCTTACAGGTCTAACACTTCCGAAAAACCAATACAACGCCCACCCGGAACAATATATAAAGCTAAACGAACCGTTCACTGGGTACTTATCCGTACGAAAATCCCTATTGATTTACCTGTTTTTACAAGGAAATAAAATGTGAAAAAAATATTTCTACATCCCATGGCCTTTCCCAACCATTTAAATTTTTCTCTTACATGTCTAACACTTCCGAAAAACCAATACAACGCCCACCCGGAACAATATATAAAGCTAAACGAACCGTTCACTGGGTACTCATACGTACGAAAATCCCTATTGATTTACCTGTTTTTACAAGGAAATAAAATGTGAAAAAAATGTTTCTACATTCCATGGCCTTTCCCAACCATTTAAATTTTTCTCTTACAGGGCTAACTCTTCCGAAAAACCAATACAACGCCCACCAGGAACACTATATAAAGCTAAACGAACCGTTCACTGGGTACTTATCCGTACGAAAATCCCTATTGATTTACCTGTTTTTACAAGGAAATAAAATGTGAAAAAAATATTTCTACATCCCATGGCCCTTCCCAACCATTTAAATTTTTCTCTTACAGGTCTAACACGTCCGAAAAACCAATACAACGCCCATCCGGAACAATATATAAAGCTAAACGAACCGTTCACTGGGTACTTATACGCACGAAAATCCCTATTGATTTACCTGTTTTTACAAGGAAATAAAATGTGAAAAAAATATTTCTACATCCCATGGCCTTTCCCAACCATTTAAATTTTTCTCTTACAGGTCTAACACTTCCAAAAAACCAATACAACATGCACCCGGAACAATATATAAAGCTAAACGAACCGTTCACTGGGTACTTATCCGTACGAAAATCCCTATTGATTTACCTGTTATTACAAGGAAATAAAATGTGAAAAAATATTTCTACATCCCATGGCCCTTCCCAACCATTTAAATTTTTCTCTTACAGGTCTACCACGTCCGAAAAACCAATACAACGCCCATCCGGAACAATATATAAAGCTAAACGCACCGTTCACTGGGTACTTATATGTACGAAAATCCCTATTGATTTACCTGTTTTTACAAGGAAATAAAATGTGAAAAAAATATTTCTACATCCCATGGCCTTTCCCAACCATTTAAATTTTTCTCTTACAGGGCTAACACTTCCGAAAAACCAATACAACGTCCACCCGGACCAATATATTAAGCTAAACGAACCGTTCACTGGGTACTTATACGTACGAAAATCCCTATTGATTTACCTGTTTTTACAAGGAAATAAAAGGTGAAAACAATATTTCTACATCCAATGGCCTTTCCCAACCATTTAAATTTTTCTCTTACAGGTCTAACACTTCCGAAAAACCAATACAATGTCCACCCAAACCAATATATTAAGCTAAACGAACCGTTCACTGGGTACTTATACGTACGAAAATCCCTATTGATTTACCTGTATTTACAGGGAAATAAAATGTGAAAAAAATATTTCTACATCCCATGGCCTTTCCCAACCATTTAAATTTTTCTCTTACAAGGTAATACTTCCGAAAAACCAATACAACGCCCACCCGTTACAATATATAAAGCTAAACGAACCGTTCACTGGGTACTTATCCGTACGAAAATCCCTATTGATTTACCTGTTTTTACAAGGAAATAAAATGTGAAAACAATATTTCTACATCCCATGGCCTTTCCCAACCATTAAAATTTTTCTCTTACAGGTCTAACACTTCCGAAAAACCAATACAACGCTCACCCGGAACAATATATAAAGCTAAACGAACCGTTCACTGGGTACTCATACGTACGAAAATCCCTATTGATTTACCTGTTTTTAGAAGGAAATAAAATGTGAAAAAAATATTTCTACATCCCATGGCCTTTCCCAACCATTTAAATTTTTCTCTTACAGGGCTAACACTTCCGAAAAACCAATACAACGCCCACCCGGAACACTATATAAAGCTAAACGAACCGTTCACTGGGTACTTATACGCACGAAAATCCCTATTGATTTACCTGTTTTTACAAGGAAATAAAAGGTGAAAACAATATTTCTACATCCAATGGCCTTTCCCAACCATTTAAATTTTTCTCTTACAGGTCTAACACTTCCGAAAAACCAATACAACGCCCACCCGGAACCATATATAAAGCTAAACGAACCGTTCACTGGGTACTTATCCGTACGAAAATCCCTATAGATTTACCTGTTTTTACAAGGAAATAAAATGTGAAAAAAATATTTCTACATCCCATGGCCTTTCCCAACCATTTAAATTTTTCTCTTATAGGTCTAACACTTCCGAAAAACCAATACAACGCCCACCCGGAACAATATATAAAGCTAAACGAACCGTTCACTGGGTACTCATACGTACGAAAATCCCTATTGATTTACCTGTTTTTACAGGGAAATAAAATGTGAAAAAAAAATTTCTACATCCCATGGCCTTTCCCAACCATTTAAATTTTTCTCTTACAGGTCTAACACTTCCGAAAAACCAATACAACGCCCACCCGGAACACTATATAAAGCTAAACGAACCGTTCACTGGGTACTTATACGCACGAAAATCCCTATTGATTTACCTGTTTTTACAAGGAAATAAAAGGTGAAAACAATATTTCTACATCCCATGGCCTTTCCCAACCATTTAAATTTTTCTCTTACAGGTCTAACACTTCCGAAAAACCAATACAACGCCCACCCGGAACAATATATAAAGCTAAACGAACCGTTCACTGGGTACTTATCCGTACGAAAATCCCTATTGATTTACCTGTTTTTACAAGGAAATAAAATGTGAAAAAAATATTTCTACATCCCATGGCCTTTCCCAACCATTTAAATTTTTCTCTTACATGTCTAACACTTCCGAAAAACCAATACAACGCCCACCCGGAACAATATATAAAGCTAAACGAACCGTTCACTGGGTACTCATACGTACGAAAATCCCTATTGATTTACCTGTTTTTACAAGGAAATAAAATGTGAAAAAAATGTTTCTACATCCCATGGCCTTTCCCAACCATTTAAATTTTTCTCTTACAGGGCTAACTCTTCCGAAAAACCAATACAACGCCCACCAGGAACACTATATAAAGCTAAACGAACCGTTCACTGGGTACTTATCCGTACGAAAATCCCTATTGATTTACCTGTTTTTACAAGGAAATAAAATGTGAAAAAAATATTTCTACATCCCATGGCCCTTCCCAACCATTTAAATTTTTCTCTTACAGGTCTAACACGTCCGAAAAACCAATACAACGCCCATCCGGAACAATATATAAAGCTAAACGAACCGTTCACTGGGTACTTATACGCACGAAAATCCCTATTGATTTACCTGTTTTTACAAGGAAATAAAATGTGAAAAAAATATTTCTACATCCCATGGCCTTTCCCAACCATTTAAATTTTTCTCTTACAGGTCTAACACTTCCAAAAAACCAATACAACATGCACCCGGAACAATATATAAAGCTAAACGAACCGTTCACTGGGTACTTATCCGTACGAAAATCCCTATTGATTTACCTGTTATTACAAGGAAATAAAATGTGAAAAAATATTTCTACATCCCATGGCCCTTCCCAACCATTTAAATTTTTCTCTTACAGGTCTACCACGTCCGAAAAACCAATACAACGCCCATCCGGAACAATATATAAAGCTAAACGCACCGTTCACTGGGTACTTGTATGTACGAAAATCCCTATTGATTTACCTGTTTTTACAAGGAAATAAAATGTGAAAAAAATATTTCTACATCCCATGGCCTTTCCCAACCATTTAAATTTTTCTCTTACAGGGCTAACACTTCCGAAAAACCAATACAACGTCCACCCGGACCAATATATTAAGCTAAACGAACCGTTCACTGGGTACTTATACGTACGAAAATCCCTATTGATTTACCTGTTTTTACAAGGAAATAAAAGGTGAAAACAATATTTCTACATCCAATGGCCTTTCCCAACCATTTAAATTTTTCTCTTACAGGTCTAACACTTCCGAAAAACCAATACAACGTCCACCCAAACCAATATATTAAGCTAAACGAACCGTTCACTGGGTACTTATACGTACGAAAATCCCTATTGATTTACCTGTATTTACAGGGAAATAAAATGTGAAAAAAATATTTCTACATCCCATGGCCTTTCCCAACCATTTTAATTTTTCTCTTACAAGGTAATACTTCCGAAAAACCAATACAACGCCCACCCGTTACAATATATAAAGCTAAACGAACCGTTCACTGGGTACTTATCCGTACGAAAATCCCTATTGATTTACCTGTTTTTACAAGGAAATAAAATGTGAAAACAATATTTCTACATCCCATGGCCTTTCCCAACCATTAAAATTTTTCTCTTACAGGTCTAACACTTCCGAAAAACCAATACAACGCTCACCCGGAACAATATATAAAGCTAAACGAACCGTTCACTGGGTACTCATACGTACGAAAATCCCTATTGATTTACCTGTTTTTAGAAGGAAATAAAATGTGAAAAAAATATTTCTACATCCCATGGCCTTTCCCAACCATTTAAATTTTTCTCTTACAGGGCTAACACTTCCGAAAAACCAATACAACGCCCACCCGGAACACTATATAAAGCTAAACGAACCGTTCACTGGGTACTTATACGCACGAAAATCCCTATTGATTTACCTGTTTTTACAAGGAAATAAAATGTGAAAAAAACATTTCTACATCCCATGGCCTTTCCCAACCATTTAAATTTTTCTCTTATAGGTCTAACACTTCCGAAAAACCAATACAACGCCCACCCGGAACAATATATAAAGCTAAACGAACCGTTCACTGGGTACTCATACGTACGAAAATCCCTATTGATTTACCTGTTTTTACAGGGAAATAAAATGTGAAAAAAAAATTTCTACATCCCATGGCCTTTCCCAACCATTTAAATTTTTCTCTTACAGGTCTAACACTTCCGAAAAACCAATACAACGCCCACCCGGAACAATATATAAAGCTAAATGAACCGTTCACTGGGTACTTATCCGTACGAAAATCCCTATTGATTTACCTGTTTTTACAAGGAAATAAAATGTGAAAAAAATATTTCTACATCCCATGGCCCTTCCCAACCATTTAAATTTTTCTCTTACAGGTCTAACACGTCCGAAAAACCAATACAACGCCCATCCGGAACAATATATAAAGCTAAACGCACCGTTCACTGGGTACTTATCCGTACGAAAATCCCTATTGATTTACCTGTTTTTACAAGGAAATAAAATGTGAAAACAATATTTCTACATCCCATGGCCTTTCCCAACCATTTAAATTTTTCTCTTACAGGGCTAACACTTCCGAAAAACCAATACAACGCCCACCCGGAACACTATATAAAGCTAAACGAACCGTTCACTGGGTACTTATACGCACGAAAATCCCTATTGATTTACCTGTTTTTACAGGGAAATAAAATGTGAAAAAAAAATTTCTACATCCCATGGCCTTTCCCAACCATTTAAATTATTCTCTTACAGGTCTAACACTTCCGAAAAACCAATACAACGCCCACCCGGAACAATATATAAAGCTAAACGAACCGTTCACTGGGTACTTATCCGTACGAAAATCCCTATTGATTTACCTGTTTTTACAAGGAAATAAAATGTGAAAAAAATATTTCTACATCCCATGGCCTTTCCCAACCATTTAAATTTTTCTCTTATAGGTCTAACACTTCCGAAAAACCAATACAACGCCCACCCGGAACAATATATAAAGCTAAACGAACCGTTCACTGGGTACTCATACGTACGAAAATCCCTATTGATTTACCTGTTTTTACAGGGAAATAAAATGTGAAAAAAAATTTCTACATCCCATGGCCTTTCCCAACCATTTAAATTTTTCTCTTACAGGTCTAACACTTCCGAAAAACCAATACAACGCCCACCCGGAACAATATATAAAGCTAAATGAACCGTTCACTGGGTACTCATACGTACGAAAATCCCTATTGATTTACCTGTTTTTACAAGGAAATAAAATGTGAAAAAAATTTTTCTACATCCCATGGCCTTTCCCAACCATTTAAATTTTTCTCTTACAGGGCTAACACTTCCGAAAAACCAATACAACGCCCACCAGGAACACTATATAAAGCTAAACGAACCGTTCACTGGGTACTTATCCGTACGAAAATCCCTATTGATTTACCTGTTTTTACAAGGAAATAAAATGTGAAAAAAATATTTCTACATCCCATGGCCCTTCCCAACCATTTAAATTTTTCTCTTACAGGTCTAACACGTCCGAAAAACCAATACAACGCCCATCCGGAACAATATATAAAGCTAAACGAACCGTTCACTGGGTACTTATACGCACGAAAATCCCTATTGATTTACCTGTTTTTACAAGGAAATAAAATGTGAAAAAAATATTTCTACATCCAATGGCCTTTCCCAACCATTTAAATTTTTCTCTTACAGGTCTAACACTTCCAAAAAACCAATACAACATGCACCCGGAACAATATATAAAGCTAAACGAACCGTTCACTGGGTACTTATCCGTACGAAAATCCCTATTGATTTACCTGTTATTACAAGGAAATAAAATGTGAAAAAATATTTCTACATCCCATGGCCCTTCCCGACCATTTAAATTTTTCTCTTACAGGTCTACCACGTCCGAAAAACCAATACAACGCCCATCCGGAACAATATATAAAGCTAAACGCACCGTTCACTGGGTACTTATATGTACGAAAATCCCTATTGATTTACCTGTTTTTACAAGGAAATAAAATGTGAAAAAAATATTTCTACATCCCATGGCCTTTCCCAACCATTTAAATTTTTCTCTTACAGGGCTAACACTTCCGAAAAACCAATACAACGTCCACCCGGACCAATATATTAAGCTAAACGAACCGTTCACTGGGTACTTATACGTACGAAAATCCCTATTGATTTACCTGTTTTTACAAGGAAATAAAAGGTGAAAAAAATATTTCTACATCCCATGGCCTTTCCCAACCATTTAAATTTTTCTCTTACAGGGCTAACACTTCCGAAAAACCAATACAACGTCCACCCAAACCAATATATTAAGCTAAACGAACCGTTCACTGGGTACTTATACGTACGAAAATCCCTATTGATTTACCTGTTTTTACAGGGAAATAAAATGTGAAAAAAATATTTCTACATCCCATGGCCTTTCCCAACCATTTAAATTTTTCTCTTACAAGGTAATATTTCCGAAAAACCAATACAACGCCCACCCGTTACAATATATAAAGCTAAACGAACCGTTCACTGGGTACTTATCCGTACGAAAATCCCTATTGATTTACCTGTTTTTACAAGGAAATAAAATGTGAAAACAATATTTCTACATCCCATGGCCTTTCCCAACCATTAAAATTTTTCTCTTACAGGTCTAACACTTCCGAAAAACCAATACAACGCCCACCCGGAACAATATATAAAGCTAAACGAACCGTTCACTGGGTACTTATCCGTACGAAAATCCCTATTGATTTACCTGTTTTTACAAGGAAATAAAAGGTGAAAACAATATTTCTACATCCAATGGCCTTTCCCAACCATTTAAATTTTTCTCTTACAGGTCTAACACTTCCGAAAAACCAATACAACGCCCACCCGGAACCATATATAAAGCTAAACGAACCGTTCACTGGGTACTTATCCGTACGAAAATCCCTATAGATTTACCTGTTTTTACAAGGAAATAAAATGTGAAAAAAATATTTCTACATCCCATGGCCTTTCCCAACCATTTAAATTTTTCTCTTACAGGTCTAACACTTCCGAAAAACCAATACAACGCCCACCCGGAACACTATATAAAGCTAAACGAACCGTTCACTGGGTACTTATACGCACGAAAATCCCTATTGATTTACCTGTTTTTACAAGGAAATAAAATGTGAAAAAAATATTTCTACATCCGATGGCCTTTCCCAACCATTTAAATTTTTCTCTTACAGGTCTAACACTTCCGAAAAACCAATACAACGCCCACCCGGAACAATATATAAAGCTAAACGAACCGTTCACTGGGTACTCATACGTACGAAAATCCCTATTGATTTACCTGTTTTTACAAGGAAATAAAATGTGAAAAAAATGTTTCTACATCCCATGGCCTTTCCCAACCGTTTAAATTTTTCTCTTACAGGGCTAACACTTCCGAAAAACCAATACAACGCCCACCCGGAACACTATATAAAGCTAAACAAACCGTTCACTGGGTACTTATACACACGAAAATCCCTATTGATTTTCCTGTTTTTACAAGGAAATAAAATGTGAAAAAAATATTTCTACATCCCATGGCCTTTCCCAACCATTTACATTTTTCTCTTACAGGGCTAACACTTCCGAAAAACCAATACAACGCCCACCCGGACCAATATATTAAGCTAAACGAACCGTTCACTGGGTACTTATCCGTACGAAAATCCCTATAGATTTACCTGTTTTTACAAGGAAATAAAATGTGAAAAAAATATTTCTACATCCCATGGCCTTTCCCAACCATTTAAATTTTTCTCTTACAGGTCTAACACTTCCGAAAAACCAATACAACGCTCACCCGGAACAATATATAAAGCTAAACGAACCGTTCACTGGGTACTCATACGTACGAAAATCCCTATTGATTTACCTGTTTTTACAAGGAAATAAAATGTGAAAAAAATGTTTCTACATCCCATGGCCTTTCCCAACCATTTAAATTTTTCTCTTACAGGGCTAACACTTCCGAAAAACCAATACAACGCCCACCCGGAACACTATATAAAGCTAAACAAACCGTTCACTGGGTACTTATACACACGAAAATCCCTATTGATTTTCCTGTTTTTACAAGGAAATAAAATGTGAAAAAAATATTTCTACATCCCATGGCCTTTCCCAACCATTTACATTTTTCTCTTACAGGGCTAACACTTCCGAAAAACCAATACAACGCCCACCCGGACCAATATATTAAGCTAAACGAACCGTTCACTGGGTACTTATCCGTACGAAAATCCCTATAGATTTACCTGTTTTTACAAGGAAATAAAATGTGAAATAAATATTTCTACATCCCATGGCCTTTCCCAACCATTTAAATTTTTCTCTTACAGGTCTAACACTTCCGAAAAACCAATACAACGCTCACCCGGAACAATATATAAAGCTAAACGAACCGTTCACTGGGTACTCATACGTACGAAAATCCCTATTGATTTACCTGTTTTTACAAGGAAATAAAATGTGAAAAAAATATTTCTACATCCCATAGCCTTTCCCAACCATTTAAATTTTTCTCTTACAGGTCTAACACTTCTGAAAAACCAATACAACGCCCACCCGGAACAATATATAAAGCTAAACGAACCGTTCACTTGGTACTCATACGTACGAAAATCCCTATTGATTTACCTGTTTTTACAAGGAAATAAAAAGTGAAAAAAATGTTTCTACATCCCATGGCCTTTCCCAACCATTTAAATTTTTCTCTTACAGGGCTAACACTTCCGAAAAACCAATACAACGCCCACCAGGAACACTATATAAAGCTAAACGAACCGTTCACTGGGTACTTATCCGTACGAAAATCCCTATTGATTTACCTGTTTTTACAAGGAAATAAAATGTGAAAAAAATATTTCTACATCCCATGGCCCTTCCCAACCATTTAAATTTTTCTCTTACAGGTCTAACACGTCCGAAAAACCAATACAACGCCCATCCGGAACAATATATAAAGCTAAACGAACCGTTCACTGGGTACTTATACGCACGAAAATCCCTATTGATTTACCTGTTTTTACAAGGAAATAAAATGTGAAAAAAATATTTCTACATCCCATGGCCTTTCCCAACCATTTAAATTTTTCTCTTACAGGTCTAACACTTCCAAAAAACCAATACAACATGCACCCGGAACAATATATAAAGCTAAACGAACCGTTCACTGGGTACTTATCCGTACGAAAATCCCTATTGATTTACCTGTTATTACAAGGAAATAAAATGTGAAAAAATATTTCTACATCCCATGGCCCTTCCCGACCATTTAAATTTTTCTCTTACAGGTCTACCACGTCCGAAAAACCAATACAACGCCCATCCGGAACAATATATAAAGCTAAACGCACCGTTCACTGGGTACTTATATGTACGAAAATCCCTATTGATTTACCTGTTTTTACAAGGAAATAAAATGTGAAAAAAATATTTCTACATCCCATGGCCTTTCCCAACCATTTAAATTTTTCTCTTACAGGGCTAACACTTCCGAAAAACCAATACAACGTCCACCCGGACCAATATATTAAGCTAAACGAACCGTTCACTGGGTACTTATACGTACGAAAATCCCTATTGATTTACCTGTTTTTACAAGGAAATAAAAGGTGAAAACAATATTTCTACATCCCATGGCCTTTCCCAACCATTTAAATTTTTCTCTTACAGGTCTAACACTTCCGAAAAACCAATACAACGTCCACCCAAACCAATATATTAAGCTAAACGAACCGTTCACTGGGTACTTATACGTACGAAAATCCCTATTGATTTACCTGTTTTTACAGGGAAATAAAATGTGAAAAAAATATTTCTACATCCCATGGCCTTTCCCAACCATTTAAATTTTTCTCTTACAAGGTAATACTTCCGAAAAACCAATACAACGCCCACCCGTTACAATATATAAAGCTAAACGAACCGTTCACTGGGTACTTAAACGTACGAAAATCCCTATTGATTTACCTGTTTTTACAAGGAAATAAAATGTGAAAACAATATTTCTACATCCCATGGCCTTTCCCAACCATTAAAATTTTTCTCTTACAGGTCTAACACTTCCGAAAAACCAATACAACGCCCACCCGGAACACTATATAAAGCTAAACGAACCGTTCACTGGGTACTTATACGCACGAAAATCCCTATTGATTTACCTGTTTTTACAAGGAAATAAAATGTGAAAAAAATATTTCTACATCCCATGGCCTTTCCCAACCATTTAAATTTTTCTCTTACAGGTCTAACACTTCCGAAAAACCAATACAACGCCCACCCGGAACAATATATAAAGCTAAACGAACCGCTCACTGGGTACTCATACGTACGAAAATCCCTATTGATTTACCTGTTTTTACAAGGAAATAAAATGTGAAAAAAATGTTTCTACATCCCATGGCCTTTCCCAACCATTTAAATTTTTCTCTTACAGGGCTAACACTTCTGAAAAACCAATACAACGCCCACCCGGAACACTATATAAAGCTAAACAAACCGTTCACTGTGTACTTATACACACGAAAATCCCTATTGATTTTCCTGTTTTTACAAGGAAATAAAATGTGAAAAAAATATTTCTACATCCCATGGCCTTTCCCAACCATTTACATTTTTCTCTTACAGGGCTAACACTTCCGAAAAACCAATACAACGCCCACCCGGACCAATATATTAAGCTAAACGAACCGTTCACTGGGTACTTATCCGTACGAAAATCCCTATAGATTTACCTGTTTTTACAAGGAAATAAAATGTGAAATAAATATTTCTACATCCCATGGCCTTTCCCAACCATTTAAATTTTTCTCTTACAGGTCTAACACTTCCGAAAAACCAATACAACGCTCACCCGGAACAATATATAAAGCTAAACGAACCGTTCACTGGGTACTCATACGTACGAAAATCCCTATTGATTTACCTGTTTTTACAAGGAAATAAAATGTGAAAAAAATATTTCTACATCCCATAGCCTTTCCCAACCATTTAAATTTTTCTCTTACAGGTCTAACACTTCCGAAAAACCAATACAACGCCCACCCGGAACAATATATAAAGCTAAACGAACCGTTCACTGGGTACTCATACGTACGAAAATCCCTATTGATTTACCTGTTTTTACAAGGAAATAAAATGTGAAAAAAATATTTCTACATCCCATGGCCCTTCCCAACCATTTAAATTTTTCTCTTACAGGTCTAACACGTCCGAAAAACCAATACGACACCCATCCGGAACAATATATAAAGCTAAACGCACCGTTCACTGGGTACTTATCCGTACGAAAATCCCTATAGATTTACCTGTTTTTACAAGGAAATAAAATGTGAAAAAAATATTTCTACATCCCATAGCCTTTCCCAACCATTTAAATTTTTCTCTTACAGGTCTAACACTTCCGAAAAACCAATACAACGCCCACCCGGAACAATATATAAAGCTAAACGAACCGTTCACTGGGTACTCATACGTACGAAAATCCCTATTGATTTACCTGTTTTTACAAGGAAATAAAATGTGAAAAAAATATTTCTACATCCCATGGCCCTTCCCAACCATTTAAATTTTTCTCTTACAGGTCTAACACGTCCGAAAAACCAATACGACACCCATCCGGAACAATATATAAAGCTAAACGCACCGTTCACTGGGTACTTATCCATACGAAAATCCCTATAGATTTACCTGTTTTTAGAAGGAAATAAAATGTGAAAAAAATATTTCTACATCCCATGGCTTTTCCCAACCATTTAAATTTTTCTCTTACAGGCCTAACACTTCCGAAAAACCAATACAACGCCCACCCGGAACACTATATAAAGCTAAACGAACCGTTCACTGGGTACTTATACGCACGAAAATCCCTATTGATTTACCTGTTTTTACAAGGAAATAAAATGTGAAAAAAATATTTCTACATCCCATGGGCTTTCCCAACCATTTAAATTTTTCTCTTATAGGTCTAACACTTCCGAAAAACCAATACAACGCCCACCCGGAACAATATATAAAGCTAAACGAACCGTTCACTGGGTACTCATACGTACGAAAATCCCTATTGATTTACCTGTTTTTACAGGGAAATAAAATGTGAAAAAAATATTTCTACATCCCATGGCCTTTCCCAACCATTTAAAATTTTCTCTTACAGGTCTAACACTTCCGAAAAACCAATACAACGCCCACCCGGAACAATATATAAAGCTAAATGAACCGTTCACTGGGTACTTATCCGTACGAAAATCCCTATTGATTTACCTGTTTTTACAAGGAAATAAAATGTGAAAAAAATATTTCTACATCCCATGGCCCTTCCCAACCATTTAAATTTTTCTCTTACAGGTCTAACACGTCCGAAAAACCAATACAACGCCCATCCGGAACAATATATAAAGCTAAACGCACCGTTCACTGGGTACTTATCCGTACGAAAATCCCTATTGATTTACCTGTTTTTACAAGGAAATAAAATGTGAAAACAATATTTCTACATCCCATGGCCTTTCCCAACCATTTAAATTTTTCTCTTACAGGTCTAACACTTCCGAAAAACCAATACAACGCCCACCCAGAACAATATATAAAGCTAAACGAACCGTTCACTGGGTATTTATCCGTACGAAAATCCCTATTGATTTACCTGTTTTTACAAGGAAATAAAATGTGAAAACAATATTTCTACATCCCATGGCCTTTCCCAACCATTTAAATTTTTCTCTTACAGGTCTAACACTTCCGAAAAACCAATACAACGCCCACCCGGAACAATATATAAAGCTAAACGAACCGTTCACTGGGTACTCATACGTACGAAAATCCCTATTGATTTACCTGTTTTTACAAGGAAATAAAATGTGAAAAAAACATTTCTACATCCCATGGCATTTCCCAACCATTTAAATTTTTCTCTTACTAGTCTAACACTTCCGAAAAACCAATACAACGCCCAACCGGAACAATATATAAAGCTAAACGAACCGTTCACTGGGTACTTATCCGTACGAAAATCCCTATAGATTTACCTGTTTTTAGAAGGAAATAAAATGTGAAAAAAATATTTCTACATCCCATGGCCTTTCCCAACCATTTAAATTTTTCTCTTACAGGTCTAACACCTCCGAAAAACCAATACAACGCCCACCCGGAACAATATATAAAGCTAAACGAACCGTTCACTGGGTACTCATACGTACGAAAATCCCTATTGATTTACCTGTTTTTACAAGGAAATAAAATGTGAAAAAAATATTTCTACATCCCATGGCCCTTCCCAACCATTTAAATTTTTCTCTTACAGGTCTAACACGTCCGAAAAACCAATACAACGCTCATCCGGAACAATATATAAAGCTAAACGCACCGTTCACTGGGTACTTATCCGTACGAAAATCCCTATTGATTTACCTGTTTTTACAAGGAAATAAAATGTGAAAAAAATATTTCTACATCCCATGGCCTTTCCCAACCATTTACATTTTTCTCTTACAGGGCTAACACTTCCGAAAAACCAATACAACGTCCACCCGGACCGATATATTAAGCTAAACGAACCGTTCACTGGGTACTTATCCGTACGAAAATCCCTATAGATTTACCTGTTTTTACAAGGAAATAAAATGTGAAATAAATATTTCTACATCCCATGGCCTTTCCCAACCATTTAAATTTTTCTCTTACTAGTCTAACACTTCCGAAAAACCAATACAACGCCCAACTGGAACAATATATAAAGCTAAACGAACCGTTCACTGGGTACTTATCCGTACGAAAATCCCTATAGATTTACCTGTTTTTAGAAGGAAATAAAATGTGAAAAAAATATTTCTACATCCCATGGCCTTTCCCAACCATTTAAATTTTTCTCTTACAGGTCTAACACTTCCGAAAAACCAATACAACGCCCACCCGGAACAATATATAAAGCTAAACGAACCGTTCACTGGGTACTTATCCGTACGAAAATCCCTATTGATTTACCTGTTTTTACAAGGAAATAAAATGTGAAAAAAACATTTCTACATCCCATGGCCTTTCCCAACCATTTAAATTTTTCTCTTACTAGTCTAACACTTCCGAAAAACCAATACAACGCCCAACCGGAACAATATATAAAGCTAAACGAACCGTTCACTGGGTACTTATCCGTACGAAAATCCCTATAGATTTACCTGTTTTTAGAAGGAAATAAAATGTGAAAAAAATATTTCTACATCCCATGGCCTTTCCCAACCATTTAAATTTTTCTCTTACAGGTCTAACACCTCCGAAAAACCAATACAACGCCCACCCGGAACAATATATAAAGCTAAACGAACCGTTCACTGGGTACTCATACGTACGAAAATCCCTATTGATTTACCTGTTTTTACAAGGAAATAAAATGTGAAAAAAATATTTCTACATCCCATGGCCCTTCCCAACCATTTAAATTTTTCTCTTACAGGTCTAACACTTCCGAAAAACCAATACAACGCCCACCCGGAACAATATATAAAGCTAAACGAACCGTTCACTGGGTACTCATACGTACGAAAATCCCTATTGATTTACCTGTTTTTACAAGGAAATAAAATGTGAAAAAAATATTTCTACATCCCATGGCCCTTCCCAACCATTTAAATTTTTCTCTTACAGGTCTAACACGTCCGAAAAACCAATACAACGCTCATCCGGAACAATATATAAAGCTAAACGCACCGTTCACTGGGTACTTATCCGTACGAAAATCCCTATTGATTTACCTGTTTTTACAAGGAAATAAAATGTGAAAAAAATATTTCTACATCCCATGGCCTTTCCCAACCATTTACATTTTTCTCTTACAGGGCTAACACTTCCGAAAAACCAATACAACGCCCACCCGGACCAATATATTAAGCTAAACGAACCGTTCACTGGGTACTTATCCGTACGAAAATCCCTATAGATTTACCTGTTTTTACAAGGAAATAAAATGTGAAATAAATATTTCTACATCCCATGGCCTTTCCCAACCATTTAAATTTTTCTCTTACTAGTCTAACACTTCCGAAAAACCAATACAACGCCCAACCGGAACAATATATAAAGCTAAACGAACCGTTCACTGGGTACTTATCCGTACGAAAATCCCTATAGATTTACCTGTTTTTAGAAGGAAATAAAATGTGAAAAAAATATTTCTACATCCCATGGCCTTTCCCAACCATTTAAATTTTTCTCTTACAGGTCTAACACTTCCGAAAAACCAATACAACGCCCACCCGGAACAATATATAAAGCTAAACGAACCGTTCACTGGGTACTTATCCGTACGAAAATCCCTATTGATTTACCTGTTTTTACAAGGAAATAAAATGTGAAAAAAACATTTCTACATCCCATGGCCTTTCCCAACCATTTAAATTTTTCTCTTACTAGTCTAACACTTCCGAAAAACCAATACAACGCCCAACCGGAACAATATATAAAGCTAAACGAACCGTTCACTGGGTACTTATCCGTACGAAAATCCCTATAGATTTACCTGTTTTTAGAAGGAAATAAAATGTGAAAAAAATATTTCTACATCCCATGGCCTTTCCCAACCATTTAAATTTTTCTCTTACAGGTCTAACACCTCCGAAAAACCAATACAACGCCCACCCGGAACAATATATAAAGCTAAACGAACCGTTCACTGGGTACTCATACGTACGAAAATCCCTATTGATTTACCTGTTTTTACAAGGAAATAAAATGTGAAAAAAATATTTCTACATCCCATGGCCCTTCCCAACCATTTAAATTTTTCTCTTACAGGTCTAACACGTCCGAAAAACCAATACAACGCCCATCCGGAACAATATATAAAGCTAAACGCACCGTTCACTGGTTACTTATATGTACGAAAATCCCTATTGATTTACCTGTTTTTACAAGGAAATAAAATGTGAAAAAAAATATTTCTACATCCCATGGCCTTTCCCAACCATTTAAATTTTTCTCTTACAGGGCTAACACTTCCGAAAAACCAATACAACGCCCATCCGGAACAATATATAAAGCTAAACGAACCGTTCACTGGGTACTTATCCGTACGAAAATCCCTATAGATTTACCTGTTTTTAGAAGGAAATAAAATGTGAAAAAAATATTTCTACATCCCATGGCCTTTCCCAACCATTTAAATTTTTCTCTTACAGGTCTAACACTTCCGAAAAACCAATACAACGCCCACCCGGAACAATATATAAAGCTAAACGAACCGTTCACTGGGTACTCATACGTACGAAAATCCCTATTGATTTACCTGTTTTTACAAGGAAATAAAATGTGAAAAAAATATTTCTACATCCCATGGCCCTTCCCAACCATTTAAATTTTTCTCTTACAGGTCTAACACTTCCAAAAAACCAATACGACGCCCACCCGGAACAATATATAAAGCTAAACGAACCGTTCACTGGGTACTTATCCGTACTAAAATCCCTATTGATTTACCTGTTTTTACAAGGAAATAAAATGTGAAAAAAATATTTCTACATCCCATGGCCTTTCCCAACCATTTAAATTTTTCTCTTACAAGTCTAACACTTCCGAAAAACCAATACAACGCCCACCCGGAACAATATATAAACCTAAACGAACCGTTCACTGGGTACTCATACGTACGAAAATCCCTATTGATTTACCTGTTTTTACAAGGAAATAAAATGTGAAAAAAATATTTCTACATCCCATGGCCTTTCCCAACCATTTAAATTTTTCTCTTACAAGTCTAACACTTCCGAAAAACCAATACAACGCCCACCCGGAACAATATATAAAGCTAAACGAACCGTTCACTGGGTACTCATACGTACGAAAATCCCTATTGATTTACCTGTTTTTACAAGGAAATAAAATGTGAAAAAAATATTTCTACATCCCATGGCCCTTCCCAACCATTTAAATTTTTCTCTTACAGGTCTAACACGTCCGAAAAACCAATACAACGCTCATCCGGAACAATATATAAAGCTAAACGCACCGTTCACTGGGTACTTATCCGTACGAAAATCCCTATTGATTTACCTGTTTTTACAAGGAAATAAAATGTGAAAAAAATATTTCTACATCCCATGGCCTTTCCCAACCATTTACATTTTTCTCTTACAGGGCTAACACTTCCGAAAAACCAATACAACGCCCACCCGGACCGATATATTAAGCTAAACGAACCGTTCACTGGGTACTTATCCGTACGAAAATCCCTATAGATTTACCTGTTTTTACAAGGAAATAAAATGTGAAATAAATATTTCTACATCCCATGGCCTTTCCCAACCATTTAAATTTTTCTCTTACTAGTCTAACACTTCCGAAAAACCAATACAACGCCCAACTGGAACAATATATAAAGCTAAACGAACCGTTCACTGGGTACTTATCCGTACGAAAATCCCTATAGATTTACCTGTTTTTAGAAGGAAATAAAATGTGAAAAAAATATTTCTACATCCCATGGCCTTTCCCAACCATTTAAATTTTTCTCTTACAGGTCTAACACTTCCGAAAAACCAATACAACGCCCACCCGGAACAATATATAAAGCTAAACGAACCGTTCACTGGGTACTTATCCGTACGAAAATCCCTATTGATTTACCTGTTTTTACAAGGAAATAAAATGTGAAAAAAACATTTCTACATCCCATGGCCTTTCCCAACCATTTAAATTTTTCTCTTACTAGTCTAACACTTCCGAAAAACCAATACAACGCCCAACCGGAACAATATATAAAGCTAAACGAACCGTTCACTGGGTACTTATCCGTACGAAAATCCCTATAGATTTACCTGTTTTTAGAAGGAAATAAAATGTGAAAAAAATATTTCTACATCCCATGGCCTTTCCCAACCATTTAAATTTTTCTCTTACAGGTCTAACACCTCCGAAAAACCAATACAACGCCCACCCGGAACAATATATAAAGCTAAACGAACCGTTCACTGGGTACTCATACGTACGAAAATCCCTATTGATTTACCTGTTTTTACAAGGAAATAAAATGTGAAAAAAATATTTCTACATCCCATGGCCCTTCCCAACCATTTAAATTTTTCTCTTACAGGTCTAACACTTCCGAAAAACCAATACAACGCCCACCCGGAACAATATATAAAGCTAAACGAACCGTTCACTGGGTACTCATACGTACGAAAATCCCTATTGATTTACCTGTTTTTACAAGGAAATAAAATGTGAAAAAAATATTTCTACATCCCATGGCCCTTCCCAACCATTTAAATTTTTCTCTTACAGGTCTAACACGTCCGAAAAACCAATACAACGCTCATCCGGAACAATATATAAAGCTAAACGCACCGTTCACTGGGTACTTATCCGTACGAAAATCCCTATTGATTTACCTGTTTTTACAAGGAAATAAAATGTGAAAAAAATATTTCTACATCCCATGGCCTTTCCCAACCATTTACATTTTTCTCTTACAGGGCTAACACTTCCGAAAAACCAATACAACGCCCACCCGGACCAATATATTAAGCTAAACGAACCGTTCACTGGGTACTTATCCGTACGAAAATCCCTATAGATTTACCTGTTTTTACAAGGAAATAAAATGTGAAATAAATATTTCTACATCCCATGGCCTTTCCCAACCATTTAAATTTTTCTCTTACTAGTCTAACACTTCCGAAAAACCAATACAACGCCCAACCGGAACAATATATAAAGCTAAACGAACCGTTCACTGGGTACTTATCCGTACGAAAATCCCTATAGATTTACCTGTTTTTAGAAGGAAATAAAATGTGAAAAAAATATTTCTACATCCCATGGCCTTTCCCAACCATTTAAATTTTTCTCTTACAGGTCTAACACTTCCGAAAAACCAATACAACGCCCACCCGGAACAATATATAAAGCTAAACGAACCGTTCACTGGGTACTTATCCGTACGAAAATCCCTATTGATTTACCTGTTTTTACAAGGAAATAAAATGTGAAAAAAACATTTCTACATCCCATGGCCTTTCCCAACCATTTAAATTTTTCTCTTACTAGTCTAACACTTCCGAAAAACCAATACAACGCCCAACCGGAACAATATATAAAGCTAAACGAACCGTTCACTGGGTACTTATCCGTACGAAAATCCCTATAGATTTACCTGTTTTTAGAAGGAAATAAAATGTGAAAAAAATATTTCTACATCCCATGGCCTTTCCCAACCATTTAAATTTTTCTCTTACAGGTCTAACACCTCCGAAAAACCAATACAACGCCCACCCGGAACAATATATAAAGCTAAACGAACCGTTCACTGGGTACTCATACGTACGAAAATCCCTATTGATTTACCTGTTTTTACAAGGAAATAAAATGTGAAAAAAATATTTCTACATCCCATGGCCCTTCCCAACCATTTAAATTTTTCTCTTACAGGTCTAACACGTCCGAAAAACCAATACAACGCCCATCCGGAACAATATATAAAGCTAAACGCACCGTTCACTGGTTACTTATATGTACGAAAATCCCTATTGATTTACCTGTTTTTACAAGGAAATAAAATGTGAAAAAAAATATTTCTACATCCCATGGCCTTTCCCAACCATTTAAATTTTTCTCTTACAGGGCTAACACTTCCGAAAAACCAATACAACGCCCATCCGGAACAATATATAAAGCTAAACGAACCGTTCACTGGGTACTTATCCGTACGAAAATCCCTATAGATTTACCTGTTTTTAGAAGGAAATAAAATGTGAAAAAAATATTTCTACATCCCATGGCCTTTCCCAACCATTTAAATTTTTCTCTTACAGGTCTAACACTTCCGAAAAACCAATACAACGCCCACCCGGAACAATATATAAAGCTAAACGAACCGTTCACTGGGTACTCATACGTACGAAAATCCCTATTGATTTACCTGTTTTTACAAGGAAATAAAATGTGAAAAAAATATTTCTACATCCCATGGCCCTTCCCAACCATTTAAATTTTTCTCTTACAGGTCTAACACTTCCAAAAAACCAATACGACGCCCACCCGGAACAATATATAAAGCTAAACGAACCGTTCACTGGGTACTTATCCGTACTAAAATCCCTATTGATTTACCTGTTTTTACAAGGAAATAAAATGTGAAAAAAATATTTCTACATCCCATGGCCTTTCCCAACCATTTAAATTTTTCTCTTACAAGTCTAACACTTCCGAAAAACCAATACAACGCCCACCCGGAACAATATATAAACCTAAACGAACCGTTCACTGGGTACTCATACGTACGAAAATCCCTATTGATTTACCTGTTTTTACAAGGAAATAAAATGTGAAAAAAATATTTCTACATCCCATGGCCTTTCCCAACCATTTAAATTTTTCTCTTACAAGTCTAACACTTCCGAAAAACCAATACAACGCCCACCCGGAACAATATATAAACCTAAACGAACCGTTCACTGGGTACTCATACGTACGAAAATCCCTATTGATTTACCTGTTTTTACAAGGAAATAAAATGTGAAAAAAATATTTCTACATCCCATGGCCTTTCCCAACCATTTAAATTTTTCTCTTACAGGGCTAACACTTCCGAAAAACCAATACAACGTCCACCCGGACCAATATATTAAGCTAAACGAACCGTTCACTGGGTACTTATACGTACGAAAATCCCTATTGATTTACCTGTTTTTACAAGGAAATAAAAGGTGAAAACAATATTTCTACATCCAATGGCCTTTCCCAACCATTTAAATTTTTCTCTTACAGGTCTAACACTTCCAAAAAACCAATACAACGCCCACCCGGAACAATATATAAAGCTAAACGAACCGTTCACTGGGTACTTATCCGTACGAAAATCCCTATTGATTTACCTGTTTTTACAAGGAAATAAAATGTGAAAAAAATATTTCTACATCCCATGGCCTTTCCCAACCATTTAAATTTTTCTCTTACAAGTCTAACACTTCCGAAAAACCAATACAACGCCCAACCAGAACAATATATAAAGCTAAACGAACCGTTCACTGGGTACTTATCCGTATGAAAATCCCTATAGATTTACCTGTTTTTACAAGGAAATAAAATGTGAAAAAAATATTTCTACATCCCATGGCCTTTCCCAACCATTTAAATTTTTCTCTTACAGGTCTAACACTTCCGAAAAACCAATACAACGCCCACCCGGAACAATATATAAAGCTAAACGAACCGTTCACTGGGTACTCATACGTACGAAAATCCCTATTGATTTACCTGTTTTAACAAGGAAATAAAATGTGAAAAAAATGTTTCTACATCCCATGGCCTTTCCCAACCATTTAAATTTTTCTCTTACAGGGCTAACACTTCCGAAAAACCAATACAACGCCCACCCGGAACACTATATAAAGCTAAACGAACCGTTCACTGGGTACTTATACGCACGAAAATCCCTATTGATTTACCTGTTTTTACAAGGAAATAAAATGTGAAAAAAATATTTCTACATCCCATGGCCTTTCCCAACCATTTAAATTTTTCTCTTACAAGTCTAACACTTCCAAAAAACCAATACAACGCCCAACCAGAACAATATATAAAGCTAAACGAACCGTTCACTGGGTACTTATCCGTACGAAAATCCCTATAGATTTACCTGTTTTTACAAGGAAATAAAATGTGAAAAAAACATTTCTACATCCCATGGCCTTTCCCAACCATTTAAATTTTTCTCTTACAGGTCTAACACTTCCAAAAAACCAATACAACGCCCACCCGGAACAATATATAAAGCTAAACGAACCGTTCACTGGGTACTTATCCGTACTAAAATCCCTATTGATTTACCTGTTTTTACAAGGAAATAAAATGTGAAAAAAATATTTCTACATCCCATGGCCTTTCCCAACCATTTAAATTTTTCTCTTACAAGTCTAACACTTCCGAAAAACCAATACAACGCCCACCCGGAACAATATATAAACCTAAACGAACCGTTCACTGGGTACTCATACGTACGAAAATCCCTATTGATTTACCTGTTTTTACAAGGAAATAAAATGTGAAAAAAATATTTCTACATCCCATGGCCTTTCCCAACCATTTAAATGTTTCTCTTACAAGTCTAACACTTCCAAAAAACCAATACAACGCCCAACCAGAACAATATATAAAGCTAAACGAACCGTTCACTGGGTACTTATCCGTACGAAAATCCCTATAGATTTACCTGTTTTTACAAGGAAATAAAATGTGAAAAAAATATTTCTACATCCCATGGCCTTTCCCAACCATTTAAATTTTTCTCTTACAGGTCTAACACTTCCGAAAAACCAATACAACGCCCACCCGGAACAATATATAATGCTAAACGAACCGTTCACTGGGTACTCATACGTACGAAAATCCCTATTGATTTACCTGTTTTTACAAGGAAATAAAATGTGAAAAAAATGTTTCTACATCCCATGGCCTTTCCCAACCATTTAAATTTTTCTCTTACAGGTCTAACACTTCCGAAAAACCAATACAACGCCCACCTGGAACAATATATAAAGCTAAACGAACCGTTCACTGGGTACTCATACGTACGAAAATCCCTATTGATTTACCTGTTTTTACAAGGAAATAAAATGTGAAAAAAATGTTTCTACATCCCATGGCCGTTCCCAACCATTTAAATTTTTCTCTTACAGGGCTAACACTTCCGAAAAACCAATACAACGCCCACCCGGAACTCTATATAAAGCTAAACGAACCGTTCACTGGGTACTTATACGCACGAAAATCCCTATTGATTTACCTATTTTTACAAGGAAATAAAATGTGAAAAAAATATTTCTACATCCCATGGCCTTTCCCAACCATTTAAATTTTTCTCTTACAGGGCTAACACTTCCGAAAAACCAATACAACGTCCACCCGGACCAATATATTAAGCTAAACGAACCGTTCACTGGGTACTTATCCGTACATAAATCCCTATAGATTTACCTGTTTTTACAAGGAAATAAAATGTGAAAAAAATATTTCTACATCCCATGGCCTTTCCCAACCATTTAAATTTTTCTCTTACAGGTCTAACACTTCCGAAAAACCAATACAACGCTCACCCGGAACAATATATAAAGCTAAACGAACCGTTCACTGGGTACTCATACGTACGAAAATCCCTATTGATTTACCTGTTTTTACAAGGAAATAAAATGTGAAAAAAATATTTCTACATCCCATGGCCTTTCCCAACCATTTAAATTTTTCTCTTACAGGTCTAACACTTCCGAAAAACCAATACAACGCCCACCCGGAACAATATATAAAGCTAAACGAACCGTTCACTCGGTACTCATACGTACGAAAATCCCTATTGATTTACCTGTTTTTACAAGAAAATAAAATGTGAAAAAAATATTTCTACATCCCATGGCCTTTCCCAACCATTTAAATTTTTCTCTTACAGGTCTAACACTTCCGAAAAACCAATACAACGCCCACCCGGAACAATATATAAAGCTAAACGAACCGTTCACTGGGTACTCATCCGTACGAAAATCCCTATTGATTTACCTGTTTTTACAAGGAAATAAAATGTGAAAACAATGTTTCTACATCCCATGGCCTTTCCCAACCATTTAAATTTTTCTCTTACAGGTCTAACACTTCCGAAAAACCAATACAACGCCCACCCGGAACACTATATAGAGCTAAACGAACCGTTCACTGGGTACTTATCCGTTCGAAAATCCCTATTGATTTACCTGTTTTTACAAGGAAATAAAAGGTGAAAAAAATATTTCTACATCCCATGGCCTTTCCCAACCATTTAAATTTTTCTCTTACAGGTCTAACACTTCCGAAAAACCAATACAACGCCCACCCGGAACAATATATAAAGCTAAACGAACCGTTCACTCGGTACTCATACGTACGAAAATCCCTATAGATTTACCTGTTTTTACAAGGAAATAAAATGTGAAAAAAATATTTCTACATCCCATGGCCTTTCCCAACCATTTAAATTTTTCTCTTACATATCTAACACTTCTGAAAAACCAATACAACGCCCACCCGGAACAATATATAAAGCTAAACGAACCGTTCACTGGGTACTCATACGTACGAAAATCCCTATTGATTTACCTGTTTTTACAAGGAAATAAAATGTGAAAAAAATGTTTCTACATCCCATGGCCTTTCCCAACCATTTAAATTTTTCTCTTACAGGTCTAACACTTCCGAAAAACCAATACAACGCTCACCCGGAACAATATATAAAGCTAAACGAACCGTTCACTGGGTACTCATACGTACGAAAATCCCTATTGATTTACCTGTTTTTAGAAGGAAATAAAATGTGAAAAAAATATTTCTACATCCCATGGCCTTTCCCAACCATTTAAATTTTTCTCTTACAGGTCTAACACTTCCAAAAAACCAATACAACGCCCACCCGGAACAATATATAAAGCTAAACGAACCGTTCACTGGGTACTTATCCGTACTAAAATCCCTATTGATTTACCTGTTTTTACAAGGAAATAAAATGTGAAAAAAATATTTCTACATCCCATGGCCTTTCCCAACCATTTAAATTTTTCTCTTACAAGTCTAACACTTCCGAAAAACCAATACAACGCCCACCCGGAACAATATATAAACCTAAACGAACCGTTCACTGGGTACTCATACGTACGAAAATCCCTATTGATTTACCTGTTTTTACAAGGAAATAAAATGTGAAAAAAATATTTCTACATCCCATGGCCTTTCCCAACCATTTAAATTTTTCTCTTACAAGTCTAACACTTCCAAAAAACCAATACAACGCCCAACCAGAACAATATATAAAGCTAAACGAACCGTTCACTGGGTACTTATCCGTACGAAAATCCCTATAGATTTACCTGTTTTTACAAGGAAATAAAATGTGAAAAAAATATTTCTACATCCCATGGCCTTTCCCAACCATTTAAATTTTTCTCTTACAGGTCTAACACTTCCGAAAAACCAATACAACGCCCACCCGGAACAATATATAATGCTAAACGAACCGTTCACTGGGTACTCATACGTACGAAAATCCCTATTGATTTACCTGTTTTTACAAGGAAATAAAATGTGAAAAAAATGTTTCTACATCCCATGGCCTTTCCCAACCATTTAAATTTTTCTCTTACAGGTCTAACACTTCCGAAAAACCAATACAACGCCCACCTGGAACAATATATAAAGCTAAACGAACCGTTCACTGGGTACTCATACGTACGAAAATCCCTATTGATTTACCTGTTTTTACAAGGAAATAAAATGTGAAAAAAATGTTTCTACATCCCATGGCCTTTCCCAACCATTTAAATTTTTCTCTTACAGGGCTAACACTTCCGAAAAACCAATACAACGCCCACCCGGAACTCTATATAAAGCTAAACGAACCGTTCACTGGGTACTTATACGCACGAAAATCCCTATTGATTTACCTGTTTTTACAAGGAAATAAAATGTGAAAAAAATATTTCTACATCCCATGGCCTTTCCCAACCATTTAAATTTTTCTCTTACAGGGCTAACACTTCCGAAAAACCAATACAACGTCCACCCGGACCAATATATTAAGCTAAACGAACCGTTCACTGGGTACTTATCCGTACATAAATCCCTATAGATTTACCTGTTTTTACAAGGAAATAAAATGTGAAAAAAATATTTCTACATCCCATGGCCTTTCCCAACCATTTAAATTTTTCTCTTACAGGTCTAACACTTCTGAAAAACCAATACAACGCTCACCCGGAACAATATATAAAGCTAAACGAACCGTTCACTGGGTACTCATACGTACGAAAATCCCTATTGATTTACCTGTTTTTACAAGGAAATAAAATGTGAAAAAAATATTTCTACATCCCATGGCCTTTCCCAACCATTTAAATTTTTCTCTTACAGGTCTAACACTTCCGAAAAACCAATACAACGCCCACCCGGAACAATATATAAAGCTAAACGAACCGTTCACTCGGTACTCATACGTACGAAAATCCCTATTGATTTACCTGTTTTTACAAGGAAATAAAATGTGAAAAAAATATTTCTACATCCCATGGCCTTTCCCAACCATTTAAATTTTTCTCTTACAGGTCTAACACTTCCGAAAAACCAATACAACGCCCACCCGGAACAATATATAAAGCTAAACGAACCGTTCACTGGGTACTCATCCGTACGAAAATCCCTATTGATTTACCTGTTTTTACAAGGAAATAAAATGTGAAAACAATGTTTCTACATCCCATGGCCTTTCCCAACCATTTAAACTTTTCTCTTACAGGTCTAACACTTCCGAAAAACCAATACAACGCCCACCCGGAACACTATATAGAGCTAAACGAACCGTTCACTGGGTACTTATCCGTACTAAAATCCCTATTGATTTACCTGTTTTTACAAGGAAATAAAATGTGAAAAAAATATTTCTACATCCCATGGCCTTTCCCAACCATTTAAATTTTTCTCTTACAAGTCTAACACTTCCGAAAAACCAATACAACGCCCACCCGGAACAATATATAAACCTAAACGAACCGTTCACTGGGTACTCATACGTACGAAAATCCCTATTGATTTACCTGTTTTTACAAGGAAATAAAATGTGAAAAAAATATTTCTACATCCCATGGCCTTTCCCAACCATTTAAATTTTTCTCTTACAAGTCTAACACTTCCGAAAAACCAATACAACGCCCACCCGGAACAATATATAAACCTAAACGAACCGTTCACTGGGTACTCATACGTACGAAAATCCCTATTGATTTACCTGTTTTTACAAGGAAATAAAATGTGAAAAAAATATTTCTACATCCCATGGCCTTTCCCAACCATTTAAATTTTTCTCTTACAGGGCTAACACTTCCGAAAAACCAATACAACGTCCACCCGGACCAATATATTAAGCTAAACGAACCGTTCACTGGGTACTTATACGTACGAAAATCCCTATTGATTTACCTGTTTTTACAAGGAAATAAAAGGTGAAAACAATATTTCTACATCCAATGGCCTTTCCCAACCATTTAAATTTTTCTCTTACAGGTCTAACACTTCCAAAAAACCAATACAACGCCCACCCGGAACAATATATAAAGCTAAACGAACCGTTCACTGGGTACTTATCCGTACGAAAATCCCTATTGATTTACCTGTTTTTACAAGGAAATAAAATGTGAAAAAAATATTTCTACATCCCATGGCCTTTCCCAACCATTTAAATTTTTCTCTTACAAGTCTAACACTTCCGAAAAACCAATACAACGCCCAACCAGAACAATATATAAAGCTAAACGAACCGTTCACTGGGTACTTATCCGTATGAAAATCCCTATAGATTTACCTGTTTTTACAAGGAAATAAAATGTGAAAAAAATATTTCTACATCCCATGGCCTTTCCCAACCATTTAAATTTTTCTCTTACAGGTCTAACACTTCCGAAAAACCAATACAACGCCCACCCGGAACAATATATAAAGCTAAACGAACCGTTCACTGGGTACTCATACGTACGAAAATCCCTATTGATTTACCTGTTTTAACAAGGAAATAAAATGTGAAAAAAATGTTTCTACATCCCATGGCCTTTCCCAACCATTTAAATTTTTCTCTTACAGGGCTAACACTTCCGAAAAACCAATACAACGCCCACCCGGAACACTATATAAAGCTAAACGAACCGTTCACTGGGTACTTATACGCACGAAAATCCCTATTGATTTACCTGTTTTTACAAGGAAATAAAATGTGAAAAAAATATTTCTACATCCCATGGCCTTTCCCAACCATTTAAATTTTTCTCTTACAAGTCTAACACTTCCGAAAAACCAATACAACGCCCACCCGGAACAATATATAAACCTAAACGAACCGTTCACTGGGTACTCATACGTACGAAAATCCCTATAGATTTACCTGTTTTTACAAGGAAATAAAATGTGAAAAAAACATTTCTACATCCCATGGCCTTTCCCAACCATTTAAATTTTTCTCTTACAGGTCTAACACTTCCAAAAAACCAATACAACGCCCACCCGGAACAATATATAAAGCTAAACGAACCGTTCACTGGGTACTTATCCGTACTAAAATCCCTATTGATTTACCTGTTTTTACAAGGAAATAAAATGTGAAAAAAATATTTCTACATCCCATGGCCTTTCCCAACCATTTAAATTTTTCTCTTACAAGTCTAACACTTCCGAAAAACCAATACAACGCCCACCCGGAACAATATATAAACCTAAACGAACCGTTCACTGGGTACTCATACGTACGAAAATCCCTATTGATTTACCTGTTTTTACAAGGAAATAAAATGTGAAAAAAATATTTCTACATCCCATGGCCTTTCCCAACCATTTAAATTTTTCTCTTACAAGTCTAACACTTCCAAAAAACCAATACAACGCCCAACCAGAACAATATATAAAGCTAAACGAACCGTTCACTGGGTACTTATCCGTACGAAAATCCCTATAGATTTACCTGTTTTTACAAGGAAATAAAATGTGAAAAAAATATTTCTACATCCCATGGCCTTTCCCAACCATTTAAATTTTTCTCTTACAGGTCTAACACTTCCGAAAAACCAATACAACGCCCACCCGGAACAATATATAATGCTAAACGAACCGTTCACTGGGTACTCATACGTACGAAAATCCCTATTGATTTACCTGTTTTTACAAGGAAATAAAATGTGAAAAAAATGTTTCTACATCCCATGGCCTTTCCCAACCATTTAAATTTTTCTCTTACAGGTCTAACACTTCCGAAAAACCAATACAACGCCCACCTGGAACAATATATAAAGCTAAACGAACCGTTCACTGGGTACTCATACGTACGAAAATCCCTATTGATTTACCTGTTTTTACAAGGAAATAAAATGTGAAAAAAATGTTTCTACATCCCATGGCCGTTCCCAACCATTTAAATTTTTCTCTTACAGGGCTAACACTTCCGAAAAACCAATACAACGCCCACCCGGAACTCTATATAAAGCTAAACGAACCGTTCACTGGGTACTTATACGCACGAAAATCCCTATTGATTTACCTGTTTTTACAAGGAAATAAAATGTGAAAAAAATATTTCTACATCCCATGGCCTTTCCCAACCATTTAAATTTTTCTCTTACAGGGCTAACACTTCCGAAAAACCAATACAACGTCCACCCGGACCAATATATTAAGCTAAACGAACCGTTCACTGGGTACTTATCCGTACATAAATCCCTATAGATTTACCTGTTTTTACAAGGAAATAAAATGTGAAAAAAATATTTCTACATCCCATGGCCTTTCCCAACCATTTAAATTTTTCTCTTACAGGTCTAACACTTCCGAAAAACCAATACAACGCCCACCCGGAACAATATATAAAGCTAAACGAACCGTTCACTGGGTACTCATCCGTACGAAAATCCCTATTGATTTACCTGTTTTTACAAGGAAATAAAATGTGAAAACAATGTTTCTACATCCCATGGCCTTTCCCAACCATTTAAATTTTTCTCTTACAGGTCTAACACTTCCGAAAAACCAATACAACGCCCACCCGGAACACTATATAGAGCTAAACGAACCGTTCACTGGGTACTTATCCGTTCGAAAATCCCTATTGATTTACCTGTTTTTACAAGGAAATAAAAGGTGAAAAAAATATTTCTACATCCCATGGCCTTTCCCAACCATTTAAATTTTTCTCTTACAGGTCTAACACTTCCGAAAAACCAATACAACGCCCACCCGGAACAATATATAAAGCTAAACGAACCGTTCACTCGGTACTCATACGTACGAAAATCCCTATAGATTTACCTGTTTTTACAAGGAAATAAAATGTGAAAAAAATATTTCTACATCCCATGGCCTTTCCCAACCATTTAAATTTTTCTCTTACATATCTAACACTTCTGAAAAACCAATACAACGCCCACCCGGAACAATATATAAAGCTAAACGAACCGTTCACTGGGTACTCATACGTACGAAAATCCCTATTGATTTACCTGTTTTTACAAGGAAATAAAATGTGAAAAAAATGTTTCTACATCCCATGGCCTTTCCCAACCATTTAAATTTTTCTCTTACAGGTCTAACACTTCCGAAAAACCAATACAACGCTCACCCGGAACAATATATAAAGCTAAACGAACCGTTCACTGGGTACTCATACGTACGAAAATCCCTATTGATTTACCTGTTTTTAGAAGGAAATAAAATGTGAAAAAAATATTTCTACATCCCATGGCCTTTCCCAACCATTTAAATTTTTCTCTTACAGGTCTAACACTTCCAAAAAACCAATACAACGCCCACCCGGAACAATATATAAAGCTAAACGAACCGTTCACTGGGTACTTATCCGTACTAAAATCCCTATTGATTTACCTGTTTTTACAAGGAAATAAAATGTGAAAAAAATATTTCTACATCCCATGGCCTTTCCCAACCATTTAAATTTTTCTCTTACAAGTCTAACACTTCCGAAAAACCAATACAACGCCCACCCGGAACAATATATAAACCTAAACGAACCGTTCACTGGGTACTCATACGTACGAAAATCCCTATTGATTTACCTGTTTTTACAAGGAAATAAAATGTGAAAAAAATATTTCTACATCCCATGGCCTTTCCCAACCATTTAAATTTTTCTCTTACAAGTCTAACACTTCCAAAAAACCAATACAACGCCCAACCAGAACAATATATAAAGCTAAACGAACCGTTCACTGGGTACTTATCCGTACGAAAATCCCTATAGATTTACCTGTTTTTACAAGGAAATAAAATGTGAAAAAAATATTTCTACATCCCATGGCCTTTCCCAACCATTTAAATTTTTCTCTTACAGGTCTAACACTTCCGAAAAACCAATACAACGCCCACCCGGAACAATATATAATGCTAAACGAACCGTTCACTGGGTACTCATACGTACGAAAATCCCTATTGATTTACCTGTTTTTACAAGGAAATAAAATGTGAAAAAAATGTTTCTACATCCCATGGCCTTTCCCAACCATTTAAATTTTTCTCTTACAGGTCTAACACTTCCGAAAAACCAATACAACGCCCACCTGGAACAATATATAAAGCTAAACGAACCGTTCACTGGGTACTCATACGTACGAAAATCCCTATTGATTTACCTGTTTTTACAAGGAAATAAAATGTGAAAAAAATGTTTCTACATCCCATGGCCTTTCCCAACCATTTAAATTTTTCTCTTACAGGGCTAACACTTCCGAAAAACCAATACAACGCCCACCCGGAACTCTATATAAAGCTAAACGAACCGTTCACTGGGTACTTATACGCACGAAAATCCCTATTGATTTACCTGTTTTTACAAGGAAATAAAATGTGAAAAAAATATTTCTACATCCCATGGCCTTTCCCAACCATTTAAATTTTTCTCTTACAGGGCTAACACTTCCGAAAAACCAATACAACGTCCACCCGGACCAATATATTAAGCTAAACGAACCGTTCACTGGGTACTTATCCGTACATAAATCCCTATAGATTTACCTGTTTTTACAAGGAAATAAAATGTGAAAAAAATATTTCTACATCCCATGGCCTTTCCCAACCATTTAAATTTTTCTCTTACAGGTCTAACACTTCCGAAAAACCAATACAACGCTCACCCGGAACAATATATAAAGCTAAACGAACCGTTCACTGGGTACTCATACGTACGAAAATCCCTATTGATTTACCTGTTTTTACAAGGAAATAAAATGTGAAAAAAATATTTCTACATCCCATGGCCTTTCCCAACCATTTAAATTTTTCTCTTACAGGTCTAACACTTCCGAAAAACCAATACAACGCCCACCCGGAACAATATATAAAGCTAAACGAACCGTTCACTCGGTACTCATACGTACGAAAATCCCTATTGATTTACCTGTTTTTACAAGGAAATAAAATGTGAAAAAAATATTTCTACATCACATGGCCTTTCCCAACCATTTAAATTTTTCTCTTACAGGTCTAACACTTCCGAAAAACCAATACAACGCCCACCCGGAACAATATATAAAGCTAAACGAACCGTTCACTGGGTACTCATCCGTACGAAAATCCCTATTGATTTACCTGTTTTTACAAGGAAATAAAATGTGAAAACAATGTTTCTACATCCCATGGCCTTTCCCAACCATTTAAATTTTTCTCTTACAGGTCTAACACTTCCGAAAAACCAATACAACGCCCACCCGGAACACTATATAGAGCTAAACGAACCGTTCACTGGGTACTTATCCGTTCGAAAATCCCTATTGATTTACCTGTTTTTACAAGGAAATAAAAGGTGAAAAAAATATTTCTACATCCCATGGCCTTTCCCAACCATTTAAATTTTTCTCTTACAGGTCTAACACTTCCGAAAAACCAATACAACGCCCACCCGGAACAATATATAAAGCTAAACGAACCGTTCACTCGGTACTCATACGTACGAAAATCCCTATAGATTTACCTGTTTTTACAAGGAAATAAAATGTGAAAAAAATATTTCTACATCCCATGGCCTTTCCCAACCATTTAAATTTTTCTCTTACATATCTAACACTTCCGAAAAACCAATACAACGCCCACCCGGAACAATATATAAAGCTAAACGAACCGTTCACTGGGTACTCATACGTACGAAAATCCCTATTGATTTACCTGTTTTTACAAGGAAATAAAATGTGAAAAAAATGTTTCTACATCCCATGGCCTTTCCCAACCATTTAAATTTTTCTCTTACAGGTCTAACACTTCCGAAAAACCAATACAACGCTCACCCGGAACAATATATAAAGCTAAACGAACCGTTCACTGGGTACTCATACGTACGAAAATCCCTATTGATTTACCTGTTTTTAGAAGGAAATAAAATGTGAAAAAAATATTTCTACATCCCATGGCCTTTCCCAACCATTTAAATTTTTCTCTTACAGGTCTAACACTTCCGAAAAACCTATACAACGCCCACCCGGAACAATATATAAAGCTAAACGAACCGTTCACTGGGTACTCATACGTACGAAAATCCCTATTGATTTACCTGTTTTTACAAGGAAATAAAATGTGAAAAAAATATTTCTACATCCCATGGCCCTTCCCAACCATTTAAATTTTTCTCTTACAGGTCTAACACGTCCGAAAAACCAATACAACACCCATCCGGAACAATATATAAAGCTAAACGCACCGTTCACTGGGTACTTATCCGTACGAAAATCCCTATAGATTTACCTGTTTTTAGAAGGAAATAAAATGTGAAAAAAACATTTCTACATCCCATGGCCTTTCCCAACCATTTAAATTTTTCTCTTACAGGTCTAACACTTCCGAAAAACCAATACAACGCCCACCCGGATCAATATATAAAGCTAAACGAACCGTTCACTGGGTACTTATCCGTATGAAAATCCCTATTGATTTACCTGTTTTTACAAGGAAATAAAAGGTGAAAACAATATTTCTACATCCCATGGCCTTTCCCAACCATTTAAATTTTTCTCTTACAAGTCTAACACTTCCGAAAAACCAATACAACGCCCAACCAGAACAATATATAAAGCTAAACGAACCGTTCACTGGGTACCCATACGTACGAAAATCCCTATTGATTTACCTGTTTTTACAAGGAAATAAAATGTGAAAAAAATATTTCTACATCCCATGGCCTTTCCCAACCATTTAAATTTTTCTCTTACAAGTCTAACACTTCCGAAAAACCAATACAACGCCCACCCGGAACAATATATAAAGCTAAACGAACCGTTCACTGGGTACTCATACGTACGAAAATCCCTATTGATTTACCTGTTTTTACAAGGAAATAAAATGTGAAAAAAATATTTCTACATCCCATGGCCTTTCCCAACCATTTAAATTTTTCTCTTACAAGTCTAACACTTCCAAAAAACCAATACAACGCCCAACCAGAACAATATATAAAGCTAAACGAACCGTTCACTGGGTACTTATCCGTACGAAAATCCCTATAGATTTACCTTTTTTTACAAGGAAATAAAATGTGAAAAAAATATTTCTACATCCCATGGCCTTTCCCAACCATTTAAATTTTTCTCTTACAGGGCTAACACTTCCGAAAAACCAATACAACGCCCACCCGGAACACTATATAAAGCTAAACGAACCGTTCACTGGGTACTTATACGCACGAAAATCCCTATTGATTTACCTGTTTTTACAAGGAAATAAAATGTGAAAAAAATATTTCTACATCCCATGGCCTTTCCCAACCATTTAAATTTTTCTCTTACAGGTCTAACACTTCCGAAAAACCAATACAACGCCCACCTGGAACAATATATAAAGCTAAACGAACCGTTCACTGGGTACTCATACGTACGAAAATCCCTATTGATTTACCTGTTTTTACAAGGAAATAAAATGTGAAAAAATGTTTCTACATCCCATGGCCTTTCCCAACCATTTAAATTTTTCTCTTACAGGGCTAACACTTCCGAAAAACCAATACAACGTCCACCCAGACCAATATATTAAGCTAAACGAACCGTTCACTGGGTACTTATCCGTACATAAATCCCTATAGATTTACCTGTTTTTACAAGGAAATAAAATGTGAAAAAAATATTTCTACATCCCATGGCCTTTCCCAACCATTTAAATTTTTCTCTTACAGGTCTAACACTTCCGAAAAACCAATACAACGCCCACCCGGAACAATATATAAAGCTAAACGAACCGTTCACTCGGTACTCATACGTACGAAAATCCCTATTGATTTACCTGTTTTTACAAGGAAATAAAATGTGAAAAAAATATTTCTACATCCCATGGCCTTTCCCAACCATTTAAATTTTTCTCTTACAGGTCTAACACTTCCGAAAAACCAATACAACGCCCACCCGGAACAATATATAAAGCTAAACGAACCGTTCACTGGGTACTCATCCGTACGAAAATCCCTATTGATTTACCTGTTTTTACAAGGAAATAAAATGTGAAAACAATGTTTCTACATCCCATGGCCTTTCCCAACCATTTAAATTTTTCTCTTACAGGTCTAACACTTCCGAAAAACCAATACAACGCCCACCCGGAACACTATATAGAGCTAAACGAACCGTTCACTGGGTACTTATCCGTTCGAAAATCCCTATTGATTTACCTGTTTTTACAAGGAAATAAAAGGTGAAAAAAATATTTCTACATCCCATGGCCTTTCCCAACCATTAAAATTTTTCTCTTACAGGTCTAACACTTCCGAAAAACCAATACAACGCCCACCCGGAACAATATATAAAGCTAAACGAACCGTTCACTCGGTACTCATACGTACGAAAATCCCTATTGATTTACCTGTTTTTACAAGGAAATAAAATGTGAAAAAAATATTTCTACATCCCATGGCCTTTCCCAACCATTTAAATTTTTCTCTTACAGGTCTAACACTTCCGAAAAACCAATACAACGCCCACCCGGAACAATATATAAAGCTAAACGAACCGTTCACTGGGTACTCATCCGTACAAAAATCCCTATTGATTTACCTGTTTTTACAAGGAAATAAAATGTGAAAACAATGTTTCTACATCCCATGGCCTTTCCCAACCATTTAAATTTTTCTCTTACAGGTCTAACACTTCCGAAAAACCAATACAACGCCCACCCGGAACACTATATAGAGCTAAACGAACCGTTCACTGGGTACTTATCCGTTCGAAAATCCCTATTGATTTACCTGTTTTTACAAGGAAATAAAAGGTGAAAAAAATATTTCTACATCCCATGGCCTTTCCCAACCATTTAAATTTTTCTCTTACAGGTCTAACACTTCCGAAAAACCAATACAACGCCCACCCGGAACAATATATAAAGCTAAACGAACCGTTCACTCGGTACTCATACGTACGAAAATCCCTATAGATTTACCTGTTTTTACAAGGAAATAAAATGTGAAAAAAATATTTCTACATCCCATGGCCTTTCCCAACCATTTAAATTTTTCTCTTACATATCTAACACTTCCGAAAAACCAATACAACGCCCACCCGGAACAATATATAAAGCTAAACGAACCGTTCACTGGGTACTCATACGTACGAAAATCCCTATTGATTTACCTGTTTTTACAAGGAAATAAAATGTGAAAAAAATGTTTCTACATCCCATGGCCTTTCCCAACCATTTAAATTTTTCTCTTACAGGTCTAACACTTCCGAAAAACCAATACAACGCTCACCCGGAACAATATATAAAGCTAAACGAACCGTTCACTGGGTACTCATACGTACGAAAATCCCTATTGATTTACCTGTTTTTAGAAGGAAATAAAATGTGAAAAAAATATTTCTACATCCCATGGCCTTTCCCAACCATTTAAATTTTTCTCTTACAGGTCTAACACTTCCGAAAAACCTATACAACGCCCACCCGGAACAATATATAAAGCTAAACGAACCGTTCACTGGGTACTCATACGTACGAAAATCCCTATTGATTTACCTGTTTTTACAAGGAAATAAAATGTGAAAACAATGTTTCTACATCCCATGGCCTTTCCCAACCATTTAAATTTTTCTCTTACAGGTCTAACACTTCCGAAAAACCAATACAACGCCCACCCGGAACACTATATAGAGCTAAACGAACCGTTCACTGGGTACTTATCCGTTCGAAAATCCCTATTGATTTACCTGTTTTTACAAGGAAATAAAAGGTGAAAAAAATATTTCTACATCCCATGGCCTTTCCCAACCATTTAAATTTTTCTCTTACAGGTCTAACACTTCCGAAAAACCAATACAACGCCCACCCGGAACAATATATAAAGCTAAACGAACCGTTCACTCGGTACTCATACGTACGAAAATCCCTATTGATTTACCTGTATTTACAAGGAAATAAAATGTGAAAAAAATATTTCTACATCCCATGGCCTTTCCCAACCATTTAAATTTTTCTCTTACAGGTCTAACACTTCCGAAAAACCAATACAACGCCCACCCGGAACAATATATAAAGCTAAACGAACCGTTCACTGGGTACTCATCCGTACAAAAATCCCTATTGATTTACCTGTTTTTACAAGGAAATAAAATGTGAAAACAATGTTTCTACATCCCATGGCCTTTCCCAACCATTTAAATTTTTCTCTTACAGGTCTAACACTTCCGAAAAACCAATACAACGCCCACCCGGAACACTATATAGAGCTAAACGAACCGTTCACTGGGTACTTATCCGTTCGAAAATCCCTATTGATTTACCTGTTTTTACAAGGAAATAAAAGGTGAAAAAAATATTTCTACATCCCATGGCCTTTCCCAACCATTTAAATTTTTCTCTTACAGGTCTAACACTTCCGAAAAACCAATACAACGCCCACCCGGAACAATATATAAAGCTAAACGAACCGTTCACTCGGTACTCATACGTACGAAAATCCCTATAGATTTACCTGTTTTTACAAGGAAATAAAATGTGAAAAAAATATTTCTACATCCCATGGCCTTTCCCAACCATTTAAATTTTTCTCTTACATATCTAACACTTCCGAAAAACCAATACAACGCCCACCCGGAACAATATATAAAGCTAAACGAACCGTTCACTGGGTACTCATACGTACGAAAATCCCTATTGATTTACCTGTTTTTACAAGGAAATAAAATGTGAAAAAAATGTTTCTACATCCCATGGCCTTTCCCAACCATTTAAATTTTTCTCTTACAGGTCTAACACTTCCGAAAAACCAATACAACGCTCACCCGGAACAATATATAAAGCTAAACGAACCGTTCACTGGGTACTCATACGTACGAAAATCCCTATTGATTTACCTGTTTTTAGAAGGAAATAAAATGTGAAAAAAATATTTCTACATCCCATGGCCTTTCCCAACCATTTAAATTTTTCTCTTACAGGTCTAACACTTCCGAAAAACCTATACAACGCCCACCCGGAACAATATATAAAGCTAAACGAACCGTTCACTGGGTACTCATACGTACGAAAATCCCTATTGATTTACCTGTTTTTACAAGGAAATAAAATGTGAAAAAAATATTTCTACATCCCATGGCCCTTCCCAACCATTTAAATTTTTCTCTTACAGGTCTAACACGTCCGAAAAACCAATACAACACCCATCCGGAACAATATATAAAGCTAAACGCACCGTTCACTGGGTACTCATACGTACGAAAATCCCTATTGATTTACCTGTTTTTACAAGGAAATAAAATGTGAAAAAAATATTTCTACATCCCATGGCCTTTCCCAACCATTTAAATTTTTCTCTTACAAGTCTAACACTTCCAAAAAACCAATACAACGCCCAACCAGAACAATATATAAAGCTAAACGAACCGTTCACTGGGTACTTATCCGTACGAAAATCCCTATAGATTTACCTGTTTTTACAAGGAAATAAAATGTGAAAAAAATATTTCTACATCCCATGGCCTTTCCCAACCATTTAAATTTTTCTCTTACAGGTCTAACACTTCCGAAAAACCAATACAACGCCCACCCGGAACAATATATAAAGCTAAACGAACCGTTCACTGGGTACTCATACGTACGAAAATCCCTATTGATTTACCTGCTTTTACAAGGAAATAAAATGTGAAAAAAATGTTTCTACATCCCATGGCCTTTCCCAACCATTTAAATTTTTCTCTTACAGGTCTAACACTTCCGAAAAACCAATACAACGCTCACCCGGAACAATATATAAAGCTAAACGAACCGTTCACTGGGTACTCATACGTACGAAAATCCCTATTGATTTACCTGTTTTTAGAAGGAAATAAAATGTGAAAAAAATATTTCTACATCCCATGGCCTTTCCCAACCATTTAAATTTTTCTCTTACAGGTCTAACACTTCCGAAAAACCTATACAACGCCCACCCGGAACAATATATAAAGCTAAACGAACCGTTCACTGGGTACTCATACGTACGAAAATCCCTATTGATTTACCTGTTTTTACAAGGAAATAAAATGTGAAAAAAATATTTCTACATCCCATGGCCCTTCCCAACCATTTAAATTTTTCTCTTACAGGTCTAACACGTCCGAAAAACCAATACAACGCCCACCCGGAACAATATATAAAGCTAAACGCACCGTTCACTGGGTACTTATCCGTACGAAAATCCCTATAGATTTACCTGTTTTTAGAAGGAAATAAAATGTGAAAAAAACATTTCTACATCCCATGGCCTTTCCCAACCATTTAAATTTTTCTCTTACAGGTCTAACACTTCCGGAAAACCAATACAACGCCCACCCGGAACAATATATAAAGCTAAACGAACCGTTCACTGGGTACTTATCCGTATGAAAATCCCTATTGATTTACCTGGTTTTACACGGAAATAAAAGGTGAAAACAATATTTCTACATCCAATGGCCTTTCCCAACCATTTAAATTTTTCTCTTACAGGTCTAACACTTCCAAAAAACCAATACAACGCCCACCCGGAACAATATATAAAGCTAAACGAACCGTTCACTGGGTACTTATCCGTACTAAAATCCCTATTGATTTACCTGTTTTTACAAGGAAATAAAATGTGAAAAAAATATTTCTACATCCCATGGCCTTTCCCAACCATTTAAATTTTTCTCTTACAAGTCTAACACTTCCGAAAAACCAATACAACGCCCAACCAGAACAATATATAAAGCTAAACGAACCGTTCACTGGGTACTCATACGTACGAAAATCCCTATTGATTTACCTGTTTTTACAAGGAAATAAAATGTGAAAAAAATATTTCTACATCCCATGGCCTTTCCCAACGATTTAAATTTTTCTCTTACAAGTCTAACACTTCCAAAAAACCAATACAACGCCCAACCAGAACAATATATAAAGCTAAACGAACCGTTCACTGGGTACTTATCCGTACGAAAATCCCTATAGATTTACCTGTTTTTACAAGGAAATAAAATGTGAAAAAAATATTTCTACATCCCATGGCCTTTCCCAACCATTTAAATTTTTCTCTTACAGGTCTAACACTTCCGAAAAACCAATACAACGCCCACCCGGAACAATATATAATGCTAAACGAACCGTTCACTGGGTACTCATACGTACGAAAATCCCTATTGATTTACCTGTTTTTACAAGGAAATAAAATGTGAAAAAAATGTTTCTACATCCCATGGCCTTCCCAACCATTTAAATTTTTCTCTTACAGGGCTAACACTTCCGAAAAACCAATACAACGCCCACCCGGAACACTATATAAAGCTAAACGAACCGTTCACTGGGTACTTATACGCACGAAAATCCCTATTGATTTACCTGTTTTTACAAGGAAATAAAATGTGAAAAAAATATTTCTACATCCCATGGCCTTTCCCAACCATTTAAATTTTTCTCTTACAGGTCTAACACTTCCGAAAAACCAATACAACGCCCACCCGGAACAATATATAAAGCTAAACGAACCGTTCACTGGGTACTCATACGTACGAAAATCCCTATTGATTTACCTGTTTTTACAAGGAAATAAAATGTGAAAAAAATGTTTCTACATCCCATGGCCTTTCCCAACCATTTAAATTTTTCTCTTACAAGTCTAACACTTCCAAAAAACCAATACAACGCCCAACCAGAACAATATATAAAGCTAAACGAACCGTTCACTGGGTACTTATCCGTACGAAAATCCCTATAGATTTACCTGTTTTTACAAGGAAATAAAATGTGAAAAAAATATTTCTACATCCCATGGCCTTTCCCAACCATTTAAATTTTTCTCTTACAGGTCTAACACTTCCGAAAAACCAATACAACGCCCACCCGGAACAATATATAAAGCTAAACGAACCGTTCACTGGGTACTCATACGTACGAAAATCCCTATTGATTTACCTGCTTTTACAAGGAAATAAAATGTGAAAAAAATGTTTCTACATCCCATGGCCTTTCCCAACCATTTAAATTTTTCTCTTACAGGTCTAACACTTCCGAAAAACCAATACAACGCTCACCCGGAACAATATATAAAGCTAAACGAACCGTTCACTGGGTACTCATACGTACGAAAATCCCTATTGATTTACCTGTTTTTAGAAGGAAATAAAATGTGAAAAAAATATTTCTACATCCCATGGCCTTTCCCAACCATTTAAATTTTTCTCTTACAGGTCTAACACTTCCGAAAAACCTATACAACGCCCACCCGGAACAATATATAAAGCTAAACGAACCGTTCACTGGGTACTCATACGTACGAAAATCCCTATTGATTTACCTGTTTTTACAAGGAAATAAAATGTGAAAAAAATATTTCTACATCCCATGGCCCTTCCCAACCATTTAAATTTTTCTCTTACAGGTCTAACACGTCCGAAAAACCAATACAACGCCCACCCGGAACAATATATAAAGCTAAACGCACCGTTCACTGGGTACTTATCCGTACGAAAATCCCTATAGATTTACCTGTTTTTAGAAGGAAATAAAATGTGAAAAAAACATTTCTACATCCCATGGCCTTTCCCAACCATTTAAATTTTTCTCTTACAGGTCTAACACTTCCGGAAAACCAATACAACGCCCACCCGGAACAATATATAAAGCTAAACGAACCGTTCACTGGGTACTTATCCGTATGAAAATCCCTATTGATTTACCTGGTTTTACACGGAAATAAAAGGTGAAAACAATATTTCTACATCCAATGGCCTTTCCCAACCATTTAAATTTTTCTCTTACAGGTCTAACACTTCCAAAAAACCAATACAACGCCCACCCGGAACAATATATAAAGCTAAACGAACCGTTCACTGGGTACTTATCCGTACTAAAATCCCTATTGATTTACCTGTTTTTACAAGGAAATAAAATGTGAAAAAAATATTTCTACATCCCATGGCCTTTCCCAACCATTTAAATTTTTCTCTTACAAGTCTAACACTTCCGAAAAACCAATACAACGCCCAACCAGAACAATATATAAAGCTAAACGAACCGTTCACTGGGTACTCATACGTACGAAAATCCCTATTGATTTACCTGTTTTTACAAGGAAATAAAATGTGAAAAAAATATTTCTACATCCCATGGCCTTTCCCAACGATTTAAATTTTTCTCTTACAAGTCTAACACTTCCAAAAAACCAATACAACGCCCAACCAGAACAATATATAAAGCTAAACGAACCGTTCACTGGGTACTTATCCGTACGAAAATCCCTATAGATTTACCTGTTTTTACAAGGAAATAAAATGTGAAAAAAATATTTCTACATCCCATGGCCTTTCCCAACCATTTAAATTTTTCTCTTACAGGTCTAACACTTCCGAAAAACCAATACAACGCCCACCCGGAACAATATATAATGCTAAACGAACCGTTCACTGGGTACTCATACGTACGAAAATCCCTATTGATTTACCTGTTTTTACAAGGAAATAAAATGTGAAAAAAATGTTTCTACATCCCATGGCCTTCCCAACCATTTAAATTTTTCTCTTACAGGGCTAACACTTCCGAAAAACCAATACAACGCCCACCCGGAACACTATATAAAGCTAAACGAACCGTTCACTGGGTACTTATACGCACGAAAATCCCTATTGATTTACCTGTTTTTACAAGGAAATAAAATGTGAAAAAAATATTTCTACATCCCATGGCCTTTCCCAACCATTTAAATTTTTCTCTTACAGGTCTAACACTTCCGAAAAACCAATACAACGCCCACCCGGAACAATATATAAAGCTAAACGAACCGTTCACTGGGTACTCATACGTACGAAAATCCCTATTGATTTACCTGTTTTTACAAGGAAATAAAATGTGAAAAAAATGTTTCTACATCCCATGGCCTTTCCCAACCATTTAAATTTTTCTCTTACAAGTCTAACACTTCCAAAAAACCAATACAACGCCCAACCAGAACAATATATAAAGCTAAACGAACCGTTCACTGGGTACTTATCCGTACGAAAATCCCTATAGATTTACCTGTTTTTACAAGGAAATAAAATGTGAAAAAAATATTTCTACATCCCATGGCCTTTCCCAACCATTTAAATTTTTCTCTTACAGGTCTAACACTTCCGAAAAACCAATACAACGCCCACCCGGAACACTATATAAAGCTAAACGAACCGTTCACTGGGTACTTATACGCACGAAAATCCCTATTGATTTACCTGTTTTTACAAGGAAATAAAATGTGAAAAAAATATTTCTACATCCCATGGCCTTTCCCAACCATTTAAATTTTTCTCTTACAGGTCTAACACTTCCGAAAAACCAATACAACGCCCACCTGGAACAATATATAAAGCTAAACGAACCGTTCACTGGGTACTCATACGTACGAAAATCCCTATTGATTTACCTGTTTTTACAAGGAAATAAAATGTGAAAAAAATATTTCTACATCCCATGGCCTTTCCCAACCATTTAAATTTTTCTCTTACAGGTCTAACACTTCCGAAAAACCAATACAACGCCCACCCGGAACAATATATAAAGCTAAACGAACCGTTCACTCGGTACTCATACGTACGAAAATCCCTATTGATTTACCTGTTTTTACAAGGAAATAAAATGTGAAAAAAATATTTCTACATCCCATGGCCTTTCCCAACCATTTAAATTTTTCTCTTACAGGTCTAACACTTCCGAAAAACCAATACAACGCCCACCCGGAACAATATATAAAGCTAAACGAACCGTTCACTGGGTACTCATCCGTACGAAAATCCCTATTGATTTACCTGTTTTTACAAGGAAATAAAATGTGAAAACAATGTTTCTACATCCCATGGCCTTTCCCAACCATTTAAATTTTTCTCTTACAGGTCTAACACTTCCGAAAAACCAATACAACGCCCACCCGGAACACTATATAGAGCTAAACGAACCGTTCACTGGGTACTTATCCGTTCGAAAATCCCTATTGATTTACCTGTTTTTACAAGGAAATAAAAGGTGAAAAAAATATTTCTACATCCCATGGCCTTTCCCAACCATTTAAATTTTTCTCTTACAGGTCTAACACTTCCGAAAAACCAATACAACGCCCACCCGGAACAATATATAAAGCTAAACGAACCGTTCACTCGGTACTCATACGTACGAAAATCCCTATAGATTTACCTGTTTTTACAAGGAAATAAAATGTGAAAAAAATATTTCTACATCCCATGGCCTTTCCCAACCATTTAAATTTTTCTCTTACAGGTCTAACACTTCCGAAAAACCAATACAACGCCCACCCGGAACAATATATAATGCTAAATGAACCGTTCACTGGGTACTCATACGTACGAAAATCCCTATTGATTTACCTGTTTTTACAAGGAAATAAAATGTGAAAAAAATGTTTCTACATCCCATGGCCTTTCCCAACCATTTAAATTTTTCTCTTACAGGGCTAACACTTCCGAAAAACCAATACAACGCCCGCCCGGAACACTATATAAAGCTAAACGAACCGTTCACTGGGTACTTATACGCACGAAAATCCCTATTGATTTACCTGTTTTTACAAGGAAATAAAATGTGAAAAAAATATTTCTACATCCCATGGCCTTTCCCAACCATTTAAATTTTTCTCTTACAGGTCTAACACTTCCGAAAAACCAATACAACGCCCACCTGGAACAATATATAAAGCTAAACGAACCGTTCACTGGGTACTCATACGTACGAAAATCCCTATTGATTTACCTGTTTTTACAAGGAAATAAAATGTGAAAAAAATATTTCTACATCCCATGGCCTTTCCCAACCATTTAAATTTTTCTCTTACAGGTCTAACACTTCCGAAAAACCAATACAACGCCCACCCGGAACAATATATAAAGCTAAACGAACCGTTCACTCGGTACTCATACGTACGAAAATCCCTATTGATTTACCTGTTTTTACAAGGAAATAAAATGTGAAAAAAATATTTCTACATCCCATGGCCTTTCCCAACCATTTAAATTTTTCTCTTACAGGTCTAACACTTCCGAAAAACCAATACAACGCCCACCCGGAACAATATATAAAGCTAAACGAACCGTTCACTGGGTACTCATCCGTACGAAAATCCCTATTGATTTACCTGTTTTTACAAGGAAATAAAATGTGAAAACAATGTTTCTACATCCCATGGCCTTTCCCAACCATTTAAATTTTTCTCTTACAGGTCTAACACTTCCGAAAAACCAATACAACGCCCACCCGGAACACTATATAGAGCTAAACGAACCGTTCACTGGGTACTTATCCGTTCGAAAATCCCTATTGATTTACCTGTTTTTACAAGGAAATAAAAGGTGAAAAAAATATTTCTACATCCCATGGCCTTTCCCAACCATTTAAATTTTTCTCTTACAGGTCTAACACTTCCGAAAAACCAATACAACGCCCACCCGGAACAATATATAAAGCTAAACGAACCGTTCACTCGGTACTCATACGTACGAAAATCCCTATAGATTTACCTGTTTTTACAAGGAAATAAAATGTGAAAAAAATATTTCTACATCCCATGGCCTTTCCCAACCATTTAAATTTTTCTCTTACATATCTAACACTTCCGAAAAACCAATACAACGCCCACCCGGAACAATATATAAAGCTAAACGAACCGTTCACTGGGTACTCATACGTACGAAAATCCCTATTGATTTACCTGTTTTTACAAGGAAATAAAATGTGAAAAAAATATTTCTACATCCCATGGCCTTTCCCAACCATTTAAATTTTTCTCTTACAGGTCTAACACTTCCGAAAAACCAATACAACGCTCACCCGGAACAATATATAAAGCTAAACGAACCGTTCACTGGGTACTCATACGTACGAAAATCCCTATTGATTTACCTGTTTTTAGAAGGAAATAAAATGTGAAAAAAATATTTCTACATCCCATGGCCTTTCCCAACCATTTAAATTTTTCTCTTACAGGTCTAACACTTCTGAAAAACCTATACAACGCCCACCCGGAACAATATATAAAGCTAAACGAACCGTTCACTGGGTACTCATACGTACGAAAATCCCTATTGATTTACCTGTTTTTACAAGGAAATAAAATGTGAAAAAAATATTTCTACATCCCATGGCCCTTCCCAACCATTTAAATTTTTCTCTTACAGGTCTAACACGTCCGAAAAACCAATACAACACCCATCCGGAACAATATATAAAGCTAAACGCACCGTTCACTGGGTACTTATCCGTACGAAAATCCCTATAGATTTACCTGTTTTTAGAAGGAAATAAAATGTGAAAAAAACATTTCTACATCCCATGGCCTTTCCCAACCATTTAAATTTTTCTCTTACAGGTCTAACACTTCCGAAAAACCAATACAACGCCCACCCGGATCAATATATAAAGCTAAACGAACCGTTCACTGGGTACTTATCCGTATGAAAATCCCTATTGATTTACCTGTTTTTACAAGGAAATAAAAGGTGAAAACAATATTTCAACATCCAATGGCCTTTCCCAACCATTTAAATTTTTCTCTTACAGGTCTAACACTTCCAAAAAACCAATACAACGCCCACCCGGAACAATATATAAAGCTAAACGAACCGTTCACTGGGTACTTATCCGTACTAAAATCCCTATTGATTTACCTGTTTTTACAAGGAAATAAAATGTGAAAAAAATATTTCTACATCCCATGGCCTTTCCCAACCATTTAAATTTTTCTCTTACAAGTCTAACACTTCCGAAAAACCAATACAACGCCCAACCAGAACAATATATAAAGCTAAACGAACCGTTCACTGGGTACTCATACGTACGAAAATCCCTATTGATTTACCTGTTTTTACAAGGAAATAAAATGTGAAAAAAATATTTCTACATCCCATGGCCTTTCCCAACCATTTAAATTTTTCTCTTACAAGTCTAACACTTCCGAAAAACCAATACAACGCCCACCCGGAACAATATATAAAGCTAAACGAACCGTTCACTGGGTACTCATACGTACGAAAATCCCTATTGATTTACCTGTTTTTACAAGGAAATAAAATGTGAAAAAAATATTTCTACATCCCATGGCCTTTCCCAACCATTTAAATTTTTCTCTTACAAGTCTAACACTTCCAAAAAACCAATACAACGCCCAACCAGAACAATATATAAAGCTAAACGAACCGTTCACTGGGTACTTATCCGTACGAAAATCCCTATAGATTTACCTGTTTTTACAAGGAAATAAAATGTGAAAAAAATATTTCTACATCCCATGGCCTTTCCCAACCTTTTAAATTTTTCTCTTACAGGTCTAACACTTCCGAAAAACCAATACAACGCCCACCCGGAACAATATATAAAGCTAAACGAACCGTTCACTGGGTACTCATACGTACGAAAATCCCTATTGATTTACCTGTTTTTAGAAGGAAATAAAATGTGAAAAAAATATTTCTACATCCCATGGCCTTTCCCAACCATTTAAATTTTTCTCTTACAGGTCTAACACTTCCGAAAAACCTATACAACGCCCACCCGGAACAATATATAAAGCTAAACGAACCGTTCACTGGGTACTCATACGTACGAAAATCCCTATTGATTTACCTGTTTTTACAAGGAAATAAAATGTGAAAAAAATATTTCTACATCCCATGGCCCTTCCCAACCATTTAAATTTTTCTCTTACAGGTCTAACACGTCCGAAAAACCAATACAACGCCCACCCGGAACAATATATAAAGCTAAACGCACCGTTCACTGGGTACTTATCCGTACGAAAATCCCTATAGATTTACCTGTTTTTAGAAGGAAATAAAATGTGAAAAAAACATTTCTACATCCCATGGCCTTTCCCAACCATTTAAATTTTTCTCTTACAGGTCTAACACTTCCGAAAAACCAATACAACGCCCACCCGGAACAATATATAAAGCTAAACGAACCGTTCACTGGGTACTTATCCGTATGAAAATCCCTATTGATTTACCTGTTTTTACAAGGAAATAAAAGGTGAAAACAATATTTCTACATCCAATGGCCTTTCCCAACCATTTAAATTTTTCTCTTACAGGTCTAACACTTCCAAAAAACCAATACAACGCCCACCCGGAACAATATATAAAGCTAAACGAACCGTTCACTGGGTACTTATCCGTACTAAAATCCCTATTGATTTACCTGTTTTTACAAGGAAATAAAATGTGAAAAAAATATTTCTACATCCCATGGCCTTTCCCAACCATTTAAATTTTTCTCTTACAAGTCTAACACTTCCGAAAAACCAATACAACGCCCAACCAGAACAATATATAAAGCTAAACGAACCGTTCACTGGGTACTCATACGTACGAAAATCCCTATTGATTTACCTGTTTTTACAAGGAAATAAAATGTGAAAAAAATATTTCTACATCCCATGGCCTTTCCCAACGATTTAAATTTTTCTCTTACAAGTCTAACACTTCCAAAAAACCAATACAACGCCCAACCAGAACAATATATAAAGCTAAACGAACCGTTCACTGGGTACTTATCCGTACGAAAATCCCTATAGATTTACCTGTTTTTACAAGGAAATAAAATGTGAAAAAAATATTTCTACATCCCATGGCCTTTCCCAACCATTTAAATTTTTCTCTTACAGGTCTAACACTTCCGAAAAACCAATACAACGCCCACCCGGAACAATATATAATGCTAAACGAACCGTTCACTGGGTACTCATACGTACGAAAATCCCTATTGATTTACCTGTTTTTACAAGGAAATAAAATGTGAAAAAAATGTTTCTACATCCCATGGCCTTTCCCAACCATTTAAATTTTTCTCTTACAGGGCTAACACTTCCGAAAAACCAATACAACGCCCACCCGGAACACTATATAAAGCTAAACGAACCGTTCACTGGGTACTTATACGCACGAAAATCCCTATTGATTTACCTGTTTTTACAAGGAAATAAAATGTGAAAAAAATATTTCTACATCCCATGGCCTTTCCCAACCATTTAAATTTTTCTCTTACAGGTCTAACACTTCCGAAAAACCAATACAACGCCCACCCGGAACAATATATAAAGCTAAACGAACCGTTCACTGGGTACTCATACGTACGAAAATCCCTATTGATTTACCTGTTTTTACAAGGAAATAAAATGTGAAAAAAATGTTTCTACATCCCATGGCCTTTCCCAACCATTTAAATTTTTCTCTTACAAGTCTAACACTTCCAAAAAACCAATACAACGCCCAACCAGAACAATATATAAAGCTAAACGAACCGTTCACTGCGTACTTATCCGTACGAAAATCCCTATAGATTTACCTGTTTTTACAAGGAAATAAAATGTGAAAAAAATATTTCTACATCCCATGGCCTTTCCCAACCATTTAAATTTTTCTCTTACAGGTCTAACACTTCCGAAAAACCAATACAACGCCCACCCGGAACAATATATAATGCTAAATGAACCGTTCACTGGGTACTCATACGTACGAAAATCCCTATTGATTTACCTGTTTTTACAAGGAAATAAAATGTGAAAAAAATGTTTCTACATCCCATGGCCTTTCCCAACCATTTAAATTTTTCTCTTACAGGGCTAACACTTCCGAAAAACCAATACAACGCCCGCCCGGAACACTATATAAAGCTAAACGAACCGTTCACTGGGTACTTATACGCACGAAAATCCCTATTGATTTACCTGTTTTTACAAGGAAATAAAATGTGAAAAAAATATTTCTACATCCCATGGCCTTTCCCAACCATTTAAATTTTTCTCTTACAGGTCTAACACTTCCGAAAAACCAATACAACGCCCACCTGGAACAATATATAAAGCTAAACGAACCGTTCACTGGGTACTCATACGTACGAAAATCCCTATTGATTTACCTGTTTTTACAAGGAAATAAAATGTGAAAAAAATGTTTCTACATCCCATGGCCTTTCCCAACCATTTAAATTTTTCTCTTACAGGGCTAACACTTCCGAAAAACCGATACAACGCCCACCCGGAACACTATATAAAGCTAAACGAACCGTTCACTGGGTACTTATACGCACGAAAATCCCTATTGATTTACCTGTTTTTACAAGGAAATAAAATGTGAAAAAAATATTTCTACATCCCATGGCCTTTCCCAACCATTTAAATTTTTCTCTTACAGGGCTAACACTTCCGAAAAACCAATACAACGTCCACCCGGACCAATATATTAAGCTAAACGAACCGTTCACTGGGTACTTATCCGTACATAAATCCCTATAGATTTACCTGTTTTTACAAGGAAATAAAATGTGAAAAAAATATTTCTACATCCCATGGCCTTTCCCAACCATTTAAATTTTTCTCTTACAGGTCTAACACTTCTGAAAAACCAATACAACGCTTACCCGGAACAATATATAAAGCTAAACGAACCGTTCACTGGGTACTCATACGTACGAAAATCCCTATTGATTTACCTGTTTTTACAAGGAAATAAAATGTGAAAAAAATATTTCTACATCCCATGGCCTTTCCCAACCATTTAAATTTTTCTCTTACAGGTCTAACACTTCCGAAAAACCAATACAACGCCCACCCGGAACAATATATAAAGCTAAACGAACCGTTCACTCGGTACTCATACGTACGAAAATCCCTATTGATTTACCTGTTTTTACAAGGAAATAAAATGTGAAAAAAATATTTCTACATCGCATGGCCTTTCCCAACCATTTAAATTTTTCTCTTACAGGTCTAACACTTCCGAAAAACCAATACAACGCCCACCCGGAACAATATATAAAGCTAAACGAACCGTTCACTGGGTACTTATCCGTACGAAAATCCCTATAGATTTACCTGTTTTTATAAGGAAATAAAATGTGAAAAAAATATTTCTACATCCCATGGCCTTTCCCAACCATTTAAATTTTTCTCTTACAGGTCTAACACTTCCGAAAAACCAATACAACGCCCACCCGGAACAATATATAAAGCTAAACGAACCGTTCACTGGGTACTCATCCGTACGAAAATCCCTATTGATTTACCTGTTTTTACAAGGAAATAAAATGTGAAAACAATGTTTCTACATCCCATGGCCTTTCCCAACCATTTAAATTTTTCTCTTACAGGTCTAACACTTCCGAAAAACCAATACAACGCCCACCCGGAACACTATATAAAGCTAAACGAACCGTTCACTGGGTACTTATCCGTTCGAAAATCCCTATTGATTTACCTGTTTTTACAAGGAAATAAAAGGTGAAAAAAATATTTCTACATCCCATGGCCTTTCCCAACCATTTAAATTTTTCTCTTACAGGTCTAACACTTCCGAAAAACCAATACAACGCCCACCCGGAACAATATATAAAGCTAAACGAACCGTTCACTCGGTACTCATACGTACGAAAATCCCTATAGATTTACCTGTTTTTACAAGGAAATAAAATGTGAAAAAAATATTTCTACATCCCATGGCCTTTCCCAACCATTTAAATTTTTCTCTTACAGGTCTAACACTTCCGAAAAACCAATACAACGCCCACCCGGAACAATATATAAAGCTAAACGAACCGTTCACTCGGTACTCATACGTACGAAAATCCCTATTGATTTACCTGTTTTTACAAGGAAATAAAATGTGAAAAAAATATTTCTACATCCCATGGCCTTTCCCAACCATTTAAATTTTTCTCTTACATATCTAACACTTCCGAAAAACCAATACAACGCCCACCCGGAACAATATATAAAGCTAAACGAACCGTTCACTGGGTACTCATACGTACGAAAATCCCTATTGATTTACCTGTTTTTACAAGGAAATAAAATGTGAAAAAAATATTTCTACATCCCATGGCCTTTCCCAACCATTTAAATTTTTCTCTTACAAGTCTAACACTTCCGAAAAACCAATACAACGCCCAACCAGAACAATATATAAAGCTAAATGAACCGTTCACTGGGTACTCATACGTACGAAAATCCCTATTGATTTACCTGTTTTTACAAGGAAATAAAATGTGAAAAAAATATTTCTACATCCCATGGCCTTTCCCAACCATTTAAATTTTTCTCTTACAAGTCTAACACTTCCAAAAAACCAATACAACGCCCAACCAGAACAATATATAAAGCTAAACGAACCGTTCACTGGGTACTTATCCGTACGAAAATCCCTATAGATTTACCTGTTTTTACAAGGAAATAAAATGTGAAAAAAATATTTCTACATCCCATGGCCTTTCCCAACCATTTAAATTTTTCTCTTACAGGTCTAACACTTCCGAAAAACCAATACAACGCCCACCCGGAACAATATATAATGCTAAACGAACCGTTCACTGGGTACTCATACGTACGAAAATCCCTATTGATTTACCTGTTTTTACAAGGAAATAAAATGTGAAAAAAATGTTTCTACATCCCATGGCCTTTCCCAACCATTTAAATTTTTCTCTTACAGGGCTAACACTTCCGAAAAACCAATACAACGCCCACCCGGAACACTATATAAAGCTAAACGAACCGTTCACTGGGTACTTATACGCACGAAAATCCCTATTGATTTACCTGTTTTTACAAGGAAATAAAATGTGAAAAAAATATTTCTACATCCCATGGCCTTTCCCAACCATTTAAATTTTTCTCTTACAGGTCTAACACTTCCGAAAAACCAATACAACGCCCACCTGGAACAATATATAAAGCTAAACGAACCGTTCACTGGGTACTCATACGTACGAAAATCCCTATTGATTTACCTGTTTTTACAAGGAAATAAAATGTGAAAAAAAGGTTTCTACATCCCATGGCCCTTCCCAACCATTTAAATTTTTCTCTTACAGGTCTAACACGTCCGAAAAACCAATACAACGCCCACCCGGAACAATATATAAAGCTAAACGCACCGTTCACTGGGTACTTATCCGTACGAAAATCCCTATAGATTTACCTGTTTTTAGAAGGAAATAAAATGTGAAAAAAACATTTCTACATCCCATGGCCTTTCCCAACCATTTAAATTTTTCTCTTACAGGTCTAACACTTCCGAAAAACCAATACAACGCCCACCCGGAACAATATATAAAGCTAAACGAACCGTTCACTGGGTACTTATCCGTATGAAAATCCCTATTGATTTACCTGTTTTTACAAGGAAATAAAAGGTGAAAACAATATTTCTACATCCAATGGCCTTTCCCAACCATTTAAATTTTTCTCTTACAGGTCTAACACTTCCAAAAAACCAATACAACGCCCACCTGGAACAATATATAAAGCTAAACGAACCGTTCACTGGGTACTTATCCGTACTAAAATCCCTATTGATTTACCTGTTTTTACAAGGAAATAAAATGTGAAAAAAATATTTCTACATCCCATGGCCTTTCCCAACCATTTAAATTTTTCTCTTACAAGTCTAACACTTCCGAAAAACCCATACAACGCCCAACCAGAACAATATATAAAGCTAAACGAACCGTTCACTGGGTACTCATACGTACGAAAATCCCTATTGATTTACCTGTTTTTACAAGGAAATAAAATGTGAAAAAAATATTTCTACATCCCATGGCCTTTCCCAACGATTTAAATTTTTCTCTTACAAGTCTAACACTTCCAAAAAACCAATACAACGCCCAACCAGAACAATATATAAAGCTAAACGAACCGTTCACTGGGTACTTATCCGTACGAAAATCCCTATAGATTTACCTGTTTTTACAAGGAAATAAAATGTGAAAAAAATATTTCTACATCCCATGGCCTTTCCCAACCATTTAAATTTTTCTCTTACAGGTCTAACACTTCCGAAAAACCAATACAACGCCCACCCGGAACAATATATAATGCTAAACGAACCGTTCACTGGGTACTCATACGTACGAAAATCCCTATTGATTTACCTGTTTTTACAAGGAAATAAAATGTGAAAAAAATGTTTCTACATCCCATGGCCTTTCCCAACCATTTAAATTTTTCTCTTACAGGGCTAACACTTCCTAAAAACCAATACAACGCCCACCCGGAACACTATATAAAGCTAAACGAACCGTTCACTGGGTACATATACGCACGAAAATCCCTATTGATTTACCTGTTTTTACAAGGAAATAAAATGTGAAAAAAATATTTCTACATCCCATGGCCTTTCCCAACCATTTAAATTTTTCTCTTACAGGTCTAACACTTCCGAAAAACCAATACAACGCCCACCCGGAACAATATATAAAGCTAAACGAACCGTTCACTGGGTACTCATACGTACGAAAATCCCTATTGATTTACCTGTTTTTACAAGGAAATAAAATGTGAAAAAAATGTTTCTACATCCCATGGCCTTTCCCAACCATTTAAATTTTTCTCTTACAGGGCTAACACTTCCGAAAAACCAATACAACGCCCACCCGGAACACTATATAAAGCTAAACGAACCGTTCACTGGGTACTTATACGCACGAAAATCCCTATTGATTTACCTGTTTTTACAAGGAAATAAAATGTGAAATAAATATTTCTACATCCCATGGCCTTTCCCAACCATTTAAATTTTTCTCTTACAGGGCTAACACTTCCGAAAAACCAATACAACGTCCACCCGGACCAATATATTAAGCTAAACGAACCGTTCACTGGGTACTTATCCGTACTAAAATCCCTATTGATTTACCTGTTTTTACAAGGAAATAAAATGTGAAAAAAATATTTCTACATCCCATGGCCTTTCCCAACCATTTAAATTTTTCTCTTACAAGTCTAACACTTCCGAAAAACAAATACAACGCCCAACCAGAACAATATATAAAGCTAAACGAACCGTTCACTGGGTACTTATCCGTACGAAAATCCCTATAGATTTACCTGTTTTTACAAGGAAATAAAATGTGAAAAAAATATTTCTACATCCCATGGCCTTTCCCAACCATTTAAATTTTTCTCTTACAGGTCTAACACTTCCGAAAAACCAATACAACGCCCACCCGGAACAATATATAATGCTAAACGAACCGTTCACTGGGTACTCATACGTACGAAAATCCCTATTGATTTACCTGTTTTTACAAGGAAATAAAATGTGAAAAAAATGTTTCTACATCCCATGGCCTTTCCCAACCATTTAAATTTTTCTCTTACAGGGCTAACACTTCCGAAAAACCAATACAACGCCCGCCCGGAACACTATATAAAGCTAAACGAACCGTTCACTGGGTACTTATACGCACGAAAATCCCTATTGATTTACCTGTTTTTACAAGGAAATAAAATGTGAAAAAAATATTTCTACATCCCATGGCCTTTCCCAACCATTTAAATTTTTCTCTTACAAGTCTAACACTTCCGAAAAACCCATACAACGCCCAACCAGAACAATATATAAAGCTAAACGAACCGTTCACTGGGTACTCATACGTACGAAAATCCCTATTGATTTACCTGTTTTTACAAGGAAATAAAATGTGAAAAAAATATTTCTACATCCCATGGCCTTTCCCAACGATTTAAATTTTTCTCTTACAAGTCTAACACTTCCAAAAAACCAATACAACGCCCAACCAGAACAATATATAAAGCTAAACGAACCGTTCACTGGGTACTTATCCGTACGAAAATCCCTATAGATTTACCTGTTTTTACAAGGAAATAAAATGTGAAAAAAATATTTCTACATCCCATGGCCTTTCCCAACCATTTAAATTTTTCTCTTACAGGTCTAACACTTCCGAAAAACCAATACAACGCCCACCCGGAACAATATATAATGCTAAACGAACCGTTCACTGGGTACTCATACGTACGAAAATCCCTATTGATTTACCTGTTTTTACAAGGAAATAAAATGTGAAAAAAATGTTTCTACATCCCATGGCCTTTCCCAACCATTTAAATTTTTCTCTTACAGGGCTAACACTTCCTAAAAACCAATACAACGCCCACCCGGAACACTATATAAAGCTAAACGAACCGTTCACTGGGTACTTATACGCACGAAAATCCCTATTGATTTACCTGTTTTTACAAGGAAATAAAATGTGAAAAAAATATTTCTACATCCCATGGCCTTTCCCAACCATTTAAATTTTTCTCTTACAGGTCTAACACTTCCGAAAAACCAATACAACGCCCACCCGGAACAATATATAAAGCTAAACGAACCGTTCACTGGGTACTCATACGTACGAAAATCCCTATTGATTTACCTGTTTTTACAAGGAAATAAAATGTGAAAAAAATGTTTCTACATCCCATGGCCTTTCCCAACCATTTAAATTTTTCTCTTACAGGGCTAACACTTCCGAAAAACCAATACAACGCCCACCCGGAACACTATATAAAGCTAAACGAACCGTTCACTGGGTACTTATACGCACGAAAATCCCTATTGATTTACCTGTTTTTACAAGGAAATAAAATGTGAAATAAATATTTCTACATCCCATGGCCTTTCCCAACCATTTAAATTTTTCTCTTACAGGGCTAACACTTCCGAAAAACCAATACAACGTCCACCCGGACCAATATATTAAGCTAAACGAACCGTTCACTGGGTACTTATCCGTACTAAAATCCCTATTGATTTACCTGTTTTTACAAGGAAATAAAATGTGAAAAAAATATTTCTACATCCCATGGCCTTTCCCAACCATTTAAATTTTTCTCTTACAAGTCTAACACTTCCGAAAAACAAATACAACGCCCAACCAGAACAATATATAAAGCTAAACGAACCGTTCACTGGGTACTCATACGTACGAAAATCCCTATTGATTTACCTGTTTTTACAAGGAAATAAAATGTGAAAAAAATATTTCTACATCCCATGGCCTTTCCCAACCATTTAAATTTTTCTCTTACAAGTCTAACACTTCCAAAAAACCAATACAACGCCCAACCAGAACAATATATAAAGCTAAACGAACCGTTCACTGGGTACTTATCCGTACGAAAATCCCTATAGATTTACCTGTTTTTACAAGGAAATAAAATGTGAAAAAAATATTTCTACATCCCATGGCCTTTCCCAACCATTTAAATTTTTCTCTTACAGGTCTAACACTTCCGAAAAACCAATACAACGCCCACCCGGAACAATATATAATGCTAAACGAACCGTTCACTGGGTACTCATACGTACGAAAATCCCTATTGATTTACCTGTTTTTACAAGGAAATAAAATGTGAAAAAAATGTTTCTACATCCCATGGCCTTTCCCAACCATTTAAATTTTTCTCTTACAGGGCTAACACTTCCGAAAAACCAATACAACGCCCGCCCGGAACACTATATAAAGCTAAACGAACCGTTCACTGGGTACTTATACGCACGAAAATCCCTATTGATTTACCTGTTTTTACAAGGAAATAAAATGTGAAAAAAATATTTCTACATCCCATGGCCTTTCCCAACCATTTAAATTTTTCTCTTACAGGTCTAACACTTCCGAAAAACCAATACAACGCCCACCTGGAACAATATATAAAGCTAAACGAACCGTTCACTGGGTACTCATACGTACGAAAATCCCTATTGATTTACCTGTTTTTACAAGGAAATAAAATGTGAAAAAAATGTTTCTACATCCCATGGCCTTTCCCAACCATTTAAATTTTTCTCTTACAGGGCTAACACTTCCGAAAAACCAATACAACGCCCACCCGGAACACTATATAAAGCTAAACGAACCGTTCACTGGGTACTGTCAAGGGAAGAGGAATGCGTCGGGAGAGGAAGATAATGGAGGTGAATCACTGGCTGCGTAGTTGGTGCCGGCAGGAGAGATTTGGTTTCTGGGACCATGGGATAGGCTTTCTTGAGGAAGGCCTACTAGCACCTGATGGACTGCACTTATCAAAACTGGGGAAGAATGTGTTTGGCAGGAACCTGGGGAGATTCATCAGGAGAGCTTTAAACTAAAGCCACTAGGGGAAGGAGACGATCAACATAGGGAGTGTATGGAAGGAAAACTATCGGAGGCAGCCCAACCGGCAAGGCCAGCTCATAGGGAACCAAAAGTAAAAGGATTCAGATGTCTTTATACTAATGCCCGAAGCATGGGCAATAAAAAGGAAGAGCTGGAACTTCTCATGCTGATGGAAAGGTATGATCTAGTAGGCATCACAGAAACTTGGTGGAATGATTCTCATGACTGGAATGTAATGGTGGATGGATATGAACTGTTCAGAAAAAACAGAATAGATCGAAGAGGTGGAGGAGTGGCACTGTATGTGAGAAAAGGGCTTACCTGTCAGGAAATTCTAGTGAAGGAGAGCATATCTACAGTGGAAAGCATCTGGGTGAAAATAAGCGAGGGGAAAACAAACAGTGTGGTGGTTGGTGTCTGCTACCGACCGCCTGACCAACGAGAGGATGTGGATGTTGCACTTTGTGAGCAGCTTGAGAAAATATCCAAACGGCAGGACCTTGTCATCATGGGTGACTTCAATTTCCCAGATGTGTGCTGGGAAACAAACTCTGCGAAGCGTCCTCAGTCATGCAAGTTTCTGACCTGCCTGGCTGACAATTTCATTTATCAAATGGTAGATGAACCCACAAGAGGTTCAGCCATACTGGACTTAATACTGACCAACAGGCAAGAGTTGGTGGATGAGGTGAAGGAGGTGGGGACCCTAGGGGGAAGTGACCATGTCCTCATAGAATTCCTTTTGAGATGGGGAGCCAAGGAAGCTTGTAGCCAGACGCGGAGGTTGGATTTTCGTAGGGCAAACTTTAATAAACTCAGAGACATGATGAGTGTCATACCATGGACGAGAATGCTGGAAGGGAAGGGAGCATGTGAAGGGTGGGCGCTACTCAAACAAGAGCTATTGCATGCTCAATCAATGACTATTCCAGAAAGACGAAAACACTGCAGGAGCTCTAAGAAGCCTATTTGGATGAACAGAGAACTTCAAGAGGAACTAAGAAAGAAAAGGAAAATGTTCAGGAAATGGAGGGAAGGACAGAGCTCTAAAGAAGAGTACCTACAGGTTACTAGGCACTGTAGATCAATCATCAGAAAGGCCAAAGCTGAGAGTGAGCTAAGATTGGCCAGGGAAGCCCATTGTAACAAGAAAAGATTTTTCAGTTACGTGAGGAGCAAACGTAAAGTAAAGGAGGCAATAGGCCCGCTGTTGGGTGCGGATGGACAAACTCTAACGAAAGATGCAGAGAAAGCAGAAAGGCTTAGTGCCTATTTTACATCTGTTTTTTCCCACAGGTCTAAGTGTTTAGGCACATCTAGAGATGGCTGTAGCCAAAGGATAGTGTCTGGGTGGCAGGTTAACATGGATAGAGAGGTGGTCGAGAGGCATTTAGCTGCACTGGATGAGTTCAAATCCCCTGGTCCAGATGAAATGCACCCGAGAGTACTCAAAGAACTTTCCAGAGAACTTGCACAGCCCTTGTCCATCATCTTCGGAACCTCTTTAAGGACTGGAGATGTCCCGGAGGACTGGAAAAGAGCAAACGTTATTCCGATCTTCAAAAAAGGGAGGAAGGATGACCCGGGAAACTACAGACCAGTGAGTCTGACCTCTGTTGTGGGGAAGATAATGGAGCAGATATTAAAGGGAGCGATCTGCAAACATCTGGAGGACAATTTGGTGATCCAAGGAAGTCAGCATGGATTTGTCTCCAACAGGTCCTGCCAGACCAACCTAGTTTCCTTTTTTGACCAAGTAACAGGTTTGCTGGATCGGGGAAATTTGGTTGATGTCATTTACTTGGATTTTAGTAAAGCTTTTGACAAGGTTCCCCATGATGTTCTGATGGATAAGTTGAAGGACTGCAATCTGGATTTTCAGATCGTTAGGTGGATAGGGAATTGGTTAGAGAACCGCACTCAAAGAGTTGTTGTCAATGGTGTTTCATCAGACTGGAGAGAGGTGAGTAGCGGGGTACCTCAGGGTTCGGTGCTCGGCCCGGTACTTTTTAACATATTTATTAATGATCTAGATGAGGGGGTGGAGGGACTACTCATCAAGTTTGCAGATGACACCAAATTGGGAGGACTGGCAAATACTCCGGAAGATAGAGACAGAGTTCAACGAGATCTGAACACAATGGAAAAATGGGCAAATGAGAACAAGATGCAATTTAATAAAGATAAGTGTAAAGTTCTGCATCTGGGTCAGAAAAATGAAAAGCATGCCTACTGGATGGGGGATACGCTTCTAGGTAGCACTGTGTGTGAACGAGACCTTGGGGTACTTGTGGATTGTAAACTAAACATGAGCAGGCAGTGTGATGCAGCGGTAAAAAAGGCAAATGCCATTTTGGGCTGTATCAACAGAGGCATCACATCAAAATCACAAGATGTCATAGTCCCATTGTATACGGCACTGGTCAGACCACACCTGGAGTACTGTGTGCAGTTCTGGAGGCCTCACTTCAAGAAGGACATCGATAAAATTGAAAGGGTACAGAGGAGAGCAACGAAGATGATCTGGGGCCAAGGGACCAAGCCCTATGAAGATAGGTTGAGGGACTTGGGAATGTTCAGCCTGGAGAAAAGGAGGTTGAGAGGGGACATGATAGCCCTCTTTAAGTATTTGAAAGGTTGTCACTTGGAGGAGGGCAGGATGCTGTTTCTGCTGGCTGCAGAGGAAAGGACACGCAGTAATGGGTTTAAACTTCAAGTACAACGATATAGGCTAGATATCAGGAAAAAGTTTTTCTCAGTCAGAGTCGTTCAGCAGTGGAATAGGCTGCCTAAGGAGGTGGTGAGTGCCCCCTCACTGGAAGTCTTCAAGCAAAGGTTGGATACACACTTTTCTTGGATGCTTTAGGATGCTTAGGGCTAATCCTGCGTTGAGCAGGGGGTTGGACTAGATGGCCTGTATGGCCCCTTCCAACTCTATGATTCTATGATTCTATGATTCTATGATTCTACTTATACGCACGAAAATCCCTATTGATTTACCTGTTTTTACAAGGAAATAAAATGTGAAAAAAATATTTCTACATCCCATGGCCTTTCCCAACCATTTAAATTTTTCTCTTACAGGGCTAACACTTCCGAAAAACCAATACAACGTCCACCCGGACCAATATATTAAGCTAAACGAACCGTTCACTGGGTACTTATCCGTACATAAATCCCTATAGATTTACCTGTTTTTACAAGGAAATAAAATGTGAAAAAAATATTTCTACATCCCATGGCCTTTCCCAACCATTTAAATTTTTCTCTTACAAGTCTAACACTTCCAAAAAACCAATACAACGCCCAACCAGAACAATATATAAAGCTAAACGAACCGTTCACTGGGTACTTATCCGTACGAAAATCCCTATAGATTTACCTTTTTTTACAAGGATATAAAATGTGAAAAAAATATTTCTACATCCCATGGCCTTTCCCAACCATTTAAATTTTTCTCTTACAGGTCTAACACTTCCGAAAAACCAATACAACGCCCACCCGGAACAATATATAATGCTAAACGAACCGTTCACTGGGTACTCATACGTACGAAAATCCCTATTGATTTACCTGTTTTTACAAGGAAATAAAATGTGAAAAAAATGTTTCTACATCCCATGGCCTTTCCCAACCATTTAAATTTTTCTCTTACAGGGCTAACACTTCCGAAAAACCAATACAACGCCCGCCCGGAACACTATATAAAGCTAAACGAACCGTTCACTGGGTACTTATACGCACGAAAATCCCTATTGATTTACCTGTTTTTACAAGGAAATAAAATGTGAAAAAAATATTTCTACATCCCATGGCCTTTCCCAACCATTTAAATTTTTCTCTTACAGGTCTAACACTTCCGAAAAACCAATACAACGCCCACCTGGAACAATATATAAAGCTAAACGAACCGTTCACTGGGTACTCATACGTACGAAAATCCCTATTGATTTACCTGTTTTTACAAGGAAATAAAATGTGAAAAAAATGTTTCTACATCCCATGGCCTTTCCCAACCATTTAAATTTTTCTCTTACAGGGCTAACACTTCCGAAAAACCAATACAACGCCCACCCGGAACACTATATAAAGCTAAACGAACCGTTCACTGGGTACTTATACGCACGAAAATCCCTATTGATTTACCTGTTTTTACAAGGAAATAAAATGTGAAAAAAATATTTCTACATCCCATGGCCTTTCCCAACCATTTAAATTTTTCTCTTACAGGGCTAACACTTCCGAAAAACCAATACAACGTCCACCCGGACCAATATATTAAGCTAAACGAACCGTTCACTGGGTACTTATCCGTACATAAATCCCTATAGATTTACCTGTTTTTACAAGGAAATAAAATGTGAAAAAAATATTTCTACATCCCATGGCCTTTCCCAACCATTTAAATTTTTCTCTTACAGGTCTAACACTTCCGAAAAACCAATACAACGCTTACCCGGAACAATATATAAAGCTAAACGAACCGTTCACTGGGTACTCATACGTACGAAAATCCCTATTGATTTACCTGTTTTTACAAGGAAATAAAATGTGAAAAAAATATTTCTACATCCCATGGCCTTTCCCAACCATTTAAATTTTTCTCTTACAGGTCTAACACTTCCGAAAAACCAATACAACGCCCACCCGGAACAATATATAAAGCTAAACGAACCGTTCACTGGGTACTTATCCGTACGAAAATCCCTATAGATTTACCTGTTTTTAGAAGGAAATAAAATGTGAAAAAAATATTTCTACATCCCATGGCCTTTTCCAACCATTTAAATTTTTCTCTTACAGGTCTAAGACTTCCGAAAAACCAATACAACGCCCACCCGGAACAATATATAAAGCTAAACGAACCGTTCACTGGGTACTCATCCGTACGAAAATCCCTATTGATTTACCTGTTTTTACAAGGAAATAAAATGTGAAAACAATGTTTCTACATCCCATGGCCTTTCCCAACCATTTAAATTTTTCTCTTACAGGTCTAACACTTCCGAAAAACCAATACAACGCCCACCCGGAACACTATATAAAGCTAAACGAACCGTTCACTGGGTACTTATCCGTTCGAAAATCCCTATTGATTTACCTGTTTTTACAAGGAAATAAAAGGTGAAAAAAATATTTCTACATCCCATGGCCTTTCCCAACCATTTAAATTTTTCTCTTACAGGTCTAACACTTCTGAAAAACCAATACAACGCCCACCCGGAACAATATATAAAGCTAAACGAACCGTTCACTCGGTACTCATACGTACGAAAATCCCTATTGATTTACCTGTTTTTACAAGGAAATAAAAGGTGAAAAAAATATTTCTACATCCCATGGCCTTTCCCAACCATTTAAATTTTTCTCTTACAGGTCTAACACTTCCGAAAAACCAATACAACGCCCACCCGGAACAATATATAAAGCTAAACGAACCGTTCACTCGGTACTCATACGTACGAAAATCCCTATTGATTTACCTGTTTTTACAAGGAAATAAAATGTGAAAAAAATATTTCTACATCCCATGGCCTTTCCCAACCATTTAAATTTTTCTCTTACATATCTAACACTTCCGAAAAACCAATACAACGCCCACCCGGAACAATATATAAAGCTAAACGAACCGTTCACTGGGTACTCATACGTACGAAAATCCCTATTGATTTACCTGTTTTTACAAGGAAATAAAATGTGAAAAAAATATTTCTACATCCCATGGCCTTTCCCAACCATTTAAATTTTTCTCTTACAAGTCTAACACTTCCGAAAAACCAATACAACGCCCAACCAGAACAATATATAAAGCTAAACGAACCGTTCACTGGGTACTCATACGTACGAAAATCCCTATTGATTTACCTGTTTTTACAACGAAATAAAAAGGAGAAAAAAATATTTCTACATCCCATGGCCTTTCCCAACCATTTAAATTTTTCTCTTACAAGTCTAACACTTCCAAAAAACCAATACAACGCCCAACCAGAACAATATATAAAGCTAAACGAACCGTTCACTGGGTACTTATCCGTACGAAAATCCCTATAGATTTACCTGTTTTTACAAGGAAATAAAATGTGAAAAAAATATTTCTACATCCCATGGCCTTTCCCAACCATTTAAATTTTTCTCTTACAGGTCTAACACTTCCGAAAAACCAATACAACGCCCACCCGGAACAATATATAATGCTAAACGAACCGTTCACTGGGTACTCATACGTACGAAAATCCCTATTGATTTACCTGTTTTTACAAGGAAATAAAATGTGAAAGAAATGTTTCTACATCCCATGGCCTTTCCCAACCATTTAAATTTTTCTCTTACAGGGCTAACACTTCCGAAAAACCAATACAACGCCCACCCGGAACACTATATAAAGCTAAACGAACCGTTCACTGGGTACTTATACGCACGAAAATCCCTATTGATTTACCTGTTTTTACAAGGAAATAAAATGTGAAAAAAATATTTCTACATCCCATGGCCTTTCCCAACCATTTAAATTTTTCTCTTACAGGTCTAACACTTCCGAAAAACCAATACAACGCCCACCTGGAACAATATATAAAGCTAAACGAACCGTTCACTGGGTACTCATACGTACGAAAATCCCTATTGATTTACCTGTTTTTACAAGGAAATAAAATGTGAAAAAAATGTTTCTACATCCCATGGCCTTTCCCAACCATTTAAATTTTTCTCTTACAGGGCTAACACTTCCGAAAAACCAATACAACGCCCACCCGGAACACTATATAAAGCTAAACGAACCGTTCACTGGGTACTTATACGCACGAAAATCCCTATTGATTTACCTGTTTTTACAAGGAAATAAAATGTGAAAAAAATATTTCTACATCCCATGGCCTTTCCCAACCATTTAAATTTTTCTCTTACAGGTCTAACACTTCCGAAAAACCAATACAACGCCCACCTGGAACAATATATAAAGCTAAACGAACTGTTCACTGGGTACTCATACGTACGAAAATCCCTATTGATTTACCTGTTTTTACAAGGAAATAAAATGTGAAAAAAATGTTTCTACATCCCATGGCCTTTCCCAACCATTTAAATTTTTCTCTTACAGGGCTAACACTTCCGAAAAACCAATACAACGCCCACCCGGAACACTATATAAAGCTAAACGAACCGTTCACTGGGTACTTATACGCACGAAAATCCCTATTGATTTACCTGTTTTTACAAGGAAATAAAATGTGAAAAAAATATTTCTACATCCCATGGCCTTTCCCAACCATTTAAATTTTTCTCTTACAGGGCTAACACTTCCGAAAAACCAATACAACGTCCACCCGGACCAATATATTAAGCTAAACGAACCGTTCACTGGGTACTTATCCGTACATAAATCCCTATAGATTTACCTGTTTTTACAAGGAAATAAAATGTGAAAAAAATATTTCTACATCCCATGGCCTTTCCCAACCATTTAAATTTTTCTCTTACAGGTCTAACACTTCCGAAAAACCAATACAACGCTTACCCGGAACAATATATAAAGCTAAACGAACCGTTCACTGGGTACTCATACGTACGAAAATCCCTATTGATTTACCTGTTTTTACAAGGAAATAAAATGTGAAAAAAATATTTCTACATCCCATGGCCTTTCCCAACCATTTAAATTTTTCTCTTACAGGTCTAACACTTCCGAAAAACCAATACAACGTCCACCCGGACCAATATATTAAGCTAAACGAACCGTTCACTGGGTACTTATTCGTACATAAATCCCTATAGATTTACCTGTTTTTACAAGGAAATAAAATGTGAAAAAAATATTTCTACATCCCATGGCCTTTCCCAACCATTTAAATTTTTCTCTTACAGGTCTAACACTTCCGAAAAACCAATACAACGCTTACCCGGAACAATATATAAAGCTAAACGAACCGTTCACTGGGTACTCATACGTACGAAAATCCCTATTTATTTACCTGTTTTTACAAGGAAATAAAATGTGAAAAAAATATTTCTACATCCCATGGCCTTTCCCAACCATTTAAATTTTTCTCTTACAGGTCTAACACTTCCGAAAAACCAATACAACGCCCACCCGGAACAATATATAAAGCTAAACGAACCGTTCACTGGGTACTCATACGTACGAAAATCCCTATTGATTTACCTGTTTTTACAAGGAAATAAAATGTGAAAAAAATATTTCTACATCCCATGGCCTTTCCCAACCATTTAAATTTTTCTCTTACAGGTCTAACACTTCCGAAAAACCAATACAACGCCCACCCGGAACAATATATAAAGCTAAACGAACCGTTCACTGGGTACTTATCCGTACGAAAATCCTTATAGATTTACCTGTTTTTAGAAGGAAATAAAATGTGAAAAAAATATTTCTACATCCCATGGCCTTTCCCAACCATTTAAATTTTTCTCTTACAGGTCTAACACTTCCGAAAAACCAATACAACGCCCACCCGGAACAATATATAAAGCTAAACGAACCGTTCACTGGGTACTCATCCGTACGAAAATCCCTATTGATTTACCTGTTTTTACAAGGAAATAAAATGTGAAAACAATGTTTCTACATCCCATGGCCTTTCCCAACCATTTAAATTTTTCTCTTACAGGTCTAACACTTCCGAAAAACCAATACAACGCCCACCCGGAACAATATATAAAGCTAAACGAACCGTTCACTGGGTACTCATACGTACGAAAATCCCTATTGATTTACCTGTTTTTACAACGAAATAAAATGTGAAAAAAATATTTCTACATCCCATGGCCTTTCCCAACCATTTAAATTTTTCTCTTACAAGTCTAACACTTCCAAAAAACCAATACAACGCCCAACCAGAACAATATATAAAGCTAAACGAACCGTTCACTGGGTACTTATCCGTACGAAAATCCCTATAGATTTACCTGTTTTTACAAGGAAATAAAATGTGAAAAAAATATTTCTACATCCCATGGCCTTTCCCAACCATTTAAATTTTTCTCTTACAGGTCTAACACTTCCGAAAAACCAATACAACGCCCACCCGGAACAATATATAATGCTAAACGAACCGTTCACTGGGTACTCATACGTACGAAAATCCCTATTGATTTACCTGTTTTTACAAGGAAATAAAATGTGAAAGAAATGTTTCTACATCCCATGGCCTTTCCCAACCATTTAAATTTTTCTCTTACAGGGCTAACACTTCCGAAAAACCAATACAACGCCCACCCGGAACACTATATAAAGCTAAACGAACCGTTCACTGGGTACTTATACGCACGAAAATCCCTATTGATTTACCTGTTTTTACAAGGAAATAAAATGTGAAAAAAATATTTCTACATCCCATGGCCTTTCCCAACCATTTAAATTTTTCTCTTACAGGTCTAACACTTCCGAAAAACCAATACAACGCCCACCTGGAACAATATATAAAGCTAAACGAACCGTTCACTGGGTACTCATACGTACGAAAATCCCTATTGATTTACCTGTTTTTACAAGGAAATAAAATGTGAAAAAAATGTTTCTACATCCCATGGCCTTTCCCAACCATTTAAATTTTTCTCTTACAGGGCTAACACTTCCGAAAAACCAATACAACGCCCACCCGGAACACTATATAAAGCTAAACGAACCGTTCACTGGGTACTTATACGCACGAAAATCCCTATTGATTTACCTGTTTTTACAAGGAAATAAAATGTGAAAAAAATATTTCTACATCCCATGGCCTTTCCCAACCATTTAAATTTTTCTCTTACAGGTCTAACACTTCCGAAAAACCAATACAACGCCCACCTGGAACAATATATAAAGCTAAACGAACTGTTCACTGGGTACTCATACGTACGAAAATCCCTATTGATTTACCTGTTTTTACAAGGAAATAAAATGTGAAAAAAATGTTTCTACATCCCATGGCCTTTCCCAACCATTTAAATTTTTCTCTTACAGGGCTAACACTTCCGAAAAACCAATACAACGCCCACCCGGAACACTATATAAAGCTAAACGAACCGTTCACTGGGTACTTATACGCACGAAAATCCCTATTGATTTACCTGTTTTTACAAGGAAATAAAATGTGAAAAAAATATTTCTACATCCCATGGCCTTTCCCAACCATTTAAATTTTTCTCTTACAGGGCTAACACTTCCGAAAAACCAATACAACGTCCACCCGGACCAATATATTAAGCTAAACGAACCGTTCACTGGGTACTTATCCGTACATAAATCCCTATAGATTTACCTGTTTTTACAAGGAAATAAAATGTGAAAAAAATATTTCTACATCCCATGGCCTTTCCCAACCATTTAAATTTTTCTCTTACAGGTCTAACACTTCCGAAAAACCAATACAACGCTTACCCGGAACAATATATAAAGCTAAACGAACCGTTCACTGGGTACTCATACGTACGAAAATCCCTATTGATTTACCTGTTTTTACAAGGAAATAAAATGTGAAAAAAATATTTCTACATCCCATGGCCTTTCCCAACCATTTAAATTTTTCTCTTACAGGTCTAACACTTCCGAAAAACCAATACAACGTCCACCCGGACCAATATATTAAGCTAAACGAACCGTTCACTGGGTACTTATTCGTACATAAATCCCTATAGATTTACCTGTTTTTACAAGGAAATAAAATGTGAAAAAAATATTTCTACATCCCATGGCCTTTCCCAACCATTTAAATTTTTCTCTTACAGGTCTAACACTTCCGAAAAACCAATACAACGCTTACCCGGAACAATATATAAAGCTAAACGAACCGTTCACTGGGTACTCATACGTACGAAAATCCCTATTTATTTACCTGTTTTTACAAGGAAATAAAATGTGAAAAAAATATTTCTACATCCCATGGCCTTTCCCAACCATTTAAATTTTTCTCTTACAGGTCTAACACTTCCGAAAAACCAATACAACGCCCACCCGGAACAATATATAAAGCTAAACGAACCGTTCACTGGGTACTCATACGTACGAAAATCCCTATTGATTTACCTGTTTTTACAAGGAAATAAAATGTGAAAAAAATATTTCTACATCCCATGGCCTTTCCCAACCATTTAAATTTTTCTCTTACAGGTCTAACACTTCCGAAAAACCAATACAACGCCCACCCGGAACAATATATAAAGCTAAACGAACCGTTCACTGGGTACTTATCCGTACGAAAATCCTTATAGATTTACCTGTTTTTAGAAGGAAATAAAATGTGAAAAAAATATTTCTACATCCCATGGCCTTTCCCAACCATTTAAATTTTTCTCTTACAGGTCTAACACTTCCGAAAAACCAATACAACGCCCACCCGGAACAATATATAAAGCTAAACGAACCGTTCACTGGGTACTCATCCGTACGAAAATCCCTATTGATTTACCTGTTTTTACAAGGAAATAAAATGTGAAAACAATGTTTCTACATCCCATGGCCTTTCCCAACCATTTAAATTTTTCTCTTACAGGTCTAACACTTCCGAAAAACCAATACAACGCCCACCCGGAACACTATATAAAGCTAAACGAACCGTTCACTGGGTACTTATCCGTTCGAAAATCCCTATTGATTTACCTGTTTTTACAAGGAAATAAAAGGTGAAAAAAATATTTCTACATCCCATGGCCTTTTCCAACCATTTAAATTTTTCTCTTACAGGTCTAACACTTCCGAAAAACCAATACAACGCCCACCCGGAACAATATATAAAGCTAAACGAACCGTTCACTGGGTACTCATACGTACAAAAATCCCTATTGATTTACCTGTTTTTACAAGGAAATAAAAGGTGAAAAAAATATTTCTACATCCCATGGCCTTTCCCAACCATTTAAATTTTTCTCTTACAGGTCTAACACTTCCAAAAAACCAATACAACGCCCACCCGGAACAATATATAAAGCTAAACGAACCGTTCACTCGGTACTCATACGTACGAAAATCCCTATTGATTTACCTGTTTTTACAAGGAAATAAAATGTGAAAAAAATATTTCTACATCCCATGGCCTTTCCCAACCATTTAAATTTTTCTCTTACATATCTAACACTTCCGAAAAACCTATACAACGCCCACCCGGAACAATATATAAAGCTAAACGAACCGTTCACTGGGTACTCATACGTACGAAAATCCCTATTGATTTACCTGTTTTTACAAGGAAATAAAATGTGAAAAAAATATTTCTACATCCCATGGCCTTTCCCAACCATTTAAATTTTTCTCTTACAAGTCTAACACTTCCGAAAAACCAATACAACGCCCAACCAGAACAATATATAAAGCTAAACGAACCGTTCACTGGGTACTCATACGTACGAAAATCCCTATTGATTTACCTGTTTTTACAACGAAATAAAATGTGAAAAAAATATTTCTACATCCCATGGCCTTTCCCAACCATTTAAATTTTTCTCTTACAAGTCTAACACTTCCAAAAAACCAATACAACGCCCAACCAGAACAATATATAAAGCTAAACGAACCGTTCACTGGGTACTTATCCGTACGAAAATCCCTATAGATTTACCTGTTTTTACAAGGAAATAAAATGTGAAAAAAATATTTCTACATCCCATGGCCTTTCCCAACCATTTAAATTTTTCTCTTACACGTCTAACACTTCCGAAAAACCAATACAACGCCCACCCGGAACAATATATAATGCTAAACGAACCGTTCACTGGGTACTCATACGTACGAAAATCCCTATTGATTTACCTGTTTTTACAAGGAAATAAAATGTGAAAGAAATGTTTCTACATCCCATGGCCTTTCCCAACCATTTAAATTTTTCTCTTACAGGGCTAACACTTCCGAAAAACCAATTCAACGCCCACCCGGAACACTATATAAAGCTAAACGAACCGTTCACTGGGTACTTATACGCACGAAAATCCCTATTGATTTACCTGTTTTTACAAGGAAATAAAATGTGAAAAAAATATTTCTACATCCCATGGCCTTTCCCAACCATTTAAATTTTTCTCTTACAGGTCTAACACTTCCGAAAAACCAATACAACGCCCACCTGGAACAATATATAAAGCTAAACGAACCGTTCACTGGGTACTCATACGTACGAAAATCCCTATTGATTTACCTGTTTTTACAAGGAAATAAAATGTGAAAAAAATGTTTCTACATCCCATGGCCTTTCCCAACCATTTAAATTTTTCTCTTACAGGGCTAACACTTCCGAAAAACCAATACAACGCCCACCCGGAACACTATATAAAGCTAAACGAACCGTTCACTGGGTACTTATACGCACGAAAATCCCTATTGATTTACCTGTTTTTACAAGGAAATAAAATGTGAAAAAAATATTTCTACATCCCATGACCTTTCCCAACCATTTAAATTTTTCTCTTACAGGTCTAACACTTCCGAAAAACCAATACAACGCCCACCTGGAACAATATATAAAGCTAAACGAACCGTTCACTGGGTACTCATACGTACGAAAATCCCTATAGATTTACCTGTTTTTAGAAGGAAATAAAATGTGAAAAAAATGTTTCTACATCCCATGGCCTTTCCCAACCATTTAAATTTTTCTCTTACAGGGCTAACACTTCCGAAAAACCAATATAACGCCCACCCGGAACACTATATAAAGCTAAACGAACCGTTCACTGGGTACTTATACGCACGAAAATCCCTATTGATTTACCTGTTTTTACAAGGAAATAAAATGTGAAAAAAATATTTCTACATCCCATGGCCTTTCCCAACCATTTAAATTTTTCTCTTACAGGGCTAACACTTCCGAAAAACCAATACAACGTCCACCCGGACCAATATATTAAGCTAAACGAACCGTTCACTGGGTACTTATCCGTACATAAATCCCTATAGATTTACCTGTTTTTACAAGGAAATAAAATGTGAAAAAAATATTTCTACATCCCATGGCCTTTCCCAACCATTTAAATTTTTCTCTTACAGGTCTAACACTTCCGAAAAACCAATACAACGCTTACCCGGAACAATATATAAAGCTAAACGAACCGTTCACTGGGTACTCATACGTACGAAAATCCCTATTGATTTACCTGTTTTTACAAGGAAATAAAATGTGAAAAAAATATTTCTACATCCCATGGCCTTTCCCAACCATTTAAATTTTTCTCTTACAGGTCTAACACTTCCGAAAAACCAATACAACGTCCACCCGGACCAATATATTAAGCTAAACGAACCGTTCACTGGGTACTTATCCGTACATAAATCCCTATAGATTTACCTGTTTTTACAAGGAAATAAAATGTGAAAAAAATATTTCTACATCCCATGGCCTTTCCCAACCATTTAAATTTTTCTCTTACAGGTCTAACACTTCCGAAAAACCAATACAACGCTTACCCGGAACAATATATAAAGCTAAACGAACCGTTCACTGGGTACTCATACGTACGAAAATCCCTATTGATTTACCTGTTTTTACAAGGAAATAAAATGTGAAAAAAATATTTCTACATCCCATGGCCTTTCCCAACCATTTAAATTTTTCTCTTACAGGTCTAACACTTCCGAAAAACCAATACAACGCCCACCCGGAACAATATATAAAGCTAAACGAACCGTTCACTCGGTACTCATACGTACGAAAATCCCTATTGATTTACCTGTTTTTACAAGGAAATAAAATGTGAAAAAAATATTTCTACATCCCATGGCCTTTCCCAACCATTTAAATTTTTCTCTTACAGGTCTAACACTTCCGAAAAACCAATACAACGCCCACCCGGAACAATATATAAAGCTAAACGAACCGTTCACTGGGTACTTATCCGTACGAAAATCCCTATAGATTTACCTGTTTTTAGAAGGAAATAAAATGTGAAAAAAATATTTCTACATCCCATGGCCTTTCCCAACCATTTAAATTTTTCTCTTACAGGTCTAACACTTCCGAAAAACCAATACAATGCCCCCCCGGAACAATATATAAAGCTAAACGAACCGTTCACTGGGTACTCATCCGTACGAAAATCCCTATTGATTTACCTGTTTTTACAAGGAAATAAAATGTGAAAACAATGTTTCTACATCCCATGGCCTTTCCCAACCATTTAAATTTTTCTCTTACAGGTCTAACACTTCCGAAAAACCAATACAACGCCCACCCGGAACACTATATAAAGCTAAACGAACCGTTCACTGGGTACTTATCCGTTCGAAAATCCCTATTGATTTACCTGTTTTTACAAGGAAATAAAAGGTGAAAAAAATATTTCTACATCCCATGGCCTTTTCCAACCATTTAAATTTTTCTCTTACAGGTCTAACACTTCCGAAAAACCAATACAACGCCCACCCGGAACAATATATAAAGCTAAACGAACCGTTCACTCGGTACTCATACGTACGAAAATCCATATTGATTTACCTGTTTTTACAAGGAAATAAAAGGTGAAAAAATATTTCTACATCCCATGGCCTTTCCCAACCATTTAAATTTTTCTCTTACAGGTCTAACACTTCCGAAAAACCAATACAACGCCCACCCGGAACAATATATAAAGCTAAACGAACCGTTCACTCGGTACTCATACGTACGAAAATCCCTATTGATTTACCTGTTTTTACAAGGAAATAAAATGTGAAAAAAATATTTCTACATCCCATGGCCTTTCCCAACCATTTAAATTTTTCTCTTACATATCTAACACTTCCGAAAAACCAATACAACGCCCACCCGGAACAATATATAAAGCTAAACGAACCGTTCACTGGGTACTCATACGTACGAAAATCCCTATTGATTTACCTGTTTTTACAAGGAAATAAAATGTGAAAAAAATATTTCTACATCCCATGGCCCTTCCCAACCATTTAAATTTTTCTCTTACAGGTCTAACACTTCCGAAAAACCTATACAACGCCCACCCGGAACAATATATAAAGCTAAACGAACCGTTCACTGGGTACTCATACGTACGAAAATCCCTATTGATTTACCTGTTTTTACAAGGAAATAAAATGTGAAAAAAATATTTCTACATCCCATGGCCTTTCCCAACCATTTAAATTTTTCTCTTACAGGTCTAACACTTCCGAAAAACCAATACAACGCCCACCCAGAACAATATATAAAGCTAAACGAACCGTTCACTGGGTACTCATACGTACGAAAATCCCTATTGATTTACCTGTTTTTACAAGGAAATAAAATGTGAAAAAAATGTTTCTACATCCCATGGCCTTTCCCAACCATTTAAATTTTTCTCTTACAGGGCTAACACTTCCGAAAAACCAATACAACGCCCACCCGGAACACTATATAAAGCTAAACGAACCGTTCACTGGGTACTTATACGCACGAAAATCCCTATTGATTTACCTGTTTTTACAAGGAAATAAAATGTGAAAAAAATATTTCTACATCCCATGGCCTTTCCCAACCATTTAAATTTTTCTCTTACAGGGCTAACACTTCCGAAAAACCAATACAACGTCCACCCGGACCAATATATTAAGCTAAAGGAACCGTTCACTGGGTACTTATCCGTACATAAATCCCTATAGATTTACCTGTTTTTACAAGGAAATAAAATGTGAAAAAAATATTTCTACATCCCATGGCCTTTCCCAACCATTTAAATTTTTCTCTTACAGGTCTAACACTTCCGAAAAACCAATACAACGCTTACCCGGAACAATATATAAAGCTAAACGAACCGTTCACTGGGTACTCATACGTACGAAAATCCCTATTGATTTACCTGTTTTTACAAGGAAATAAAATGTGAAAAAAATATTTCTACATCCCATGGCCTTTCCCAACCATTTAAATTTTTCTCTTACAGGTCTAACACTTCCGAAAAACCAATACAACGCCCACCCGGAACAATATATAAAGCTAAACGAACCGTTCACTCGGTACTCATACGTACGAAAATCCCTATTGATTTACCTGTTTTTACAAGGAAATAAAATGTGAAAAAAATATTTCTACATCCCATGGCCTTTCCCAACCATTTAAATTTTTCTCTTACAGGTCTAACACTTCCGAAAAACCAATACAACGCCCACCCGGAACAATATATAAAGCTAAACGAACCGTTCACTGGGTACTTATCCGTACGAAAATCCCTATAGATTTACCTGTTTTTAGAAGGAAATAAAATGTGAAAAAAATATTTCTACATCCCATGGCCTTTCCCAACCATTTAAATTTTTCTCTTACAGGTCTAACACTTCCGAAAAACCAATACAACGCCCACCCGGAACAATATATAAAGCTAAACGAACCGTTCACTGGGTACTCATCCGTACAAAAATCCCTATTGATTTACCTGTTTTTACAAGGAAATAAAATGTGAAAACAATGTTTCTACATCCCATGGCCTTTCCCAACCATTTAAATTTTTCTCTTACAGGTCTAACACTTCCGAAAAACCAATACAACGCCCACCCGGAACACTATATAAAGCTAAACGAACCGTTCACTGGGTACTTATCCGTTCGAAAATCCCTATTGATTTACCTGTTTTTACAAGGAAATAAAAGGTGAAAAAAATATTTCTACATCCCATGGCCTTTCCCAACCATTTAAATTTTTCTCTTACAGGTCTAACACTTCCGAAAAACCTATACAACGCCCACCCGGAACAATATATAAAGCTAAACGAACCGTTCACTGGGTACTCATACGTACGAAAATCCCTATTGATTTACCTGTTTTTAGAAGGAAATAAAAGGTGAAAAAAATATTTCTACATCCCATGGCCTTTCCCAACCATTTAAATTTTTCTCTTACAGGTCTAACACTTCCGAAAAACCTATACAACGCCCACCCGGAACAATATATAAAGCTAAACGAACCGTTCACTGGGTACTCATACGTATCAAATCCCTATTGATTTACCTGTTTTTACAGGGAAATAAAATGTGAAAAAAATATTTCTACATCCCATGGCCTTTCCCAACCATTTAAATTTTTCTCTTACAGGTCTAACACTTCCGAAAAACCAATACAACGCCCACCCGGAACAATATATAAAGCTAAATGAACCGTTCACTGGGTACTTATCCGTACGAAAATCCCTATAGATTTACCTGTTTTTAGAAGGAAATAAAATGTGAAAAAAATATTTCTACATCCCATGGCCTTTCCCAATCATTTAAATTTTTCTCTTACAGGTCTAACACTTCCGAAAAACCAATACAACGCCCAACCGGAACAATATATAAAGCTAAACGAACCGTTCACTGGGTACTTATACGCACGAAAATCCCTATTGATTTACCTGTTTTTACAAGGAAATAAAATGTGAAAAAAATATTTCTACATCCCATGGCCTTTCCCAACCATTTAAATTTTTCTCTTATAGGTCTAACACTTCCGAAAAACCAATACAACGCTCACCCGGAACAATATATAAAGCTAAACGAACCGTTCACTGGGTACTTATCCGTACGAAAATCCCTATTGATTTACCTGTTTTTACAAGGAAATAAAATGTGAAAAAAATATTTCTACATCCCATGGCCCTTCCCAACCATTTAAATTTTTCTCTTACAGGTCTAACACGTCCGAAAAACCAATACAACGCCCATCCGGAACAATATATAAAGCTAAACGCACCGTTCACTGGGTACTTATCCGTACGAAAATCCCTATTGATTTACCTGTTTTTACAAGGAAATAAAATGTGAAAACAATATTTCTACATCCCATGGCCTTTCCCAACCATTTAAATTTTTCTCTTACAGGTCTAACACTTCCGAAAAACCAATACAACGCCCACCCGGAACAATATATAAAGCTAAACGAACCGTTCACTGGGTACTTATCCGTACGAAAATCCCTATTGATTTACCTGTTTTTACAAGGAAATAAAATGTGAAAAAAACATTTCTACATCCCATGGCCTTTCCCAACCATTTAAATTTTTCTCTTACTAGTCTAACACTTCCGAAAAACCAATACAACGCCCAACCGGAACAATATATAAAGCTAAACGAACCGTTCACTGGGTACTTATCCGTACGAAAATCCCTATAGATTTACCTGTTTTTAGAAGGAAATAAAATGTGAAAAAAATATTTCTACATCCCATGGCCTTTCCCAATCATTTAAATTTTTCTCTTACAGGTCTAACACTTCCGAAAAACCAATACAACGCCCAACCGGAACAATATATAAAGCTAAACGAACCGTTCACTGGGTACTTATCCGTACGAAAATCCCTATAGATTTACCTGTTTTTAGAAGGAAATAAAATGTGAAAAAAATATTTCTACATCCCATGGCCTTTCCCAACCATTTAAATTTTTCTCTTACAGGTCTAACACTTCCGAAAAACCAATACAACGCCCACCCGGAACAATATATAAAGCTAAACGAACCGTTCACTGGGTACTCATACGTACGAAAATCCCTATTGATTTACCTGTTTTTACAAGGAAATAAAATGTGAAAAAAATATTTCTACATCCCATGGCCCTTCCCAACCATTTAAATTTTTCTCTTACAGGTCTAACACGTCCGAAAAACCAATACAACACCCATCCGGAACAATATATAAAGCTAAACGCACCGTTCACTGGGTACTTATCCGTACGAAAATCCCTATAGATTTACCTGTTTTTAGAAGGAAATAAAATGTGAAAAAAATATTTCTACATCCCATGGCCTTTCCCAACCATTTAAATTTTTCTCTTACAGGGCTAACACTTCCGAAAAACCAATACAACGCCCACCCGGAACACTATATAAAGCTAAACGAACCGTTCACTGGGTACTTATACGCACGAAAATCCCTATTGATTTACATGTTTTTACAAGCAAATAAAATGTGAAAAAAATATTTCTACATCCCATGGCCCTTCCCAACCATTTAAATTTTTCTCTTACAGGTCTAACACGTCCGAAAAACCAATACAACGCCCATCCGGAACAATATATAAAGCTAAACGCACCGTTAACTGGGTACTTATATGTACGAAAATCCCTATTGATTTACCTGTTTTTACAAGGAAATAAAATGTGAAAAAAATATTTCTACATCCCATGGCCTTTCCCAACCATTTAAATTTTTCTCTTACAGGGCTAACACTTCCGAAAAACCAATACAACGCCCAACCGGAACAATATATAAAGTTAAACGAACCGTTCACTGGGTACTTATCCGTACGAAAATCCCTATAGATTTACCTGTTTTTAGAAGGAAATAAAATGTGAAAAAAATATTTCTACATCCCATGGCCCTTCCCAACCATTTAAATTTTTCTCTTACAGGTCTAACACGTCCGAAAAACCAATACAACACCCATCCGGAACAATATATAAAGCTAAACGCACCGTTCACTGGGTACCTATCCGTACGAAAATCCCTATAGATTTACCTGTTTTTAGAAGGAAATAAAATGTGAAAAAAATATTTCTACATCCCATGGCCTTTCCCAACCATTTAAATTTTTCTCTTACAGGGCTAACACTTCCGAAAAACCAATACAACGCCCACCCGGAACACTATATAAAGCTAAACGAACCGTTCACTGGGTACTTATACGCACGAAAATCCCTATAGATTTACCTGTTTTTACAAGGAAATAAAATGTGAAAAAAATATTTCTACATCCCATGGCCCTTCCCAACCATTTAAATTTTTCTCTTACAGGTCTAACACGTCCGAAAAACCAATACAACGCCCATCCGGAACAATATATAAAGCTAAACGCACCGTTCACTGGGTACTTATATGTACGAAAATCCCTATTGATTTACCTGTTTTTACAAGGAAATAAAATGTGAAAAAAATATTTCTACATCGCATGGCCTTTCCCAACCATTTAAATTTTTCTCTTACAGGGCTAACACTTCCGAAAAACCAATACAACGTCCACCCGGACCAATATATTAAGCTAAACGAACCGTTCACTGGGTACTTATACGTACGAAAATCCCTATTGATTTACCTGTTTTTACAAGGAAATAAAAGGTGAAAACAATATTTCTACATCCCATGGCCTTTCCCAACCATTTAAATTTTTCTCTTACAGGTCTAACACTTCCGAAAAACCAATACAACGCCCACCCGGAACAATATATAAAGCTAAATGAACCGTTCACTGGGTACTTATCCGTACGAAAATCCCTATTGATTTACCTGTTTTTACAAGGAAATAAAATGTGAAACAATATTTCTACATCCCATGGCCTTTCCCAACCATTTAAATTTTTCTCTTACAAGTCTAACACTTCCGAAAAACCAATACAACGCCCATCAGGAACAATATATAAAGCTAAACGAACCGTTCACTGGGTATTAACCGTACGAAAATCCCTATAGATTTACCTGTTTTTAGAAGGAAATAAAATGTGAAAAAAATATTTCTACATCCCATGGCCTTTCCCAACCATTTAAATTTTTCTCTTACAGGTCTAACACTTCCGAAAAACCAATACAACGCCCACCCGGAACAATATATAAAGCTAAACGAACCGTTCACTGGGTACTCATACGTACGAAAATCCCTATTGATTTACCTGTTTTTACAAGGAAATAAAATGTGAAAAAAATATTTCTACATCCCATGGCCCTTCCCAACCATTTAAATTTTTCTCTTACAGGTCTAACACGTCCGAAAAACCAATACAACACCCATCCGGAACAATATATAAAGCTAAACGCACCGTTCACTGGGTACTTATCCGTACGAAAATCCCTATAGATTTACCTGTTTTTAGAAGGAAATAAAATGTGAAAAAAATATTTCTACATCCCATGGCCTTTCCCAACCATTTAAATTTTTCTCTTACAGGGCTAACACTTCCGAAAAACCAATACAACGCCCACCCGGAACACTATATAAAGCTAAACGAACCGTTCACTGGGTACTTATACGCACGAAAATCCCTATTGATTTACATGTTTTTACAAGCAAATAAAATGTGAAAAAAATATTTCTACATCCCATGGCCCTTCCCAACCATTTAAATTTTTCTCTTACAGGTCTAACACGTCCGAAAAACCAATACAACGCCCATCCGGAACAATATATAAAGCTAAACGCACCGTTCACTGGGTACTTATATGTACGAAAATCCCTATTGATTTACCTGTTTTTACAAGGAAATAAAATGTGAAAAAAATATTTCTACATCCCATGGCCTTTCCCAACCATTTAAATTTTTCTCTTACAGGGCTAACACTTCCGAAAAACCAATACAACGCCCAACCGGAACAATATATAAAGCTAAACGAACCGTTCACTGGGTACTTATCCGTACGAAAATCCCTATAGATTTACCTGTTTTTAGAAGGAAATAAAATGTGAAAAAAATATTTCTACATCCCATGGCCTTTCCCAACCATTTAAATTTTTCTCTTACAAGTCTAACACTTCCGAAAAACCAATACAACGCCCACCCGGAAGAATATATAAAGCTAAACGAACCGTTCACTGGGTACTCATACGTACGAAAATCCCTATTGATTTACCTGTTTTTACAAGGAAATAAAATGTGAAAAAAATATTTCTACATCCCATGGCCCTTCCCAACCATTTAAATTTTTCTCTTACAGGTCTAACACGTCCGAAAAACCAATACAACACCCATCCGGAACAATATATAAAGCTAAACGCACCGTTCACTGGGTACCTATCCGTACGAAAATCCCTATAGATTTACCTGTTTTTAGAAGGAAATAAAATGTGAAAAAAATATTTCTACATCCCATGGCCTTTCCCAACCATTTAAATTTTTCTCTTACAGGGCTAACACTTCCGAAAAACCAATACAACGCCCACCCGGAACACTATATAAAGCTAAACGAACCGTTCACTGGGTACTTATACGCACGAAAATCCCTATAGATTTACCTGTTTTTACAAGGAAATAAAATGTGAAAAAAATATTTCTACATCCCATGGCCCTTCCCAACCATTTAAATTTTTCTCTTACAGGTCTAACACGTCCGAAAAACCAATACAACGCCCATCCGGAACAATATATAAAGCTAAACGCACCGTTCACTGGGTACTTATATGTACGAAAATCCCTATTGATTTACCTGTTTTTACAAGGAAATAAAATGTGAAAAAAATATTTCTACATCGCATGGCCTTTCCCAACCATTTAAATTTTTCTCTTACAGGGCTAACACTTCCGAAAAACCAATACAACGTCCACCCGGACCAATATATTAAGCTAAACGAACCGTTCACTGGGTACTTATACGTACGAAAATCCCTATTGATTTACCTGTTTTTACAAGGAAATAAAAGGTGAAAACAATATTTCTACATCCCATGGCCTTCCCAACCATTTAAATTTTTCTCTTACAGGTCTAACACTTCCGAAAAACCAATACAACGCCCACCCGGAACAATATATAAAGCTAAATGAACCGTTCACTGGGTACTTATCCGTACGAAAATCCCTATTGATTTACCTGTTTTTACAAGGAAATAAAATGTGAAACAATATTTCTACATCCCATGGCCTTTCCCAACCATTTAAATTTTTCTCTTACAAGTCTAATACTTCCGAAAAACCAATACAACGCCCATCAGGAACAATATATAAAGCTAAACGCACCGTTCACTGGGTACTTATCCGTACGAAAATCCCTATTGATTTACCTGTTTTTACAAGGAAATAAAATGTGAAAAAAATATTTCTACATCCCATGGCCTTTCCCAACCATTTAAATTTTTCTCTTACAGGGCTAACACTTCCGAAAAACCAATACAACGTCCACCCAAACCAATATAATAAGCTAAACGAACCGTTCACTGGGTACTTATACGTACGAAAATCCCTAATGATTTACCTGTTTTTACAGGGAAATAAAATGTGAAAAAAATATTTCTACATCCCATGGCCCTTCCCAACCATTTAAATTTTTCTCTTACAGGTCTAACACGTCCGAAAAACCAATACAACGCCCATCCGGAACAATATATAAAGCTAAACGCACCGTTCACTGGGTACTTATATGTACGAAAATCCCTATTGATTTACCTGTTTTTACAAGGAAATAAAATGTGAAAAAAATATTTCTACATCCCATGGCCTTTCCCAACCATTTAAATTTTTCTCTTACAGGGCTAACACTTCCGAAAAACCAATACAACGTCCACCCGGACCAATATATTAAGCTAAACGAACCGTTCACTGGGTACTTATACGTACGAAAATCCCTATTGATTTACCTGTTTTTTCAAGGAAATAAAATGTGAAAAAAATATTTCTACATCCCATGGCCTTTCCCAACCATTTAAATTTTTCTCTTACAAGTCTAACACTTCCGAAAAACCAAAACAACGCCCAACCGGAACAATATATAAAGCTAAACGAACCGTTCACTGGGTACTTATACGCACGAAAATCCCTATAGATTTACCTGTTTTTACAAGGAAATAAAATGTGAAAAAAATATTTCTACATCCCATGGCCCTTCCCAACCATTTAAATTTTTCTCTTACAGGTCTAACACGTCCGAAAAACCAATACAACGCCCATCCGGAACAATATATAAAGCTAAACGCACCGTTCACTGGGTACTTATATGTACGAAAATCCCTATTGATTTACCTGTTTTTACAAGGAAATAAAATGTGAAAAAAAATATTTCTACATCGCATGGCCTTTCCCAACCATTTAAATTTTTCTCTTACAGGGCTAACACTTCCGAAAAACCAATACAACGTCCACCCAGACCAATATATTAAGCTAAACGAACCGTTCACTGGGTACTTATACGTACGAAAATCCCTATTGATTTACCTGTTTTTACAAGGAAATAAAAGGTGAAAACAATATTTCTACATCCCATGGCCTTTCCCAACCATTTAAATTTTTCTCTTACAGGTCTAACACTTCCGAAAAACCAATACAACGCCCACCCGGAACAATATATAAAGCTAAATGAACCGTTCACTGGGTACTTATCCGTACGAAAATCCCTATTGATTTACCTGTTTTTACAAGGAAATAAAATGTGAAACAATATTTCTACATCCCATGGCCTTTCCCAACCATTTAAATTTTTCTCTTACAAGTCTAACACTTCCGAAAAACCAATACAACGCCCATCAGGAACAATATATAAAGCTAAACGCACCGTTCACTGGGTACTTATCCGTACGAAAATCCCTATTGATTTACCTGTTTTTACAAGGAAATAAAATGTGAAAAAAATATTTCTACATCCCATGGCCTTTCCCAACCATTTAAATTTTTCTCTTACAGGGCTAACACTTCCGAAAAACCAATTCAACGTCCACCCAAACCCATATATTAAGCTAAACGAACCGTTCACTGGGTACTTATACGTACGAAAATCCCTAATGATTTACCTGTTTTTACAGGGAAATAAAATGTGCAAAAAATATTTCTACATCACATGGCCCTTCCCAACCATTTAAATTTTTCTCTTACAGGTCTAACACGTCCGAAAAACCAATACAACGCCCATCCGGAACAATATATAAAGCTAAACGCACCGTTCACTGGGTACTTATATGTACGAAAATCCCTATTGATTTACCTGTTTTTACAAGGAAATAAAATGTGAAAAAAATATTTCTACATCCCATGGCCTTTCCCAACCATTTAAATTTTTCTCTTACAGGGCTAACACTTCCGAAAAACCAATACAACGTCCACCCGGACCAATATATTAAGCTAAACGAACCGTTCACTGGGTACTTATACGTACGAAAATCCCTATTGATTTACCTGTTTTTACAAGGAAATAAAATGTGAAAAAAATATTTCTACATCCCATGGCCCTTCCCAACCATTTAAATTTTTCTCTTACAGGTCTAACACGTCCGAAAAACCAATACAACGCCCATCCGGAACAATATATAAAGCTAAACGCACCGTTCACTGGGTACTTATATGTACGAAAATCCCTATTGATTTACCTGTTTTTACAAGGAAATAAAATGTGAAAAAAATATTTCTACATCGCATGGCCTTTCCCAACCATTTAAATTTTTCTCTTACAGGGCTAACACTTCCGAAAAACCAATACAACGTCCACCCGGACCAATATATTAAGCTAAACGAACCGTTCACTGGGTACTTATACGTACGAAAATCCCTATTGATTTACCTGTTTTTACAAGGAAATAAAAGGTGAAAACAATATTTCTACATCCCATGGCCTTTCCCAACCATTTAAATTTTTCTCTTACAGGTCTAACACTTCCGAAAAACCAATACAACGCCCACCCGGAACAATATATAAAGCTAAATGAACCGTTCACTGGGTACTTATCCGTACGAAAATCCCTATTGATTTACCTGTTTTTACAAGGAAATAAAATGTGAAACAATATTTCTACATCCCATGGCCTTTCCCAACCATTTAAATTTTTCTCTTACAAGTCTAATACTTCTGAAAAACCAATACAACGCCCATCAGGAACAATATATAAAGCTAAACGCACCGTTCACTGGGTACTTATCCGTACGAAAATCCCTATTGATTTACCTGTTTTTACAAGGAAATAAAATGTGAAAAAAATATTTCTACATCCCATGGCCTTTCCCAACCATTTAAATTTTTCTCTTACAGGGCTAACACTTCCGAAAAACCAATACAACGTCCACCCAAACCAATATATTAAGCTAAACGAACCGTTCACTGGGTACTTATACGTACGAAAATCCCTATTGATTTACCTGTTTTTACAAGGAAATAAAATGTGAAAAAAATATTTCTACATCCCATGGCCTTTCCCAACCATTTAAATTTTTCTCTTACAGGGCTAACACTTCCGAAAAACCAATACAACGTCCACCCGGACCAATATATTAAGCTAAACGAACCGTTCACTGGGTACTTATACGTACGAAAATCCCTATTGATTTACCTGTTTTTTCAAGGAAATAAAATGTGAAAAAAATATTTCTACATCCCATGGCCTTTCCCAACCATTTAAATTTTTCTCTTACAAGTCTAACACTTCCGAAAAACCAAAACAACGCCCAACCGGAACAATATATAAAGCTAAACGAACCGTTCACTGGGTACTTATACGCACGAAAATCCCTATAGATTTACCTGTTTTTACAAGGAAATAAAATGTGAAAAAAATATTTCTACATCCCATGGCCCTTCCCAACCATTTAAATTTTTCTCTTACAGGTCTAACACGTCCGAAAAACCAATACAACGCCCATCCGGAACAATATATAAAGCTAAACGCACCGTTCACTGGGTACTTATATGTACGAAAATCCCTATTGATTTACCTGTTTTTACAAGGAAATAAAATGTGAAAAAAAATATTTCTACATCGCATGGCCTTTCCCAACCATTTAAATTTTTCTCTTACAGGGCTAACACTTCCGAAAAACCAATACAACGTCCACCCGGACCAATATATTAAGCTAAACGAACCGTTCACTGGGTACTTATACGTACGAAAATCCCTATTGATTTACCTGTTTTTACAAGGAAATAAAAGGTGAAAACAATATTTCTACATCCCATGGCCTTTCCCAACCATTTAAATTTTTCTCTTACAGGTCTAACACTTCCGAAAAACCAATACAACGCCCACCCGGAACCATATATAAAGCTAAATGAACCGTTCACTGGGTACTTATCCGTACGAAAATCCCTATTGATTTACCTGTTTTTACAAGGAAATAAAATGTGAAACAATATTTCTACATCCCATGGCCTTTCCCAACCATTTAAATTTTTCTCTTACAAGTCTAACACTTCCGAAAAACCAATACAACGCCCATCAGGAACAATATATAAAGCTAAACGCACCGTTCACTGGGTACTTATCCGTACGAAAATCCCTATTGATTTACCTGTTTTTACAAGGAAATAAAATGTGAAAAAAATATTTCTACATCCCATGGCCTTTCCCAACCATTTAAATTTTTCTCTTACAGGGCTAACACTTCCGAAAAACCAATTCAACGTCCACCCAAACCAATATATTAAGCTAAACGAACCGTTCACTGGGTACTTATACGTACGAAAATCCCTAATGATTTACCTGTTTTTACAGGGAAATAAAATGTGCAAAAAATATTTCTACATCCCATGGCCCTTCCCAACCATTTAAATTTTTCTCTTACAGGTCTAACACGTCCGAAAAACCAATACAACGCCCATCCGGAACAATATATAAAGCTAAACGCACCGTTCACTGGGTACTTATATGTACGAAAATCCCTATTGATTTACCTGTTTTTACAAGGAAATAAAATGTGAAAAAAATATTTCTACATCCCATGGCCTTTCCCAACCATTTAAATTTTTCTCTTACAGGGCTAACACTTCCGAAAAACCAATACAACGTCCACCCGGACCAATATATTAAGCTAAACGAACCGTTCACTGGGTACTTATACGTACGAAAATCCCTATTGATTTACCTGTTTTTTCAAGGAAATAAAATGTGAAAAAAATATTTCTACATCCCATGGCCTTTCCCAACCATTTAAATTTTTCTCTTACAAGTCTAACACTTCCGAAAAACCAAAACAACTCCCAACCGGAACAATATATAAAGCTAAACGAACCGTTCACTGGGTACTTATCCGTACGAAAATCCCTATAGATTTACCTGTTTTTACAAGGAAATAAAATGTGAAAAAAATATTTCTACATCCCATGGCCTTTCCCAACCATTTAAATTTTTCTCTTACAGGTCTAACACTTCAGAAAAACCAATACAACGCCCACCCGGAACAATATATAAAGCTAAACGAACCGTTCACTGGGTACTCATACGTACGAAAATCCCTATTGATTTACCTGTTTTTACAAGGAAATAAAATGTGAAAAAAATGTTTCTACATCCCATGGCCTTTCCCAACCATTTAAATTTTTTTCTTACAGGTCTAACACTTCCGAAAAACCAATACAACGCCCACCCGGAACAATATATAAAGCTAAACGAACCGTTCACTGGGTACTTATCCGTACGAAAATCCCTATAGATTTACCTGTTTTTACAAGGAAATAAAATGTGAAAAAAATATTTCTACATCCCATGGCCTTTCCCAACCATTTAAATTTTTCTCTTACAGGTCTAACACTTCCGAAAAACCAATACAACGCCCACCCGGAACAATATATAAAGCTAAATGAACCGTTCACTGGGTACTCATACGTACGAAAATCCCTATTGATTTACCTGTTTTTACAAGGAAATAAAATGTGAAAAAAATGTTTCTACATCCCATGGCCTTTCCCAACCATTTAAATTTTTTTCTTACAGGTCTAACACTTCCGAAAAACCAATACAACGCCCACCCGGAACAATATATAAAGCTAAACGAACCGTTCACTGGGTACTTATCCGTACGAAAATCCCTATAGATTTACCTGTTTTTAGAAGGAAATAAAATGTGAAAAAAAATATTTCTACATCCCATGGCCTTTCCCAACCATTTAAATTTTTCTCTTACAGGTCTAACACTTCCGAAAAACCAATACAACACCCACCCGGAACAATATATAAAGCTAAACGAACCGTTCACTGGGTACTCATCCGTACGAAAATCCCTATTGATTTACCTGTTTTTACAAGGAAATAAAATGTGAAAACAATGTTTCTACATCCCATGGCCTTTCCCAACCATTTAAATTTTTCTCTTACAGGTCTAACACTTCCGAAAAACCAATACAACGCCCACCCGGAACACTATATAAACCTAAACGAACCGTTCACTGGGTACTTATCCGTTCGAAAATCCCTATTGATTTACCTGTTTTTACAAGGAAATGAAAGGTGAAAAAAATATTTCTACATCCCATGGCCTTTCCCAACCATTTAAATTTTTCTCTTACAGGTCTAACACTTCCGAAAAACCAATACAACGCCCACCCGGAACAATATATAAAGCTAAACGAACCGTTCACTCGGTACTCATACGTACGAAAATCCCTATTGATTTACCTGTTTTTACAAGGAAATAAAAGGTGAAAAAAATATTTCTACATCCCATGGCCTTTCCCAACCATTTAAATTTTTCTCTTACAGGTCTAACACTTCCGAAAAACCAATACAACGCCCACCCGGAACAATATATAAAGCTAAACGAACCGTTCACTCGGTACTCATACGTACGAAAATCCCTATTGATTTACCTGTTTTTACAAGGAAATAAAATGTGAAAAAAATATTTCTACATCCCATGGCCTTTCCCAACCATTTAAATTTTTCTCTTACATATCTAACACTTCCGAAAAACCAATACAACGCCCACCCGGAACAATATATAAAGCTAAACGAACCGTTCACTGGGTACTCATACGTACGAAAATCCCTATTGATTTACCTGTTTTTACAAGGAAATAAAATGTGAAAAAAATATTTCTACATCCCATGGCCTTTCCCAACCATTTAAATTTTTCTCTTACATATCTAACACTTCCGAAAAACCAATACAACGCCCACCCGGAACAATATATAAAGCTAAACGAACCGTTCACTGGGTACTCATACGTACGAAAATCCCTATTGATTTACCTGTTTTTACAAGGAAATAAAATGTGAAAAAAATGTTTCTACATCCCATGGCCTTTCCCAACCATTTAAATTTTTCTCTTACATATCTAACACTTCCGAAAAACCAATACAACGCCCACCCGGAACAATATATAAAGCTAAACGAACCGTTCACTGGGTACTCATACGTACGAACATCCCTATTGATTTACCTGTTTTTACAAGGAAATAAAATGTGAAAAAAATGTTTCTACATCCCATGGCCTTTCCCAACCATTTAAATTTTTCTCTTACAGGTCTAACACTTCCGAAAAACCAATACAACGCTCACCCGGAACAATATATAAAGCTAAACGAACCGTTCACTGGGTACTCATACGTACGAAAATCCCTATTGATTTTCCTGTTTTTAGAAGGAAATAAAATGTGAAAAAAATATTTCTACATCCCATGGCCTTTCCCAACCATTTAAATTTTTCTCTTACAGGTCTAACACTTCCGAAAAAGCTATACAACGCCCACCCGGAACAATATATAAAGCTAAACGAACCGTTCACTGGGTACTCATACGTACGAAAATCCCTATTGATTTACCTGTTTTTACAAGGAAATAAAATGTGAAAAAAATATTTCTACATCCCATGGCCCTTCCCAACCATTTAAATTTTTCTCTTACAGGTCTAACACGTCCGAAAAACCAATACAACACCCATCCGGAACAATATATAAAGCTAAACGCACCGTTCACTGGGTACTTATCCGTACGAAAATCCCTGTAGATTTACCTGTTTTTAGAAGGAAATAAAATGTGAAAAAAATATTTCTACATCCCATGGCCTTTCCCAACCATTTAAATTTTTCTCTTACAGGGCTAACACTTCCGAAAAACCAATACAACGCCCACCCGGAACACTATATAAAGCTAAACGAACCGTTCACTGGGTACTTATACGCACGAAAATCCCTATTGATTTACCTGTTTTTACAAGGAAATAAAATGTGAAAAAAATATTTCTACATCCCATGGCCTTTCCCAACCATTTAAATTTTTCTCTTATAGGTCTAACACTTCCGAAAAACCAATACAACGCCCACCCGGAACAATATATAAAGCTAAACGAACCGTTCACTGGGTACTCATACGTATCAAATCCCTATTGATTTACCTGTTTTTACAGGGAAATAAAATGTGAAAAAAATATTTCTACAACCCATGGCCTTTCCCAACCATTTAAATTTTTCTCTTACAGGTCTAACACTTCCGAAAAACCAATACAACGCCCACCCGGAACAATATATAAAGCTAAACGAACCGTTCACTGGGTACTTATCCGTACGAAAATCCCTATTGATTTACGTGTTTTTACAAGGAAATAAAATGTGAAACCAATATTTCTACATCCCATGGCCTTTCCCAACCATTTAAATTTTTCTCTTACAGGTCTAACACTTCCGAAAAACCAATACAACGCCCACCCGGAACAATATATAAAGCTAAACGAACCGTTCACTGGGTACTCATCCGTACGAAAATCCCTATTGATTTACCTGTTTTTACAAGGAAATAAAAGGTGAAAACAATATTTCTACATCCCATGGCCTTTCCCAACCATTTAAATTTTTCTCTTACAGGTCTAACACTTCCGAAAAACCAATACAACGCTCACCCGGAACAATATATAAAGCTTAACGAACGGTTCACTGGGTACTCATACGTACGAAAATCCCTATTGATTTACCTGTTTTTACAAGGAAATAAAATGTGAAAAAAATATTTCTACATCCCATGGCCTTTCCCAACCATTTAAATTTTTCTCTTACAGGTCTAACACTTCCGAAAAACCAGTACAACGCCCACCCGGAACAATATATAAAGCTAAACGAACCGTTCACTGGGTACTCATACGTACGAAAATCCCTAATGATTTACCTGTTTTTACAAGGAAATAAAATGTGAAAAAAATATTTCTACATCCCATGGCCCTTCCCAACCATTTAAATTTTTCTCTTACAGGTCTAACACTTCCGAAAAACCAATACAACGCTCACTCGGAACAATATATAAAGCTAAACGAACCGTTCACTGGGTACTCATACGTACGAAAATCCCTATTGATTTACCTGTTTTTACAAGGAAATAAAATGTGAAAAAAATATTTCTACATCCCATGGCCTTTCCCAACCATTTAAATTTTTCTCTTACAGGTCTAACACTTCCGAAAAACCTATACAACGCCCACCCGGAACAATATATAAAGCTAAACGAACCGTTCACTGGGTACTCATACTTACGAAAATCCCTATTGATTTACCTGTTTTTACAAGGAAATAAAATGTGAAAAAAATATTTCTACATCCCATGGCCTTTCCCAACCATTTAAATTTTTCTCTTACAGGTCTAACACTTCCGAAAAACCAGTACAACGCCCACCCGGAACAATATATAAAGCTAAACGAACCGTTCACTGGGTACTCATACGTACGAAAATCCCTAATGATTTACCTGTTTTTACAAGGAAATAAAATGTGAAAAAAATATTTCTACATCCCATGGCCCTTCCCAACCATTTAAATTTTTCTCTTACAGGTCTAACACTTCCGAAAAACCAATACAACGCTCACCCGGAACAATATATAAAGCTAAACGAACCGTTCACTGGGTACTCATACGTACGAAAATCCCTATTGATTTACCTGTTTTTACAAGGAAATAAAATGTGAAAAAAATGTTTCTACATCCCATGGCCTTTCCCAACCATTTAAATTTTTCTCTTACATATCTAACACTTCCGAAAAACCAATACAACGCCCACCCGGAACAATATATAAAGCTAAACGAACCGTTCACTGGGTACTCATACGTACGAACATCCCTATTGATTTACCTGTTTTTACAAGGAAATAAAATGTGAAAAAAATGTTTCTACATCCCATGGCCTTTCCCAACCATTTAAATTTTTCTCTTACAGGTCTAACACTTCCGAAAAACCAATACAACGCTCACCCGGAACAATATATAAAGCTAAACGAACCGTTCACTGGGTACTCATACGTACGAAAATCCCTATTGATTTTCCTGTTTTTAGAAGGAAATAAAATGTGAAAAAAATATTTCTACATCCCATGGCCTTTCCCAACCATTTAAATTTTTCTCTTACAGGTCTAACACTTCCGAAAAAGCTATACAACGCCCACCCGGAACAATATATAAAGCTAAACGAACCGTTCACTGGGTACTCATACGTACGAAAATCCCTATTGATTTACCTGTTTTTACAAGGAAATAAAATGTGAAAAAAATATTTCTACATCCCATGGCCCTTCCCAACCATTTAAATTTTTCTCTTACAGGTCTAACACGTCCGAAAAACCAATACAACACCCATCCGGAACAATATATAAAGCTAAACGCACCGTTCACTGGGTACTTATCCGTACGAAAATCCCTGTAGATTTACCTGTTTTTAGAAGGAAATAAAATGTGAAAAAAATATTTCTACATCCCATGGCCTTTCCCAACCATTTAAATTTTTCTCTTACAGGGCTAACACTTCCGAAAAACCAATACAACGCCCACCCGGAACACTATATAAAGCTAAACGAACCGTTCACTGGGTACTTATACGCACGAAAATCCCTATTGATTTACCTGTTTTTACAAGGAAATAAAATGTGAAAAAAATATTTCTACATCCCATGGCCTTTCCCAACCATTTAAATTTTTCTCTTATAGGTCTAACACTTCCGAAAAACCAATACAACGCCCACCCGGAACAATATATAAAGCTAAACGAACCGTTCACTGGGTACTCATACGTATCAAATCCCTATTGATTTACCTGTTTTTACAGGGAAATAAAATGTGAAAAAAATATTTCTACAACCCATGGCCTTTCCCAACCATTTAAATTTTTCTCTTACAGGTCTAACACTTCCGAAAAACCAATACAACGCCCACCCGGAACAATATATAAAGCTAAACGAACCGTTCACTGGGTACTTATCCGTACGAAAATCCCTATTGATTTACGTGTTTTTACAAGGAAATAAAATGTGAAACCAATATTTCTACATCCCATGGCCTTTCCCAACCATTTAAATTTTTCTCTTACAGGTCTAACACTTCCGAAAAACCAATACAACGCCCACCCGGAACAATATATAAAGCTAAACGAACCGTTCACTGGGTACTCATCCGTACGAAAATCCCTATTGATTTACCTGTTTTTACAAGGAAATAAAAGGTGAAAACAATATTTCTACATCCCATGGCCTTTCCCAACCATTTAAATTTTTCTCTTACAGGTCTAACACTTCCGAAAAACCAATACAACGCTCACCCGGAACAATATATAAAGCTTAACGAACGGTTCACTGGGTACTCATACGTACGAAAATCCCTATTGATTTACCTGTTTTTACAAGGAAATAAAATGTGAAAAAAATATTTCTACATCCCATGGCCTTTCCCAACCATTTAAATTTTTCTCTTACAGGTCTAACACTTCCGAAAAACCAGTACAACGCCCACCCGGAACAATATATAAAGCTAAACGAACCGTTCACTGGGTACTCATACGTACGAAAATCCCTAATGATTTACCTGTTTTTACAAGGAAATAAAATGTGAAAAAAATATTTCTACATCCCATGGCCCTTCCCAACCATTTAAATTTTTCTCTTACAGGTCTAACACTTCCGAAAAACCAATACAACGCTCACTCGGAACAATATATAAAGCTAAACGAACCGTTCACTGGGTACTCATACGTACGAAAATCCCTATTGATTTACCTGTTTTTAGAAGGAAATAAAATGTGAAAAAAATATTTCTACATCCCATGGCCTTTCCCAACCATTTAAATTTTTCTCTTACAGGTCTAACACTTCCGAAAAACCTATACAACGCCCACCCGGAACAATATATAAAGCTAAACGAACCGTTCACTGGGTACTCATACTTACGAAAATCCCTATTGATTTACCTGTTTTTACAAGGAAATAAAATGTGAAAAAAATATTTCTACATCCCATGGCCTTTCCCAACCATTTAAATTTTTCTCTTACAGGTCTAACACTTCCGAAAAACCAGTACAACGCCCACCCGGAACAATATATAAAGCTAAACGAACCGTTCACTGGGTACTCATACGTACGAAAATCCCTAATGATTTACCTGTTTTTACAAGGAAATAAAATGTGAAAAAAATATTTCTACATCCCATGGCCCTTCCCAACCATTTAAATTTTTCTCTTACAGGTCTAACACTTCCGAAAAACCAATACAACGCTCACCCGGAACAATATATAAAGCTAAACGAACCGTTCACTGGGTACTCATACGTACGAAAATCCCTATTGATTTACCTGTTTTTAGAAGGAAATAAAATGTGAAAAAAATATTTCTACATCCCATGGCCTTTCCCAACCATTTAAATTTTTCTCTTACAGGTCTAACACTTCCGAAAAACCTATACAACGCCCACCCGGAACAATATATAAAGCTAAACGAACCGTTCACTGGGTACTCATACTTACGAAAATCCCTATTGATTTACCTGTTTTTACAAGGAAATAAAATGTGAAAAAAATATTTCTACATCCCATGGCCCTTCCCAACCATTTAAATTTTTCTCTTACAGGTCTAACACGTCCGAAAAACCAATACAACACCCATCCGGAACAATATATAAAGCTAAACGCACCGTTCACTGGGTACTTATCCGTACGAAAATCCCTATAGATTTACCTGTTTTTAGAAGGAAATAAAATGTGAAAAAAATATTTCTACATCCCATGGCCTTTCCCAACCATTTAAATTTTTCTCTTACAGGGCTAACACTTCCGAAAAACCAATACAACGCCCACCCGGAACACTATATAAAGCTAAACGAACCGTTTACTGGGTACTTATACGCACGAAAATCCCTATTGATTTACCTGTTTTTACAAGGAAATAAAATGTGAAAAAAATATTTCTATATCCCATGGCCTTTCCCAACCATTTAAATTTTTCTCTTATAGGTCTAACACTTCCGAAAAACCAATACAACGTCCACCCGGAACAATATATAAAGCTAAACGAACCGTTCACTGGGTACTCATACGTATCAAATCCCTATTGATTTACCTGTTTTTACAGGGAAATAAAATGTGAAAAAAATATTTCTACAACCCATGGCCTTTCCCAACCATTTAAATTTTTCTCTTACAGGTCTAACACTTCCGAAAAACCAATACAACGCCCACCCGGAACAATATATAAAGCTAAACGAACCGTTCACTGGCTACTTATCCGTACGAAAATCCCTATTGATTTACGTGTTTTTACAAGGAAATAAAATGTGAAACCAATATTTCTACATCCCATGGCCTTTCCCAACCATTTAAATTTTTCTCTTACAGGTCTAACACTTCCGAAAAACCAATACAACGCCCACCCGGAACAATATATAAAGCTAAACGAACCGTTCACTGGGTACTTATCCGTACGAAAATCCCTATTGATTTACCTGTTTTTACAAGGAAATAAAAGGTGAAAACAATATTTCTACATCCCATGGCCTTTCCCAACCATTTAAATTTTTCTCTTACAGGTCTATCACTTCCGAAAAACCAATACAACGCTCACCCGGAACAATATATAAAGCTTAACGAACGGTTCACTGGGTACTCATACGTACGAAAATCCCTATTGATTTACCTGTTTTTACAAGGAAATAAAATGTGAAAAAAATATTTCTACATCCCATGGCCTTTCCCAACCATTTAAATTTTTCTCTTACAGGTCTAACACTTCCGAAAAACCAGTACAACGCCCACCCGGAACAATATATAAAGCTAAACGAACCGTTCACTGGGTACTCATACGTACGAAAATCCCTATTGATTTACCTGTTTTTACAAGGAAATAAAATGTGAAAAAAATATTTCTACATCCCATGGCCCTTCCCAACCATTTAAATTTTTCTCTTACAGGTCTAACACTTCCGAAAAACCAATACAACGCTCACCCGGAACAATATATAAAGCTAAACGAACCGTTCACTGGGTACTCATACGTACGAAAATCCCTATTGATTTACCTGTTTTTAGAAGGAAATAAAATGTGAAAAAAATATTTCTACATCCCATGGCCTTTCCCAACCATTTAAATTTTTCTCTTACAGGTCTAACACTTCTGAAAAACCAATACAACGCTCACCCGGAACAATATATAAAGCTAAACGAACCGTTCACTGGGTACTCATACGTACGAAAATCCCTATAGATTTACCTGTTTTTAGAAGGAAATAAAATGTGAAAAAAATATTTCTACATCCCATGGCCTTTCCCAACCATTTAAATTTTTCTCTTACAGGTCTAACACTTCCGAAAAACCAGTACAACGCCCACCCGGAACAATATATAAAGCTAAACGAACCGTTCACTGGGTACTCATACGTACGAAAATCCCTATTGATTTACCTGTTTTTACAAGGAAATAAAATGTGAAAAAAATATTTCTACATCCCATGGCCCTTCCCAACCATTTAAATTTTTCTCTTACAGGTCTAACACGTCCGAAAAACCAGTACAACGCCCACCCAGAACAATATATAAAGCTAAACGAACCGTTCACTGGGTACTCATACGTACGAAAATCCCTATTGATCTACCTGTTTTTACAAGGAAATAAAATGTGGAAAAAATATTTCTACATCCCATGGCCCTTCCCAACCATTTAAATTTTTCTCTTACAGGTCTAACACTTCTGAAAAACCAATACAACGCTCACCCGGAACAATATATAAAGCTAAACGAACCGTTCACTGGGTACTCATACGTACGAAAATCCCTATAGATTTACCTGTTTTTAGAAGGAAATAAAATGTGAAAAAAATATTTCTACATCCCATGGCCTTTCCCAACCATTTAAATTTTTCTCTTACAGGGCTAACACTTCCGAAAAACCAATACAACGCCCACCCGGAACACTATATAAAGCTAAACGAACCGTTCACTGGGTACTTATACGCACGAAAATCCCTATTGATTTACCTGTTTTTACAAGGAAATAAAATGTGAAAAAAATATTTCTACATCCCATGGCCTTTCCCAACCATTTAAATTTTTCTCTTATAGGTCTAACACTTCCGAAAAACCAATACAACGCCCACCCGGAACAATATATAAAGCTAAACGAACCGTTCACTGGGTACTCATACGTATCAAATCCCTATTGATTTACCTGTTTTTACAGGGAAATAAAATGTGAAAAAAATATTTCTACAACCCATGGCCTTTCCCAACCATTTAAATTTTTCTCTTACAGGTCTAACACTTCCGAAAAACCAATACAACGCCCACCCGGAACAATATATAAAGCTAAACGAACCGTTCACTGGGTACTTATCCGTACGAAAATCCCTATTGATTTACGTGTTTTTACAAGGAAATAAAATGTGAAACCAATATTTCTACATCCCATGGCCTTTCCCAACCATTTAAATTTTTCTCTTACAGGTCTAACACTTCCGAAAAACCAGTACAACGCCCACCCGGAACAATATATAAAGCTAAACGAACCGTTCACTGGGTACTCATACGTACGAAAATCCCTATTGATTTACCTGTTTTTCCAAGGAAATAAAATGTGAAAACAATATTTCTACATCCCATGGCCTTTCCCAACCATTTAAATTTTTCTCTTACAGGTCTAACACTTCCGAAAAACCAATACAACGCCCACCCGGAACAATATATAAAGCTAAACGAACCGTTCACTGGGTACTCATACGTATCAAATCCCTATTGATTTACCTGTTTTTACAGGGAAATAAAATGTGAAAAAAATATTTCTACAACCCATGGCCTTTCCCAACCATTTAAATTTTTCTCTTACAGGTCTAACACTTCCGAAAAACCAATACAACGCCCACCCGGAACAATATATAAAGCTAAACGAACCGTTCACTGGGTACTTATCCGTACGAAAATCCCTATTGATTTACGTGTTTTTACAAGGAAATAAAATGTGAAACCAATATTTCTACATCCCATGGCCTTTCCCAACCATTTAATTTTTTCTCTTACAGGTCTAACACTTCCGAAAAACCAGTACAACGCCCACCCGGAACAATATATAAAGCTAAACGAACCGTTCACTGGGTACTCATACGTACGAAAATCCCTATTGATTTACCTGTTTTTACAAGGAAATAAAATGTGAAAAAAATATTTCTACATCCCATGGCCCTTCCCAACTATTTAAATTTTTCTCTTACAGGTCTAACACGTCCGAAAAACCAATACAACACCCATCCGGAACAATATATAAAGCTAAACGCACCGGTCAGTGGGTACTTATCCGTACGAAAATCCCTATTGATTTACGTGTTTTTACAAGGAAATAAAATGTGAAACCAATATTTCTACATCCCATGGCCTTTCCCAACCATTTAAATTTTTCTCTTACAGGTCTAACACTTCCGAAAAACCAATACAACGCCCACCCGGAACAATATATAAAGCTAAACGAACCGTTCACTGGGTACTCATACGTACGAAAATCCCTATTGATTTACCTGTTTTTACAAGGAAATAAAATGTGAAAAAAATATTTCTACATCCCATGGCCCTTCCCAACCATTTAAATTTTTCTCTTACAGGTCTAACACGTCCGAAAAACCAATACAACACCCATCCGGAACAATATATAAAGCTAAACGCACCGGTCAGTGGGTACTTATCCGTACGAAAATCCCTATTGATTTACCTGTTTTTACAAGGAAATAAAATGTGAAAACAATATTTCTACATCCCATGGCCTTTCCCAACCATTTAAATTTTTCTCTTACAGGTCTAACACTTCCGAAAAACCAATACAACGCCCACCCGGAACAATATATAAAGCTAAACGAACCGTTCACTGGGTACTTATCCGTACGAAAATCCCTATTGATTTACCTGTTTTTCCAAGGAAATAAAATGTGAAAAAAATGTTTCTACATCCCATGGCCTTTCCCAACCATTTAAATTTTTTTCTTACTGGTCTAACACTTCCGAAAAACCAATACAACGCCCACCCAGAACAATATATAAAGCTAAACGAACCGTTCACTGGGTACTTATCCGTACGAAAATCCCTATTGATTTACCTGTTTTTACAAGGAAATAAAATGTGAAAACAATATTTCTACATCCCATGGCCTTTCCCAACCATTTAAATTTTTCTCTTACAGGGCTAACACTTCCGAAAAACCAATACAACGCCCACCCGGAACAATATATAAAGCTAAACGAACCGTTCACTGGGTACTTATCCGTACGAAAATTCCTATTGATTTACCTGTTTTTACAAGGAAATAAAATGTGAAAAAAACATTTCTACATCCCATGGCCTTTCCCAACCATTTAAATTTTTCTCTTACAGGTCTAACACTTCCGAAAAATCAATACAACGCCCAACCGGAACAATATATAAAGCTAAACAAACCGTTCACTGGGTACTCATACGTACGAAAATCCCTATTGATTTACCTGTTTTTACAAGGAAATAAAATGTGAAAAAAATGTTTCTACATCCCATGGCCTTTCCCAACCATTTAAATTTTTCTCTTACAGGGCTAACACTTCCGAAAAACCAATACAACGCCCACCCGGAACACTATATAAAGCTAAACGAACCATTCACTGGGTACTCATACGCACGAAAATCCCTATTGATTTACCTGTTTTTACAAGGAAATAAAATGTGAAAAAAATATTTCTACATCGCATGGCCTTTCCCAACCATTTAAATTTTTCTCTTACAGGGCTAACACTTCCGAAAAACCAATACAACGTCCACCCGGACCAATATATTAAGCTAAACGAACCGTTCACTGGGTACTTATACGTACGAAAATCCCTATTGATTTACCTGTTTTTACAAGGAAATAAAAGGTGAAAACAATATTTCTACATCCCATGGCCTTTCCCAACCATTTAAATTTTTCTCTTACAGGTCTAACACTTCCGAAAAACCTATACAACGCCCACCCGGAACAATATATAAAGCTAAATGAACCGTTCACTGGGTACTTATCCGTACGAAAATCCCTATTGATTTACCTGTTTTTACAAGGAAATAAAATGTGAAACAATATTTCTACATCCCATGGCCTTTCCCAACCATTTAAATTTTTCTCTTACAAGTCTAACACTTCCGAAAAACCAATACAACGCCCATCAGGAACAATATATAAAGCTAAACGCACCGTTCACTGGGTACTTATCCGTACGAAAATCCCTATTGATTTACCTGTTTTTACAAGGAAATAAAATGTGAAAAAAATATTTCTACATCCCATGGACTTTCCCAACCATTTAAATTTTTCTCTTACAGGGCTAACACTTCCGAAAAACCAATACAACGTCCACCCAAACCAATATATTAAGCTAAACGAACCGTTCACTGGGTACTTATACGTACGAAAATCCCTAATGATTTACCTGTTTTTACAGGGAAATAAAATGTGAAAAAAATATTTCTACATCCCATGGCCCTTCCCAACCATTTAAATTTTTCTCTTACAGGTCTAACACGTCCGAAAAACCAATACAACGCCCATCCGGAACAATATATAAAGCTAAACGCACCGTTCACTGGGTACTTATATGTACGAAAATCCCTATTGATTTACCTGTTTTTACAAGGAAATAAAATGTGAAAAAAATATTTCTACATCCCATGGCCTTTCCCAACCATTTAAATTTTTCTCTTACAGGGCTAACACTTCCGAAAAACCAATACAACGTCCACCCGGACCAATATATTAAGCTAAACGAACCGTTCACTGGGTACTTATACGTACGAAAATCCCTAACGATTTACCTGTTTTTTCAAGGAAATAAAATGTGAAAAAAATATTTCTACATCCCATGGCCTTTCCCAACCATTTAAATTTTTCTCTTACAAGTCTAACACTTCCGAAAAACCAAAACAACTCCCAACCGGAACAATATATAAAGCTAAACGAACCGTTCACTGGGTACTTATCCGTACGAAAATCCCTATAGATTTACCTGTTTTTACAAGGAAATAAAATGTGAAAAAAATATTTCTACATCCCATGGCCTTTCCCAACCATTTAAATTTTTCTCTTACAGGTCTAACACTTCAGAAAAACCAATACAACGCCCACCCGGAACAATATATAAAGCTAAACGAACCGTTCACTGGGTACTCATACGTACGAAAATCCCTATTGATTTACCTGTTTTTACAAGGAAATAAAATGTGAAAAAAATGTTTCTACATCCCATGGCCTTTCCCAACCATTTAAATTTTTTTCTTACAGGTCTAACACTTCCGAAAAACCAATACAACGCCCACCCGGAACAATATATAAAGCTAAACGAACCGTTCACTGGGTACTTATCCGTACGAAAATCCCTATAGATTTACCTGTTTTTACAAGGAAATAAAATGTGAAAAAAATATTTCTACATCCCATGGCCTTTCCCAACCATTTAAATTTTTCTCTTACAGGTCTAACACTTCCGAAAAACCAATACAACGCCCACCCGGAACAATATATAAAGCTAAACGAACCGTTCACTGGGTACTCATACGTACGAAAATCCCTATTGATTTACCTGTTTTTACAAGGAAATAAAATGTGAAAAAAATGTTTCTACATCCCATGGCCTTTCCCAACCATTTAAATTTTTTTCTTACAGGTCTAACACTTCCGAAAAACCAATACAACGCCCACCCGGAACAATATATAAAGCTAAACGAACCGTTCACTGGGTACTTATCCGTACGAAAATCCCTATAGATTTACCTGTTTTTACAAGGAAATAAAATGTGAAAAAAATATTTCTACATCCCATGGCCTTTCCCAACCATTTAAATTTTTCTCTTACAGGTCTAACACTTCCGAAAAACCAATACAACGCCCACCCGGAACAATATATAAAGCTAAATGAACCGTTCACTGGGTACTTATCCGTACGAAAATCCCTATAGATTTACCTGTTTTTACAAGGAAATAAAATGTGAAAAAAATATTTCTACATCCCATGGCCTTTCCCAACCATTTAAATTTTTCTCTTACAGGTCTAACACTTCCGAAAAACCAATACAACGCCCACCCGGAACAATATATAAAGCTAAACGAACCGTTCACTGGGTACTCATCCGTACGAAAATCCCTATTGATTTACCTGTTTTTACAAGGAAATAAAATGTGAAAACAATGTTTCTACATCCCATGGCCTTTCCCAACCATTTAAATTTTTCTCTTACAGGTCTAACACTTCCGAAAAACCAATACAACACCCACCCGGAACACTATATAAAGCTAAACGAACCGTTCACTGGGTACTTATCCGTTCGAAAATCCCTATTGATTTACCTGTTTTTACAAGGAAATAAAAGGTGAAAAAAATATTTCTACATCCCATGGCCTTTCCCAACAATTTAAATTTTTCTCTTACAGGTCTAACACTTCCGAAAAACCAATACAACGCCCACCCGGAACAATATATAAAGCTAAACGAACCGTTCACTCGGTACACATACGTACGAAAATCCCTATTGATTTACCTGTTTTTACAAGGAAATAAAAGGTGAAAAAAATATTTCTACATCCCATGGCCTTTCCCAACCATTTAAATTTTTCTCTTACAGGTCTAACACTTCCGAAAAACCAATACAACGCCCACCCGGAACAATATATAAAGCTAAACGAACCGTTCACTCGGTACTCATACGTACCAAAATCCCTATTGATTTACCTGTTTTTACAAGGAAATAAAATGTGAAAAAAATATTTCTACATCCCATGGCCTTTCCCAACCATTTAAATTTTTCTCTTACATATCTAACACTTCCAAAAAACCAATACAACGCCCACCCGGAACAATATATAAAGCTAAACGAACCGTTCACTGGGTACTCATACGTACGAAAATCCCTATTGATTTACCTGTTTTTACAAGGAAATAAAATGTGAAAAAAATGTTTCTACATCCCATGGCCTTTCCCAACCATTTAAATTTTTCTCTTACAGGTCTAACACTTCCGAAAAAACAATACAACGCTCACCCGGAACAATATATAAAGCTAAACGAACCGTTCACTGGGTACTCATACGTACGAAAATCCCTATTGATTTACCTGTTTTTAGAAGGAAATAAAATGTGAAAAAAATATTTCTACATCCCATGGCCTTTCCCAACCATTTAAATTTTTCTCTTACAGGTCTAACACTTCCGAAAAACCTATACAACGCCCACCCGGAACAATATATAAAGCTAAACGAACCGTTCACTGGGTACTCATACGTATGAAAATCCCTATTGATTTACCTGTTTTTACAAGGAAATAAAATGTGAAAAAAATATTTCTACATCCCATGGCCCTTCCCAACCATTTAAATTTTTCTCTTACAGGTCTAACACGTCCGAAAAACCAATACAACACCCATCCGGAACAATATATAAAGCTAAACGCACCGTTCACTGGGTACTTATCCGTACGAAAATCCCTATAGATTTACCTGTTTTTAGAAGGAAATAAAATGTGAAAAAAATATTTCTACATCCCATGGCCTTTCCCAACCATTTAAATTTTTCTCTTACAGGGCTAACACTTCCGAAAAACCAATACAACGCCCACCCGGAACACTATATAAAGCTAAACGAACCGTTCACTGGGTACTTATACGCACGAAAATCCCTATTGATTTACCTGTTTTTACAAGGAAATAAAATGTGAAAAAAATATTTCTACATCCCATGGCCTTTCCCAACCATTTAAATTTTTCTCTTATAGGTCTAACACTTCCGAAAAACCAATACAACGCCCACCCGGAACAATATATAAAGCTAAACGAACCGTTCACTGGGTACTCATACGTATCAAATCCCTATTGATTTACCTGTTTTTACAGGGAAATAAAATGTGAAAAAAATATTTCTACATCCCATGGCCTTTCCCAACCATTTAAATTTTTCTCTTACAGGGCTAACACTTCCGAAAAACCAATACAACGTCCACCCGGACCAATATATTAAGCTAAACGAACCGTTCACTGGGTACTTATACGTACGAAAATCCCTAACGATTTACCTGTTTTTTCAAGGAAATAAAATGTGAAAAAAATATTTCTACATCCCATGGCCTTTCCCAACCATTTAAATTTTTCTCTTACAAGTCTAACACTTCCGAAAAACCAAAACAACTCCCAACCGGAACAATATATAAAGCTAAACGAACCGTTCACTGGGTACTTATCCGTACGAAAATCCCTATAGATTTACCTGTTTTTACAAGGAAATAAAATGTGAAAAAAATATTTCTACATCCCATGGCCTTTCCCAACCATTTAAATTTTTCTCTTACAGGTCTAACACTTCAGAAAAACCAATACAACGCCCACCCGGAACAATATATAAAGCTAAACGAACCGTTCACTGGGTACTCATACGTACGAAAATCCCTATTGATTTACCTGTTTTTACAAGGAAATAAAATGTGAAAAAAATGTTTCTACATCCCATGGCCTTTCCCAACCATTTAAATTTTTTTCTTACAGGTCTAACACTTCCGAAAAACCAATACAACGCCCACCCGGAACAATATATAAAGCTAAACGAACCGTTCACTGGGTACTTATCCGTACGAAAATCCCTATAGATTTACCTGTTTTTACAAGGAAATAAAATGTGAAAAAAATATTTCTACATCCCATGGCCTTTCCCAACCATTTAAATTTTTCTCTTACAGGTCTAACACTTCCGAAAAACCAATACAACGCCCACCCGGAACAATATATAAAGCTAAATGAACCGTTCACTGGGTACTTATCCGTACGAAAATCCCTATAGATTTACCTGTTTTTACAAGGAAATAAAATGTGAAAACAATGTTTCTACATCCCATGGCCTTTCCCAACCATTTAAATTTTTCTCTTACAGGTCTAACACTTCCGAAAAACCAATACAACGCCCACCCGGAACACTATATAAAGCTAAACGAACCGTTCACTGGGTACTTATCCGTTCGAAAATCCCTATTGATTTACCTGTTTTTACAAGGAAATAAAAGGTGAAAAAAATATTTCTACATCCCATGGCCTTTCCCAACAATTTAAATTTTTCTCTTACAGGTCTAACACTTCCGAAAAACCAATACAACGCCCACCCGGAACAATATATAAAGCTAAACGAACCGTTCTCTCGGTACACATACGTACGAAAATCCCTATTGATTTACCTGTTTTTACAAGGAAATAAAAGGTGAAAAAAATATTTCTACATCCCATGGCCTTTCCCAACCATTTAAATTTTTCTCTTACAGGTCTAACACTTCCGAAAAACCAATACAACGCCCACCCGGAACAATATATAAAGCTAAACGAACCGTTCACTCGGTACTCATACGTACCAAAATCCCTATTGATTTACCTGTTTTTACAAGGAAATAAAATGTGAAAAAAATATTTCTACATCCCATGGCCTTTCCCAACCATTTAAATTTTTCTCTTACATATCTAACACTTCCAAAAAACCAATACAACGCCCACCCGGAACAATATATAAAGCTAAACGAACCGTTCACTGGGTACTCATACGTACGAAAATCCCTATTGATTTACCTGTTTTTACAAGGAAATAAAATGTGAAAAAAATGTTTCTACATCCCATGGCCTTTCCCAACCATTTAAATTTTTCTCTTACAGGTCTAACACTTCCGAAAAAACAATACAACGCTCACCCGGAACAATATATAAAGCTAAACGAACCGTTCACTGGGTACTCATACGTACGAAAATCCCTATTGATTTACCTGTTTTTAGAAGGAAATAAAATGTGAAAAAAATATTTCTACATCCCATGGCCTTTCCCAACCATTTAAATTTTTCTCTTACAGGTCTAACACTTCCGAAAAACCTATACAACGCCCACCCGGAACAATATATAAAGCTAAACGAACCGTTCACTGGGTACTCATACGTATGAAAATCCCTATTGATTTACCTGTTTTTACAAGGAAATAAAATGTGAAAAAAATATTTCTACATCCCATGGCCCTTCCCAACCATTTAAATTTTTCTCTTACAGGTCTAACACGTCCGAAAAACCAATACAACACCCATCCGGAACAATATATAAAGCTAAACGCACCGTTCACTGGGTACTTATCCGTACGAAAATCCCTATAGATTTACCTGTTTTTAGAAGGAAATAAAATGTGAAAAAAATATTTCTACATCCCATGGCCTTTCCCAACCATTTAAATTTTTCTCTTACAGGGCTAACACTTCCGAAAAACCAATACAACGCCCACCCGGAACACTATATAAAGCTAAACGAACCGTTCACTGGGTACTTATACGCACGAAAATCCCTATTGATTTACCTGTTTTTACAAGGAAATAAAATGTGAAAAAAATATTTCTACATCCCATGGCCTTTCCCAACCATTTAAATTTTTCTCTTATAGGTCTAACACTTCCGAAAAACCAATACAACGCCCACCCGGAACAATATATAAAGCTAAACGAACCGTTCACTGGGTACTCATACGTATCAAATCCCTATTGATTTACCTGTTTTTACAGGGAAATAAAATGTGAAAAAAATATTTCTACATCCCATGGCCTTTCCCAACCATTTAAATTTTTCTCTTACAGGTCTAACACTTCCGAAAAACCAATGCAACGCCCACCCGGAACAATATATAAAGCTAAACGAACCGTTCACTGGGTACTTATCCGTACGAAAATCCCTATTGATTTACGTGTTTTTACAAGGAAATAAAATGTGAAACCAATATTTCTACATCCCATGGCCTTTCCCAACCATTTAAATTTTTCTCTTACAGGTCTAACACTTCCGAAAAACCAATACAACGCCCACCCGGAACAATATATAAAGCTAAACGAACCGTTCACTGGGTACTTATCCGTACGAAAATCCCTATTGATTTACCTGTTTTTACAAGGAAATAAAAGGTGAAAACAATATTTCTACATCCCATGGCCTTTCCCAACCATTTAAATTTTTCTCTTACAGGTCTAACACTTCCGAAAAACCAATACAACGCTCACCCGGAACAATATATAAAGCTTAACGAACGGTTCACTGGGTACTCATACGTACGAAAATCCCTATTGATTTACCTGTTTTTACAAGGAAATAAAATGTGAAAAAAATATTTCTACATCCCATGGCCTTTCCCAACCATTTAAATTTTTCTCTTACAGGTCTAACACTTCCGAAAAACCAGTACAACGCCCACCCGGAACAATATATAAAGCTAAACGAACCGTTCACTGGGTACTCATACGTACGATAATCCCTATTGATTTACCTGTTTTTACAAGGAAATAAAATGTGAAAAAAATATTTCTACATCCCATGGCCCTTCCCAACCATTTAAATTTTTCTCTTACAGGTCTAACACGTCCGAAAAACCAATACAACACCCATCCGGAACAATATATAAAGCTAAACGCACCGGTCAGTGGGTACTTATCCGTACGAAAATCCCTATTGATTTACCTGTTTTTACAAGGAAATAAAATGTGAAAACAATATTTCTACATCCCATGGCCTTTCCCAACCATTTAAATTTTTCTCTTACAGGTCTAACACTTCCGAAAAACCAATACAACGCCCACCCGGAACAATATATAAAGCTAAACGAACCGTTCACTGGGTACTTATCCGTACGAAAATCCCTATTGATTTACCTGTTTTTCCAAGGAAATAAAATGTGAAAAAAATGTTTCTACATCCCATGGCCTTTCCCAACCATTTAAATTTTTTTCTTACTGTTCTAACACTTCCGAAAAACCAATACAACGCCCACCCAGAACAATATATAAAGCTAAACGAACCGTTCACTGGGTACTTATCCGTACGAAAATCCCTATTGATTTACCTGTTTTTACAAGGAAATAAAATGTGAAAACAATATTTCTACATCCCATGGCCTTTCCCAACCATTTAAATTTTTCTCTTACAGGGCTAACACTTCCGAAAAACCAATACAACGCCCACCCGGAACAATATATAAAGCTAAACGAACCGTTCACTGGGTACTTATCCGTACGAAAATTCCTATTGATTTACCTGTATTTACAAGGAAATAAAATGTGAAAAAAACATTTCTACATCCCATGGCCTTTCCCAACCATTTAAATTTTTCTCTTACAAGTCTAACACTTCCGAAAAACCAATACAACGCCCACCCGGAACACTATATAAAGCTAAACGAACCATTCACTGGGTACTCATACGCACGAAAATCCCTATTGATTTACCTGTTTTTACAAGGAAATAAAATGTGAAAACAATATTTCTACATCCCATGGCCTTTCCCAACCATTTAAATTTTTCTCTTACAGGGCTAACACTTCCGAAAAACCAATACAACGCCCACCCGGAACAATATATAAAGCTAAACGAACCGTTCACTGGGTACTTATCCGTACGAAAATTCCTATAGATTTACCTGTTTTTAGAAGGAAATAAAATGTGAAAAAAATATTTCTACATCCCATGGCCTTTCCCAACCATTTAAATTTTTCTCTTACAGGTCTAACACTTCCGAAAAATCAATAAACGCCCACCCGGAACAATATATAAAGCTAAACGAACCGTTCACTGGGTACTCATACGTACGAAAATCCCTATTGATTAACCTGTTTTTACAAGGAAATAAAATGTGAAAAAAATGTTTCTACATCCCATGGCCTTTCCCAACCATTTAAATTTTTCTCTTACAGGGCTAACACTTCCGAAAAACCAATACAACGCCCACCCGGAACACTATATAAAGCTAAACGAACCATTCACTGGGTACTCATACGCACGAAAATCCCTATTGATTTACCTGTTTTTACAAGGAAATAAAATGTGAAAAAAATGTTTCTACATCCCATGGCCTTTCCCAACCATTTAAATTTTTTTCTTACAGGTCTAACACTTCCGAAAAACCAATACAACGCCCACCCAGAACAATATATAAAGCTAAACGAACCGTTCACTGGGTACTTATCCGTACGAAAATCCCTATTGATTTACCTGTTTTTACAAGGAAATAAAATGTGAAAACAATATTTCTACATCCCATGGCCTTTCCCAACCATTTAAATTTTTCTCTTACAGGGCTAACACTTCCGAAAAACCAATACAACGCCCACCCGGAACAATATATAAAGCTAAACGAACCGTTCACTGGGTACTTATCCGTACGAAAATCCCTATAGATTTACCTGTTTTTAGAAGGAAATAAAATGTGAAAAAAATATTTCTACATCCCATGGCCTTTCCCAACCATTTAAATTTTTCTCTTACAGGTCTAACACTTCCGAAAAATCAATACAACGCCCACCCGGAACAATATATAAAGCTAAACGAACCGTTCACTGGGTACTCATACGTACGAAAATCCCTATTGATTTACCTGTTTTTACAAGGAAATAAAATGTGAAAAAAATGTTTCTACATCCCATGGCCTTTCCCAACCATTTAAATTTTTCTCTTACAGGGCTAACACTTCCGAAAAACCAATACAACGCCCACCCGGAACACTATATAAAGCTAAACGAACCGTTCACTGGATACTCATACGCACGAAAATCCCTATTGATTTACCTGTTTTTACAAGGAAATAAAATGTGAAAAAAATATTTCTACATCCCATGGCCTTTCCCAACCATTTAAATTTTTCTCTTACAGGTCTAACACTTCCGAAAAACCAATACAACGCCCACCCGGAACAATATATAAAGCTAAACGAACCGTTCACTGTGTACTCATACGTACGAAAATCCCTATTGATTTACCTGTTTTTACAAGGAAATAAAATGTGAAAAAAATATTTCTACATCCCATGGCCTTTCCCAACCATTTAAATTTTTCTCTTACATGTCTAACACTTCCGAAAAACCAATACAACGCCCACCCAGAACAATATATAAAGCTAAACGAACCGTTCACTGGGTACTTATCCGTACGAAAATCCCTATTGATTTACCTGTTTTTACAAGGAAATAAAATGTGAAAACAATATTTCTACATCCCATGGCCTTTCCCAACCATTTAAATTTTTCTCTTACAGGGCTAACACTTCCGAAAAACCAATACAACGCCCACCCGGAACAATATATAAAGCTAAATGAACCGTTCACTGGGTACTTATCCGTACGAAAATCCCTATAGATTTACCTGTTTTTAGAAGGAAATAAAATGTGAAAAAAATATTTCTACATCCCATGGCCTTTCCCAACCATTTAAATTTTTCTCTTACAGGTCTAACACTTCCGAAAAATCAATACAACGCCCACCCGGAACAATATATAAAGCTAAACGAACCGTTCACTCGGTACTCATACGTACGAAAATCCCTATTGATTTACCTGTTTTTACAAGGAAATAAAATGTGAAAAAAATGTTTCTACATCCCATGGCCTTTCCCAACCATTTAAATTTTTCTCTTACAGGGCTAACACTTCCGAAAAACCAATACAACGCCCACCCGGAACACTATATAAAGCTAAACGAACCGTTCACTGGGTACTCATACGCACGAAAATCCCTATTGATTTACCTGTTTTTACAAGGAAATAAAATGTGAAAAAAATATTTCTACATCCCATGGCCTTTCCCAACCATTTAAATTTTTCTCTTACAGGTCTAACACTTCCGAAAAACCAATACAACGCCCACCCGGAACAATATATAAAGCTAAACGAACCGTTCACTGGGTACTCATACGTACGAAAATCCCTATTGATTTACCTGTTTTTACAAGGAAATAAAATGTGAAAAAAATATTTCTACATCCCATGGCCTTTCCCAACCATTTAAATTTTTCTCTTACATGTCTAACACTTCCTAAAAACCAATACAACGCCCACCCGGAACAATATATAAAGCTAAACGAACCGTTCACTGGGTACTCATACGTACGAAAATCCCTATTGATTTACCTGTTTTTACAAGGAAATAAAATGTGAAAAAAATGTTTCTACATCCCATGGCCTTTCCCAACCATTTAAATTTTTCTCTTACAGGGCTAACACTTCCGAAAAACCAATACAACGCCCACCCGGAACACTATATAAAGCTAAACGAACCGTTCACTGGGTACTTATCCGTACGAAAATCCCTATTGATTTACCTGTTTTTACAAGGAAATAAAAGGTGAAAACAATATTTCTACATCCAATGGCCTTTCCCAACCATTTAAATTTTTCTCTTACAGATCTAACACTTCCGAAAAACCAATACAACGCCCACCCGGAACAATATATAAAGCTAAACGAACCGTTCACTGGGTACTTATCCGTACTAAAATCCCTATTGATTTACCTGTTTTTACAAGGAAATAAAATGTGAAAAAAATATTTCTACATCCCATGGCCTTTCCCAACCATTTAAATTTTTCTCTTACAGGTCTAACACTTCCGAAAAACCAATACAACGCCCATCCGGAACAATATATAAAGCTAAACGAACCGTTCACTGGGTACTTATCCGTACGAAAATCCCTATAGATTTACCTGTTTTTACAAGGAAATAAAATGTGAAAAAAATATTTCTACATCCCATGGCCTTTCCCAACCACTTAAATTTTTCTCTTATAGGTCTAACACTTCCGAAAAACCAATACAACGCCCACCCGGAACAATATATAAAGCTAAACGAACCGTTCACTGGGTACTCATACGTACGAAAATCCCTATTGATTTACCAGTTTATACAAGGAAATAAAATGTGAAAAAAATGTTTCTACATCCCATGGCCTTTCCCAACCATTTAAATTTTTCTCTTACAGGGCTAACACTTCCGAAAAACCAATACAACGCCCACCCGGAACACTATATAAAGCTAAACGAACCGTTCACTGGGTACTTATACGCACGAAAATCCCGATTGATTTACCTGTTTTTACAAGGAAATAAAATGTGAAAAAAATATTTCTACATCCCATGGCCTTTCCCAACCATTTAAATTTTTCTCTTACAGGTCTAACACTTCCGAAAAACCAATACAACGCCCACCCGGAACAATATATAAAGCTAAACGAACCGTTCACTGGGTACTCATACGTACGAAAATCCCTATTGATTTACCTGTTTTTACAAGGAAATAAAATGTGAAAAAAATGTTTCTACATCCCATGGCCTTTCCCAACCATTTAAATTTTTCTCTTACAGGGCTAACACTTCCGAAAAACCAATACAACGCCCACCCGGAACACTATATAAAGCTAAACGAACCGTTCACTGGGTACTTATACGCACGAAAATCCCTATTGATTTACCTGTTTTTACAAGGAAATAAAATGTGAAAAAAATATTTCAACATCCCATGGCCTTTCCCAACCATTTAAATTTTTCTCTTACAGGGCTAACACTTCCGAAAAACCAATACAACGCCCACCCGGACCAATATATTAAGCTAAACGAACCGTTCACTGGGTACTTATCCGTACGAAAATCCCTATAGATTTACCTGTTTTTACAAGGAAATAAAATGTGAAAAAAATATTTCTACATCCCATGGCCTTTCCCAACCATTTAAATTTTTCTCTTACAGGTCTAACACTTCCGAAAAACCAATACAACGCTCACCCGGAACAATATCTAAACGAACCGTTCACTGGGTACTCATACGTACGAAAATCCCTATTGATTTACGTGTTTTTACAAGGAAATAAAATGTGAAAGAAATATTTCTACATCCCATGGCCCTTCCCAACCATTTAAATTTTTCTCTTACAGGTCTAACACGTCCGAAAAACCAATACAACACCCATCCGGAACAATATATAAAGCTAAACGCACCGTTCACTGGGTATTTATCCGTACGAAAATCCCTATTGATTTACCTGTTTTTACAAGGAAATAAAATGTGAAAACAAGATTTCTACATCCCATGGCCTTTCCCAACCATTTAAATTTTTCTCTTACAGGTCTAACACTTCCGAAAAACCAATACAACGCCCACCCAGAACAATATATAAAGCTAAATGAACCGTTCACTGGGTACTTATCCGTACGAAAATCCCTATTGATTTACCTGTTTTTACAAGGAAATAAAATGTGAAAAAAACATTTCTACATCCCATGGCCTTTCCCAACCATTTAAATTTTTCTCTTACAGGTCTAAGACTTCCGAAAAACCAATACAACGCCCACCCGGATCAATATATAAAGCTAAACGAACCGTTCACTGGGTACTCATACGTACGAAAATCCCTATTGATTTACCTGTTTTTACAAGGAAATAAAATGTGAAAAAAATGTTTCTACATCCCATGGCCTTTCCCAACCATTTAAATTTTTCTCTTACAGGGCTAACACTTCCGAAAAACCAATACAACGCCCAACCGGAACACTATATAAAGCTAAACGAACCGTTCACTGGGTACTTATACGCACGAAAATCCCGATTGATTTACCTGTTTTTACAAGGAAATAAAATGTGAAAAAAATATTTCTACATCCCATGGCCTTTCCCAACCATTTAAATTTTTCTCTTACAGGTCTAACACTTCCGAAAAACCAATACAACGCCCACCCGGACCAATATATTAAGCTAAACGAACCGTTCACTGGGTACTTATCCGTACGAAAATCCCTATAGATTTACCTGTTTTTACAAGGAAATAAAATGTGAAAAAAATATTTCTACATCCCATGGCGTTTCCCAACCATTTAAATTTTTCTCTTACAGGTCTAACACTTCCGAAAAACCAATACAACGCTCACCCGGAACAATATATAAAGCTAAACGAACCGTTCACTGGGTACTCATACGTACGAAAATCCCTATTGATTTACCTGTTTTTACAAGGAAATAAAATGTGAAAAAAATATTTCTACATCCCATGGCCCTTCCCAACCATTCAAATTTTTCTCTTACAAGTCTAACACTTCCGAAAAACCAATACAACGCCCAACCAGAACAATATATAAAGCTAAACGAACCGTTCACTGGGTACTTATCCGTACGAAAATCCCTATAGATTTACCTGTTTTTACAAGGAAATAAAATGTGAAAAAAATATTTCTACATCCCATGGCCTTTCCCAACCATTTAAATTTTTCTCTTACAGGTCTAACACTTCCGAAAAACCAATACAACGCCCACCCGGAACAATATATAAAGCTAAACGAACCGTTCACTGGGTACTCATACGTACGAAAATCCCTATTGATTTACCTGTTTTTACAAGGAAATAAAATGTGAAAAAAATGTTTCTACATCCCATGGCCTTTCCCAACCATTTAAATTTTTCTCTTACAGGGCTAACACTTCCGAAAAACCAATACAACGCCCACCCGGAACACTATATAAAGCTAAACGAACCGTTCACTGGGTACTTATACGCACGAAAATCCCTATTGATTTACCTGTTTTTACAAGGAAATAAAATGTGATAAAAATATTTCTACATCCCATGGCCTTTCCCAACCATTTAAATTTTTCTCTTACAGGTCTAACACTTCCGAAAAACCAATACAACGCCCACCCGGAACAATATATAAAGCTAAACGAACCGTTCACTGGGTACTCATACGTAAGAAAATCCCTATTGATTTACCTGTTTTTACAAGGAAATAAAATGTGAAAAAAATGTTTCTACATCCCATGGCCTTTCCCAACCATTTAAATTTTTCTCTTACAGGGCTAACACTTCTGAAAAACCAATACAACACCCACCCGGAACACTATATAAAGCTAAACGAACCGTTCACTGGGTACTTATCCGTACGAAAATCCCTATTGATTTACCTGTTTTTACAAGGAAATAAAATGTGAAAAAAATGTTTCTACATCCCATGGCCTTTCCCAACCATTTAAATTTTTCTCTTACAGGGCTAACACTTCCGAAAAACCAATACAACGCCCACCCGGAACACTATATAAAGCTAAACGAACCGTTCACTGGGTACTTATACGCACGAAAATCCCTATTGATTTACCTGTTTTTACAAGGAAATAAAATGTGATAAAAATATTTCTACATCCCATGGCCTTTCCCAACCATTTAAATTTTTCTCTTACAGGTCTAACACTTCCGAAAAACCAATACAACGCCCACCCGGAACAATATATAAAGCTAAACGAACCGTTCACTGGGTACTCATACGTAAGAAAATCCCTATTGATTTACCTGTTTTTACAAGGAAATAAAATGTGAAAAAAATGTTTCTACATCCCATGGCCTTTCCCAACCATTTAAATTTTTCTCTTACAGGGCTAACACTTCTGAAAAACCAATACAACACCCACCCGGAACACTATATAAAGCTAAACGAACCGTTCACTGGGTACTTATCCGTACGAAAATCCCTATTGATTTACCTGTTTTTACAAGGAAATAAAATGTGAAAAAAACATTTCTACATCCCATGGCCTTTCCCAACCATTTAAATTTTTCTCTTACAGGTCTAACACTTCCGAAAAACCAATACAACGCCCACCCGGAACAATATATAAAGCTAAACGAACCGTTCACTGGGTACTTATCCGTACGAAAATCCCTATAGATTTACCTGTTTTTACAAGGAAATAAAAGGTGAAAACAATATTTCTACATCCAATGGCCTTTCCCAACCATTTAAATTTTTCTCTTACAGGTCTAACACTTCCGAAAAATCAATACAACGCCCACCCGGAACAATATATAAAGCTAAACGAACCGTTCACTGGGTACTCATACGTACGAAAATCCCTATTGATTTACCTGTTTTTACAAGGAAATAAAATGTGAAAAAAATGTTTCTACATCCCATGGCCTTTCCCAACCATTTAAATTTTTCTCTTACAGGGCTAACACTTCCGAAAAACCAATACAACGCCCACCCGGAACACTATATAAAGCTAAACGAACCGTTCACTGGGTACTCATACGCACGAAAATCCCTATTGATTTACCTGTTTTTACAAGGAAATAAAATGTGAAAAAATATTTCTACATCCCATGGCCTTTCCCAACCATTTAAATTTTTCTCTTACAGGTCTAACACTTCCGAAAAACCAATACAACGCCCACCCGGAACAATATATAAAGCTAAACGAACCGTTCACTGGGTACTCATACGTAAGAAAATCCCTATTGATTTACCAGTTTTTACAAGGAAATAAAATGTGAAAAAAATGTTTCTACATCCCATGGCCTTTCCCAACCATTTAAATTTTTCTCTTACAGGGCTAACACTTCTGAAAAACCAATAAAACACCCACCCGGAACACTATATAAAGCTAAACGAACCGTTCACTGGGTACTTATCCGTACGAAAATCCCTATTGATTTACCTGTTTTTACAAGGAAATAAAATGTGAAAAAAACATTTCTACATCCCATGGCCTTTCCCAACCATTTAAATTTTTCTCTTACAGGTCTAACACTTCCGAAAAACCAATACAACGCCCACCCGGAACAATATATAAAGCTAAACGAACCGTTCACTGGGTACTTATCCGTACGAAAATCCCTATAGATTTACCTGTTTTTACAAGGAAATAAAAGGTGAAAACAATATTTCTACATCCAATGGCCTTTCCCAACCATTTAAATTTTTCTCTTACAGGTCTAACACTTCCGAAAAATCAATACAACGCCCACCCGGAACAATATATAAAGCTAAACGAACCGTTCACTGGGTACTCATACGTACGAAAATCCCTATTGATTTACCTGTTTTTACAAGGAAATAAAATGTGAAAAAAATGTTTCTACATCCCATGGCCTTTCCCAACCATTTAAATTTTTCTCTTACAGGGCTAACACTTCCGAAAAACCAATACAACGCCCACCCGGAACACTATATAAAGCTAAACGAACCGTTCACTGGGTACTCATACGCACGAAAATCCCTATTGATTTACCTGTTTTTACAAGGAAATAAAATGTGAAAAAAATATTTCTACATCCCATGGCCTTTCCCAACCATTTAAATTTTTCTCTTACAGGTCTAACACTTCCGAAAAACCAATACAACGCCCACCCGGAACAATATATAAAGCTAAACGAACCGTTCACTGGGTACTCATACGTACGAAAATCCCTATTGATTTACCTGATTTTACAAGGAAATAAAATGTGAAAAAAATATTTCTACATCCCATGGCCTTTCCCAACCATTTAAATTTTTTTCTTACATGTCTAACACTTCCTAAAAACCAATACAACGCCCACCCGGAACAATATATAAAGCTAAACGAACCGTTCACTGGGTACTCATACATACGAAAATCCCTATTGATTTACCTGTTTTTACAAGGAAATAAAATGTGAAAAAAATGTTTCTACATCCCATGGCCTTTCCCAACCATTTAAATTTTTCTCTTACAGGGCTAACACTTCCGAAAAACCAATACAACGCCCACCCGGAACACTATATAAACCTAAACGAACCGTTCACTGGGTACTTATCCGTACGAAAATCCCTATTGATTTACCTGTTTTTACAAGGAAATAAAAGGTGAAAACAATATTTCTACATCCAATGGCCTTTCCCAACCATTTAAATTTTTCTCTTACAGGTCTAACACTTCCGAAAAACCAATACAACGCCCACCCGGAACAATATATAAAGCTAAACGAACCGTTCACTGGGTACTTATCCGTACTAAAATCCCTATAGATTTACCTGTTTTTACAAGGAAATAAAATGTGAAAAAAATATTTCTACATCCCATGGCCTTTCCCAACCATTTAAATTTTTCTCTTACAGGTCTAACACTTCCGAAAAACAAATACAACGCCCATCCGGAACAATATATAAAGCTAAACGAACCGTTCACTGGGTACTTATCCGTACGAAAATCCCTATAGATTTACCTGTTTTTACAAGGAAATAAAATGTGAAAAAAATATTTCTACATCCCATGGCCTTTCCCAACCACTTAAATTTTTCTCTTACAGGGCTAACACTTCCGAAAAACCAATACAACGCCCACCCGGATCACTATATAAAGCTAAACGAACCGTTCACTGGGTACTTATACGCACGAAAATCCCGATTGATTTACCTGTTTTTACAAGGAAATAAAATGTGAAAAAAATATTTCTACATCCCATGGCCTTTCCCAACCATTTAAATTTTTCTCTTACAGGGCTAACACTTCCGAAAAACCAATACAACGCCCACCCGGACCAATAAATTAAGCTAAACGAACCGTTCACTGGGTACTTATCCGTACGAAAATCCCTATAGATTTACCTGTTTTTACAAGGAAATAAAATGTGAAAAAAATATTTCTACATCCCATGGCGTTTCCCAACCATTTAAATTTTTCTCTTACAGGTCTAACACTTCCGAAAAACCAATACAACGCTCACCCGGAACAATATCTAAACGAACCGTTCACTGGGTACTCATACGTACGAAAATCCCTATTGATTTACCTGTTTTTACAAGGAAATAAAATGTGAAAAAAATATTTCTACATCCCATGGCCCTTCCCAACCATTTAAATTTTTCTCTTACAGGTCTAACACGTCCGAAAAACCAATACAACACCCATCCGGAACAATATATAAAGCTAAACGCACCGTTCACTGGGTATTTATCCGTACGAAAATCCCTATTGATTTACCTGTTTTTACAAGGAAATAAAATGTGAAAACAAGATTTCTACATCCCATGGCCTTTCCCAACCATTTAAATTTTTCTCTTACAGGTCTAACACTTCCGAAAAACCAATACAACGCCCACCCAGAACAATATATAAAGCTAAACGAACCGTTCACTGGGTACTTATCCGTATGAAAATCCCTATTGATTTACCTGTTTTTACAAGGAAATAAAATGTGAAAAAAACATTTCTACATCCCATGGCCTTTCCCAACCATTTAAATTTTTCTCTTACAGGTCTAAGACTTCCGAAAAACCAATACAACGCCCACCCGGATCAATATATAAAGCTAAACGAACCGTTCACTGGGTACTCATACGTACGAAAATCCCTATTGATTTACCTGTTTTTACAAGGAAATAAAATGTGAAAAAAATGTTTCTACATCCCATGGCCTTTCCCAACCATTTAAATTTTTCTCTTACAGGGCTAACACTTCCGAAAAACCAATACAACGCCCAACCGGAACACTATATAAAGCTAAACGAACCGTTCACTGGGTACTTATACGCACGAAAATCCCGATTGATTTACCTGTTTTTACAAGGAAATAAAATGTGAAAAAAATATTTCTACATCCCATGGCCCTTCCCAACCATTTAAATTTTTCTCTTACAAGTCTAACACTTCCGAAAAACCAATACAACGCCCAACCAGAACAATATATAAAGCTAAACGAACCGTTCACTGGGTACTTATCCGTACGAAAATCCCTATAGATTTACCTGTTTTTACAAGGAAATAAAATGTGAAAAAAATGTTTCTACATCCCATGGCCTTTCCCAACCATTTAAATTTTTCTCTTACAGGGCTAACACTTCTGAAAAACCAATACAACACCCACCCGGAACACTATATAAAGCTAAACGAACCGTTCACTGGGTACTTATCCGTACGAAAATCCCTATTGATTTACCTGTTTTTACAAGGAAATAAAATGTGAAAAAAACATTTCTACATCCCATGGCCTTTCCCAACCATTTAAATTTTTCTCTTACAGGTCTAACACTTCCGAAAAACCAATACAACGCCCACCCGGAACAATATATAAAGCTAAACGAACCGTTCACTGGGTACTTATCCGTACGAAAATCCCTATAGATTTACCTGTTTTTACAAGGAAATAAAAGGTGAAAACAATATTTCTACATCCAATGGCCTTTCCCAACCATTTAAATTTTTCTCTTACAGGTCTAACACTTCCGAAAAATCAATACAACGCCCACCCGGAACAATATATAAAGCTAAACGAACCGTTCACTGGGTACTCATACGTACGAAAATCCCTATTGATTTACCTGTTTTTACAAGGAAATAAAATGTGAAAAAAATGTTTCTACATCCCATGGCCTTTCCCAACCATTTAAATTTTTCTCTTACAGGGCTAACACTTCCGAAAAACCAATACAACGCCCACCCGGAACACTATATAAAGCTAAACGAACCGTTCACTGGGTACTCATACGCACGAAAATCCCTATTGATTTACCTGTTTTTACAAGGAAATAAAATGTGAAAAAAATATTTCTACATCCCATGGCCTTTCCCAACCATTTAAATTTTTCTCTTACAGGTCTAACACTTCCGAAAAACCAATACAACGCCCACCCGGAACAATATATAAAGCTAAACGAACCGTTCACTGGGTACTCATACGTACGAAAATCCCTATTGATTTACCTGTTTTTACAAGGAAATAAAATGTGAAAAAAATATTTCTACATCCCATGGCCTTTCCCAACCATTTAAATTTTTCTCTTACATGTCTAACACTTCCTAAAAACCAATACAACGCCCACCCGGAACAATATATAAAGCTAAACGAACCGTTCACTGGGTACTCATACGTACGAAAATCCCTATTGATTTACCTGTTTTTACAAGGAAATAAAATGTGAAAAAAATGTTTCTACATCCCATGGCCTTTCCCAACCATTTAAATTTTTCTCTTACAGGGCTAACACTTCCGAAAAACCAATACAACGCCCACCCGGAACACTATATAAAGCTAAACGAACCGTTCACTGGGTACTTATCCGTACGAAAATCCCTATTGATTTACCTGTTTTTACAAGGAAATAAAAGGTGAAAACAATATTTCTACATCCAATGGCCTTTCCCAACCATTTAAATTTTTCTCTTACAGGTCTAACACTTCCGAAAAACCAATACAACGCCCACCCGGAACAATATATAAAGCTAAACGAACCGTTCACTGGGTACTTATCCGTACTAAAATCCCTATAGATTTACCTGTTTTTACAAGGAAATAAAATGTGAAAAAAATATTTCTACATCCCATGGCCCTTCCCAACCATTTAAATTTTTCTCTTACAGGTCTAACACTTCCGAAAAACAAATACAACGCCCATCCGGAACAATATATAAAGCTAAACGAACCGTTCACTGGGTACTTATCCGTACGAAAATCCCTATAGATTTACCTGTTTTTACAAGGAAATAAAATGTGAAAAAAATATTTCTACATCCCATGGCCTTTCCCAACCACTTAAATTTTTCTCTTATAGGTCTAACACTTCCGAAAAACCAATACAACGCCCACCCGGAACAATATATAAAGCTAAACGAACCGTTCACTGGGTACTCATACGTACGAAAATCCCTATTGATTTACCTGTTTTTACAAGGAAATAAAATGTGAAAAAAATGTTTCTACATCCCATGGCCTTTCCCAACCATTTAAATTTTTCTCTTACAGGGCTAACACTTCCGAAAAACCAATACAACGCCCACCCGGATCACTATATAAAGCTAAACGAACCGTTCACTGGGTACTTATACGCACGAAAATCCCGATTGATTTACCTGTTTTTACAAGGAAATAAAATGTGAAAAAAATATTTCTACATCACATGGCCTTTCCCAACCATTTAAATTTTTCTCTTACAGGGCTAACACTTCCGAAAAACCAATACAACGCCCACCCGGACCAATATATAAAGCTAAACGAACCGTTCACTGGGTACTTATCCGTACGAAAATCCCTATAGATTTACCTGTTTTTACAAGGAAATAAAATGTGAAAAAAATATTTCTACATCCCATGGCCTTTCCCAACCATTTAAATTTTTCTCTTACAGGTCTAACACTTCCGAAAAACCAATACAACGCCCACCCGGAACAATATATAAAGCTAAACGAACCGTTCACTGGGTACTCATACGTACGAAAATCCCTATTGATTTACCTGATTTTACAAGGAAATAAAATGTGAAAAAAATATTTCTACATCCCATGGCCTTTCCCAACCATTTAAATTTTTCTCTTACATGTCTAACACTTCCTAAAAACCAATACAACGCCCACCCGGAACAATATATAAAGCTAAACGAACCGTTCACTGGGTACTCATACATACGAAAATCCCTATTGATTTACCTGTTTTTACAAGGAAATAAAATGTGAAAAAAATGTTTCTACATCCCATGGCCTTTCCCAACCATTTAAATTTTTCTCTTACAGGGCTAACACTTCCGAAAAACCAATACAACGCCCACCCGGAACACTATATAAACCTAAACGAACCGTTCACTGGGTACTTATCCGTACGAAAATCCCTATTGATTTACCTGTTTTTACAAGGAAATAAAAGGTGAAAACAATATTTCTACATCCAATGGCCTTTCCCAACCATTTAAATTTTTCTCTTACAGGTCTAACACTTCCGAAAAACCAATACAACGCCCACCCGGAACAATATATAAAGCTAAACGAACCGTTCACTGGGTACTTATCCGTACTAAAATCCCTATAGATTTACCTGTTTTTACAAGGAAATAAAATGTGAAAAAAATATTTCTACATCCCATGGCCTTTCCCAACCATTTAAATTTTTCTCTTACAGGTCTAACACTTCCGAAAAACAAATACAACGCCCATCCGGAACAATATATAAAGCTAAACGAACCGTTCACTGGGTACTTATCCGTACGAAAATCCCTATAGATTTACCTGTTTTTACAAGGAAATAAAATGTGAAAAAAATATTTCTACATCCCATGGCCTTTCCCAACCACTTAAATTTTTCTCTTACAGGGCTAACACTTCCGAAAAACCAATACAACGCCCACCCGGATCACTATATAAAGCTAAACGAACCGTTCACTGGGTACTTATACGCACGAAAATCCCGATTGATTTACCTGTTTTTACAAGGAAATAAAATGTGAAAAAAATATTTCTACATCCCATGGCCTTTCCCAACCATTTAAATTTTTCTCTTACAGGGCTAACACTTCCGAAAAACCAATACAACGCCCACCCGGACCAATAAATTAAGCTAAACGAACCGTTCACTGGGTACTTATCCGTACGAAAATCCCTATAGATTTACCTGTTTTTACAAGGAAATAAAATGTGAAAAAAATGTTTCTACATCCCATGGCCTTTCCCAACCATTTAAATTTTTCTCTTACAGGGCTAACACTTCCGAAAAACCAATACAACGCCCAACCGGAACACTATATAAAGCTAAACGAACCGTTCACTGGGTACTTATACGCACGAAAATCCCGATTGATTTACCTGTTTTTACAAGGAAATAAAATGTGAAAAAAATATTTCTACATCACATGGCCTTTCCCAACCATTTAAATTTTTCTCTTACAGGGCTAACACTTCCGAAAAACCAATACAACGCCCACCCGGACCAATATATAAAGCTAAACGAACCGTTCACTGGGTACTTATCCGTACGAAAATCCCTATAGATTTACCTGTTTTTACAAGGAAATAAAATGTGAAAAAAATATTTCTACATCCCATGGCCTTTCCCAACCATTTAAATTTTTCTCTTACAGGTCTAACACTTCCGAAAAACCAATACAACGCCCACCCGGAACAATATATAAAGCTAAACGAACCGTTCACTGGGTACTCATACGTACGAAAATCCCTATTGATTTACCTGATTTTACAAGGAAATAAAATGTGAAAAAAATATTTCTACATCCCATGGCCTTTCCCAACCATTTAAATTTTTCTCTTACATGTCTAACACTTCCTAAAAACCAATACAACGCCCACCCGGAACAATATATAAAGCTAAACGAACCGTTCACTGGGTACTCATACATACGAAAATCCCTATTGATTTACCTGTTTTTACAAGGAAATAAAATGTGAAAAAAATGTTTCTACATCCCATGGCCTTTCCCAACCATTTAAATTTTTCTCTTACAGGGCTAACACTTCCGAAAAACCAATACAACGCCCACCCGGAACACTATATAAACCTAAACGAACCGTTCACTGGGTACTTATCCGTACGAAAATCCCTATTGATTTACCTGTTTTTACAAGGAAATAAAAGGTGAAAACAATATTTCTACATCCAATGGCCTTTCCCAACCATTTAAATTTTTCTCTTACAGGTCTAACACTTCCGAAAAACCAATACAACGCCCACCCGGAACAATATATAAAGCTAAACGAACCGTTCACTGGGTACTTATCCGTACTAAAATCCCTATAGATTTACCTGTTTTTACAAGGAAATAAAATGTGAAAAAAATATTTCTACATCCCATGGCCTTTCCCAACCATTTAAATTTTTCTCTTACAGGTCTAACACTTCCGAAAAACAAATACAACGCCCATCCGGAACAATATATAAAGCTAAACGAACCGTTCACTGGGTACTTATCCGTACGAAAATCCCTATAGATTTACCTGTTTTTACAAGGAAATAAAATGTGAAAAAAATATTTCTACATCCCATGGCCTTTCCCAACCACTTAAATTTTTCTCTTACAGGGCTAACACTTCCGAAAAACCAATACAACGCCCACCCGGATCACTATATAAAGCTAAACGAACCGTTCACTGGGTACTTATACGCACGAAAATCCCGATTGATTTACCTGTTTTTACAAGGAAATAAAATGTGAAAAAAATATTTCTACATCCCATGGCCTTTCCCAACCATTTAAATTTTTCTCTTACAGGGCTAACACTTCCGAAAAACCAATACAACGCCCACCCGGACCAATAAATTAAGCTAAACGAACCGTTCACTGGGTACTTATCCGTACGAAAATCCCTATAGATTTACCTGTTTTTACAAGGAAATAAAATGTGAAAAAAATATTTCTACATCCCATGGCGTTTCCCAACCATTTAAATTTTTCTCTTACAGGTCTAACACTTCCGAAAAACCAATACAACGCTCACCCGGAACAATATCTAAACGAACCGTTCACTGGGTACTCATACGTACGAAAATCCCTATTGATTTACCTGTTTTTACAAGGAAATAAAATGTGAAAAAAATATTTCTACATCCCATGGCCCTTCCCAACCATTTAAATTTTTCTCTTACAGGTCTAACACGTCCGAAAAACCAATACAACACCCATCCGGAACAATATATAAAGCTAAACGCACCGTTCACTGGGTATTTATCCGTACGAAAATCCCTATTGATTTACCTGTTTTTACAAGGAAATAAAATGTGAAAACAAGATTTCTACATCCCATGGCCTTTCCCAACCATTTAAATTTTTCTCTTACAGGTCTAACACTTCCGAAAAACCAATACAACGCCCACCCAGAACAATATATAAAGCTAAACGAACCGTTCACTGGGTACTTATCCGTATGAAAATCCCTATTGATTTACCTGTTTTTACAAGGAAATAAAATGTGAAAAAAACATTTCTACATCCCATGGCCTTTCCCAACCATTTAAATTTTTCTCTTACAGGTCTAAGACTTCCGAAAAACCAATACAACGCCCACCCGGATCAATATATAAAGCTAAACGAACCGTTCACTGGGTACTCATACGTACGAAAATCCCTATTGATTTACCTGTTTTTACAAGGAAATAAAATGTGAAAAAAATGTTTCTACATCCCATGGCCTTTCCCAACCATTTAAATTTTTCTCTTACAGGGCTAACACTTCCGAAAAACCAATACAACGCCCAACCGGAACACTATATAAAGCTAAACGAACCGTTCACTGGGTACTTATACGCACGAAAATCCCGATTGATTTACCTGTTTTTACAAGGAAATAAAATGTGAAAAAAATATTTCTACATCCCATGGCCCTTCCCAACCATTTAAATTTTTCTCTTACAAGTCTAACACTTCCGAAAAACCAATACAACGCCCAACCAGAACAATATATAAAGCTAAACGAACCGTTCACTGGGTACTTATCCGTACGAAAATCCCTATAGATTTACCTGTTTTTACAAGGAAATAAAATGTGAAAAAAATGTTTCTACATCCCATGGCCTTTCCCAACCATTTAAATTTTTCTCTTACAGGGCTAACACTTCTGAAAAACCAATACAACACCCACCCGGAACACTATATAAAGCTAAACGAACCGTTCACTGGGTACTTATCCGTACGAAAATCCCTATTGATTTACCTGTTTTTACAAGGAAATAAAATGTGAAAAAAACATTTCTACATCCCATGGCCTTTCCCAACCATTTAAATTTTTCTCTTACAGGTCTAACACTTCCGAAAAACCAATACAACGCCCACCCGGAACAATATATAAAGCTAAACGAACCGTTCACTGGGTACTTATCCGTACGAAAATCCCTATAGATTTACCTGTTTTTACAAGGAAATAAAAGGTGAAAACAATATTTCTACATCCAATGGCCTTTCCCAACCATTTAAATTTTTCTCTTACAGGTCTAACACTTCCGAAAAATCAATACAACGCCCACCCGGAACAATATATAAAGCTAAACGAACCGTTCACTGGGTACTCATACGTACGAAAATCCCTATTGATTTACCTGTTTTTACAAGGAAATAAAATGTGAAAAAAATGTTTCTACATCCCATGGCCTTTCCCAACCATTTAAATTTTTCTCTTACAGGGCTAACACTTCCGAAAAACCAATACAACGCCCACCCGGAACACTATATAAAGCTAAACGAACCGTTCACTGGGTACTCATACGCACGAAAATCCCTATTGATTTACCTGTTTTTACAAGGAAATAAAATGTGAAAAAAATATTTCTACATCCCATGGCCTTTCCCAACCATTTAAATTTTTCTCTTACAGGTCTAACACTTCCGAAAAACCAATACAACGCCCACCCGGAACAATATATAAAGCTAAACGAACCGTTCACTGGGTACTCATACGTACGAAAATCCCTATTGATTTACCTGTTTTTACAAGGAAATAAAATGTGAAAAAAATATTTCTACATCCCATGGCCTTTCCCAACCATTTAAATTTTTCTCTTACATGTCTAACACTTCCTAAAAACCAATACAACGCCCACCCGGAACAATATATAAAGCTAAACGAACCGTTCACTGGGTACTCATACGTACGAAAATCCCTATTGATTTACCTGTTTTTACAAGGAAATAAAATGTGAAAAAAATGTTTCTACATCCCATGGCCTTTCCCAACCATTTAAATTTTTCTCTTACAGGGCTAACACTTCCGAAAAACCAATACAACGCCCACCCGGAACACTATATAAAGCTAAACGAACCGTTCACTGGGTACTTATCCGTACGAAAATCCCTATTGATTTACCTGTTTTTACAAGGAAATAAAAGGTGAAAACAATATTTCTACATCCAATGGCCTTTCCCAACCATTTAAATTTTTCTCTTACAGGTCTAACACTTCCGAAAAACCAATACAACGCCCACCCGGAACAATATATAAAGCTAAACGAACCGTTCACTGGGTACTTATCCGTACTAAAATCCCTATAGATTTACCTGTTTTTACAAGGAAATAAAATGTGAAAAAAATATTTCTACATCCCATGGCCCTTCCCAACCATTTAAATTTTTCTCTTACAGGTCTAACACTTCCGAAAAACAAATACAACGCCCATCCGGAACAATATATAAAGCTAAACGAACCGTTCACTGGGTACTTATCCGTACGAAAATCCCTATAGATTTACCTGTTTTTACAAGGAAATAAAATGTGAAAAAAATATTTCTACATCCCATGGCCTTTCCCAACCACTTAAATTTTTCTCTTATAGGTCTAACACTTCCGAAAAACCAATACAACGCCCACCCGGAACAATATATAAAGCTAAACGAACCGTTCACTGGGTACTCATACGTACGAAAATCCCTATTGATTTACCTGTTTTTACAAGGAAATAAAATGTGAAAAAAATGTTTCTACATCCCATGGCCTTTCCCAACCATTTAAATTTTTCTCTTACAGGGCTAACACTTCCGAAAAACCAATACAACGCCCACCCGGATCACTATATAAAGCTAAACGAACCGTTCACTGGGTACTTATACGCACGAAAATCCCGATTGATTTACCTTTTTTTACAAGGAAATAAAATGTGAAAAAAATATTTCTACATCACATGGCCTTTCCCAACCATTTAAATTTTTCTCTTACAGGGCTAACACTTCCGAAAAACCAATACAACGCCCACCCGGACCAATATATAAAGCTAAACGAACCGTTCACTGGGTACTTATCCGTACGAAAATCCCTATAGATTTACCTGTTTTTACAAGGAAATAAAATGTGAAAAAAATGTTTCTACATCCCATGGCCTTTCCCAACCATTTAAATTTTTCTCTTACAGGGCTAACACTTCCGAAAAACCAATACAACGCCCACCCGGAACACTATATAAAGCTAAACGAACCGTTCACTGGGTACTTATCCGTACGAAAATCCCTATTGATTTACCTGTTTTTACAAGGAAATAAAAGGTGAAAACAATATTTCTACATCCAATGGCCTTTCCCAACCATTTAAATTTTTCTCTTACAGGTCTAACACTTCCGAAAAACCAATACAACGCCCACCCGGAACAATATATAAAGCTAAACGAACCGTTCAATGGGTACTTATCCGTACTAAAATCCCTATAGATTTACCTGTTTTTACAAGGAAATAAAATGTGAAAAAAATATTTCTACATCCCATGGCCTTTCCCAACCATTTAAATTTTTCTCTTACAGGTCTAACACTTCCGAAAAACAAATACAACGCCCATCCGGAACAATATATAAAGCTAAACGAACCGTTCACTGGGTACTTATCCGTACGAAAATCCCTAGAGATTTACCTGTTTTTACAAGGAAATAAAATGTGAAAAAAATATTTCTACATCCCATGGCCTTTCCCAACCACTTAAATTTTTCTCTTATAGGTCTAACACTTCCGAAAAACCAATACAACGCCCACCCGGAACAATATATAAAGCTAAACGAACCGTTCACTGGGTACTCATACGTACGAAAATCCCTATTGATTTACCTGTTTTTACAAGGAAATAAAATGTGAAAAAAATGTTTCTACATCCCATGGCCTTTCCCAACCATTTAAATTTTTCTCTTACAGGGCTAACACTTCCGAAAAACCAATACAACGCCCACCCGGATCACTATATAAAGCTAAACGAACCGTTCACTGGGTACTTATACGCACGAAAATCCCGATTGATTTACCTGTTTTTACAAGGAAATAAAATGTGAAAAAAATATTTCTACATCACATGGCCTTTCCCAACCATTTAAATTTTTCTCTTACAGGGCTAACACTTCCGAAAAACCAATACAACGCCCACCCGGACCAATATATAAAGCTAAACGCACCGTTCACTGGGTATTTATCCGTACGAAAATCCCTATTGATTTACCTGTTTTTACAAGGAAATAAAATGTGAAAAAAATGTTTCTACATCCCATGGCCTTTCCCAACCATTTAAATTTTTCTCTTACAGGGCTAACACTTCCGAAAAACCAATACAACGCCCAACCGGAACACTATATAAAGCTAAACGAACCGTTCACTGGGTACTTATACGCACGAAAATCCCGATTGATTTACCTGTTTTTACAAGGAAATAAAATGTGAAAAAAATATTTCTACATCCCATGGCCCTTCCCAACCATTTAAATTTTTCTCTTACAAGTCTAACACTTCCGAAAAACCAATACAACGCCCAACCAGAACAATATATAAAGCTAAACGAACCGTTCACTGGGTACTTATCCGTACGAAAATCCCTATAGATTTACCTGTTTTTACAAGGAAATAAAATGTGAAAATAATATTTCTACATCCCATGGCCTTTCCCAACCATTTAAATTTTTCTCTTACAGGTCTAACACTTCCGAAAAACCAATACAACGCCCACCCGGAACAATATATAAAGCTAAACGAACCGTTCACTGGGTACTCATACGTACGAAAATCCCTATTGATTTACCTGTTTTTACAAGGAAATAAAATGTGAAAAAAATGTTTCTACATCCCATGGCCTTTCCCAACCATTTAAATTTTTCTCTTACAGGGCTAACACTTCCGAAAAACCAATACAACGCCCACCCGGAACACTATATAAAGCTAAACGAACCGTTCACTGGGTACTTATACGCACGAAAATCCCTATTGATTTACCTGTTTTTACAAGGAAATAAAATGTGAAAAAAATATTTCTACATCCCATGGCCTTTCCCAACCATTTAAATTTTTCTCTTACAGGTCTAACACTTCCGAAAAACCAATACAACGCCCACCCGGAACAATATATAAAGCTAAACGAACCGTTCACTGGGTACTCATACGTAAGAAAATCCCTATTGATTTACCTGTTTTTACAAGGAAATAAAATGTGAAAAAAATGTTTCTACATCCCATGGCCTTTCCCAACCATTTAAATTTTTCTCTTACAGGGCTAACACTTCCGAAAAACCAATACAACACCCAAACGGAACACTATATAAAGCTAAACGAACCGTTCACTGGGTACTTATCCGTACGAAAATCCCTATTGATTTACCTGTTTTTACAAGGAAATAAAATGTGAAAAAAACATTTCTACATCCCATGGCCTTTCCCAACCATTTAAATTTTTCTCTTACAGGTCTAACACTTCCGAAAAACCAATACAACGCCCACCCGGAACAATATATAAAGCTAAACGAACCGTTCACTGGGTACTTATCCGTACGAAAATCCCTATTGATTTACCTGTTTTTACAAGGAAATAAAAGGTGAAAACAATATTTCTACATCCAATGGCCTTTCCCAACCATTTAAATTTTTCTCTTACAGGTCTAACACTTCCGAAAAACCAATACAACGCCCACCCGGAACAATATATAAAGCTAAACGAACCGTTCACTGGGTACTCATACGTACGAAAATCCCTATTGATTTACCTGTTTTTACAAGGAAATAAAATGTGAAAAAAATATTTCTACATCCCATGGCCCTTCCCAACCATTTAATTTTTTCTCTTACAGGTCTAACACGTCCGAAAACCCAATACAACGCCCACCCAGAACAATATATAAAGCTAAACGAACCGTTCACTGGGTACTTATCCGTACGAAAATCCCTATTGATTTACCTGTTTTTACAAGGAAATAAAATGTGAAAAAAACATTTCTACATCCCATGGCCTTTCCCAACCATTTAAATTTTTCTCTTACAGGTCTAAGACTTCCGAAAAACCAATACAACGCCCACCCGGATCAATATATAAAGCTAAACGAACCGTTCACTGGGTACTCATACGTACGAAAATCCCTATTGATTTACCTGTTTTTACAAGGAAATAAAATGTGAACAAAATGTTTCTACATCCCATGGCCTTTCCCAACCATTTAAATTTTTCTCTTACAGGGCTAACACTTCCGAAAAACCAATACAACGCCCAACCGGAACACTATATAAAGCTAAACGAACCGTTCACTGGGTACTTATACGCACGAAAATCCCGATTGATTTACCTGTTTTTACAAGGAAATAAAATGTGAAAAAAATATTTCTACATCCCATGGCCCTTCCCAACCATTTAAATTTTTCTCTTACAAGTCTAACACTTCCGAAAAACCAATACAACGCCCAACCAGAACAATATATAAAGCTAAACGAACCGTTCACTGGGTACTTATCCGTACGAAAATCCCTATAGATTTACCTGTTTTTACAAGGAAATAAAATGTGAAAATAATATTTCTACATCCCATGGCCTTTCCCAACCATTTAAATTTTTCTCTTACAGGTCTAACACTTCCGAAAAACCAATACAACGCCCACCCGGAACAATATATAAAGCTAAACGAACCGTTCACTGGGTACTCATACGTACGAAAATCCCTATTGATTTACCTGTTTTTACAAGGAAATAAAATGTGAAAAAAATGTTTCTACATCCCATGGCCTTTCCCAACCATTTAAATTTTTCTCTTACAGGGCTAACACTTCCGAAAAACCAATACAACGCCCACCCGGAACACTATATAAAGCTAAACGAACCGTTCACTGGGTACTTATACGCACGAAAATCCCTATTGATTTACCTGTTTTTACAAGGAAATAAAATGTGAAAAAAATATTTCTACATCCCATGGCCTTTCCCAACCATTTAAATTTTTCTCTTACAGGTCTAACACTTCCGAAAAACCAATACAACGCCCACCCGGAACAATATATAAAGCTAAACGAACCGTTCACTGGGTACTCATACGTAAGAAAATCCCTATTGATTTACCTGTTTTTACAAGGAAATAAAATGTGAAAAAAATGTTTCTACATCCCATGGCCTTTCCCAACCATTTAAATTTTTCTCTTACAGGGCTAACACTTCCGAAAAACCAATACAACACCCAAACGGAACACTATATAAAGCTAAACGAACCGTTCACTGGGTACTTATCCGTACGAAAATCCCTATTGATTTACCTGTTTTTACAAGGAAATAAAATGTGAAAAAAACATTTCTACATCCCATGGCCTTTCCCAACCATTTAAATTTTTCTCTTACAGGTCTAACACTTCCGAAAAACCAATACAACGCCCACCCGGAACAATATATAAAGCTAAACGAACCGTTCACTGGGTACTTATCCGTACGAAAATCCCTATTGATTTACCTGTTTTTACAAGGAAATAAAAGGTGAAAACAATATTTCTACATCCAATGGCCTTTCCCAACCATTTAAATTTTTCTCTTACAGGTCTAACACTTCCGAAAAACCAATACAACGCCCACCCGGAACAATATATAAAGCTAAACGAACCGTTCACTGGGTACTCATACGTACGAAAATCCCTATTGATTTACCTGTTTTTACAAGGAAATAAAATGTGAAAAAAATATTTCTACATCCCATGGCCCTTCCCAACCATTTAAATTTTTCTCTTACAGGTCTAACACGTCCGAAAAACCAATACAACACCCATCCGGAACAATATATAAAGCTAAACGCACCGTTCACTGGGTATTTATCCGTACGAAAATCCCTATTGATTTACCTGTTTTTACAAGGAAATAAAATGTGAAAACAAGATTTCTACATCCCATGGCCTTTCCCAACCATTTAAATTTTTCTCTTACAGGTCTAACACTTCCGAAAAACCTATACAACGCCCACCCAGAACAATATATAAAGCTAAACGAACCGTTCACTGGGTACTTATCCGTACGAAAATCCCTATTGATTTACCTGTTTTTACAAGGAAATAAAATGTGAAAAAAACATTTCTACATCCCATGGCCTTTCCCAACCATTTAAATTTTTCTCTTACAGGTCTAAGACTTCCGAAAAACCAATACAACGCCCACCCGGATCAATATATAAAGCTAAACGAACCGTTCACTGGGTACTCATACGTACGAAAATCCCTACTGATTTACCTGTTTTTACAAGGAAATAAAATGTGAAAAAAATGTTTCTACATCCCATGGCCTTTCCCAACCATTTAAATTTTTCTCTTACAGGGCTAACACTTCCGAAAAACCAATACAACGCCCAACCGGAACACTATATAAAGCTAAACGAACCGTTCACTGGGTACTTATACGCACGAAAATCCCGATTGATTTACCTGTTTTTACAAGGAAATAAAATGTGAAAAAAATATTTCTACATCCCATGGCCCTTCCCAACAATTTAAATTTTTCTCTTACAAGTCTAACACTTCCGAAAAACCAATACAACGCCCAACCAGAACAATATATAAAGCTAAACGAACCGTTCACTGGGTACTTATCCGTACGAAAATCCCTATAGATTTACCTGTTTTTACAAGGAAATAAAATGTGAAAAAAATATTTCTACATCCCATGGCCTTTCCCAACCATTTAAATTTTTCTCTTACAGGTCTAACACTTCCGAAAAACCAATACAACGCCCACCCGGAACAATATATAAAGCTAAACGAACCGTTCACTGGGTACTCATACGTACGAAAATCCCTATTGATTTACCTGTTTTTACAAGGAAATAAAATGTGAAAAAAAATGTTTCTACATCCCATGGCCTTTCCCAACCATTTAAATTTTTCTCTTACAGGGCTAACACTTCCGAAAAACCAATACAACGCCCACCCGGAACACTATATAAAGCTAAACGAACCGTTCACTGGGTACTTATACGCACGAAAATCCCTATTGATTTACCTGTTTTTACAAGGAAATAAAATGTGAAAAAAATGTTTCTACATCCCATGGCCTTTCCCAACCATTTAAATTTTTCTCTTACAGGGCTCACACTTCCGAAAAACCAATACAACACCCAAACGGAACACTATATAAAGCTAAACGAACCGTTCACTGGGTACTTATCCGTACGAAAATCCCTATTGATTTACCTGTTTTTACAAGGAAATAAAATGTGAAAAAAACATTTCTACATCCCATGGCCTTTCCCAACCATTTAAATTTTTCTCTTACAGGTCTAACACTTCCGAAAAACCAATACAACGCCCACCCGGAACAATATATAAAGCTAAACGAACCGTTCACTGGGTACTTATCCGTACGAAAATCCCTATTGATTTACCTGTTTTTACAAGGAAATAAAAGGTGAAAACAATATTTCTACATCCAATGGCCTTTCCCAACCATTTAAATTTTTCTCTTACAGGTCTAACACTTCCGAAAAACCAATACAACGCCCACCCGGAACAATATATAAAGCTAAACGAACCGTTCACTGGGTACTCATACGTACGAAAATCCCTATTGATTTACCTGTTTTTACAAGGAAATAAAATGTGAAAAAAATGTTTCTACATCCCATGGCCTTTCCCAACCATTTAAATTTTTCTCTTACAGGGCTAACACTTCCGAAAAACCAATACAACGCCCACCCGGAACACTATATAAAGCTAAACGAACCGTTCAGTGGGTACTTATACGCACGAAAATCCCTATTGATTTACCTGTTTTTACAAGGAAATAAAATGTGAAAAAAATATTTCTACATCCCATGGCCTTTCCCAACCATTTAAATTTTTCTCTTACAGGTCTAACACTTCCGAAAAACCAATACAACGCCCACCCGGAACAATATATAAAGCTAAACGAACCGTTCACTGGGTACTCATACGTACGAAAATCCCTATTGATTTACCTGTTTTTACAAGGAAATAAAATGTGAAAAAAAATGTTTCTACATCCCATGGCCTTTCCCAACCATTTAAATTTTTCTCTTACAGGGCTAACACTTCCGAAAAACCAATACAACGCCCACCCTGAACACTATATATAGCTAAACGAACCGTTCATTGGGTACTCATACGTACGAAAATCCCTATTGATTTACCTGTTTTTACAAGGAAATAAAATGTGAAAAAAATGTTTCTACATCCCATGGCCTTTCCCAACCATTTAAATTTTTCTCTTACAGGGCTAACACTTCCGAAAAACCAATACAACGCCCACCCGGACCAATATATTAAGCTAAACGAACCGTTCACTGGGTACTTATCCGTACGAAAATCCCTATAGATTTACCTGTTTTTACAAGGAAATAAAATGTGAAAAAAATATTTCTACATCCCATGGCCTTTCCCAACCATTTAAATTTTTCTCTTACAGGTCTAACACTTCCGAAAAACCAATACAACGCTCACCCGGAACAATATATAAAGCTAAACGAACCGTTCACTGGGTACTCATACGTACGAAAATCCCTATTGATTTACCTGTTTTTACAAGGAAATAAAACGTGAAAAAAATATTTCTACATCCCATGGCCTTTCCCAACCATTTAAATTTTTCTCTTACAGGTCTAACACTTCCGAAAAACCAATACAACGCCCACCTGGAACAATATATAAAGCTAAACGAACCGTTCACTGGGTACTCATACGTACGAAAATCCCTATTGATTTACCTGTTTTTACAAGGAAATAAAATGTGAAAAAAATATTTCTACATCCCATGGCCTTTCCCAACCATTTAAATTTTTCTCTTACAGGTCTAACACTTCCGAAAAACCAATACAACGCCCACCCGGAACAATATATAAAGCTAAACGAACCGTTCACTGGGTACTCATACGTACGAAAATCCCTATTGATTTACCTGTTTTTACAAGGAAATAAAATGTGAAAAAAAATGTTTCTACATCCCATGGCCTTTCCCAACCATTTAAATTTTTCTCTTACAGGGCTAACACTTCCGAAAAACCAATACAACGCCCACCCGGAACACTATATAAAGCTAAACGAACCGTTCACTGGGTACTTATACGCACGAAAATCCCTATTGATTTACCTGTTTTTACAAGGAAATAAAATGTGAAAAAAATGTTTCTACATCCCATGGCCTTTCCCAACCATTTAAATTTTTCTCTTACAGGGCTCACACTTCCGAAAAACCAATACAACACCCAAACGGAACACTATATAAAGCTAAACGAACCGTTCACTGGGTACTTATCCGTACGAAAATCCCTATTGATTTACCTGTTTTTACAAGGAAATAAAATGTGAAAAAAACATTTCTACATCCCATGGCCTTTCCCAACCATTTAAATTTTTCTCTTACAGGTCTAACACTTCCGAAAAACCAATACAACGCCCACCCGGAACAATATATAAAGCTAAACGAACCGTTCACTGGGTACTTATCCGTACGAAAATCCCTATTGATTTACCTGTTTTTACAAGGAAATAAAAGGTGAAAACAATATTTCTACATCCAATGGCCTTTCCCAACCATTTAAATTTTTCTCTTACAGGTCTAACACTTCCGAAAAACCAATACAACGCCCACCCGGAACAATATATAAAGCTAAACGAACCGTTCACTGGGTACTCATACGTACGAAAATCCCTATTGATTTACCTGTTTTTACAAGGAAATAAAATGTGAAAAAAATGTTTCTACATCCCATGGCCTTTCCCAACCATTTAAATTTTTCTCTTACAGGGCTAACACTTCCGAAAAACCAATACAACGCCCACCCGGAACACTATATAAAGCTAAACGAACCGTTCAGTGGGTACTTATACGCACGAAAATCCCTATTGATTTACCTGTTTTTACAAGGAAATAAAATGTGAAAAAAATATTTCTACATCCCATGGCCTTTCCCAACCATTTAAATTTTTCTCTTACAGGTCTAACACTTCCGAAAAACCAATACAACGCCCACCCGGAACAATATATAAAGCTAAACGAACCGTTCACTGGGTACTCATACGTACGAAAATCCCTATTGATTTACCTGTTTTTACAAGGAAATAAAATGTGAAAAAAATGTTTCTACATCCCATGGCCTTTCCCAACCGTTTAAATTTTTCTCTTACAGGGCTAACACTTCCGAAAAACCAATACAACGCCCACCCTGAACACTATATATAGCTAAACGAACCGTTCATTGGGTACTCATACGTACGAAAATCCCTATTGATTTACCTGTTTTTACAAGGAAATAAAATGTGAAAAAAATGTTTCTACATCCCATGGCCTTTCCCAACCATTTAAATTTTTCTCTTACAGGGCTAACACTTCCGAAAAACCAATACAACGCCCACCCGGACCAATATATTAAGCTAAACGAACCGTTCACTGGGTACTTATCCGTACGAAAATCCCTATAGATTTACCTGTTTTTACAAGGAAATAAAATGTGAAAAAAATATTTCTACATCCCATGGCCTTTCCCAACCATTTAAATTTTTCTCTTACAGGTCTAACACTTCCGAAAAACCAATACAACGCTCACCCGGAACAATATATAAAGCTAAACGAACCGTTCACTGGGTACTCATACGTACGAAAATCCCTATTGATTTACCTGTTTTTACAAGGAAATAAAACGTGAAAAAAATATTTCTACATCCCATGGCCTTTCCCAACCATTTAAATTTTTCTCTTACAGGTCTAACACTTCCGAAAAACCAATACAACGCCCACCTGGAACAATATATAAAGCTAAACGAACCGTTCACTGGGTACTCATACGTACGAAAATCCCTATTGATTTACCTGTTTTTACAAGGAAATAAAATGTGAAAAAAATATTTCTACATCCCATGGCCCTTCCCAACCATTTAAATTTTTCTCTTACAGGTCTAACACGTCCGAAAAACCAATACAACACCCATCCGGAACAATATATAAAGCTAAACGCACCGTTCAGTGGGTACTTATCCGTACGAAAATCCCTATTGATTTACCTGTTTTTACAAGGAAATAAAATGTGAAAACAATATTTCTACATCCCATGGCCTTTCCCAACCATTTAAATTTTTCTCTTACAGGTCTAACACTTCCGAAAAACCAATACAACGCCCACCCGGAACAATATATAAAGCTAAACGAACCGTTTACTGGGTACTTATCCGTACGAAAATCCCTATTGATTTACCTGTTTTTACAAGGAAATAAAAGGTGAAAACAATATTTCTACATCCAATGGCCTTTCCCAACCATTTAAATTTTTCTCTTACAGGTCTAACACGTCCGAAAAACCAATACAACACCCATCCGGAACAATATATAAAGCTAAACGCACCGTTCACTGGGTACTTATCCGTACGAAAATCCCTATTGATTTACCTGTTTTTACAAGGAAATAAAATGTGAAAACAATATTTCTACATCCCATGGCCTTTCCCAACCATTTAAATTTTTCTCTTACAGGTCTAACACTTCCGAAAAACCAATACAACGCCCACCCGGAACAATATATAAAGCTAAACGAACCGTTCACTGGGTACTTATCCGTACGAAAATCCCTATTGATTTACCTGTTTTTACAAGGAAATAAAATGTGAAAAAAACATTTCTACATCCCATGGCCTTTCCCAACCATTTAAATTTTTCTCTTACAGGTCTAACACTTCCGAAAAACCAATACAACGCCCACCCGGAACAATATATAAAGCTAAACGAACCGTTCACTGGGTACTTATCCGTACGAAAATCCCTATTGATTTACCTGTTTTTACAAGGAAATAAAAGGTGAAAACAATATTTCTACATCCAATGGCCTTTCCCAACCATTTAAATTTTTCTCTTACAGGTCTAACACTTCCGAAAAACCAATACAACGCCCACCCGGAACAATATATAAAGCTAAACGAACCGTTCACTGGGTACTTATCCGTACTAAAATCCCTATTGATTTACCTGTTTTTACAAGGAAATAAAATGTGAAAAAAATATTTCTACATCCCATGGCCTTTCCCAACCATTTAAATTTTTCTCTTACATGTCTAACACTTCCGAAAAACCAATACAACGCCCAACCAGAACAATATATAAAGCTAAACGAACCGTTCACTGGGTACTTATCCGTACGAATATCCCTATAGATTTACCTGTTTTTACAAGGAAATAAAATGTGAAAAAAATATTTCTACATCCCATGGCCTTTCCCAACCATTTAAATTTTTACAGGTCTAACACTTCCGAAAAACCAATACAACGCCCACCCGGAACAATATATAAAGCTAAACGAACCGTTCTCTGGGTACTTATACGCACGAAAATCCCTATTGATTTACCTGTTTTTACAAGGAAATAAAATGTGAAAAAAATGTTTCTACATCCCATGGCCTTTCCCAACCATTTAAATTTTTCTCTTACAGGGCTAACACTTCCGAAAAACCAATACAACGCCCACCCGGACCAATATATTAAGCTAAACGAACCGTTCACTGGGTACTTATCCGTACGAAAATCCCTATAGATTTACCTGTTTTTACAAGGAAATAAAATGTGAAAAAAATATTTCTACATCCCATGGCCTTTCCCAACCATTTAAATTTTTCTCTTACAGGTCTAACACTTCCGAAAAACCAATACAACGCTCACCCGGAACAATATATAAAGCTAAACGAACCGTTCACTGGGTACTCATACGTACGAAAATCCCTATTGATTTACCTGTTTTTACAAGGAAATAAAACGTGAAAAAAATATTTCTACATCCCATGGCCTTTCCCAACCATTTAAATTTTTCTCTTACAGGTCTAACACTTCCGAAAAACCAATACAACGCCCACCTGGAACAATATATAAAGCTAAACGAACCGTTCACTGGGTACTCATACGTACGAAAATCCCTATTGATTTACCTGTTTTTACAAGGAAATAAAATGTGAAAAAAATATTTCTACATCCCATGGCCCTTCCCAACCATTTAAATTTTTCTCTTACAGGTCTAACACGTCCGAAAAACCAATACAACACCCATCCGGAACAATATATAAAGCTAAACGCACCGTTCAGTGGGTACTTATCCGTACGAAAATCCCTATTGATTTACCTGTTTTTACAAGGAAATAAAATGTGAAAACAATATTTCTACATCCCATGGCCTTTCCCAACCATTTAAATTTTTCTCTTACAGGTCTAACACTTCCGAAAAACCAATACAACGCCCACCCGGAACAATATATAAAGCTAAACGAACCGTTCACTGGGTACTTATCCGTACGAAAATCCCTATTGATTTACCTGTTTTTACAAGGAAATAAAAGGTGAAAACAATATTTCTACATCCAATGGCCTTTCCCAACCATTTAAATTTTTCTCTTACAGGTCTAACACGTCCGAAAAACCAATACAACACCCATCCGGAACAATATATAAAGCTAAACGCACCGTTCACTGGGTACTTATCCGTACGAAAATCCCTATTGATTTACCTGTTTTTACAAGGAAATAAAATGTGAAAACAATATTTCTACATCCCATGGCCTTTCCCAACCATTTAAATTTTTCTCTTACAGGTCTAACACTTCCGAAAAACCAATACAACGCCCACCCGGAACAATATATAAAGCTAAACGAACCGTTCACTGGGTACTTATCCGTACGAAAATCCCTATTGATTTACCTGTTTTTACAAGGAAATAAAATGTGAAAAAAACATTTCTACATCCCATGGCCTTTCCCAACCATTTAAATTTTTCTCTTACAGGTCTAACACTTCCGAAAAACCAATACAACGCCCACCCGGAACAATATATAAAGCTAAACGAACCGTTCACTGGGTACTTATCCGTACGAAAATCCCTATTGATTTACCTGTTTTTACAAGGAAATAAAAGGTGAAAACAATATTTCTACATCCAATGGCCTTTCCCAACCATTTAAATTTTTCTCTTACAGGTCTAACACTTCCGAAAAACCAATACAACGCCACCCGGAACAATATATAAAGCTAAACGAACCGTTCACTGGGTACTTATCCGTACTAAAATCCCTATTGATTTACCTGTTTTTACAAGGAAATAAAATGTGAAAAAAATATTTCTACATCCCATGGCCTTTCCCAACCATTTAAATTTTTCTCTTACATGTCTAACACTTCCGAAAAACCAATACAACGCCCAACCAGAACAATATATAAAGCTAAACGAACCGTTCACTGGGTACTTATCCGTACGAATATCCCTATAGATTTACCTGTTTTTACAAGGAAATAAAATGTGAAAAAAATATTTCTACATCCCATGGCCTTTCCCAACCATTTAAATTTTTACAGGTCTAACACTTCCGAAAAACCAATACAACGCCCACCCGGAACAATATATAAAGCTAAACGAACCGTTCTCTGGGTACTTATACGCACGAAAATCCCTATTGATTTACCTGTTTTTACAAGGAAATAAAATGTGAAAAAAATATTTCTACATCCCATGGCCTTTCCCAACCATTTAAATATTTCTCTTACAGGTCTAACACTTCCGAAAAACCAATACAACGCTCACCCGGAACAATATATAAAGCTAAACGAACCGTTCACTGGGTACTCATACGTACGAAAATCCCTATTGATTTACCTGTTTTTACAAGGAAATAAAAGGTGAAAACAATATTTCTACATCCAATGGCCTTTCCCAACCATTTACATTTTTCTCTTACAGGTCTAACACTTCCGAAAAACCAATACAACGCCCACCCGGAACAATATATAAAGCTAAACGAACCGTTCACTGGGTACTTATCCGTACTAAAATCCCTATTGATTTACCTGTTTTTACAAGGAAATAAAATGTGAAAAAAATATTTCTACATCCCATGGCCTTTCCCAACCATTTAAATTTTTCTCTTACATGTCTAACACTTCCGAAAAACCAATACAACGCCCAACCAGAACAATATATAAAGCTAAACGAACCGTTCACTGGGTACTTATCCGTACGAATATCCCTTTAGATTTACCTGTTTTTACAAGGAAATAAAATGTGAAAAAAATATTTCTACATCCCATGGCCTTTCCCAACCATTTAAATTTTTCTCTTACAGGTCTAACACTTCTGAAAAACCAATACAACGCCCACCCGGAACAATATATAAAGCTAAACGAACCGTTCACTGGGTACTCATACGTACGAAAATCCCTATTGATTTACCTTTTTTACAAGGAAATAAAATGTGAAAAAAATGTTTCTACATCCCATGGCCTTTCCCAACCATTTAAATTTTTCTCTTACAGGGCTAACACTTCCGAAAAACCAATACAACGCCCACCCGGAACACTATATAAAGCTAAACGAACCGTTCTCTGGGTACTTATACGCACGAAAATCCCTATTGATTTACCTGTTTTTACAAGGAAATAAAATGTGAAAAAAATATTTCTACATCCCATGGCCTTTCCCAACCATTTAAATATTTCTCTTACAAGTCTAACACTTCCGAAAAACCAATACAACGCTCACCCGGAACAATATATAAAGCTAAACGCACCGTTCACTGGGTACTCATACGTACGAAAATCCCTATTGATTTACCTGTTTTTACAAGGAAATAAAAGGTGAAAACAATATTTCTACATCCAATGGCCTTTCCCAACCATTTACATTTTTCTCTTACAGGTCTAACACTTCCGAAAAACCAATACAACGCCCACCCGGAACAATATATAAAGCTAAACGAACCGTTCACTGGGTACTTATCCGTACTAAAATCCCTATTGATTTACCTGTTTTTACAAGGAAATAAAATGTGAAAAAAATATTTCTACATCCCATGGCCTTTCCCAACCATTTAAATTTTTCTCTTACAGGTCTAACACTTCCGAAAAACCAATACAACGCCCACCCGGAACAATATATGAAGCTAAACGAACCGTTCACTGGGTACTCATACGTACGAAAATCCCTATTGATTTACCTGTTTTTACAAGGAAATAAAATGTGAAAAAAATGTTTCTACATCCCATGGCCTTTCCCAACCATTTAAATTTTTCTCTTACAGGGCTAACACTTCCGAAAAACCAATACAACGCCCACCCGGAACACTATATAAAGCTAAACGAACCGTTCACTGGGTACTTATCCGTACGAAAATCCCTATTGATTTACCTGTTTTTACAAGGAAATAAAATGTGAAAAAAATGTTTCTACATCCCATGGCCTTTCCCAACCATTTAAATTTTTCTCTTACAGGGCTAACACTTCCGAAAAACCAATACAACGCCCACCCGGACCAATATATTAAGCTAAACGAACCGTTCACTGGGTACTTATCCGTACGAAAATCCCTATAGATTTACCTGTTTTTACAAGGAAATAAAATGTGAAAAAAATATTTCTACATCCCATGGCCTTTCCCAATCATTTAAATTTTTCTCTTACAGGTCTAACACTTCCGAAAAACCAATACAACGCTCACCCGGAACAATATATAAAACTAAACGAACCGTTCACTGGGTACTCATACGTACGAAAATCCCTATTGATTTACCTGTTTTTACAAGGAAATAAAATGTGAAAAAAATATTTCTACATCCCATGGCCTTTCCCAACCATTTAAATTTTTCTCTTACAGGTCTAACACTTCCGAAAAACCAATACAACGCCCACCCGGAACAATATATAAAGCTAAACGAACCGTTCACTGGGTACTCATACGTACGAAAATCCCTATTGATTTACCTGTTTTTACAAGGAAATAAAATGTGAAAAAAATATTTCTACATCCCATGGCCCTTCCCAACCATTTAAATTTTTCTCTTACAGGTCTAACACGTCCGAAAAACCAATACAACACCCATCCGGAACAATATATAAAGCTAAACGCACCGTTTACTGGGTACTTATACGCACGAAAATCCCTATTGATTTACCTGTTTTTACAAGGAAATAAAATGTGAAAAAAATGTTTCTACATCCCATGGCCTTTCCCAACCATTTAAATTTTTCTCTTACAGGGCTAACACTTCCGAAAAACCAATACAACGCCCACCCGGACCAATATATTAAGCTAAACGAACCGTTCACTGGGTACTCATCCGTACGAAAATCCCTATAGATTTACCTGTTTTTACAAGGAAATAAAATGTGAAAAAAATATTTCTACATCCCATGGCCTTTCCCAACCATTTAAATTTTTCTCTTACAGGTCTAACACTTCCGAAAAACCAATACAACGCTCACCCGGAACAATATATAAAGCTAAACGAACCGTTCACTGGGTACTCATACGTACGAAAATCCCTATTGATTTACCTGTTTTTACAAGGAAATAAAATGTGAAAAAAATATTTCTACATCCCATGGCCTTTCCCAACCATTTAAATTTTTCTCTTACAGGTCTAACACTTCCGAAAAACCAATACAACGCCCACCCGGAACAATATATAAAGCTAAACGAACCGTTCACTGGGTACTCATACGTACGAAAATCCCTATTGATTTACCTGTTTTTACAAGGAAATAAAATGTGAAAAAAATATTTCTACATCCCATGGCCCTTCCCAACCATTTAAATTTTTCTCTTACAGGTCTAACACGTCCGAAAAACCAATACAACACCCATCCGGAACAATATATAAAGCTAAACGCACCGTTTACTGGGTACTTATACGCACGAAAATCCCTATTGATTTACCTGTTTTTACAAGGAAATAAAATGTGAAAAAAATGTTTCTACATCCCATGGCCTTTCCCAACCATTTAAATTTTTCTCTTACAGGGCTAACACTTCCGAAAAACCAATACAACGCCCACCCGGACCAATATATTAAGCTAAACGAACCGTTCACTGGGTACTCATCCGTACGAAAATCCCTATAGATTTACCTGTTTTTACAAGGAAATAAAATGTGAAAAAAATATTTCTACATCCCATGGCCTTTCCCAACCATTTAAATTTTTCTCTTACAGGTCTAACACTTCCGAAAAACCAATACAACGCTCACCCGGAACAATATATAAAGCTAAACGAACCGTTCACTGGGTACTCATACGTACGAAAATCCCTATTGATTTACCTGTTTTTACAAGGAAATAAAATGTGAAAAAAATATTTCTACATCCCATGGCCTTTCCCAACCATTTAAATTTTTCTCTTACAGGTCTAACACTTCCGAAAAACCAATACAACGCCCACCCGGAACAATATATAAAGCTAAACGAACCGTTCACTGGGTACTCATACGTACGAAAATCCCTATTGATTTACCTGTTTTTACAAGGAAATAAAATGTGAAAAAAATATTTCTACATCCCATGGCCCTTCCCAACCATTTAAATTTTTCTCTTACAGGTCTAACACGTCCGAAAAACCAATACAACACCCATCCGGAACAATATATAAAGCTAAACGCACCGTTCACTGGGTACTTATACGCACGAAAATCCCTATGGATTTACCTGTTTTTACAAGGAAATAAAATGTGAAAAAAATGTTTCTACATCCCATGGCCTTTCCCAACCATTTAAATTTTTCTCTTACAGGGCTAACACTTCCGAAAAACCAATACAACGCCCACCCGGACCAATATATTAAGCTAAACGAACCGTTCACTGGGTACTTATCCGTACGAAAATCCCTATAGATTTACCTGTTTTTACAAGGAAATAAAATGTGAAAAAAATATTTCTACATCCCATGGCCTTTCCCAACCATTTAAATTTTTCTCTTACAGGTCTAACACTTCCGAAAAACCAATACAACGCTCACCCGGAACAATATATAAAGCTAAACGAACCGTTCACTGGGTACTCATACGTACGAAAATCCCTATTGATTTACCTGTTTTTACAAGGAAATAAAATGTGAAAAAAATATTTCTACATCCCATGGCCTTTCCCAACCATTTAAATTTTTCTCTTACAGGTCTAACACTTCCGAAAAACCAATACAACGCCCACCCGGAACAATATATAAAGCTAAACGAACCGTTCACTGGGTACTCATACGTACGAAAATCCCTATTGATTTACCTGTTTTTACAAGGAAATAAAATGTGAAAAAAATATTTCTACATCCCATGGCCCTTCCCAACCATTTAAATTTTTCTCTTACAGGTCTAACACGTCCGAAAAACCAATACAACACCCATCCGGAACAATATATAAAGCTAAACGCACCGTTCACTGGGTACTTATCCGTACGAAAATCCCTATTGATTTACCTCTTTTTACAAGAAAATAAAATGTGAAAACAATATTTCTACATCCCATGGCCTTTCCCAACCATTTAAATTTTTCTCTTACAGGTCTAACACTTCCGAAAAACCAATACAACGCCCACCCGGAACAATATATAAAGCTAAACGAACCGTTCACTGGGTACTTATCCGTACGAAAATCCCTATTGATTTACCTGTTTTTACAAGGAAATAAAATGTGAAAACAATATTTCTACATCCCATGGCCTTTCCCAACCATTTAAATTTTTCTCTTACAGGTCTAACACTTCCGAAAAACCAATACAACGCCCACCCGGAACAATATATAAAGCTAAACGAACCGTTCACTGGGTACTTATCCGTACGAAAATCCCTATTGATTTACCTGTTTTTACAAGGAAATAAAATGTGAAAAAAACATTTCTACATCCCATGGCCTTTCCCAACCATTTAAATTTTTCTCTTACAGGTCTAACACTTCTGAAAAACCAATACAACGCCCACCCGGAACAATATATAAAGCTAAACGAACCGTTCACTGGGTACTGATCCGTACGAAAATCCCTATTGATTTACCTGTTTTTACAAGGAAATAAAAGGTGAAAACAATATTTCTACATCCAATGGCCTTTCCCAACCATTTAAATTTTTCTCTTACAGGTCTAACACTTCCGAAAAACCAATACAACGCCCAACCGGAACAATATATAAAGCTAAACGAACCGTTCACTGGGTACTTATCCGTACGAAAATCCCTATTGATTTACCTGTTTTTACAAGGAAATAAAAGGTGAAAACAAAATTTCTACATCCAATGGCCTTTCCCAACCATTTAAATTTTTCTCTTACAGGTCTAACACGTCCGAAAAACCAATACAACACCCATCCGGAACAATATATAAAGCTAAACGCACCGTTCACTGGGTACTTATCCGTACGAAAATCCCTATTGATTTACCTGTTTTTACAAGGAAATAAAATGTGAAAACAATATTTCTACATCCCATGGCCTTTCCCAACCATTTAAATTTTTCTCTTACAGGTCTAACACTTCCGAAAAACCAATACAACGCCCACCCGGAACAATATATAAAGCTAAACGAACCGTTCACTGGGTACTTATCCGTACGAAAATCCCTATTGATTTACCTGTTTTTACAAGGAAATAAAATGTGAAAAAAACATTTCTACATCCCATGGCCTTTCCCAACCATTTAAATTTTTCTCTTACAGGTCTAACACTTCTGAAAAACCAATACAACGCCCACCCGGAACAATATATAAAGCTAAACGAACCGTTCACTGGGTACTGATCCGTACGAAAATCCCTATTGATTTACCTGTTTTTACAAGGAAATAAAAGGTGAAAACAATATTTCTACATCCAATGGCCTTTCCCAACCATTTAAATTTTTCTCTTACAGGTCTAACACTTCCGAAAAACCAATACAACGCCCACCCGGAACAATATATAAAGCTAAACGAACCGTTCACTGGGTACTTATCCGTACTAAAATCCCTATTGATTTACCTGTTTTTACAAGGAAATAAAATGTGAAAAAAATATTTCTACATCCCATGGCCTTTCCCAACCATTTAAATTTTTCTCTTACAGGTCTAACACTTCCGAAAAACCAATACAACGCCCACCCAGAACAATATATAAAGCTAAACGAACCGTTCACTGGGTACTTATCCGTACGAAAATCCCTATTGATTTACCTGTTTTTACAAGGAAATAAAATGTGAAAAAAACATTTCTACATCCCATGGCCTTTCCCAACCATTTAAATTTTTCTCTTACAGGTCTAACACTTCTGAAAAACCAATACAACGCCCACCCGGAACAATATATAAAGCTAAACGAACCGTTCACTGGGTACTGATCCGTACGAAAATCCCTATTGATTTACCTGTTTTTACAAGGAAATAAAAGGTGAAAACAATATTTCTACATCCAATGGCCTTTCCCAACCATTTAAATTTTTCTCTTACAGGTCTAACACTTCCGAAAAACCAATACAACGCCCACCCGGAACAATATATAAAGCTAAACGAACCGTTCACTGGGTACTTATCCGTACTAAAATCCCTATTGATTTACCTGTTTTTACAAGGAAATAAAATGTGAAAAAAATATTTCTACATCCCATGGCCTTTCCCAACCATTTAAATTTTTCTCTTACAGGGCTAACACTTCCGAAAAACCAATACAACGCCCACCCGGACCAATATATTAAGCTAAACGAACCGTTCACTGGGTACTTATCCGTACGAAAATCCCTATAGATTTACCTGTTTTTACAAGGAAATAAAATGTGAAAAAAATATTTCTACATCCCATGGCCTTTCCCAACCATTTAAATTTTTCTCTTACAGGTCTAACACTTCCGAAAAACCAATACAACGCCCACCCGGAACAATATATAAAGCTAAACGAACCGTTCACTGGGTACTTATCCGTACGAAAATCCCTATTGATTTACCTGTTTTTACAAGGAAATAAAATGTGAAAAAAACATTTCTACATCCCATGGCCTTTCCCAACCATTTAAATTTTTCTCTTACAGGTCTAACACTTCTGAAAAACCAATACAACGCCCACCCGGAACAATATATAAAGCTAAACGAACCGTTCACTGGGTACTGATCCGTACGAAAATCCCTATTGATTTACCTGTTTTTACAAGGAAATAAAAGGTGAAAACAATATTTCTACATCCAATGGCCTTTCCCAACCATTTAAATTTTTCTCTTACAGGTCTAACACTTCCGAAAAACCAATACAACGCCCACCCGGAACAATATATAAAGCTAAACGAACCGTTCACTGGGTACTTATCCGTACTAAAATCCCTATTGATTTACCTGTTTTTACAAGGAAATAAAATGTGAAAAAAATATTTCTACATCCCATGGCCTTTCCCAACCATTTAAATTTTTCTCTTACAGGTCTAACACTTCCGAAAAACCAATACAACGCCCACCCGGAACAATATATAAAGCTAAACGAACCGTTCACTGGGTACTTATCCGTACGAAAATCCCTATTGATTTACCTGTTTTTACAAGGAAATAAAATGTGAAAAAAACATTTCTACATCCCATGGCCTTTCCCAACCATTTAAATTTTTCTCTTACAGGTCTAACACTTCTGAAAAACCAATACAACGCCCACCCGGAACAATATATAAAGCTAAACGAACCGTTCACTGGGTACTGATCCGTACGAAAATCCCTATTGATTTACCTGTTTTTACAAGGAAATAAAAGGTGAAAACAATATTTCTACATCCAATGGCCTTTCCCAACCATTTAAATTTTTCTCTTACAGGTCTAACACTTCCGAAAAACCAATACAACGCCCACCCGGAACAATATATAAAGCTAAACGAACCGTTCACTGGGTACTTATCCGTACTAAAATCCCTATTGATTTACCTGTTTTTACAAGGAAATAAAATGTGAAAAAAATATTTCTACATCCCATGGCCTTTCCCAACCATTTAAATTTTTCTCTTACAGGGCTAACACTTCCGAAAAACCAATACAACGCCCACCCGGACCAATATATTAAGCTAAACGAACCGTTCACTGGGTACTTATCCGTACGAAAATCCCTATAGATTTACCTGTTTTTACAAGGAAATAAAATGTGAAAAAAATATTTCTACATCCCATGGCCTTTCCCAACCATTTAAATTTTTCTCTTACAGGTCTAACACTTCCGAAAAACCAATACAACGCTCACCCGGAACAATATATAAAGCTAAACGAACCGTTCACTGGGTACTCATACGTACGAAAATCCCTATTGATTTACCTGTTTTTACAAGGAAATAAAATGTGAAAAAAATATTTCTACATCCCATGGCCTTTCCCAACCATTTAAATTTTTCTCTTACAGGTCTAACACTTCCGAAAAACCAATACAACGCCCACCCGGAACAATATATAAAGCTAAACGAACCGTTCACTGGGTACTCATACGTACGAAAATCCCTATTGATTTACCTGTTTTTACAAGGAAATAAAATGTGAAAAAAATATTTCTACATCCCATGGCCCTTCCCAACCATTTAAATTTTTCTCTTACAGGTCTAACACGTCCGAAAAACCAATACAACACCCATCCGGAACAATATATAAAGCTAAACGCACCGTTCACTGGGTACTTATCCGTACGAAAATCCCTATTGATTTACCTCTTTTTACAAGAAAATAAAATGTGAAAACAATATTTCTACATCCCATGGCCTTTCCCAACCATTTAAATTTTTCTCTTACAGGTCTAACACTTCCGAAAAACCAATACAACGCCCACCCGGAACAATATATAAAGCTAAACGAACCGTTCACTGGGTACTTATCCGTACGAAAATCCCTATTGATTTACCTGTTTTTACAAGGAAATAAAAGGTGAAAACAAAATTTCTACATCCAATGGCCTTTCCCAACCATTTAAATTTTTCTCTTACAGGTCTAACACGTCCGAAAAACCAATACAACACCCATCCGGAACAATATATAAAGCTAAACGCACCGTTCACTGGGTACTTATCCGTACGAAAATCCCTATTGATTTACCTGTTTTTACAAGGAAATAAAATGTGAAAACAATATTTCTACATCCCATGGCCTTTCCCAACCATTTAAATTTTTCTCTTACAGGTCTAACACTTCCGAAAAACCAATACAACGCCCACCCGGAACAATATATAAAGCTAAACGAACCGTTCACTGGGTACTTATCCGTACGAAAATCCCTATTGATTTACCTGTTTTTACAAGGAAATAAAATGTGAAAAAAACATTTCTACATCCCATGCCCTTTCCCAACCATTTAAATTTTTCTCTTACAGGTCTAACACTTCTGAAAAACCAATACAACGCCCACCCGGAACAATATATAAAGCTAAACGAACCGTTCACTGGGTACTGATCCGTACGAAAATCCCTATTGATTTACCTGTTTTTACAAGGAAATAAAAGGTGAAAACAATATTTCTACATCCAATGGCCTTTCCCAACCATTTAAATTTTTCTCTTACAGGTCTAACACTTCCGAAAAACCAATACAACGCCCACCCGGAACAATATATAAAGCTAAACGAACCGTTCACTGGGTACTTATCCGTACTAAAATCCCTATTGATTTACCTGTTTTTACAAGGAAATAAAATGTGAAAAAAATATTTCTACATCCCATGGCCTTTCCCAACCATTTAAATTTTTCTCTTACATGTCTAACACTTCCGAAAAACCAATACAACGCCCAACCAGAACAATATATAAAGCTAAACGAACCGTTCACTGGGTACTTATCCGTACGAATATCCCTATAGATTTACCTGTTTTTACAAGGAAATAAAATGTGAAAAAAATATTTCTACATCCCATGGCCTTTCCCAACCATTTAAATTTTTCTCTTACAGGTCTAACACTTCCGAAAAACCAATACAACGCCCACCCGGAACAATATATAAAGCTAAACGAACCGTTCACTGGGTACTCATACGTACGAAAATCCCTATTGATTTACCTGTTTTTACAAGGAAATAAAATGTGAAAAAAATGTTTCTACATCCCATGGCCATTCCCAACCATTTAAATTTTTCTCTTACAGGGCTAACACTTCCGAAAAACCAATACAACGCCCACCCGGAACACTATATAAAGCTAAACGAACCGTTCTCTGGGTACTTATACGCACGAAAATCCCTATTGATTTACCTGTTTTTACAAGGAAATAAAATGTGAAAAAAATTTTTCTACATCCCATGTCCTTTCCCAACCATTTAAATTTTTCTCTTACAGGTCTAACACTTCCGAAAAACCAATACAACGCCCACCCGGAACAATATATAAAGCTAAACGAACCGTTCACTGGGTACTTATCCGTACGAAAATCCCTATTGATTTACCTGTTTTTACAAGGAAATAAAATGTGAAAAAAACATTTCTACATCCCATGGCCTTTCCCAACCATTTAAATTTTTCTCTTACAGGTCTAACACTTCTGAAAAACCAATACAACGCCCACCCGGAACAATATATAAACCTAAACGAACCGTTCACTGGGTACTTATCCGTACGAAAATCCCTATTGATTTACCTGTTTTTACAAGGAAATAAAAGTTGAAAACAATATTTCTACATCCAATGGCCTTTCCCAACCATTTAAATTTTTCTCTTACAGGTCTAACACTTCTGAAAAACCAATACAACGCCCACCCGGAACAATATATAAAGCTAAACGAACCGTTCACTGGGTACTTATCCGTACGAAAATCCCTATTGATTTACCTGTTTTTACAAGGAAATAAAATGTGAAAAAAACATTTCTACATCCCATGGCCTTTCCCAACCATTTAAATTTTTCTCTTACAGGTCCAACACTTCTGAAAAACCAATACAACGCCCACCCGGAACAATATATAAAGCTAAACGAACCGTTCACTGGGTACTTATCCGTACGAAAATCCCTATTGATTTACCTGTTTTTACAAGGAAATAAAAGGTGAAAACAATATTTCTACATCCAATGGCCTTTCCCAACCATTTAAATTTTTCTCTTACAGGTCTAACACTTCCGAAAAACCAATACAACGCCCACCCGGAACAATATATAAAGCTAAACGAACCGTTCACTGGGTACTTATCCGTACTAAAATCCCTATTGATTTACCTGTTTTTACAAGGAAATAAAATGTGAAAAAAATATTTCTACATCCCATGGCCTTTCCCAACCATTTAAATTTTTCTCTTACATGTCTAACACTTCCGAAAAACCAATACAACGCCCAACCAGAACAATATATAAAGCTAAACGAACCGTTCACTGGGTACTTATCCGTACGAATATCCCTATAGATTTACCTGTTTTTACAAGGAAATAAAATGTGAAAAAAATATTTCTACATCCCATGGCCTTTCCCAACCATTTAAATTTTTCTCTTACAAGGCTAACACTTCCGAAAAACCAATACAACGCCCACCCGGAACACTATATAAAGCTAAACGAACCGTTCTCTGGGTACTTATACGCACGAAAATCCCTATTGATTTACCTGTTTTTACAAGGAAATAAAATGTGAAAAAAATTTTTCTACATCCCATGGCCTTTCCCAACCATTTAAATATTTCTCTTACAGGTCTAACACTTCCAAAAAACCAATACAACGCTCACCCGGAACAATATATAAAGCTAAACGAACCGTTCACTGGGTACTCATACGTACGAAAATCCCTATTGATTTACCTGTTTTTACAAGGAAATAAAAGGTGAAAACAATATTTCTACATCCAATGGCCTTTCCCAACCGTTTACATTTTTCTCTTACAGGTCTAACACTTCCGAAAAACCAATACAACGCCCACCCGGAACAATATATAAAGCTAAACGAACCGTTCACTGGGTACTTATCCGTACTAAAATCCCTATTGATTTACCTGTTTTTACAAGGAAATAAAATGTGAAAAAAATATTTCTACATCCCTTGGCCTTTCCCAACCATTTAAATTTTTCTCTTACAGGTCTAACACTTCCGAAAAACCAATACAACGCCCACCCGGAACAATATATAAAGCTAAACGAACCGTTCACTGGGTACTCATACGTACGAAAATCCCTATTGATTTACCTGTTTTTACAAGGAAATAAAATGTGAAAAAAATGTTTCTACATCCCATGGCCTTTCCCAACCATTTAAATTTTTCTCTTACAGGGCTAACACTTCCGAAAAACCAATACAACGCCCACCCGGAACACTATATAAAGCTAAACGAACCGTTCACTGGGTACTTATACGCACGAAAATCCCTATTGATTTACCTGTTTTTACAAGGAAATAAAATGTGAAAAAAATGTTTCTACATCCCATGGCCTTTCCCAACCATTTAAATTTTTCTCTTACAGGGCTAACACTTCCGAAAAACCAATACAACGCCCACCCGGAACACTATATAAAGCTAAACGAACCGTTCACTGGGTACTTATACGCACGAAAATCCCTATTGATTTACCTGTTTTTACAAGGAAATAAAATGTGAAAAAAATGTTTCTACATCCCATGGCCTTTCCCAACCATTTAAATTTTTCTCTTACAGGGCTAACACTTCCGAAAAACCAATACAACGCCCACCCGGAACACTATATAAAGCTAAACGAACCGTTCACTGGGTACTTATACGCACGAAAATCCCTATTGATTTACCTGTTTTTACAAGGAAATAAAATGTGAAAAAAATATTTCTACATCCCATGGCCTTTCCCAACCATTTAAATTTTTCTCTTACAGGGCTAACACTTCCGAAAAACCAATACAACGCCCACCCGGACCAATATATTAAGCTAAACGAACCGTTCACTGGGTACTCATACGTACGAAAATCCCTATAGATTTACCTGTTTTTACAAGGAAATAAAATGTGAAAAAAATATTTCTACATCCCATGGCCTTTCCCAACCATTTAAATTTTTCTCTTACAGGTCTAACACTTCCGAAAAACCAATACAACGCTCACCCGGAACAATATATAAAGCTAAACGAACCGTTCACTGGGTACTCATACGTACGAAAATCCCTATTGATTTACCTGTTTTTACAAGGAAATAAAATGTGAAAAAAATATTTCTACATCCCATGGCCTTTCCCAACCATTTAAATTTTTCTCTTACAGGTCTAACACTTCCGAAAAACCAATACAACGCCCACCCGGAACAATATATAAAGCTAAACGAACCGTTCACTGGGTACTTATCCGTACGAAAATCCCTATTGATTTACCTGTTTTTACAAGGAAATAAAAGGTGAAAACAATATTTCTACATCCAATGGCCTTTCCCAACCATTTAAGTTTTTCTCTTACAGGTCTAACACGTCCGAAAAACCAATACAACACCCATCCGGAACAATATATAAAGCTAAACGCACCGTTCACTGGGTACTTATCCGTACGAAAATCCCTATTGATTTACCTGTTTTTACAAGGAAATAAAATGTGAAAACAATATTTCTACATCCCATGGCCTTTCCCAACCATTTAAATTTTTCTCTTACAGGTCTAACACTTCCGAAAAACCAATACAACGCCCACCCGGAACAATATATAAAGCTAAACGAACCGTTCACTGGGTACTTATCCGTACTAAAATCCCTATTGATTTACCTGTTTTTACAAGGAAATAAAATGTGAAAAAAACATTTCTACATCCCATGGCCTTTCCCAACCATTTAAATTTTTCTCTTACAGGTCTAACACTTCCGAAAAACCAATACAACGCCCACCCGGAACAATATATAAAGCTAAACGAACCGTTCACTGGGTACTTATCCGTACGAAAATCCCTATTGATTTACCTGTTTTTACAAGGAAATAAAAGGTGAAAACAATATTTCTACATCCAATGGCCTTTCCCAACCATTTAAATTTTTCTCTTACAGGTCTAACACTTCCGAAAAACCAATACAACGCCCACATGGAACAATATATAAAGCTAAACGAACCGTTCACTGGGTACTTATCCGTACGAAAATCCCTATTGATTTACCTGTTTTTACAAGGAAATAAAATGTGAAAAAAATATTTCTACATCCCATGGCCTTTCCCAACCATTTAAATTTTTCTCTTACATGTCTAACACTTCCGAAAAACCAATACAACGCCCAACCAGAACAATATATAAAGCTAAACGAACCGTTCACTGGGTACTTATCCGTACGAATATCCCTATAGATTTACCTGTTTTTACAAGGAAATAAAATGTGAAAAAAATATTTCTACATCCCATGGCCTTTCCCAACCATTTAAATTTTTCTCTTACAGGTCTAACACTTCCGAAAAACCAATACAACGCCCACCCGGAACAATATATAAAGCTAAACGAACCGTTCACTGGGTACTCATACGTACGAAAATCCCTATTGATTTACCTGTTTTTACAAGGAAATAAAATGGGAAAAAAATGTTTCTACATCCCATGGCCTTTCCCAACCATTTAAATTTTTCTCTTACAGGGCTAACACTTCCGAAACACCAATACAACGCCCACCCGGAACACTATATAAAGCTAAACGACCCGTTCTCTGGGTACTTATACGCACGAAAATCCCTATTGATTTACCTGTTTTTACAAGGAAATAAAATGTGAAAAAAATTTTTCTACATCCCATGGCCTTTCCCAACCATTTAAATATTTCTCTTACAGGTCTAACACTTCCGAAAAACCAATACAACGCTCACCCGGAACAATATATAAAGCTAAACGAACCGTTCACTGGGTACTCATACGTACGAAAATCCCTATTGATTTACCTGTTTTTACAAGGAAATAAAATGTGAAAAAAATATTTCTACATCCTATGGCCTTTCCCAACCATTTAAATTTTTCTCTTACAGGTCTAACACTTCCGAAAAACCAATACAACGCCCACCCGGAACAATATATAAAGCTAAACGAACCGTTCACTGGGTACTCATACGTACGAAAATCCCTATTGATTTACCTGTTTTTACAAGGAAATAAAATGGGAAAAAAATGTTTCTACATCCCATGGCCTTTCCCAACCATTTAAATTTTTCTCTTACAGGGCTAACACTTCCGAAAAACCAATACAACGCCCACCCGGAACACTATATAAAGCTAAACGAACCGTTCACTGGGTACTTATACGCACGAAAATCCCTATTGATTTACCTGTTTTTACAAGGAAATAAAATGTGAAAAAAATATTTCTACATCCCATGGCCTTTCCCAACCATTTAAATTTTTCTCTTACAGGTCTAACACTTCCGAAAAACCAATACAACGCCCACCCGGAACGATATATAAAGCTAAACGAACCGTTCACTGGGTACTCATACGTACGAAAATCCCTATTGATTTACCTGTTTTTACAAGGAAATAAAATGTGAAAAAAATGTTTCTACATCCCATGGCCTTTCCCAACCATTTAAATTTTTCTCTTACAGGGCTAACACTTCCGAAAAACCAATACAACGCCCACCCGGACCAATATATTAAGCTAAACGAACCGTTCACTGGGTACTCATACGTACGAAAATCCCTATAGATTTACCTGTTTTTACAAGGAAATAAAATGTGAAAAAAATATTTCTACATCCCATGGCCTTTCCCAACCATTTAAATTTTTCTCTTACAGGTCTAACACTTCCGAAAAACCAATACAACGCACACCCGGAACAATATATAAAGCTAAACGAACCGTTCACTGGGTACTCATACGTACGAAAATCCCTATTGATTTACCTGTTTTTACAAGGAAATAAAATGTGAAAAAAATGTTTCTACATCCCATGGCCTTTCCCAACCATTTAAATTTTTCTCTTACAGGGCTAACACTTCCGAAACACCAATACAACGCCCACCCGGAACACTATATAAAGCTAAACGACCCGTTCTCTGGGTATTTATACGCACGAAAATCCCTATTGATTTACCTGTTTTTACAAGGAAATAAAATGTGAAAAAAATTTTTCTACATCCCATGGCCTTTCCCAACCATTTAAATATTTCTCTTACAGGTCTAACACTTCCGAAAAACCAATACAACGCTCACCCGGAACAATATATAAAGCTAAACGAACCGTTCACTGGGTACTCATACGTACGAAAATCCCTATTGATTTACCTGTTTTTACAAGGAAATAAAAGGTGAAAACAATATTTCTACATCCAATGGCCTTTCCCAACCATTTACATTTTTCTCTTACAGGTCTAACACTTCCGAAAAACCAATACAACGCCCACCCGGAACAATATATAAAGCTAAACGAACCGTTCACTGGGTACTTATCCGTACTAAAATCCCTATTGATTTACCTGTTTTTACAAGGAAATAAAATGTGAAAAAAATATTTCTACATCCTATGGCCTTTCCCAACCATTTAAATTTTTCTCTTACAGGTCTAACACTTCCGAAAAACCAATACAACGCCCACCCGGAACAATATATAAAGCTAAACGAACCGTTCACTGGGTACTCATACGTACGAAAATCCCTATTGATTTACCTGTTTTTACAAGGAAATAAAATGTGAAAAAAATGTTTCTACATCCCATGGCCTTTCCCAACCATTTAAATTTTTCTCTTACAGGGCTAACACTTCCGAAAAACCAATACAACGCCCACCCGGAACACTATATAAAGCTAAACGAACCGTTCACTGGGTACTTATACGCACGAAAATCCCTATTGATTTACCTGTTTTTACAAGGAAATAAAATGTGAAAAAAATATTTCTACATCCCATGGCCTTTCCCAACCATTTAAATTTTTCTCTTACAGGTCTAACACTTCCGAAAAACCAATACAACGCCCACCCGGAACAATATATAAAGCTAAACGAACCGTTCACTGGGTACTTATCCGTACTAAAATCCCTATTGATTTACCTGTTTTTACAAGGAAATAAAATGTGAAAAAAATATTTCTACATCCTATGGCCTTTCCCAACCATTTAAATTTTTCTCTTACAGGTCTAACACTTCCGAAAAACCAATACAACGCCCACCCGGAACAATATATAAAGCTAAACGAACCGTTCACTGGGTACTCATACGTACGAAAATCCCTATTGATTTACCTGTTTTTACAAGGAAATAAAATGTGAAAAAAATGTTTCTACATCCCATGGCCTTTCCCAACCATTTAAATTTTTCTCTTACAGGGCTAACACTTCCGAAAAACCAATACAACGCCCACCCGGAACACTATATAAAGCTAAACGAACCGTTCACTGGGTACTTATACGCACGAAAATCCCTATTGATTTACCTGTTTTTACAAGGAAATAAAATGTGAAAAAAATATTTCTACATCCCATGGCCTTTCCCAACCATTTAAATTTTTCTCTTACAGGTCTAACACTTCCGAAAAACCAATACAACGCTCACCCGGAACAATATATAAAGCTAAACGAACCGTTCACTGGGTACTCATACGTACGAAAATCCCTATTGATTTACCTGTTTTTACAAGGAAATAAAATGTGAAAAAAATATTTCTACATCCCATGGCCTTTCCCAACCATTTAAATTTTTCTCTTACAGGTCTAACACTTCCGAAAAACCAATACAACGCCCACCCGGAACAATATATAAAGCTAAACGAACCGTTCACTGGGTACTCATACGTAAGGAAATCCCTATTGATTTACCTGTTTTTACAAGGAAATAAAATGTGAAAAAAATGTTTCTACATCCCATGGCCTTTCCCAACCATTTAAATTTTTCTCTTACAGGGCTAACACTTCCGAAAAACCAATACAACGCTCACCCGGAACAATATATAAAGCTAAACGAACCGTTCACTGGGTACTCATACGTACGAAAATCCCTATTGATTTACCTGTTTTTACAAGGAAATAAAAGGTGAAAACAATATTTCTACATCCAATGGCCTTTCCCAACCATTTAAATTTTTCTCTTACAGGTCTAACACTTCCGAAAAACCAATACAACGCCCACCCGGAACAATATATAAAGCTAAACGAACCGTTCACTGGGTACTTATCCGTACTAAAATCCCTATTGATTTACCTGTTTTTACAAGGAAATAAAATGTGAAAAAAATATTTCTACATCCCATGGCCTTTCCCAACCATTTAAATTTTTCTCTTACAGGTCTAACACTTCCGAAAAACCAATACAACGCCCACCCGGAACGATATATAAAGCTAAACGAAACGTTCACTGGGTACTCATACGTACGAAAATCCCTATTGATTTACCTGTTTTTACAAGGAAATAAAATGTGAAAAAAATGTTTCTACATCCCATGGCCTTTCCCAACCATTTAAATTTTTCTCTTACAGGGCTAACACTTCCGAAAAACCAATACAACGCCCACCCGGAACACTATATAAAGCTAAACGAACCGTTCACTGGGTACTTATACGCACGAAAATCCCTTTTGATTTACCTGTTTTTACAAGGAAATAAAATGTGAAAAAAATATTTCTACATCCCATGGCCTTTCCCAACCATTTAAATTTTTCTCTTACAGGTCTAACACTTCCGAAAAACCAATACAACGCCCACGCGGAACAATATATAAAGCTAAACGAACCGTTCACTGGGTACTCATACGTACGAAAATCCCTATTGATTTACCTGTTTTTACAAGGAAATAAAATGTGAAAAAAATGTTTCTACATCCCATGGCCTTTCCCAACCATTTAAATTTTTCTCTTACAGGGCTAACACTTCCGAAAAACCAATACAACGCCCACCCGTAACACTATATAAAGCTAAACGAACCGTTCACTGGGTACTTATACGCACGAAAATCCCTATTGATTTGCCTGTTTTTACAAGGAAATAAAATGTGAAAAAAATATTTCTACATCCCATGGCCTTTCCCAACCCTTTAAATTTTTCTCTTACAGGTCTAACACTTCCGAAAAACCAATACAACGCCCACCCGGAACAATATATAAAGCTAAACGAACCGTTCACTGGGTACTCATACGTACGAAAATCCCTATTGATTTACCTGTTTTTACAAGGAAATAAAATGTGAAAAAAATGTTTCTACATCCCATGGCCTTTCCCAACCATTTAAATTTTTCTCTTACAGGGCTAACACTTCCGAAAAACCAATACAACGCCCACCCGGAACACTATATAAAGCTAAACGAACCGTTCACTGGGTACTTATACGCACGAAAATCCCTATTGATTTACCTGTTTTTACAAGGAAATAAAATGTGAAAAAAATATTTCTACATCCCATGGCCTTTCCCAACCATTTAAATTTTTCTCTTACAGGGCTAACACTTCCGAAAAACCAATACAACGCCCACCCGGACCAATATATTAAGCTAAACGAACCGTTCACTGGATACTTATCCGTACGAAAATCCCTATAGATTTACCTGTTTTTACAAGGAAATAAAATGTGAAAAAAATATTTCTACATCCCATGGCCTTTCCCAACCATTTAAATTTTTCTCTTACATGTCTAACACTTCCGAAAAACCAATACAACGCTCACCCGGAACAATAATAAAGCTAAACGAACCGTTCACTGGGTACTCATACGTACGAAAATCCCTATTGATTTACCTGTTTTTACAAGGAAATAAAATGTGAAAAAAATATTTCTACATCCCATGGCCTTTCCCAACCATTTAAATTTTTCTCTTACAGGTCTAACACTTCCGAAAAACCAATACAACGCCCACCCGGACCAATATATTAAGCTAAACAAACCGTTCACTGGGTACTCATACGTACGAAAATCCCTATTGATTTACCTGTTTTTACAAGGAAATAAAATGTGGAAAAAATATTTCTACATCCCATGGCCCTTCCCAACCATTTAAATTTTTCTCTTACAGGTCTAACACGTCCGAAAAACCAATACAACACCCATCCGGAACAATATATAAAGCTAAACGCACCGTTCACTGGGTACTTATACGCACGAAAATCCCTATTGATTTACCTGTTTTTACAAGGAAATAAAATGTGAAAAAAATGTTTCTACATCCCATGGCCTTTCCCAACCATTTAAATTTTTCTCTTACAGGGCTAACACTTCCGAAAAACCAATACAACGCCCACCCGGAACACTATATAAAGCTAAACGAACCGTTCACTGGGTACTTATACGCACGAAAATCCCTATTGATTTACGTGTTTTTACAAGGAAATAAAATGTGAAAAAAATATTTCTACATCCCATGGCCTTTCCCAACCATTTAAATTTTTCTCTAACAGGTCTAAGACTTCCGAAAAACCAATACAACGCCCACCCGGAACAATATATAAAGCTAAACGAACCGTTCACTGGGTACTCATACGTACGAAAATCCCTATTGATTTACCTGTTTTTACAAGGAAATAAAATGTGAAAAAAATGTTTCTACATCCCATGGCCTTTCCCAACCATTTAAATTTTTCTCTTACAGGTCTAACACTTCCGAAAAACCAATACAACGCTCACCCGGAACAATATATAAAGCTAAACGAACCGTTCACTGGGTACTCATACGTACGAAAATCCCTATTGATTTACCTGTTTTTACAAGGAAATAAAAGGTGAAAACAATATTTCTACATCCAATGGCCTTTCCCAACCATTTACATTTTTCTCTTACAGGTCTAACACTTCCGAAAAACCAATACAACGCCCACCCGGAACAATATATAAAGCTAAACGAACCGTTCACTGGGTACTTATCCGTACTAAAATCCCTATTGATTTACCTGTTTTTACAAGGAAATAAAATGTGAAAAAAATATTTCTACATCCTATGGCCTTTCCCAACCATTTAAATTTTTCTCTTACAGGTCTAACACTTCCGAAAAACCAATACAACGCCCACCCGGAACAATATATAAAGCTAAACGAACCGTTCACTGGGTACTCATACGTACGAAAATCCCTATTGATTTACCTGTTTTTACAAGGAAATAAAATGTGAAAAAAATGTTTCTACATCCCATGGCCTTTCCCAACCATTTAAATTTTTCTCTTACAGGGCTAACACTTCCGAAAAACCAATACAACGCCCACCCGGAACACTATATAAAGCTAAACGAACCGTTCACTGGGTACTTATACGCACGAAAATCCCTATTGATTTACCTGTTTTTACAAGGAAATAAAATGTGAAAAAAATATTTCTACATCCCATGGCCTTTCCCAACCATTTAAATTTTTCTCTTACAGGTCTAACACTTCCGAAAAACCAATACAACGCTCACCCGGAACAATATATAAAGCTAAACGAACCGTTCACTGGGTACTCATACGTACGGAAATCCCTATTGATTTACCTGTTTTTACAAGGAAATAAAATGTGAAAAAAATGTTTCTACATCCCATGGCCTTTCCCAACCATTTAAATTTTTCTCTTACAGGGCTAACACTTCCGAAAAACCAATACAACGCTCACCTGGAACAATATATAAAGCTAAACGAACCGTTCACTGGGTACTCATACGTACGAAAATCCCTATTGATTTACCTGTTTTTACAAGGAAATAAAAGGTGAAAACAATATTTCTACATCCAATGGCCTTTCCCAACCATTTAAATTTTTCTCTTACAGGTCTAACACTTCCGAAAAACCAATACAACGCCCACCCGGAACAATATATAAAGCTAAACGAACCGTTCACTGGGTACTTATCCGTACTAAAATCCCTATTGATTTACCTGTTTTTACAAGGAAATAAAATGTGAAAAAAATATTTCTACATCCCATGGCCTTTCCCAACCATTTAAATTTTTCTCTTACAGGTCTAACACTTCCGAAAAACCAATACAACGCCCACCCGGAACAATATATAAAGCTAAACGAAACGTTCACTGGGTACTCATACGTACGAAAATCCCTATTGATTTACCTGTTTTTACAAGGAAACAAAATGTGAAAAAAATGTTTCTACATCCCATGGCCTTTCCCAACCATTTAAATTTTTCTCTTACAGGGCTAACACTTCCGAAAAACCAATACAACGCCCACCCGGAACACTATATAAAGCTAAACGAACCGTTCACTGGGTACTTATACGCACGAAAATCCCTTTTGATTTACCTGTTTTTACAAGGAAATAAAATGTGAAAAAAATATTTCTACATCCCATGGCCTTTCCCAACCATTTAAATTTTTCTCTTACAGGTCTAACACTTCCGAAAAACCAATACAACGCCCACGCGGAACAATATATAAAGCTAAACGAACCGTTCACTGGGTACTCATACGTACGAAAATCCCTATTGATTTACCTGTTTTTACAAGGAAATAAAATGTGAAAAAAATGTTTCTACATCCCATGGCCTTTCCCAACCATTTAAATTTTTCTCTTACAGGGCTAACACTTCCGAAAAACCAATACAACGCCCACCCGGAACACTATATAAAGCTAAACGAACCGTTCACTGGGTACTTATACGCACGAAAATCCCTATTGATTTACCTGTTTTTACAAGGAAATAAAATGTGAAAAAAATATTTCTACATCCCAGGGCCTTTCCCAACCCTTTAAATTTTTCTCTTACAGGGCTAACACTTCCGAAAAACCAATACAACGCCCACCCGGAACAATATATAAAGCTAAACGAACCGTTCACTGGGTACTCATACGTACGAAAATCCCTATTGATTTACCTGTTTTTACAAGGAAATAAAATGTGAAAAAAATGTTTCTACATCCCATGGCCTTTCCCAACCATTTAAATTTTTCTCTTACAGGGCTAACACTTCCGAAAAACCAATACAACGCCCACCCGGAACACTATATAAAGCTAAACGAACCGTTCACTGGGTACTTATACGCACGAAAATCCCTATTGATTTACCTGTTTTTACAAGGAAATAAAATGTGAAAAAAATATTTCTACATCCCATGGCCTTTCCCAACCATTTAAATTTTTCTCTTACAGGGCTAACACTTCCGAAAAACCAATACAACGCCCACCCGGACCAATATATTAAGCTAAACGAACCGTTCACTGGGTACTTATCCGTACGAAAATCCCTATAGATTTACCTGTTTTTACAAGGAAATAAAATGTGAAAAAAATATTTCTACATCCCATGGCCTTTCCCAACCATTTAAATTTTTCTCTTACATGTCTAACACTTCCGAAAAACCAATACAACGCTCACCCGGAACAATAATAAAGCTAAACGAACCGTTCACTGGGTACTCATACGTACGAAAATCCCTATTGATTTACCTGTTTTTACAAGGAAATAAAATGTGAAAAAAATATTTCTACATCCCATGGCCTTTCCCAACCATTTAAATTTTTCTCTTACAGGTCTAACACTTCCGAAAAACCAATACAACGCCCACCCGGACCAATATATTAAGCTAAACAAACCGTTCACTGGGTACTCATACGTACGAAAATCCCTATTGATTTACCTGTTTTTACAAGGAAATAAAATGTGGAAAAAATATTTCTACATCCCATGGCCCTTCCCAACCATTTAAATTTTTCTCTTACAGGTCTAACACGTCCGAAAAACCAATACAACACCCATCCGGAACAATATATAAAGCTAAACGCACCGTTCACTGGGTACTTATACGCACGAAAATCCCTATTGATTTACCTGTTTTTACAAGGAAATAAAATGTGAAAAAAATGTTTCTACATCCCATGGCCTTTCCCAACCATTTAAATTTTTCTCTTACAGGGCTAACACTTCCGAAAAACCAATACAACGCCCACCCGGAACACTATATAAAGCTAAACGAACCGTTCACTGGGTACTTATACGCACGAAAATCCCTATTGATTTACCTGTTTTTACAAGGAAATAAAATGTGAAAAAAATATTTCTACATCCCATGGCCTTTCCCAACCATTTAAATTTTTCTCTTACAGGTCTAACACTTCCGAAAAACCAATACAACGCCCACCCGGAACAATATATAAAGCTAAACGAACCGTTCACTGGGTACTCATACGTACGAAAATCCCTATTGATTTACCTGTTTTTACAAGGAAATAAAATGTGAAAAAAATGTTTCTACATCCCATGGCCTTTCCCAACCATTTAAATTTTTCTCTTACAGGTCTAACACTTCCGAAAAACCAATACAACGCCCACGCGGAACAATATATAAAGCTAAACGAACCGTTCACTGGGTACTCATACGTACGAAAATCCCTATTGATTTACCTGTTTTTACAAGGAAATAAAATGTGAAAAAAATGTTTCTACATCCCATGGCCTTTCCCAACCATTTAAATTTTTCTCTTACAGGGCTAACACTTCCGAAAAACCAATACAACGCCCACCCGGAACACTATATAAAGCTAAACGAACCGTTCACTGGGTACTTATACGCACGAAAATCCCTATTGATTTACCTGTTTTTACAAGGAAATAAAATGTGAAAAAAATATTTCTACATCCCATGGCCTTTCCCAACCCTTTAAATTTTTCTCTTACAGGTCTAACACTTCCGAAAAACCAATACAACGCCCACCCGGAACAATATATAAAGCTAAACGAACCGTTCACTGGGTACTCATACGTACGAAAATCCCTATTGATTTACCTGTTTTTACAAGGAAATAAAATGTGAAAAAAATGTTTCTACATCCCATGGCCTTTCCCAACCATTTAAATTTTTCTCTTACAGGGCTAACACTTCCGAAAAACCAATACAACGCCCACCCGGAACACTATATAAAGCTAAACGAACCGTTCACTGGGTACTTATACGCACGAAAATCCCTATTGATTTACCTGTTTTTACAAGGAAATAAAATGTGAAAAAAATATTTCTACATCCCATGGCCTTTCCCAACCATTTAAATTTTTCTCTTACAGGGCTAACACTTCCGAAAAACCAATACAACGCCCACCCGGACCAATATATTAAGCTAAACGAACCGTTCACTGGGTACTTATCCGTACGAAAATCCCTATAGATTTACCTGTTTTTACAAGGAAATAAAATGTGAAAAAAATATTTCTACATCCCATGGCCTTTCCCAACCATTTAAATTTTTCTCTTACATGTCTAACACTTCCGAAAAACCAATACAACGCTCACCCGGAACAATAATAAAGCTAAACGAACCGTTCACTGGGTACTCATACGTACGAAAATCCCTATTGATTTACCTGTTTTTACAAGGAAATAAAATGTGAAAACAATATTTCTACATCCAATGGCCTTTCCCAACCATTTAAATTTTTCTCTTACAGGTCTAACACTTCCGAAAAACCAATACAACGCCCACCCGGACCAATATATTAAGCTAAACAAACCGTTCACTGGGTACTCATACGTACGAAAATCCCTATTGATTTACCTGTTTTTACAAGGAAATAAAATGTGGAAAAAATATTTCTACATCCCATGGCCCTTCCCAACCATTTAAATTTTTCTCTTACAGGTCTAACACGTCCGAAAAACCAATACAACACCCATCCGGAACAATATATAAAGCTAAACGCACCGTTCACTGGGTACTTATACGCACGAAAATCCCTATTGATTTACCTGTTTTTACAAGGAAATAAAATGTGAAAAAAATGTTTCTACATCCCATGGCCTTTCCCAACCACTTAAATTTTTCTCTTACAGGGCTAACACTTCCGAAAAACCAATACAACGCCCACCCGGAACACTATATAAAGCTAAACGAACCGTTCACTGGGTACTTATACGCACGAAAATCCCTATTGATTTACCTGTTTTTACAAGGAAATAAAATGTGAAAAAAATATTTCTACATCCCATGGCCTTTCCCAACCATTTAAATTTTTCTCTAACAGGTCTAAGACTTCCGAAAAACCAATACAACGCCCACCCGGAACAATATATAAAGCTAAACGAACCGTTCACTGGGTACTCATACGTACGAAAATCCCTATTGATTTACCTGTTTTTACAAGGAAATAAAATGTGAAAAAAATGTTTCTACATCCCATGGCCTTTCCCAACCATTTAAATTTTTCTCTTACAGGGCTAACACTTCCGAAAAACCAATACAACGCCCACCCGGAACACTATATAAAGCTAAACGAACCGTTCACTGGGTACTTATACGCACGAAAATCCCTATTGATTTACCTGTTTTTACAAGGAAATAAAATGTGAAAAAAATATTTCTACATCCCATGGCCTTTCCCAACCATTTAAATTTTTCTCTTACAGGTCTAACACTTCCGAAAAACCAATACAACGCCCACCCGGAACAATATATAAAGCTAAACGAACCGTTCACTGGGTACTCATACGTACAAAAATCCCTATTGATTTACCTGTTTTTACAAGGAAATAAAATGTGAAAAAAATGTTTCTACATCCCATGGCCTTTCCCAACCATTTAAATTTTTCTCTTACAGGGCTAACACTTCCGAAAAACCAATACAACGCCCACCCGGAACACTATATAAAGCTAAACGAACCGTTCACTGGGTACTTATACGCACGAAAATCCCTATTGATTTACCTGTTTTTACAAGGAAATAAAATGTGAAAAAAATGTTTCTACATCCCATGGCCTTTCCCAACCGTTTACATTTTTCTCTTACAGGTCTAACACTTCCGAAAAACCAATACAACGCCCACCCGGAACAATATATAAAGCTAAACGAACCATTCACTGGGTACTTATCCGTACTAAAATCCCTATTGATTTACCTGTTTTTACAAGGAAATAAAATGTGAAAAAAATATTTCTACATCCCATGGCCTTTCCCAACCATTTAAATTTTTCTCTTACAGGTCTAACACTTCCGAAAAACCAATACAACGCCCACCCGGAACGATATATAAAGCTAAACGAACCGTTCACTGGGTACTCATACGTACGAAAATCCCTATTGATTTACCTGTTTTTACAAGGAAATAAAATGTGAAAAAAATGTTTCTACATCCCATGGCCTTTCCCAACCATTTAAATTTTTCTCTTACAGGGCTAACACTTCCGAAAAACCAATACAACGCCCACCCGGAACACTATATAAAGCTAAACGAACCGTTCACTGGGTACTTATACGCACGAAAATCCCTATTGATTTACCTGTTTTTACAAGGAAATAAAATGTGAAAAAAATATTTCTACATCCCATGGCCTTTCCCAACCATTTAAATTTTTCTCTTACAGGGCTAACACTTCCGAAAAACCAATACAACGCCCACCCGGACCAATATATTAAGCTAAACGAACCGTTCACTGGGTACTCATACGTACGAAAATCCCTATAGATTTACCTGTTTTTACAAGGAAATAAAATGTGAAAAAAATATTTCTACATCCCATGGCCTTTCCCAACCATTTAAATTTTTCTCTTACAGGTCTAACACTTCCGAAAAACCAATACAACGCTCACCCGGAACAATATATAAAGCTAAACGAACCGTTCACTGGGTACTCATACGTACAAAATCCCTATTGATTTACCTGTTTTTACAAGGAAATAAAATGTGAAAAAAATATTTCTACATCCCATGGCCTTTCCCAACCATTTAAATTTTTCTCTTACAGGTCTAACACTTCCGAAAAACCAATACAACGCCCACCCGGAACAATATATAAAGCTAAACGAACCGTTCACTGGGTACTTATCCGTACGAAAATCCCTATTGATTTACCTGTTTTTACAAGGAAATAAAAGGTGAAAACAATATTTCTACATCCAATGGCCTTTCCCAACCATTTAAATTTTTCTCTTACAGGTCTAACACGTCCGAAAAACCAATACAACACCCATCCGGAACAATATATAAAGCTAAACGCACCGTTCACTGGGTACTTATCCGTACGAAAATCCCTATTGATTTACCTGTTTTTACAAGGAAATAAAATGTGAAAACAATATTTCTACATCCCATGGCCTTTCCCAACCATTTAAATTTTTCTCTTACAGGTCTAACACTTCCGAAAAACCAATACAACGCCCACCCGGAACAATATATAAAGCTAAACGAACCGTTCACTGGGTACTTATCCGTACGAAAATCCCTATTGATTTACCTGTTTTTACAAGGAAATAAAATGTGAAAAAAACATTTCTACATTCCATGGCCTTTCCCAACCATTTAAATTTTTCTCTTACAGGTCTAACACTTCCGAAAAACCAATACAACGCCCACCCGGAACAATATATAAAGCTAAACGAACCGTTCACTGGGTACTTATCCGTACTAAAATCCCTATTGATTTACCTGTTTTTACAAGGAAATAAAATGTGAAAAAAATATTTCTACATCCCATGGCCTTTCCCAACCATTTAAATTTTTCTCTTACAGGTCTAACACTTCCGAAAAACCAATACAACGCCCACCCGGAACAATATATAAAGCTAAACGAACCGTTCACTGGGTACTCATACGTACGAAAATCCCTATTGATTTACCTTTTTTACAAGGAAATAAAATGTGAAAAAAATGTTTCTACATCCCATGGCCTTTCCCAACCATTTAAATTTTTCTCTTACAGGGCTAACACTTCCGAAAAACCAATACAACGCCCACCCGGAACAATATATAAAGCTAAACGAACCGTTCTCTGGGTACTTATACGCACGAAAATCCCTATTGATTTACCTGTTTTTACAAGGAAATAAAATGTGAAAAAAATATTTCTACATCCCATGGCCTTTCCCAACCATTTAAATATTTCTCTTACAGGTCTAACACTTCCGAAAAACCAATACAACGCTCACCCGGAACAATATATAAAGCTAAACGAACCGTTCACTGGGTACTCATACGTACGAAAATCCCTATTGATTTACATGTTTTTACAAGGAAATAAAAGGTGAAAACAATATTTCTACATCCAATGGCCTTTCCCAACCATTTACATTTTTCTCTTACAGGTCTAACACTTCCGAAAAACCAATACAACGCCCACCCGGAACAATATATAAAGCTAAACGAACCGTTCACTGGGTACTTATCCGTACTAAAATCCCTATTGATTTACCTGTTTTTACAAGGAAATAAAATGTGAAAAAAATATTTCTACATCCCATGGCCTTTCCCAACCATTTAAATTTTTCTCTTACAGGTCTAACACTTCCGAAAAACCAATACAACGCCCACCCGGAACAATATATGAAGCTAAACGAACCGTTCACTGGGTACTCATACGTACGAAAATCCCTATTGATTTACCTGTTTTTACAAGGAAATAAAATGTGAAAAAAATGTTTCTACATCCAATGGCCTTTCCCAACCATTTAAATTTTTCTCTTACAGGGCTAACACTTCCGAAAAACCAATACAACGCCCACCCGGAACACTATATAAAGCTAAACGAACCGTTCACTGGGTACTTATACGCACGAAAATCCCTATTGATTTACCTGTTTTTACAAGGAAATAAAATGTGAAAAAAATATTTCTACATCCCATGGCCTTTCCCAACCATTTAAATTTTTCTCTTACAGGGCTAACACTTCCGAAAAACCAATACAACGCCCACCCGGACCAATATATTAAGCTAAACGAACCGTTCACTGGGTACTTATCCGTACGAAAATCCCTATAGATTTACCTGTTTTTACAAGGAAATAAAATGTGAAAAAAACATTTCTACATTCCATGGCCTTTCCCAACCATTTAAATTTTTCTCTTACAGGTCTAACACTTCCGAAAAACCAATACAACGCCCACCCGGAACAATATATAAAGCTAAACGAACCGTTCACTGGGTACTTATCCGTACTAAAATCCCTATTGATTTACCTGTTTTTACAAGGAAATAAAATGTGAAAAAAATATTTCTACATCCCATGGCCTTTCCCAACCATTTAAATTTTTCTCTTACAGGTCTAACACTTCCGAAAAACCAATACAACGCCCACCCGGAACAATATATAAAGCTAAACGAACCGTTCACTGGGTACTCATACGTACGAAAATCCCTATTGATTTACCTTTTTTACAAGGAAATAAAATGTGAAAAAAATGTTTCTACATCCCATGGCCTTTCCCAACCATTTAAATTTTTCTCTTACAGGGCTAACACTTCCGAAAAACCAATACAACGCCCACCCGGAACAATATATAAAGCTAAACGAACCGTTCTCTGGGTACTTATACGCACGAAAATCCCTATTGATTTACCTGTTTTTACAAGGAAATAAAATGTGAAAAAAATATTTCTACATCCCATGGCCTTTCCCAACCATTTAAATATTTCTCTTACAGGTCTAACACTTCCGAAAAACCAATACAACGCTCACCCGGAACAATATATAAAGCTAAACGAACCGTTCACTGGGTACTCATACGTACGAAAATCCCTATTGATTTACATGTTTTTACAAGGAAATAAAAGGTGAAAACAATATTTCTACATCCAATGGCCTTTCCCAACCATTTACATTTTTCTCTTACAGGTCTAACACTTCCGAAAAACCAATACAACGCCCACCCGGAACAATATATAAAGCTAAACGAACCGTTCACTGGGTACTTATCCGTACTAAAATCCCTATTGATTTACCTGTTTTTACAAGGAAATAAAATGTGAAAAAAATATTTCTACATCCCATGGCCTTTCCCAACCATTTAAATTTTTCTCTTACAGGTCTAACACTTCCGAAAAACCAATACAACGCCCACCCGGAACAATATATGAAGCTAAACGAACCGTTCACTGGGTACTCATACGTACGAAAATCCCTATTGATTTACCTGTTTTTACAAGGAAATAAAATGTGAAAAAAATGTTTCTACATCCAATGGCCTTTCCCAACCATTTAAATTTTTCTCTTACAGGGCTAACACTTCCGAAAAACCAATACAACGCCCACCCGGAACACTATATAAAGCTAAACGAACCGTTCACTGGGTACTTATACGCACGAAAATCCCTATTGATTTACCTGTTTTTACAAGGAAATAAAATGTGAAAAAAATATTTCTACATCCCATGGCCTTTCCCAACCATTTAAATTTTTCTCTTACAGGGCTAACACTTCCGAAAAACCAATACAACGCCCACCCGGACCAATATATTAAGCTAAACGAACCGTTCACTGGGTACTTATCCGTACGAAAATCCCTATAGATTTACCTGTTTTTACAAGGAAATAAAATGTGAAAAAAATATTTCTACATCCCATGGCCTTTCCCAACCATTTAAATTTTTCTCTTACAGGTCTAACACTTCCGAAAAACCAATACAACGCTCACCCGGAACAATATATAAAGCTAAACGAACCGTTCACTGGGTACTCATACGTACGAAAATCCCTATTGATTTACCTGTTTTTACAAGGAAATAAAATGTGAAAAAAATATTTCTACATCCCATGGCCTTTCCCAACCATTTAAATTTTTCTCTTACAGGTCTAACACTTCCGAAAAACCAATACAACGCCCACCCGGAACAATATATAAAGCTAAACGAACCGTTCACTGGGTACTCATACGTACGAAAATCCCTATTGATTTACCTGTTTTTACAAGGAAATAAAATGTGAAAAAAATATTTCTACATCCCATGGCCCTTCCCAACCATTTAAATTTTTCTCTTACAGGTCTAACACGTCCGAAAAACCAATACAACACCCATCCGGAACAATATATAAAGCTAAACGCACCGTTCACTGGGTACTTATACGCACGAAAATCCCTATTGATTTACCTGTTTTTACAAGGAAATAATATGTGAAAAAAATGTTTCTACATCCCATGGCCTTTCCCAACCATTTAAATTTTTCTCTTACAGGGCTAACACTTCCGAAAAACCAATACAACGCCCACCCGGACCAATATATTAAGCTAAACGAACCGTACACTGGGTACTTATCCGTACGAATATCCCTATAGATTTACCTGTTTTTACAAGGAAATAAAATGTGAAAAAAATATTTCTACATCCCATGGCCTTTCCCAACCATTTAAATTTTTCTCTTACAGGTCTAACACTTCCGAAAAACCAATACAACGCTCACCCGGAACAATATATAAAGCTAAACGAACCGTTCACTGGGTACTCATACGTACGAAAATCCCTATTGATTTACCTGTTTTTACAAGGAAATAAAATGTGAAAAAAATATTTCTACATCCCATGGCCTTTCCCAACCATTTAAATTTTTCTCTTACAGGTCTAACACTTCCGAAAAACCAATACAACGCCCACCCGGAACAATATATAAAGCTAAACGAACCGTTCACTGGGTACTTATCCGTACGAAAATCCCTATTGATTTACCTGTTTTTACAAGAAAATAAAATGTGAAAACAATATTTCTACATCCCATGGCCTTTCCCAACCATTTAAATTTTTCTCTTACAGGTCTAACACTTCCGAAAAACCAATACAACGCCCACCCGGAACAATATATAAAGCTAAACGAACCGTTCACTGGGTACTTATCCGTACGAAAATCCCTATTGATTTACCTGTTTTTACAAGGAAATAAAAGGTGAAAACAATATTTCTACATCCCATGGCCTTTCCCAACCATTTAAATTTTTCTCTTACAGGTCTAACACGTCCGAAAAACCAATACAACACCCATCCGGAACAATATATAAAGCTAAACGCACCGTTCACTGGGTACTTATCCGTACGAAAATCCCTATTGATTTACCTGTTTTTACAAGGAAATAAAATGTGAAAACAATATTTCTACATCCCATGGCCTTTCCCAACCATTTAAATTTTTCTCTTACAGGTCTAACACTTCCGAAAAACCAATACAACGCCCACTTGGAACAATATATAAAGCTACACGAACCGTTCACTGGGTACTTATCCGTATGAAAATCCCTATTGATTTACCTGTTTTTATAAGGAAATAAAATGTGAAAAAAACATTTCTACATCCCATGGCCTTTCCCAACCATTTAAATTTTTCTCTTACAGGTCTAACACTTCCGAAATACCAATACAACGCCCACCCGGAACAATATATAAAGCTAAACGAACCGTTCACTGGGTACTTATCCGTACGAAAATCCCTATTGATTTACCTGATTTTACAAGGAAATAAAAGGTGAAAACAATATTTCTACATCCAATGGCCTTTCCCAACCATTTAAATTTTTCTCTTACAGGTCTAACACTTCCGAAAAACCAATACAACGCCCACCCGGAACAATATATAAAGCTAAACGAACCGTTCACTGGGTACTTATCCGTACTAAAATCCCTATTGATTTACCTGTTTTTACAAGGAAATAAAATGTGAAAAAAATATTTCTACATCCCATGGCCTTTCCCAACCATTTAAATTTTTCTCTTACATGTCTAACACTTCCGAAAAACCAATACAACGCCCAACCAGAACAATATATAAAGCTAAACGAACCGTTCACTGGGTACTTATCCGTACGAATATCCCTATAGATTTACCTGTTTTTACAAGGAAATAAAATGTGAAAAAAATATTTCTACATCCCATGGCCTTTCCCAACCATTTAAATTTTTCTCTTACAGGGCTAACACTTCCGAAAAACCAATACAACGCCCACCCGGACCAATATATTAAGCTAAACGAACCGTTCACTGGGTACTTATCCGTACGAAAATCCCTATAGATTTACCTGTTTTTACAAGGAAATAAAATGTGAAAAAAATATTTCTACATCCCATGGCCCTTCCCAACCATTTAAATTTTTCTCTTACAGGTCTAACACGTCCGAAAAACCAATACAACACCCATCCGGAACAATATATAAAGCTAAACGCACCGTTCACTGGGTACTTATACGCACGAAAATCCCTATTGATTTACCTGTTTTTACAAGGAAATAAAATGTGAAAAAAATGTTTCTACATCCCATGGCCTTTCCCAACCATTTAAATTTTTCTCTTACAGGGCTAACACTTCCGAAAAACCAATACAACGCCCACCCGGACCAATATATTAAGCTAAACGAACCGTACACTGGGTACTTATCCGTACGAAAATCCCTATAGATTTACCTGTTTTTACAAGGAAATAAAAGGTGAAAAAAATATTTCTACATCCCATGGCCTTTCCCAACCATTTAAATTTTTCTCTTACAGGTCTAACACTTCCGAAAAACCAATACAACGCTCACCCGGAACAATATATAAAGCTAAACGAACCGTTCACTGGGTACTCATACGTACGAAAATCCCTATTGATTTACCTGTTTTTACAAGGAAATAAAATGTGAAAAAAATATTTCTACATCCCATGGCCTTTCCCAACCATTTAAATTTTTCTCTTACAGGTCTAACACTTCCGAAAAACCAATACAACGCCCACCCGGAACAATATATAAAGCTAAACGAACCGTTCACTGGGTACTCATACGTACGAAAATCCCTATTGATTTACCTGTTTTTACAAGGAAATAAAATGTGAAAAAAATATTTCTACATCCCATGGCCCTTCCCAACCATTTAAATTTTTCTCTTACAGGTCTAACACGTCCGAAAAACCAATACAACACCCATCCGGAACAATATATAAAGCTAAACGCACCGTTCACTGGGTACTTATCCGTACGAAAATCCCTATTGATTTACCTGTTTTTACAAGAAAATAAAATGTGAAAACAATATTTCTACATCCCATGGCCTTTCCCAACCATTTAAATTTTTCTCTTACAGGTCTAACACTTCCGAAAAACCAATACAACGCCCACCCGGAACAATATATAAAGCTAAACGAACCGTTCACTGGGTACTTATCCGTACGAAAATCCCTATTGATTTACCTGTTTTTACAAGGAAATAAAAGGTGAAAACAATATTTCTACATCCAATGGCCTTTCCCAACCATTTAAATTTTTCTCTTACAGGTCTAACACGTCCGAAAAACCAATACAACACCCATCCGGAACAATATATAAAGCTAAACGCACCGTTCACTGGGTACTTATCCGTACGAAAATCCCTATTGATTTACCTGTTTTTACAAGGAAATAAAATGTGAAAACAATATTTCTACATCCCATGGCCTTTCCCAACCATTTAAATTTTTCTCTTACAGGTCTAACACTTCCGAAAAACCAATACAACGCCCACCCGGAACAATATATAAAGCTAAACGAACCGTTCACTGGGTACTTATCCGTACGAAAATCCCTATTGATTTACCTGTTTTTATAAGGAAATAAAATGTGAAAAAAACATTTCTACATCCCATGGCCTTTCCCAACCATATAAATTTTTCTCTTACAGGTCTAACACTTCCGAAAAACCAATACAACGCCCACCCGGAACAATATATAAAGCTAAACGAACCGTTCACTGGGTACTTATCCGTACGAAAATCCCTATTGATTTACCTGTTTTTACAAGAAAATAAAATGTGAAAACAATATTTCTACATCCCATGGCCTTTCCCAACCATTTAAATTTTTCTCTTACAGGTCTAACACTTCCGAAAAACCAATACAACGCCCACCCGGAACAATATATAAAGCTAAACGAACCGTTCACTGGGTACTTATCCGTACGAAAATCCCTATTGATTTACCTGTTTTTACAAGGAAATAAAAGGTGAAAACAATATTTCTACATCCAATGGCCTTTCCCAACCATTTAAATTTTTCTCTTACAGGTCTAACACGTCCGAAAAACCAATACAACACCCATCCGGAACAATATATAAAGCTAAACGCACCGTTCACTGGGTACTTATCCGTACGAAAATCCCTATTGATTTACCTGTTTTTACAAGGAAATAAAATGTGAAAACAATATTTCTACATCCCATGGCCTTTCCCAACCATTTAAATTTTTCTCTTACAGGTCTAACACTTCCGAAAAACCAATACAACGCCCACCCGGAACAATATATAAAGCTAAACGAACCGTTCACTGGGTACTTATCCGTACGAAAATCCCTATTGATTTACCTGTTTTTATAAGGAAATAAAATGTGAAAAAAACATTTCTACATCCCATGGCCTTTCCCAACCATATAAATTTTTCTCTTACAGGTCTAACACTTCCGAAAAACCAATACAACGCCCACCCGGAACAATATATAAAGCTAAACGAACCGTTCACTGGGTACTTATCCGTACGAAAATCCCTATTGATTTACCTGTTTTTACAAGGAAATAAAAGGTGAAAACAATATTTCTACATCCAATGGCCTTTCCCAACCATTTAAATTTTTCTCTTACAGGTCTAACACTTCCGAAAAACCAATACAACGCCCACCCGGAACAATATATAAAGCTAAACGAACCGTTCACTGGGTACTTATCCGTACTAAAATCCCTATTGATTTACCTGTTTTTACAAGGAAATAAAATGTGAAAAAAATATTTCTACATCCCATGGCCTTTCCCAACCATTTAAATTTTTCTCTTACATGTCTAACACTTCCGAAAAACCAATACAACGCCCAACCAGAACAATATATAAAGCTAAACGAACCGTTCACTGGGTACTTATCCGTACGAATATCCCTATAGATTTACCTGTTTTTACAAGGAAATAAAATGTGAAAAAAATATTTCTACATCCCATGGCCTTTCCCAACCATTTAAATTTTTCTCTTACAGGTCTAACACTTCCGAAAAACCAATACAACGCCCACCCGGAACAATATATAAAGCTAAACGAACCGTTCACTGGGTACTCATACGTACGAAAATCCCTATTGATTTACCTGTTTTTACAAGGAAATAAAATGTGAAAAAAATGTTTCTACATCCCATGGCCTTTCCCAACCATTTACATTTTTCTCTTACAGGGCTAACACTTCCGAAAAACCAATACAACGCCCACCCGGAACACTATATAAAGCTAAACGAACCGTTCTCTGGGTACTTATACGCACGAAAATCCCTATTGATTTACCTGTTTTTACAAGGAAATAAAATGTGAAAAAAATTTTTCTACATCCCATGGCCTTTCCCAACCATTTAAATATTTCTCTTACAGGTCTAACACTTCCGAAAAACCAATACAACGCTCACCCGGAACAATATATAAAGCTAAACGAACCGTTCACTGGGTACTCATACGTACGAAAATCCCTATTGATTTACCTGTTTTTACAAGGAAATAAAAGGTGAAAACAATATTTCTACATCCAATGGCCTTTCCCAACCGTTTACATTTTTCTCTTACAGGTCTAACACTTCCGAAAAACCAATACAACGCCCACCCGGAACAATATATAAAGCTAAACGAACCGTTCACTGGGTACTTATCCGTACTAAAATCCCTATTGATTTACCTGTTTTTACAAGGAAATAAAATGTGAAAAAAATATTTCTACATCCCATGGCCTTTCCCAACCATTTAAATTTTTCTCTTACAGGTCTAACACTTCCGAAAAACCAATACAACGCCCACCCGGAACAATATATAAAGCTAAACGAACCGTTCACTGGGTACTCATACGTACGAAAATCCCTATTGATTTACCTGTTTTTACAAGGAAATAAAATGTGAAAAAAATGTTTCTACATCCCATGGCCTTTCCCAACCATTTAAATTTTTCTCTTACAGGGCTAACACTTCCGAAAAACCAATACAACGCCCACCCGGAACACTATATAAAGCTAAACGAACCGTTCACTGGGTACTCATACGCACGAAAATCCCTATTGATTTACCTGTTTTTACAAGGAAATAAAATGTGAAAAAAATATTTCTACATCCCATGGCCTTTCCCAACCATTTAAATTTTTCTCTTACAGGTCTAACACTTCCGAAAAACCAATACAACGCCCACCCGGAACGATATATAAAGCTAAACGAACCGTTCACTGGGTACTCATACGTACGAAAATCCCTATTGATTTACCTGTTTTTACAAGGAAATAAAATGTGAAAAAAATGTTTCTACATCCCATGGCCTTTCCCAACCATTTAAATTTTTCTCTTACACGGCTAACACTTCCGAAAAACCAATACAACGCCCACCCGGAACACTATATAAAGCTAAACGAACCGTTCACTGGGTACTTATACGCACGAAAATCCCTATTGATTTACCTGTTTTTACAAGGAAATAAAATGTGAAAAAAATGTTTCTACATCCCATGGCCTTTCCCAACCATTTAAATTTTTCTCTTACAGGGCTAACACTTCCGAAAAACCAATACAACACCCACCCGGAACACTATATAAAGCTAAACGAACCGTTCACTGGGTACTTATACGCACGAAAATCCCTATTGATTTACCTGTTTTTACAAGGAAATAAAATGTGAAAAAAATATTTCTACATCCCATGGCCTTTCCCAACCATTTAAATTTTTCTCTTACAGGTCTAACACTTCCGAAAAACCAATACAACGCCCACCCGGAACAATATATAAAGCTAAACGAACCGTTCACTGGGTACTTATCCGTACGAAAATCCCTATTGATTTACCTGTTTTTACAAGGAAATAAAAGGTGAAAACAATATTTCTACATCCAATGGCCTTTCCCAACCATTTAAATTTTTCTCTTACAGGTCTAACACGTCCGAAAAACCAATACAACACCCATCCGGAACAATATATAAAGCTAAACGCACCGTTCACTGGGTACTTATCCGTACGAAAATCCCTATTGATTTACCTGTTTTTACAAGGAAATAAAATGTGAAAACAATATTTCTACATCCCATGGCCTTTCCCAACCATTTAAATTTTTCTCTTACAGGTCTAACACTTCCGAAAAACCAATACAACGCCCACCCGGAACAATATATAAAGCTAAACGAACCGTTCACTGGGTACTTATCCGTACGAAAATCCCTATTGATTTACCTGTTTTTATAAGGAAATAAAATGTGAAAAAAACATTTCTACATCCCATGGCCTTTCCCAACCATTTAAATTTTTCTCTTACAGGTCTAACACTTCCGAAAAACCAATACAACGCCCACCCGGAACAATATATAAAGCTAAACGAACCGTTCACTGGATACTTATCCGTACGAAAATCCCTATTGATTTACCTGTTTTTACAAGGAAATAAAAGGTGAAAACAATATTTCTACATCCAATGGCCTTTCCCAACCATTTAAATTTTTCTCTTACAGGTCTAACACTTCCGAAAAACCAATACAACGCCCACCCGGAACAATATATAAAGCTAAACGAACCGTTCACTGGGTACTTATCCGTACTAAAATCCCTATTGATTTACCTGTTTTTACAAGGAAATAAAATGTGAAAAAAATATTTCTACATCCCATGGCCTTTCCCAACCATTTAAATTTTTCTCTTACATGTCTAACACTTCCGAAAAACCAATACAACGCCCAACCAGAACAATAAATAAAGCTAAACGAACCGTTCACTGGGTACTTATCCGTACGAATATCCCTATAGATTTACCTGTTTTTACAAGGAAATAAAATGTGAAAAAAATATTTCTACATCCCATGGCCTTTCCCAACCATTTAAATTTTTCTCTTACAGGTCTAACACTTCCGAAAAAACCATACAACGCCCACCCGGAACAATATATAAAGCTAAACGAACCGTTCACTGGGTACTCATACGTACGAAAATCCCTATTGATTTACCTGTTTTTACAAGGAAATAAAATGTGAAAAAAATGTTTCTACATCCCATGGCCTTTCCCAACCATTTAAATTTTTCTCTTACAGGGCTAACACTTCCGAAAAACCAATACAACGCCCACCCGGAACACTATATAAAGCTAAACGCACCGTTCACTGGGTACTCATACGCACGAAAATCCCTATTGATTTACCTGTTTTTACAAGGAAATAAAATGTGAAAAAAATTTTTCTACATCCCATGGCCTTTCCCAACCATTTAAATATTTCTCTTACAGGTCTAACACTTCCGAAAAACCAATACAACGCTCACCCGGAACAATATATAAAGCTAAACGAACCGTTCACTGGGTACTCATACGTACGAAAATCCCTATTGATTTACCTGTTTTTACAAGGAAATAAAAGGTGAAAACAATATTTCTACATCCAATGGCCTTTCCCAACCATTTACATTTTTCTCTTACAGGTCTAACACTTCCGAAAAACCAATACAACGCCCACCCGGAACAATATATAAAGCTAAACGAACCGTTCACTGGGTACTTATCCGTACTAAAATCCCTATTGATTTACCTGTTTTTACAAGGAAATAAAATGTGAAAAAAATATTTCTACATCCCATGGCCTTTCCCAACCATTTAAATTTTTCTCTTACAGGTCTAACACTTCCGAAAAACCAATACAACGCCCACCCGGAACAATATATAAAGCTAAACGAACCGTTCACTGGGTACTCATACGTACGAAAATCCCTATTGATTTACCTGTTTTTACAAGGAAATAAAATGTGAAAAAAATGTTTCTACATCCCATGGCCTTTCCCAACCATTTAAATTTTTCTCTTACAGGGCTAACACTTCCGAAAAACCAATACAACGCCCACCCGGAACACTATATAAAGCTAAACGAACCGTTCACTGGGTACTTATACGCACGAAAATCCCTATTGATTTACCTGTTTTTACAAGGAAATAAAATTTTAAAAAAAATATTTCTACATCCCATGGCCTTTCCCAACCATTTAAATTTTTCTCTTACAGGTCTAACACTTCCGAAAAACCAATACAACGCCCACCCGGAACGATATATAAAGCTAAACGAACCGTTCACTGGGTACTCATACGTACGAAAATCCCTATTGATTTACCTGTTTTTACAAGGAAATAAAATGTGAAAAAAATGTTTCTACATCCCATGGCCTTTCCCAACCATTTAAATTTTTCTCTTACAGGGCTAACACTTCCGAAAAACCAATACAACGCCCACCCGGAACACTATATAAAGCTAAACGAACCGTTCACTGGGTACTTATACGCACGAAAATCCCTATTGATTTACCTGTTTTTACAAGGAAATAAAATGTGAAAAAAATGTTTCTACATCCCATGGCCTTTCCCAACCATTTAAATTTTTCTCTTACAGGGCTAACACTTCCCAAAAACCAATACAACGCCCACCCGGAACACTATATAAAGCTAAACGAACCGTTCACTGGGTACTTATACGCACGAAAATCCCTATTGATTTACCTGTTTTTACAAGGAAATAAAATGTGAAAAAAATATTTCTACATCCCATGGCCTTTCCCAACCATTTAAATTTTTCTCTTACAGGGCTAACACTTCCGAAAAACCAATACAACGCCCACCCGGAACAATATATAAAGCTAAACGAACCGTTCACTGGGTACTTATCCGTACGAAAATCCCTATTGATTTACCTGTTTTTACAAGGAAATAAAATGTGAAAAAAACATTTCTACATCCCATGGCCTTTCCCAACCATTTAAATTTTTCTCTTACAGGTCTAACACTTCCGAAAAACCAATACAACGCCCACCCGGAACAATATATAAAGCTAAACGAACCGTTCACTGGATACTTATCCGTACGAAAATCCCTATTGATTTACCTGTTTTTACAAGGAAATAAAAGGTGAAAACAATATTTCTACATCCAATGGCCTTTCCCAACCATTTAAATTTTTCTCTTACAGGTCTAACACTTCCGAAAAACCAATACAACGCCCACCCGGAACAATATATAAAGCTAAACGAACCGTTCACTGGGTACTTATCCGTACTAAAATCCCTATTGATTTACCTGTTTTTACAAGGAAATAAAATGTGAAAAAAATATTTCTACATCCCATGGCCTTTCCCAACCATTTAAATTTTTCTCTTACATGTCTAACACTTCCGAAAAACCAATACAACGCCCAACCAGAACAATAAATAAAGCTAAACGAACCGTTCACTGGGTACTTATCCGTACGAATATCCCTATAGATTTACCTGTTTTTACAAGGAAATAAAATGTGAAAAAAATATTTCTACATCCCATGGCCTTTCCCAACCATTTAAATTTTTCTCTTACAGGTCTAACACTTCCGAAAAAACCATACAACGCCCACCCGGAACACTATATAAAGCTAAACGCACCGTTCACTGGGTACTTATACGCACGAAAATCCCTATTGATTTACCTGTTTTTACAAGGAAATAAAATGTGAAAAAAATTTTTCTACATCCCATGGCCTTTCCCAACCATTTAAATATTTCTCTTACAGGTCTAACACTTCCGAAAAACCAATACAACGCTCACCCGGAACAATATATAAAGCTAAACGAACCGTTCACTGGGTACTCATACGTACGAAAATCCCTATTGATTTACCTGTTTTTACAAGGAAATAAAAGGTGAAAACAATATTTCTACATCCAATGGCCTTTCCCAACCATTTACATTTTTCTCTTACAGGTCTAACACTTCCGAAAAACCAATACAACGCCCACCCGGAACAATATATAAAGCTAAACGAACCGTTCACTGGGTACTTATCCGTACTAAAATCCCTATTGATTTACCTGTTTTTACAAGGAAATAAAATGTGAAAAAAATATTTCTACATCCCATGGCCTTTCCCAACCATTTAAATTTTTCTCTTACAGGTCTAACACTTCCGAAAAACCAATACAACGCCCACCCGGAACAATATATAAAGCTAAACGAACCGTTCACTGGGTACTCATACGTACGAAAATCCCTATTGATTTACCTGTTTTTACAAGGAAATAAAATGTGAAAAAAATGTTTCTACATCCCATGGCCTTTCCCAACCATTTAAATTTTTCTCTTACAGGGCTAACACTTCCGAAAAACCAATACAACGCCCACCCGGAACACTATATAAAGCTAAACGAACCGTTCACTGGGTACTTATACGCACGAAAATCCCTATTGATTTACCTGTTTTTACAAGGAAATAAAATGTGAAAAAAATATTTCTACATCCCATGGCCTTTCCCAACCATTTAAATTTTTCTCTTACAGGTCTAACACTTCCGAAAAACCAATACAACGCCCACCCGGAACGATATATAAAGCTAAACGAACCGTTCACTGGGTACTCATACGTACGAAAATCCCTATTGATTTACCTGTTTTTACAAGGAAATAAAATGTGAAAAAAATGTTTCTACATCCCATGGCCTTTCCCAACCATTTAAATTTTTCTCTTACAGGGCTAACACTTCCGAAAAACCAATACAACGCCCACCCGGAACACTATATAAAGCTAAACGAACCGTTCACTGGGTACTTATACGCACGAAAATCCCTATTGATTTACCTGTTTTTACAAGGAAATAAAATGTGAAAAAAATGTTTCTACATCCCATGGCCTTTCCCAACCATTTAAATTTTTCTCTTACAGGGCTAACACTTCCGAAAAACCAATACAACGCCCACCCGGAACACTATATAAAGCTAAACGAACCGTTCACTGGGTACTTATACGCACGAAAATCCCTATTGATTTACCTGTTTTTACAAGGAAATAAAATGTGAAAAAAATATTTCTACATCCCATGGCCTTTCCCAACCATTTAAATTTTTCTCTTACAGGGCTAACACTTCCGAAAAACCAATACAACGCCCACCCGGACCAATATATTAAGCTAAACGAACCGTTCACTGGGTACTCATACGTACGAAAATCCCTATAGATTTACCTGTTTTTACAAGGAAATAAAATGTGAAAAAAATATTTCTACATCCCATGGCCTTTCCCAACCATTTAAATTTTTCTCTTACAGGTCTAACACTTCCGAAAAACCAATACAACGCTCACCCGGAACAATATATAAAGCTAAACGAACCGTTCACTGGGTACTCATACGTACGAAAATCCCTATTGATTTACCTGTTTTTACAAGGAAATAAAATGTGAAAAAAATATTTCTACATCCCATGGCCTTTCCCAACCATTTAAATTTTTCTCTTACAGGTCTAACACTTCCGAAAAACCAATACAACGCCCACCCGGAACAATATATAAAGCTAAACGAACCGTTCACTGGGTACTCATACGTACGAAAATCCCTATTGATTTACCTGTTTTTACAAGGAAATAAAATGTGAAAAAAATATTTCTACATCCCATGGCCCTTCCCAACCATTTAAATTTTTCTCTTACAGGTCTAACACGTCCGAAAAACCAATACAACACCCATCCGGAACAATATATAAAGCTAAACGCACCGTTCACTGGGTACTTATACGCACGAAAATCCCTATTGATTTACCTGTTTTTACAAGGAAATAAAATGTGAAAAAAATGTTTCTACATCCCATGGCCTTTCCCAACCATTTAAATTTTTCTCTTACAGGGCTAACACTTCCGAAAAACCAATACAACGCCCACCCGGACCAATATATTAAGCTAAACGAACCATTCACTGGGTACTCATACGTACGAAAATCCCTATAGATTTACCTGTTTTTACAAGGAAATAAAATGTGAAAAAAATATTTCTACATCCCATGGCCTTTCCCAACCATTTAAATTTTTCTCTTACAGGTCTAACACTTCCGAAAAACCAATACAACGCTCACCCGGAACAATATATAAAGCTAAACGAACCGTTCACTGGGTACTCATACGTACGAAAATCCCTATTGATTTACCTGTTTTTACAAGGAAATAAAATGTGAAAAAAATATTTCTACATCCCATGGCCTTTCCCAACCATTTAAATTTTTCTCTTACAGGTCTAACACTTCCGAAAAACCAATACAACGCCCACCCGGAACAATATATAAAGCTAAACGAACCGTTCACTGGGTACTCATACGTACGAAAATCCCTATTGATTTACCTGTTTTTACAAGGAAATAAAATGTGAAAAAAATATTTCTACATCCCATGGCCCTTCCCAACCATTTAAATTTTTCTCTTACAGGTCTAACACGTCCGAAAAACCAATACAACACCCATCCGGAACAATATATAAAGCTAAACGCACCGTTCACTGGGTACTTATACGCACGAAAATCCCTATTGATTTACCTGTTTTTACAAGGAAATAAAATGTGAAAAAAATGTTTCTACATCCCATGGCCTTTCCCAACCATTTAAATTTTTCTCTTACAGGGCTAACACTTCCGAAAAACCAATACAACGCCCACCCGGAACACTATATGAAGCTAAACGAACCGTTCACTGGGTACTTATACGCACGAAAATCCCTATTGATTTACCTGTTTTTACAAGGAAATAAAATGTGAAAAAAATATTTCTACATCCCATGGCCTTTCCCAACCATTTAAATTTTTCTCTAACAGGTCTAAGACTTCCGAAAAACCAATACAACGCCCACCCGGAACAATATATAAAGCTAAACGAACCGTTCACTGGGTACTCATACGTACGAAAATCCCTATTGATTTACCTGTTTTTACAAGGAAATAAAATGTGAAAAAAATATTTCTACATCCCATGGCCTTTCCCAACCATTTAAATTTTTCTCTTACAAGTCTAACACTTCCGAAAAACCAATACAACGCCCACCCGGAACAATATATAAAGCTAAACGAACCGTTCACTGGGTACTTATCCGTACTAAAATCCCTATTGATTTACCTGTTTTTACAAGGAAATAAAATGTGAAAAAAATATTTCTACATCCCATGGCCTTTCCCAACCATTTAAATTTTTCTCTTACATGTCTAACACTTCCGAAAAACCAATACAACGCCCAACCAGAACAATATATAAAGCTAAACGAACCGTTCACTGGGTACTTATCCGTACGAATATCCCTATAGATTTACCTGTTTTTACAAGGAAATAAAATGTGAAAAAAATATTTCTACATCCCATGGCCTTTCCCAACCATTTAAATTTTTCTCTTACAGGTCTAACACTTCCGAAAAACCAATACAACGCCCACCCGGAACAATATATAAAGCTAAACGAACCGTTCACTGGGTACTCATACGTACGAAAATCCCTATTGATTTACCTGTTTTTACAAGGAAATAAAATGTGAAAAAAATGTTTCTATATCCCATGGTCTTTCCCAACCATTTAAATTTTTCTCTTACAGGGCTAACACTTCCGAAAAACCAATACAACGCCCACCCGGAACACTATATAAAGCTAAACGAACCATTTTCTGGGTACTTATACGCACGAAAATCCCTATTGATTTACCTGTTTTTACAAGGAAATAAAATGTGAAAAAAATATTTCTACATCCCATGGCCTTTCCCAACCATTTAAATTTTTCTCTTACAGGTCTAACACTTCCGAAAAACCAATACAACGCTCGCCCGGAACAATATATAAAGCTAAACGAACCGTTCACTGGGTACTCATACGTACGAAAATCCCTATTGATTTACCTGTTTTTACAAGGAAATAAAAGGTGAAAACAATATTTCTACATCCAATGGCCTTTCCCAACCATTTAAATTTTTCTCTTACAGGTCTAACACTTCCGAAAAACCAATACAACGCCCACCCGGAACAATATATAAGGCTAAACGAACCGTTCACTGGGTACTTATCCGTACTAAAATCCCTATTGATTTACCTGTTTTTACAAGGAAATAAAATGTGAAAAAAATATTTCTACATCCCATGGCCTTTCCCAACCATTTAAATTTTTCTCTTACAGGTCTAACACTTCCGAAAAACCAATACAACGCCCACCCGGAACGATATATAAAGCTAAACGAACCGTTCACTGGGTACTCATACGTACGAAAATCCCTATTGATTTACCTGTTTTTACAAGGAAATAAAATGTGAAAAAAATGTTTCTACATCCCATGGCCTTTCCCAACCATTTAAATTTTTCTCTTACAGGGCTAACACTTCCGAAAAACCAATACAACGCCCACCCGGAACACTATATAAAGCTATACGAACCGTTCACTGGGTACTTATACGCACGAAAATCCCTATTGATTTACCTGTTTTTACAAGGAAATAAAATGTGAAAAAAACATTTCTACATCCCATGGCCTTTCCCAACCATTTAAATTTTTCTCTTACAGGTCTAACACTTCCGAAAAACCAATACAACGCCCACCCGGAACAATATATAAAGCTAAACGAACCGTTCACTGGGTACTTATCCGTACGAAAATCCCTATTGATTTACCTGTTTTTACAAGGAAATAAAAGGTGAAAACAATATTTCTACATCCAATGGCCTTTCCCAACCATTTAAATTTTTCTCTTACAGGTCTAACACTTCCGAAAAACCAATACAACGCCCACCCGGAACAATATATAAAGCTAAACGAACCGTTCACTGGGTACTTATCCGTACTAAAATCCCTATTGATTTACCTGTTTTTACAAGGAAATAAAATGTGAAAAAAATATTTCTACATCCCATGGCCTTTCCCAACCATTTAAATTTTTCTCTTACATGTCTAACACTTCCGAAAAACCAATACAACGCCCAACCAGAACAATATATAAAGCTAAACGAACCGTTCACTGGGTACTTATCCGTACGAATATCCCTATAGATTTACCTGTTTTTACAAGGAAATAAAATGTGAAAAAAATATTTCTACATCCCATGGCCTTTCCCAACCATTTAAATTTTTCTCTTACAGGTCTAACACTAACGAAAAACCAATACAACGCCCACCCGGAACAATATATAAAGCTAAACGAACCGTTCACTGGGTACTCATACGTACGAAAATCCCTATTGATTTACCTGTTTTTACAAGGAAATAAAATGTGAAAAAAATGTTTCTACATCACATGGCCTTTCCCAACCATTTAAATTTTTCTCTTACAGGGCTAACACTTCCGAAAAACCAATACAACGCCCACCCGGAACACTATATAAAGCTAAACGAACCGTTCTCTGGGTACTTATACGCACGAAAATTCCTATTGATTTACCTGTTTTTACAAGGAAATAAAATGTGAAAAAAATATTTCTACATCCCATGGCCTTTCCTAACCATTTAAATTTTTCTCTTACAGGTCTAACACTTCCGAAAAACCAATACAACGCTCACCCGGAACAATATATAAAGCTAAACGAACCGTTCACTGGGTACTCATACGTACGAAAATCCCTATTGATTTACCTGTTTTTACAAGGAAATAAAAGGTGAAAACAATATTTCTACATCCAATGGCCTTTCCCAACCATTTAAATTTTTCTCTTACAGGTCTAACACTTCCGAAAAACCAATACAACGCCCACCCGGAACAATATATAAAGCTAAACGAACCGTTCACTGGGTACTTATCCGTACTAAAATCCCTATTGATTTACCTGTTTTTACAAGGAAATAAAATGTGAAAAAAATATTTCTACATCCCATGGCCTTTCCCAACCATTTAAATTTTTCTCTTACAGGTCTAACACTTCCGAAAAACCAATACAACGCCCACCCGGAACAATATATAAAGCTAAACGAACCGTTCACTGGGTACTCATACGTACGAAAATCCCTATTGATTTACCTGTTTTTACAAGGAAATAAAATGTGAAAAAAATGTTTCTACATCCCATGGCCTTTCCCAACCATTTAAATTTTTCTCTTACAGGGCTAACACTTCCGAAAAACCAATACAACGCCCACCCGGAACACTATATAAAGCTAAACGCACCGTTCACTGGGTACTTATACGCACGAAAATCCCTATTGATTTACCTGTTTTTACAAGGAAATAAAATGTGAAAAAAATTTTTCTACATCCCATGGCCTTTCCCAACCATTTAAATATTTCTCTTACAGGTCTAACACTTCCGAAAAACCAATACAACGCTCACCCGGAACAATATATAAAGCTAAACGAACCGTTCACTGGGTACTCATACGTACGAAAATCCCTATTGATTTACCTGTTTTTACAAGGAAATAAAAGGTGAAAACAATATTTCTACATCCAATGGCCTTTCCCAACCATTTACATTTTTCTCTTACAGGTCTAACACTTCCGAAAAACCAATACAACGCCCACCCGGAACAATATATAAAGCTAAACGAACCGTTCACTGGGTACTTATCCGTACTAAAATCCCTATTGATTTACCTGTTTTTACAAGGAAATAAAATGTGAAAAAAATATTTCTACATCCCATGGCCTTTCCCAACCATTTAAATTTTTCTCTTACAGGTCTAACACTTCCGAAAAACCAATACAACGCCCACCCGGAACAATATATAAAGCTAAACGAACCGTTCACTGGGTACTCATACGTACGAAAATCCCTATTGATTTACCTGTTTTTACAAGGAAATAAAATGTGAAAAAAATGTTTCTACATCCCATGGCCTTTCCCAACCATTTAAATTTTTCTCTTACAGGGCTAACACTTCCGAAAAACCAATACAACGCCCACCCGGAACACTATATAAAGCTAAACGAACCGTTCACTGGGTACTTATACGCACGAAAATCCCTATTGATTTACCTGTTTTTACAAGGAAATAAAATGTGAAAAAAATATTTCTACATCCCATGGCCTTTCCCAACCATTTAAATTTTTCTCTTACAGGTCTAACACTTCCGAAAAACCAATACAACGCCCACCCGGAACAATATATAAAGCTAAACGAACCGTTCACTGGGTACTCATACGTACGAAAATCCCTATTGATTTACCTGTTTTTACAAGGAAATAAAATGTGAAAAAAATGTTTCTACATCCCATGGCCTTTCCCAACCATTTAAATTTTTCTCTTACAGGGCTAACACTTCCGAAAAACCAATACAACGCCCACCCGGAACACTATATAAAGCTAAACGCACCGTTCACTGGGTACTTATACGCACGAAAATCCCTATTGATTTACCTGTTTTTACAAGGAAATAAAATGTGAAAAAAATATTTCTACATCCCATGGCCTTTCCCAACCATTTAAATTTTTCTCTTACAGGGCTAACACTTCCGAAAAACCAATACAACGCCCACCCGGAACACTATATAAAGCTAAACGAACCGTTCACTGGGTACTCATACGTACGAAAATCCCTATTGATTTACCTGTTTTTACAAGGAAATAAAAGGTGAAAACAATATTTCTACATCCAATGGCCTTTCCCAACCATTTACATTTTTCTCTTACAGGTCTAACACTTCCGAAAAACCAATACAACGCCCACCCGGAACAATATATAAAGCTAAACGAACCGTTCACTGGGTACTTATCCGTACTAAAATCCCTATTGATTTACCTGTTTTTACAAGGAAATAAAATGTGAAAAAAATATTTCTACATCCCATGGCCTTTCCCAACCATTTAAATTTTTCTCTTACAGGTCTAACACTAACGAAAAACCAATACAACGCCCACCCGGAACAATATATAAAGCTAAACGAACCGTTCACTGGGTACTCATACGTACGAAAATCCCTATTGATTTACCTGTTTTTACAAGGAAATAAAATGTGAAAAAAATGTTTCTACATCCCATGGCCTTTCCCAACCATTTAAATTTTTCTCTTACAGGGCTAACACTTCCGAAAAACCAATACAACGCCCACCCGGAACACTATATAAAGCTAAACGAACCGTTCACTGGGTACTTATACGCACGAAAATCCCTATTGATTTACCTGTTTTTACAAGGAAATAAAATGTGAAAAAAATATTTCTACATCCCATGGCCTTTCCCAACCATTTAAATTTTTCTCTTACAGGTCTAACACTTCCGAAAAACCAATACAACGCCCACCCGGAACGATATATAAAGCTAAACGAACCGTTCACTGGGTACTCATACGTACGAAAATCCCTATTGATTTACCTGTTTTTACAAGGAAATAAAATGTGAAAAAAATGTTTCTACATCCCATGGCCTTTCCCAACCATTTAAATTTTTCTCTTACAGGGCTAACACTTCCGAAAAACCAATACAACGCCCACCCGGAACACTATATAAAGCTAAACGAACCGTTCACTGGGTACTTATACGCACGAAAATCCCTATTGATTTACCTGTTTTTACAAGGAAATAAAATGTGAAAAAAATGTTTCTACATCCCATGGCCTTTCCCAACCATTTAAATTTTTCTCTTACAGGGCTAACACTTCCGAAAAACCAATACAACGCCCACCCGGAACACTATATAAAGCTAAACGAACCGTTCACTGGGTACTTATACGCACGAAAATCCCTATTGATTTACCTGTTTTTACAAGGAAATAAAATGTGAAAAAAATATTTCTACATCCCATGGCCTTTCCCAACCATTTAAATTTTTCTCTTACAGGGCTAACACTTCCGAAAAACCAATACAACGCCCACCCGGACCAATATATTAAGCTAAACGAACCGTTCACTGGGTACTCATACGTACGAAAATCCCTATAGATTTACCTGTTTTTACAAGGAAATAAAATGTGAAAAAAATATTTCTACATCCCATGGCCTTTCCCAACCATTTAAATTTTTCTCTTACAGGTCTAACACTTCCGAAAAACCAATACAACGCTCACCCGGAACAATATATAAAGCTAAACGAACCGTTCACTGGGTACTCATACGTACGAAAATCCCTATTGATTTACCTGTTTTTACAAGGAAATAAAATGTGAAAAAAATATTTCTACATCCCATGGCCTTTCCCAACCATTTAAATTTTTCTCTTACAGGTCTAACACGTCCGAAAAACCAATACAACACCCATCCGGAACAATATATAAAGCTAAACGCACCGTTCACTGGGTACTTATACGCACGAAAATCCCTATTGATTTACCTGTTTTTACAAGGAAATAAAATGTGAAAAAAATGTTTCTACATCCCATGGCCTTTCCCAACCATTTAAATTTTTCTCTTACAGGGCTAACACTTCCGAAAAACCAATACAACGCCCACCCGGACCAATATATTAAGCTAAACGAACCGTTCACTGGGTACTCATACGTACGAAAATCCCTATAGATTTACCTGTTTTTACAAGGAAATAAAATGTGAAAAAAATATTTCTACATCCCATGGCCTTTCCCAACCATTTAAATTTTTCTCTTACAGGTCTAACACTTCCGAAAAACCAATACAACGCTTACCCGGAACAATATATAAAGCTAAACGAACCGTTCACTGGGTACTCATACGTACGAAAATCCCTATTGATTTACCTGTTTTTACAAGGAAATAAAATGTGAAAAAAATATTTCTACATCCCATGGCCTTTCCCAACCATTTAAATTTTTCTCTTACAGGTCTAACACTTCCGAAAAACCAATACAACGCCCACCCGGAACAATATATAAAGCTAAACGAACCGTTCACTGGGTACTCATACGTACGAAAATCCCTATTGATTTACCTGTTTTTACAAGGAAATAAAATGTGAAAAAAATATTTCTACATCCCATGGCCCTTCCCAACCATTTAAATTTTTCTCTTACAGGTCTAACACGTCCGAAAAACCAATACAACACCCATCCGGAACAATATATAAAGCTAAACGCACCGTTCACTGGGTACTTATACGCACGAAAATCCCTATTGATTTACCTGTTTTTACAAGGAAATAAAATGTGAAAAAAATGTTTCTACATCCCATGGCCTTTCCCAACCATTTAAATTTTTCTCTTACAGGGCTAACACTTCCGAAAAACCAATACAACGCCCACCCGGAACACTATATAAAGCTAAACGAACCGTTCACTGGGTACTTATACGCACGAAAATCCCTATTGATTTACCTGTTTTTACAAGGAAATAAAATGTGAAAAAAATATTTCTACATCCCATGGCCTTTCCCAACCATTTAAATTTTTCTCTAACAGGTCTAAGACTTCCGAAAAACCAATACAACGCCCACCCGGAACAATATATAAAGCTAAACGAACCGTTCACTGGGTACTCATACGTACGAAAATCCCTATTGATTTACCTGTTTTTACAAGGAAATAAAATGTGAAAAAAATATTTCTACATCCCATGGCCCTTCCCAACCATTTAAATTTTTCTCTTAAAAGTCTAACACTTCCGAAAAACCAATACAACGCTTACCCGGAACAATATATAAAGCTAAACGAACCGTTCACTGGGTACTCATACGTACGAAAATCCCTATTGATTTACCTGTTTTTACAAGGAAATAAAATGTGAAAAAAATATTTCTACATCCCATGGCCTTTCCCAACCATTTAAATTTTTCTCTTACAGGTCTAACACTTCCGAAAAACCAATACAACGCCCACCCGGAACAATATATAAAGCTAAACGAACCGTTCACTGGGTACTCATACGTACGAAAATCCCTATTGATTTACCTGTTTTTACAAGGAAATAAAATGTGAAAAAAATATTTCTACATCCCATGGCCCTTCCCAACCATTTAAATTTTTCTCTTACAGGTCTAACACGTCCGAAAAACCAATACAACACCCATCCGGAACAATATATAAAGCTAAACGCACCGTTCACTGGGTACTTATACGCACGAAAATCCCTATTGATTTACCTGTTTTTACAAGGAAATAAAATGTGAAAAAAATGTTTCTACATCCCATGGCCTTTCCCAACCATTTAAATTTTTCTCTTACAGGGCTAACACTTCCGAAAAACCAATACAACGCCCACCCGGAACACTATATAAAGCTAAACGAACCGTTCACTGGGTACTTATACGCACGAAAATCCCTATTGATTTACCTGTTTTTACAAGGAAATAAAATGTGAAAAAAATATTTCTACATCCCATGGCCTTTCCCAACCATTTAAATTTTTCTCTAACAGGTCTAAGACTTCCGAAAAACCAATACAACGCCCACCCGGAACAATATATAAAGCTAAACGAACCGTTCACTGGGTACTCATACGTACGAAAATCCCTATTGATTTACCTGTTTTTACAAGGAAATAAAATGTGAAAAAAATATTTCTACATCCCATGGCCTTTCCCAACCATTTAAATTTTTCTCTTAAAAGTCTAACACTTCCGAAAAACCAATACAACGCCCACCCGGAACAATATATAAAGCTAAACGAACCGTTCACTGGGTACTTATCCGTACTAAAATCCCTATTGATTTACCTGTTTTTACAAGGAAATAAAATGTGAAAAAAATATTTCTACATCCCATGGCCTTTCCCAACCATTTAAATTTTTCTCTTACATGTCTAACACTTCCGAAAAACCAATACAACGCCCAACCAGAACAATATATAAAGCTAAACGAACCGTTCACTGGGTACTTATCCGTACGAATATCCCTATAGATTTACCTGTTTTTACAAGGAAATAAAATGTGAAAAAAATATTTCTACATCCCATGGCCTTTCCCAACCATTTAAATTTTTCTCTTACAGGTCTAACACTTCCGAAAAACCAATACAACGCCCACCCAGAACAATATATAAAGCTAAACGAACCGTTCACTGGGTACTCATACGTACGAAAATCCCTATTGATTTACCTGTTTTTACAAGGAAATAAAATGTGAAAAAAATGTTTCTATATCCCATGGTCTTTCCCAACCATTTAAATTTTTCTCTTACAGGGCTAACACTTCCGAAAAACCAATACAACGCCCACCCGGAACACTATATAAAGCTAAACGAACCATTTTCTGGGTACTTATACGCACGAAAATCCCTATTGATTTACCTGTTTTTACAAGGAAATAAAATGTGAAAAAAATATTTCTACATCCCATGGCCTTTCCCAACCATTTAAATTTTTCTCTTACAGGTCTAACACTTCCGAAAAACCAATACAACGCTCGCCCGGAACAATATATAAAGCTAAACGAACCGTTCACTGGGTACTCATACGTACGAAAATCCCTATTGATTTACCTGTTTTTACAAGGAAATAAAAGGTGAAAACAATATTTCTACATCCAATGGCCTTTCCCAACCATTTAAATTTTTCTTTTACAGGTCTAACACTTCCGAAAAACCAATACAACGCCCACCCGGAACAATATATAAGGCTAAACGAACCGTTCACTGGGTACTTATCCGTACTAAAATCCCTATTGATTTACCTGTTTTTACAAGGAAATAAAATGTGAAAAAAATATTTCTACATCCCATGGCCTTTCCCAACCATTTAAATTTTTCTCTTACAGGTCTAACACTTCCGAAAAACCAATACAACGCCCACCCGGAACAATATATAAAGCTAAACGAACCGTTCACTGGGTACTCATACGTACGAAAATCCCTATTGATTTACCTGTTTTTACAAGGAAATAAAATGTGAAAAAAATGTTTCTACATCCCATGGCCTTTCCCAACCATTTAAATTTTTCTCTTACAGGGCTAACACTTCCGAAAAACCAATACAACGCCCACCCGGAACACTATATAAAGCTAAACGAACCGTTCACTGGGTACTTATACGCACGAAAATCCCTATTGATTTACCTGTTTTTACAAGGAAATAAAATGTGAAAAAAATATTTCTACATCCCATGGCCTTTCCCAACCATTTAAATTTTTCTCTTACAGGTCTAACACTTCCGAAAAACCAATACAACGCCCACCCGGAACGATATATAAAGCTAAACGAACCGTTCACTGGGTACTCATACGTACGAAAATCCCTATTGATTTACCTGTTTTTACAAGGAAATAAAATGTGAAAAAAATGTTTCTACATCCCATGGCCTTTCCCAACCATTTAAATTTTTCTCTTACAGGGCTAACACTTCCGAAAAACCAATACAACGCCCACCCGGAACACTATATAAAGCTATACGAACCGTTCACTGGGTACTTATACGCACGAAAATCCCTATTGATTTACCTGTTTTTACAAGGAAATAAAATGTGAAAAAAATGTTTCTACATCCCATGGCCTTTCCCAACCATTTAAATTTTTCTCTTACAGGTCTAACACTTCCGAAAAACCAATACAACGCCCACCCGGAACAATATATAAAGCTAAACGAACCGTTCACTGGGTACTCATACGTACGAAAATCCCTATTGATTTACCTGTTTTTACAAGGAAATAAAATGTGAAAAAAATATTTCTACATCCCATGGCCCTTCCCAACCATTTAAATTTTTCTCTTACAGGTCTAACACGTCCGAAAAACCAATACAACACCCATCCGGAACAATATATAAAGCTAAACGCACCGTTCACTGGGTACTTATACGCACGAAAATCCCTATTGATTTACCTCTTTTTACAAGGAAATAAAATGTGAAAAAAATGTTTCTACATCCCATGGCCTTTCCCAACCATTTAAATTTTTCTCTTACAGGGCTAACACTTCCGAAAAACCAATACAACGCCCACCCGGAACACTATATAAAGCTAAACGAACCGTTCACTGGGTCCTTATACGCACGAAAATCCCTATTGATTTACCTGTTTTTACAAGGAAATAAAATGTGAAAAAAATATTTCTACATCCCATGGCCTTTCCCAACCATTTAAATTTTTCTCTAACAGGTCTAAGACTTCCGAAAAACCAATACAACGCCCACCCGGAACAATATATAAAGCTAAACGAACCGTTCACTGGGTACTCATACGTACGAAAATCCCTATTGATTTACCTGTTTTTACAAGGAAATAAAATGTGAAAAAAATATTTCTACATCCCATGGCCTTTCCCAACCATTTAAATTTTTCTCTTACAGGTCTAACACTTCCGAAAAACCAATACAACGCCCACCCGGAACAATATATAAAGCTAAACGAACCGTTCACTGGGTACTTATCCGTACTAAAATCCCTATTGATTTACCTGTTTTTACAAGGAAATAAAATGTGAAAAAAATATTTCTACATCCCATGGCCTTTCCCAACCATTTAAATTTTTCTCTTACATGTCTAACACTTCCGAAAAACCAATACAACGCCCAACCAGAACAATATATAAAGCTAAACGAACCGTTCACTGGGTACTTATCCGTACGAATATCCCTATAGATTTACCTGTTTTTACAAGGAAATAAAATGTGAAAAAAATATTTCTACATCCCATGGCCTTTCCCAACCATTTAAATTTTTCTCTTACAGGTCTAACACTTCCGAAAAACCAATACAACGCCCACCCAGAACAATATATAAAGCTAAACGAACCGTTCACTGGGTACTCATACGTACGAAAATCCCTATTGATTTACCTGTTTTTACAAGGAAATAAAATGTGAAAAAAATGTTTCTATATCCCATGGTCTTTCCCAACCATTTAAATTTTTCTCTTACAGGGCTAACACTTCCGAAAAACCAATACAACGCCCACCCGGAACACTATATAAAGCTAAACGAACCATTTTCTGGGTACTTATACGCACGAAAATCCCTATTGATTTACCTGTTTTTACAAGGAAATAAAATGTGAAAAAAATATTTCTACATCCCATGGCCTTTCCCAACCATTTAAATTTTTCTCTTACAGGTCTAACACTTCCGAAAAACCAATACAACGCTCGCCCGGAACAATATATAAAGCTAAACGAACCGTTCACTGGGTACTCATACGTACGAAAATCCCTATTGATTTACCTGTTTTTACAAGGAAATAAAAGGTGAAAACAATATTTCTACATCCAATGGCCTTTCCCAACCATTTAAATTTTTCTCTTACAGGTCTAACACTTCCGAAAAACCAATACAACGCCCACCCGGAACAATATATAAGGCTAAACGAACCGTTCACTGGGTACTTATCCGTACTAAAATCCCTATTGATTTACCTGTTTTTACAAGGAAATAAAATGTGAAAAAAATATTTCTACATCCCATGGCCTTTCCCAACCATTTAAATTTTTCTCTTACAGGTCTAACACTTCCGAAAAACCAATACAACGCCCACCCGGAACAATATATAAAGCTAAACGAACCGTTCACTGGGTACTCATACGTACGAAAATCCCTATTGATTTACCTGTTTTTACAAGGAAATAAAATGTGAAAAAAATGTTTCTACATCCCATGGCCTTTCCCAACCATTTAAATTTTTCTCTTACAGGGCTAACACTTCCGAAAAACCAATACAACGCCCACCCGGAACACTATATAAAGCTAAACGAACCGTTCACTGGGTACTTATACGCACGAAAATCCCTATTGATTTACCTGTTTTTACAAGGAAATAAAATGTGAAAAAAATATTTCTACATCCCATGGCCTTTCCCAACCATTTAAATTTTTCTCTTACAGGTCTAACACTTCCGAAAAACCAATACAACGCCCACCCGGAACGATATATAAAGCTAAACGAACCGTTCACTGGGTACTCATACGTACGAAAATCCCTATTGATTTACCTGTTTTTACAAGGAAATAAAATGTGAAAAAAATGTTTCTACATCCCATGGCCTTTCCCAACCATTTAAATTTTTCTCTTACAGGGCTAACACTTCCGAAAAACCAATACAACGCCCACCCGGAACACTATATAAAGCTATACGAACCGTTCACTGGGTACTTATACGCACGAAAATCCCTATTGATTTACCTGTTTTTACAAGGAAATAAAATGTGAAAAAAACATTTCTACATCCCATGGCCTTTCCCAACCATTTAAATTTTTCTCTTACAGGTCTAACACTTCCGAAAAACCAATACAACGCCCACCCGGAACAATATATAAAGCTAAACGAACCGTTCACTGGGTACTTATCCGTACGAAAATCCCTATTGATTTACCTGTTTTTACAAGGAAATAAAAGGTGAAAACAATATTTCTACATCCAATGGCCTTTCCCAACCATTTAAATTTTTCTCTTACAGGTCTAACACTTCCGAAAAACCAATACAACGCCCACCCGGAACAATATATAAAGCTAAACGAACCGTTCACTGGGTACTTATCCGTACTAAAATCCCTATTGATTTACCTGTTTTTACAAGGAAATAAAATGTGAAAAAAATATTTCTACATCCCATGGCCTTTCCCAACCATTTAAATTTTTCTCTTACAGGTCTAACACTAACGAAAAACCAATACAACGCCCACCCGGAACAATATATAAAGCTAAACGAACCGTTCACTGGGTACTCATACGTACGAAAATCCCTATTGATTTACCTGTTTTTACAAGGAAATAAAATGTGAAAAAAATGTTTCTACATCACATGGCCTTTCCCAACCATTTAAATTTTTCTCTTACAGGGCTAACACTTCCGAAAAACCAATACAACGCCCACCCGGAACACTATATAAAGCTAAACGAACCGTTCTCTGGGTACTTATACGCACGAAAATCCCTATTGATTTACCTGTTTTTACAAGGAAATAAAATGTGAAAAAAATATTTCTACATCCCATGGCCTTTCCTAACCATTTAAATTTTTCTCTTACAGGTCTAACACTTCCGAAAAACCAATACAACGCTCACCCGGAACAATATATAAAGCTAAACGAACCGTTCACTGGGTACTCATACGTACGAAAATCCCTATTGATTTACCTGTTTTTACAAGGAAATAAAAGGTGAAAACAATATTTCTACATCCAATGGCCTTTCCCAACCATTTAAATTTTTCTCTTACAGGTCTAACACTTCCGAAAAACCAATACAACGCCCACCCGGAACAATATATAAAGCTAAACGAACCGTTCACTGGGTACTTATCCGTACTAAAATCCCTATTGATTTACCTGTTTTTACAAGGAAATAAAATGTGAAAAAAATATTTCTACATCCCATGGCCTTTCCCAACCATTTAAATTTTTCTCTTACAGGTCTAACACTTCCGAAAAACCAATACAACGCCCACCCTGAACACTATATAAAGCTAAACGCACAGTTCACTGGGTACTCATACGTACGAAAATCCCTATTGATTTACCTGTTTTTACAAGGAAATAAAATGTGAAAAAAATATTTCTACATCCCATGGCCTTTCCCAACCATTTAAATTTTTCTCTTACAGGGCTAACACTTCCGAAAAACCAATACAACGCCCACCCTGAACACTATATAAAGCTAAACGCACAGTTCACTGGGTACTCATACGTACGAAAATCCCTATTGATTTACCTGTTTTTACAAGGAAATAAAATGTGAAAAAAATATTTCTACATCCCATGGCCTTTCCCAACCATTTAAATTTTTCTCTTACAGGGCTAACACTTCCGAAAAACCAATACAACGCCCACCCGGACCGATATATTAAGCTAAACGAACCGTTCACTGGGTACTTATCCGTACGAAAATCCCTATAGATTTACCTGTATTTACAAGGAAATAAAATGTGAAAAAAATATTTCTACATCCCATGGCCTTTCCCAACCATTTAAATTTTTCTCTTACAGGGCTAACACTTCCGAAAAACCAATACAACGCTCACCCGGAACAATATATAAAGCTAAACGAACCGTTCACTGGGTACTCATACGTACGAAAATCCCTATTGATTTACCTGTTTTTACAAGGAAATGAAATGTGAAAAAAATATTTCTACATCCCATGGCCTTTCCCAACCATTTAAATTTTTCTCTTACAGGTCTAACACTTCCGAAAAACAGATACAACGCCCACCCAGAACAATATATAAAGCTAAACGAACCGTTCACTGGGTACTCATACGTACGAAAATCCCTATTGATTTACCTGTTTTTACAAGGAAATAAAATGTGAAAAAAATATTTCTACATCCCATGGCCCTTCCCAACCATTTAAATTTTTCTCTTACAGGTCTAACACGTCCGAAAAACCAATACAACACCCATCCGGAACAATATATAAAGCTAAACGCACAGTTCACTGGGTACTTATACGCACGAAAATCCCTATTGATTTACCTGTTTTTACAAGGAAATAAAATGTGAAAAAAATGTTTCTACATCCCATGGCCTTTCCCAACCATTTAAATTTTTCTCTTACAGGGCTAACACTTCCGAAAAACCAATACAACGCCCACCCGGAACACTATATAAAGCTAAACGAACCGTTCACTGGGTACTTATACGCACGAAAATCCCTATTGATTTACCTGTTTTTACAAGGAAATAAAATGTGAAAAAAATATTTCTACATCCCATGGCCTTTCCCAACCATTTAAATTTTTCTCTCACAGGTCTAAGACTTCCGAAAAACCAATACAACGCCCAACCGGAACGATATATAAAGCTAAACGAACCGTTCACTGGGTACTCATACGTACGAAAATCCCTATTGATTTACCTGTTTTTACAATGAAATAAAATGTGAAAAAAATATTTCTACATCCCATGGCCTTTCCCAACCATTTAAATTTTTCTCTTACAGGTCGAACACTTCCGAAAAACCAATACAACGCCCACCCGGAACAATATATAAAGCTAAACGAACCGTTCACTGGGTACTTATCCGTACTAAAATCCCTATTGATTTACCTGTTTTTACAAGGAAATAAAATGTGAAAAAAATATTTCTACATCCCATGGCCTTTCCCAACCATTTAAATTTTTCTCTTACATGTCTAACACTTCCGAAAAACCAATACAACGCCCAACCAGAACAATATATAAAGCTAAACGAACCGTTCACTGGGTACTTATCCGTACGAATATCCCTATTGATTTACCTGTTTTTACAAGGAAATAAAATGTGAAAAAAATATTTCTACATCCCATGGCCTTTCCCAACCATTTAAATTTTTCTCTTACAGGTCTAACACTTCCGAAAAACCAATACAACGCCCACCCGGAACAATATATAAAGCTAAACGAACCGTTCACTGGGTACTCATACGTACGAAAATCCCTATTGATTTACCTGTTTTTACAAGGAAATAAAATGTGAAAAAAATGTTTCTACATCCCATGGCCTTTCCCAACCATTTAAATTTTTCTCTTACAGGGCTAACACTTCCGAAAAACCAATACAACGCCCACCCGGAACACTATATAAAGCTAAACGAACCGTTCACTGGGTACTTATACGCACGAAAATCCCTATTGATTTACCTGTTTTTACAAGGAAATAAAATGTGAAAAAAATATTTCTACATCCCATGGCCTTTCCCAACCATTTAAATTTTTCTCTTACAGGTCTAACACTTCCGAAAAACCAATACAACGCCCACCCGGAACGATATATAAAGCTAAACGAACCGTTCACTGGGTACTCATACGTACGAAAATCCCTATTGATTTACCTGTTTTTACAAGGAAATAAAATGTGAAAAAAATGTTTCTACATCCCATGGCCTTTCCCAACCATTTAAATTTTTCTCTTACAGGGCTAACACTTCCGAAAAACCAATACAACGCCCACCCGGAACACTATATAAAGCTAAACGAACCGTTCACTGGGTACTTATACGCACGAAAATCCCTATTGATTTACCTGTTTTTACAAGGAAATAAAATGTGAAAAAAATATTTCTACATCCCATGGCCTTTCCCAACCATTTAAATTTTTCTCTTACAGGTCTAACACTTCCGAAAAACAGATACAACGCCCACCCGGAACAATATATAAAGCTAAACGAACCGTTCACTGGGTACTCATACGTACGAAAATCCCTATTGATTTACCTTTTTTTACAAGGAAATAAAATGTGAAAAAAATATTTCTACATCCCATGGCCCTTCCCAACCATTTAAATTTTTCTCTTACAGGTCTAACACGTCCGAAAAACCAATACAACACCCATCCGGAACAATATATAAAGCTAAACGCACAGTTCACTGGGTACTTATACGCACGAAAATCCCTATTGATTTACCTGTTTTTACAAGGAAATAAAATGTGAAAAAAATGTTTCTACATCCCATGGCCTTTCCCAACCATTTAAATTTTTCTCTTACAGGGCTAACACTTCCGAAAAACCAATACAACGCCCACCCGGAACACTATATAAAGCTAAACGAACCGTTCACTGGGTACTTATACGCACGAAAATCCCTATTGATTTACCTGTTTTTACAAGGAAATAAAATGTGAAAAAAATATTTCTACATCCCATGGCCTTTCCCAACCATTTAAATTTTTCTCTAACAGGTCTAAGACTTCCGAAAAACCAATACAACGCCCACCCGGAACAATATATAAAGCTAAACGAACCGTTCACTGGGTACTCATACGTACGAAAATCCCTATTGATTTACCTGTTTTTACAAGGAAATAAAATGTGAAAAAAATATTTCTACATCCCATGGCCTTTCCCAACCATTTAAATTTTTCTCTTACAGGTCGAACACTTCCGAAAAACCAATACAACGCCCACCCGGAACAATATATAAAGCTAAACGAACCGTTCACTGGGTACTTATCCGTACTAAAATCCCTATTGATTTACCTGTTTTTACAAGGAAATAAAATGTGAAAAAAATATTTCTACATCCCATGGCCTTTCCCAACCATTTAAATTTTTCTCTTACATGTCTAACACTTCCGAAAAACCAATACAACGCCCAACCAGAACAATATATAAAGCTAAACGAACCGTTCACTGGGTACTTATCCGTACGAATATCCCTATTGATTTACCTGTTTTTACAAGGAAATAAAATGTGAAAAAAATATTTCTACATCCCATGGCCTATCCCAACCATTTAAATTTTTCTCTTACAGGTCTAACACTTCCGAAAAACCAATACAACGCCCACCCGGAACAATATATAAAGCTAAACGAACCGTTCACTGGGTACTCATACGTACGAAAATCCCTATTGATTTACCTGTTTTTACAAGGAAATAAAATGTGAAAAAAATGTTTCTACATCCCATGGCCTTTCCCAACCATTTAAATTTTTCTCTTACAGGGCTAACACTTCCGAAAAACCAATACAACGCCCACCCGGAACACTATATAAAGCTAAACGAACCGTTCACTGGGTACTTATACGCACGAAAATCCCTATTGATTTACCTGTTTTTACAAGGAAATAAAATGTGAAAAAAATATTTCTACATCCCATGGCCTTTCCCAACCATTTAAATTTTTCTCTTACAGGTCTAACACTTCCGAAAAACCAATACAACGCCCACCCGGAACGATATATAAAGCTAAACGAACCGTTCACTGGGTACTCATACGTACGAAAATCCCTATTGATTTACCTGTTTTTACAAGGAAATAAAATGTGAAAAAAATGTTTCTACATCCCATGGCCTTTCCCAACCATTTAAATTTTTCTCTTACAGGGCTAACACTTCCGAAAAACCAATACAACGCCCACCCGGAACACTATATAAAGCTAAACGAACCGTTCACTGGGTACTTATACGCACGAAAATCCCTATTGATTTACCTGTTTTTACAAGGAAATAAAATGTGAAAAAAATATTTCTACATCCCATGGCCTTTCCCAACCATTTAAATTTTTCTCTTACAGGTCTAACACTTCCGAAAAACAGATACAACGCCCACCCGGAACAATATATAAAGCTAAACGAACCGTTCACTGGGTACTCATACGTACGAAAATCCCTATTGATTTACCTTTTTTTACAAGGAAATAAAATGTGAAAAAAATATTTCTACATCCCATGGCCCTTCCCAACCATTTAAATTTTTCTCTTACAGGTCTAACACGTCCGAAAAACCAATACAACACCCATCCGGAACAATATATAAAGCTAAACGCACAGTTCACTGGGTACTTATACGCACGAAAATCCCTATTGATTTACCTGTTTTTACAAGGAAATAAAATGTGAAAAAAATGTTTCTACATCCCATGGCCTTTCCCAACCATTTAAATTTTTCTCTTACAGGGCTAACACTTCCGAAAAACCAATACAACGCCCACCCGGAACACTATATAAAGCTAAACGAACCGTTCACTGGGTACTTATACGCACGAAAATCCCTATTGATTTACCTGTTTTTACAAGGAAATAAAATGTGAAAAAAATATTTCTACATCCCATGGCCTTTCCCAACCATTTAAATTTTTCTCTAACAGGTCTAAGACTTCCGAAAAACCAATACAACGCCCACCCGGAACGATATATAAAGCTAAACGAACCGTTCACTGGGTACTCATACGTACGAAAATCCCTATTGATTTACCTGTTTTTACAAGGAAATAAAATGTGAAAAAAATGTTTCTACATCCCATGGCCTTTCCCAACCATTTAAATTTTTCTCTTACAGGGCTAACACTTCCGAAAAACCAATACAACGCCCACCCGGAACACTATATAAAGCTAAACGAACCGTTCACTGGGTACTTATACGCACGAAAATCCCTATTGATTTACCTGTTTTTGCAAGGAAATAAAATGTGAAAAAAATGTTTCTACATCCCATGGCCTTTCCCAACCATTTAAATTTTTCTCTTACAGGGCTAACACTTCCGAAAAACCAATACAACGCCCACCCGGAACACTATATAAAGCTAAACGAACCGTTCACTGGGTACTTATACTCACGAAAATCCCTATTGATTTACCTGTTTTTACAAGGAAATAAAATGTGAAAAAAATATTTCTACATCCCATGGCCTTTCCCAACCATTTAAATTTTTCTCTTACAGGTCTAACACTTCCGAAAAACCAATACAACGCCCACCCGGAACAATATATAAAGCTAAACGAACCGTTCACTGGGTACTCATACGTACGAAAATCCTTATTGATTTACCTGTTTTTACAAGGAAATAAAATGTGAAAAAAATGTTTCTACATCCCATGGCCTTTCCCAACCATTTAAATTTTTCTCTTACAGGGCTAACACTTCCGAAAAACCAATACAACGCCCACCCGGAACACTATATAAAGCTAAACGAACCGTTCACTGGGTACTTATACGCACGAAAATCCCTATTGATTTACCTGTTTTTACAAGGAAATAAAATGTGAAAAAAATATTTCTACATCCCATGGCCTTTCCCAACCATTTAAATTTTTCTCTTACAGGGCTAACACTTCCGAAAAACCAATACAACGCCCACCCGGAACACTATATAAAGCTAAACGAACCGTTCACTGGGTACTTATACGCACGAAAATCCCTATTGATTTACCTGTTTTTACAAGGAAATAAAATGTGAAAAAAATATTTCTACATCCCATGGCCTTTCCCAACCATTTAAATTTTTCTCTTACAGGTCTAACACTTCCGAAAAACCAATACAACGCCCACCCGGAACGATATATAAAGCTAAACGAACCGTTCACTGGGTACTCATACGTACGAAAATCCCTATTGATTTACCTGTTTTTACAAGGAAATAAAATGTGAAAAAAATGTTTCTACATCCCATGGCCTTTCCCAACCATTTAAATTTTTCTCTTACAGGGCTAACACTTCCGAAAAACCAATACAACGCCCACCCGGAACACTATATAAAGGTAAACGAACCGTTCACTGGGTACTTATACTCACGAAAATCCCTATTGATTTACCTGTTTTTACAAGGAAATAAAATGTGAAAAAAATATTTCTACATCCCATGGCCCTTCCCAACCATTTAAATTTTTCTCTTACAGGTCTAACACGTCCGAAAAACCAATACAACACCCATCCGGAACAATATATAAAGCTAAACGCACAGTTCACTGGGTACTTATACGCACGAAAATCCCTATTGATTTACCTGTTTTTACAAGGAAATAAAATGTGAAAAAAATGTTTCTACATCCCATGGCCTTTCCCAACCATTTAAATTTTTCTCTTACAGGGCTAACACTTCCGAAAAACCAATACAACGCCCACCCGGAACACTATATAAAGCTAAACGAACCGTTCACTGGGTACTTATACGCACGAAAATCCCTATTGATTTACCTGTTTTTACAAGGAAATAAAATGTGAAAAAAAATATTTCTACATCCCATGGCCTTTCCCAACCATTTAAATTTTTCTCTTACAGGGCTAACACTTCCGAAAAACCAATACAACGCCCACCCGGAACACTATATAAAGCTAAACGAACCGTTCACTGGGTACTTATACGCACGAAAATCCCTATTGATTTACCTGTTTTTACAAGGAAATAAAATGTGAAAAAAATATTTCTACATCCCATGGCCTTTCCCAACCATTTAAATTTTTCTCTTACAGGTCTAACACTTCCGAAAAACCAATACAACGCCCACCCGGAACGATATATAAAGCTAAACGAACCGTTCACTGGGTACTCATACGTACGAAAATCCCTATTGATTTACCTGTTTTTACAAGGAAATAAAATGTGAAAAAAATGTTTCTACATCCCATGGCCTTTCCCAACCATTTAAATTTTTCTCTTACAGGGCTAACACTTCCGAAAAACCAATACAACGCCCACCCGGAACACTATATAAAGCTAAACGAACCGTTCACTGGGTACTTATACGCACGAAAATCCCTATTGATTTACCTGTTTTTACAAGGAAATAAAATGTGAAAAAAATATTTCTACATCCCATGGCCTTTCCCAACCATTTAAATTTTTCTCTTACAGGGCTAACACTTCCGAAAAAACAATACAACGCCCACCCGGACCAATATATTAAGCTAAACGAACCGTTCACTGGGTACTTATCCGTACGAAAATCCCTATAGATTTACCTGTTTTTACAAGGAAATAAAATGTGAAAAAAATATTTCTACATCCCATGGCCTTTCCCAACCATTTAAATTTTTCTCTTACAGGGCTAACACTTCCGAAAAACCAATACAACGCCCACCCGGAACACTATATAAAGCTAAACGCACCGTTCACTGGGTACTTATACGCACGAAAATCCCTATTGATTTACCTGTTTTTACAAGGAAATAAAATGTGAAAAAAATATTTCTACATCCCATGGCCTTTCCCAACCATTTAAATTTTTCTCTTACAGGGCTAACACTTCCGAAAAACCAATACAACGCCCACCCGGAACACTATATAAAGCTAAACGAACCGTTCACTGGGTACTCATACGTACGAAAATCCCTATTGATTTACCTGTTTTTGCAAGGAAATAAAATGTGAAAAAAATGTTTCTACATCCCATGGCCTTTCCCAACCATTTAAATTTTTCTCTTACAGGGCTAACACTTCCGAAAAACCAATACAACGCCCACCCGGAACACTATATAAAGGTAAACGAACCGTTCACTGGGTACTTATACTCACGAAAATCCCTATTGATTTACCTGTTTTTACAAGGAAATAAAATGTGAAAAAAATATTTCTACATCCCATGGCCTTTCCCAACCATTTAAATTTTTCTCTTACAGGTCTAACACTTCCGAAAAACCAATACAACGCCCACCCGGAACAATATATAAAGCTAAACGAACCGTTCACTGGGTACTCATACGTACGAAAATCCTTATTGATTTACCTGTTTTTACAAGAAATAAAATGTGAAAAAAATGTTTCTACATCCCATGGCCTTTCCCAACCATTTAAATTTTTCTCTTACAGGGCTAACACTTCCGAAAAACCAATACAACGCCCACCCGGAACACTATATAAAGCTAAACGAACCGTTCACTGGGTACTTATACGCACGAAAATCCCTATTGATTTACCTGTTTTTACAAGGAAATAAAATGTGAAAAAAATATTTCTACATCCCATGGCCTTTCCCAACCATTTAAATTTTTCTCTTACAGGGCTAACACTTCCGAAAAAACAATACAACGCCCACCCGGACCAATATATTAAGCTAAACGAACCGTTCACTGGGTACTTATCCGTACGAAAATCCCTATAGATTTACCTGTTTTTACAAGGAAATAAAATGTGAAAAAAATATTTCTACATCCCATGGCCTTTCCCAACCATTTAAATTTTTCTCTTACAGGTCTAACACTTCCGAAAAACCAATACAACGCTCACCCGGAACAATATATAAAGCTAAACGAACCGTTCACTGGGTACTCATACGTACGAAAATCCCTATTGATTTACCTGTTTTTACAAGGAAATAAAATGTGAAAAAAATATTTCTACATCCCATGGCCTTTCCCAACCATTTAAATTTTTCTCTTACAGGTCTAACACTTCCGAAAAACAGATACAACGCCCACCCGGAACAATATATAAAGCTAAACGAACCGTTCACTGGGTACTCATACGTACGAAAATCCCTATTGATTTACCTGTTTTTACAAGGAAATAAAATGTGAAAAAAATATTTCTACATCCCATGGCCTTTCCCAACCATTTACATTTTTCTCTTACAGGTCTAACACTTCCGAAAAACCAATACAACGCCCACCCGGAACAATATATAAAGCTAAACGAACCGTTCACTGGGTACTTATCCGTACTAAAATCCCTATTGATTTACCTGTTTTTACAAGGAAATAAAATGTGAAAAAAATATTTCTACATCCCATGGCCTTTCCCAACCATTTAAATTTTTCTCTTACATGTCTAACACTTCCGAAAAACCAATACAACGCCCAACCAGAACAATATATAAAGCTAAACGAACCGTTCACTGGGTACTTATCCGTACGAATATCCCTATAGATTTACCTGTTTTTACAAGGAAATAAAATGTGAAAAAAATATTTCTACATCCCATGGCCTTTCCCAACCATTTAAATTTTTCTCTTACAGGTCTAACACTTCCGAAAAACCAATACAACGCCCACCCGGAACAATATATAAAGCTAAACGAACCGTTCACTGGGTACTCATACGTACGAAAATCCCTATTGATTTACCTGTTTTTACAAGGAAATAAAATGTGAAAAAAATGTTTCTACATCCCATGGCCTTTCCCAACCATTTAAATTTTTCTCTTACAGGGCTAACACTTCCGAAAAACCAATACAACGCCCACCCGGAACACTATATAAAGCTAAACGAACCGTTCTCTGGGTACTTATACGCACGAAAATCCCTATTGATTTACCTGTTTTTACAAGGAAATAAAATGTGAAAAAAATATTTCTACATCCCATGGCCTTTCCCAACCATTTAAATTTTTCTCTTACAGGTCTAACACTTCCGAAAAACCAATACAACGCTCACCCGGAACAATATATAAAGCTAAACGAACCGTTCATTGGGTACTCATACGTACGAAAATCCCTATTGATTTACCTGTTTTTACAAGGAAATAAAAGGTGAAAACAATATTTCTACATCCAATGGCCTTTCCCAACCATTTAAATTTTTCTCTTACAGGTCTAACACTTCCGAAAAACCAATACAACGCCCACCCGGAACAATATATAAAGCTAAACGAACCGTTCACTGGGTACTTATCTGTACTAAAATCCCTATTGATTTACCTGTTTTTACAAGGAAATAAAATGTGAAAAAAATATTTCTACATCCCATGGCCTTTCCCAACCATTTAAATTTTTCTCTTACAGGTCTAACACTTCCGAAAAACCAATACAACGCCCACCCGGAACAATATATAAAGCTAAACGAACCGTTCACTGGGTACTCATACGTACGAAAATCCCTATTGATTTACCTGTTTTTACAAGGAAATAAAATGTGAAAAAAATGTTTCTACATCCCATGGCCTTTCCCAACCATTTAAATTTTTCTCTTACAGGGCTAACACTTCCGAAAAACCAATACAACGCCCACCCGGAACAATATATAAAGCTAAACGAACCGTTCACTGGGTACTCATACGTACGAAAATCCCTATTGATTTACCTGTTTTTACAAGGAAATAAAATGTGAAAAAAATGTTTCTACATCCCATGGCCTTTCCCAACCATTTAAATTTTTCTCTTACAGGGCTAACACTTCCGAAAAACCAATACAACGCCCACCCGGAACACTATATAAAGCTAAACGAACCGTTCACTGGGTACTTATACGCACGAAAATCCCTATTGATTTACCTGTTTTTACAAGGAAATAAAATGTGAAAAAAATATTTCTACATCCCATGGCCTTTCCCAACCCTTTAAATTTTTCTCTTACAGGTCTAACACTTCCGAAAAACCAATACAACGCCCACCCGGAACGATATATAAAGCTAAACGAACCGTTCACTGGGTACTCATACGTACGAAAATCCCTATTGATTTACCTGTTTTTACAAGGAAATAAAATGTGAAAAAAATGTTTCTACATCCCATGGCCTTTCCCAACCATTTAAATTTTTCTCTTACAGGGCTAACACTTCCGAAAAACCAATACAACGCCCACCCGGAACACTATATAAAGCTAAACGAACCTTTCACTGGGTACTTATACGCACGAAAATCCCTATTGATTTACCTGTTTTTACAAGGAAATAAAATGTGAAAAAAATGTTTCTACATCCCATGGCCTTTCCCAACCATTTAAATTTTTCTCTTACAGGTCTAACACTTCCGAAAAACCAATACAACGCCCACCCGGAACAATATATAAAGCTAAACGAACCGTTCACTGGGTACTCATACGTACGAAAATCCCTATTGATTTACCTGTTTTTACAAGGAAATAAAATGTGAAAAAAATGTTTCTACATCCCATGGCCTTTCCCAACCATTTAAATTTTTCTCTTACAGGGCTAACACTTCCGAAAAACCAATACAACGCCCACCCGGAACACTATATAAAGCTAAACGAACCGTTCACTGGGTACTTATACGCACGAAAATCCCTATTGATTTACCTGTTTTTACAAGGAAATAAAATGTGAAAAAAATATTTCTACATCCCATGGCCTTTCCCAACCATTTAAATTTTTCTCTTACAGGTCTAACACTTCCGAAAAACCAATACAACGCCCACCCGGAACGATATATAAAGCTAAACGAACCGTTCACTGGGTACTCATACGTACGAAAATCCCTATTGATTTACCTGTTTTTACAAGGAAATAAAATGTGAAAAAAATGTTTCTACATCCCATGGCCTTTCCCAACCATTTAAATTTTTCTCTTACAGGGCTAACACTTCCGAAAAACCAATACAACGCCCACCCGGAACACTATATAAAGCTAAACGAACCTTTCACTGGGTACTTATACGCACGAAAATCCCTATTGATTTACCTGTTTTTACAAGGAAATAAAATGTGAAAAAAATGTTTCTACATCCCATGGCCTTTCCCAACCATTTAAATTTTTCTCTTACAGGGCTAACACTTCCGAAAAACCAATACAACGCCCACCCGGAACACTATATAAAGCTAAACGAACCGTTCACTGGGTACTTATACGCACGAAAATCCCTATTGATTTACCTGTTTTTACAAGGAAATAAAATGTGAAAAAAATATTTCTACATCCCATGGCCTTTCCCAACCCTTTAAATTTTTCTCTTACAGGTCTAACACTTCCGAAAAACCAATACAACGCCCACCCGGAACAATATATAAAGCTAAACGAACCGTTCACTGGGTACTCATACGTACGAAAATCCCTATTGATTTACCTGTTTTTACAAGGAAATAAAATGTGAAAAAAATGTTTCTACATCCCATGGCCTTTCCCAACCATTTAAATTTTTCTCTTACAGGTCTAACACTTCCGAAAAACCAATACAACGCCCACCCGGAACACTATATAAAGCTAAACGAACCGTTCTCTGGGTACTTATACGCACGAAAATCCCTATTGATTTACCTGTTTTTACAAGGAAATAAAATGTGAAAAAAATATTTCTACATCCCATGGCCTTTCCCAACCATTTAAATTTTTCTCTTACAGGTCTAACACTTCCGAAAAACTAATACAACGCTCACCCGGAACAATATATAAAGCTAAACGAACCGTTCACTGGGTACTCATACGTACGAAAATCCCTATTGATTTACCTGTTTTTACAAGGAAATAAAAGGTGAAAACAATATTTCTACATCCAATGGCCTTTCCCAACCATTTAAATTTTTCTCTTACAGGTCTAACACTTCCGAAAAACCAATACAACGCCCACCCGGAACAATATATAAAGCTAAACGAACCGTTCACTGGGTACTTATCCGTACTAAAATCCCTATTGATTTACCTGTTTTTACAAGGAAATAAAATGTGAAAAAAATATTTCTACATCCCATGGCCTTTCCCAACCATTTAAATTTTTCTCTTACAGGTCTAACACTTCTGAAAAACCAATACAACGCCCACCCGGAACGATATATAAAGCTAAACGAACCGTTCACTGGGTACTCATACGTACGAAAATCCCTATTGATTTACCTGTTTTTACAAGGAAATAAAATGTGAAAAAAATGTTTCTACATCCCATGGCCTTTCCCAACCATTAAAATTTTTCTCTTACAGGGCTAACACTTCCGAAAAACCAATACAACGCCCACCCGGAACACTATATAAAGCTAAACGAACCGTTCACTGGGTACTTATACGCACGAAAATCCCTATTGATTTACCTGTTTTTGCAAGGAAATAAAATGTGAAAAAAATGTTTCTACATCCCATGGCCTTTCCCAACCATTTAAATTTTTCTCTTACAGGGCTAACACTTCCGAAAAACCAATACAACGCCCACCCGGAACACTATATAAAGGTAAACGAACCGTTCACTGGGTACTTATACTCACGAAAATCCCTATTGATTTACCTGTTTTTACAAGGAAATAAAATGTGAAAAAAATATTTCTACATCCCATGGCCTTTCCCAACCATTTAAATTTTTCTCTTACAGGTCTAACACTTCCGAAAAACCAATACAACGCCCACCCGGAACAATATATAAAGCTAAACGAACCGTTCACTGGGTACTCATACGTACGAAAATCCTTATTGATTTACCTGTTTTTACAAGGAAATAAAATGTGAAAAAAATGTTTCTACATCCCATGGCCTTTCCCAACCATTTAAATTTTTCTCTTACAGGGCTAACACTTCCGAAAAACCAATACAACGCCCACCCGGAACACTATATAAAGCTAAACGAACCGTTCACTGGGTACTTATACGCACGAAAATCCCTATTGATTTACCTGTTTTTACAAGGAAATAAAATGTGAAAAAAATATTTCTACATCCCATGGCCTTTCCCAACCATTTAAATTTTTCTCTTACAGGGCTAACACTTCCGAAAAAACAATACAACGCCCACCCGGACCAATATATTAAGCTAAACGAACCGTTCACTGGGTACTTATCCGTACGAAAATCCCTATAGATTTACCTGTTTTTACAAGGAAATAAAATGTGAAAAAAATATTTCTACATCCCATGGCCTTTCCCAACCATTTAAATTTTTCTCTTACAGGTCTAACACTTCCGAAAAACCAAAACAACGCTCACCCGGAACAATATATAAAGCTAAACGAACCGTTCACTGGGTACTCATACGTACGAAAATCCCTATTGATTTACCTGTTTTTACAAGGAAATAAAATGTGAAAAAAATATTTCTACATCCCATGGCCTTTCCCAACCATTTAAATTTTTCTCTTACAGGTCTAACACTTCCGAAAAACAGATACAACGCCCACCCGGAACAATATATAAAGCTAAACGAACCGTTCACTGGGTACTCATACGTACGAAAATCCCTATTGATTTACCTGTTTTACAAGGAAATAAAATGTGAAAAAAATATTTCTACATCCCATGGCCTTTCCCAACCATTTACATTTTTCTCTTACAGGTCTAACACTTCCGAAAAACCAATACAACGCCCACCCGGAACAATATATAAAGCTAAACGAACCGTTCACTGGGTACTTATCCGTACTAAAATCCCTATTGATTTACCTGTTTTTACAAGGAAATAAAATGTGAAAAAAATATTTCTACATCCCATGGCCTTTCCCAACCATTTAAATTTTTCTCTTACATGTCTAACACTTCCGAAAAACCAATACAACGCCCAACCAGAACAATATATAAAGATAAACGAACCGTTCACTGGGTACTTATCCGTACGAATATCCCTATAGATTTACCTGTTTTTACAAGGAAATAAAATGTGAAAAAAATATTTCTACATCCCATGGCCTTTCCCAACCATTTAAATTTTTCTCTTACAGGTCTAACACTTCCGAAAAACCAATACAACGCCCACCCGGAACAATATATAAAGCTAAACGAACCGTTCACTGGGTACTCATACGTACGAAAATCCCTATTGATTTACCTGTTTTTACAAGGAAATAAAATGTGAAAAAAATGTTTCTACATCCCATGGCCTTTCCCAACCATTTAAATTTTTCTCTTACAGGGCTAACACTTCCGAAAAACCAATACAACGCCCACCCGGAACACTATATAAAGCTAAACGAACCGTTCTCTGGGTACTTATACGCACGAAAATCCCTATTGATTTACCTGTTTTTACAAGGAAATAAAATGTGAAAAAAATATTTCTACATCCCATGGCCTTTCCCAACCATTTAAATTTTTCTCTTACAGGTCTAACACTTCCGAAAAACCAATACAACGCTCACCCGGAACAATATATAAAGCTAAACGAACCGTTCACTGGGTACTCATACGTACGAAAATCCCTATTGATTTACCTGTTTTTACAAGGAAATAAAAGGTGAAAACAATATTTCTACATCCAATGGCCTTTCCCAACCATTTAAATTTTTCTCTTACAGGTCTAACACTTCCGAAAAACCAATACAACGCCCACCCGGAACAATATATAAAGCTAAACGAACCGTTCACTGGGTACTTATCTGTACTAAAATCCCTATTGATTTACCTGTTTTTACAAGGAAATAAAATGTGAAAAAAATATTTCTACATCCCATGGCCTTTCCCAACCATTTAAATTTTTCTCTTACAGGTCTAACACTTCCGAAAAACCAATACAACGCCCACCCGGAACAATATATAAAGCTAAACGAACCGTTCACTGGGTACTCATACGTACGAAAATCCCTATTGATTTACCTGTTTTTACAAGGAAATAAAATGTGAAAAAAATGTTTCTACATCCCATGGCCTTTCCCAACCATTTAAATTTTTCTCTTACATGTCTAACACTTCCGAAAAACCAATACAACGCCCAACCAGAACAATATATAAAGATAAACGAACCGTTCACTGGGTACTTATCCGTACGAATATCCCTATAGATTTACCTGTTTTTACAAGGAAATAAAATGTGAAAAAAATATTTCTACATCCCATGGCCTTTCCCAACCATTTAAATTTTTCTCTTACAGGTCTAACACTTCCGAAAAACCAATACAACGCCCACCCGGAACAATATATAAAGCTAAACGAACCGTTCACTGGGTACTCATACGTACGAAAATCCCTATTGATTTACCTGTTTTTACAAGGAAATAAAATGTGAAAAAAATGTTTCTACATCCCATGGCCTTTCCCAACCATTTAAATTTTTCTCTTACAGGGCTAACACTTCCGAAAAACCAATACAACGCCCACCCGGAACACTATATAAAGCTAAACGAACCGTTCTCTGGGTACTTATACGCACGAAAATCCCTATTGATTTACCTGTTTTTACAAGGAAATAAAATGTGAAAAAAATATTTCTACATCCCATGGCCTTTCCCAACCATTTAAATTTTTCTCTTACAGGTCTAACACTTCCGAAAAACCAATACAACGCTCACCCGGAACAATATATAAAGCTAAACGAACCGTTCACTGGGTACTCATACGTACGAAAATCCCTATTGATTTACCTGTTTTTACAAGGAAATAAAAGGTGAAAACAATATTTCTACATCCAATGGCCTTTCCCAACCATTTAAATTTTTCTCTTACAGGTCTAACACTTCCGAAAAACCAATACAACGCCCACCCGGAACAATATATAAAGCTAAACGAACCGTTCACTGGGTACTTATCTGTACTAAAATCCCTATTGATTTACCTGTTTTTACAAGGAAATAAAATGTGAAAAAAATATTTCTACATCCCATGGCCTTTCCCAACCATTTAAATTTTTCTCTTACAGGTCTAACACTTCCGAAAAACCAATACAACGCCCACCCGGAACAATATATAAAGCTAAACGAACCGTTCACTGGGTACTCATACGTACGAAAATCCCTATTGATTTACCTGTTTTTACAAGGAAATAAAATGTGAAAAAAATGTTTCTACATCCCATGGCCTTTCCCAACCATTTAAATTTTTCTCTTACAGGGCTAACACTTCCGAAAAACCAATACAACGTCCACCCGGAACACTATATAAAGCTAAACGAACCGTTCACTGGGTACTTATACGCACGAAAATCCCTATTGATTTACCTGTTTTTACAAGGAAATAAAATGTGAAAAAAATATTTCTACATCCCATGGCCTTTCCCAACCATTTAAATTTTTCTCTTACAGGTCTAACACTTCCGAAAAACCAATACAACGCCCACCCGGAACGATATATAAAGCTAAACGAACCGTTCACTGGGTACTCATACGTACGAAAATCCCTATTGATTTACCTGTTTTTACAAGGAAATAAAATGTGAAAAAAATGTTTCTACATCCCATGGCCTTTCCCAACCATTTAAATTTTTCTCTTACAGGGCTAACACTTCCGAAAAACCAATACAACGCCCACCCGGAACACTATATAAAGCTAAACGAACCTTTCACTGGGTACTTATACGCACGAAAATCCCTATTGATTTACCTGTTTTTACAAGGAAATAAAATGTGAAAAAAATGTTTCTACATCCCATGGCCTTTCCCAACCATTTAAATTTTTCTCTTACAGGGCTAACACTTCCGAAAAACCAATACAACGCCCACCCGGAACACTATATAAAGCTAAACGAACCGTTCACTGGGTACTTATACGCACGAAAATCCCTATTGATTTACCTGTTTTTACAAGGAAATAAAATGTGAAAAAAATATTTCTACATCCCATGGCCTTTCCCAACCCTTTAAATTTTTCTCTTACAGGTCTAACACTTCCGAAAAACCAATACAACGCCCACCCGGAACAATATATAAAGCTAAACGAACCGTTCACTGGGTACTCATACGTACGAAAATCCCTATTGATTTACCTGTTTTTACAAGGAAATAAAATGTGAAAAAAATGTTTCTACATCCCATGGCCTTTCCCAACCATTTAAATTTTTCTCTTACAGGTCTAACACTTCCGAAAAACCAATACAACGCCCACCCGGAACACTATATAAAGCTAAACGAACCGTTCTCTGGGTACTTATACGCACGAAAATCCCTATTGATTTACCTGTTTTTACAAGGAAATAAAATGTGAAAAAAATATTTCTACATCCCATGGCCTTTCCCAACCATTTAAATTTTTCTCTTACAGGTCTAACACTTCCGAAAAACCAATACAACGCTCACCCGGAACAATATATAAAGCTAAACGAACCGTTCACTGGGTACTCATACGTACGAAAATCCCTATTGATTTACCTGTTTTTACAAGGAAATAAAATGTGAAAACAATATTTCTACATCCAATGGCCTTTCCCAACCATTTAAATTTTTCTCTTACAGGTCTAACACTTCCGAAAAACCAATACAACGCCCACCCGGAACAATATATAAAGCTAAACGAACCGTTCACTGGGTACTTATCCGTACTAAAATCCCTATTGATTTACCTGTTTTTACAAGGAAATAAAATGTGAAAAAAATATTTCTACATCCCATGGCCTTTCCCAACCATTTAAATTTTTCTCTTACAGGTCTAACACTTCCGAAAAACCAATACAATGCCCACCCGGAACAATATATAAAGCTAAACGAACCGTTCACTGGGTACTCATACGTACGAAAATCCCTATTGATTTACCTGTTTTTACAAGGAAATAAAATGTGAAAAAAATGTTTCTACATCCCATGGCCTTTCCCAACCCTTTAAATTTTTCTCTTACAGGTCTAACACTTCCGAAAAACCAATACAACGCCCACCCGGAACAATATATAAAGCTAAACGAACCGTTCACTGGGTACTCATACGTACGAAAATCCCTATTGATTTACCTGTTTTTACAAGGAAATAAAATGTGAAAAAAATGTTTCTACATCCCATGGCCTTTCCCAACCATTTAAATTTTTCTCTTACAGGTCTAACACTTCCGAAAAACCAATACAACGCCCACCCGGAACACTATATAAAGCTAAACGAACCGTTCTCTGGGTACTTATACGCACGAAAATCCCTATTGATTTACCTGTTTTTACAAGGAAATAAAATGTGAAAAAAATATTTCTACATCCCATGGCCTTTCCCAACCATTTAAATTTTTCTCTTACAGGTCTAACACTTCCGAAAAACCAATACAACGCTCACCCGGAACAATATATAAAGCTAAACGAACCGTTCACTGGGTACTCATACGTACGAAAATCCCTATTGATTTACCTGTTTTTACAAGGAAATAAAAGGTGAAAACAATATTTCTACATCCAATGGCCTTTCCCAACCATTTAAATTTTTCTCTTACAGGTCTAACACTTCCGAAAAACCAATACAACGCCCACCCGGAACAATATATAAAGCTAAACGAACCGTTCACTGGGTACTTATCCGTACTAAAATCCCTATTGATTTACCTGTTTTTACAAGGAAATAAAATGTGAAAAAAATATTTCTACATCCCATGGCCTTTCCCAACCATTTAAATTTTTCTCTTACAGGTCTAACACTTCCGAAAAACCAATACAACGCCCACCCGGAACAATATATAAAGCTAAACGAACCGTTCACTGGGTACTCATACGTACGAAAATCCCTATTGATTTACCTGTTTTTACAAGGAAATAAAATGTGAAAAAAATGTTTCTACATCCCATGGCCTTTCCCAACCATTTAAATTTTTCTCTTACAGGGCTAACACTTCCGAAAAACCAATACAACGCCCACCCGGAACACTATATAAAGCTAAACGAACCGTTCACTGGGTACTTATACGCACGAAAATCCCTATTGATTTACCTGTTTTTACAAGGAAATAAAATGTGAAAAAAATATTTCTACATCCCATGGCCTTTCCCAACCATTTAAATTTTTCTCTTACAGGTCTAACACTTCCGAAAAACCAATACAACGCCCACCCGGAACGATATATAAAGCTAAACGAACCGTTCACTGGGTACTCATACGTACGAAAATCCCTATTGATTTACCTGTTTTTACAAGGAAATAAAATGTGAAAAAAATGTTTCTACATCCCATGGCCTTTCCCAACCATTTAAATTTTTCTCTTACAGGGCTAACACTTCCGAAAAACCAATACAACGCCCACCCGGAACACTATATAAAGCTAAACGAACCTTTCACTGGGTACTTATACGCACGAAAATCCCTATTGATTTACCTGTTTTTACAAGGAAATAAGATGTGAAAAAAATGTTTCTACATCCCATGGCCTTTCCCAACCATTTAAATTTTTCTCTTACAGGGCTAACACTTCCGAAAAACCAATACAACGCCCACCCGGAACACTATATAAAGCTAAACGAACCGTTCACTGGGTACTTATACGCACGAAAATCCCTATTGATTTACCTGTTTTTACAAGGAAATAAAATGTGAAAAAAATATTTCTACATCCCATGGCCTTTCCCAACCCTTTAAATTTTTCTCTTACAGGTCTAACACTTCCGAAAAACCAATACAACGCCCACCCGGAACAATATATAAAGCTAAACGAACCGTTCACTGGGTACTCATACGTACGAAAATCCCTATTGATTTACCTGTTTTTACAAGGAAATAAAATGTGAAAAAAATGTTTCTACATCCCATGGCCTTTCCCAACCATTTAAATTTTTCTCTTACAGGGCTAACACTTCCGAAAAACCAATACAACGCCCACCCGGAACACTATATAAAGCTAAACGAACCGTTCACTGGGTACTTATACGCACGAAAATCCCTATTGATTTACCTGTTTTAAAAGGAAATAAAATGTGAAAAAAATATTTCTACATCCCATGGCCTTTCCCAACCATTTAAATTTTTCTTTTACATGTCTAACACTTCCGAAAAACCAATACAACGCCCAACCAGAACAATATATAAAGCTAAACGAACCGTTCACTGGGTACTTATCCGTACGAATAGCCCTATAGATTTACCTGTTTTTACAAGGAAATAAAATGTGAAAAAAATATTTCTACATCCCATGGCCTTTCCCAACCATTTAAATTTTTCTCTTACAGGTCTAACACTTCCGAAAAACCAATAGAACGCCCACCCGGAACAATATATAAAGCTAAACGAACCGTTCACTGGGTACTCATACGTACGAAAATCCCTATTGATTTACCTGTTTTTACAAGGAAATAAAATGTGAAAAAAATGTTTCTACATCCCATGGCCTTTCCCAACCATTTAAATTTTTCTCTTACATGTCTAACACTTCCGAAAAACCAATACAACGCCCAACCGGAACAATATATAAAGCTAAACGAACCGTTCACTGGGTACTTATCCGTACGAATATCCCTATTGATTTACCTGTTTTTACAAGGAAATAAAATGTGAAAAAAATATTTCTACATCCCATGGCCTTTCCCAACCATTTAAATTTTTCTCTTACAGGTCTAACACTTCCGAAAAACCAATACAACGCCCACCCGGAACAATATATAAAGCTAAACGAACCGTTCACTGGGTACTCATACGTACGAAAATCCCTATTGATTTACCTGTTTTTACAAGGAAATAAAATGTGAAAAAAATGTTTCTACATCCCATGGCCTTTCCCAACCATTTAAATTTTTCTCTTACAGGGCTAACACTTCCGAAAAACCAATACAACGCCCACCCGGAACACTATATAAAGCTAAACGAACCGTTCACTGGGTACTTATACGCACGAAAATCCCTATTGATTTACCTGTTTTTACAAGGAAATAAAATGTGAAAAAAATATTTCTACATCCCATGGCCTTTCCCAACCATTTAAATTTTTCTCTTACAGGTCTAACACTTCCGAAAAACCAATACAACGCCCACCCGGAACGATATATAAAGCTAAACGAACCGTTCACTGGGTACTCATACGTACGAAAATCCCTATTGATTTACCTGTTTTTACAAGGAAATAAAATGTGAAAAAAATGTTTCTACATCCCATGGCCTTTCCCAACCATTTAAATTTTTCTCTTACAGGGCTAACACTTCCGAAAAACCAATACAACGCCCTCCCGGAACACTATATAAAGCTAAACGAACCGTTCACTGGGTACTTATACGCACGAAAATCCCTATTGATTTACCTGTTTTTGCAAGGAAATAAAATGTGAAAAAAATGTTTCTACATCCCATGGCCTTTCCCAACCATTTAAATTTTTCTCTTACAGGGCTAACACTTCCGAAAAACCAATACAACGCCCACCCGGAACACTATATAAAGCTAAACGAACCGTTCACTGGGTACTTATACGCACGAAAATCCCTATTGATTTACCTGTTTTTACAAGGAAATAAAATGTGAAAAAAATATTTCTACATCCCATGGCCTTTCCCAACCATTTAAATTTTTCTCTTACAGGTCTAACACTTCCGAAAAACCAATACAACGCCCACCCGGAACGATATATAAAGCTAAACGAACCGTTCACTGGGTACTCATACGTACGAAAATCCCTATTGATTTACCTGTTTTTACAAGGAAATAAAATGTGAAAAAAATGTTTCTACATCCCATGGCCTTTCCCAACCATTTAAATTTTTCTCTTACAGGGCTAACACTTCCGAAAAACCAATACAACGCCCACCCGGAACACTATATAAAGCTAAACGAACCGTTCACTGGGTACTTATACGCACGAAAATCCCTATTGATTTACCTGTTTTTACAAGGAAATAAAATGTGAAAAAAATGTTTCTACATCCCATGGCCTTTCCCAACCATTTAAATTTTTCTCTTACAGGTCTAACACTTCCGAAAAACCAATACAACGCCCACCCGGAACGATATATAAAGCTAAACGAACCGTTCACTGGGTACTCATACGTACGAAAATCCCTATTGATTTACCTGTTTTTACAAGGAAATAAAATGTGAAAAAAATGTTTCTACATCCCATGGCCTTTCCCAACCATTTAAATTTTTCTCTTACAGGGCTAACACTTCCGAAAAACCAATACAACGCCCACCCGGAAAACTATATAAAGCTAAACGAACCGTTCACTGGGTACTTATACGCACGAAAATCCCTATTGATTTACCTGTTTTTACAAGGAAATAAAATGTGAAAAAAATGTTTCTACATCCCATGGCCTTTCCCAACCATTTAAATTTTTCTCTTACAGGGCTAACACTTCCGAAAAACCAATACAACGCCCACCCGGAACACTATATAAAGCTAAACGAACCGTTCACTGGGTACTTATACGCACGAAAATCCCTATTGATTTACCTGTTTTTACAAGGAAATAAAATGTGAAAAAAATATTTCTACATCCCATGGCCTTTCCCAACCCTTTAAATTTTTCTCTTACAGGTCTAACACTTCCGAAAAACCAATACAACGCCCACCCGGAACAATATATAAAGCTAAACGAACCGTTCACTGGGTACTCATACGTACGAAAATCCCTATTGATTTACCTGTTTTTACAAGGAAATAAAATGTGAAAAAAATGTTTCTACATCCCATGGCCTTTCCCAACCATTTAAATTTTTCTCTTACAGGGCTAACACTTCCGAAAAACCAATACAACGCCCACCCGGAACACTATATAAAGCTAAACGAACCGTTCACTGGGTACATATATGCACGAAAATCCCTATTGATTTACCTGTTTTAAAAGGAAATAAAATGTGAAAAAAATATTTCTACATCCCATGGCCTTTCCCAACCATTTAAATTTTTCTTTTACATGTCTAACACTTCTGAAAAACCAATACAACGCCCAACCAGAACAATATATAAAGCTAAACGAACCGTTCACTGGGTACTTATCCGTACGAATATCCCTATAGATTTACCTGTTTTTACAAGGAAATAAAATGTGAAAAAAATATTTCTACATCCCATGGCCTTTCCCAACCATTTAAATTTTTCTCTTACAGGTCTAACACTTCCGAAAAACCAATACAACGCCCACCCGGAACAATATATAAAGCTAAACGAACCGTTCACTGGGTACTCATACGTACGAAAATCCCTATTGATTTACCTGTTTTTACAAGGAAATAAAATGTGAAAAAAATGTTTCTACATCCCATGGCCTTTCCCAACCATTTAAATTTTTCTCTTACAGGGCTAACACTTCCGAAAAACCAATACAACGCCCACCCGGAACACTATATAAAGCTAAACGAACCGTTCTCTGGGTACTTATACGCACGAAAATCCCTATTGATTTACCTGTTTTTACAAGGAAATAAAATGTGAAAAAAATATTTCTACATCCCATGGCCTTTCCCAACCATTTAAATTTTTCTCTTAAAGGTCTAACACTTCCGAAAAACCAATACAACGCTCACCCGGAACAATATATAAAGCTAAACGAACCGTTCACTGGGTACTCATACGTACGAAAATCCCTATTGATTTACCTGTTTTTACAAGGAAATAAAAGGTGAAAACAATATTTCTACATCCAATGGCCTTTCCCAACCATTTAAATTTTTCTCTTACAGGTCTAACACTTCCGAAAAACCAATACAACGCCCACCCGGAACAATATATAAAGCTAAACGAACCGTTCACTGGGTACTTATCCGTACTAAAATCCCTATTGATTTACCTGTTTTTACAAGGAAATAAAATGTGAAAAAAATATTTCTACATCCCATGGCCTTTCCCAACCATTTAAATTTTTCTCTTACAGGTCTAACACTTCCGAAAAACCAATACAACGCCCACCCGGAACAATATATAAAGCTAAACGAACCGTTCACTGGGTACTCATACGTACGAAAATCCCTATTGATTTACCTGTTTTTACAAGGAAATAAAATGTGAAAAAAATGTTTCTACATCCCATGGCCTTTCCCAACCATTTAAATTTTTCTCTTACAGGGCTAACACTTCCGAAAAACCAATACAACGCCCACCCGGAACACTATATAAAGCTAAACGAACCGTTCACTGGGTACTTATACGCACGAAAATCCCTATTGATTTACCTGTTTTTACAAGGAAATAAAATGTGAAAAAAATATTTCTACATCCCATAGCCTTTCCCAACCATTTAAATTTTTCTCTTACAGGTCTAACACTTCCGAAAAACCAATACAACGCCCACCCGGAACGATATATAAAGCTAAACGAACCGTTCACTGGGTACTCATACGTACGAAAATCCCTATTGATTTACCTGTTTTTACAAGGAAACAAAATGTGAAAAAAATGTTTCTACATCCCATGGCCTTTCCCAACCATTTAAATTTTTCTCTTACAGGGCTAACACTTCCGAAAAACCAATACAACGCCCACCCGGAACACTATATAAAGCTAAACGAACCGTTCACTGGGTACTTATACGCACGAAAATCCCTATTGATTTACCTGTTTTTACAAGGAAATAAAATGTGAAAAAAATATTTCTACATCCCATAGCCTTTCCCAACCATTTAAATTTTTCTCTTACAGGTCTAACACTTCCGAAAAACCAATACAACGCCCACCCGGAACGATATATAAAGCTAAACGAACCGTTCACTGGGTACTCATACGTACGAAAATCCCTATTGATTTACCTGTTTTTACAAGGAAATAAAATGTGAAAAAAATGTTTCTACATCCCATGGCCTTTCCCAACCATTTAAATTTTTCTCTTACAGGGCTAACACTTCCGAAAAACCAATACAACGCCCACCCGGAACACTATATAAAGCTAAACGAACCGTTCACTGGGTACTTATACGCACGAAAATCCCTATTGATTTACCTGTTTTTACAAGGAAATAAAATGTGAAAAAAATATTTCTACATCCCATGGCCTTTCCCAACCCTTTAAATTTTTCTCTTACAGGTCTAACACTTCCGAAAAACCAATACAACGCCCACCCGGAACAATATATAAAGCTAAACGAACCGTTCACTGGGTACTCATACGTACGAAAATCCCTATTGATTTACCTGTTTTTACAAGGAAATAAAATGTGAAAAAAATATTTCTACATCCCATGGCCTTTCCCAACCATTTAAATTTTTCTCTTACATGTCTAACACTTCCGAAAAACCAATACAACGCCCAACCAGAACAATATATAAAGCTAAACGAACCGTTCACTGGGTACTTATCCGTACGAATATCCCTATTGATTTACCTGTTTTTACAAGGAAATAAAATGTGAAAAAAATATTTCTACATCCCATGGCCTTTCCCAACCATTTAAATTTTTCTCTTACAGGTCTAACACTTCCGAAAAACCAATACAACGCCCACCCGGAACAATATATAAAGCTAAACGAACCGTTCACTGGGTACTCATACGTACGAAAATCCCTATTGATTTACCTGTTTTTACAAGGAAATAAAATGTGAAAAAAATGTTTCTACATCCCATGGCCTTTCCCAACCATTTAAATTTTTCTCTTACAGGGCTAACACTTCCGAAAAACCAATACAACGCCCACCCGGAACACTATATAAAGCTAAACGAACCGTTCACTGGGTACTTATACGCACGAAAATCCCTATTGATTTACCTGTTTTTACAAGGAAATAAAATGTGAAAAAAATATTTCTACATCCCATGGCCTTTCCCAACCATTTAAATTTTTCTCTTACAGGTCTAACACTTCCGAAAAACCAATACAACGCCCACCCGGAACGATATATAAAGCTAAACGAACCGTTCACTGGGTACTCATACGTACGAAAATCCCTATTGATTTACCTGTTTTTACAAGGAAATAAAATGTGAAAAAAATGTTTCTACATCCCATGGCCTTTCCCAACCATTTAAATTTTTCTCTTACAGGGCTAACACTTCCGAAAAACCAATACAACGCCCTCCCGGAACACTATATAAAGCTAAACGAACCGTTCACTGGGTACTTATACGCACGAAAATCCCTATTGATTTACCTGTTTTTGCAAGGAAATAAAATGTGAAAAAAATGTTTCTACATCCCATGGCCTTTCCCAACCATTTAAATTTTTCTCTTACAGGGCTAACACTTCCGAAAAACCAATACAACGCCCACCCGGAACACTATATAAAGCTAAACGAACCGTTCACTGGGTACTTATACGCACGAAAATCCCTATTGATTTACCTGTTTTTACAAGGAAATAAAATGTGAAAAAAATATTTCTACATCCCATGGCCTTTCCCAACCATTTAAATTTTTCTCTTACAGGTCTAACACTTCCGAAAAACCAATACAACGCCCACCCGGAACGATATATAAAGCTAAACGAACCGTTCACTGGGTACTCATACGTACGAAAATCCCTATTGGTTTACCTGTTTTTACAAGGAAATAAAATGTGAAAAAAATGTTTCTACATCCCATGGCCTTTCCCAACCATTTAAATTTTTCTCTTACAGGGCTAACACTTCCGAAAAACCAATACAACGCCCACCCGGAACACTATATAAAGCTAAACGAACCGTTCACTGGGTACTTATACGCACGAAAATCCCTATTGATTTACCTGTTTTTACAAGGAAATAAAATGTGAAAAAAATGTTTCTACATCCCATGGCCTTTCCCAACCATTTAAATTTTTCTCTTACAGGGCTAACACTTCCGAAAAACCAATACAACGCCCACCCGGAACACTATATAAAGCTAAACGAACCGTTCACTGGGTACTTATACGCACGAAAATCCCTATTGATTTACCTGTTTTTACAAGGAAATAAAATGTGAAAAAAATATTTCTACATCCCATGGCCTTTCCCAACCCTTTAAATTTTTCTCTTACAGGTCTAACACTTCCGAAAAACCAATACAACGCCCACCCGGAACAATATATTAAGCTAAACGAACCGTTCACTGGGTACTCATACGTACGAAAATCCCTATTGATTTACCTGTTTTTACAAGGAAATAAAATGTGAAAAAAATGTTTCTACATCCCATGGCCTTTCCCAAGCATTTAAATTTTTCTCTTACAGGGCTAACACTTCCGAAAAACCAATACAACGCCCACCCGGAACACTATATAAAGCTAAACGAACCGTTCACCGGGTACATATACGCACGAAAATCCCTATTGATTTACCTGTTTTAAAAGGAAATAAAATGTGAAAAAAATATTTCTACATCCCATGGCCTTTCCCAACCATTTAAATTTTTCTTTTACATGTCTAACACTTCCGAAAAACCAATACAACGCCCAACCAGAACAATATATAAAGCTAAACGAACCGTTCACTGGGTACTTATCCGTACGAATATCCCTATAGATTTACCTGTTTTTACAAGGAAATAAAATGTGAAAAAAATATTTCTACATCCCATGGCCTTTCCCAACCATTTAAATTTTTCTCTTACAGGTCTAACACTTCCGAAAAACCAATACAACGCCCACCCGGAACAATATATAAAGCTAAACGAACCGTTCACTGGGTACTCATACGTACGAAAATCCCTATTGATTTACCTGTTTTTACAAGGAAATAAAATGTGAAAAAAATGTTTCTACATCCCATGGCCTTTCCCAACCATTTAAATTTTTCTCTTACAGGGCTAACACTTCCGAAAAACCAATACAACGCCCACCCGGAACACTATATAAAGCTAAACGAACCGTTCTCTGGGTACTTATACGCACGAAAATCCCTATTGATTTACCTGTTTTTACAAGGAAATAAAATGTGAAAAAAATATTTCTACATCCCATGGCCTTTCCCAACCATTTAAATTTTTCTCTTAAAGGTCTAACACTTCCGAAAAACCAATACAACGCCCACCCGGAACAATATATAAAGCTAAACGAACCGTTCACTGGGTACTTATCCGTACTAAAATCCCTATTGATTTACCTGTTTTTACAAGGAAATAAAATGTGAAAAAAATATTTCTACATCCCATGGCCTTTCCCAACCATTTAAATTTTTCTCTTACAGGTCTAACACTTCCGAAAAACCAATACAACGCCCACCCGGAACAATATATAAAGCTAAACGAACCGTTCACTGGGTACTCATACGTACGAAAATCCCTATTGATTTACCTGTTTTTACAAGGAAATAAAATGTGAAAAAAATGTTTCTACATCCCATGGCCTTTCCCAACCATTTAAATTTTTCTCTTACAGGGCTAACACTTCCGAAAAACCAATACAACGCCCACCCGGAACACTATATAAAGCTAAACGAACCGTTCACTGGGTACTTATACGCACGAAAATCCCTATTGATTTACCTGTTTTTACAAGGAAATAAAATGTGAAAAAAATATTTCTACATCCCATAGCCTTTCCCAACCATTTAAATTTTTCTTACAGGTCTAACACTTCCGAAAAACCAATACAACGCCCACCCGGAACGATATATAAAGCTAAACGAACCGTTCACTGGGTACTCATACGTACGAAAATCCCTATTGATTTACCTGTTTTTACAAGGAAATAAAATGTGAAAAAAATGTTTCTACATCCCATGGCCTTTCCCAACCATTTAAATTTTTCTCTTACAGGGCTAACACTTCCGAAAAACCAATACAACGCCCACCCGGAACACTATATAAAGCTAAACGAACCGTTCACTGGGTACTTATACGCACGAAAATCCCTATTGATTTACCTGTTTTTACAAGGAAATAAAATGTGAAAAAAATATTTCTACATCCCATGGCCTTTCCCAACCCTTTAAATTTTTCTCTTACAGGTCTAACACTTCCGAAAAACCAATACAACGCCCACCCGGAACAATATATAAAGCTAAACGAACCGTTCACTGGGTACTCATACGTACGAAAATCCCTATTGATTTACCTGTTTTTACAAGGAAATAAAATGTGAAAAAAATATTTCTACATCCCATGGCCTTTCCCAACCATTTAAATTTTTCTCTTACATGTCTAACACTTCCGAAAAACCAATACAACGCCCAACCAGAACAATATATAAAGCTAAACGAACCGTTCACTGGGTACTTATCCGTACGAATATCCCTATTGATTTACCTGTTTTTACAAGGAAATAAAATGTGAAAAAAATATTTCTACATCCCATGGCCTTTCCCAACCATTTAAATTTTTCTCTTACAGGTCTAACACTTCCGAAAAACCAATACAACGCCCACCCGGAACAATATATAAAGCTAAACGAACCGTTCACTGGGTACTCATACGTACGAAAATCCCTATTGATTTACCTGTTTTTACAAGGAAATAAAATGTGAAAAAAATGTTTCTACATCCCATGGCCTTTCCCAACCATTTAAATTTTTCTCTTACAGGGCTAACACTTCCGAAAAACCAATACAACGCCCACCCGGAACACTATATAAAGCTAAACGAACCGTTCACTGGGTACTTATACGCACGAAAATCCCTATTGATTTACCTGTTTTTACAAGGAAATAAAATGTGAAAAAAATATTTCTACATCCCATGGCCTTTCCCAACCATTTAAATTTTTCTCTTACAGGTCTAACACTTCCGAAAAACCAATACAACGCCCACCCGGAACGATATATAAAGCTAAACGAACCGTTCACTGGGTACTTATACGCACGAAAATCCCTATTGATTTACCTGTTTTTACAAGGAAATAAAATGTGAAAAAAATGTTTCTACATCCCATGGCCTTTCCCAACCCTTTAAATTTTTCTCTTACAGGGCTAACACTTCCGAAAAACCAATACAACGCCCACCCGGAACACTATATAAAGCTAAACGAACCGTTCACTGGGTACTTATACTCACGAAAATCCCTATTGATTTACCTGTTTTTACAAGGAAATAAAATGTGAAAAAAATATTTCTACATCCCATGGCCTTTCCCAACCCTTTAAATTTTTCTCTTACAGGTCTAACACTTCCGAAAAACCAATACAACGCCCACCCGGAACAATATATAAAGCTAAACGAACCGTTCACTGGGTACTCATACGTACGAAAATCCCTATTGATTTACCTGTTTTTACAAGGAAATAAAATGTGAAAAAAATATTTCTACATCCCATGGCCTTTCCCAACCATTTAAATTTTTCTCTTACAGGTCTAACACTTCCGAAAAACCAATACAACGCCCACCCGGAACAATATATAAAGCTAAACGAACCGTTCACTGGGTACTCATACGTACGAAAATCCCTATTGATTTACCTGTTTTTACAAGGAAATAAAATGTGAAAAAAATGTTTCTACATCACATGGCCTTTCCCAACCATTTAAATTTTTCTCTTACAGGGCTAACACTTCCGAAAAACCAATACAACGCCCACCCGGAACACTATATAAAGCTAAACGAACCGTTCACTGGGTACTTATACGCACGAAAATCCCTATTGATTTACCTGTTTTTACAAGGAAATAAAATGTGAAAAAAATATTTCTACATCCCATGGCCTTTCCCAACCATTTAAATTTTTCTCTTACAGGTCTAACACTTCCGAAAAACAGATACAACGCCCACCCGGAACAATATATAAAGCTAAACGAACCGTTCACTGGGTACTCATACGTACGAAAATCCCTATTGATTTACCTGTTTTTACAAGGAAATAAAATGTGAAAAAAATATTTCTACATCCCATGGCCCTTCCCAACCATTTAAATTTTTCTCTTACAGGTCTAACACGTCCGAAAAACCAATACAACACCCATCCGGAACAATATATAAAGCTAAACGCACAGTTCACTGGGTACTTATACGCACGAAAATCCCTATTGATTTACCTGTTTTTACAAGGAAATAAAATGTGAAAAAAATGTTTCTACATCCCATGGCCTTTCCCAACCATTTAAATTTTTCTCTTACAGGGCTAACACTTCCGAAAAACCAATACAACGCCCACCCGGAACACTATATAAAGCTAAACGAACCGTTCACTGGGTACTTATACGCACGAAAATCCCTATTGATTTACCTGTTTTTACAAGGAAATAAAATGTGAAAAAAATATTTCTACATCCCATGGCCTTTCCCAACCATTTAAATTTTTCTCTAACAGGTCTAAGACTTCCGAAAAACCAATACAACGCCCACCCGGAACAATATATAAAGCTAAACGAACCGTTCACTGGGTACTCATACGTACGAAAATCCCTATTGATTTACCTGTTTTTACAAGGAAATAAAATGTGAAAAAAATATTTCTACATCCCATGGCCTTTCCCAACCATTTAAATTTTTCTCTTACAGGTCTAACACTTCCGAAAAACCAATACAACGCCCACCCGGAACAATATATAAAGCTAAACGAACCGTTCACTGGGTACTTATCCGTACTAAAATCCCTATTGATTTACCTGTTTTTACAAGGAAATAAAATGTGAAAAAAATATTTCTACATCCCATGGCCTTTCCCAACCATTTAAATTTTTCTCTTACATGTCTAACACTTCCGAAAAACCAATACAACGCCCAACCAGAACAATATATAAAGCTAAACGAACCGTTCACTGGGTACTTATCCGTACGAATATCCCTATAGATTTACCTGTTTTTACAAGGAAATAAAATGTGAAAAAAATATTTCTACATCCCATGGCCTTTCCCAACCATTTAAATTTTTCTCTTACAGGTCTAACACTTCCGAAAAACCAATACAACGCCCACCCGGAACAATATATAAAGCTAAACGAACCGTTCACTGGGTACTCATACGTACGAAAATCCCTATTGATTTACCTGTTTTTACAAGGAAATAAAATGTGAAAAAAATGTTTCTACATCCCATGGCCTTTCCCAACCATTTAAATTTTTCTCTTACAGGGCTAACACTTCCGAAAAACCAATACAACGCCCACCCGGAACACTATATAAAGCTAAACGAACCGTTCTCTGGGTACATATACGCACGAAAATCCCTATTGATTTACCTGTTTTTACAAGGAAATAAAATGTGAAAAAAATATTTCTACATCCCATGGCCTTTCCCAACCATTTAAATTTTTCTCTTACAGGTCTAACACTTCCGAAAAACCAATACAACGCTCACCCGGAACAATATATAAAGCTAAACGAACCGTTCACTGGGTACTCATACGTACGAAAATCCCTATTGATTTACCTGTTTTTACAAGGAAATAAAAGGTGAAAACAATATTTCTACATCCAATGGCCTTTCCCAACCATTTAAATTTTTCTCTTACAGGGCTAACACTTCCGAAAAACCAATACAACGCCCACCCGGAACACTATATAAAGCTAAACGAACCGTTCACTGGGTACTTATACGCACGAAAATCCCTATTGATTTACCTGTTTTTACAAGGAAATAAAATGTGAAAAAAATATTTCTACATCCCATGGCCTTTCCCAACCATTTAAATTTTTCTCTTACAGGTCTAACACTTCCGAAAAACCAATACAACGCCCACCCGGAACGATATATAAAGCTAAACGAACCGTTCACTGGGTACTCATACGTACGAAAATCCCTATTGATTTACCTGTTTTTACAAGGAAATAAAATGTGAAAAAAATGTTTCTACATCCCATGGCCTTTCCCAACCATTTAAATTTTTCTCTTACAGGGCTAACACTTCCGAAAAACCAATACAACGCCCACCCGGAACACTATATAAAGCTAAACGAACCGTTCACTGGGTACTTATACGCACGAAAATCCCTATTGATTTACCTGTTTTTACAAGGAAATAAAATGTGAAAAAAATGTTTCTACATCCCATGGCCTTTCCCAACCATTTAAATATTTCTCTTACAGGGCTAACACTTCCGAAAAACCAATACAACGCCCACCCGGAACACTATATAAAGCTAAACGAACCGTTCACTGGGTACTTATACGCACGAAAATCCCTATAGATTTACCTGTTTTTACAAGGAAATAAAATGTGAAAAAAATATTTCTACATCCCATGGCCTTTCCCAACCCTTTAAATTTTTCTCTTACAGGTCTAACACTTCCGAAAAACCAATACAACGCCCACCCGGAACAATATATAAAGCTAAACGAACCGTTCACTGGGTACTCATACGTACGAAAATCCCTATTGATTTACCTGTTTTTACAAGGAAATAAAATGTGAAAAAAATGTTTCTACATCCCATGGCCTTTCCCAACCATTTAAATTTTTCTCTTACAGGGCTAACACTTCCGAAAAACCAATACAACGCCCACCCGGAACACTATATAAAGCTAAACGAACCGTTCACTGGGTACTTATACGCACGAAAATCCCTATTGATTTACCTGTTTTAAAAGGAAATAAAATGTGAAAAAAATATTTCTACATCCCATGGCCTTTCCCAACCATTTAAATTTTTCTTTTACATATCTAACACTTCCGAAAAACCAATACAACGCCCAACCAGAACAATATATAAAGCTAAACGAACCGTTCACTGGGTACTCATACGTACGAAAATCCCTATTGATTTACCTGTTTTTACAAGGATATAAAATGTGAAAAAAATGTTTCTACATCCCATGGCCTTTCCCAACCATTTAAATTTTTCTCTTACAGGGCTAACACTTCCGAAAAACCAATACAACGCCCACCCGGAACAATATATAAAGCTAAACGAACCGTTCACTGGGTACTTATACGCACGAAAATCCCTATTGATTTACCTGTTTTTACAAGGAAATAAAATGTGAAAAAAATATTTCTACATCCCATGGCCTTTCCCAACCATTTAAATTTTTCTCTTACATGTCTAACACTTCCGAAAAACCAATACAACACCCAACCGGAACAATATATAAAGCTAAACGAACCGTTCACTGGGTACTTATCCGTACGAATATCCCTATTGATTTACCTGTTTTTACAAGGAAATAAAATGTGAAAAAAATATTTCTACATCCCATGGCCTTTCCCAACCATTTAAATTTTTCTCTTACAGGTCTAACACTTCCGAAAAACCAATACAACGCCCACCCGGAACAATATATAAAGCTAAACGAACCGTTCACTGGGTACTCATACGTACGAAAATCCCTATTGATTTACCTGTTTTTACAAGGAAATAAAATGTGAAAAAAATGTTTCTACATCCCATGGCCTTTCCCAACCATTTAAATTTTTCTCTTACAGGGCTAACACTTCCGAAAAACCAATACAACGCCCACCCGGAACACTATATAAAGCTAAACGAACCGTTCACTGGGTACTTATACGCACGAAAATCCCTATTGATTTACCTGTTTTTACAAGGAAATAAAATGTGAAAAAAATATTTCTACATCCCATGGCCTTTCCCAACCATTTAAATTTTTCTCTTACAGGTCTAACACTTCCGAAAAACCAATACAACGCCCACCCGGAACGATATATAAAGCTAAACGAACCGTTCACTGGGTACTCATACGTACGAAAATCCCTATTGATTTACCTGTTTTTACAAGGAAATAAAATGTGAAAAAAATGTTTCTACATCCCATGGCCTTTCCCAACCATTTAAATTTTTCTCTTACAGGGCTAACACTTCCGAAAAACCAATACAACGCCCACCCGGAACACTATATAAAGCTAAACGAACCGTTCACTGGGTACTTATACGCACGAAAATCTCTATTGATTTACCTGTTTTTACAAGGAAATAAAATGTGAAAAAAATATTTCTACATCCCATGGCCTTTCCCAACCATTTAAATTTTTCTCTTACAGGTCTAACACTTCCGAAAAACCAATACAACGCCCACCCGGAACGATATATAAAGCTAAACGAACCGTTCACTGGGTACTCATACGTACGAAAATCCTTATTGATTTACCTGTTTTTACAAGGAAATAAAATGTGAAAAAAATGTTTCTACATCCCATGGCCTTTCCCAACCATTTAAATTTTTCTCTTACAGGGCTAACACTTCCGAAAAACCAATACAACGCCCCCCCGGAACACTATATAAAGCTAAACGAACCGTTCACTGGGTACTTATACGCACGAAAATCCCTATTGATTTACCTGTTTTTACAAGGAAATAAAATGTGAAAAAAAATGTTTCTACATCCCATGGCCTTTCCCAACCATTTAAATTTTTCTCTTACAGGGCTAACACTTCCGAAAAACCAATACAACGCCCACCCGGAACACTATATAAAGCTAAACGAACCGTTCACTGGGTACTTATACGGACGAAAATCCCTATTGATTTACCTGTTTTTACAAGGAAATAAAATGTGAAAAAAATATTTCTACATCCCATGGCCTTTCCCAACCCTTTAATTTTTTCTCTTACAGGTCTAACACTTCCGAAAAACCAATACAACGCCCACCCAGAACAATATATAAAGCTAAACGAACCGTTCACTGGGTACTCATACGTACGAAAATCCCTATTGATTTACCTGTTTTTACAAGGAAATAAAATGTGAAAAAAATGTTTCTACATCCCATGGCCTTTCCCAACCATTTAAATTTTTCTCTTACAGGGCTAACACTTCCGAAAAACCAATACAACGCCCACCCGGAACACTATATAAAGCTAAACGAACCGTTCACTGGGTACTTATACGCACGAAAATCCCTATTGATTTACCTGTTTTAAAAGGAAATAAAATGTGAAAAAAATATTTCTACATCCCATGGCCTTTCCTAACCATTTAAATTTTTCTTTTACATGTCTAACACTTCCGAAAAACCAATACAACGCCCAACCAGAACAATATATAAAGCTAAACGAACCGTTCACTGGGTACTTATCCGTACGAATATCCCTATAGATTTACCTGTTTTTACAAGGAAATAAAATGTGAAAAAAATATTTCTACATCCCATGGCCTTTCCCAACCATTTAAATTTTTCTCTTACAGGTCTAACACTTCCGAAAAACCAATACAACGCCCACCCGGAACAATATATAAAGCTAAACGAACCGTTCACTGGGTACTCATACGTACGAAAATCCCTATTGATTTACCTGTTTTTACAAGGAAATAAAATGTGAAAAAAATGTTTCTACATCCCATGGCCTTTCCCAACCATTTAAATTTTTCTCTTACAGGGCTAACACTTCCGAAAAACCAATACAACGCCCACCCGGAACACTATATAAAGCTAAACGAACCGTTCACTGGGTAGTTATACGCACGAAAATCCCTATTGATTTACCTGTTTTTACAAGGAAATAAAATGTGAAAAAAATATTTCTACATCCCATGGCCTTTCCCAACCATTTAAATTTTTCTCTAACAGGTCTAAGACTTCCGAAAAACCAATACAACGCCCACCCGGAACAATATATAAAGCTAAACGAACCGTTCACTGGGTACTCATACGTACGAAAATCCCTATTGATTTACCTGTTTTTACAAGGAAATAAAATGTGAAAAAAATATTTCTACATCCCATGGCCTTTCCCAACCATTTAAATTTTTCTCTTACAGGTCTAACACTTCCGAAAAACCAATACAACGCCCACCCGGAACAATATATAAAGCTAAACGAACCGTTCACTGGGTACTTATCCGTACTAAAATCCCTATTGATTTACCTGTTTTTACAAGGAAATAAAATGTGAAAAAAATATTTCTACATCCCATGGCCTTTCCCAACCATTTAAATTTTTCTCTTACATGTCTAACACTTCCGAAAAACCAATACAACGCCCAACCAGAACAATATATAAAGCTAAACGAACCGTTCACTGGGTACTTATCCGTACGAATATCCCTATAGATTTACCTGTTTTTACAAGGAAATAAAATGTGAAAAAAATATTTCTACATCCCATGGCCTTTCCCAACCATTTAAATTTTTCTCTTACAGGTCTAACACTTCCGAAAAACCAATACAACGCCCACCCGGAACAATATATAAAGCTAAACGAACCGTTCACTGGGTACTCATACGTACGAAAATCCCTATTGATTTACCTGTTTTTACAAGGAAATAAAATGTGAAAAAAATGTTTCTACATCCCATGGCCTTTCCCAACCATTTAAATTTTTCTCTTACAGGGCTAACACTTCCGAAAAACCAATACAACGCCCACCCGGAACACTATATAAAGCTAAACGAACCGTTCTCTGGGTACTTATACGCACGAAAATCCCTATTGATTTACCTGTTTTTACAAGGAAATAAAATGTGAAAAAAATATTTCTACATCCCATGGCCTTTCCCAACCATTTAAATTTTTCTCTTACATGTCTAACACTTCCGAAAAACCAATACAACGCTCACCCGGAACAATATATAAAGCTAAACGAACCGTTCACTGGGTACTCATACGTACGAAAATCCCTATTGATTTACCTGTTTTTACAAGGAAATAAAATGTGAAAAAAATGTTTCTACATCCCATGGCCTTTCCCAACCATTTAAATTTTTCTCTTACAGGGCTAACACTTCCGAAAAACCAATACAACGCCCACCCGGAACACTATATAAAGCTAAACGAACCGTTCACTGGGTACTTATACGCACGAAAATCCCTATTGATTTACCTGTTTTAAAAGGAAATAAAATGTGAAAAAAATATTTCTACATCCCATGGCCTTTCCCAACCATTTAAATTTTTCTTTTACATGTCTAACACTTCCGAAAAACCAATACAACGCCCAACCAGAACAATATATAAAGCTAAACGAACCGTTCACTGGGTACTTATCCGTACGAATATCCCTATAGATTTACCTGTTTTTACAAGGAAATAAAATGTGAAAAAAATATTTCTACATCCCATGGCCTTTCCCAACCATTTAAATTTTTCTCTTACAGGTCTAACACTTCCGAAAAACCAATACAACGCCCACCCGGAACAATATATAAAGCTAAACGAACCGTTCACTGGGTACTCATACGTACGAAAATCCCTATTGATTTACCTGTTTTTACAAGGAAATAAAATGTGAAAAAAATGTTTCTACATCCCATGGCCTTTCCCAACCATTTAAATTTTTCTCTTACAGGGCTAACACTTCCGAAAAACCAATACAACGCCCACCCGGAACACTATATAAAGCTAAACGAACCGTTCACTGGGTAGTTATACGCACGAAAATCCCTATTGATTTACCTGTTTTTTCAAGGAAATAAAATGTGAAAAAAATATTTCTACATCCCATGGCCTTTCCCAACCATTTAAATTTTTCTCTAACAGGTCTAAGACTTCCGAAAAACCAATACAACGCCCACCCGGAACAATATATAAAGCTAAACGAACCGTTCACTGGGTACTCATACGTACGAAAATCCCTATTGATTTACCTGTTTTTACAAGGAAATAAAATGTGAAAAAAATATTTCTACATCCCATGGCCTTTCCCAACCATTTAAATTTTTCTCTTACAGGTCTAACACTTCCGAAAAACCAATACAACGCCCACCCGGAACAATATATAAAGCTAAACGAACCGTTCACTGGGTACTTATCCGTACTAAAATCCCTATTGATTTACCTGTTTTTACAAGGAAATAAAATGTGAAAAAAATATTTCTACATCCCATGGCCTTTCCCAACCATTTAAATTTTTCTCTTACATGTCTAACACTTCCGAAAAACCAATACAACGCCCAACCAGAACAATATATAAAGCTAAACGAACCGTTCACTGGGTACTTATCCGTACGAATATCCCTATAGATTTACCTGTTTTTACAAGGAAATAAAATGTGAAAAAAATATTTCTACATCCCATGGCCTTTCCCAACCATTTAAATTTTTCTCTTACAGGTCTAACACTTCCGAAAAACCAATACAACGCCCACCCGGAACAATATATAAAGCTAAACGAACCGTTCACTGGGTACTCATACGTACGAAAATCCCTATTGATTTACCTGTTTTTACAAGGAAATAAAATGTGAAAAAAATGTTTCTACATCCCATGGCCTTTCCCAACCATTTAAATTTTTCTCTTACAGGGCTAACACTTCCGAAAAACCAATACAACGCCCACCCGGAACACTATATAAAGCTAAACGAACCGTTCTCTGGGTACTTATACGCACGAAAATCCCTATTGATTTACCTGTTTTTACAAGGAAATAAAATGTGAAAAAAATATTTCTACATCCCATGGCCTTTCCCAACCATTTAAATTTTTCTCTTACATGTCTAACACTTCCGAAAAACCAATACAACGCTCACCCGGAACAATATATAAAGCTAAACGAACCGTTCACTGGGTACTCATACGTACGAAAATCCCTATTGATTTACCTGTTTTTACAAGGAAATAAAAGGTGAAAACAATATTTCTACATCCAATGGCCTTTCCCAACCATTTAAATTTTTCTCTTACAGGTCTAACACTTCCGAAAAACCAATACAACGCCCACCCGGAACAATATATAAAGCTAAACGAACCGTTCACTGGGTACTTATCCGTACTAAAATCCCTATTGATTTACCTGTTTTTACAAGGAAATAAAATGTGAAAAAAATATTTCTACATCCCATGGCCTTTCCCAACCATTTAAATTTTTCTCTTACAGGTCTAACACTTCCGAAAAACCAATACAACGCCCACCCGGAACAATATATAAAGCTAAACGAACCGTTCACTGGGTACTCATACGTACGAAAATCCCTATTGATTTACCTGTTTTTACAAGGAAATAAAATGTGAAAAAAATGTTTCTACATCCCATGGCCTTTCCCAACCATTTAAATTTTTCTCTTACAGGGCTAACACTTCCGAAAAACCAATACAACGCCCACCCGGAACACTATATAAAGCTAAACGAACCGTTCACTGGGTACTTATACGCACGAAAATCCCTATTGATTTACCTGTTTTTACAAGGAAATAAAATGTGAAAAAAATGTTTCTACATCCCATGGCCTTTCCCAACCATTTAAATTTTTCTCTTACAGGGCTAACACTTCCGAAAAACCAATACAACGCCCACCCGGAACACTATATAAAGCTAAACGAACCGTTCACTGGGTACTTATACGCACGAAAATCCCTATTGATTTACCTGTTTTTACAAGGAAATAAAATGTGAAAAAAATGTTTCTACATCCCATGGCCTTTCCCAACCATTTAAATTTTTCTCTTACAGGGCTAACACTTCCGAAAAACCAATACAACGCCCACCCGGACCAATATATTAAGCTAAACGAACCGTTCACTGGGTACTTATCCGTACGAAAATCCCTATAGATTTACGTGTTTTTACAAGGAAATAAAATGTGAAAAAAATATTTCTACATCCCATGGCCTTTCCCAACCATTTAAATTTTTCTCTTACAGGTCTAACACTTCCGAAAAACCAATACAACGCTCACCCGGAACAATATATAAAGCTAAACGAACCGTTCTCTGGGTACTTATACGCACGAAAATCCCTATTGATTTACCTGTTTTTACAAGGAAATAAAATGTGAAAAAAATATTTCTACATCCCATGGCCTTTCCCAACCATTTAAATTTTTCTCTTACAGGTCTAACACTTCCGAAAAACCAATACAATGCTCACCCGGAACAATATATAAAGCTAAACGAACCGTTCACTGGGTACTCATACGTACGAAAATCCCTATTGATTTACCTGTTTTTACAAGGAAATAAAAGGTGAAAACAATATTTCTACATCCAATGGCCTTTCCCAACCATTTAAATTTTTCTCTTACAGGTCTAACACTTCCGAAAAACCAATACAACGCCCACCCGGAACAATATATAAAGCTAAACGAACCGTTCACTGGGTACTTATCCGTACTAAAATCCCTATTGATTTACCTGTTTTTACAAGGAAATAAAATGTGAAAAAAATATTTCTACATCCCATGGCCTTTCCCAACCATTTAAATTTTTCTCTTACAGGTCTAACACTTCCGAAAAACCAATACAACGCCCACCCGGAACAATATATAAAGCTAAACGAACCGTTCACTGGGTACTCATACGTACGAAAATCCCTATTGATTTACCTGTTTTTACAAGGAAATAAAATGTGAAAAAAATGTTTCTACATCCCATGGCATTTCCCAACCATTTAAATTTTTCTCTTACAGGGCTAACACTTCCGAAAAACCAATACAACGCCCACCCGGAACACTATATAAAGCTAAACGAACCGTTCACTGGGTACTTATACGCACGAAAATCCCTATTGATTTACCTGTTTTTACAAGGAAATAAAATGTGAAAAAAATATTTCTACATCCCATAGCCTTTCCCAACCATTTAAATTTTTCTCTTACAGGTCTAACACTTCCGAAAAACCAATACAACGCCCACCCGGAACGATATATAAAGCTAAACGAACCGTTCACTGGGTACTCATACGTACGAAAATCCCTATTGATTTACCTGTTTTTACAAGGAAATAAAATGTGAAAAAAATATTTCTACATCCCATGGCCTTTCCCAACCATTTAAATTTTTCTCTTACAGGTCTAACACTTCCGAAAAACCAATACAACGCCCACCCGGAACAATATATAAAGCTAAACGAACCGTTCACTGGGTACTCATACGTACGAAAATCCCTATTGATTTACCTGTTTTTACAAGGAAATAAAATGTGAAAAAAATATTTCTACATCCCATGGCCCTTCCCAACCATTTAAATTTTTCTCTTACAGGTCTAACACGTCCGAAAAACCAATACAACACCCATCCGGAACAATATATAAAGCTAAACGCACCGTTCACTGGGTTCTTATACGCACGAAAAACCCTATTGATTTACCTGTTTTTACAAGGAAATAAAATGTGAAAAAAATGTTTCTACATCCCATGGCCTTTCCCAACCATTTAAATTTTTCTCTTACAGGGCTAACACTTCCGAAAAACCAATACAACGCCCACCCGGAACACTATATAAAGCTAAACGAACCGTTCACTGGGTACTTATACGCACGAAAATTCCTATTGATTTACCTGTTTTTACAAGGAAATAAAATGTGAAAAAAATATTTCTACATCCCATGGCCTTTCCCAACCATTTAAATTTTTCTCTAACAGGTCTAAGACTTCCGAAAAACCAATACAACGCCCACCCGGAACAATATATAAAGCTAAACGAACCGTTCACTGGGTACTTATCCGTACTAAAATCCCTATTGATTTACCTGTTTTTACAAGGAAATAAAATGTGAAAAAAATATTTCTACATCCCATGGCCTTTCCCAACCATTTAAATTTTTCTCTTACAGGTCTAACACTTCCGAAAAACCAATACAACGCCCACCCGGAACAATATATAAAGCTAAACGAACCGTTCACTGGGTACTCATACGTACGAAAATCCCTATTGATTTACCTGTTTTTACAAGGAAATAAAATGTGAAAAAAATGTTTCTACATCCCATGGCCTTTCCCAACCATTTAAATTTTTCTCTTACAGGGCTAACACTTCCGAAAAACCAATACAACGCCCACCCGGAACACTATATAAAGCTAAACGAACCGTTCACTGGGTACTTATACGCACGAAAATCCCTATTGATTTACCTGTTTTTACAAGGAAATAAAATGTGAAAAAAATGTTTCTACATCCCATGGCCTTTCCCAACCATTTAAATTTTTCTCTTACAGGGCTAACACTTCCGAAAAACCAATACAACGCCCACCCGGAACACTATATAAAGCTAAACGAACCGTTCACTGGGTACTTATACGCACGAAAATCCCTATTGATTTACCTGTTTTTACAAGGAAATAAAATGTGAAAAAAATGTTTCTACATCCCATGGCCTTTCCCAACCATTTAAATTTTTCTCTTACAGGGCTAACACTTCCGAAAAACCAATACAACGCCCACCCGGACCAATATATTAAGCTAAACGAACCGTTCACTGGGTACTTATCCGTACGAAAATCCCTATAGATTTACGTGTTTTTACAAGGAAATAAAATGTGAAAAAAATATTTCTACATCCCATGGCCTTTCCCAACCATTTAAATTTTTCTCTTACAGGTCTAACACTTCCGAAAAACCAATACAACGCTCACCCGGAACAATATATAAAGCTAAACGAACCGTTCTCTGGGTACTTATACGCACGAAAATCCCTATTGATTTACCTGTTTTTACAAGGAAATAAAATGTGAAAAAAATATTTCTACATCCCATGGCCTTTCCCAACCATTTAAATTTTTCTCTTACAGGTCTAACACTTCCGAAAAACCAATACAATGCTCACCCGGAACAATATATAAAGCTAAACGAACCGTTCACTGGGTACTCATACGTACGAAAATCCCTATTGATTTACCTGTTTTTACAAGGAAATAAAAGGTGAAAACAATATTTCTACATCCAATGGCCTTTCCCAACCATTTAAATTTTTCTCTTACAGGTCTAACACTTCCGAAAAACCAATACAACGCCCACCCGGAACAATATATAAAGCTAAACGAACCGTTCACTGGGTACTTATCCGTACTAAAATCCCTATTGATTTACCTGTTTTTACAAGGAAATAAAATGTGAAAAAAATATTTCTACATCCCATGGCCTTTCCCAACCATTTAAATTTTTCTCTTACAGGTCTAACACTTCCGAAAAACCAATACAACGCCCACCCGGAACAATATATAAAGCTAAACGAACCGTTCACTGGGTACTCATACGTACGAAAATCCCTATTGATTTACCTGTTTTTACAAGGAAATAAAATGTGAAAAAAATGTTTCTACATCCCATGGCATTTCCCAACCATTTAAATTTTTCTCTTACAGGGCTAACACTTCCGAAAAACCAATACAACGCCCACCCGGAACACTATATAAAGCTAAACGAACCGTTCACTGGGTACTTATACGCACGAAAATCCCTATTGATTTACCTGTTTTTACAAGGAAATAAAATGTGAAAAAAATATTTCTACATCCCATAGCCTTTCCCAACCATTTAAATTTTTCTCTTACAGGTCTAACACTTCCGAAAAACCAATACAACGCCCACCCGGAACGATATATAAAGCTAAACGAACCGTTCACTGGGTACTCATACGTACGAAAATCCCTATTGATTTACCTGTTTTTACAAGGAAATAAAATGTGAAAAAAATATTTCTACATCCCATGGCCTTTCCCAACCATTTAAATTTTTCTCTTACAGGTCTAACACTTCCGAAAAACCAATACAACGCCCACCCGGAACAATATATAAAGCTAAACGAACCGTTCACTGGGTACTCATACGTACGAAAATCCCTATTGATTTACCTGTTTTTACAAGGAAATAAAATGTGAAAAAAATATTTCTACATCCCATGGCCCTTCCCAACCATTTAAATTTTTCTCTTACAGGTCTAACACGTCCGAAAAACCAATACAACACCCATCCGGAACAATATATAAAGCTAAACGCACCGTTCACTGGGTTCTTATACGCACGAAAAACCCTATTGATTTACCTGTTTTTACAAGGAAATAAAATGTGAAAAAAATGTTTCTACATCCCATGGCCTTTCCCAACCATTTAAATTTTTCTCTTACAGGGCTAACACTTCCGAAAAACCAATACAACGCCCACCCGGAACACTATATAAAGCTAAACGAACCGTTCACTGGGTACTTATACGCACGAAAATTCCTATTGATTTACCTGTTTTTACAAGGAAATAAAATGTGAAAAAAATATTTCTACATCCCATGGCCTTTCCCAACCATTTAAATTTTTCTCTAACAGGTCTAAGACTTCCGAAAAACCAATACAACGCCCACCCGGAACAATATATAAAGCTAAACGAACCGTTCACTGGGTACTCATACGTACGAAAATCCCTATTGATTTACCTGTTTTTACAAGGAAATAAAATGTGAAAAAAATGTTTCTACATCCCATGGCCTTTCCCAACCATTTAAATTTTTCTCTTACAGGGCTAACACTTCCGAAAAACCAATACAACGCCCACCCGGAACACTATATAAAGCTAAACTAACCGTTCACTGGGTACTTATACGCACGAAAATCCCTATTGATTTACCTGTTTTTACAAGGAAATAAAATGTGAAAAAAATATTTCTACATCCCATGGCCTTTCCCAACCCTTTAAATTTTTCTCTTACAGGGCTAACACTTCCGAAAAACCAATACAACGCCCACCCGGACCAATATATTAAGCTAAACGAACCGTTCACTGGGTACTTATACGCACGAAAATCCCTATTGATATACCTGTTTTTACAAGGAAATAAAATGTGAAAAAAATATTTCTACATCCCATGGCCTTTCCCAACCATTTAAATTTTTCTCTTACAGGTCTAACACTTCCGAAAAACCAATACAACGCCCACCCGGACCAATATATTAAGCTAAACGAACCGTTCACTGGGTACTTATACGCACGAAAATCCCTATTGATATACCTGTTTTTACAAGGAAATAAAATGTGAAAAAAATATTTCTACATCCCATGGCCTTTCCCAACCATTTAAATTTTTCTCTTACAGGGCTAACACTTCCGAAAAACCAATACAACGCCCACCCGGACCAATATATTAAGCTAAACGAACCGTTCACTGGGTACTTATCCGTACGAAAATCCCTATAGATTTACCTGTTTTTACAAGGAAATAAAATGTGAAAAAAATATTTCTACATCCCATGGCCTTTCCCAACCATTTAAATTTTTCTCTTACAGTCTAACACTTCCGAAAAACCAATACAACGCTCACCCGGAACAATATATAAAGCTAAACGAACCGTTCACTGGGTACTCATACGCACGAAAATCCCTATTGATTTACCTGTTTTTACAAGGAAATAAAATGTGAAAAAAATGTTTCTACATCCCATGGCCTTTCCCAACCATTTAAATTTTTCTCTTACAGGGCTAACACTTCCGAAAAACCAATACAACGCCCACCCGGAACACTATATAAAGCTAAACGAACCGTTCACTGGGTACTTATACGCACGAAAATCCCTATTGATTTACCTGTTTTTACAAGGAAATAAAATGTGAAAAAAATATTTCTACATCCCATGGCCTTTCCCAACCATTTAAATTTTTCTCTTACAGGTCTAACACTTCTGAAAAACCAATACAACGCCGACCCGGAACAATATATAAAGCTAAACGAACCGTTCACTGGGTACTCATACGTACGAAAATCCCTATTGATTTACCTGTTTTTACAAGGAAATAAAATGTGAAAAAAATGTTTCTCCATCCCATGGCCTTTCCCAACCATTTAAATTTTTCTCTTACAGGGCTAACACTTCCGAAAAACCAATACAACGCCCACCCGGAACACTATATAAAGCTAAATGAACCGTTCACTGGGTACTTATACGCACGAAAATCCCTATTGATTTACCTGTTTTTACAAGGAAATAAAATGTGAAAAAAAAAATTTTTTTCTACATCCCATGGCCTTTCCCAACCATTTAAATTTTTCTCTTACAGGGCTAACACTTCCGAAAAACCAATACAACGCCCACCCGGACCAATATATTAAGCTAAACGAACCGTTCACTGGGTACTTATCCGTACGAAAATCCCTATAGATTTACCTGTTTTTACAAGGAAATAAAATGTGAAAAAAATATTTCTACATCCCATGGCCTTTCCCAACCATTTAAATTTTTCTCTTACAGGTCTAACACTTCCGAAAAACCAATACAACGCTCACCCGGAACAATATATAAAGCTAAACGAACCGTTCACTGGGTACACATACGTACGAAAATCCCTATTGATTTACCTGTTTTTACAAGGAAATAAAATGTGAAAAAAATATTTCTACATCCCATGGCCTTTCCCAACCATTTAAATTTTTCTCTTACAGGTCTAACACTTCTGAAAAACCAATACAACGCCGACCCGGAACAATATATAAAGCTAAACGAACCGTTCACTGGGTACTCATACGTACGAAAATCCCTATTGATTTACCTGTTTTTACAAGGAAATAAAAGGTGAAAACAATATTTCTACATCCAATGGCCTTTCCCAACCATTTAAATTTTTCTCTTACAGGTCTAACACTTCCGAAAAACCAATACAACGCCCACCCGGAACAATATATAAAGCTAAACGAACCGTTCACAGGGTACTCATACGTACGAAAATCCCTATTGATTTACCTGTTTTTACAAGGAAATAAAATGTGAAAAAAATATTTCTACATCCCATGGCCCTTCCCAACCATTTAAATTTTTCTCTTTCAGGTCTAACACGTCCGAAAAACCAATACAACACCCAACCGGAACAATATATAAAGCTAAACGCACCGTTCACTGGGTTCTTATACGCACGAAAATCCCTATTGATTTACCTGTTTTTACAAGGAAATAAAATGTGAAAAAAATGTTTCTACATCCCATGGCCTTTCCCAACCATTTAAATTTTTCTCTTACAGGGCTAACACTTCCGAAAAACCAATACAACGCCCACCCGGAACACTATATAAAGCTAAACGAACCGTTCACTGGGTACTTATACGCACGAAAATTCCTATTGATTTACCTGTTTTTACAAGGAAATAAAATGTGAAAAAAATATTTCTACATCCCATGGCCTTTCCCAACCATTTAAATTTTTCTCTAACAGGTCTAAGACTTCCGAAAAACCAATACAACGCCCACCCGGAACAATATATAAAGCTAAACGAACCGTTCACTGGGTACTCATACGTACGAAAATCCCTATTGATTTACCTGTTTTTACAAGGAAATAAAATGTGAAAAAAATGTTTCTACATCCCATGGCCTTTCCCAACCATTTAAATTTTTCTCTTACAGGGCTAACACTTCCGAAAAACCAATACAACGCCCACCCGGAACACTATATAAAGCTAAACGAACCGTTCACTGGGTACTTATACGCACGAAAATCCCTATTGATTTACCTGTTTTTACAAGGAAATAAAATGTGAAAAAAATATTTCTACATCCCATGGCCTTTCCCAACCATTTAAATTTTTCTCTTACAGGGCTAACACTTCCGAAAAACCAATACAACGCCCACCCGGACCAATATATTAAGCTAAACGAACCGTTCACTGGGTACTTATCCGTACGAAAATCCCTATTGATTTACCTGTTTTTACAAGGAAATAAAATGTGAAAAAAATATTTCTACATCCCATGGCCTTTCCCAACCATTTAAATTTTTCTCTTACAGGTCTAACACTTCCGAAAAACCAATACAACGCCCACCCGGACCAATATATTAAGCTAAACGAACCGTTCACTGGGTACTTATACGCACGAAAATCCCTATTGATATACCTGTTTTTACAAGGAAATAAAATGTGAAAAAAATATTTCTACATCCCATGGCCTTTCCCAACCATTTAAATTTTTCTCTTACAGGGCTAACACTTCCGAAAAACCAATACAACGCCCACCCGGACCAATATATTAAGCTAAACGAACCGTTCACTGGGTACTTATCCGTACGAAAATCCCTATAGATTTACCTGTTTTTACAAGGAAATAAAATGTGAAAAAAATATTTCTACATCCCATGGCCTTTCCCAACCATTTAAATTTTTCTCTTACAGGTCTAACACTTCCGAAAAACCAATACAACGCTCACCCGGAACAATATATAAAGCTAAACGAACCGTTCACTGGGTACTCATACGCACGAAAATCCCTATTGATTTACCTGTTTTTACAAGGAAATAAAATGTGAAAAAAATGTTTCTACATCCCATGGCCTTTCCCAACCATTTAGATTTTTCTCTTACAGGGCTAACACTTCCGAAAAACCAATACAACGCCCACCCGGAACACTATATAAAGCTAAACGAACCGTTCACTGGGTACTTATACGCACGAAAATCCCTATTGATTTACCTGTTTTTACAAGGAAATAAAATGTGAAAAAAATATTTCTACATCCCATGGCCTTTCCCAACCATTTAAATTTTTCTCTTACAGGTCTAACACTTCTGAAAAACCAATACAACGCCGACCCGGAACAATATATAAAGCTAAACGAACCGTTCACTGGGTACTCATACGTACGAAAATCCCTATTGATTTACCTGTTTTTACAAGGAAATAAAATGTGAAAAAAATGTTTCTCCATCCCATGGCCTTTCCCAACCATTTAAATTTTTCTCTTACAGGGCTAACACTTCCGAAAAACCAATACAACGCCCACCCGGAACACTATATAAAGCTAAATGAACCGTTCACTGGGTACTTATACGCACGAAAATCCCTATTGATTTACCTGTTTTTACAAGGAAATAAAATGTGAAAAAAATATTTCTACATCCCATGGCCTTTCCCAACCATTTAAATTTTTCTCTTACAGGGCTAACACTTCCGAAAAACCAATACAACGCCCACCCGGACCAATATATTAAGCTAAACGAACCGTTCACTGGGTACTTATCCGTACGAAAATCCCTATAGATTTACCTGTTTTTACAAGGAAATAAAATGTGAAAAAAATATTTCTACATCCCATGGCCTTTCCCAACCATTTAAATTTTTCTCTTACAGGTCTAACACTTCCGAAAAACCAATACAACGCTCACCCGGAACAATATATAAAGCTAAACGAACCGTTCACTGGGTACTCATACGTACGAAAATCCCTATTGATTTACCTGTTTTTACAAGGAAATAAAATGTGAAAAAAATATTTCTACATCCCATGGCCTTTCCCAACCATTTAAATTTTTCTCTTACAGGTCTAACACTTCCGAAAAACCAATACAACGCCCACCCGGAACAATATATAAAGCTAAACGAACCGTTCACTGGGTACTCATACGTACGAAAATCCCTATTGATTTACCTGTTTTTACAAGGAAATAAAATGTGAAAAAAATGTTTCTCCATCCCATGGCATTTCCCAACCATTTAAATTTTTCTCTTACAGGGCTAACACTTCCGAAAAACCAATACAACGCCCACCCGGAACACTATATAAAGCTAAACGAACCGTTCACTGGGTACTTATACGCACGAAAATCCCTATTGATTTACCTGTTTTTACAAGGAAATAAAATGTGAAAAAAATATTTCTACATCCCATAGCCTTTCCCAACCATTTAAATTTTTCTCTTACAGGTCTAACACTTCCGAAAAACCAATACAACGCCCACCCGGACCAATATATTAAGCTAAACGAACCGTTCACTGGGTACTTATACGCACGAAAATCCCTATTGATTTACCTGTTTTTACAAGGAAATAAAATGTGAAAAAAATATTTCTACATCCCATGGCCTTTCCCAACCATTTAAATTTTTCTCTTACAGGTCTAACACTTCCGAAAAACCAATACAACGCCCACCCGGACCAATATATTAAGCTAAACGAACCGTTCACTGGGTACTTATACGCACGAAAATCCCTATTGATATACCTGTTTTTACAAGGAAATAAAATGTGAAAAAAATATTTCTACATCCCATGGCCTTTCCCAACCATTTAAATTTTTCTCTTACAGGGCTAACACTTCCGAAAAACCAATACAACGCCCACCCGGACCAATATATTAAGCTAAACGAACCGTTCACTGGGTACTTATCCGTACGAAAATCCCTATAGATTTACCTGTTTTTACAAGGAAATAAAATGTGAAAAAAATATTTCTACATCCCATGGCCTTTCCCAACCATTTAAATTTTTCTCTTACAGGTCTAACACTTCCGAAAAACCAATACAACGCTCACCCGGAACAATATATAAAGCTAAACGAACCGTTCACTGGGTACTCATACGCACGAAAATCCCTATTGATTTACCTGTTTTTACAAGGAAATAAAATGTGAAAAAAATGTTTCTACATCCCATGGCCTTTCCCAACCATTTAGATTTTTCTCTTACAGGGCTAACACTTCCGAAAAACCAATACAACGCCCACCCGGAACACTATATAAAGCTAAACGAACCGTTCACTGGGTACTTATACGCACGAAAATCCCTATTGATTTACCTGTTTTTACAAGGAAATAAAATGTGAAAAAAATATTTCTACATCCCATGGCCTTTCCCAACCATTTAAATTTTTCTCTTACAGGTCTAACACTTCTGAAAAACCAATACAACGCCGACCCGGAACAATATATAAAGCTAAACGAACCGTTCACTGGGTACTCATACGTACGAAAATCCCTATTGATTTACCTGTTTTTACAAGGAAATAAAATGTGAAAAAAATGTTTCTCCATCCCATGGCCTTTCCCAACCATTTAAATTTTTCTCTTACAGGGCTAACACTTCCGAAAAACCAATACAACGCCCACCCGGAACACTATATAAAGCTAAATGAACCGTTCACTGGGTACTTATACGCACGAAAATCCCTATTGATTTACCTGTTTTTACAAGGAAATAAAATGTGAAAAAAATATTTCTACATCCCATGGCCTTTCCCAACCATTTAAATTTTTCTCTTACAGGGCTAACACTTCCGAAAAACCAATACAACGCCCACCCGGACCAATATATTAAGCTAAACGAACCGTTCACTGGGTACTTATCCGTACGAAAATCCCTATAGATTTACCTGTTTTTACAAGGAAATAAAATGTGAAAAAAATATTTCTACATCCCATGGCCTTTCCCAACCATTTAAATTTTTCTCTTACAGGTCTAACACTTCCGAAAAACCAATACAACGCTCACCCGGAACAATATATAAAGCTAAACGAACCGTTCACTGGGTACTCATACGTACGAAAATCCCTATTGATTTACCTGTTTTTACAAGGAAATAAAATGTGAAAAAAATATTTCTACATCCCATGGCCTTTCCCAACCATTTAAATTTTTCTCTTACAGGTCTAACACTTCCGAAAAACCAATACAACGCCCACCCGGAACAATATATAAAGCTAAACGAACCGTTCACTGGGTACTCATACGTACGAAAATCCCTATTGATTTACCTGTTTTTACAAGGAAATAAAATGTGAAAAAAATGTTTCTCCATCCCATGGCATTTCCCAACCATTTAAATTTTTCTCTTACAGGGCTAACACTTCCGAAAAACCAATACAACGCCCACCCGGAACACTATATAAAGCTAAACGAACCGTTCACTGGGTACTTATACGCACGAAAATCCCTATTGATTTACCTGTTTTTACAAGGAAATAAAATGTGAAAAAAATATTTCTACATCCCATAGCCTTTCCCAACCATTTAAATTTTTCTCTTACAGGTCTAACACTTCCGAAAAACCAATACAACGCCCACCCGGAACAATATATAAAGCTAAACGAACCGTTCACTGGGTACTCATACGTACGAAAATCCCTATTGATTTACCTGTTTTTACAAGGAAATAAAATGTGAAAAAAATGTTTCTACATCCCATGGCATTTCCCAACCATTTAAATTTTTCTCTTACAGGGCTAACACTTCCGAAAAACCAATACAACGCCCACCCGGAACACTATATAAAGCTAAACGAACCGTTCACTGGGTACTTATACGCACGAAAATCCCTATTGATTTACCTGTTTTTACAAGGAAATAAAATGTGAAAAAAATATTTCTACATCCCATAGCCTTTCCCAACCATTTAAATTTTTCTCTTACAGGTCTAACACTTCCGAAAAACCAATACAACGCCCACCCGGAACGATATATAAAGCTAAACGAACCGTTCACTGGGTACTCATACGTACGAAAATCCCTATTGATTTACCTGTTTTTACAAGGAAATAAAATGTGAAAAAAATATTTCTACATCCCATGGCCTTTCCCAACCATTTAAATTTTTCTCTTACAGGTCTAACACTTCCGAAAAACCAATACAACGCCCACCCGGAACAATATATAAAGCTAAACGAACCGTTCACTGGGTACTCATACGTACGAAAATCCCTATTGATTTACCTGTTTTTACAAGGAAATAAAATGTGAAAAAAATATTTCTACATCCCATGGCCTTTCCCAACCATTTAAATTTTTCTCTTACAGGTCTAACACTTCTGAAAAACCAATACAACGCCGACCCGGAACAATATATAAAGCTAAACGAACCGTTCACTGGGTACTCATACGTACGAAAATCCCTATTGATTTACCTGTTTTTACAAGGAAATAAAAGGTGAAAACAATATTTCTACATCCAATGGCCTTTCCCAACCATTTAAATTTTTCTCTTACAGGTCTAACACTTCCGAAAAACCAATACAACGCCGACCCGGAACAATATATAAAGCTAAACGAACCGTTCACTGGGTACTTATCCGTACTAAAATCCCTATTGATTTACCTGTTTTTACAAGGAAATAAAATGTGAAAAAAATATTTCTACATCCCATGGCCCTTCCCAACCATTTAAATTTTTCTCTTACAGGTCTAACACGTCCGAAAAACCAATACAACCCCCATCCGGAACAATATATAAAGCTAAACGCACCGTTCACTGGGTTCTTATACGCACGAAAATCCCTATTGATTTACCTGTTTTTACAAGGAAATAAAATGTGAAAAAAATGTTTCTACATCCCATGGCCTTTCCCAACCATTTAAATTTTTCTCTTACAGGTCTAACACTTCCGAAAAACCAATACAACGCCCACCCGGAACACTATATAAAGCTAAACGAACCGTTCACTGGGTACTTATACGCACGAAAATTCCTATTGATTTACCTGTTTTTACAAGGAAATAAAATGTGAAAAAAATATTTCTACATCCCATGGCCTTTCCCAACCATTTAAATTTTTCTCTAACAGGTCTAAGACTTCCGAAAAACCAATACAACGCCCACCCGGAACAATATATAAAACTAAACGAACCGTTCACTGGGTACTCATACGTACGAAAATCCCTATTGATTTACCTGTTTTTACAAGGAAATAAAATGTGAAAAAAATGTTTCTACATCCCATGGCCTTTCCCAACCATTTAAATTTTTCTCTTACAGGGCTAACACTTCTGAAAAACCAATACAACGCCCACCCGGACCAATATATTAAGCTAAACGAACCGTTCACTGGGTACTTATCCGTACGAAAATCCCTATTGATTTACCTGTTTTTACAAGGAAATAAAATGTGAAAAAAATATTTCTACATCCCATGGCCTTTCCCAACCATTTAAATTTTTCACTTACAGGTCTAACACTTCCGAAAAACCAATACAACGCCCACCCGGACCAATATATTAAGCTAAACGAACCGTTCACTGGGTACTTATACGAACGAAAATCCCTATTGATATACCTGTTTTTACAAGGAAATAAAATGTGAAAAAAATATTTCTACATCCCATGGCCTTTCCCAACCATTTAAATTTTTCTCTTACAGGGCTAACACTTCCGAAAAACCAATACAACGCCCACCCGGACCAATATATTAAGCTAAACGAACCGTTCACTGGGTACTTATCCGTACGAAAATCCCTATAGATTTACCTGTTTTTACAAGGAAATAAAATGTGAAAAAAATATTTCTACATCCCATGGCCTTTCCCAACCATTTAAATTTTTCTCTTACAGGTCTAACACTTCCGAAAAACCAATACAACGCTCACCCGGAACAATATATAAAGCTAAACGAACCGTTCACTGGGTACTCATACATACGAAAATCCCTATTGATTTACCTGTTTTTACAAGGAAATAAAATGTGAAAAAAATATTTCTACATCCCATGGCCTTTCCCAACCTTTTAAATTTTTCTCTTACAGGTCTAACACTTCCGAAAAACCAATACAACGCCCACCCGGAACAATATATAAAGCTAAACGAACCGTTCACTGGGTACTCATACGTACGAAAATCCCTATTGATTTACCTGTTTTTACAAGGAAATAAAATGTGAAAAAAATGTTTCTACATCCCATGGCATTTCCCAACCATTTAAATTTTTCTCTTACAGGGCTAACACTTCCGAAAAACCAATACAACGCCCACCCGGAACACTATATAAAGCTAAACGAACCGTTCACTGGGTACTTATACGCACGAAAATCCCTATTGATTTACCTGTTTTTACAAGGAAATAAAATGTGAAAAAAATATTTCTACATCCCATAGCCTTTCCCAACCATTTAAATTTTTCTCTTACAGGTCTAACACTTCCGAAAAACCAATACAACGCCCACCCGGAACGATATATAAAGCTAAACGAACCGTTCACTGGGTACTCATACGTACGAAAATCCCTATTGATTTACCTGTTTTTACAAGGAAATAAAATGTGAAAAAAATATTTCTACATCCCATGGCCTTTCCCAACCATTTAAATTTTTCTCTTACAGGTCTAACACTTCCGAAAAACCAATACAACGCCCACCCGGAACAATATATAAAGCTAAACGAACCGTTCACTGGGTACTCATACGTACGAAAATCCCTATTGATTTACCTGTTTTTACAAGGAAATAAAATGTGAAAAAAATATTTCTACATCCCATGTCCTTTCCCAACCATTTAAATTTTTCTCTTACAGGTCTAACACTTCTGAAAAACCAATACAACGCCGACCCGGAACAATATATAAAGCTAAACGAACCGTTCACTGGGTACTCATACGTACGAAAATCCCTATTGATTTACCTGTTTTTACAAGGAAATAAAAGGTGAAAACAATATTTCTACATCCAATGGCCTTTCCCAACCATTTAAATTTTTCTCTTACAGGTCTAACACTTCCGAAAAACCAATACAACGCCGACCCGGAACAATATATAAAGCTAAACGAACCGTTCACTGGGTACTTATCCGTACTAAAATCCCTATTGATTTACCTGTTTTTACAAGGAAATAAAATGTGAAAAAAATATTTCTACATCCCATGGCCTTTCCCAACCATTTAAATTTTTCTCTTACAGGTCTAACACGTCCGAAAAACCAATACAACCCCCATCCGGAACAATATATAAAGCTAAACGCACCGTTCACTGGGTTCTTATACGCACGAAAATCCCTATTGATTTACCTGTTTTTACAAGGAAATAAAATGTGAAAAAAATGTTTCTACATCCCATGGCCTTTCCCAACCATTTAAATTTTTCTCTTACAGGTCTAACACTTCCGAAAAACCAATACAACGCCCACCCGGAACACTATATAAAGCTAAACGAACCGTTCACTGGGTACTTATACGCACGAAAATTCCTATTGATTTACCTGTTTTTACAAGGAAATAAAATGTGAAAAAAATATTTCTACATCCCATGGCCTTTCCCAACCATTTAAATTTTTCTCTAACAGGTCTAAGACTTCCGAAAAACCAATACAACGCCCACCCGGAACAATATATAAAACTAAACGAACCGTTCACTGGGTACTCATACGTACGAAAATCCCTATTGATTTACCTGTTTTTACAAGGAAATAAAATGTGAAAAAAATGTTTCTACATCCCATGGCCTTTCCCAACCATTTAAATTTTTCTCTTACAGGGCTAACACTTCTGAAAAACCAATACAACGCCCACCCGGACCAATATATTAAGCTAAACGAACCGTTCACTGGGTACTTATCCGTACGAAAATCCCTATTGATTTACCTGTTTTTACAAGGAAATAAAATGTGAAAAAAATATTTCTACATCCCATGGCCTTTCCCAACCATTTAAATTTTTCACTTACAGGTCTAACACTTCCGAAAAACCAATACAACGCCCACCCGGACCAATATATTAAGCTAAACGAACCGTTCACTGGGTACTTATACGAACGAAAATCCCTATTGATATACCTGTTTTTACAAGGAAATAAAATGTGAAAAAAATATTTCTACATCCCATGGCCTTTCCCAACCATTTAAATTTTTCTCTTACAGGGCTAACACTTCCGAAAAACCAATACAACGCCCACCCGGACCAATATATTAAGCTAAACGAACCGTTCACTGGGTACTTATCCGTACGAAAATCCCTATAGATTTACCTGTTTTTACAAGGAAATAAAATGTGAAAAAAATATTTCTACATCCCATGGCCTTTCCCAACCATTTAAATTTTTCTCTTACAGGTCTAACACTTCCGAAAAACCAATACAACGCTCACCCGGAACAATATATAAAGCTAAACGAACCGTTCACTGGGTACTCATACATACGAAAATCCCTATTGATTTACCTGTTTTTACAAGGAAATAAAATGTGAAAAAAATATTTCTACATCCCATGGCCTTTCCCAACCTTTTAAATTTTTCTCTTACAGGTCTAACACTTCCGAAAAACCAATACAACGCCCACCCGGAACAATATATAAAGCTAAACGAACCGTTCACTGGGTACTCATACGTACGAAAATCCCTATTGATTTACCTGTTTTTACAAGGAAATAAAATGTGAAAAAAATATTTCTACATCCCATGGCCCTTCCCAACCATTTAAATTTTTCTCTTACAGGTCTAACACGTCCGAAAAACCAATACAACACCCAACCGGAACAATATATAAAGCTAAACGCACCGTTCACTGGGTACTTATACGCACGAAAATCCCTATTGATTTACCTGTTTTTACAAGGAAATAAAATGTGAAAAAAATGTTTCTACATCCCATGGCCTTTCCCAACCATTTAAATTTTTCTCTTACAGGGCTAACACTTCCGAAAAACCAATACAACGCCCACCCGGAACACTATATAAAGCTAAACGAACCGTTCACTGGGTACTTATCCGTACGAAAATCCCTATAGATTTACCTGTTTTTACAAGGAAATAAAATGTGAAAAAAATATTTCTACATCCCATGGCCTTTCCCAACCATTTAAATTTTTCTCTTACAGGTCTAACACTTCCGAAAAACCAATACAACGCTCACCCGGAACAATATATAAAGCTAAACGAACCGTTCACTGGGTACTCATACGTACGAAAATCCCTATTGATTTACCTGTTTTTACAAGGAAATAAAATGTGAAAAAAATATTTCTACATCCCATGGCCTTTCCCAACCATTTAAATTTTTCTCTTACAGGTCTAACACTTCTGAAAAACCAATACAACGCCGACCCGGAACAATATATAAAGCTAAACGAACCGTTCACTGGGTACTCATACGTACGAAAATCCCTATTGATTTACCTGTTTTTACAAGGAAATAAAATGTGAAAACAATATTTCTACATCCAATGGCCTTTCCCAACCATTTAAATTTTTCTCTTACAGGTCTAACACTTCCGAAAAACCAATACAACGCTCACCCGGAACAATATATAAAGCTAAACGAACCGTTCACTGGGTACTCATACATACGAAAATCCCTATTGATTTACCTGTTTTTACAAGGAAATAAAATGTGAAAAAAATATTTCTACATCCCATGGCCTTTCCCAACCTTTTAAATTTTTCTCTTACAGGTCTAACACTTCCGAAAAACCAATACAACGCCCACCCGGAACAATATATAAAGCTAAACGAACCGTTCACTGGGTACTCATACGTACGAAAATCCCTATTGATTTACCTGTTTTTACAAGGAAATAAAATGTGAAAAAAATGTTTCTACATCCCATGGCATTTCCCAACCATTTAAATTTTTCTCTTACAGGGCTAACACTTCCGAAAAACCAATACAACGCCCACCCGGAACACTATATAAAGCTAAACGAACCGTTCACTGGGTACTTATACGCACGAAAATCCCTATTGATTTACCTGTTTTTACAAGGAAATAAAATGTGAAAAAAATATTTCTACATCCCATAGCCTTTCCCAACCATTTAAATTTTTCTCTTACAGGTCTAACACTTCCGAAAAACCAATACAACGCCCACCCGGAACGATATATAAAGCTAAACGAACCGTTCACTGGGTACTCATACGTACGAAAATCCCTATTGATTTACCTGTTTTTACAAGGAAATAAAATGTGAAAAAAATATTTCTACATCCCATGGCCTTTCCCAACCATTTAAATTTTTCTCTTACAGGTCTAACACTTCCGAAAAACCAATACAACGCCCACCCGGAACAATATATAAAGCTAAACGAACCGTTCACTGGGTACTCATACGTACGAAAATCCCTATTGATTTACCTGTTTTTACAAGGAAATAAAATGTGAAAAAAATATTTCTACATCCCATGGCCTTTCCCAACCATTTAAATTTTTCTCTTACAGGTCTAACACTTCTGAAAAACCAATACAACGCCGACCCGGAACAATATATAAAGCTAAACGAACCGTTCACTGGGTACTCATACGTACGAAAATCCCTATTGATTTACCTGTTTTTACAAGGAAATAAAAGGTGAAAACAATATTTCTACATCCAATGGCCTTTCCCAACCATTTAAATTTTTCTCTTACAGGTCTAACACTTCCGAAAAACCAATACAACGCCGACCCGGAACAATATATAAAGCTAAACGAACCGTTCACTGGGTACTTATCCGTACTAAAATCCCTATTGATTTACCTGTTTTTACAAGGAAATAAAATGTGAAAAAAATATTTCTACATCCCATGGCCTTTCCCAACCATTTAAATTTTTCTCTTACAGGTCTAACACGTCCGAAAAACCAATACAACCCCCATCCGGAACAATATATAAAGCTAAACGCACCGTTCACTGGGTTCTTATACGCACGAAAATCCCTATTGATTTACCTGTTTTTACAAGGAAATAAAATGTGAAAAAAATGTTTCTACATCCCATGGCCTTTCCCAACCATTTAAATTTTTCTCTTACAGGTCTAACACTTCCGAAAAACCAATACAACGCCCACCCGGAACACTATATAAAGCTAAACGAACCGTTCACTGGGTACTTATACGCACGAAAATTCCTATTGATTTACCTGTTTTTACAAGGAAATAAAATGTGAAAAAAATATTTCTACATCCCATGGCCTTTCCCAACCATTTAAATTTTTCTCTAACAGGTCTAAGACTTCCGAAAAACCAATACAACGCCCACCCGGAACAATATATAAAACTAAACGAACCGTTCACTGGGTACTCATACGTACGAAAATCCCTATTGATTTACCTGTTTTTACAAGGAAATAAAATGTGAAAAAAATGTTTCTACATCCCATGGCCTTTCCCAACCATTTAAATTTTTCTCTTACAGGGCTAACACTTCTGAAAAACCAATACAACGCCCACCCGGACCAATATATTAAGCTAAACGAACCGTTCACTGGGTACTTATCCGTACGAAAATCCCTATTGATTTACGTGTTTTTACAAGGAAATAAAATGTGAAAAAAATATTTCTACATCCCATGGCCTTTCCCAACCATTTAAATTTTTCACTTACAGGTCTAACACTTCCGAAAAACCAATACAACGCCCACCCGGACCAATATATTAAGCTAAACGAACCGTTCACTGGGTACTTATACGAACGAAAATCCCTATTGATATACCTGTTTTTACAAGGAAATAAAATGTGAAAAAAATATTTCTACATCCCATGGCCTTTCCCAACCATTTAAATTTTTCTCTTACAGGGCTAACACTTCCGAAAAACCAATACAACGCCCACCCGGACCAATATATTAAGCTAAACGAACCGTTCACTGGGTACTTATCCGTACGAAAATCCCTATAGATTTACCTGTTTTTACAAGGAAATAAAATGTGAAAAAAATATTTCTACATCCCATGGCCTTTCCCAACCATTTAAATTTTTCTCTTACAGGTCTAACACTTCCGAAAAACCAATACAACGCTCACCCGGAACAATATATAAAGCTAAACGAACCGTTCACTGGGTACTCATACATACGAAAATCCCTATTGATTTACCTGTTTTTACAAGGAAATAAAATGTGAAAAAAATATTTCTACATCCCATGGCCTTTCCCAACCTTTTAAATTTTTCTCTTACAGGTCTAACACTTCCGAAAAACCAATACAACGCCCACCCGGAACAATATATAAAGCTAAACGAACCGTTCACTGGGTACTCATACGTACGAAAATCCCTATTGATTTACCTGTTTTTACAAGGAAATAAAATGTGAAAAAAATATTTCTACATCCCATGGCCCTTCCCAACCATTTAAATTTTTCTCTTACAGGTCTAACACGTCCGAAAAACCAATACAACACCCAACCGGAACAATATATAAAGCTAAACGCACCGTTCACTGGGTACTTATACGCACGAAAATCCCTATTGATTTACCTGTTTTTACAAGGAAATAAAATGTGAAAAAAATGTTTCTACATCCCATGGCCTTTCCCAACCATTTAAATTTTTCTCTTACAGGGCTAACACTTCCGAAAAACCAATACAACGCCCACCCGGAACACTATATAAAGCTAAACGAACCGTTCACTGGGTACTTATCCGTACGAAAATCCCTATAGATTTACCTGTTTTTACAAGGAAATAAAATGTGAAAAAAATATTTCTACATCCCATGGCCTTTCCCAACCATTTAAATTTTTCTCTTACAGGTCTAACACTTCCGAAAAACCAATACAACGCTCACCCGGAACAATATATAAAGCTAAACGAACCGTTCACTGGGTACTCATACGTACGAAAATCCCTATTGATTTACCTGTTTTTACAAGGAAATAAAATGTGAAAAAAATATTTCTACATCCCATGGCCTTTCCCAACCATTTAAATTTTTCTCTTACAGGTCTAACACTTCTGAAAAACCAATACAACGCCGACCCGGAACAATATATAAAGCTAAACGAACCGTTCACTGGGTACTCATACGTACGAAAATCCCTATTGATTTACCTGTTTTTACAAGGAAATAAAATGTGAAAACAATATTTCTACATCCAATGGCCTTTCCCAACCATTTAAATTTTTCTCTTACAGGTCTAACACTTCCGAAAAACCAATACAACGCCCACCCAGAACAATATATAAAGCTAAACGAACCGTTCACTGGGTACTTATCCGTACTAAAATCCCTATTGATTTACCTGTTTTTACAAGGAAATAAAATGTGAAAAAAATATTTCTACATCCCATGGCCTTTCCCAACCATTTAAATTTTTCTCTTACAGGTCTAACACTTCCGAAAAACCAATACAACGCCCACCCGGAACAATATATAAAGCTAAACGAACCGTTCACTGGGTACTCATACGTACGAAAATCCCTATTGATTTACCTGTTTTTACAAGGAAATAAAATGTGAAAAAAATGTTTCTACATCCCATGGCATTTCCCAACCATTTAAATTTTTCTCTTACAGGGCTAACACTTCCGAAAAACCAATACAACGCCCACCCGGAACACTATATAAAGCTAAACGAACCGTTCACTGGGTACTTATACGCTCGAAAATCCCTATTGATTTACCTGTTTTTACAAGGAAATAAAATGTGAAAAAACTATTTCTACATCCCATAGCCTTTCCCAACCATTTAAATTTTTCTCTTACAGGTCTAACACTTCCGAAAAACCAATACAACGCCCACCCGGAACGATATATAAAGCTAAACGAACCGTTCACTGGGTACTCATACGTACGAAAATCCCTATTGATTTACCTGTTTTTACAAGGAAATAAAATGTGAAAAAAATATTTCTACATCCCATGGCCTTTCCCAACCATTTAAATTTTTCTCTTACAGGTCTAACACTTCCGAAAAACCAATACAACGCCCACCCGGAACAATATATAAAGCTAAACGAACCGTTCACTGGGTACTCATACGTACGAAAATCCCTATTGATTTACCTGTTTTTACAAGGAAATAAAATGTGAAAAAAATATTTCTACATCCCATGGCCCTTCCCAACCATTTAAATTTTTCTCTTACAGGTCTAACACGTCCGAAAAACCAATACAACACCCATCCGGAACAATATATAAAGCTAAACGCACCGTTCACTGGGTTCTTATACGCACGAAAATCCCTATTGATTTACCTGTTTTTACAAGGAAATAAAATGTGAAAAAAATGTTTCTACATCCCATGGCCTTTCCCAACCATTTAAATTTTTCTCTTACAGGGCTAACACTTCCGAAAAACCAATACAACGCCCACCCGGAACACTATATAAAGCTAAACGAACCGTTCACTGGGTACTTATACGCACGAAAATTCCTATTGATTTACCTGTTTTTACAAGGAAATAAAATGTGAAAAAAATATTTCTACATCTCATGGCCTTTCCCAACCATTTAAATTTTTCTCTAACAGGTCTAAGACTTCCGAAAAACCAATACAACGCCCACCCGGAACAATATATAAAGCTAAACGAACCGTTCACTGGGTACTCATACGTACGAAAATCCCTATTGATTTACCTGTTTTTACAAGGAAATAAAATGTGAAAAAAATGTTTCTACATCCCATGGCCTTTCCCAACCATTTAAATTTTTCTCTTACAGGGCTAACACTTCCGAAAAACCAATACAACGCCCACCCGGAACACTATATAAAGCTAAACGAACCGTTCACTGGGTACTTATACGCACGAAAATCCCTATTGATTTACCTGTTTTTACAAGGAAATAAAATGTGAAAAAAATATTTCTACATCCCATGGCCTTTCCCAACCATTTAAATTTTTCTCTTACAGGGCTAACACTTCCGAAAAACCAATACAACTCCAACCCGGACCAATATATTAAGCTAAACGAACCGTTCACTGGGTAGTTATCCGTACGAAAATCCCTATTGATTTACCTGTTTTTACAAGGAAATAAAATGTGAAAAAAATATTTCTACATCCCATGGCCTTTCCCAACCATTTAAATTTTTCTCTTACAGGTCTAACACTTCCGAAAAACCAATACAACGCCCACCCGGACCAATATATTAAGCTAAACGAACCGTTCACTGGGTACTTATATGCACGAAAATCCCTATTGATATACCTGTTTTTACAAGGAAATAAAATGTGAAAAAAATATTTCTACATCCCATGGCCTTTCCCAACCATTTAAATTTTTCTCTTACAGGGCTAACACTTCCGAAAAACCAATACAACGCCCACCCGGACCAATATATTAAGCTAAACGAACCGTTCACTGGGTACTTATATGCACGAAAATCCCTATTGATATACCTGTTTTTACAAGGAAATAAAATGTGAAAAAAATATTTCTACATCCCATGGCCTTTCCCAACCATTTAAATTTTTCTCTTACAGGGCTAACACTTCCGAAAAACCAATACAACGCCCACCCGGACCAATATATTAAGCTAAACGAACCGTTCACTGGGTACTTATCCGTACGAAAATCCCTATAGATTTACCTGTTTTTACAAGGAAATAAAATGTGAAAAAAATATTTCTACATCCCATGGCCTTTCCCAACCATTTAAATTTTTCTCTTACAGGTCTAACACTTCCGAAAAACCAATACAACGCTCACCCGGAACAATATATAAAGCTAAACGAACCGTTCACTGGGTACTCATACGTACGAAAATCCCTATTGATTTACCTGTTTTTACAAGGAAATAAAATGTGAAAAAAATATTTCTACATCCCATGGCCTTTCCCAACCATTTAAATTTTTCTCTTACAGGTCTAACACTTCCGAAAAACCAATACAACGCCCACCCGGAACAATATATAAAGCTAAACGAACCGTTCACTGGGTACTCATACGTACGAAAATCCCTATTGATTTACCTGTTTTTACAAGGAAATAAAATGTGAAAAAAATATTTCTACATCCCATGGCCCTTCCCAACCATTTAAATTTTTCTCTTACAGGTCTAACACGTCCGAAAAACCAATACAACACCCATCCGGAACAATATATAAAGCTAAACGCACCGTTCACTGGGTACTTATACGCACGAAAATCCCTATTGATTTACCTGTTTTTACAAGGAAATAAAATGTGAAAAAAATGTTTCTACATCCCATGGCCTTTCCCAACCATTTAAATTTTTCTCTTACAGGGCTAACACTTCCGAAAAACCAATACAACGCCCACCCGGAACACTATATAAAGCTAAACGAACCGTTCACTGGGTACTTATACGCACGAAAATCCCTATTGATTTACCTGTTTTTACAAGGAAATAAAATGTGAAAAAAATATTTCTACATCCCATGGCCTTTCCCAACCATTTAAATTTTTCTCTTACAGGTCTAACACTTCTGAAAAACCAATACAACGCCGACCCGGAACAATATATAAAGCTAAACGAACCGTTCACTGGGTACTCATACGTACGAAAATCCCTATTGATTTACCTGTTTTTACAAGGAAATAAAATGTGAAAAAAATGTTTCTCCATCCCATGGCCTTTCCCAACCATTTAAATTTTTCTCTTACAGGGCTAACACTTCCGAAAAACCAATACAACGCCCACCCGGAACACTATATAAAGCTAAACGAACCGTTCACTGGGTACTTATACGCACGAAAATCCCTATTGATTTACCTGTTTTTACAAGGAAATAAAATGTGAAAAAAATATTTCTACATCCCATGGCCTTTCCCAACCATTTAAATTTTTCTCTTACAGGGCTAACACTTCCGAAAAACCAATACAACGCCCACCCGGACCAATATATTAAGCTAAACGAACCGTTCACTGGGTACTTATCCGTACGAAAATCCCTATAGATTTACCTGTTTTTACAAGGAAATAAAATGTGAAAAAAATATTTCTACATCCCATGGCCTTTCCAAACCATTTACATTTTTCTCTTACATGTCTAACACTTCCGAAAAACCAATACAACGCTCACCCGGAACAATATATAAAGCTAAACGAACCGTTCACTGGGTACTCATACGTACGAAAATCCCTATTGATTTACCTGTTTTTACAAGGAAATAAAATGTGAAAAAAATATTTCTACATCCCATGGCCTTTCCCAACCATTTAAATTTTTCTCTTACAGGTCTAACACTTCTGAAAAACCAATACAACGCCGACCCGGAACAATATATAAAGCTAAACGAACCGTTCACTGGGTACTCATACGTACGAAAATCCCTATTGATTTACCTGTTTTTACAAGGAAATAAAATGTGAAAAAAAATGTTTCTACATCCCATGGCCTTTCCCAACCATTTAAATTTTTCTCTTACAGGGCCAACACTTCCGAAAAACCAATACAACGCCCACCCGGAACACTATATAAAGCTAAACGAACCGTCCACTGGGTACTTATACGCACGAAAATCCCTATTGATTTACCTGTTTTTACAAGGAAATAAAATGTGAAAAAAATATTTCGACATCCCATGGCCTTTCCCAACCATTTAAATTTTTCTCTTACAGGGCTAACACTTCCGAAAAACCAATACAACGCCCACCCGGACCAATATATTAACCTAAACGAACCGTTCACTGGGTACTTATCCGTACGAAAATCCCTATTGATTTACCTGTTTTTACAAGGAAATAAAATGTGAAAAAAATATTTCTACATCCCATGGCCTTTCCCAACCATTTAAATTTTTCTCTTACAGGTCTAACACTTCCGAAAAACCAATACAACGCCCACCCGGAACACTATATAAAGCTAAACGAACCGTCCACTGGGTACTTATACGCACGAAAATCCCTATTGATTTACCTGTTTTTACAAGGAAATAAAATGTGAAAAAAATATTTCGACATCCCATGGCCTTTCCCAACCATTTAAATTTTTCTCTTACAGGGCTAACACTTCCGAAAAACCAATACAACGCCCACCCGGACCAATATATTAACCTAAACGAACCGTTCACTGGGTACTTATCCGTACGAAAATCCCTATTGATTTACCTGTTTTTACAAGGAAATAAAATGTGAAAAAAATATTTCTACATCCCATGGCCTTTCCCAACCATTTAAATTTTTCTCTTACAGGTCTAACACTTCCGAAAAACCAATACAACGCTCACCCGGAACAATATATAAAGCTAAACGAACCGTTCACTGGGTACTCATACGTACGAAAATCCCTATTGATTTACCTGTTTTTACAAGGAAATAAAATGTGAAAAAAATATTTCTACATCCCATGGCCTTTCCCAACCATTTAAATTTTTCTCTTACAGGTCTAACACTTCTGAAAAACCAATACAACGCCGACCCGGAACAATATATAAAGCTAAACGAACCGTTCACTGGGTACTCATACGTACGAAAATCCCTATTGATTTACCTGTTTTTACAAGGAAATAAAATGTGAAAAAAATATTTCTACATCCCATGGCCCTTCCCAACCATTTAAATTTTTCTCTTACAGGTCTAACACTTCTGAAAAAGCAATACAACGCCGACCCGGAACAATATATAAAGCTAAACGAACCGTTCACTGGGTACTCATACGTACGAAAATCCCTATTGATTTACCTGTTTTTACAAGGAAATAAAATGTGAAAAAAAATGTTTCTACATCCCATGGCCTTTCCCAACCATTTAAATTTTTCTCTTACAGGGCCAACACTTCCGAAAAACCAATACAACGCCCACCCGGAACACTATATAAAGCTAAACGAACCGTCCACTGGGTACTTATACGCACGAAAATCCCTATTGATTTACCTGTTTTTACAAGGAAATAAAATGTGAAAAAAATATTTCGACATCCCATGGCCTTTCCCAACCATTTAAATTTTTCTCTTACAGGGCTAACACTTCCGAAAAACCAATACAACGCCCACCCGGACCAATATATTAAGCTAAACGAACCGTTCACTGGGTACTTATCCGTACGAAAATCCCTATTGATTTACCTGTTTTTACAAGGAAATAAAATGTGAAAAAAATATTTCTACATCCCATGGCCTTTCCCAACCATTTAAATTTTTCTCTTACAGGTCTAACACTTCCGAAAAACCAATACAACGCTCACCCGGAACAATATATAAAGCTAAACGAACCGTTCACTGGGTACTCATACGTACGAAAATCCCTATTGATTTACCTGTTTTTACAAGGAAATAAAATGTGAAAAAAATATTTCTACATCCCATGGCCTTTCCCAACCATTTAAATTTTTCTCTTACAGGTCTAACACTTCTGAAAAACCAATACAACGCCGACCCGGAACAATATATAAAGCTAAACGAACCGTTCACTGGGTACTCATACGTACGAAAATCCCTATTGATTTACCTGTTTTTACAAGGAAATAAAATGTGAAAAAAATATTTCTACATCCCATGGCCCTTCCCAACCATTTAAATTTTTCTCTTACAGGTCTAACACGTCCGAAAAACCAATACAACACCCATCCGGAACAATATATAAAGCTAAACGCACCGTTCACTGGGTACTTATCCGTACGAAAATCCCTATTGATTTACCTGTTTTTACAAGGAAATAAAATGTGAAAACAATATTTCTACATCCCATGGCCTTTCCCAACCATTTAAATTTTTCTCTTACAGGTCTAACACTTCCGAAAAACCAATACAACGCCCACCCGGAACAATATATAAAGCTAAACGAACCGTTCACTGGGTACTTATCCGTACGAAAATCCCTATTGATTTACCTGTTTTTACAAGGAAATAGAATGTGAAAAAAACATTTCTACATCCCATGGCCTTTCCCAACCATTTAAATTTTTCTCTTACAGGTCTAACACTTCCGAAAAACCAATACAACGCCCACCCGGACCAATATATAAAGCTAAACGAACCGTTCACTGGGTACTCATACGTACGAAAATCCCTATAGATTTACCTGTTTTTACAAGGAAATAAAATGTGAAAAAAATATTTCTACATCCCATGGCCTTTCCCAACCATTTAAATTTTTCTCTTACAGGTCTAACACTTCCGAAAAATCAATACAACGCCCACCCGGACCAATATATTAAGCTAAACGAACCGTTCACTGGGTACTTATACGCACGAAAATCCCTATTGATTTACCTGTTTTTACAAGGAAATAAAATGTGAAAAAAATATTTCTACATCCCATGGCCTTTCCCAACCATTTAAATTTTTCTCTTACAGGGCTAACACTTCCGAAAAACCAATACAACGCCCACCCGGACCAATATATTAAGCTAAACGAACCGTTCACTGGGTACTTATCCGTACGAAAATCCCTATAGATTTACCTGTTTTTACAAGGAAATAAAATGTGAAAAAAATATTTCTACATCCCATGGCCTTTCCCAACCATTTAAATTTTTCTCTTACAGGTCTAACACTTCTGAAAAACCAATACAACGCCCACCCGGACCAATATATAAAGCTAAACGAACCGTTCACTGGGTACTCATACGTACGAAAATCCCTATTGATTTACCTGTTTTTACAAGGAAATAAAATGTGAAAAAAATATTTCTACATCCCATGGCCCTTCCCAACCATTTAAATTTTTCTCTTACAGGTCTAACACGTCCGAAAAACCAATACAACACCCATCCGGAACAATATATAAAGCTAAACGCACCGTTCACTGGGTACTTATCCGTACGAAAATCCCTATTGATTTACCTGTTTTTACAAGGAAATAAAATGTGAAAACAATATTTCTACATCCCATGGCCTTTCCCAACCATTTAAATTTTTCTCTTACAGGTCTAACACTTCCGAAAAACCAATACAACGCCCACCCGGAACAATATATAAAGCTAAACGAACCGTTCACTGGGTACTTATCCGTACGAAAATCCCTATTGATTTACCTGTTTTTACAAGGAAATAGAATGTGAAAAAAACATTTCTACATCCCATGGCCTTTCCCAACCATTTAAATTTTTCTCTTACAGGTCTAACACTTCCGAAAAACCAATACAACGCCCACCCGGACCAATATATTAAGCTAAACGAACCGTTCACTGGGTACTTATCCGTACGAAAATCCCTATAGATTTACCTGTTTTTACAAGGAAATAAAATGTGAAAAAAATATTTATACATCCCATGGCCTTTCCCAACCATTTAAATTTTTCTCTTACAGGTCTAACACTTCCGAAAAATCAATACAACGCCCACCCGGACCAATATATTAAGCTAAACGAACCGTTCACTGGGTACTTATACGCACGAAAATCCCTATTGATTTACCTGTTTTTACAAGGAAATAAAATGTGAAAAAAATATTTCTACATCCCATGGCCTTTCCCAACCATTTAAATTTTTCTCTTACAGGGCTAACACTTCCGAAAAACCAATACAACGCCCACCCGGACCAATATATTAAGCTAAACGAACCGTTCACTGGGTACTTATCCGTACGAAAATCCCTATAGATTTACCTGTTTTTACAAGGAAATAAAATGTGAAAAAAATATTTCTACATCCCATGGCCTTTCCCAACCATTTAAATTTTTCTCTTACATGTCTAATACTTCTGAAAAACCAATACAACGCTCACCCGGAACAATATATAAAGCTAAACGAACCGTTCACTGGGTACTCATACGTACGAAAATCCCTATTGATTTACCTGTTTTTACAAGGAAATAAAATGTGAAAAAAATATTTCTACATCCCATGGCCTTTCCCAACCATTTAAATTTTTCTCTTACAGGTCTAACACTTCCGAAAAACCAATACAACGCCCACCCGGAACAATATATAAAGCTAAACGAACCGTTCACTGGGTACTCATACGTACGAAAATCCCTATTGATTTACCTGTTTTTACAAGGAAATAAAATGTGAAAAAAATATTTCTACATCCCATGGCCTTTCCCAACCATTTAAATTTTTCTCTTACAGGTCTAACACTTCTGAAAAACCAATACAACGCCGACCCGGAACAATATATAAAGCTAAACGAACCGTTCACTGGGTACTCATCCGTACGAAAATCCCTATTGATTTACCTGTTTTTACAAGGAAATAAAATGTGAAAACAATATTTCTACATCCCATGGCCTTTCCCAACCATTTAAATTTTTCTCTTACAGGTCTAACACTTCCGAAAAACCAATACAACGCCCACCCGGAACAATATATAAAGCTAAACGAACCGTTCACTGGGTACTTATCCGTACGAAAATCCCTATTGATTTACCTGTTTTTACAAGGAAATAAAATGTGAAAAAAACATTTCTACATCCCATGGCCTTTCCCAACCATTTAAATTTTTCTCTTACAGGTCTAACACTTCCGAAAAACCAATACAACGCCCACCCGGAACAATATATAAAGCTAAACGAACCGTTCACTGGGTACTTATCCGTATGAAAATCCCTATTGATTTACCTGTTTTTACAAGGAAATAAAAGGTGAAAACAATATTTCTACATCCAATGGCCTTTCCCAACCATTTAAATTTTTCTCTTACAGGTCTAACACTTCCAAAAAACCAATACAACGCCCACCCGGAACAATATATAAAGCTAAACGAACCGTTCACTGGGTACTTATCCGTAGTAAAATCCCTATTGATTTACCTGTTATTACAAGGAAATAAAATGTGAAAAAATATTTCTACATCCCATGGCCTTTCCCAACCATTTAAATTTTTCTCTTACAAGTCTAACACTTCTGAAAAACCAATACAACGCCGACCCGGAACAATATATAAAGCTAAACGAACCGTTCACTGGGTACTCATACGTACGAAAATCCCTATTGATTTACCTGTTTTTACAAGGAAATAAAATGTGAAAAAAATATTTCTACATCCCATGGCCCTTCCCAACCATTTAAATTTTTCTCTTACAGGTCTAACACGTCCGAAAAACCAATACAACACCCATCCGGAACAATATATAAAGCTAAACGCACCGTTCACTGGGTACTTATCCGTACGAAAATCCCTATTGATTTACCTGTTTTTACAAGGAAATAAAATGTGAAAACAATATTTCTACATCCCATGGCCTTTCCCAACCATTTAAATTTTTCTCTTACAGGTCTAACTCTTCCGAAAAACCAATACAACGCCCACCCGGAACAATATATAAAGCTAAACGAACCGTTCACTGGGTACTTATCCGTACGAAAATCCCTATTGATTTACCTGTTTTTACAAGGAAATAGAATGTGAAAAAAACATTTCTACATCCCATGGCCTTTCCCAACCATTTAAATTTTTCTCTTACAGGTCTAACACTTCCGAAAAATCAATACAACGCCCACCCGGACCAATATATTAAGCTAAACGAACCGTTCACTGGGTACTTATACGCACAAAAATCCCTATAGATTTACGTGTTTTTACAAGGAAATAAAATGTGAAAAAAATATTTCTACATCCCATGGCCTTTCCCAACCATTTAAATTTTTCTCTTACAGGGCTAACACTTCCGAAAAACCAATACAACGCCCACCCGGACCAATATATTAAGCTAAACGAACCGTTCATTGGGTACTTATCCGTACGAAAATCCCTATAGATTTACCTGTTTTTACAAGGAAATAAAATGTGAAAAAAATATTTCTACATCCCATGGCCTTTCCCAACCATTTAAATTTTTCTCTTACAGGTCTAATACTTCTGAAAAACCAATACAACGCTCACCCGGAACAATATATAAAGCTAAACGAACCGTTCACTGGGTACTCATACGTACGAAAATCCCTATTGATTTACCTGTTTTTACAAGGAAATAAAATGTGAAAAAAATATTTCTACATCCCATGGCCTTTCCCAACCATTTAAATTTTTCTCTTACAGGTCTAACACTTCCGAAAAACCAATACAACGCCCACCCGGAACAATATATAAAGCTAAACGAACCGTTCACTGGGTACTCATACGTACGAAAATCCCTATTGATTTACCTGTTTTTACAAGGAAATAAAATGTGAAAAAAATATTTCTACATCCCATGGCCTTTCCCAACCATTTAAATTTTTCTCTTACAGGTCTAACACTTCTGAAAAACCAATACAACGCCGACCCGGAACAATATATAAAGCTAAACGAACCGTTCACTGGGTACTCATCCGTACGAAAATCCCTATTGATTTACCTGTTTTTACAAGGAAATAAAATGTGAAAACAATATTTCTACATCCCATGGCCTTTCCCAACCATTTAAATTTTTCTCTTACAGGTCTAACACTTCCGAAAAACCAATACAACGCCCACCCGGAACAATATATAAAGCTAAACGAACCGTTCACTGGGTACTTATCCGTACGAAAATCCCTATTGATTTACCTGTTTTTACAAGGAAATAAAATGTGAAAAAAACATTTCTACATCCCATGGCCTTTCCCAACCATTTAAATTTTTCTCTTACAGGTCTAACACTTCCGAAAAACCAATACAACGCCCACCCGGAACAATATATAAAGCTAAACCAACCGTTCACTGGGTACTTATCCGTATGACAATCCCTATTGATTTACCTGTTTTTACAAGGAAATAAAAGGTGAAAACAATATTTCTACATCCAATGGCCTTTCCCAACCATTTAAATTTTTCTCTTACAGGTCTAACACTTCCAAAAAACCAATACAACGCCCACCCGGAACAATATATAAAGCTAAACGAACCGTTCACTGGGTACTTATCCGTAGTAAAATCCCTATTGATTTACCTGTTATTACAAGGAAATAAAATGTGAAAAAATATTTCTACATCCCATGGCCTTTCCCAACCATTTAAATTTTTCTCTTACAAGTCTAACACTTCCGAAAAACCAATACAACGCCCAACCAGAACAATATATAAAGCTAAACGAACCGTTCACTGGGTACTCATACGTACGAAAATCCCTATTGATTTACCTGTTTTTACAAGGAAATAAAATGTGAAAAAAATATTTCTACATCCCATGGCCTTTCCCAACCATTTAAATTTTTCTCTTACAAGTCTAACACTTCCAAAAAACCAATACAACGCCCACCCGGAACAATATATAAAGCTAAACGAACCGTTCACTGGGTACTTATCCGTAGTAAAATCCCTATTGATTTACCTGTTATTACAAGGAAATAAAATGTGAAAAAATATTTCTACATCCCATGGCCTTTCCCAACCATTTAAATTTTTCTCTTACAAGTCTAACACTTCTGAAAAACCAATACAACGCCGACCCGGAACAATATATAAAGCTAAACGAACCGTTCACTGGGTACTCATACGTACGAAAATCCCTATTGATTTACCTGTTTTTACAAGGAAATAAAATGTGAAAAAAATATTTCTACATCCCATGGCCCTTCCCAACCATTTAAATTTTTCTCTTACAGGTCTAACACGTCCGAAAAACCAATACAACACCCATCCGGAACAATATATAAAGCTAAACGCACCGTTCACTGGGTACTTATCCGTACGAAAATCCCTATTGATTTACCTGTTTTTACAAGGAAATAAAATGTGAAAACAATATTTCTACATCCCATGGCCTTTCCCAACCATTTAAATTTTTCTCTTACAGGTCTAACACTTCCGAAAAACCAATACAACGCCCACCCGGAACAATATATAAAGCTAAACGAACCGTTCACTGGGTACTTATCCGTACGAAAATCCCTATTGATTTACCTGTTTTTACAAGGAAATAGAATGTGAAAAAAACATTTCTACATCCCATGGCCTTTCCCAACCATTTAAATTTTTCTCTTACAGGTCTAACACTTCCGAAAAATCAATACAACGCCCACCCGGACCAATATATTAAGCTAAACGAACCGTTCACTGGGTACTTATACGCACAAAAATCCCTATTGATTTACCTGTTTTTACAAGGAAATAAAATGTGAAAAAAATATTTCTACATCCCATGGCCTTTCCCAACCATTTAAATTTTTCTCTTACAGGGCTAACACTTCCGAAAAACCAATACAACGCCCACCCGGACCAATATATTAAGCTAAACGAACCGTTCACTGGGTACTTATCCGTACGAAAATCCCTATAGATTTACCTGTTTTTACAAGGAAATAAAATGTGAAAAAAATATTTCTACATCCCATGGCCTTTCCCAACCATTTAAATTTTTCTCTTACAGGTCTAATACTTCTGAAAAACCAATACAACGCTCACCCGGAACAATATATAAAGCTAAACGAACCGTTCACTGGGTACTCATACGTACGAAAATCCCTATTGATTTACCTGTTTTTACAAGGAAATAAAATGTGAAAAAAATATTTCTACATCCCATGGCATTTCCCAACCATTTAAATTTTTCTCTTACAGGTCTAACACTTCCGAAAAACCAATACAACGCCCACCCGGAACAATATATAAAGCTAAACGAACCGTTCACTGGGTACTCATACGTACGAAAATCCCTATTGATTTACCTGTTTTTACAAGGAAATAAAATGTGAAAAAAATATTTCTACATCCCATGGCCTTTCCCAACCATTTAAATTTTTCTCTTACAGGTCTAACACTTCTGAAAAACCAATACAACGCCGACCCGGAACAATATATAAAGCTAAACGAACCGTTCACTGGGTACTCATCCGTACGAAAATCCCTATTGATTTACCTGTTTTTACAAGGAAATAAAATGTGAAAACAATATTTCTACATCCCATGGCCTTTCCCAACCATTTAAATTTTTCTCTTACAGGTCTAACACTTCCGAAAAACCAATACAACGCCCACCCGGAACAATATATAAAGCTAAACGAACCGTTCACTGGGTACTTATCCGTACGAAAATCCCTATTGATTTACCTGTTTTTACAAGGAAATAAAATGTGAAAAAAACATTTCTACATCCCATGGCCTTTCCCAACCATTTAAATTTTTCTCTTACAGGTCTAACACTTCCGAAAAAGCAATACAACGCCCACCCGGAACAATATATAAAGCTAAACGAACCGTTCACTGGGTACTTATCCGTATGAAAATCCCTATTGATTTACCTGTTTTTACAAGGAAATAAAAGGTGAAAACAATATTTCTACATCCAATGGCCTTTCCCAACCATTTAAATTTTTCTCTTACAGGTCTAACACTTCCAAAAAACCAATACAACGCCCACCCGGAACAATATATAAAGCTAAACGAACCGTTCACTGGGTACTTATCCGTAGTAAAATCCCTATTGATTTACCTGTTATTACAAGGAAATAAAATGTGAAAAAATATTTCTACATCCCATGGCCTTTCCCAACCATTTAAATTTTTCTCTTACAAGTCTAACACTTCCGAAAAACCAATACAACGCCCAACCAGAACAATATATAAAGCTAAACGAACCGTTCACTGGGTACTCATACGTACGAAAATCCCTATTGATTTACCTGTTTTTACAAGGAAATAAAATGTGAAAAAAATATTTCTACATCCCATGGCCTTTCCCAACCATTTAAATTTTTCTCTTACAAGTCTAACACTTCCAAAAAACCAATACAACGCCCAACCAGAACAATATATAAAGCTAAACGAACCGTTCACTGGGTACTTATCCGTACGAAAATCCCTATAGATTTACCTGTTTTTACAAGGAAATAAAATGTGAAAAAAATATTTCTACATCCCATGGCCTTTCCCAACCATTTAAATTTTTCTCTTACAGGTCTAACACTTCCGAAAAACCAATACAACGCCCACCCGGAACAATATATAATGCTAAACGAACCGTTCACTGGGTACTCATACGTACGAAAATCCCTATTGATTTACCTGTTTTTACAAGGAAATAAAATGTGAAAAAAATGTTTCTACATCCCATGGCCTTTCCCAACCATTTAAATTTTTCTCTTACAGGGCTAACACTTCCGAAAAACCAATACAACGCCCACCCGGAACACTATATAAAGCTAAACGAACCGTTCACTGGGTACTTATACGTACGAAAATCCCTATTGATTTACCTGTTTTTACAAGGAAATAAAATGTGAAAAAAATATTTCTACATCCCATGGCCTTTCCCAACCATTTAAATTTTTCTCTTACAGGTCTAACACTTCCGAAAAACCAATACAACGCCCACCTGGAACAATATATAAAGCTAAACGAACCGTTCACTGGGTACTCATACGTACGAAAATCCCTATTGATTTACCTGTTTTTACAAGGAAATAAAATGTGAAAAAAATGTTTCTACATCCCATGGCCTTTCCCAACCATTTAAATTTTTCTCTTACAGGGCTAACACTTCCGAAAAACCAATACAACGCCCACCCGGAACAATATAAAGCTAAACGAACCGTTCACTGGGTACTTATACGCACGAAAATCCCTATTGATTTACCTGTTTTTACAAGGAAATAAAATGTGAAAAAAATATTTCTACATCCCATGGCCTTTCCCAACCATTTAAATTTTTCTCTTACAGGGCTAACACTTCCGAAAAACCAATACAACGTCCACCCGGACCAATATATTAAGCTAAACGAACCGTTCACTGGGTACTTATCCGTACATAAATCCCTATTGATTTACCTGTTTTTACAAGGAAATAAAATGTGAAAAAAATATTTCTACATCCCATGGCCTTTCCCAACCATTTAAATTTTTCTCTTACAGGTCTAACACTTCCGAAAAACCAATACAACGCCCACCCGGAACAATATATAAAGCTAAACGAACCGTTCACTCGGTACTCATACGTACGAAAATCCCTATTGATTTACCTGTTTTTACAAGGAAATAAAATGTGAAAAAAATATTTCTACATCCCATGGCCTTTCCCAACCATTTAAATTTTTCTCTTACAGGTCTAACACTTCCGAAAAACCAATACAACGCCCACCCGGAACAATATATAAAGCTAAACGAACCGTTCACTGGGTACTCATCCGTACGAAAATCCCTATTGATTTACCTGTTTTTACAAGGATATAAAATGTGAAAACAATGTTTCTACATCCCATGGCCTTTCCCAACCATTTAAATTTTTCTCTTACAGGTCTAACACTTCCGAAAAACCAATACAACGCCCACCCGGAACACTATATAAAGCTAAACGAACCGTTCACTGGGTACTTATCCGTTCGAAAATCCCTATTGATTTACCTGTTTTTACAAGGAAATAAAAGGTGAAAAAAATATTTCTACATCCCATGGCCTTTCCCAACCATTTAAATTTTTCTCTTACAGGTCTAACACTTCCGAAAAACCAATACAACGCCCACCCGGAACAATATATAAAGCTAAACGAACCGTTCACTCGGTACTCATACGTACGAAAATCCCTATTGATTTACCTGTTTTTACAAGGAAATAAAATGTGAAAAAAATATTTCTACATCCCATGGCCTTTCCCAACCATTTAAATTTTTCTCTTACAGGTCTAACACTTCCGAAAAACCAATACAACGCCCACCCGGAACAATATATAAAGCTAAACGAACCGTTCACTGGGTACTCATCCGTACGAAAATCCCTATTGATTTACCTGTTTTTACAAGGATATAAAATGTGAAAACAATGTTTCTACATCCCATGGCCTTTCCCAACCATTTAAATTTTTCTCTTACAGGTCTAACACTTCCGAAAAACCAATACAACGCCCACCCGGAACACTATATAAAGCTAAACGAACCGTTCACTGGGTACTTATCCGTTCGAAAATCCCTATTGATTTACCTGTTTTTACAAGGAAATAAAAGGTGAAAAAAATATTTCTACATCCCATGGCCTTTCCCAACCATTTAAATTTTTCTCTTACAGGTCTAACACTTCCGAAAAACCAATACAACGCCCACCCGGAACAATATATAAAGCTAAACGAACCGTTCACTCGGTACTCATACGTACGAAAATCCCTATTGATTTACCTGTTTTTACAAGGAAATAAAATGTGAAAAAAATATTTCTACATCCCATGGCCTTTCCCAACCATTTAAATTTTTCTCTTACATATCTAACACTTCCGAAAAACAATACAACGCCCACCCGGAACAATATATAAAGCTAAACGAACCGTTCACTGGGTACTCATACGTACGAAAATCCCTATTGATTTACCTGTTTTTACAAGGAAATAAAATGTGAAAAAAATGTTTCTACATCCCATGGCCTTTCCCAACCATTTAAATTTTTCTCTTACAGGTCTAACACTTCCGAAAAACCAATACAACGCTCACCCGGAACAATATATAAAGCTAAACGAACCGTTCACTGGGTACTCATACGTACGAAAATCCCTATTGATTTACCTGTTTTTAGAAGGAAATAAAATGTGAAAAAAATATTTCTACATCCCATGGCCTTTCCCAACCATTTAAATTTTTCTCTTACAGGTCTAACACTTCCGAAAAACCTATACAACGCCCACCCGGAACAATATATAAAGCTAAACGAACCGTTCACTGGGTACTCATACGTACGAAAATCCCTATTGATTTACCTGTTTTTACAAGGAAATAAAATGTGAAAAAAATATTTCTACATCCCATGGCCCTTCCCAACCATTTAAATTTTTCTCTTACAGGTCTAACACGTACGAAAAACCAATACAACACCCATCCGGAACAATATATAAAGCTAAACGCACCGTTCACTGGGTACTTATCCGTATGAAAATCCCTATTGATTTACCTGTTTTACAAGGAAATAAAAGGTGAAAACAATATTTCTACATCCAATGGCCTTTCCCAACCATTTAAATTTTTCTCTTACAGGTCTAACACTTCCAAAAAACCAATACAACGCCCACCCGGAACAATATATAAAGCTAAACGCACCGTTCACTGGGTACTTATCCGTATGAAAATCCCTATTGATTTACCTGTTTTACAAGGAAATAAAAGGTGAAAACAATATTTCTACATCCAATGGCCTTTCCCAACCATTTAAATTTTTCTCTTACAGGTCTAACACTTCCAAAAAACCAATACAACGCCCACCCGGAACAATATATAAAGCTAAACGAACCGTTCACTGGGTACTTATCCGTACTAAAATCCCTATTGATTTACCTGTTTTTACAAGGAAATAAAATGTGAAAAAAATATTTCTACATCCCATGGCCTTTCCCAACCATTTAAATTTTTCTCTTACAAGTCTAACACTTCCGAAAAACCAATACAACGCCCAACCAGAACAATATATAAAGCTAAACAAACCGTTCACTGGGTACTCATACGTACGAAAATCCCTATTGATTTACCTGTTTTTACAAGGAAATAAAATGTGAAAAAAATATTTCTACATCCCATGGCCTTTCCCAACCATTTAAATTTTTCTCTTACAAGTCTAACACTTCCAAAAAACCAATACAACGCCCAACCAGAACAATATATAAAGCTAAACGAACCGTTCACTGGGTACTTATCCGTACGAAAATCCCTATAGATTTACCTGTTTTTACAAGGAAATAAAATGTGAAAAAAATATTTCTACATCCCATGGCCTTTCCCAACCATTTAAATTTTTCTCTTACAGGTCTAACACTTCCGAAAAACCAATACAACGCCCACCCGGAACAATATATAATGCTAAACGAACCGTTCACTGGGTACTCATACGTACGAAAATCCCTATTGATTTACCTGTTTTTACAAGGAAATAAAATGTGAAAAAAATGTTTCTACATCCCATGGCCTTTCCCAACCATTTAAATTTTTCTCTTACAGGGCTAACACTTCCGAAAAACCAATACAACGCCCACCCGGAACACTATATAAAGCTAAACGAACCGTTCACTGGGTACTTATCCGTTCGAAAATCCCTATTGATTTACCTGTTTTTACAAGGAAATAAAAGGTGAAAAAAATATTTCTACATCCCATGGCCTTTCCCAACCATTTAAATTTTTCTCTTACAGATCTAACACTTCCGAAAAACCAATACAACGCCCACCCGGAACAATATATAAAGCTAAACGAACCGTTCACTCGGTACTCATACGTACGAAAATCCCTATTGATTTACCTGTTTTTACAAGGAAATAAAATGTGAAAAAAATATTTCTACATCCCATGGCCTTTCCCAACCATTTAAATTTTTCTCTTACATATCTAACACTTCCGAAAAACCAATACAACGCCCACCCGGAACAATATATAAAGCTAAACGAACCGTTCACTGGGTACTCATACGTACGAAAATCCCTATTGATTTACCTGTTTTTACAAGGAAATAAAATGTGAAAAAAATGTTTCTACATCCCATGGCCTTTCCCAACCATTTAAATTTTTCTCTTACAGGTCTAACACTTCCGAAAAACCAATACAACACTCACCCGGAACAATATATAAAGCTAAACGAACCGTTCACTGGGTACTCATACGTACGAAAATCCCTATTGATTTACCTGTTTTTAGAAGGAAATAAAATGTGAAAAAAATATTTCTACATCCCATGGCCTTTCCCAACCATTTAAATTTTTCTCTTACAGGTCTAACACTTCCGAAAAACCTATACAACGCCCACCCGGAACAATATATAAAGCTAAACGAACCGTTCACTGGGTACTCATACGTACGAAAATCCCTATTGATTTACCTGTTTTTACAAGGAAATAAAATGTGAAAAAAATATTTCTACATCCCATGGCCCTTCCCAACCATTTAAATTTTTCTCTTACAGGTCTAACACGTCCGAAAAACCAATACAACACCCATCCGGAACAATATATAAAGCGAGAGGGCGGAGCCATGGCACTTGGATAGCTCGAATACTTCGAGCTCCTGTTCCACTGAGGGTCAATCACTGCTGTGATTGACAGAATCGGGTTTTGGGTACGCAAACCCACCTACCATCTTCTCAGGAATTCCTTGTGAATCTCTGGGGCCTTTCTCTTCCGCAGGGAATTTAATACTCCCTGGAACATAAGCTCAGTGTGCACAGGGTCCAGCAAGTGCCGTTCGCCATTTTAAAACTTTCGTCTTTTCTTACAACTCTGCAATCTACACAGCTTTTACTTTAATCTTCAAAGCTAATTGGATTCTTCCTTGCAAGACTTTTGACTCATCACAACTCCGGAGTGAAAACAACTGGCAGATATCGGATCGAGCCTACAAACAGTGAGTGGGGGTTTCCCCCGGCACCTTCTCCCTTTGGAAGAAACTCTCGGCGTGAAGAGCTGCTCTCCTTAATTTAAGCAGCTAGAGTGACAAGGAGATAAGTGGGAGAAGGTAGAGAAAGGGGCTAAGACAGCCAGAACACCCCCTCACCATTGTTTATAAACCGGAGATTGAAAAAGCAGATATAAGGACTTTGCGAGAGTTCTGCGAGAGTTCTGTGCCAGAACGAGATTTCAGGCTTGGAAAAGCTTCAACAGGTCATCAAAGCGACGGACGACATCTGGTGAAGAAAATAGTTTCGGTTTCCCATTGGCAACTACAGGGACTAGTGTGTGCAAAGAGACAAAATTTTATCTGGAGTGCTATTTTTGGTCTTGTCTTTCTGTTTTGCTCTACAATCGCTCCTTGTTTTTTAACTGTCTTTTGGCTGATTTCCCAGGACTCTGAGTTTTATAAGGAGGGACCTCTACTGGTTATTTGCAAAATTGCAAATATATTTTGGAAACAACATATGCATAATTGATTAAGTCTAACAAAATTCCAAACCTGGAACATGTTTTCGTTTAAAAAATTTGCATATCTTCTAGAGAAACAAACACAAGACCTGAAAGAATCCATAAATGGCTCACTTAAAAATATGCTCATGGAGTTTAAAGGTATTAAGGAAGAAGTCTCCAACAGGAATGATGAACCAATAGTAGTGGCTGATGATAGCTTTAAACAAGGTGGAAAATTATCAGCAGAAGAGGAATCTGAAATTATGGAGATGGAAAAGGGGATGTCAGAGTCTTGCAGCTCAGATAAGGACACCCTACCTGAGAAGATATATAGCCACTCCAAAGCAACAATACACAAGAATCAATTAAAAGACATATGGATCTGCAGTGAAAGCAATCGATTGAAAGGAGCTTCATGGAAAAACATCGGTACTGATATTGGAGTCCAGGAGGTACAACTGCTTCAAGATTTATCGATGTGTACTCCGAGGGAAAGACTACAACTGTACTTTCCCAGCGAAAGACCAATAGGACAGAACATTAGTCAACGGGAGCCACAAGACGTAATAAGCCTCGATATGAGACCCCCTTAAGAAGCTTGGGGAATGGAAATGTAACACAGTGGTTGAAATTCTTTTCCTCTTTTCCCTCCTTTATGTAGCCATATAGGCAATATAACTAGTTAAGAAGTTAATCTGGGGTCTAAGATCTTTTAAGTAAGCTGAATTTGTATTATTAAACCTAATTTCGCAGTGTCTACCAGCCCAAAATCAAAGCATAACTAAAAGAAGACACCTAATGGAATGGGCTTATATTATAGTGTGGGGTTTTAGATTTCCTATGATAGCTGAATTTGAATTATCTAACATATCTCTGTAGTGACTTTCAGCCTAAATTTAAAGCATAACTAAAAGGAGGTTTCTAACTGAGGAGGTGTAAATATAACCAACGAAAAATCTATTCTACTAATTAATGAAGACTCCATTTTATTATTTCTGGTATTAACAATGTACACTTATATATATTTGTTTCTCTTCTTTCCGTACAACTAAGCAGGCTTATTTTTTTTTCCTTTTTCCCTTTCTCTAGTGGAACTGTGGAGGGCTCTAGGAATACGTTAAGTATAAACTGTTTATGATTGTTAAAACTATCAGAAACTATGCAAACAAATGTTGAAATGATGGTAATAAAGTAGACTTCTCTTTTTAAATGTGGTGCAAACGTGAAAAAGTCTATAAAAAGTCTATAAGCTTTGGGTAAAAGTCCATAATATTGTAGCCAGTCTTATAATCTTAAATGGAGAGAAGAGGGTTTTTAAGATTGAAACGGAGAACCAAAATGTTTTTCCACAGTGCTTCCTAACCCACATACAGAGCTTCTTCTTCTATGCGACGACGGCAGCAAAACTAGAATTGGCCAAGAAATGGAAAACACAAGAACTACCCTCGACAGAAGACTGGCTGAATAAACTAGCTGATCTTACCAAGATAGCCAAACTGACACTAATAGTTAACGGAAGAATAGAAGAGGCCTTTCAAGAACAATGGGGCCCTTACCTGAACTATTTACAGAAGGGATTAAAATGGGGAACCAAGTGTATCAAATGAAGAGCATAGCTCTCCTTTTCCGTATTAACAATGTAGATTGCATGTATCTCACTGTCGTCAACTTTGGAAAATAAAATAAAAACTTTCTATAAAAAAAAAAATATATAAAGCTAAACGCACCGTTCACTGGGTACTTATCCGTACGAAAATCCCTATAGATTTACCTGTTTTTAGAAGGAAATAAAATGTGAAAAAAATATTTCTACATCCCATGGCCTTTCCCAACCATTTAAATTTTTCTCTTACAGGGCTAACACTTCCGAAAAACCAATACAACGCCCACCCGGAACACTATATAAAGCTAAACGAACCGTTCACTGGGTACTTATACGCACGAAAATCCCTATTGATTTACTTGTTTTTACAAGGAAATAAAATGTGAAAAAAATATTTCTACATCCCATGGCCTTTCCCAACCATTTAAATTTTTCTCTTATAGGTCTAACACTTCCGAAAAACCAATACAACGCCCACCCGGAACAATATATAAAGCTAAACGAACCGTTCACTGGGTACTCATACGTATCAAATCCCTATTGATTTACCTGTTTTTACAGGGAAATAAAATGTGAAAAAAATATTTCTACATCCCATGGCCTTTCCCAACCATTTAAATTTTTCTCTTACAGGTCTAACACTTCCGAAAAACCAATACAACGCCCACCCGGAACAATATATAAAGCTAAATGAACCGTTCACTGGGTACTTATCCGTACGAAAATCCCTATTGATTTACCTGTTTTTACAAGGTAATAAAATGTGAAAAAAATATTTCTACATCCCATGGCCATCCCCAACCATTTAAATTTTTCTCTTACAGGTCTAACACGTCCGAAAAACCAATACAACGCCCATCCGGAACAATATATAAAGCTAAACGCACCGTTCACTGGGTACTTATCCGTACGAAAATCCCTATTGATTTACCTGTTTTTACAAGGAAATAAAATGTGAAAACAATATTTCTACATCCCATGGCCTTTCCCAACCATTTAAATTTTTCTCTTACAGGTCTAACACTTCCGAAAAACCAATACAACGCCCACCCAGAACAATATATAAAGCTAAACGAACCGTTCACTGGGTATTTATCCGTACGAAAATCCCTATTGATTTACCTGTTTTTACAAGGAAATAAAATATGAAAACAATATTTCTACATCCCATGGCCTTTCCCAACCATTTAAATTTTTCTCTTACAGGTCTAACACTTCCGAAAAACCAATACAACGCCCACCCGGAACAATATATAAAGCTAAACGAACCGTTCACTGGGTACTTATCCGTACGAAAATCCCTATTGATTTACCTGTTTTTACAAGGAAATAAAATGTGAAAAAAACATTTCTACATCCCATGGCCTTTCCCAACCATTTAAATTTTTCTCTTACAGGTCTAACACTTCCGAAAAACCAATACAACGCCCAACCGGAACAATATATAAAGCTAAACGAACCGTTCACTGGGTACTTATCCGTACGAAAATCCCTATAGATTTACCTGTTTTTAGAAGGAAATAAAATGTGAAAAAAATATTTCTACATCCCATGGCCTTTCCCAACCATTTAAATTTTTCTCTTACAGGTCTAACACTTCCGAAAAACCAATACAACGCCCACCCGGAACAATATATAAAGCTAAACGAACCGTTCACTGGGTACTCATACATACGAAAATCCCTATTGATTTACCTGTTTTTACAAGGAAATAAAATGTGAAAAAAATATTTCTACATCCCATGGCCCTTCCCAACCATTTAAATTTTTCTCTTACATGTCTAACACGTCCGAAAAACCAATACAACACCTATCCGGAACAATATATAAAGCTAAACGCACCGTTCACTGGGTACTTATACGTACGAAAATCCCTATAGATTTACCTGTTTTTAGAAGGATATAAAATGTGAAAAAAATATTTCTACATCCCATGGCCTTTCCCAACCATTTAAATTTTTCTCTTACAGGGCTAACACTTCCGAAAAACCAATACAACGCCCACCCGGAACACTATATAAAGCTAAACGAACCGTTCACTGGGTACTTATACGCACGAAAATCCCTATTGATTTACATGTTTTTACAAGCAAATAAAATGTGAAAAAAATATTTCTACATCCCATGGCCCTTCCCAACCATTTAAATTTTTCTCTTACAGGTCTAACACGTCCGAAAAACCAATACAACGCCCATCCGGAACAATATATAAAGCTAAACGCACCGTTCACTGGGTACTTATATGTACGAAAATCCCTATTGATTTACCTGTTTTTACAAGGAAATAAAATGTGAAAAAAATATTTCTACATCCCATGGCCTTTCCCAACCATTTAAATTTTTCTCTTACAGGGCTAACACTTCCGAAAAACCAATACAACGCCCAACCGGAACAATATATAAAGCTAAACGAACCGTTCACTGGGTACTTATCCGTACGAAAATCCCTATAGATTTACCTGTTTTTAGAAGGAAATAAAATGTGAAAAAAATATTTCTACATCCCATGGCCTTTCCCAACCATTTAAATTTTTCTCTTACAAGTCTAACACTTCCGAAAAACCAATACAACGCCCACCCGGAACAATATATAAAGCTAAACGAACCGTTCACTGGGTACTCATACGTACGAAAATCCCTATTGATTTACCTGTTTTTACAAGGAAATAAAATGTGAAAAAAATATTTCTACATCCCATGGCCCTTCCCAACCATTTAAATTTTACTCTTACAGGTCTAACACGTCCGAAAAACCAATACAACACCCATCCGGAACAATATATAAAGCTAAACGCACCGTTCACTGGGTACCTATCCGTACGAAAATCCCTATAGATTTACCTGTTTTTAGAAGGAAATAAAATGTGAAAAAAATATTTCTACATCCCATGGCCTTTCCCAACCATTTAAATTTTTCTCTTACAGGGCTAACACTTCCGAAAAACCAATACAACGCCCACCCGGAACACTATATAAAGCTAAACGAACCGTTCACTTGGTACTTATACGCACGAAAATCCCTATAGATTTACCTGTTTTTACAAGGAAATAAAATGTGAAAAAAATATTTCTACATCGCATGGCCTTTCCCAACCATTTAAATTTTTCTCTTACAGGGCTAACACTTCCGAAAAACCAATACAACGTCCACCCAAACCAATATATTAAGCTAAACGAACCGTTCACTGGGTACTTATACGTACGAAAATCCCTATTGATTTACCTGTTTTTACAGGGAAATAAAATGTGAAAAAAATATTTCTACATCCCATGGCCCTTCCCAACCATTTAAATTTTTCTCTTACAGGTCTAACACGTCCGAAAAACCAATACAACGCCCATCCGGAACAATATATAAAGCTAAACGCACCGTTCACTGGGTACTTATCCGTACGAAAATCCCTATAGATTTACCTGTTTTTAGAAGGAAATAAAATGTGAAAAAAATATTTCTACATCCCATGGCCTTTCCCAACCATTTAAATTTTTCTCTTACAAGTCTAACACTTCCGAAAAACCAATACAACGCCCACCCGGAACAATATATAAAGCTAAACGAACCGTTCACTGGGTACTCATACGTACGAAAATCCCTATTGATTTACCTGTTTTTACAAGGAAATAAAATGTGAAAAAAATATTTCTACATCCCATGGCCCTTCCCAACCATTTAAATTTTTCTCTTACAGGTCTAACACGTCCGAAAAACCAATACAACGCCCATCCGGAACAATATATAAAGCTAAACGCACCGTTCACTGGGTACTTATCCGTACGAAAATCCCTATAGATTTACCTGTTTTTACAGGGAAATAAAATGTGAAAAAAATATTTCTACATCCCATGGCCCTTCCCAACCATTTAAATTTTTCTCTTACAGGTCTAACACGTCCGAAAAACCAATACAACGCCCATCCGGAACAATATATAAAGCTAAACGCACCGTTCACTGGGTACTTATCCGTACGAAAATCCCTATAGATTTACCTGTTTTTAGAAGGAAATAAAATGTGAAAAAAATATTTCTACATCCCATGGCCTTTCCCAACCATTTAAATTTTTCTCTTACAAGTCTAACACTTCCGAAAAACCAATACAACGCCCACCCGGAACAATATATAAAGCTAAACGAACCGTTCACTGGGTACTCATACGTACGAAAATCCCTATTGATTTACCTGTTTTTACAAGGAAATAAAATGTGAAAAAAATATTTCTACATCCCATGGCCCTTCCCAACCATTTAAATTTTTCTCTTACAGGTCTAACACGTCCGAAAAACCAATACAACACCCATCCGGAACAATATATAAAGCTAAACGCACCGTTCACTGGGTACTTATCCGTACGAAAATCCCTATAGATTTACCTGTTTTTAGAAGGAAATAAAATGTGAAAAAAATATTTCTACATCCCATGGCCTTTCCCAACCATTTAAATTTTTCTCTTACAGGGCTAACACTTCCGAAAAACCAATACAACGCCCACCCGGAACACTATATAAAGCTAAACGAACCGTTCATTGGTTACTTATACGCACGAAAATCCCTATTGATTTACCTGTTTTTACAAGGATATAAAATGTGAAAAAAATATTTCTACATCCCATGGCCCTTCCCAACCATTTAAATTTTTCTCTTACAGGTCTAACACGTCCGAAAAAACAATACAACGCCCATCCGGAACAATATATAAAGCTAAACGCACCGTTCACTGGGTACTTATATGTACGAAAATCCCTATTGATTTACCTGTTTTTACAAGGAAATAAAATGTGAAAAAAATATTTCTACATCGCATGGCCTTTCCCAACCATTTAAATTTTTCTCTTACAGGGCTAACACTTCCGAAAAACCAATACAACGTCCACCCGGACCAATATATTAAGCTAAACGAACCGTTCACTGGGTACTTATACGTACGAAAATCCCTATTGATTTACCTGTTTTTACAAGGAAATAAAAGGTGAAAACAATATTTCTACATCCAATGGCCTTTCCCAACCATTTAAATTTTTCTCTTACAGGTCTAACACTTCCGAAAAACCAATACAACGCCCACCCGGAACAATATATAAAGCTAAATGAACCGTTCACTGGGTACTTATCCGTACGAAAATCCCTATTGATTTACCTGTTTTTACAAGGAAATAATATGTGAAACAATATTTCTACATCCCATGGCCTTTCCCAACCATTTAAATTTTTCTCTTACAAGTCTAACACTTCCGAAAAACCAATACAACGCCCATCAGGAACAATATATAAAGCTAAACGCACCGTTCACTGGGTACTTATACGTACGAAAATCCCTATTGATTTACCTGTTTTTACAAGGAAATAAAATGTGAAAAAAATATTTCTACATCCCATGGCCTTTCCCAACCATTTAAATTTTTCTCTTACAGGTCTAACACGTCCGAAAAACCAATACAACGCCCATCCGGAACAATATATAAAGCTAAACGCACCGTTCACTGGGTACTTATCCGTACGAAAATCCCTATAGATTTACCTGTTTTTAGAAGGAAATAAAATGTGAAAAAAATATTTCTACATCCCATGGCCTTTCCCAACCATTTAAATTTTTCTCTTACAAGTCTAACACTTCCGAAAAACCAATACAACGCCCACCCGGAACAATATATAAAGCTAAATGAACCGTTCACTGGGTACTCATACGTACGAAAATCCCTATTGATTTACCTGTTTTTACAAGGAAATAAAATGTGAAAAAAATATTTCTACATCCCATGGCCCTTCCCAACCATTTAAATTTTTCTCTTACAGGTCTAACACGTCCGAAAAACCAATACAACACCCATCCGGAACAATATATAAAGCTAAACGCACCGTTCACTGGGTACTTATCCGTACGAAAATCCCTATAGATTTACCTGTTTTTAGAAGGAAATAAAATGTGAAAAAAATATTTCTACATCCCATGGCCTTTCCCAACCATTTAAATTTTTCTCTTACAGGGCTAACACTTCCGAAAAACCAATACAACGCCCACCCGGAACACTATATAAAGCTAAACGAACCGTTCACTGGGTACTTATACGCACGAAAATCCCTATTGATTTACCTGTTTTTACAAGGAAATAAAATTTGAAAAAAATATTTCTACATCCCATGGCCCTTCCCAACCATTTAAATTTTTCTCTTACAGGTCTAACACGTCCGAAAAAACAATACAACGCCCATCCGGAACAATATATAAAGCTAAACGCACCGTTCACTGGGTACTTATATGTACGAAAATCCCTATTGATTTACCTGTTTTTACAAGGAAATAAAATGTGAAAAAAATATTTCTACATCGCATGGCCTTTCCCAACCATTTAAATTTTTCTCTTACAGGGCTAACACTTCCGAAAAACCAATACAACGTCCACCCGGACCAATATATTAAGCTAAACGAACCGTTCACTGGGTACTTATACGTACGAAAATCCCTATTGATTTACCTGTTTTTACAAGGAAATAAAAGGTGAAAACAATATTTCTACATCCAATGGCCTTTCCCAACCATTTAAATTTTTCTCTTACAGGTCTAACACTTCCGAAAAACCAATACAACGCCCACCCGGAACAATATATAAAGCTAAATGAACCGTTCACTGGGTACTTATCCGTACGAAAATCCCTATTGATTTACCTGTTTTTACAAGGAAATAATATGTGAAACAATATTTCTACATCCCATGGGCTTTCCCAACCATTTAAATTTTTCTCTTACAAGTCTAACACTTCCGAAAAACCAATACAACGCCCATCAGGAACAATATATAAAGCTAAACGCACCGTTCACTGGGTACTTATACGTACGAAAATCCCTATTGATTTACCTGTTTTTACAAGGAAATAAAATGTGAAAAAAATATTTCTACATCCCATGGCCTTTCCCAACCATTTAAATTTTTCTCTTACAGGGCTAACACTTCCGAAAAACCAATACAACGTCCACCCAAACCAATATATTAAGCTAAACGAACCGTTCACTGGGTACTTATACGTACGAAAATCCCTATTGATTTACCTGTTTTTACAGGGAAATAAAATGTGAAAAAAATATTTCTACATCCCATGGCCTTTCCCAACCATTTAAATTTTTCTCTTACAAGTTAACACTTCCGAAAAACCAATACAACGCCCACCCGTTACAATATATAAAGCTAAACGAACCGTTCACTGGGTACTTATCCGTACGAAAATCCCTATTGATTTACCTGTTTTTACAAGGAAATAAAATGTGAAAACAATATTTCTACATCCCATGGCCTTTCCCAACCATTAAAATTTTTCTCTTACAGGTCTAACACTTCCGAAAAACCAATACAACGCCCACCCGGAACACTATATAAAGCTAAACGAACCGTTCACTGGGTACTTATACGCACGAAAATCCCTATTGATTTACCTGTTTTTACAAGGAAATAAAATGTGAAAAAAATATTTCTACATCCCATGGCCTTTCCCAACCATTTAAATTTTTCTCTTACAGGGCTAATACTCCCGAAAAACCAATACAACGCCCACCCGGACCAATATATTAAGCTAAACGAACTGTTCACTGGGTACTTATCCGTACGAAAATCCCTATAGATTTACCTGTTTTTACAAGGAAATAAAATGTGAAAAAAATATTTCTACATCCCATGGCCTTTCCCAACCATTTAAATTTTTCTCTTACAGGTCTAACACTTCCGAAAAACCAATACAACGCTCACCCGGAACAATATATAAAGCTAAACGAACCGATCACTGGGTACTCATACGTATGAAAATCCCTATTGATTTACCTGTTTTTACAAGGAAATAAAATGTGAAAAAAATATTTCTACATCCCATGGCCTTTCCCAACCATTTAAATTTTTCTCTTACAGGTCTAACACGTCCGAAAAACCAATACAACGCCCACCCGGAACAATATATAAAGCTAAACGAACCGTTCACTGGGTACTCATACGTACGAAAATCCCTATTGATTTACCTGTTTTTACAAGGAAATAAAATGTGAAAAAAATATTTCTACATCCCATGACCCTTCCCAACCATTTAAATTTTTCTCTTACAGGTCTAACACTTCTGAAAAACCAATACAACACCCATCCGGAACAATATATAAAGCTAAACACACCGTTCACTGGGTACTTATCCGTACGAAAATCCCTATAGATTTACCTGTTTTTAGAAGGAAATAAAATGTGAACAAAATATTTCTACATCCCATGGCCTTTCCCAACCATTTAAATTTTTCTCTTATAGGTCTAACACTTCCGAAAAACCAATACAACGCCCACCCGGAACAATATATAAAGCTAAACGAACCGTTCACTGGGTACTCATACGTACGAAAATCCCTATTGATTTACCTGTTTTTACAGGGAAATAAAATGTGAAAAAAATATTTCTACATCCCATGGCCTTTCCCAACCATTTAAATTTTTCTCTTACAGGTCTAACACTTCCGAAAAACCAATACAACGCCCACCCGGAACAATATATAAAGCTAAATGAACCGTTCACTGGGTACTTATCCGTACGAAAATCCCTATTGATTTACCTGTTTTTACAAGGAAATAAAATGTGAAAAAAATATTTCTACATCCCATGGCCCTTCCCAACCATTTAAATTTTTCTCTTACAGGTCTAACACGTCCGAAAAACCAATACAACGCCCATCCGGAACAATATATAAAGCTAAACGCACCGTTCACTGGGTACTTATCCGTACGAAAATCCCTATAGATTTACCTGTTTTTAGAAGGAAATAAAATGTGAAAACAATATTTCTACATCCCATGGCCTTTCCCAACCATTTAAATTTTTCTCTTACAGGGCTAACACTTCCGAAAAACCAATACAACGCCCACCCGGAACACTATATAAAGCTAAACGAACCGTTCACTGGGTACTTATACGCACGAAAATCCCTATTGATTTACCTGTTTTTACAAGGAAATAAAATGTGAAAAAAATATTTCTACATCGCATGGCCTTTCCCAACCATTTAAATTTTTCTCTTACAGGGCTAACACTTCCGAAAAACCAATACAACGTCCACCCGGACCAATATATTAAGCTAAACGAACCGTTCACTGGGTACTTATACGTACGAAAATCCCTATTGATTTACCTGTTTTTACAAGGAAATAAAAGGTGAAAACAATATTTCTACATCCAATGGCCTTTCCCAACCATTTAAATTTTTCTCTTACAGGTCTAACACTTCCGAAAAACCAATACAACGCCCACCCGGAACAATATATAAAGCTAAATGAACCGTTCACTGGGTACTTATCCGTACGAAAATCCCTATTGATTTACCTGTTTTTACAAGGAAATAATATGTGAAACAATATTTCTACATCCCATGGCCTTTCCCAACCATTTAAATTTTTCTCTTACAAGTCTAACACTTCCGAAAAACCAATACAACGCCCATCAGGAACAATATATAAAGCTAAACGCACCGTTCACTGGGTACTTATACGTACGAAAATCCCTATTGATTTACCTGTTTTTACAAGGAAATAAAATGTGAAAAAAATATTTCTACATCCCATGGCCTTTCCCAACCATTTAAATTTTTCTCTTACAGGGCTAACACTTCCGAAAAACCAATACAACGTCCACCCAAACCAATATATTAAGCTAAACGAACCGTTCACTGGGTACTTATACGTACGAAAATCCCTATTGATTTACCTGTTTTTACAGGGAAATAAAATGTGAAAAAAATATTTCTACATCCCATGGCCTTTCCCAACCATTTAAATTTTTCTCTTACAAGTTAACACTTCCGAAAAACCAATACAACGCCCACCCGTTACAATATATAAAGCTAAACGAACCGTTCACTGGGTACTTATCCGTACGAAAATCCCTATTGATTTACCTGTTTTTACAAGGAAATAAAATGTGAAAACAATATTTCTACATCCCATGGCCTTTCCCAACCATTAAAATTTTTCTCTTACAGGTCTAACACTTCCGAAAAACCAATACAACGCCCACCCGGAACACTATATAAAGCTAAACGAACCGTTCACTGGGTACTTATACGCACGAAAATCCCTATTGATTTACCTGTTTTTACAAGGAAATAAAATGTGAAAAAAATATTTCTACATCCCATGGCCTTTCCCAACCATTTAAATTTTTCTCTTACAGGGCTAACACTCCCGAAAAACCAATACAACGCCCACCCGGACCAATATATTAAGCTAAACGAACTGTTCACTGGGTACTTATCCGTACGAAAATCCCTATAGATTTACCTGTTTTTACAAGGAAATAAAATGTGAAAAAAATATTTCTACATCCCATGGCCTTTCCCAACCATTTAAATTTTTCTCTTACAGGTCTAACACTTCCGAAAAACCAATACAACGCTCACCCGGAACAATATATAAAGCTAAACGAACCGATCACTGGGTACTCATACGTATGAAAATCCCTATTGATTTACCTGTTTTTACAAGGAAATAAAATGTGAAAAAAATATTTCTACATCCCATGGCCTTTCCCAACCATTTAAATTTTTCTCTTACAGGTCTAACACTTCCGAAAAACCAATACAACGCCCACCCGGAACAATATATAAAGCTAAACGAACCGTTCACTGGGTACTCATACGTACGAAAATCCCTATTGATTTACCTGTTTTTACAAGGAAATAAAATGTGAAAAAAATATTTCTACATCCCATGACCCTTCCCAACCATTTAAATTTTTCTCTTACAGGTCTAACACTTCCGAAAAACCAATACAACACCCATCCGGAACAATATATAAAGCTAAACACACCGTTCACTGGGTACTTATCCGTACGAAAATCCCTATAGATTTACCTGTTTTTAGAAGGAAATAAAATGTGAACAAAATATTTCTACATCCCATGGCCTTTCCCAACCATTTAAATTTTTCTCTTATAGGTCTAACACTTCCGAAAAACCAATACAACGCCCACCCGGAACAATATATAAAGCTAAACGAACCGTTCACTGGGTACTCATATGTACGAAAATCCCTATTGATTTACCTGTTTTTACAGGGAAATAAAATGTGAAAAAAATATTTCTACATCCCATGGCCTTTCCCAACCATTTAAATTTTTCTCTTACAGGTCTAACACTTCCGAAAAACCAATACAACGCCCACCCGGAACAATATATAAAGCTAAATGAACCGTTCACTGGGTACTTATCCGTACGAAAATCCCTATTGATTTACCTGTTTTTACAAGGAAATAAAATGTGAAAAAAATATTTCTACATCCCATGGCCCTTCCCAACCATTTAAATTTTTCTCTTACAGGTCTAACACGTCCGAAAAACCAATACAACGCCCATCCGGAACAATATATAAAGCTAAACGCACCGTTCACTGGGTACTTATCCGTACGAAAATCCCTATAGATTTACCTGTTTTTAGAAGGAAATAAAATGTGAAAACAATATTTCTACATCCCATGGCCTTTCCCAACCATTTAAATTTTTCTCTTACAGGGCTAACACTTCCGAAAAACCAATACAACGCCCACCCGGAACACTATATAAAGCTAAACGAACCGTTCACTGGGTACTTATACGTACGAAAATCCCTATTGATTTACCTGTTTTTACAAGGAAATAAAATGTGAAAAAAATATTTCTACATCCCATGGCCTTTCCCAACCATTTAAATTTTTCTCTTACAAGTCTAACACTTCCGAAAAACCAATACAACGCCCAACCAGAACAATATATAAAGCTAAACGAACCGTTCACTGGGTACTTATCCGTACGAAAATCCCTATAGATTTACCTGTTTTTACAAGGAAATAAAATGTGAAAAAAATATTTCTACATCCCATGGCCTTTCCCAACCATTTAAATTTTTCTCTTACAGGTCTAACACTTCCGAAAAACCAATACAACGCCCACCCGGAACAAAATATAAAGCTAAACGAACCGTTCACTGGGTACTCATACGTACGAAAATCCCTATTGATTTACCTGTTTTTACAGGGAAATAAAATGTGAAAAAAATATTTCTACATCCCATGGCCTTTCCCAACCATTTAAATTTTTCTCTTACAGGTCTAACACTTCCGAAAAACCAATACAACGCCCACCCGGAACAATATATAAAGCTAAACGCACCGTTCACTGGGTACTTATCCGTACGAAAATCCCTATAGATTTACCTGTTTTTAGAAGGAAATAAAATGTGAAAAAAATATTTCTACATCCCATGGCCTTTCCCAACCATTTAAATTTTTCTCTTACAGGGCTAACACTTCCGAAAAACCAATACAACGCCCACCCGGAACACTATATAAAGCTAAACGAACCGTTCACTGGGTACTTATACGCACGAAAATCCCTATTGATTTACCTGTTTTTACAAGGAAATAACATGTGAAAGAAATATTTCTACATCCCATGGCCTTTCCCAACCATTTAAATTTTTCTCTTACAGGTCTAACACTTCCGAAAAACCAATACAACGCCCACCCGGAACAATATATAAAGCTAAACGAACCGTTCACTGGGTACTTATCCGTACGAAAATCCCTATAGATTTACCTGTTTTTACAAGGAAATAAAATGTGAAAAAAACATTTCTACATCCCATGGCCTTTCCCAACCATTTAAATTTTTCTCTTACTAGTCTAACACTTCCGAAAAACCAATACAACGCTCACCCGGAACAATATATAAAGCTAAACGAACCGATCACTGGGTACTCATACGTACGAAAATCCCTATTGATTTACCTGTTTTTACAAGGAAATAAAATGTGAAAAAAATATTTCTACATCCCATGGCCTTTCCCAACCATTTAAATTTTTCTCTTACAGGTCTAACACTTCCGAAAAACCAATACAACGCCCACCCGGAACAATATATAAAGCTAAACGAACCGTTCACTGGGTACTCATACGTACGAAAATCCCTATTGATTTACCTGTTTTTATAAGGAAATAAAATGTGAAAAAAATATTTCTACATCCCATGGCCCTTCCCAACCATTTAAATTTTTCTCTTACAGGTCTAACACTTCCGAAAAACCAATACAACACCCATCCGGAACAATATATAAAGCTAAACACACCGTTCACTGGGTACTTATCCGTACGAAAATCCCTATAGATTTACCTGTTTTTAGAAGGAAATAAAATGTGAACAAAATATTTCTACATCCCATGGCCTTTCCCAACCATTTAAATTTTTCTCTTATAGGTCTAACACTTCCGAAAAACCAATACAACACCCACCCGGAACGATATATAAAGCTAAACGAACCGTTCACTGGGTACTCATACGTACGAAAATCCCTATTGATTTACCTGTTTTTACAGGGAAATAAAATGTGAAAAAAATATTTCTACATCCCATGGCCTTTCCCAACCATTTAAATTTTTCTCTTACAGGTCTAACACTTCCGAAAAACCAATACAACGCCCACCCGGAACAATATATAAAGCTAAATGAACCGTTCACTGGGTACTTATCCGTACGAAAATCCCTATTGATTTACCTGTTTTTACAAGGAAATAAAATGTGAAAAACATATTTCTACATCCCATGGCCCTTCCCAACCATTTAAATTTTTCTCTTACAGGTCTAACACGTCCGAAAAACCAATACAACGCCCATCCGGAACAATATATAAAGCTAAACGCACCGTTCACTGGGTACTTATCCGTACGAAAATCCCTATAGATTTACCTGTTTTTAGAAGGAAATAAAATGTGAAAACAATATTTCTACATCCCATGGCCTTTCCCAACCATTTAAATTTTTCTCTTACAGGGCTAACACTTCCGAAAAACCAATACAACGCCCACCCGGAACACTATATAAAGCTAAACGAACCGTTCACTGGGTACTCATACCTACGAAAATCCCTATTGATTTACCTGTTTTTACAGGGAAATAAAATGTGAAAAAAATATTTCTACATCCCATGGCCTTTCCCAACCATTTAAATTTTTCTCTTACAGGTCTAACACTTCCGAAAAACCAATACAACGCCCACCCGGAACAATATATAAAGCTAAACGCACCGTTCACTGGGTACTTATCCGTACGAAAATCCCTATAGATTTACCTGTTTTTAGAAGGAAATAAAATGTGAAAAAAATATTTCTACATCCCATGGCCTTTCCCAACCATTTAAATTTTTCTCTTACAGGGCTAACACTTCCGAAAAACCAATACAACGCCCACCCGGAACACTATATAAAGCTAAACGAACCGTTCACTGGGTACTTATACGCACGAAAATCCCTATTGATTTACCTGTTTTTACAAGGAAATAACATGTGAAAGAAATATTTCTACATCCCATGGCCTTTCCCAACCATTTAAATTTTTCTCTTACAGGTCTAACACTTCCGAAAAACCAATACAACGCCCACCCGGAACAATATATAAAGCTAAACGAACCGTTCACTGGGTACTTATCCGTACGAAAATCCCTATTGATTTACCTGTTTTTACAAGGAAATAAAATGTGAAAAAAACATTTCTACATCCCATGGCCTTTCCCAACCATTTAAATTTTTCTCTTACTAGTCTAACACTTCCGAAAAACCAATACAACGCTCACCCGGAACAATATATAAAGCTAAACGAACCGATCACTGGGTACTCATACGTACGAAAATCCCTATTGATTTACCTGTTTTTACAAGGAAATAAAATGTGAAAAAAATATTTCTACATCCCATGGCCTTTCCCAACCATTTAAATTTTTCTCTTACAGGTCTAACACTTCCGAAAAACCAATACAACGCCCACCCGGAACAATATATAAAGCTAAACGAACCGTTCACTGGGTACTCATACGTACAAAAATCCCTATTGATTTACCTGTTTTTACAAGGAAATAAAATGTGAAAAAAATATTTCTACATCCCATGGCCCTTCCCAACCATTTAAATTTTTCTCTTACAGGTCTAACACTTCCGAAAAACCAATACAACACCCATCCGGAACAATATATAAAGCTAAACACACCGTTCACTGGGTACTTATCCGTACGAAAATCCCTATAGATTTACCTGTTTTTAGAAGGAAATAAAATGTGAACAAAATATTTCTACATCCCATGGCCTTTCCCAACCATTTAAATTTTTCTCTTATAGGTCTAACACTTCCGAAAAACCAATACAACACTCACCCGGAACGATATATAAAGCTAAACGAACCGTTCACTGGGTACTCATACGTACGAAAATCCCTATTGATTTACCTGTTTTTACAGGGAAATAAAATGTGAAAAAAATATTTCTACATCCCATGGCCTTTTCCAACCATTTAAATTTTTCTCTTACAGGTCTAACACTTCCGAAAAACCAATACAACGCCCACCCGGAACAATATATAAAGCTAAATGAACCGTTCACTGGGTACTTATCCGTACGAAAATCCCTATTGATTTACCTGTTTTTACAAGGAAATAAAATGTGAAAAACATATTTCTACATCCCATGGCCCTTCCCAACCATTTAAATTTTTCTCTTACAGGTCTAACACGTCCGAAAAACCAATACAACGCCCATCCGGAACAATATATAAAGCTAAACGCACCGTTCACTGGGTACTTATCCGTACGAAAATCCCTATAGATTTACCTGTTTTTAGAAGGAAATAAAATGTGAAAACAATATTTCTACATCCCATGGCCTTTCCCAACCATTTAAATTTTTCTCTTACAGGGCTAACACTTCCGAAAAACCAATACAACGCCCACCCGGAACACTATATAAAGCTAAACGAACCGTTCACTGGGTACTCATACGTACGAAAATCCCTATTGATTTACCTGTTTTTACAGGGAAATAAAATGTGAAAAAAATATTTCTACATCCCATGGCCTTTCCCAACCATTTAAATTTTTCTCTTACAGGTCTAACACTTCCGAAAAACCAATACAACGCCCACCCGGAACAATATATAAAGCTAAACGCACCGTTCACTGGGTACTTTTCCGTACGAAAATCCCTATCGATTTACCTGTTTTTAGAAGGAAATAAAATGTGAAAAAAATATTTCTACATCCCATGGCCTTTCCCAACCATTTAAATTTTTCTCTTACAGGTCTAACACGTCCGAAAAACCAATACAACGCCCACCCAGAACACTATATAAAGCTAAACGAACCGTTCACTGGGTACTTATACGCACGAAAATCCCTATTGATTTACCTGTTTTTACAAGGAAATAACATGTGAAAGAAATATTTCTACATCCCATGGCCTTTCCCAACCATTTAAATTTTTCTCTTACAGGTCTAACACTTCCGAAAAACCAATACAACGCCCACCCGGAACAATATATAAAGCTAAACGAACCGTTCACTGGGTACTTATCCGTACGAAAATCCCTATTGATTTACCTGTTTTTACAAGGAAATAAAATGTGAAAAAAACATTTCTACATCCCATGGCCTTTCCCAACCATTTAAATTTTTCTCTTACTAGTCTAACACTTCCGAAAAACCAATACAACGCTCACCCGGAACAATATATAAAGCTAAACGAACCGATCACTGGGTACTCATACGTACGAAAATCCCTATTGATTTACCTGTTTTTACAAGGAAATAAAATGTGAAAAAAATATTTCTACATCCCATGGCCTTTCCCAACCATTTAAATTTTTCTCTTACAGGTCTAACACTTCCGAAAAACCAATACAACGCCCACCCGGAACAATATATAAAGCTAAACGAACCGTTCACTGGGTACTCATACGTACGAAAATCCCTATTGATTTACCTGTTTTTACAAGGAAATAAAATGTGAAAAAAATATTTCTACATCCCATGGCCCTTCCCAACCATTTAAATTTTTCTCTTACAGGTCTAACACTTCCGAAAAACCAATACAACACCCATCCGGAACAATATATAAAGCTAAACACACCGTTCACTGGGTACTTATCCGTACGAAAATCCCTATAGATTTACCTGTTTTTAGAAGGAAATAAAATGTGAACAAAATATTTCTACATCCCATGGCCTTTCCCAACCATATAAATTTTTCTCTTATAGGTCTAACACTTCCGAAAAACCAATACAAAACCCACCCGGAACGATATATAAAGCTAAACGAACCGTTCACTGGGTACTCATACGTACGAAAATCCCTATTGATTTACCTGTTTTTACAGGGAAATAAAATGTGAAAAAAATATTTCTACATCCCATGACCTTTCCCAACCATTTAAATTTTTCTCTTACAGGTCTAACACTTCCGAAAAACTAATACAACGCCCACCCGGAACAATATATAAAGCTAAATGAACCGTTCACTGGGTACTTATCCGTACGAAAATCCCTATTGATTTACCTGTTTTTACAAGGAAATAAAATGTGAAAAAAATATTTCTACATCCCATGGCCCTTCCCAACCATTTAAATTTTTCTCTTACAGGTCTAACACGTCCGAAAAACCAATACAACGCCCATCCGGAACAATATATAAAGCTAAACGCACCGTTCACTGGGTACTTATCCGTATGAAAATCCCTATAGATTTACCTGTTTTTAGAAGGAAATAAAATGTGAAAACAATATTTCTACATCCCATGGCCTTTCCCAACCATTTAAATTTTTCTCTTACAGGGCTAACACTTCCGAAAAACCAATACAACGCCCACCCGGAACACTATATAAAGCTAAACGAACCGTTCACTGGGTACTTATACGCACGAAAATCCCTATTGATTTACCTGTTTTTACAAGGAAATAAAATGTGAAAAAAATATTTCTACATCCCATGGCCTTTCCCAACCATTTAAATATTTCTCTTACATGTCTAACACTTCCGAAAAACAAATACAACGCCCAACCAGAACAATATATAAAGCTAAACGAACCGTTCACTGGGTACTTATCCGTACGAAAATCCCTATAGATTTACCTGTTTTTACAAGGAAATAAAATGTGAAAAAAATATTTCTACATCCCATGGCCTTTCCCAACCATTTAAATTTTTCTCTTACAGGTCTAACACTTCCGAAAAACCAATACAACGCCCACCCGGAACAATATATAAAGCTAAACGAACCGTTCACTGGGTACTCATACGTACGAAAATCCCTATTGATTTACCTGTTTTTACAGGGAAATAAAATGTGAAAAAAATATTTCTACATCCCATGGCCTTTCCCAACCATTTAAATTTTTCTCTTACAGGTCTAACACTTCCGAAAAACCAATACAACGCCCACCCGGAACAATATATAAAGCTAAACGAACCGTTCACTGGGTACTCATACGTACGAAAATCCCTATTGATTTACCTGTTTTTACAAGGAAATAAAATGTGAAAAAAATGTTTCTACATCCCATGGCCTTTCCCAACCATTTAAATTTTTCTCTTACAGGGCTAACACTTCCGAAAAACCAATACAACGCCCACCCGGAACACTATATAAAGCTAAACGAACCGTTCACTGGGTACTTATACGCACGAAAATCCCTATTGATTTACCTGTTTTTACAAGGAAATAAAATGTGAAAAAAATATTTCTACATCCCATGGCCTTTCCCAACCATTTAAATTTTTCTCTTACAGGTCTAACACTTCCGAAAAACCAATACAACGCCCACCCGGATCAATATATAAAGCTAAACGAACCGTTCACTGGGTACTTATCCGTACGAAAATCCCTATTGATTTACCTGTTTTTACAAGGAAATAAAATGTGAAAAAAACATTTCTACATCCCATGGCCTTTCCCAACCATTTAAATTTTTCTCTTACTAGTCTAACACTTCCGAAAAACCAATACAACGCCCAACCGGAACAATATATAAAGCTAAACGAACCGTTCACTGGGTACTTATCCGTACGAAAATCCCTATAGATTTACCTGTTTTTAGAAGGAAATAAAATGTGAAAAAAATATTTCTACATCCCATGGCCTTTCCCAACCATTTAAATTTTTCTCTTACAGGTCTAACACTTCCGAAAAACCAATACAACGCCCACCCGGAACAATATATAAAGCTAAACGAACCGTTCACTGGGTACTCATACGTACGAAAATCCCTATTGATTTACCTGTTTTTACAAGGAAATAAAATGTGAAAAAAATGTTTCTACATACCATGGCCTTTCCCAACCATTTAAATTTTTCTCTTACAGGGCTAACACTTCCGAAAAACCAATACAACGCCCACCCGGAACACTATATAAAGCTAAACGAACCGTTCACTGGGTACTTATACGCACGAAAATCCCTATTGATTTACCTGTTTTTACAAGGAAATAAAATGTGAAAAAAATATTTCTACATCCCATGGCCTTTACCAACCATTTAAATTTTTCTCTTACAGGTCTAACACTTCCGAAAAACCAATACAACGCCCACCCGGAACAATATATAAAGCTAAACGAACCGTTCACTGGGTACTCATACGTACGAAAATCCCTATTGATTTACCTGTTTTTACAAGGAAATAAAATGTGAAAAAAATGTTTCTACATCCCATGGCCTTTCCCAACCATTTAAATTTTTCTCTTACAGGGCTAACACTTCCGAAAAACCAATACAACGCCCAACAGGAACACTATATAAAGCTAAACGAACCGTTCACTGGGTACTTATACGCACGAAAATCCCTATTGATTTACCTGTTTTTACAAGGAAATAAAATGTGAAAAAAATATTTCTACATCCCATGGCCTTTCCCAACCATTTAAATTTTTCTCTTACATGTCTAACACTTCCGAAAAACCAATACAACGCCCAACCAGAACAATATATAAAGCTAAACGAACCGTTCACTGGGTACTTATCCGTACGAAAATCCCTATAGATTTACCTGTTTTTACAAGGAAATAAAATGTGAAAAAAATATTTCTACAAACCATGGCCTTTCCCAACCATTTAAATTTTTCTCTTACAGGTCTAACACTTCCGAAAAACCAATACAACGCCCACCCGGAACAATATATAAAGCTAAACGAACCGTTCACTGGGTACTCATACGTACGAAAATCCCTATTGATTTACCTGTTTTTACAGGGAAATAAAATGTGAAAAAAATATTTCTACATCCCATGGCCTTTCCCAACCATTTAAATTTTTCTCTTACAGGTCTAACACTTCCGAAAAACCAATACAACGCCCACCCGGAACAATATATAAAGCTAAACGCACCGTTCACTGGGTACTTATCCGTACGAAAATCCCTATAGATTTACCTGTTTTTAGAAGGAAATAAAATGTGAAAAAAATATTTCTACATCCCATGGCCTTTCCCAACCATTTAAATTTTTCTCTTACAGGGCTAACACTTCCGAAAAACCAATACAACGCCCACCCGGAACACTATATAAAGCTAAACGAACCGTTCACTGGGTACTTATACGCACGAAAATCCCTATTGATTTACCTGTTTTTACAAGGAAATAACATGTGAAAGAAATATTTCTACATCCCATGGCCTTTCCCAACCATTTAAATTTTTCTCTTACAGGTCTAACACTTCCGAAAAACCAATACAACGCCCACCCGGAACAATATATAAAGCTAAATGAACCGTTCACTGGGTACTTATCCGTACGAAAATCCCTATTGATTTACCTGTTTTTACAAGGAAATAAAATGTGAAAAAAACATTTCTACATCCCATGGCCTTTCCCAACCATTTAAATTTTTCTCTTACTAGTCTAACACTTCCGAAAAACCAATACAACGCCCAACCGGAACAATATATAAAGCTAAACGAACCGTTCACTGGGTACTTATCCGTACGAAAATCCCTATAGATTTACCTGTTTTTAGAAGGAAATAAAATGTGAAAAAAATATTTCTACATCCCATGGCCTTTCCCAACCATTTAAATTTTTCTCTTACAGGTCTAACACTTCCGAAAAACCAATACAATGCCCACCCGGAACAATATATAAAGCTAAACGAACCGTTCACTGGGTACTCATACGTACGAAAATCCCTATTGATTTACCTGTTTTTACAAGGAAATAAAATGTGAAAAAAATGTTTCTACATCCCATGGCCTTTCCCAACCATTTAAATTTTTCTCTTACAGGGCTAACACTTCCGAAAAACCAATACAACGCCCACCCGGAACACTATATAAAGCTAAACGAACCGTTCACTGGGTACTTATACGCACGAAAATCCCTATTGATTTACCTGTTTTTACAAGGAAATAAAATGTGAAAAAAATATTTCTACATCCCATGGCCTTTACCAACCATTTAAATTTTTCTCTTACAGGTCTAACACTTCCGAAAAACCAATACAACGCCCACCCGGAACAATATATAAAGCTAAACGAACCGTTCACTGGGTACTCATACGTACGAAAATCCCTATTGATTTACCTGTTTTTACAAGGAAATAAAATGTGAAAAAAATGTTTCTACATCCCATGGCCTTTCCCAACCATTTAAATTTTTCTCTTACAGGGCTAACACTTCCGAAAAACCAATACAACGCCCACCCGGAACACTATATAAAGCTAAACGAACCGTTCACTGGGTACTTATACGCACGAAAATCCCTATTGATTTACCTGTTTTTACAAGGAAATAAAATGTGAAAAAAATATTTCTACATCCCATGGCCTTTCCCAACCATCTAAATTTTGTCTCTTACAGGGCTAACACTTCCGAAAAACCAATACAACGCCCACCCGGACCAATATATTAAGCTAAACGAACCGTTCACTGGGTACTTATCCGTACGAAAATCCCTATAGATTTACCTGTTTTTACAAGGAAATAAAATGTGAAAAAAATATTTCTACATCCCATGGCCTTTCCCAACCATTTAAATTTTTCTCTTACAGGTCTAACACTTCCGAAAAACCAATACAACGCTCACCCGGAACAATATATAAAGCTAAACGAACCGTTCACTGGGTACTCATACGTACGAAAATCCCTATTGATTTACCTGTTTTTACAAGGAAATAAAATGTGAAAAAAATATTTCTACATCCCATGGCCTTTCCCAACCATTTAAAATTTTCTCTTACAGGTCTAACACTTCCGAAAAACCAATACAACGCCCACCCGGAACAATATATAAAGCTAAACGAACCGTTCACTGGGTACTCATACGTACGAAAATCCCTATTGATTTACCTGTTTTTACAAGGAAATAAAATGTCAAAAAAATATTTCTACATCCCATGGCCCTTCCCAACCATTTAAATTTTTCTCTTACAGGTCTAACACTTCCGAAAAACCAATACAACACCCATCCGGAACAATATATAAAGCTAAACACACCGTTCACTGGGTACTTATCCGTACGAAAATCCCTATAGATTTACCTGTTTTTAGAAGGAAATAAAATGTGAACAAAATATTTCTACATCCCATGGCCTTTCCCAACCATTTAAATTTTTCTCTTACAGGGCTAACACTTCCGAAAAACCAATACAACGCCCACCCGGAACAATATATAAAGCTAAACGAACCGTTCAATGGGTACTTATACGTACGAAAATCCCTATTGATTTACCTGTTTTTACAGGGAAATAAAATGTGAAAAAAATATTTCTACATCCCATGGCCTTTCCCAACCATTTAAATTTTTCTCTTACAGGTCTAACACTTCCGAAAAACCAATACAACGCCCACCCGGAACAATATATAAAGCTAAACGAACCGTTCACTGGGTACTCATCCGTACGAAAATCCCTATTGATTTACCTGTTTTTACAAGGAAATAAAATGTGAAAAAAATATTTCTACATCCCATGGCCCTTCCCAACCATTTAAATTTTTCTCTTACAGGTCTAACACGTCCGAAAAACCAATACAACGCCCATCCGGAACAATATATAAAGCTAAACGCACCGTTCACTGGGTACTTATCCGTACGAAAATCCCTATTGATTTACCTGTTTTTACAAGGAAATAAAATGTGAAAACAATATTTCTACATCCCATGGCCTTTCCCAACCATTTAAATTTTTCTCTTACAGGTCTAACACTTCCGAAAAACCAATACAACGCCCACCCAGAACAATATATAAAGCTAAACGAACCGTTCACTGGGTATTTATCCGTACGAAAATCCCTATTGATTTACCTGTTTTTACAAGGAAATAAAATGTGAAAACAATATTTCTACATCCCATGGCCTTTCCCAACCATTTAAATTTTTCTCTTACAGGTCTAACACTTCCGAAAAACCAATACAACGCCCACCCGGAACAATATATAAAGCTAAACGAACCGTTCACTGGGTACTTATCCGTACGAAAATCCCTATTGATTTACCTGTTTTTACAAGGAAATAAAATTTGAAAAAAACATTTCTACATCCCATGGCCTTTCCCAACCATTTAAATTTTTCTCTTACTAGTCTAACACTTCCGAAAAACTAATACAACGCCCAACCGGAACAATATATAAAGCTAAACGAACCGTTCACTGGGTACTCATACGTACGAAAATCCTTATTGATTTACCTGTTTTTACAAGGAAATAAAATGTGAAAAAAATATTTCTACATCCCATGGCCTTTCCCAACCATTTAAATTTTTCTCTTACTAGTCTAACACTTCCGAAAAACCAATACAACGCCCAACCGGAACAATATATAAAGCTAAACGAACCGTTCACTGGGTACTTATCCGTACGAAAATCCCTATAGATTTACCTGTTTTTAGAAGGAAATAAAATGTGAAAAAAATATTTCTACATCCCATGGCCTTTCCCAACCATTTAAATTTTTCTCTTACAGGTCTAACACTTCCGAAAAACCAATACAACGCCCACCCGGAACAATATATAAAGCTAAACGAACCGTTCACTGGGTACTCATACGTACGAAAATCCCTATTGATTTACCTGTTTTTACAAGGAAATAAAATGTGAAAAAAATGTTTCTACATACCATGGCCTTTCCCAACCATTTAAATTTTTCTCTTACAGGGCTAACACTTCCGAAAAACCAATACAACGCCCACCCGGAACAATATATAAAGCTAAACGAACCGTTCAATGGGTACTTATACGTACGAAAATCCCTATTGATTTACCTGTTTTTACAGGGAAATAAAATGTGAAAAAAATATTTCTACATCCCATGGCCTTTCCCAACCATTTAAATTTTTCTCTTACAGGTCTAACACTTCCGAAAAACCAATACAACGCCCACCCGGAACAATATATAAAGCTAAACGAACCGTTCACTGGGTACTCATCCGTACGAAAATCCCTATTGATTTACCTGTTTTTACAAGGAAATAAAATGTGAAAAAAATATTTCTACATCCCATGGCCCTTCCCAACCATTTAAATTTTTCTCTTACAGGTCTAACACGTCCGAAAAACCAATACAACGCCCATCCGGAACAATATATAAAGCTAAACGCACCGTTCACTGGGTACTTATCCGTACGAAAATCCCTATTGATTTACCTGTTTTTACAAGGAAATAAAATGTGAAAACAATATTTCTACATCCCATGGCCTTTCCCAACCATTTAAATTTTTCTCTTACAGGTCTAACACTTCCGAAAAACCAATACAACGCCCACCCAGAACAATATATAAAGCTAAACGAACCGTTCACTGGGTATTTATCCGTACGAAAATCCCTATTGATTTACCTGTTTTTACAAGGAAATAAAATGTGAAAACAATATTTCTACATCCCATGGCCTTTCCCAACCATTTAAATTTTTCTCTTACAGGTCTAACACTTCCGAAAAACCAATACAACGCCCACCCGGAACAATATATAAAGCTAAACGAACCGTTCACTGGGTACTTATCCGTACGAAAATCCCTATTGATTTACCTGTTTTTACAAGGAAATAAAATTTGAAAAAAACATTTCTACATCCCATGGCCTTTCCCAACCATTTAAATTTTTCTCTTACTAGTCTAACACTTCCGAAAAACTAATACAACGCCCAACCGGAACAATATATAAAGCTAAACGAACCGTTCACTGGGTACTTATCCGTACGAAAATCCCTATAGATTTACCTGTTTTTAGAAGGAAATAAAATGTGAAAAAAATATTTCTACATCCCATTGTCTTTCCCAACCATTTAAATTTTTCTCTTACAGGTCTAACACTTCCGAAAAACCTATACAACGCCCACCCGGAACAATATATAAAGCTAAACGAACCGTTCACTGGGTACTCATACGTACGAAAATCCTTATTGATTTACCTGTTTTTACAAGGAAATAAAATGTGAAAAAAATATTTCTACATCCCATGGCCCTTCCCAACCATTTAAATTTTTCTCTTACAGGTCTAACACGTCCGAAAAACCAATACAACACCCATCCGGAACAATATATAAAGCTAAACGCACCGTTCATTGGGTACTTATCCATACGAAAATCCCTATAGATTTACCTGTTTTTAGAAGGAAATAAAATGTGAAAAAAATATTTCTACATCCCATGGCCTTTCCCAACCATTTAAATTTTTCTCTTACAGGTCTAACACTTCCGAAAAACCAATACAACGCCCACCCGGAACAATATATAAAGCTAAACGAACCGTTCACTGGGTACTCATACGTACGAAAATCCTTATTGATTTACCTGTTTTTACAAGGAAATAAAATGTGAAAAAAATATTTCTACATCCCATGGCCCTTCCCAACCATTTAAATTTTTCTCTTACAGGTCTAACACGTCCGAAAAACCAATACAACACCCATCCGGAACAATATATAAAGCTAAACGAACCGTTCATCGGGTACTTATACGCACGACAATCCCTATTGATTTACCTGTTTTTACAAGGAAATAAAATGTGAAAAAAATATTTCTACATCCCATGGCCCTTCCCAACCATTTAAATTTTTCTCTTACAGGTCTAACACGTCCGAAAAACCAATACAACGCCCATCTGGAACAATATATAAAGCGAAACGCACCGTTCACTGGGTACTTATATGTACGAAAATCCCTATTGATTTACCTGTTTTTACAAGGAAATAAAATGTGAAAAAAATATTTCTACATCCCATGGCCCTTCCCAACCATTTAAATTTTTCTCTTACAGGTCTAACACGTCCGAAAAACCAATACAACGCCCACGCGGAACAATATATAAAGCTAAACGAACCGTTCACTGGGTACTCATACGTACGAAAATCCCTATTGATTTACCTGTTTTTACAGGGAAATAAAATGTGAAAAAAATATTTCTACATCCCATGGCCTTTCCCAACCATTTAAATTTTTCTCTTACAGGTCTAACACTTCCGAAAAACCAATACAACGCCCACCCGGAACAATATATAAAGCTAAATGAACCGTTCACTGGGTACTTATCCGTACGAAAATCCCTATTGATTTACCTGTTTTTACAAGGAAATAAAATATGAAAAAAATATTTCTACATCCCATGGCCCTTCCCAACCATTTAAATTTTTCTCTTACAGGTCTAACACGTCCGAAAAACCAATACAACGCCCATCCGGAACAATATATAAAGCTAAACGCACCGTTCACTGGGTACTTATCCGTACGAAAATACCTATTGATTTACCTGTTTTTACAAGGAAATAAAATGTGAAAAAAATATTTCTACATCCCATGGCCCTTCCCAACCATTTAAATTTTTCTCTTACAGGTCTAACACGTCCGAAAAACCAATACAACACCCATCCGGAACAATATATAAAGCTAAACGCACCGTTCACTGGGTACTTATCCGTACGAAAATCCCTATAGATGTACCTGTTTTTAGAAGGAAATAAAATGTGAAAAAAATATTTCTACATCCCATGGCCTTTCCCAACCATTAAAATTTTTCTCTTACAGGTCTAACACGTCCGAAAAACCAATACAACACCCATCCGGAATAATATATAAAGCTAAACGCACCGTTCACTGGGTACTTATCCGTACGAAAATCCCTATAGATTTACCTGTTTTTAGAAGGAAATAAAATGTGAAAAAAATATTTCTACATCCCATGGCCTTTCCCAACCATTTAAATTTTTCTCTTACAGGGCTAACACTTCCGAAAAACCAATACAACGCCCACCCGGAACACTATATAAAGCTAAACGAACCGTTCACTGGGTACTTATACGCACGAAAATCCCTATTGATTTACCTGTTTTTACAAGGAAATAAAATGTGAAAAAAATATTTCTACATCCCATGGCCTTTCCCAACCATTTAAATTTTTCTCTTACAGGTCTAACACTTCCGAAAAACCAATACAACGCCCACCCGGAACAATATATAAAGCTAAACGAACCGTTCACTGGGTATTTATCCGTACGAAAATCCCTATTGATTTACCTGTTTTTACAAGGAAATAAAATGTGAAAACAATATTTCTACATCCCATGGCCTTTCCCAACCATTTAAATTTTTCTCTTACAGGTCTAACACTTCCGAAAAACCAATACAACGCCCACCCGGAACAATATATAAAGCTAAACGAACCGTTCACTGGGTACTTATCCGTACGAAAATCCCTATTGATTTACCTGTTTTTACAAGGAAATAAAATTTGAAAAAAACATTTCTACATCCCATGGCTTTTCCCAACCATTTAAATTTTTCTCTTACTAGTCTAACACTTCCGAAAAACCAATACAACGCCCAACCGGAACAATATATAAAGCTAAACGAACCGTTCACTGGGTACTTATCCGTACGAAAATCCCTATAGATTTACCTGTTTTTAGAAGGAAATAAAATGTGAAAAAAATATTTCTACATCCCATGGCCTTTCCCAACCATTTAAATTTTTCTCTTACAGGTCTAACACTTCCGAAAAACCAATACAACGCCCACCCGGAACAATATATAAAGCTAAACGAACCGTTCACTGGGTACTCATACGTACGAAAATCCTTATTGATTTACCTGTTTTTACAAGGAAATAAAATGTGAAAAAAATATTTCTACATCCCATGGCCCTTCCCAACCATTTAAATTTTTCTCTTACAGGTCTAACACGTCCGAAAAACCAATACAACACCCATCCGGAACAATATATAAAGCTAAACGAACCGTTCATCGGGTACTTATACGAACGACAATCCCTATTGATTTACCTGTTTTTACAAGGAAATAAAATGTGAAAAAAATATTTCTACATCCCATGGCCCTTCCCAACCATTTAAATTTTTCTCTTACAGGTCTAACACGTCCGAAAAACCAATACAACGCATATCCGGAACAATATATAAAGCGAAACGCACCGTTCACTGGGTACTTATATGTACGAAAATCCCTATTAATTTACCTGTTTTTACAAGGAAATAAAATGTGAAAAAAATATTTCTACATCCCATGGCCCTTCCCAACCATTTAAATTTTTCTCTTACAGGTCTAACACATCCGAAAAACCAATACAACGCCCACCCGGAACAATATATAAAGCTAAACGAACCGTTCACTGGGTACTCATACGTACGAAAATCCCTATTGATTTACATGTTTTTACAGGGAAATAAAATGTGAAAAAAATATTTCTACATCCCATGGCCTTTCCCAACCATTTAAATTTTTCTCTTACAGGTCTAACACTTCCGAAAAACCAATACAACGCCCACCCGGAACAATATATAAAGCTAAATGAACCGTTCACTGGGTACTTATCCGTACGAAAATCCCTATTGATTTACCTGTTTTTACAAGGAAATAAACTGTGAAAAAAATATTTCTACATCCCATGGCCCTTCCCAACCATTTAAATTTTTCTCTTACAGGTCTAACACGTCCGAAAAACCAATACAACGCCCATCCGGAACAATATATAAAGCTAAACGCACCGTTCACTGGGTACTTATCCGTACGAAAATACCTATTGATTTACCTGTTTTTACAAGGAAATAAAATGTGAAAAAAATATTTCTACATCCCATGGCCCTTCCCAACCATTTAAATTTTTCTCTTACAGGTCTAACACGTCCGAAAAACCAATACAACACCCATCCGGAACAATATATAAAGCTAAACGCACCGTTCACTGGGTACTTATCCGTACGAAAATCCCTATAGATTTACCTGTTTTTAGAAGGAAATAAAATGTGAAAAAAATATTTCTACATCCCATGGCCTTTCCCAACCATTAAAATTTTTCTCTTACAGGTCTAACACGTCCGAAAAACCAATACAACACCCATCCGGAACAATATATAAAGCTAAACGCACCGTTCACTGGGTACTTATCCGTACGAAAATCCCTATAGATTTACCTGTTTTTAGAAGGAAATAAAATGTGAAAAAAATATTTCTACATCCCATGGCCTTTCCCAACCATTTAAATTTTTCTCTTACAGGGCTAACACTTCCGAAAAACCAATACAACGCCCACCCGGAACACTATATAAAGCTAAACGAACCGTTCACTGGGTACTTATACGCACGAAAATCCCTATTGATTTACCTGTTTTTACAAGGAAATAAAATGTGAAAAAAATATTTCTACATCCCATGGCCCTTCCCAACCATTTAAATTTTTCTCTTACAGGTCTAACACTTCCGAAAAACCAATACAACGCCCATCCGGAACAATATATAAAGCTAAACGAACCGTTCACTGGGTACTTATCCGTACGAAAATCCCTATAGATTTACCTGTTTTTAGAAGGAAATAAAATGTGAAAAAAATATTTCTACATCCCATGGCCTTTCCCAACCATTTAAATTTTTCTCTTACAAGTCTAACACTTCCGAAAAACCAATACAACGCCCACCCGGAACAATATATAAAGCTAAACGAACCGTTCACTGGGTACGCATACGTACGAAAATCCCTATTGATTTACCTGTTTTTACAAGGAAATAAAATGTGAAAAAAATATTTCTACATCCCATGGCCCTTCCCAACCATTTAAATTTTTCTCTTACAGGTCTAACACGTCCGAAAAACCAATACAACACCCATCCGGAACAATATATAAAGCTAAACGAACCGTTCACTGGGAACTTATCCGTACTAAAATCCCTATTGATTTACCTGTTTTTACAAGGAAATAAAATGTGAAAAAAATATTTCTACATCCCATGGCCTTTCCCAACCATTTAAATTTTTCTCTTACAAGTCTAACACTTCCGAAAAACCAATACAACGCCCAACCAGAACAATATATAAAGCTAAACGAACCGTTCACTGGGTACTTATCCGTACGAAAATCCCAATAGATTTACCTGTTTTTAGAAGGAAATAAATGTGAAAAAAATATTTCTACATCCCATGGCCTTTCCCAACCATTTAAATTTTTCTCTTACAGGTCTAACACTTCCGAAAAACCAATACAACGCCCACCCGGAACAATATATAAAGCTAAACGAACCGTTCACTGGGTACTTATACGCACGAAAATCCCTATTGATTTACCTGTTTTTACAAGGAAATAAAATGTGAAAAAAATATTTCTACATCCCATGGCCTTTCCCAACCATTTAAATTTTTCTCTTACAAGTCTAACACTTCCGAAAAACCAATACAACGCCCAACCAGAACAATATATAAAGCTAAACGAACCGTTCACTGGGTACTTATCCGTACGAAAATCCCTGTAGATTTACCTGTTTTTACAAGGAAATAAAATGTGAAAAAAATATTTCTACATCCCATGGCCTTTCCCAACCATTTAAATTTTTCTCTTACAGGTCTAACACTTCCGAAAAACCAATACAACGCCCACCCGGAACAATATATAAAGCTAAACGAACCGTTCACTGGGTACTCATACGTACGAAAATCCCTATTGATTTACCTGTTTTTACAAGGAAATAAAATGTGAAAAAAATGTTTCTACATCCCTTGGCCTTTCCCAACCATTTAAATTTTTCTCTTACAGGGCTAACACTTCCGAAAAACCAATACAACGCCCACCCGGAACACTATATAAAGCTAAACGAACCGTTCACTGGGTACTTATACGCACGAAAATCCCTATTGATTTACCTGTTTTTACAAGGAAATAAAATGTGAAAAAAATATTTCTACATCCCATGGCCTTTCCCTACCATTTAAATTTTTCTCTTACAGGTCTAACACTTCCGAAAAACCAATACAACGCCCAACCGGAACAATATATAAAGCTAAACGAACCGTTCACTGGGTACTTATCCGTACGAAAATCCCTATAGATTTACCTGTTTTTAGAAGGAAATAAAATGTGAAAAAAATATTTCTACATCCCATGGCCTTTCCCAACCATTTAAATTTTTCTCTTACAAGTCTACCACTTCCGAAAAACCAATACATCGCCCACCCGGAACAATATATAAAGCTAAACGAACCGTTCACTGGGTACGCATACGTACGAAAATCCCTATTGATTTACCTGTTTTTACAAGGAAATAAAATGTGAAAAAAATATTTCTACATCCCATGGCCCTTCCCAACCATTTAAATTTTTCTCTTACAGGTCTAACACGTCCGAAAAACCAATACAACACCCATCCGGAACAATATATAAAGCTAAACGAACCATTCACTGGGTACTTATCCGTACTAAAATCCCTATTGATTTACCTGTTTTTACAAGGAAATAAAATGTGAAAAAAATATTTCTACATCCCATGGCCTTTCCCAACCATTTAAATTTTTCTCTTACAAGTCTAACACTTCTGAAAAACCAATACAACGCCCAACCAGAACAATATATAAAGCTAAACGAACCGTTCACTGGGTACTTATCCGTACGAAAATCCCAATAGATTTACCTGTTTTTAGAAGGAAATAAAATGTGAAAAAAATATTTCTACATCCCATGGCCTTTCCCAACCATTTAAATTTTTCTCTTACAGGTCTAACACTTCCGAAAAACCAATACAACGCCCACCCGGAACAATATATAAAGCTAAACGAACCGTTCACTGGGTACTTATACGCACGAAAATCCCTATTGATTTACCTGTTTTTACAAGGAAATAAAATGTGAAAAAAATATTTCTACATCCCATGGCCTTTCCCAACCATTTAAATTTTTCTCTTACAAGTCTAACACTTCCGAAAAACCAATACAACGCCCAACCAGAACAATATATAAAGCTAAACGAACCGTTCACTGGGTACTTATCCGTACGAAAATCCCTATAGATTTACCTGTTTTTACAAGGAAATAAAATGTGAAAAAAATATTTTTACATCCCATGGCCTTTCCCAACCATTTAAATTTTTCTCTTACAGGTCTAACACTTCCGAAAAACCAATACAACGCCCACCCGGAACAATATATAAAGCTAAACGAACCGTTCACTGGGTACTCATACGTACGAAAATCCCTATTGATTTACCTGTTTTTACAAGGAAATAAAATGTGAAAAAAATGTTTCTACATCCCTTGGCCTTTCCCAACCATTTAAATTTTTCTCTTACAGGGCTAACACTTCCGAAAAACCAATACAACGCCCACCCGGAACACTATATAAAGCTAAACGAACCGTTCACTGGGTACTTATACGCACGAAAATCCCTATTGATTTACCTGTTTTTACAAGGAAATAAACTGTGAAAAAAATATTTCTACATCCCATGGCCTTTCCCTACCATTTAAATTTTTCTCTTACAGGTCTAACACTTCCGAAAAACCAATACAACGCCCACCCGGAACAATATATAAAGCTAAACGAACCGTTCACTGGGTACTCATACGTACGAAAATCCCTATTGATTTACCTGTTTTTACAAGGAAATAAAATGTGAAAAAAATGTTTCTACATCCCATGGCCTTTCCCAACCATTTAAATTTTTCTCTTACAGGGTTAACACTTCCGAAAAACCAATACAACGCCCACCCGGAACACTATATAAAGCTAAACGAACCGTTCACTGGGTACTTATACGCACGAAAATCCCTATTGATTTACCTGTTTTTACAAGGAAATAAAATGTGAAAAAAATATTTCTACATCCCTTGGCCTTTCCCAACCATTTAAATTTTTCTCTTACAGGTCTAACACTTCCGAAAAACCAATACAACGCCCACCCGGAACACTATATAAAGCTAAACGAACCGTTCACTGGGTACTTATACGCACGAAAATCCCTATTGATTTACCTGTTTTTACAAGGAAATAAAATGTGAAAAAAATATTTCTACATCCCATGGCCTTTCCCTACCATTTAAATTTTTCTCTTACAGGTCTAACACTTCCGAAAAACCAATACAACGCCCAACCGGAACAATATATAAAGCTAAACGAACCGTTCACTGGGTACTTATCCGTACGAAAATCCCTATAGATTTACCTGTTTTTAGAAGGAAATAAAATGTGAAAAAAATATTTCTACATCCCATGGCCTTTCCCAACCATTTAAATTTTTCTCTTATAAGTCTACCACTTCCGAAAAACCAATACAACGCCCACCCGGAACAATATATAAAGCTAAACGAACCGTTCACTGGGTACTTATACGCACGAAAATCCCTATTGATTTACCTGTTTTTACAAGGAAATAAAATGTGAAAAAAATATTTCTACATCCCATGGCCTTTCCCATCCATTTAAATTTTTCTCTTACAAGTCTAACACTTCCGAAAAACCAATACAACGCCCAACCAGAACAATATATAAAGCTAAACGAACCGTTCACTGGGTACTTATCCGTACGAAAATCCCTATAGATTTACCTGTTTTTACAAGGAAATAAAATGTGAAAAAAATATTTTTACATCCCATGGCCTTTCCCAACCATTTAAATTTTTCTCTTACAGGTCTAAGACTTCCGAAAAACCAATACAACGCCCACCCGGAACAATATATAAAGCTAAACGAACCGTTCACTGGGTACTCATACGTACGAAAATCCCTATTGATTTACCTGTTTTTACAAGGAAATAAAATGTGAAAAAAATATTTCTACATCCCATGGCCTTTCCCAACCATTTCAATTTTTCTCTTACAAGTCTAACACTTCTGAAAAACCAATACAACGCCCAACCAGAACAATATATAAAGCTAAACGAACCGTTCACTGGGTACTTATCCGTACGAAAATCCCAATAGATTTACCTGTTTTTAGAAGGAAATAAAATGTGAAAAAAATATTTCTACATCCCATGGCCTTTCCCAACCATTTAAATTATTCTCTTACAGGTCTAACACTTCCGAAAAACCAATACAACGCCCACCCGGAACAATATATAAAGCTAAACGAACCGTTCACTGGGTACTTATACGCACGAAAATCCCTATTGATTTACCTGTTTTTACAAGGAAATAAAATGTGAAAAAAATATTTCTACATCCCATGGCCTTTCCCAACCATTTAAATTTTTCTCTTACAAGTCTAACACTTCCGAAAAACCAATACAACGCCCAACCAGAACAATATATAAAGCTAAACGAACCGTTCACTGGGTACTTATCCGTACGAAAATCCCTATAGATTTACCTGTTTTTACAAGGAAATAAAATGTGAAAAAAATATTTTTACATCCCATGGCCTTTCCCAACCATTTAAATTTTTCTCTTACAGGTCTAACACTTCCGAAAAACCAATACAACGCCCACCCGGAACAATATATAAAGCTAAACGAACCGTTCACTGGGTACTCATACGTACGAAAATCCCTATTGATTTACCTGTTTTTACAAGGAAATAAAATGTGAAAAAAATGTTTCTACATCCCTTGGCCTTTCCCAACCATTTAAATTTTTCTCTTACAGGGCTAACACTTCCGAAAAACCAATACAACGCCCACCCGGAACACTATATAAAGCTAAACGAACCGTTCACTGGGTACTTATACGCACGAAAATCCCTATTGATTTACCTGTTTTTACAAGGAAATAAACTGTGAAAAAAATATTTCTACATCCCATGGCCTTTCCCTACCATTTAAATTTTTCTCTTACAGGTCTAACACTTCCGAAAAACCAATACAACGCCCACCCGGAACAATATATAAAGCTAAACGAACCGTTCACTGGGTACTCATACGTACGAAAATCCCTATTGATTTACCTGTTTTTACAAGGAAATAAAATGTGAAAAAAATGTTTCTACATCCCATGGCCTTTCCCAACCATTTAAATTTTTCTCTTACAGGGCTAACACTTCCGAAAAACCAATACAACGCCCACCCGGAACACTATATAAAGCTAAACGAACCGTTCACTGGGTACTTATACGCACGAAAATCCCTATTGATTTACCTGTTTTTACAAGGAAATAAAATGTGAAAAAAATATTTCTACATCCCTTGGCCTTTCCCAACCATTTAAATTTTTCTCTTACAGGTCTAACACTTCCGAAAAACCAATACAACGCCCACCCGGAACACTATATAAAGCTAAACGAACCGTTCACTGGGTACTTATACGCACGAAAATCCCTATTGATTTACCTGTTTTTACAAGGAAATAAAATGTGAAAAAAATATTTCTACATCCCATGGCCTTTCCCTACCATTTAAATTTTTCTCTTACAGGTCTAACACTTCCGAAAAACCAATACAACGCCCAACCGGAACAATATATAAAGCTAAACGAACCGTTCACTGGGTACTTATCCGTACGAAAATCCCTATAGATTTACCTGTTTTTAGAAGGAAATAAAATGTGAAAAAAATATTTCTACATCCCATGGCCTTTCCCAACCATTTAAATTTTTCTCTTACAAGTCTAACACTTCCGAAAAACCAATACAACGCCCAACCAGAACAATATATAAAGCTAAACGAACCGTTCACTGGGTACTTATCCGTACGAAAATCCCTATAGATTTACCTGTTTTTACAAGGAAATAAAATGTGATAAAAATATTTTTACATCCCATGGCCTTTCCCAACCATTTAAATTTTTCTCTTACAGGTCTAACACTTCCGAAAAACCAATACAACGCCCACCCGGAACAATATATAAAGCTAAACGAACCGTTCACTGGGTACTCATACGTACGAAAATCCCTATTGATTTACCTGTTTTTACAAGGAAATAAAATGTGAAAAAAATGTTTCTACATCCCTTGGCCTTTCCCAACCATTTAAATTTTTCTCTTACAGGGCTAACACTTCCGAAAAACCAATACAACGCCCACCCGGAACACTATATAAAGCTAAACGAACCGTTCACTGGGTACTTATACGCACGAAAATCCCTATTGATTTACCTGTTTTTACAAGGAAATAAACTGTGAAAAAAATATTTCTACATCCCATGGCCTTTCCCTACCATTTAAATTTTTCTCTTACAGGTCTAACACTTCCGAAAAACCAATACAACGCCCACCCGGAACAATATATAAAGCTAAACGAACCGTTCACTGGGTACTCATACGTACGAAAATCCCTATTGATTTACCTGTTTTTACAAGGAAATAAAATGTGAAAAAAATGTTTCTACATCCCATGGCCTTTCCCAACCATTTAAATTTTTCTCTTACAGGGCTAACACTTCCGAAAAACCAATACAACGCCCACCCGGAACACTATATAAAGCTAAACGAACCGTTCACTGGGTACTTATACGCACGAAAATCCCTATTGATTTACCTGTTTTTACAAGGAAATAAAATGTGAAAAAAATATTTCTACATCCCTTGGCCTTTCCCAACCATTTAAATTTTTCTCTTACAGGTCTAACTCTTCCGAAAAACCAATACAACGCCCACCCGGAACACTATATAAAGCTAAACGAACCGTTCACTGGGTACTTATACGCACGAAAATCCCTATTGATTTACCTGTTTTTACAAGGAAATAAAATGTGAAAAAAATATTTCTACATCCCATGGCCTTTCCCTACCATTTAAATTTTTCTCTTACAGGTCTAACACTTCCGAAAAACCAATACAACGCCCAACCGGAACAATATATAAAGCTAAACGAACCGTTCACTGGGTACTTATCCGTACGAAAATCCCTATAGATTTACCTGTTTTTAGAAGGAAATAAAATGTGAAAAAAATATTTCTACATCCCATGGCCTTTCCCAACCATTTAAATTTTTCTCTTATAAGTCTACCACTTCCGAAAAACCAATACAACGACCACCCGGAACAATATATAAAGCTAAACGAACCGGTCACTGGGTACTTATACGCACGAAAATCCCTATTGATTTACCTGTTTTTACAAGGAAATAAAATGTGAAAAAAATATTTCTACATCCCATGGCCTTTCCCATCCATTTAAATTTTTCTCTTACAAGTCTAACACTTCCGAAAAACCAATACAACGCCCAACCAGAACAATATATAAAGCTAAACGAACCGTTCACTGGGTACTTATCCGTACGAAAATCCCTATAGATTTACCTGTTTTTACAAGGAAATAAAATGTGAAAAAAATATTTTTACATCCCATGGCCTTTCCCAACCATTTAAATTTTTCTCTTACAGGTCTAACACTTCCGAAAAACCAATACAACGCCCACCCGGAACAATATATAAAGCTAAACGAACCGTTCACTGGGTACTCATACGTACGAAAATCCCTATTGATTTACCTGTTTTTACAAGGAAATAAAATGTGAAAAAAATGTTTCTACATCCCTTGGCCTTTCCCAACCATTTAAATTTTTCTCTTACAGGGCTAACACTTCCGAAAAACCAATACAACGCCCACCCGGAACACTATATAAAGCTAAACGAACCGTTCACTGGGTACTTATACGCACGAAAATCCCTATTGATTTACCTGTTTTTACAAGGAAATAAACTGTGAAAAAAATATTTCTACATCCCATGGCCTTTCCCTACCATTTAAATTTTTCTCTTACAGGTCTAACACTTCCGAAAAACCAATACAACGCCCACCCGGAACAATATATAAAGCTAAACGAACCGTTCACTGGGTACTCATACGTACGAAAATCCCTATTGATTTACCTGTTTTTACAAGGAAATAAAATGTGAAAAAAATGTTTCTACATCCCATGGCCTTTCCCAACCATTTAAATTTTTCTCTTACAGGGCTAACACTACCGAAAAACCAATACAACGCCCACCCGGAACACTATATAAAGCTAAACGAACCGTTCACTGGGTACTTATACGCACGAAAATCCCTATTGATTTACCTGTTTTTACAAGGAAATAAAATGTGAAAAAAATATTTCTACATCCCATGGCCTTTCCCTACCATTTAAATGTTTCTCTTACAGGTCTAACACTTCCGAAAAACCAATACAACGCCCACCCGGAACACTATATAAAGCTAAACGAACCGTTCACTGGGTACTTATCCGTACGAAAATCCCTATAGATTTACCTGTTTTTAGAAGGAAATAAAATGTGAAAAAAATATTTCTACATCCCATGGCCTTTCCCAACCATTTAAATTTTTCTCTTATAAGTCTACCACTTCCGAAAAACCAATACAACGCCCACCCGGAACAATATATAAAGCTAAACGAACCGTTCACTGGGTACTTATACGCACGAAAATCCCTATTGATTTACCTGTTTTTACAAGGAAATAAACTGTGAAAAAAATATTTCTACATCCCATGGCCTTTCCCTACCATTTAAATTTTTCTCTTACAGGTCTAACACTTCCGAAAAACCAATACAACGCCCACCCGGAACAATATATAAAGCTAAACGAACCGTTCACTGGGTACTCATACGTACGAAAATCCCTATTGATTTACCTGTTTTTACAAGGAAATAAAATGTGAAAAAAATGTTTCTACATCCCATGGCCTTTCCCAACCATTTAAATTTTTCTCTTACAGGGCTAACACTTCCGAAAAACCAATACAACGCCCACCCGGAACAATATATAAAGCTAAACGAACCGTTCACTGGGTACTTATACGCACGAAAATCCCTATTGATTTACCTGTTTTTACAAGGAAATAAAATGTGAAAAAAATATTTCTACATCCCTTGGCCTTTCCCAACCATTTAAATTTTTCTCTTACAGGTCTAACACTTCCGAAAAACCAATACAACGCCCACCCGGAACACTATATAAAGCTAAACGAACCGTTCACAGGGTACTTATACGCACGAAAATCCCTATTGATTTACCTGTTTTTACAAGGAAATAAAATGTGAAAAAAATATTTCTACATCCCATGGCCTTTCCCTACCATTTAAATTTTTCTCTTACAGGTCTAACACTTCCGAAAAACCAATACAACGCCCAACCGGAACAATATATAAAGCTAAACGAACCGTTCACTGGGTACTTATCCGTACGAAAATCCCTATAGATTTACCTGTTTTTAGAAGGAAATAAAATGTGAAAAAAATATTTCTACATCCCATGGCCTTTCCCAACCATTTAAATTTTTCTCTTACAAGTCTACCACTTCCGAAAAACCAATACAACACCCACCCGGAACAATATATAAAGCTAAACGAACCGTTCACTGGGTACTCATACGTACGAAAATCCCTATTGATTTACCTGTTTTTACAAGGAAATAAAATGTGAAAAAAATATTTCTACATCCCATGGCCCTTCCCAACCATTTAAATTTTTCTCTTACAGGTCTAACACGTCCGAAAAACCAATACAACACCCATCCGGAACAATATATAAAGCTAAACGAACCATTCACTGGGTACTTATCCGTACTAAAATCCCTATTGATTTACCTGTTTTTACAAGGAAATAAAATGTGAAAAAAATATTTCTACATCCCATGGCCTTTCCCAACCATTTAAATTTTTCTCTTACAAGTCTAACACTTCTGAAAAACCAATACAACGCCCAACCAGAACAATATATAAAGCTAAACGAACCGTTCACTGGGTACTTATCCGTACGAAAATCCCAATAGATTTACCTGTTTTTAGAAGGAAATAAAATGTGAAAAAAATATTTCTACATCCCATGGCCTTTCCCAACCATTTAAATTTTTCTCTTACAGGTCTAACACTTCCGAAAAACCAATACAACGCCCACCCGGAACACTATATAAAGCTAAACGAACCGTTCACTGGGTACTTATACGCACGAAAATCCCTATTGATTTACCTGTTTTTACAAGGAAATAAAATGTGAAAAAAATATTTCTACATCCCATGGCCTTTCCCTACCATTTAAATTTTTCTCTTACAGGTCTAACACTTCCGAAAAACCAATACAACGCCCAACCGGAACAATATATAAAGCTAAACGAACCGTTCACTGGGTACTTATCCGTACGAAAATCCCTATAGATTTACCTGTTTTTAGAAGGAAATAAAATGTGAAAAAAATATTTCTACATCCCATGGCCTTTCCCAACCATTTAAATTTTTCTCTTATAAGTCTACCACTTCCGAAAAACCAATACAACGACCACCCGGAACAATATATAAAGCTAAACGAACCGGTCACTGGGTACTTATACGCACGAAAATCCCTATTGATTTACCTGTTTTTACAAGGAAATAAAATGTGAAAAAAATATTTCTACATCCCATGGCCTTTCCCATCCATTTAAATTTTTCTCTTACAAGTCTAACACTTCCGAAAAACCAATACAACGCCCAACCAGAACAATATATAAAGCTAAACGAACCGTTCACTGGGTACTTATCCGTACGAAAATCCCTATAGATTTACCTGTTTTTACAAGGAAATAAAATGTGAAAAAAATATTTTTACATCCCATGGCCTTTCCCAACCATTTAAATTTTTCTCTTACAGGTCTAACACTTCCGAAAAACCAATACAACGCCCACCCGGAACAATATATAAAGCTAAACGAACCGTTCACTGGGTACTCATACGTACGAAAATCCCTATTGATTTACCTGTTTTTACAAGGAAATAAAATGTGAAAAAAATGTTTCTACATCCCTTGGCCTTTCCCAACCATTTAAATTTTTCTCTTACAGGGCTAACACTTCCGAAAAACCAATACAACGCCCACCCGGAACACTATATAAAGCTAAACGAACCGTTCACTGGGTACTTATACGCACGAAAATCCCTATTGATTTACCTGTTTTTACAAGGAAATAAACTGTGAAAAAAATATTTCTACATCCCATGGCCTTTCCCTACCATTTAAATTTTTCTCTTACAGGTCTAACACTTCCGAAAAACCAATACAACGCCCACCCGGAACAATATATAAAGCTAAACGAACCGTTCACTGGGTACTCATACGTACGAAAATCCCTATTGATTTACCTGTTTTTACAAGGAAATAAAATGTGAAAAAAATGTTTCTACATCCCATGGCCTTTCCCAACCATTTAAATTTTTCTCTTACAGGGCTAACACTACCGAAAAACCAATACAACGCCCACCCGGAACACTATATAAAGCTAAACGAACCGTTCACTGGGTACTTATACGCACGAAAATCCCTATTGATTTACCTGTTTTTACAAGGAAATAAAATGTGAAAAAAATATTTCTACATCCCATGGCCTTTCCCTACCATTTAAATGTTTCTCTTACAGGTCTAACACTTCCGAAAAACCAATACAACGCCCACCCGGAACACTATATAAAGCTAAACGAACCGTTCACTGGGTACTTATCCGTACGAAAATCCCTATAGATTTACCTGTTTTTAGAAGGAAATAAAATGTGAAAAAAATATTTCTACATCCCATGGCCTTTCCCAACCATTTAAATTTTTCTCTTATAAGTCTACCACTTCCGAAAAACCAATACAACGCCCACCCGGAACAATATATAAAGCTAAACGAACCGTTCACTGGGTACTTATACGCACGAAAATCCCTATTGATTTACCTGTTTTTACAAGGAAATAAACTGTGAAAAAAATATTTCTACATCCCATGGCCTTTCCCTACCATTTAAATTTTTCTCTTACAGGTCTAACACTTCCGAAAAACCAATACAACGCCCACCCGGAACAATATATAAAGCTAAACGAACCGTTCACTGGGTACTCATACGTACGAAAATCCCTATTGATTTACCTGTTTTTACAAGGAAATAAAATGTGAAAAAAATGTTTCTACATCCCATGGCCTTTCCCAACCATTTAAATTTTTCTCTTACAGGGCTAACACTTCCGAAAAACCAATACAACGCCCACCCGGAACAATATATAAAGCTAAACGAACCGTTCACTGGGTACTTATACGCACGAAAATCCCTATTGATTTACCTGTTTTTACAAGGAAATAAAATGTGAAAAAAATATTTCTACATCCCTTGGCCTTTCCCAACCATTTAAATTTTTCTCTTACAGGTCTAACACTTCCGAAAAACCAATACAACGCCCACCCGGAACACTATATAAAGCTAAACGAACCGTTCACAGGGTACTTATACGCACGAAAATCCCTATTGATTTACCTGTTTTTACAAGGAAATAAAATGTGAAAAAAATATTTCTACATCCCATGGCCTTTCCCTACCATTTAAATTTTTCTCTTACAGGTCTAACACTTCCGAAAAACCAATACAACGCCCAACCGGAACAATATATAAAGCTAAACGAACCGTTCACTGGGTACTTATCCGTACGAAAATCCCTATAGATTTACCTGTTTTTAGAAGGAAATAAAATGTGAAAAAAATATTTCTACATCCCATGGCCTTTCCCAACCATTTAAATTTTTCTCTTACAAGTCTACCACTTCCGAAAAACCAATACAACACCCACCCGGAACAATATATAAAGCTAAACGAACCGTTCACTGGGTACGCATACGTACGAAAATCCCTATTGATTTACCTGTTTTTACAAGGAAATAAAATGTGAAAAAAATATTTCTACATCCCATGGCCCTTCCCAACCATTTAAATTTTTCTCTTACAGGTCTAACACGTCCGAAAAACCAATACAACACCCATCCGGAACAATATATAAAGCTAAACGAACCATTCACTGGGTACTTATCCGTACTAAAATCCCTATTGATTTACCTGTTTTTACAAGGAAATAAAATGTGAAAAAAATATTTCTACATCCCATGGCCTTTCCCAACCATTTAAATTTTTCTCTTACAAGTCTAACACTTCTGAAAAACCAATACAACGCCCAACCAGAACAATATATAAAGCTAAACGAACCGTTCACTGGGTACTTATCCGTACGAAAATCCCAATAGATTTACCTGTTTTTAGAAGGAAATAAAATGTGAAAAAAATATTTCTACATCCCATGGCCTTTCCCAACCATTTAAATTTTTCTCTTACAGGTCTAACACTTCCGAAAAACCAATACAACGCCCACCCGGAACAATATATAAAGCTAAACGAACCGTTCACTGGGTACTTATACGCACGAAAATCCCTATTGATTTACCTGTTTTTACAAGGAAATAAAATGTGAAAAAAATATTTCTACATCCCATGGCCTTTCCCAACCATTTAAATTTTTCTCTTACAAGTCTAACACTTCCGAAAAACCAATACAACGCCCAACCAGAACAATATATAAAGCTAAACGAACCGTTCACTGGGTACTCATACGTACGAAAATCCCTATTGATTTACCTGTTTTTACAAGGAAATAAAATGTGAAAAAAATGTTTCTACATCCCTTGGCCTTTCCCAACCATTTAAATTTTTCTCTTACAGGGCTAACACTTCCGAAAAACCAATACAACGCCCACCCGGAACACTATATAAAGCTAAACGAACCGTTCACTGGGTACTTATACGCACGAAAATCCCTATTGATTTACCTGTTTTTACAAGGAAATAAACTGTGAAAAAAATATTTCTACATCCCATGGCCTTTCCCTACCATTTAAATTTTTCTCTTACAGGTCTAACACTTCCGAAAAACCAATACAACGCCCACCCGGAACAATATATAAAGCTAAACGAACCGTTCACTGGGTACTCATACGTACGAAAATCCCTATTGATTTACCTGTTTTTACAAGGAAATAAAATGTGAAAAAAATGTTTCTACATCCCATGGCCTTTCCCAACCATTTAAATTTTTCTCTTACAGGGCTAACACTTCCGAAAAACCAATACAACGCCCACCCGGAACACTATATAAAGCTAAACGAACCGTTCACTGGGTACTCATACGTACGAAAATCCCTATTGATTTACCTGTTTTTACATGGAAATAAAATGTGAAAAAAATATTTCTACATCCCATGGCCCTTCCCAACCATTTAAATTTTTCTCTTACAGGTCTAACACTTCCGAAAAACCAATACAACACCCATCCGGAACAATATATAAAGCTAAACACACCGTTCACTGGGTACTTATCCGTACGAAAATCCCAATAGATTTACCTGTTTTTAGAAGGAAATAAAATGTGAACAAAATATTTCTACATCCCATGGCCTTTCCCAACCATTTAAATTTTTCTCTTACAGGGCTAACACTTCCGAAAAACCAATACAACGCCCACCCGGAACACTATATAAAGCTAAACGAACCGTTCACTGGGTACTTATACGCACGAAAATCCCTATTGATTTACCTGTTTTTACAAGGAAATAAAATGTGAAAAAAATATTTCTACATCCCATGGCCTTTCCCAACCATTTAAATTTTTCTCTTATAGGTCTAACACTTCTGAAAAACCAATACAACGCCCACCCGGAACAATATATAAAGCTAAACGAACCGTTCACTGGGTACTCATACGTACGAAAATCCCTATTGATTTACCTGTTTTTACAGGGAAATAAAATGTGAAAAAAATATTTAAACATCCCATGGCCTTTCCCAACCATTTAAATTTTTATCTTACAGGTCTAACACTTCCGAAAAACCAATACAACGCCCACCCGGAACAATATATAAAGCTAAATGAACCGTTCACTGGGTACTATTCCGTACGAAAATCCCTATTGATTTACCTGTTTTTACAAGGAAATAAAATGTGAAAAAAATATTTCTACATCCCATGGCCCTTCCCAACCATTTAAATTTTTCTCTTACAGGTCTAACACGTCCGAAAAACCAATAAAACGCCCATCCGGAACAATATATAAAGCTAAACGCACCGTTCACTGGGTACTTATCCGTACGAAAATCCCTATTGATTTACCTGTTTTTACAAGGAAATAAAATATGAAAACAATATTTCTACATCCCATGGCCTTTCCCAACCATTTAAATTTTTCTCTTACAGGTCTAACACTTCCGAAAAACCAATACAACGCCCACCCGGAACAATATATAAAGCTAAACGAACCGTTCACTGGGTACTTATCCGTACGAAAATCCCTATTGATTTACCTGTTTTTACAAGGAAATCAAATGTGAAAAAAACATTTCTACATCCCATGGCCTTTCCCAACCATTTAAATTTTTCTCTTACAGGTCTAACACTTCCGAAAAACCCATACAACGCCCAACCGGAACAATATATAAAGCTAAACGAACCGTTCACTGGGTACTTATCCATACGAAAATCCCTATAGATTTACCTGTTTTTAGAAGGAAATAAAATGTGAAAAAAATATTTCTACATCCCATGGCCTTTCCCAACCATTTAAATTTTTCTCTTACAGGTCTAACACTTCCGAAAAACCAATACAACGCCCACCCGGAACAATATATAAAGCTAAACGAACCGTTCACTGGGTACTCATACGTACGAAAATCCCTATTGATTTACCTGTTTTTACATGGAAATAAAATGTGAAAAAAATATTTCTACATCCCATGGCCCTTCCCAACCATTTAAATTTTTCTCTTACAGGTCTAACACTTCCGAAAAACCAATACAACGCCCACCCGGAACAATATATAAAGCTAAACGAACCGTTCACTGGGTACTCATACGTACGAAAATCCCTATTGATTTACCTGTTTTTACAAGGAAATAAAATGTGAAAAAAATATTTCTTCATCCCATGGCCCTTCCCAACCATTTACATTTTTCTCTTACAGGTCTAACACGTCCGAAAAACCAATACAACACCCATCCGGAACAATATATAAAGCTAAACGCACCGTTCACTGGGTACTTATCCGTACGAAAATCCCTATAGATTTACTTGTTTTTAGAAGGAAATAAAATGTGAAAAAAATATTTCTACATCCCATGGCCTTTCCCAACCATTTAAATTTTTCTCTTACAGGGCTAACACTTCCGAAAAACCAATACAACGCCCACCCGGAACACTATATAAAGCTAAACGAACCGTTCACTGGGTACTTATACGGACGAAAATCCCTATTGATTTACCTGTTTTTAGAAGGAAATAAAATGTGAAAAAAATATTTCTACATCCCATGGCCCTTCCCAACCATTTAAATTTTTCTCTTACAGGTCTAACACGTCCGAAAAACCAATACAACGCCCATCCGGAACAATATATAAAGCTAAACGCACCGTTCACTGGGTACTTATCCGTACGAAAATCCCTATTGATTTACCTGTTTTTACAAGGAAATAAAATGTGAAAAAAATATTTCTACATCCCATGGCCTTTCCCAACCATTTAAATTTTTCTTTTACAAGTCTAACACTTCCGAAAAACCAATACAACGCCCAACCAGAACAATATATAAAGCTAAACGAACCGTTCACTGGGTACTCATACGTACGAAAATCCCTATTGATTTACCTGTTTTTACAAGGAAATAAAATGTGAAAAAAATGTTTCTATATCCCTTGGCCTTTCCCAACCATTTAAATTTTTCTCTTACAGGGCTAACACTTCCGAAAAACCAATACAACGCCCACCCGGAACACTATATAAAGCTAAACGAACCGTTCACTGGGTACTTATACGCACGAAAATCCCTATTGATTTACATGTTTTTACAAGGAAATAAAATGTGAAAAAAATATTTCTACATCCCATGGCCTTTCCCTACCATTTAAAGTTTTCTCTTACAGGTCTAACACTTCCGAAAAACCAATACAACGCCCACCCGGAACACTATATAAAGCTAAACGAACCGTTCACTGGGTACTCATACGTACGAAAATCCCTATTGATTTACCTGTTTTTACAAGGAAATAAAATGTGAAAAAAATGTTTCTACATCCCATGGCCTTTCCCAACCATTTAAATTTTTCTCTTACAGGGCTAACACTTCCGAAAAACCAATACAACGCCCACCCGGAACACTATATAAAGCTAAACGAACCGTTCACTGGGTACTTATACGCACGAAAATCCCTATTGATTTACCTGTTTTTACAAGGAAATAAAATGTGAAAAAAATATTTCTACATCCCATGGCCTTTCCCAACCATTTACATTTTTCTCTTACAGGTCTAACACTTCCGAAAAACCAATACAACGCCCACCCGGAACAATATATAAAGCTAACCGAACCGTTCACTGGGTACTCATACGTACGAAAATCCCTATTGATTTACCTGTTTTTACAAGGAAATAAAATGTGAAAATAATGTTTCTACATCCCATGGCCTTTCCCAACCATTTAAATTTTTCTCTTACAGGTCTAACACTTCCGAAAAACCAATACAACGCCCACCCGGAACAATATATAAAGCTAAACGAACCGTTCACTGGGTACTCATACGTACGAAAATCCCTATTGATTTACCTGTTTTTACATGGAAATAAAATGTGAAAAAAATATTTCTACATCCCATGGCCCTTCCCAACCATTTAAATTTTTCTCTTACAGGTCTAACACTTCCGAAAAACCAATACAACACCCATCCGGAACAATATATAAAGCTAAACACACCGTTCACTGGGTACTTATCCGTACGAAAATCCCAATAGATTTACCTGTTTTTAGAAGGAAATAAAATGTGAACAAAATATTTCTACATCCCATGGCCTTTCCCAACCATTTAAATTTTTCTCTTACAGGGCTAACACTTCCGAAAAACCAATACAACTCCCACCCGGAACACTATATAAAGCTAAACGAACCGTTCACTGGGTACTTATACGCACGAAAATCCCTATTGATTTACCTGTTTTTACAAGGAAATAAAATGTGAAAAAAATATTTCTACATCCCATGGCCTTTCCCAACCATTTAAATTTTTCTCTTATAGGTCTAACACTTCTGAAAAACCAATACAACGCCCACCCGGAACAATATATAAAGCTAAACGAACCGTTCACTGGGTACTCATACGTACGAAAATCCCTATTGATTTACCTGTTTTTACAGGGAAATAAAATGTGAAAAAAATATTTCTACATCCCATGGCCTTTCCCAACCATTTAAATTTTTCTCTTACAGGTCTAACACTTCCGAAAAACCAATACAACGCCCACCCGGAACAATATATAAAGCTAAACGCACCGTTCACTGGGTACTTATCCGTACGAAAATCCCTATTGATTTACCTGTTTTTACAAGGAAATAAAATGTGAAAACAATATTTCTACATACCATGGCCTTTCCCAACCATTTAAATTTTTCTCTTACAGGTCTAACACTTCCGAAAAACCAATACAACGCCCACCCAGAACAATATATAAAGCTAAACGAACCGTTCACTGGGTATTTATCCATACGAAAATCCCTATTGATTTACCTGTTTTTACAAGGAAATAAAATGTGAAAACAATATTTCTACATCCCATGGCCTTTCCCAACCATTTAAATTTTTCTCTTACAGGTCTAACACTTCCGAAAAACCAATACAACGCCCACCCGGAACAATATATAAAGCTAAATGAACCGTTCACTGGGTACTTATCCGTACGAAAATCCCTATTGATTTACCTGTTTTTACAAGGAAATCAAATGTGAAAAAAACATTTCTACATCCCATGGCCTTTCCCAACCATTTAAATTTTTCTCTTACTAGTCTGACACTTCCGAAAAACCCATACAACGCCCAACCGGAACAATATATAAAGCTAAACGAACCGTTCACTGGGTACTTATCCGTACGAAAATCCCAATAGATTTACCTGTTTTTAGAAGGAAATAAAATGTGAACAAAATATTTCTACATCCCATGGCCTTTCCCAACCATTTAAATTTTTCTCTTACAGGGCTAACACTTCCGAAAAACCAATACAACTCCCACCCGGAACACTATATAAAGCTAAACGAACCGTTCACTGGGTACTTATACGCACGAAAATCCCTATTGATTTACCTGTTTTTACAAGGAAATAAAATGTGAAAAAAATATTTCTACATCCCATGGCCTTTCCCAACCATTTAAATTTTTCTCTTATAGGTCTAACACTTCTGAAAAACCAATACAACGCCCACCCGGAACAATATATAAAGCTAAACGAACCGTTCACTGGGTACTCATACGTACGAAAATCCCTATTGATTTACCTGTTTTTACAGGGAAATAAAATGTGAAAAAAATATTTCTACATCCCATGGCCTTTCCCAACCATTTAAATTTTTCTCTTACAGGTCTAACACTTCCGAAAAACCAATACAACGCCCACCCGGAACAATATATAAAGCTAAACGCACCGTTCACTGGGTACTTATCCGTACGAAAATCCCTATTGATTTACCTGTTTTTACAAGGAAATAAAATGTGAAAACAATATTTCTACATACCATGGCCTTTCCCAACCATTTAAATTTTTCTCTTACAGGTCTAACACTTCCGAAAAACCAATACAACGCCCACCCAGAACAATATATAAAGCTAAACGAACCGTTCACTGGGTATTTATCCATACGAAAATCCCTATTGATTTACCTGTTTTTACAAGGAAATAAAATGTGAAAACAATATTTCTACATCCCATGGCCTTTCCCAACCATTTAAATTTTTCTCTTACAGGTCTAACACTTCCGAAAAACCAATACAACGCCCACCCGGAACAATATATAAAGCTAAATGAACCGTTCACTGGGTACTTATCCGTACGAAAATCCCTATTGATTTACCTGTTTTTACAAGGAAATCAAATGTGAAAAAAACATTTCTACATCCCATGGCCTTTCCCAACCATTTAAATTTTTCTCTTACTAGTCTGACACTTCCGAAAAACCCATACAACGCCCAACCGGAACAATATATAAAGCTAAACGAACCGTTCACTGGGTACTTATCCATACGAAAATCCCTATAGATTTACCTGTTTTTAGAAGGAAATAAAATGTGAAAAAAATATTTCTACATCCCATGGCCTTTCCCAACCATTTAAATTTTTCTCTTACAGGTCTAACACTTCCGAAAAACCAATACAACGCCCACCCGGAACAATATATAAAGCTAAACGAACCGTTCACTGGGTACTCATACGTACGAAAATCCCTATTGATTTACCTGTTTTTACAAGGAAATAAAATGTGAAAAAAATATTTCTTCATCCCATGGCCCTTCCCAACCATTTAAATTTTTCTCTTACAGGTCTAACACGTCCGAAAAACCAATACAACACCCATCCGGAACAATATATAAAGCTAAACGCACCGTTCACTGGGTACTTATCCGTACGAAAATCCCTATAGATTTACCTGTTTTTAGAAGGAAATAAAATGTGAAAAAAATATTTCTACATCCCATGGCCTTTCCCAACCATTTAAATTTTTCTCTTACAGGGCTAACACTTCCGAAAAACCAATACAACGCCCACCCGGAACACTATATAAAGCTAAACGAACCGTTCACTGGGTACTTATACGCACGAAAATCCCTATTGATTTACCTGTTTTTACAAGGAAATCAAATGTGAAAAAAACATTTCTACATCCCATGGCCTTTCCCAACCATTTAAATTTTTCTCTTACTAGTCTGACACTTCCGAAAAACCCATACAACGCCCAACCGGAACAATATATAAAGCTAAACGAACCGTTCACTGGGTACTTATCCATACGAAAATCCCTATAGATTTACCTGTTTTTAGAAGGAAATAAAATGTGAAAAAAATATTTCTACATCCCATGGCCTTTCCCAACCATTTAAATTTTTCTCTTACAGGTCTAACACTTCCGAAAAACCAATACAACGCCCACCCGGAACAATATATAAAGCTAAACGAACCGTTCACTGGGTACTCATACGTACGAAAATCCCTATTGATTTACCTGTTTTTACAAGGAAATAAAATGTGAAAAAAATATTTCTTCATCCCATGGCCCTTCCCAACCATTTAAATTTTTCTCTTACAGGTCTAACACATCCGAAAAACCAATACAACACCCATCCGGAACAATATATAAAGCTAAACGCACCGTTCACTGGGTACTTATCCGTACGAAAATCCCTATAGATTTACCTGTTTTTAGAAGGAAATAAAATGTGAAAAAAATATTTCTACATCCCATGGCCTTTCCCAACCATTTAAATTTTTCTCTTACAGGGCTAACACTTCCGAAAAACCAATACAACGCCCACCCGGAACACTATATAAAGCTAAACGAACCGTTCACTGGGTACTTATACGCACGAAAATCCCTATTGATTTACCTGTTTTTACAAGGAAATAAAATGTGAAAAAAATATTTCTACATCCCATGGCCCTTCCCAACCATTTAAATTTTTCTCTTACAGGTCTAACACGTCCGAAAAACCAATACAACGCCCATCCGGAACAATATATAAAGCTAAACGCACCGTTCACTGGGTACTTATCCGTACGAAAATCCCTATTGATTTACCTGTTTTTACAAGGAAATAAAATGTGAAAAAAATATTTCTACATCCCATGGCCTTTCCCAACCTTTTAAATTTTTCTCTTACAGGTCTAACACTTCCGAAAAACCAATACAACGCCCACCCGGAACAATATATAAAGCTAAACGAACCGTTCACTGGGTACTCATACGTACGAAAATCCCTATTGATTTACCTGTTTTTACAAGGAAATAAAATGTGAAAAAAATGTTTCTACATCCAATGGCCTTTCCCAACCATTTAAATTTTTCTCTTACAGGGCTAACACTTCCGAAAAACCGATACAACGCCCACCCGGAACACTATATAAAGCTAAACGAACCGTTCACTCGGTACTTAAACGCACAAAAATCCCTATTGATTTACCTGCTTTTACAAGGAAATAAAATGTGAAAAAAATATTTCTATATCCCATGGCCTTTCCCAACCATTTAAATTTTTCTCTTACAGGTCTAACACTTCCGAAAAACCAATACAACGCCCACCCGGAATAATATATAAAGCTAAACGAACCGTTCACTGGGTACTCATACGTACGAAAATCCCTATTGATTTACCTGTTTTTACAAGGAAATAAAATGTGAAAAAAATATTTCTACATCCCATGGCCCTTCCCAACCATTTAATTTTTTCTCTTACAGGTCTAACACGTCCGAAAAACCAATACAACGCCCATCCGGAACAATATATAAAGCTAAACGCACCGTTCACTGGGTACTTATCCATACGAAAATCCCTATTGATTTACCTGTTTTTACAAGGAAATAAAATGTGAAAACAATATTTCTACATCCCATGGCCTTTCCCAACCATTTAAATTTTTCTCTTACAGGTCTAACACTTCCGAAAAACCAATACAACGCCCACCCAGAACAATATATAAAGCTAAACGAACCGTTCACTGGGTATTTATCCGTATGAAAATCCCTATTGATTTACCTGTTTTTACAAGGAAATAAAATGTGAAAACAATATTTCTACATCCCATGGCCTTTCCCAACCATTTAAATTTTTCTCTTACAGGTCTAACACTTCCGAAAAACCAATACAACGCCCACCCGGAACAATATATAAAGCTAAACGAACCGTTCACTGGGTACTTATCCGTACGAAAATCCCTATTGATTTACCTGTTTTTACAAGGAAATCAAATGTGAAAAAAACATTTCTACATCCCATGGCCTTTCCCAACCATTTAAATTTTTCTCTTACTAGTCTAACACTTCCGAAAAACCCATACAACGCCCAACCGGAACAATATATAAAGCTAAACGAACCGTTCACTGGGTACTTATCCGTACGAAAATCCCTATAGATTTACCTGTTTTTAGAAGGAAATAAAATGTGAAAAAAATATTTCTACATCCCATGGCCTTTCCCAACCATTTAAATTTTTCTCTTACAGGTCTAACACTTCCGAAAAACCAATACAACGCCCACCCGGAACAATATATAAAGCTAAACGAACCGTTCACTGGGTACTCATACGTACGAAAATCCCTATTGATTTACCTGTTTTTACAAGGAAATAAAATGTGAAAAAAATATTTCTTCATCCCATGGCCCTTCCCAACCATTTAAATTTTTCTCTTACAGGTCTAACACGTCCGAAAAACCAATACAACACCCATCCGGAACAATATATAAAGCTAAACGCACCGTTCACTGGGTACTTATCCGTACGAAAATCCCTATAGATTTACCTGTTTTTAGAAGGAAATAAAATGTGAAAAAAATATTTCTACATCCCATGGCCTTTCCCAACCATTTAAATTTTTCTCTTACAGGGCTAACACTTCCGAAAAACCAATACAACGCCCACCCGGAACACTATATAAAGCTAAACGAACCGTTCACTGGGTACTTATACGCACGAAAATCCCTATTGATTTACCTGTTTTTACAAGGAAATAAAATGTGAAAAAAATATTTCTACATCCCATGGCCTTTCCCAACCATTTAAATTTTTCTCTTACAGGGCTAACACTTCCGAAAAACCAATACAACGCCCACCCGGAACACTATATAAAGCTAAACGAACCGTTCACTGGGTACTTAAACGCACGAAAATCCCTATTGATTTACCTGCTTTTACAAGGAAATAAAATGTGAAAAAAATATTTCTACATCCCATGGCCTTTCCCAACCGTTTAAATTTTTCTCTTACAGGTCTAACACTTCCGAAAAACCAATACAACGCCCACCCGGAACAATATATAAAGCTAAACGAACCGTTCACTGGGTACTCATACGTACGAAAATCCCTATTGATTTACCTGTTTTTACAAGGAAATAAAATGTGAAAAAAATGTTTCTACATCCCATGGCCTTTCCCAACCATTTAAATTTTTCTCTTACAGGGCTAACACTTCCGAAAAACCGATACAACGCCCACCCGGAACACTATATAAAGCTAAACGAACCGTTCACTCGGTACTTAAACGCACAAAAATCCCTATTGATTTACCTGCTTTTACAAGGAAATAAAATGTGAAAAAAATATTTCTATATCCCATGGCCATTCCCAACCATTTAAATTTTTCTCTTACAGGTCTAACACTTCCGAAAAACCAATACAACGCCCACCCGGAACAATATATAAAGCTAAACGAACCGTTCACTGGGTACTCATACGTACGAAAATCCCTATTGATTTACCTGTTTTTACAAGGAAATAAAATGTGAAAAAAATATTTCTACATCCCATGGCCCTTCCCAACCATTTAATTTTTTCTCTTACAGGTCTAACACGTCCGAAAAACCAATACAACGCCCATCCGGAACAATATATAAAGCTAAACGCACCGTTCACTGGGTACTTATCCGTACGAAAATCCCTATTGATTTACCTGTTTTTACAAGGAAATAAAATGTGAAAACAATATTTCTACATCCCATGGCCTTTCCCAACCATTTAAATTTTTCTCTTACAGGTCTAACACTTCCGAAAAACCAATACAACGCCCACCCAGAACAATATATAAAGCTAAACGAACCGTTCACTGGGTATTTATCCGTACGAAAATCCCTATTGATTTACCTGTTTTTACAAGGAAATAAAATGTGAAAACAATATTTCTACATCCCATGGCCTTTCCCAACCATTTAAATTTTTCTCTTACAGGTCTAACACTTCCGAAAAACCAATACAACGCCCACCCGGAACAATATATAAAGCTAAACGAACCGTTCACTGGGTACTCATACGTACGAAAATCCCTATTGATTTACCTGTTTTTACAAGGAAATAAAATGTGAAAAAAATGTTTCTACATCCCATGGCCTTTCCCAACCATTTAAATTTTTCTCTTACAGGGCTAACACTTCCGAAAAACCGATACAACGCCCACCCGGAACACTATATAAAGCTAAACGAACCGTTCACTCGGTACTTAAACGCACAAAAATCCCTATTGATTTACCTGCTTTTACAAGGAAATAAAATGTGAAAAAAATATTTCTATATCCCATGGCCTTTCCCAACCATTTAAATTTTTCTGTTACAGGTCTAACACTTCCGAAAAACCAATACAACGCCCACCCGGAACAATATATAAAGCTAAACGAACCGTTCACTGGGTACTCATACGTACGAAAATCCCTATTGATTTACCTGTTTTTACAAGGAAATAAAATGTGAAAAAAATATTTCTACATCCCATGGCCCTTCCCAACCATTTAATTTTTTCTCTTACAGGTCTAACACGTCCGAAAAACCAATACAACGCCCATCCGGAACAATATATAAAGCTAAACGCACCGTTCACTGGGTACTTATCCGTACGAAAATCCCTATTGATTTACCTGTTTTTACAAGGAAATAAAATGTGAAAACAATATTTCTACATCCCATGGCCTTTCCCAACCATTTAAATTTTTCTCTTACAGGTCTAACACTTCCGAAAAACCAATACAACGCCCACCCAGAACAATATATAAAGCTAAACGAACCGTTCACTGGGTATTTATCCGTACGAAAATCCCTATTGATTTACCTGTTTTTACAAGGAAATAAAATGTGAAAACAATATTTCTACATCCCATGGCCTTTCCCAACCATTTAAATTTTTCTCTTACAGGTCTAACACTTCCGAAAAACCAATACAACGCCCACCCGGAACAATATATAAAGCTAAACGAACCGTTCACTGGGTACTTATCCGTACGAAAATCCCTATAGATTTACCTGTTTTTACAAGGAAATCAAATGTGAAAAAAACATTTCTACATCCCATGGCCTTTCCCAACCATTTAAATTTTTCTCTTACTAGTCTAACACTTCCGAAAAACCCATACAACGCCCAACCGGAACAATATATAAAGCTAAACGAACCGTTCACTGGGTACTCATACGTACGAAAATCCCTATTGATTTACCTGTTTTTACAAGGAAATAAAATGTGAAAAAAATATTTCTACATCCCATGGCCCTTCCCAACCATTTAATTTTTTCTCTTACAGGTCTAACACGTCCGAAAAACCAATACAACGCCCATCCGGAACAATATATAAAGCTAAACGCACCGTTCACTGGGTACTTATCCGTACGAAAATCCCTATTGATTTACCTGTTTTTACAAGGAAATAAAATGTGAAAACAATATTTCTACATCCCATGGCCTTTCCCAACCATTTAAATTTTTCTCTTACAGGTCTAACACTTCCGAAAAACCAATACAACGCCCACCCAGAACAATATATAAAGCTAAACGAACCGTTCACTGGGTATTTATCCGTACGAAAATCCCTATTGATTTACCTGTTTTTACAAGGAAATAAAATGTGAAAACAATATTTCTACATCCCATGGCCTTTCCCAACCATTTAAATTTTTCTCTTACAGGTCTAACACTTCCGAAAAACCAATACAACGCCCACCCGGAACAATATATAAAGCTAAACGAACCGTTCACTGGGTACTTATCCGTACGAAAATCCCTATAGATTTACCTGTTTTTACAAGGAAATCAAATGTGAAAAAAACATTTCTACATCCCATGGCCTTTCCCAACCATTTAAATTTTTCTCTTACTAGTCTAACACTTCCGAAAAACCCATACAACGCCCAACCGGAACAATATATAAAGCTAAACGAACCGTTCACTGGGTACTTATCCGTACGAAAATCCCTATAGATTTACCTGTTTTTAGAAGGAAATAAAATGTGAAAAAAATATTTCTACATCCCATGGCCTTTCCCAACCATTTAAATTTTTCTCTTACAGGTCTAACACTTCCGAAAAACCAATACAACGCCCATCCGGAACAATATATAAAGCTAAACGCACCGTTCACTGGGTACTTATCCGTACGAAAATCCCTATTGATTTACCTGTTTTTACAAGGAAATAAAATGTGAAAACAATATTTCTACATCCCATGGCCTTTCCCAACCATTTAAATTTTTCTCTTACAGGTCTAACACTTCCGAAAAACCAATACAACGCCCACCCAGAACAATATATAAAGCTAAACGAACCGTTCACTGGGTATTTATCCGTACGAAAATCCCTATTGATTTACCTGTTTTTACAAGGAAATAAAATGTGAAAACAATATTTCTACATCCCATGGCCTTTCCCAACCATTTAAATTTTTCTCTTACAGGTCTAACACTTCCGAAAAACCGATACAACGCCCACCCGGAACAATATATAAAGCTAAACGAACCGTTCACTGGGTACTCATACGTACGAAAATCCCTATTGATTTACCTGTTTTTACAAGGAAATAAAATGTGAAAAAAATGTTTCTACATCCCATGGCCTTTCCCAACCATTTAAATTTTTCTCTTACAGGGCTAACACTTCCGAAAAACCGATACAACGCCCACCCGGAACACTATATAAAGCTAAACGAACCGTTCACTCGGTACTTAAACGCACAAAAATCCCTATTGATTTACCTGCTTTTACAAGGAAATAAAATGTGAAAAAAATATTTCTATATCCCATGGCCTTTCCCAACCATTTAAATTTTTCTGTTACAGGTCTAACACTTCCGAAAAACCAATACAACGCCCACCCGGAACAATATATAAAGCTAAACGAACCGTTCACTGGGTACTCATACGTACGAAAATCCCTATTGATTTACCTGTTTTTACAAGGAAATAAAATGTGAAAAAAATATTTCTACATCCCATGGCCCTTCCCAACCATTTAATTTTTTCTCTTACAGGTCTAACACGTCCGAAAAACCAATACAACGCCCATCCGGAACAATATATAAAGCTAAACGCACCGTTCACTGGGTACTTATCCGTACGAAAATCCCTATTGATTTACCTGTTTTTACAAGGAAATAAAATGTGAAAACAATATTTCTACATCCCATGGCCTTTCCCAACCATTTAAATTTTTCTCTTACAGGTCTAACACTTCCGAAAAACCAATACAACGCCCACCCAGAACAATATATAAAGCTAAACGAACCGTTCACTGGGTATTTATCCGTACGAAAATCCCTATTGATTTACCTGTTTTTACAAGGAAATAAAATGTGAAAACAATATTTCTACATCCCATGGCCTTTCCCAACCATTTAAATTTTTCTCTTACAGGTCTAACACTTCCGAAAAACCAATACAACGCCCACCCGGAACAATATATAAAGCTAAACGAACCGTTCACTGGGTACTTATCCGTACGAAAATCCCTATAGATTTACCTGTTTTTACAAGGAAATCAAATGTGAAAAAAACATTTCTACATCCCATGGCCTTTCCCAACCATTTAAATTTTTCTCTTACTAGTCTAACACTTCCGAAAAACCCATACAACGCCCAACCGGAACAATATATAAAGCTAAACGAACCGTTCACTGGGTACTCATACGTACGAAAATCCCTATTGATTTACCTGTTTTTACAAGGAAATAAAATGTGAAAAAAATATTTCTACATCCCATGGCCCTTCCCAACCATTTAATTTTTTCTCTTACAGGTCTAACACGTCCGAAAAACCAATACAACGCCCATCCGGAACAATATATAAAGCTAAACGCACCGTTCACTGGGTACTTATCCGTACGAAAATCCCTATTGATTTACCTGTTTTTACAAGGAAATAAAATGTGAAAACAATATTTCTACATCCCATGGCCTTTCCCAACCATTTAAATTTTTCTCTTACAGGTCTAACACTTCCGAAAAACCAATACAACGCCCACCCAGAACAATATATAAAGCTAAACGAACCGTTCACTGGGTATTTATCCGTACGAAAATCCCTATTGATTTACCTGTTTTTACAAGGAAATAAAATGTGAAAACAATATTTCTACATCCCATGGCCTTTCCCAACCATTTAAATTTTTCTCTTACAGGTCTAACACTTCCGAAAAACCAATACAACGCCCACCCGGAACAATATATAAAGCTAAACGAACCGTTCACTGGGTACTTATCCGTACGAAAATCCCTATAGATTTACCTGTTTTTACAAGGAAATCAAATGTGAAAAAAACATTTCTACATCCCATGGCCTTTCCCAACCATTTAAATTTTTCTCTTACTAGTCTAACACTTCCGAAAAACCCATACAACGCCCAACCGGAACAATATATAAAGCTAAACGAACCGTTCACTGGGTACTTATCCGTACGAAAATCCCTATAGATTTACCTGTTTTTAGAAGGAAATAAAATGTGAAAAAAATATTTCTACATCCCATGGCCTTTCCCAACCATTTAAATTTTTCTCTTACAGGTCTAACACTTCCGAAAAACCAATACAACGCCCACCCGGAACAATATATAAAGCTAAACGAACCGTTCACTGGGTACTCATACGTACGAAAATCCCTATTGATTTACCTGTTTTTACAAGGAAATAAAATGTGAAAAAAATATTTCTTCATCCCATGGCCCTTCCCAACCATTTAAATTTTTCTCTTACAGGTCTAACACGTCCGAAAAACCAATACAACACCCATCCGGAACAATATATAAAGCTAAACGCACCGTTCACTGGGTACTTATCCGTACGAAAATCCCTATAGATTTACCTGTTTTTAGAAGGAAATAAAATGTGAAAAAAATATTTCTACATCCCATGGCCTTTCCCAACCATTTAAATTTTTCTCTTACAGGGCTAACACTTCCGAAAAACCAATACAACGCCCACCCGGAACACTATATAAAGCTAAACGAACCGTTCACTGGGTACTTATACGCACGAAAATCCCTATTGATTTACCTGTTTTTACAAGGAAATAAAATGTGAAAAAAATATTTCTACATCCCATGGCCTTTCCCAACCATTTAAATTTTTCTCTTACAGGGCTAACACTTCCGAAAAACCAATACAACGCCCACCCGGAACACTATATAAAGCTAAACGAACCGTTCACTGGGTACTTAAACGCACGAAAATCCCTATTGATTTACCTGCTTTTACAAGGAAATAAAATGTGAAAAAAATATTTCTACATCCCATGGCCTTTCCCAACCGTTTAAATTTTTCTCTTACAGGTCTAACACTTCCGAAAAACCAATACAACGCCCACCCGGAACAATATATAAAGCTAAACGAACCGTTCACTGGGTACTCATACGTACGAAAATCCCTATTGATTTACCTGTTTTTACAAGGAAATAAAATGTGAAAAAAATGTTTCTACATCCCATGGTCTTTCCCAACCATTTAAATTTTTCTCTTACAGGGCTAACACTTTCGAAAAACCGATACAACGCCCACCCGGAACACTATATAAAGCTAAACGAACCGTTCACTCGGTACTTAAACGCACAAAAATCCCTATTGATTTACCTGCTTTTACAAGGAAATAAAATGTGAAAAAAATATTTCTATATCCCATGGCCATTCCCAACCATTTAAATTTTTCTCTTACAGGTCTAACACTTCCGAAAAACCAATACAACGCCCACCCGGAACAATATATAAAGCTAAACGAACCGTTCACTGGGTACTCATACGTACGAAAATCCCTATTGATTTACCTGTTTTTACAAGGAAATAAAATGTGAAAAAAATATTTCTACATCCCATGGCCCTTCCCAACCATTTAATTTTTTCTCTTACAGGTCTAACACGTCCGAAAAACCAATACAACGCCCATCCGGAACAATATATAAAGCTAAACGCACCGTTCACTGGGTACTTATCCGTACGAAAATCCCTATTGATTTACCTGTTTTTACAAGGAAATAAAATGTGAAAACAATATTTCTACATCCCATGGCCTTTCCCAACCATTTAAATTTTTCTCTTACAGGTCTAACACTTCCGAAAAACCAATACAACGCCCACCCAGAACAATATATAAAGCTAAACGAACCGTTCACTGGGTATTTATCCGTACGAAAATCCCTATTGATTTACCTGTTTTTACAAGGAAATAAAATGTGAAAACAATATTTCTACATCCCATGGCCTTTCCCAACCATTTAAATTTTTCTCTTACAGGTCTAACACTTCCGAAAAACCAATACAACGCCCACCCGGAACAATATATAAAGCTAAACGAACCGTTCACTGGGTACTTATCCGTACGAAAATCCCTATAGATTTACCTGTTTTTACAAGGAAATCAAATGTGAAAAAAACATTTCTACATCCCATGGCCTTTCCCAACCATTTAAATTTTTCTCTTACTAGTCTAACACTTCCGAAAAACCCATACAACGCCCAACCGGAACAATATATAAAGCTAAACGAACCGTTCACTGGGTACTCATACGTACGAAAATCCCTATTGATTTACCTGTTTTTACAAGGAAATAAAATGTGAAAAAAATATTTCTACATCCCATGGCCCTTCCCAACCATTTAATTTTTTCTCTTACAGGTCTAACACGTCCGAAAAACCAATACAACGCCCATCCGGAACAATATATAAAGCTAAACGCACCGTTCACTGGGTACTTATCCGTACGAAAATCCCTATTGATTTACCTGTTTTTACAAGGAAATAAAATGTGAAAACAATATTTCTACATCCCATGGCCTTTCCCAACCATTTAAATTTTTCTCTTACAGGTCTAACACTTCCGAAAAACCAATACAACGCCCACCCAGAACAATATATAAAGCTAAACGAACCGTTCACTGGGTATTTATCCGTACGAAAATCCCTATTGATTTACCTGTTTTTACAAGGAAATAAAATGTGAAAACAATATTTCTACATCCCATGGCCTTTCCCAACCATTTAAATTTTTCTCTTACAGGTCTAACACTTCCGAAAAACCAATACAACGCCCACCCGGAACAATATATAAAGCTAAACGAACCGTTCACTGGGTACTTATCCGTACGAAAATCCCTATAGATTTACCTGTTTTTACAAGGAAATCAAATGTGAAAAAAACATTTCTACATCCCATGGCCTTTCCCAACCATTTAAATTTTTCTCTTACTAGTCTAACACTTCCGAAAAACCCATACAACGCCCAACCGGAACAATATATAAAGCTAAACGAACCGTTCACTGGGTACTTATCCGTACGAAAATCCCTATAGATTTACCTGTTTTTAGAAGGAAATAAAATGTGAAAAAAATATTTCTACATCCCATGGCCTTTCCCAACCATTTAAATTTTTCTCTTACAGGTCTAACACTTCCGAAAAACCAATACAACGCCCACCCGGAACAATATATAAAGCTAAACGAACCGTTCACTGGGTACTCATACGTACGAAAATCCCTATTGATTTACCTGTTTTTACAAGGAAATAAAATGTGAAAAAAATATTTCTTCATCCCATGGCCCTTCCCAACCATTTAAATTTTTCTCTTACAGGTCTAACACGTCCGAAAAACCAATACAACACCCATCCGGAACAATATATAAAGCTAAACGCACCGTTCACTGGGTACTTATCCGTACGAAAATCCCTATAGATTTACCTGTTTTTAGAAGGAAATAAAATGTGAAAAAAATATTTCTACATCCCATGGCCTTTCCCAACCATTTAAATTTTTCTCTTACAGGGCTAACACTTCCGAAAAACCAATACAACGCCCACCCGGAACACTATATAAAGCTAAACGAACCGTTCACTGGGTACTTATACGCACGAAAATCCCTATTGATTTACCTGTTTTTACAAGGAAATAAAATGTGAAAAAAATATTTCTACATCCCATGGCCTTTCCCAACCATTTAAATTTTTCTCTTACAGGGCTAACACTTCCGAAAAACCAATACAACGCCCACCCGGAACACTATATAAAGCTAAACGAACCGTTCACTGGGTACTTAAACGCACGAAAATCCCTATTGATTTACCTGCTTTTACAAGGAAATAAAATGTGAAAAAAATATTTCTACATCCCATGGCCTTTCCCAACCGTTTAAATTTTTCTCTTACAGGTCTAACACTTCCGAAAAACCAATACAACGCCCACCCGGAACAATATATAAAGCTAAACGAACCGTTCACTGGGTACTCATACGTACGAAAATCCCTATTGATTTACCTGTTTTTACAAGGAAATAAAATGTGAAAAAAATGTTTCTACATCCCATGGTCTTTCCCAACCATTTAAATTTTTCTCTTACAGGGCTAACACTTTCGAAAAACCGATACAACGCCCACCCGGAACACTATATAAAGCTAAACGAACCGTTCACTCGGTACTTAAACGCACAAAAATCCCTATTGATTTACCTGCTTTTACAAGGAAATAAAATGTGAAAAAAATATTTCTATATCCCATGGCCATTCCCAACCATTTAAATTTTTCTCTTACAGGTCTAACACTTCCGAAAAACCAATACAACGCCCACCCGGAACAATATATAAAGCTAAACGAACCGTTCACTGGGTACTCATACGTACGAAAATCCCTATTGATTTACCTGTTTTTACAAGGAAATAAAATGTGAAAAAAATATTTCTACATCCCATGGCCCTTCCCAACCATTTAATTTTTTCTCTTACAGGTCTAACACGTCCGAAAAACCAATACAACGCCCATCCGGAACAATATATAAAGCTAAACGCACCGTTCACTGGGTACTTATCCGTACGAAAATCCCTATAGATTTACCTGTTTTTACAAGGAAATAAAATGTGAAAAAAATATTTCTACATCCCATGGCCTTTCCCAACCATTTAAATTTTTCTCTTACACGGCTAACACTTCCGAAAAACCAATACAACGCCCACCCGGAACACTATATAAAGCTAAACGAACCGTTCACTGGGTACTTATACGCACGAAAATCCCTATTGATTTACCTGTTTTTACAAGGAAATAAAATGTGAAAAAAATATTTCTACATCCCATGGCCTTTCCCAACCATTTAAATTTTTCTCTTACAGGGCTAACACTTCCGAAAAACCAATACAACGCCCACCCGGAACACTATATAAAGCTAAACGAACCGTTCACTGGGTACTTAAACGCACGAAAATCCCTATTGATTTACCTGCTTTTACAAGGAAATAAAATGTGAAAAAAATATTTCTACATCCCATGGCCTTTCCCAACCGTTTAAATTTTTCTCTTACAGGTCTAACACTTCCGAAAAACCAATACAACGCCCACCCGGAACAATATATAAAGCTAAACGAACCGTTCACTGGGTACTCATACGTACGAAAATCCCTATTGATTTACCTGTTTTTACAAGGAAATAAAATGTGAAAAAAATGTTTCTACATCCCATGGCCTTTCCCAACCATTTAAATTTTTCTCTTACAGGGCTAACACTTCCGAAAAACCGATACAACGCCCACCTGGAACACTATATAAAGCTAAACGAACCGTTCACTCGGTACTTAAACGCACAAAAATCCCTATTGATTTACCTGCTTTTACAAGGAAATAAAATGTGAAAAAAATATTTCTATATCCCATGGCCATTCCCAACCATTTAAATTTTTCTCTTACAGGTCTAACACTTCCGAAAAACCAATACAACGCCCACCCGGAACAATATATAAAGCTAAACGAACCGTTCACTGGGTACTCATACGTACGAAAATCCCTATTGATTTACCTGTTTTTACAAGGAAATAAAATGTGAAAAAAATATTTCTACATCCCATGGCCCTTCCCAACCATTTAATTTTTTCTCTTACAGGTCTAACACGTCCGAAAAACCAATACAACGCCCATCCGGAACAATATATAAAGCTAAACGCACCGTTCACTGGGTACTTATCCGTACGAAAATCCCTATTGATTTACCTGTTTTTACAAGGAAATAAAATGTGAAAACAATATTTCTACATCCCATGGCCTTTCCCAACCATTTAAATTTTTCTCTTACAGGTCTAACACTTCCGAAAAACCAATACAACGCCCACCCAGAACAATATATAAAGCTAAACGAACCGTTCACTGGGTATTTATCCGTACGAAAATCCCTATTGATTTACCTGTTTTTACAAGGAAATAAAATGTGAAAACAATATTTCTACATCCCATGGCCTTTCCCAACCATTTAAATTTTTCTCTTACAGGTCTAACACTTCCGAAAAACCAATACAACGCCCACCCGGAACAATATATAAAGCTAAACGAACCGTTCACTGGGTACTTATCCGTACGAAAATCCCTATTGATTTACCTGTTTTTACAAGGAAATCAAATGTGAAAAAAACATTTCTACATCCCATGGCCTTTCCCAACCATTTAAATTTTTCTCTTACTAGTCTAACACTTCCGAAAAACCCATACAACGCCCAACCGGAACAATATATAAAGCTAAACGAACCGTTCACTGGGTACTTATCCGTACGAAAATCCCTATAGATTTACCTGTTTTTAGAAGGAAATAAAATGTGAAAAAAATATTTCTACATCCCATGGCCTTTCCCAACCATTTAAATTTTTCTCTTACAGGTCTAACACTTCCGAAAAACCAATACAACGCCCACCCGGAACAATATATAAAGCTAAACGAACCGTTCACTGGGTACTCATACGTACGAAAATCCCTATTGATTTACCTGTTTTTACAAGGAAATAAAATGTGAAAAAAATATTTCTTCATCCCATGGCCCTTCCCAACCATTTAAATTTTTCTCTTACAGGTCTAACACGTCCGAAAAACCAATACAACACCCATCCGGAACAATATATAAAGCTAAACGCACCGTTCACTGGGTACTTATCCGTACGAAAATCCCTATAGATTTACCTGTTTTTAGAAGGAAATAAAATGTGAAAAAAATATTTCTACATCCCATGGCGTTTCCCAACCATTTAAATTTTTCTCTTACAGGGCTAACACTTCCGAAAAACCAATACAACGCCCACCCGGAACACTATATAAAGCTAAACGAACCGTTCACTGGGTACTTATACGCACGAAAATCCCTATTGATTTACCTGTTTTTACAAGGAAATAAAATGTGAAAAAAATATTTCTACATCCCATGGCCTTTCCCAACCATTTAAATTTTTCTCTTACAGGGCTAACACTTCCGAAAAACCAATACAACGCCCACCCGGAACACTATATAAAGCTAAACGAACCGTTCACTGGGTACTTAAACGCACGAAAATCCCTATTGATTTACCTGCTTTTACAAGGAAATAAAATGTGAAAAAAATATTTCTATATCCCATGGCCTTTCCCAAGCATTTAAATTTTTCTCTTACAGGTCTAACACTTCCGAAAAACCAATACAACGCCCACCCGGAACAATATATAAAGCTAAACGAACCGTTCACTGGGTACTCATGCGTACGAAAATCCCTATTGATTTACCTGTTTTTACAAGGAAATAAAATGTGAAAAAAATATTTCTACATCCCATGGCCTTTCCCAACCATTTAAATTTTTCTCTTACAGGTCTAACACTTCCGAAAAAACAATACAACGCCCACCCGGAACAATATATAAAGCTAAACGAACCGTTCACTGGGTACTCATACGTACGAAAATCCCTATTGATTTACCTGTTTTTACAAGGAAATAAAATGTGAAAAAAATATTTCTACATCCCATGGCCTTTCCCAACCATTTAAATTTTTCTCTTACAAGTCTAACACTTCTGAAAAACCAATACAACGCCCAACCGGAACAATATATAAAGCTAAACGAACCGTTCACTGGGTACTCATACGTACGAAAATCCCTATTGATTTACCCGTTTTTACAAGGAAATAAAATGTGAAAAAAATGTTTCTACATCCCATGGCCTTTCCCAACCATTTAAATTTTTCTCTTACAGGGCTAATACTTCCGAAAAACCAACACAACGCCCACCCGGAACAATATATAAAGCTAAACGAACCGTTCACTGGGTACTCATACGTACGAAAATCCCTATTGATTTACCTGTTTTTACAAGGAAATAAAATGTGAAAACAATATTTCTACATCCCATGGCCTTTCCCAACCATTTAAATTTTTCTCTTACAGGTCTAACACTTCCGAAAAACCAATACAACGCCCACCCGGGACAATATATAAAGCTAAAGGAACCGTTCACTGGGTACTCATACGTACGAAAATCCCTATTGATTTACCTGTTTTTACAAGGAAATAAAATGTGAAAAAAATATTTCTACATCCCATGGCCTTTCCCAACCATTTAAATTTTTCTCTTACAGGTCTAACACTTCCGAAAAACCAATACAACGCCCGCCCGGAACAATATATAAAGCTAAACGAACCGTTCACTGGGTACTCATACGTACGAAAATTCCTATTGATTTACCTGTTTTTACAAGGAAATAAAATGTGAAAAAAATGTTTCTACATCCCATGGCCTTTCCCAACCATTTAAATTTTTCTCTTACAGGGCTAACACTTCCGAAAAACCAATACAACGCCCACCCGGAACACTATATAAAGCTAAACGAACCGTTCACTGGGTACTTAAACGCACGAAAATCCCTATTGATTTACCTGCTTTTACAAGGAAATAAAATGTGAAAAAAATATTTCTATATCCCATGGCCTTTCCCAACCATTTAAATTTTTCTCTTACAGGTCTAACACTTCCGAAAAACCAATACAACGCCCACCCGGAACAATATATAAAGCTAAACGAACCGTTCACTGGGTACTCATACGTACGAAAATCCCTATTGATTTACCTGTTTTTACAAGGAAATAAAATGTGAAAAAAATATTTCTACATCCCATGGCACTTCCCAACCATTTAAATTTTTCTCTTACAGGTCTAACACTTCCGAAAAACCAATACAACGCCCACCCGGAACAATATATAAAGCTAAATGAACCGTTCACTGGGTACTCATACGTACGAAAATCCCTATAGATTAACCTGTTTTTACAAGGAAATAAAATGTGAAAAAATGTTTCTACATCCCATGGCCTTTCCCAACCATTTAAATTTTTCTCTTACAGGGCTAACACTTCCGAAAAACCAATACAACGCCCACCCGGAACACTATATAAAGCTAAACGAACCGTTCACTGGGTACTTATACGCACGAAAATCCCTATTGATTTACCTGTTTTTACAAGGAAATAAAATGTGAAAAAAATATTTCTACATCCCATGGCCTTTCCCAACCATTTAAATTTTTCTCTTACAGGTCTAACACTTCCGAAAAACCAATACAACGCCCACCCAGAACAATATATAAAGCTAAACGAACCGTTCACTGGGTATTTATCCGTACGAAAATCCCTATTGATTTACCTGTTTTTACAAGGAAATAAAATGTGAAAACAATATTTCTACATCCCATGGCCTTTCCCAACCATTTAAATTTTTCTCTTACAGGTCTAACACTTCCGAAAAACCAATACAACGCCCACCCGGAACAATATATAAAGCTAAACGAACCGTTCACTGGGTACTTATCCGTACGAAAATCCCTATAGATTTACCTGATTTTAGAAGGAAATAAAATGTGAAAAAAATATTTCTACATCCCATGGCCTTTCCCAACCATTTAAATTTTTCTCTTACAGGTCTAACACTTCCGAAAAACCAATACAACGCCCACCCGGAACAATATATAAAGCTAAACGAACCATTCACTGGGTACTCATACGTACGAAAATCCCTATTGATTTACGTGTTTTTACAAGGAAATAAAATGTGAAAAAAATGTTTCTACATCCCATGGCCTTTCCCAACCATTTAAATTTTTCTCTTACAGGTCTAACACTTCCGAAAAACCAATACAACGCCCACCCAAAACAATATATAAAGCTAAACGAACCGTTCACTGGGTATTTATCCGTACGAAAATCCCTATTGATTTACCTGTTTTTACAAGGAAATAAAATGTGAAAACAATATTTCTACATCCCATGGCCTTTCCCAACCATTTAAATTTTTCTCTTACAAGTCTAACACTTCCGAAAAACCAATACAACGCCCACCCGGAACAATATATAAAGCTAAACGAACCGTTCACTGGGTACTTATCCGTACGAAAATCCCTATAGATTTACCTGTTTTTAGAAGGAAATAAAATGTGAAAAAAATATTTCTACATCCCATGGCCTTTCCCAACCATTTAAATTTTTCTCTTACAGGTCTAACACTTCCGAAAAACCAATACAACGCCCACCCGGAACACTATATAAAGCTAAACGAACCGTTCACTGGGTACTTAAACGCACAAAAATCCCTATTGATTTACCTGCTTTTACAAGGAAATAAAATGTGAAAAAAATATTTCTATATCCCATGGCGTTTCCCAAGCATTTAAATTTTTCTCTTACAGGTCTAACACTTCCGAAAAACCAATACAACGCCCACCCGGAACAATATATAAAGCTAAACGAACCGTTCACTGGGTACTCATGCGTACGAAAATCCCTATTGATTTACCTGTTTTTACAAGGAAATAAAATGTGAAAAAAATATTTCTACATCCCATGGCCTTTCCCAACCATTTAAATTTTTCTCTTACAGGTCTAACACTTCCGAAAAAACAATACAACGCCCACCCGGAACAATATATAAAGCTAAACGAACCGTTCACTGGGTACTCATACGTACGAAAATCCCTATTGATTTACCTGTTTTTACAAGGAAATAAAATGTGAAAAAAATATTTCTACATCCCATGGCCTTTCCCAACCATTTAAATTTTTCTCTTACAAGTCTAACACTTCCGAAAAACCAATACAACGCCCAACCAGAACAATATATAAAGCTAAACGAACCGTTCACTGGGTACTCATACGTACGAAAATCCCTATTGATTTACCTGTTTTTACAAGGAAATAAAATGTGAAAAAAATGTTTCTACATCCCATGGCCTTTCCCAACCATTTAAATTTTTCTCTTACAGGGCTAATACTTCCGAAAAACCAACACAACGCCCACCCGGAACAATATATAAAGCTAAACGAACCGTTCACTGGGTACTCATACGTACGAAAATCCCTATTGATTTACCTGTTTTTACAAGGAAATAAAATGTGAAAACAATATTTCTACATCCCATGGCCTTTCCCAACCATTTAAATTTTTCTCTTACAGGTCTAACACTTCCGAAAAACCAATACAACGCCCACCCGGGACAATATATAAAGCTAAAGGAACCGTTCACTGGGTACTCATACGTACGAAAATCCCTATTGATTTACCTGTTTTTACAAGGAAATAAAATGTGAAAAAAAATATTTCTACATCCCATGGCCCTTCCCAACCATTTAAATTTTTCTCTTACAGGTCTAACACTTCCGAAAAACCAATACAACGCCCACCCGGAACAATATATAAAGCTAAATGAACCGTTCACTGGGTACTCATACGTACAAAAATCCCTATAGATTAACCTGTTTTTACAAGGAAATAAAATGTGAAAAAATGTTTCTACATCCCATGGCCTTTCCCAACCATTTAAATTTTTCTCTTACAGGGCTAACACTTCCGAAAAACCAATACAACGCCCACCCGGAACACTATATAAAGCTAAACGAACCGTTCACTGGGTACTTATACGCACGAAAATCCCTATTGATTTACCTGTTTTTACAAGGAAATAAAATGTGAAAAAAATATTTCTACATCCCATGGCCTTTCCCAACCATTTAAATTTTTCTCTTACAGGTCTAACACTTCCGAAAAACCAATACAACGCCCACCCAGAACAATATATAAAGCTAAACGAACCGTTCACTGGGTATTTATCCGTACGAAAATCCCTATTGATTTACCTGTTTTTACAAGGAAATAAAATGTGAAAACAATATTTCTACATCCCATGGCCTTTCCCAACCATTTAAATTTTTCTCTTACAGGTCTAACACTTCCGAAAAACCAATACAACGCCCACCCGGAACAATATATAAAGCTAAACGAACCGTTCACTGGGTACTTATCCGTACGAAAATCCCTATAGATTTACCTGATTTTAGAAGGAAATAAAATGTGAAAAAAATATTTCTACATCCCATGGCCTTTCCCAACCATTTAAATTTTTCTCTTACAGGTCTAACACTTCCGAAAAACCAATACAACGCCCACCCGGAACAATATATAAAGCTAAACGAACCATTCACTGGGTACTCATACGTACGAAAATCCCTATTGATTTACGTGTTTTTACAAGGAAATAAAATGTGAAAAAAATGTTTCTACATCCCATGGCCTTTCCCAACCATTTAAATTTTTCTCTTACAGGTCTAACACTTCCGAAAAACCAATACAACGCCCACCAAAAACAATATATAAAGCTAAACGAACCGTTCACTGGGTATTTATCCGTACGAAAATCCCTATTGATTTACCTGTTTTTACAAGGAAATAAAATGTGAAAACAATATTTCTACATCCCATGGCCTTTCCCAACCATTTAAATTTTTCTCTTACAAGTCTAACACTTCCGAAAAACCAATACAACGCCCACCCGGAACAATATATAAAGCTAAACGAACCGTTCACTGGGTACTTATCCGTACGAAAATCCCTATAGATTTACCTGTTTTTAGAAGGAAATAAAATGTGAAAAAAATATTTCTACATCCCATGGCCTTTCCCAACCATTTAAATTTTTCTCTTACAGGTCTAACACTTCCGAAAAACCAATACAACGCCCACCCGGAACACTATATAAAGCTAAACGAACCGTTCACTGGGTACTTAAACGCACAAAAATCCCTATTGATTTACCTGCTTTTACAAGGAAATAAAATGTGAAAAAAATATTTCTATATCCCATGGCCTTTCCCAAGCATTTAAATTTTTCTCTTACAGGTCTAACACTTCCGAAAAACCAATACAACGCCCACCCGGAACAATATATAAAGCTAAACGAACCGTTCACTGGGTACTCATGCGTACGAAAATCCCTATTGATTTACCTGTTTTTACAAGGAAATAAAATGTGAAAAAAATATTTCTACATCCCATGGCCTTTCCCAACCATTTAAATTTTTCTCTTACAGGTCTAACACTTCCGAAAAAACAATACAACGCCCACCCGGAACAATATATAAAGCTAAACGAACCGTTCACTGGGTACTCATACGTACGAAAATCCCTATTGATTTACCTGTTTTTACAAGGAAATAAAATGTGAAAAAAATATTTCTACATCCCATGGCCTTTCCCAACCATTTAAATTTTTCTCTTACAAGTCTAACACTTCCGAAAAACCAATACAACGCCCAACCAGAACAATATATAAAGCTAAACGAACCGTTCACTGGGTACTCATACGTACGAAAATCCCTATTGATTTACCTGTTTTTACAAGGAAATAAAATGTGAAAAAAATGTTTCTACATCCCATGGCCTTTCCCAACCATTTAAATTTTTCTCTTACAGGGCTAATACTTCCGAAAAACCAACACAACGCCCACCCGGAACAATATATAAAGCTAAACGAACCGTTCACTGGGTACTCATACGTACGAAAATCCCTATTGATTTACCTGTTTTTACAAGGAAATAAAATGTGAAAACAATATTTCTACATCCCATGGCCTTTCCCAACCATTTAAATTTTTCTCTTACAGGTCTAACACTTCCGAAAAACCAATACAACGCCCACCCGGGACAATATATAAAGCTAAAGGAACCGTTCACTGGGTACTCATACGTACGAAAATCCCTATTGATTTACCTGTTTTTACAAGGAAATAAAATGTGAAAAAAATATTTCTACATCCCATGGCCCTTCCCAACCATTTAAATTTTTCTCTTACAGGTCTAACACTTCCGAAAAACCAATACAACGCCCACCCGGAACAATATATAAAGCTAAATGAACCGTTCACTGGGTACTCATACGTACAAAAATCCCTATAGATTAACCTGTTTTTACAAGGAAATAAAATGTGAAAAAATGTTTCTACATCCCATGGCCTTTCCCAACCATTTAAATTTTTCTCTTACAGGGCTAACACTTCCGAAAAACCAATACAACGCCCACCCGGAACACTATATAAAGCTAAACGAACCGTTCACTGGGTACTTATACGCACGAAAATCCCTATTGATTTACCTGTTTTTACAAGGAAATAAAATGTGAAAAAAATATTTCTACATCCCATGGCCTTTCCCAACCATTTAAATTTTTCTCTTACAGGTCTAACACTTCCGAAAAACCAATACAACGCCCACCCAGAACAATATATAAAGCTAAACGAACCGTTCACTGGGTATTTATCCGTACGAAAATCCCTATTGATTTACCTGTTTTTACAAGGAAATAAAATGTGAAAACTATATTTCTACATCCCATGGCCTTTCCCAACCATTTAAATTTTTCTCTTACAGGTCTAACACTTCCGAAAAACCAATACAACGCCCACCCGGAACAATATATAAAGCTAAACGAACCGTTCACTGGGTACTTATCCGTACGAAAATCCCTATAGATTTACCTGATTTTAGAAGGAAATAAAATGTGAAAAAAATATTTCTACATCCCATGGCCTTTCCCAACCATTTAAATTTTTCTCTTACAGGTCTAACACTTCCGAAAAACCAATACAACGCCCACCCGGAACAATATATAAAGCTAAACGAACCATTCACTGGGTACTCATACGTACGAAAATCCCTATTGATTTACCTGTTTTTACAAGGAAATAAAATGTGAAAAAAATGTTTCTACATCCCATGGCCTTTCCCAACCATTTAAATTTTTCTCTTACAGGTCTAACACTTCCGAAAAACCAATACAACGCCCACCCAGAACAATATATAAAGCTAAACGAACCGTTCACTGGGTATTTATCCGTACGAAAATCCCTATTGATTTACCTGTTTTTACAAGGAAATAAAATGTGAAAACAATATTTCTACATCCCATGGCCTTTCCCAACCATTTAAATTTTTCTCTTACAGGTCTAACACTTCCGAAAAACCAATACAACGCCCACCCGGAACACTATATAAAGCTAAACGAACCGTTCACTGGGTACTTATACGCACGAAAATCCCTATTGATTTACCTGTTTTTACAAGGAAATAAAATGTGAAAAAAATATTTCTACATCCCATGGCCTTTCCCAACCATTTAAATTTTTCTCTTACAGGTCTAACACTTCCGAAAAACCAATACAACGCCCACCCAGAACAATATATAAAGCTAAACGAACCGTTCACTGGGTATTTATCCGTACGAAAATCCCTATTGATTTACCTGTTTTTACAAGGAAATAAAATGTGAAAACTATATTTCTACATCCCATGGCCTTTCCCAACCATTTAAATTTTTCTCTTACAGGTCTAACACTTCCGAAAAACCAATACAACGCCCACCCGGAACAATATATAAAGCTAAACGAACCGTTCACTGGGTACTTATCCGTACGAAAATCCCTATAGATTTACCTGATTTTAGAAGGAAATAAAATGTGAAAAAAATATTTCTACATCCCATGGCCTTTCCCAACCATTTAAATTTTTCTCTTACAGGTCTAACACTTCCGAAAAACCAATACAACGCCCACCCGGAACAATATATAAAGCTAAACGAACCATTCACTGGGTACTCATACGTACAAAAATCCCTATTGATTTACCTGTTTTTACAAGGAAATAAAATGTGAAAAAAATGTTTCTACATCCCATGGCCTTTCCCAACCATTTAAATTTTTCTCTTACAGGTCTAACACTTCCGAAAAACCAATACAACGCCCACCCAGAACAATATATAAAGCTAAACGAACCGTTCACTGGGTATTTATCCGTACGAAAATCCCTATTGATTTACCTGTTTTTACAAGGAAATAAAATGTGAAAACAATATTTCTACATCCCATGGCCTTTCCCAACCATTTAAATTTTTCTCTTACAGGTCTAACACTTCCGAAAAACCAATACAACGCCCACCCGGAACAATATATAAAGCTAAACGAACCGTTCACTGGGTACTTATCCGTACGAAAATCCCTATAGATTTACCTGTTTTTAGAAGGAAATAAAATGTGAAAAAAATATTTCTACATCCCATGGCCTTTCCCAACCATTTAAATTTTTCTCTTACAGGTCTAACACTTCCGAAAAACCAATACAACGCCCACCCGGAACAATATATAAAGCTAAACGAACCGTTCACTGGGTACTTATCCGTACGAAAATCCCTATAGATTTACCTGATTTTAGAAGGAAATAAAATGTGAAAAAAATATTTCTACATCCCATGGCCTTTCCCAACCATTTAAAATTTTCTCTTACAGGTCTAACACTTCCGAAAAACCAATACAACGCCCACCCGGAACAATATATAAAGCTAAACGAACCATTCACTGGGTACACATACGTACGAAAATCCCTATTGATTTACCTGTTTTTACAAGGAAATAAAATGTGAAAAAAATGTTTCTACATCCCATGGCCTTTCCCAACCATTTAAATTTTTCTCTTACAGGGCTAACACTTCCGAAAAACCAATACAACGCCCACCCGGAACACTATATAAAGCTAAACGAACCGTTCACTGGGTACTTAAACGCACGAAAATCCCTATTGATTTACCTGCTTTTACAAGGAAATAAAATGTGAAAAAAATATTTCTATATCCCATGGCCTTTCCCAACCATTTAAATTTTTCTCTTACAGGTCTAACACTTCCGAAAAACCAATACAACGCCCACCCGGAACAATATATAAAGCTAAACGAACCGTTCACTGGGTACTCATACGTACGAAAATCCCTATTGATTTACCTGTTTTTACAAGAAAATAAAATGTGAAAAAAATATTTCTACATCCCATGGCCTTTCCCAACCATTTAAATTTTTCTCTTACAGGTCTAACACTTCCGAAAAACCAATACAACGCCCACCCGGAACAATATATAAAGCTAAACGAACCGTTCACTGGGTACTCATACGTACGAAAATCCCTACTGATTTACCTGTTTTTACAAGGAAATAAAATGTGAAAAAAATGTTTCTACATCCCATGGCCTTTCCCAACCATTTAAATTTTTCTCTTACAGGGCTAACACTTCCGAAAAACCAATACAACGCCCACCCGGAACACTATATAAAGCTAAACGAACCGTTCACTGGGTACTTATACGCACGAAAATCCCTATTGATTTACCTGTTTTTACAAGGAAATAAAATGTGAAAAAAATATTTCTACATCCCATGGCCTTTCCCAACCATTTACATTTTTCTCTTACAGGTCTAACACTTCCGAAAAACCAATACAACGCCCACCCGGAACAATATATAAAGCTAAACGAACCGTTCACTGGGTACTCATACGTACGAAAATCCGTATTGATTTACCTGTTTTTACAAGGAAATAAAATGTGAAAAAAATGTTTCTACATCCCATGGCCTTTCCCAACCATTTAAATTTTTCTCTTACAGGGCTAACACTTCCGAAAAACCAATACAACGCCCACCCGGAACACTATATAAAGCTAAACGAACCGTTCACTGGGTACTTATACGCACGAAAATCCCTATTGATTTACCTGTTTTTACAAGGAAATAAAATGTGAAAAAAATATTTCTACATCCCATGGCCTTTCCCAACCATTTAAATTTTTCTCTTACTGGGCTAACACTTCCGAAAAACCAATACAACGCCCACCCGGACCAATATATTAAGCTAAACGAACCGTTCACTGGGTACTTATCCGTACGAAAATCCCTATAGATTTACCAGTTTTTACAAGGAAATAAAATGTGAAAAAAATATTTCTACATCCCATGGCCTTTCCCAACCATTTAAATTTTTCTCTTACAGGTCTAACACTTCCGAAAAACCAATACAACGCTCACCCGGAACAATATATAAAGCTAAACGAACCGTTCACTGGGTACTCATACGTACGAAAATCCCTATTGATTTACCTGTTTTTACAAGGAAATAAAATGTGAAAAAAATATTTCTACATCCCATGGCCCTTCCCAACCATTTAAATTTTTCTCTTACGGGTCTAACACGTCCGAAAAACCAATACAACACCCATCCGGAACAATATATAAAGCTAAACGCACCGTTCACTGGGTACTTATCCGTACGAAAATCCCTATTGATTTACCTGTTTTTACAAGGAAATAAAATGTGAAAACAATATTTCTACATCCCATGGCCTTTCCCAACCATTTAAATTTTTCTCTTACAGGTCTAACACTTCCGAAAAACCAATACAACGCCCACCCGGAACAATATATAAAGCTAAACGAACCGTTCACTGGGTACTTATCCGTACGAAAATCCCTATTGATTTACCTGTTTTTACAAGGAAATGAAATGTGAAAAAAACATTTCTACATCCCATGGCCTTTCCCAACCATTTAAATTTTTCTCTTACAAGTCTAACACTTCCGAAAAACCAATACAACGCCCAACCGGAACAATATATAAAGCTAAACGAACCGTTCACTGGGTACTTATCCGTACGAAAATCCCTATAGATTTACCTGTTTTTAGAAGGAAATAAAATGTGAAAAAAATATTTCTACATCCCATGGCCTTTCCCAACCATTTAAATTTTTCTCTTACAGGTCTAACACTTCCGAAAAACCAATACAACGCCCACCCGGAACAATATATAAAGCTAAATGAACCGTTCACTGGGTACTTATCCGTACGAAAATCCCTATTGATTTACCTGTTTTTACAAGGAAATAAAATGTGAAAAAAATATTTCTACATCCCATGGCCCTTCCCAACCATTTAAATTTTTCTCTTACAGGTCTAACACGTCCGAAAAACCAATACAACGCCCATCCGGAACAATATATAAAGCTAAACGCACCGTTCACTGGGTACTTATCCGTACGAAAATCCCTATTGATTTACCTGTTTTTACAAGGAAATAAAATGTGAAAACAATATTTCTACATCCCATGGCCTTTCCCAACCATTTAAATTTTTCTCTTACAGGTCTAACACTTCCGAAAAACCAATACAACGCCCACCCAGAACAATATATAAAGCTAAACGAACCGTTCACTGGGTATTTATCCGTATGAAAATCCCTATTGATTTACCTGTTTTTACAAGGAAATAAAATGTGAAAACAATATTTCTACATCCCATGGCCTTTCCCAACCATTTAAATTTTTCTCTTACAGGTCTAACACTTCCGAAAAACCAATACAACGCCCACCCGGAACAATATATAAAGCTAAACGAACCGTTCACTGGGTACTTATCCGTACGAAAATCCCTATTGATTTACCTGCTTTTACAAGGAAATAAAATGTGAAAAAAACATTTCTACATCCCATGGCCTTTCCCAACCATTTAAATTTTTCTCTTACAGGTCTAACACTTCTGAAAAACCAATACAACGCCCACCCGGAACAATATATAAAGCTAAACGAACCGTTCACTGGGTACTCATACGTACGAAAATCCCTATTGATTTACCTGTTTTTACAAGGAAATAAAAAGTGAAAAAAATGTTTCTACATCCCATGGCCTTTCCCAACCATTTAAATTTTTCTCTTACAGGGCTAACACTTCTGAAAAACCAATACAACGCCCACCCGGAACACTATATAAAGCTAAACGAACCGTTCACTGGGTACTTAAACGCACGAAAATCCCTATTGATTTACCTGCTTTTACAAGGAAATAAAAAGTGAAAAAAATATTTCTATATCCCATGGCCTTTCCCAACCATTTAAATTTTTCTCTTACAGGTCTAACACTTCCGAAAAACCAATACAACGCCCACCCGGAACAATATATAAAGCTAAACGAACCGTTCACTGGGTACTCATACGTACGAAAATCCCTATTGATTTACCTGTTTTTACAAGGAAATAAAATGTGAAAAAAATATTTCTACATCCCATGGCCTTTCCCAACCATTTAAATTTTTCTCTTACAGGTCTAACACTTCCGAAAAACCAATACAACGCCCACCCGGAACAATATATAAAGCTAAACGCACCGTTCACTGGGTACTTATCCGTACGAAAATCCCTATTGATTTACCTGTTTTTACAAGGAAATAAAATGTGAAAACAATATTTCTACATCCCATGGCCTTTCCCAACCATTTAAATTTTTCTCTTACAGGTCTAACACTTCCGAAAAACCAATACAACGCCCACCCAGAACAATATATAAAGCTAAACGAACCGTTCACTGGGTATTTATCCGTACGAAAATCCCTATTGATTTACCTGTTTTTACAAGGAAATAAAATGTGAAAACAATATTTCTACATCCCATGGCCTTTCCCAACCATTTAAATTTTTCTCTTACAGGTCTAACACTTCCGAAAAACCAATACAACGCCCACCCGGAACAATATATAAAGCTAAACGAACCGTTCACTGGGTACTTATCCGTACGAAAATCCCTATTGATTTACCTGTTTTTACAAGGAAATCAAATGTGAAAAAAACATTTCTACATCCCATGGCCTTTCCCAACCATTTAAATTTTTCTCTTACTAGTCTAACACTTCCGAAAAACCCATACAACGCCCAACCGGAACAATATATAAAGCTAAACGAACCGTTCACTGGGTACTTATCCGTACGAAAATCCCTATAGATTTACCTGTTTTTAGAAGGAAATAAAATGTGAAAAAAATATTTCTACATCCCATGGCCTTTCCCAACCTTTTAAATTTTTCTCTTACAGGTCTAACACTTCCGAAAAACCAATACAACGCCCACCCGGAACAATATATAAAGCTAAACGAACCGTTCACTGGGTACTCATACGTACGAAAATCCCTATTGATTTACCTGTTTTTACAAGGAAATAAAATGTGAAAAAAATATTTCTTCATCCCATGGCCCTTCCCAACCATTTAAATTTTTCTCTTACAGGTCTAACACGTCCGAAAAACCAATACAACACCCATCCGGAACAATATATAAAGCTAAACGCACCGTTCACTGGGTACTTATCCGTACGAAAATCCCTATAGATTTACCTGTTTTTAGAAGGAAATAAAATGTGAAAAAAATATTTCTACATCCCATGGCCTTTCCCAACCATTTAAATTTTTCTCTTACAGGGCTAACACTTCCGAAAAACCAATACAACGCCCACCCGGAACACTATATAAAGCTAAACGAACCGTTCACTGGGTACTTAAACGCACGAAAATCCCTATTGATTTACCTGCTTTTACAAGGAAATAAAATGTGAAAAAAATATTTCTACATCCCATGGCCTTTCCCAACCGTTTAAATTTTTCTCTTACAGGTCTAACACTTCCGAAAAACCAATACAACGCCCACCCGGAACAATATATAAAGCTAAACGAACCGTTCACTGGGTACTCATACGTACGAAAATCCCTATTGATTTACCTGTTTTTACAAGGAAATAAAATGTGAAAAAAATGTTTCTACATCCCATGGCCTTTCCCAACCATTTAAATTTTTCTCTTACAGGGCTAACACTTCCGAAAAACCGATACAACGCCCACCCGGAACACTATATAAAGCTAAACGAACCGTTCACTCGGTACTTAAACGCACAAAAATCCCTATTGATTTACCTGCTTTTACAAGGAAATAAAATGTGAAAAAAATATTTCTATATCCCATGGCCATTCCCAACCATTTAAATTTTTCTCTTACAGGTCTAACACTTCCGAAAAACCAATACAACGCCCAACCGGAACAATATATAAAGCTAAACGAACCGTTCACTGGGTACTCATACGTACGAAAATCCCTATTGATTTACCTGTTTTTACAAGGAAATAAAATGTGAAAAAAATATTTCTACATCCCATGGCCCTTCTCAACCATTTAATTTTTTCTCTTACAGGTCTAACACGTCCGAAAAACCAATACAACGCCCATCCGGAACAATATATAAAGCTAAACGCACCGTTCACTGGGTACTTATCCGTACGAAAATCCCTATTGATTTACCTGTTTTTACAAGGAAATAAAATGTGAAAACAATATTTCTACATCCCATGGCCTTTCCCAACCATTTAAATTTTTCTCTTACAGGTCTAACACTTCCGAAAAACCAATACAACGCCCACCCAGAACAATATATAAAGCTAAACGAACCGTTCACTGGGTATTTATCCGTACGAAAATCCCTATTGATTTACCTGTTTTTACAAGGAAATAAAATGTGAAAACAATATTTCTACATCCCATGGCCTTTCCCAACCATTTAAATTTTTCTCTTACAGGTCTAACACTTCTGAAAAACCAATACAACGCCCACCCGGAACAATATATAAAGCTAAACGAACCGTTCACTGGGTACTTATCCGTACGAAAATCCCTATTGATTTACCTGTTTTTACAAGGAAATCAAATGTGAAAAAAACATTTCTACATCCCATGGCCTTTCCCAACCATTTAAATTTTTCTCTTACTAGTCTAACACTTCCGAAAAACCCATACAACGCCCAACCGGAACAATATATAAAGCTAAACGAACCGTTCACTGGGTACTTATCCGTACGAAAATCCCTATAGATTTACCTGTTTTTAGAAGGAAATAAAATGTGAAAAAAATATTTCTACATCCCATGGCCTTTCCCAACCATTTAAATTTTTCTCTTACAGGTCTAACACTTCCGAAAAACCAATACAACGCCCACCCGGAACAATATATAAAGCTAAACGAACCGTTCACTGGGTACTCATACGTACGAAAATCCCTATTGATTTACCTGTTTTTACAAGGAAATAAAATGTGAAAAAAATATTTCTTCATCCCATGGCCCTTCCCAACCATTTAAATTTTTCTCTTACAGGTCTAACACGTCCGAAAAACCAATACAACACCCATCCGGAACAATATATAAAGCTAAACGCACCGTTCACTGGGTACTTATCCGTACGAAAATCCCTATAGATTTACCTGTTTTTAGAAGGAAATAAAATGTGAAAAAAATATTTCTACATCCCATGGCCTTTCCCAACCATTTAAATTTTTCTCTTACAGGGCTAACACTTACGAAAAACCAATACAACGCCCACCCGGAACACTATATAAAGCTAAACGAACCGTTCACTGGGTACTTATACGCACGAAAATCCCTATTGATTTACCTGTTTTTAGAAGGAAATAAAATGTGAAAAAAATGTTTCTACATCCCATGGCCTTTCCCAACCATTTAAATTTTTCTCTTACAGGGCTAACACTTCCGAAAAACCAATACAACGCCCACCCGGAACACTATATAAAGCTAAACGAACCGTTCACTGGGTACTTAAACGCACGAAAATCCCTATTGATTTACCTGCTTTTACAAGGAAATAAAATGTGAAAAAAATATTTCTATATCCCATGGCCTTTCCCAACCATTTAAATTTTTCTCTTACAGGTCTAACACTTCCGAAAAACCAATACAACGCCCACCCGGAACAATATATAAAGCTAAACGAACCGTTCACTGGGTACTCATACGTACGAAAATCCCTATTGATTTACCTGTTTTTACAAGAAAATAAATGTGAAAAAAATATTTCTACATCCCATGGCCTTTCCCAACCATTTAAATTTTTCTCTTACAGGTCTAACACTTCCGAAAAACCAATACAACGCCCACCCGGAACAATATATAAAGCTAAACGAACCGTTCACTGGGTACTCATACGTACGAAAATCCCTACTGATTTACCTGTTTTTACAAGGAAATAAAATGTGAAAAAAATGTTTCTACATCCCATGGCCTTTCCCAACCATTTAAATTTTTCTCTTACAGGGCTAACACTTCCGAAAAACCAATACAACGCCCACCCGGAACACTATATAAAGCTAAACGAACCGTTCACTGGGTACTTATACGCACGAAAATCCCTATTGATTTACCTGTTTTTACAAGGAAATAAAATGTGAAAAAAATATTTCTACATCCCATGGCCTTTCCCAACCATTTAAATTTTTCTCTTACAGGTCTAACACTTCCGAAAAACCAATACAACGCCCACCCGGAACAATATATAAAGCTAAACGAACCGTTCACTGGGTACTCATACGTACGAAAATCCCTATTGATTTACCTGTTTTTACAAGGAAATAAAATGTGAAAAAAATGTTTCTACATCCCATGGCCTTTCCCAACCATTTAAATTTTTCTCTTACAGGGCTAACACTTCCGAAAAACCAATACAACGCCCACCCGGAACACTATATAAAGCTAAACGAACCGTTCACTGGGTACTTATACGCACGAAAATCCCTATTGATTTACCTGTTTTTACAAGGAAATAAAATGTGAAAAAAATATTTCTACATCCCATGGCCTTTCCCAACCATTTAAATTTTTCTCTTACTGGGCTAACACTTCCGAAAAACCAATACAACGCCCACCCGGACCAATATATTAAGCTAAACGAACCGTTCACTGGGTACTTATCCGTACGAAAATCCCTATAGATTTACCTGTTTTTACAAGGAAATAAAATGTGAAAAAAATATTTCTACATCCCATGGCCTTTCCCAACCATTTAAATTTTTCTCTTACAGGTCTAACACTTCCGAAAAACCAATACAACGCTCACCCGGAACAATATATAAAGCTAAATGAACCGTTCACTGGGTACTTATCCGTACGAAAATCCCTATTGATTTACCTGTTTTTACAAGGAAATAAAATGTGAAAAAAATATTTCTACATCCCATGGCCCTTCCCAACCATTTAAATTTTTCTCTTACAGGTCTAACACGTCCGAAAAACCAATACAACGCCCATCCGGAACAATATATAAAGCTAAACGCACCGTTCACTGGGTACTTATCCGTACGAAAATCCCTATTGATTTACCTGTTTTTACAAGGAAATAAAATGTGAAAACAATATTTCTACATCCCATGGCCTTTCCCAACCATTTAAATTTTTCTCTTACAGGTCTAACACTTCCGAAAAACCAATACAACGCCCACCCAGAACAATATATAAAGCTAAACGAACCGTTCACTGGGTATTTATCCGTATGAAAATCCCTATTGATTTACCTGTTTTTACAAGGAAATAAAATGTGAAAACAATATTTCTACATCCCATGGCCTTTCCCAACCATTTAAATTTTTCTCTTACAGGTCTAACACTTCCGAAAAACCAATACAACGCCCACCCGGAACAATATATAAAGCTAAACGAACCGTTCACTGGGTACTTATCCGTACGAAAATCCCTATTGATTTACCTGCTTTTACAAGGAAATAAAATGTGAAAAAAACATTTCTACATCCCATGGCCTTTCCCAACCATTTAAATTTTTCTCTTACAGGTCTAACACTTCTGAAAAACCAATACAACGCCCACCCGGAACAATATATAAAGCTAAACGAACCGTTCACTGGGTACTCATACGTACGAAAATCCCTATTGATTTACCTGTTTTTACAAGGAAATAAAAAGTGAAAAAAATGTTTCTACATCCCATGGCCTTTCCCAACCATTTAAATTTTTCTCTTACAGGGCTAACACTTCTGAAAAACCAATACAACGCCCACCCGGAACACTATATAAAGCTAAACGAACCGTTCACTGGGTACTTAAACGCACGAAAATCCCTATTGATTTACCTGCTTTTACAAGGAAATAAAAAGTGAAAAAAATATTTCTATATCCCATGGCCTTTCCCAACCATTTAAATTTTTCTCTTACAGGTCTAACACTTCCGAAAAACCAATACAACGCCCACCCGGAACAATATATAAAGCTAAACGAACCGTTCACTGGGTACTCATACGTACGAAAATCCCTATTGATTTACCTGTTTTTACAAGGAAATAAAATGTGAAAAAAATATTTCTACATCCCATGGCCTTTCCCAACCATTTAAATTTTTCTCTTACAGGTCTAACACTTCCGAAAAACCAATACAACGCCCACCCGGAACAATATATAAAGCTAAACGCACCGTTCACTCGGTACTTATCCGTACGAAAATCCCTATTGATTTACCTGTTTTTACAAGGAAATAAAATGTGAAAACAATATTTCTACATCCCATGGCCTTTCCCAACCATTTAAATTTTTCTCTTACAGGTCTAACACTTCCGAAAAACCAATACAACGCCCACCCAGAACAATATATAAAGCTAAACGAACCGTTCACTGGGTATTTATCCGTACGAAAATCCCTATTGATTTACCTGTTTTTACAAGGAAATAAAATGTGAAAACAATATTTCTACATCCCATGGCCTTTCCCAACCATTTAAATTTTTCTCTTACAGGTCTAACACTTCCGAAAAACCAATACAACGCCCACCCGGAACAATATATAAAGCTAAACGAACCGTTCACTGGGTACTTATCCGTACGAAAATCCCTATTGATTTACCTGTTTTTACAAGGAAATCAAATGTGAAAAAAACATTTCTACATCCCATGGCCTTTCCCAACCATTTAAATTTTTCTCTTACTAGTCTAACACTTCCGAAAAACCCATACAACGCCCAACCGGAACAATATATAAAGCTAAACGAACCGTTCACTGGGTACTTATCCGTACGAAAATCCCTATAGATTTACCTGTTTTTAGAAGGAAATAAAATGTGAAAAAAATATTTCTACATCCCATGGCCTTTCCCAACCATTTAAATTTTTCTCTTACAGGTCTAACACTTCCGAAAAACCAATACAACGCCCACCCGGAACAATATATAAAGCTAAACGAACCGTTCACTGGGTACTCATACGTACGAAAATCCCTATTGATTTACCTGTTTTTACAAGGAAATAAAATGTGAAAAAAATATTTCTTCATCCCATGGCCCTTCCCAACCATTTAAATTTTTCTCTTACAGGTCTAACACGTCCGAAAAACCAATACAACACCCATCCGGAACAATATATAAAGCTAAACGCACCGTTCACTGGGTACTTATCCGTACGAAAATCCCTATAGATTTACCTGTTTTTAGAAGGAAATAAAATGTGAAAAAAATATTTCTACATCCCATGGCCTTTCCCAACCATTTAAATTTTTCTCTTACAGGGCTAACACTTCCGAAAAACCAATACAACGCCCACCCGGAACACTATATAAAGCTAAACGAACCGTTCACTGGGTACTTAAACGCACGAAAATCCCTATTGATTTACCTGCTTTTACAAGGAAATAAAATGTGAAAAAAATATTTCTACATCCCATGGCCTTTCCCAACCGTTTAAATTTTTCTCTTACAGGTCTAACACTTCCGAAAAACCAATACAACGCCCACCCGGAACAATATATAAAGCTAAACGAACCGTTCACTGGGTACTCATACGTACGAAAATCCCTATTGATTTACCTGTTTTTACAAGGAAATAAAATGTGAAAAAAATGTTTCTACATCCCATGGCCTTTCCCAACCATTTAAATTTTTCTCTTACAGGGCTAACACTTCCGAAAAACCGATACAACGCCCACCCGGAACACTATATAAAGCTAAACGAACCGTTCACTCGGTACTTAAACGCACAAAAATCCCTATTGATTTACCTGCTTTTACAAGGAAATAAAATGTGAAAAAAATATTTCTATATCCCATGGCCATTCCCAACCATTTAAATTTTTCTCTTACAGGTCTAACACTTCCGAAAAACCAATACAACGCCCAACCGGAACAATATATAAAGCTAAACGAACCGTTCACTGGGTACTCATACGTACGAAAATCCCTATTGATTTACCTGTTTTTACAAGGAAATAAAATGTGAAAAAAATATTTCTACATCCCATGGCCCTTCCCAACCATTTAATTTTTTCTCTTACAGGTCTAACACGTCCGAAAAACCAATACAACGCCCATCCGGAACAATATATAAAGCTAAACGCACCGTTCACTGGGTACTTATCCGTACGAAAATCCCTATTGATTTACCTGTTTTTACAAGGAAATAAAATGTGAAAACAATATTTCTACATCCCATGGCCTTTCCCAACCATTTAAATTTTTCTCTTACAGGTCTAACACTTCCGAAAAACCAATACAACGCCCACCCAGAACAATATATAAAGCTAAACGAACCGTTCACTGGGTATTTATCCGTACGAAAATCCCTATTGATTTACCTGTTTTTACAAGGAAATAAAATGTGAAAACAATATTTCTACATCCCATGGCCTTTCCCAACCATTTAAATTTTTCTCTTACAGGTCTAACACTTCTGAAAAACCAATACAACGCCCACCCGGAACAATATATAAAGCTAAACGAACCGTTCACTGGGTACTTATCCGTACGAAAATCCCTATTGATTTACCTGTTTTTACAAGGAAATCAAATGTGAAAAAAACATTTCTACATCCCATGGCCTTTCCCAACCATTTAAATTTTTCTCTTACTAGTCTAACACTTCCGAAAAACCCATACAACGCCCAACCGGAACAATATATAAAGCTAAACGAACCGTTCACTGGGTACTTATCCGTACGAAAATCCCTATAGATTTACCTGTTTTTAGAAGGAAATAAAATGTGAAAAAAATATTTCTACATCCCATGGCCTTTCCCAACCATTTAAATTTTTCTCTTACAGGTCTAACACTTCCGAAAAACCAATACAACGCCCACCCGGAACAATATATAAAGCTAAACGAACCGTTCACTGGGTACTCATACGTACGAAAATCCCTATTGATTTACCTGTTTTTACAAGGAAATAAAATGTGAAAAAAATATTTCTTCATCCCATGGCCCTTCCCAACCATTTAAATTTTTCTCTTACAGGTCTAACACGTCCGAAAAACCAATACAACACCCATCCGGAACAATATATAAAGCTAAACGCACCGTTCACTGGGTACTTATCCGTACGAAAATCCCTATAGATTTACCTGTTTTTAGAAGGAAATAAAATGTGAAAAAAATATTTCTACATCCCATGGCCTTTCCCAACCATTTAAATTTTTCTCTTACAGGGCTAACACTTACGAAAAACCAATACAACGCCCACCCGGAACACTATATAAAGCTAAACGAACCGTTCACTGGGTACTTATACGCACGAAAATCCCTATTGATTTACCTGTTTTTACAAGGAAATAAAATGTGAAAAAAATATTTCTACATCCCATGGCCTTTCCCAACCATTTAAATTTTTCTCTTACAGGGCTAACACTTCCGAAAAACCAATACAACGCCCACCCGGAACACTATATAAAGCTAAACGAACCGTTCACTGGGTACTTAAACGCACGAAAATCCCTATTGATTTACCTGCTTTTACAAGGAAATAAAATGTGAAAAAAATATTTCTATATCCCATGGCCTTTCCCAAGCATTTAAATTTTTCTCTTACAGGTCTAACACTTCCGAAAAACCAATACAACGCCCACCCGGAACAATATATAAAGCTAAACGAACCGTTCACTGGGTACTCATGCGTACGAAAATCCCTATTGATTTACCTGTTTTTACAAGGAAATAAAATGTGAAAAAAATATTTCTACATCCCATGGCCTTTCCCAACCATTTAAATTTTTCTCTTACAGGTCTAACACTTCCGAAAAAACAATACAACGCCCACCCGGAACAATATATAAAGCTAAACGAACCGTTCACTGGGTACTCATACGTACGAAAATCCCTATTGATTTACCTGTTTTTACAAGGAAATAAAATGTGAAAAAAATATTTCTACATCCCATGGCCTTTCCCAACCATTTAAATTTTTCTCTTACAAGTCTAACACTTCCGAAAAACCAATACAACGCCCAACCGGAACAATATATAAAGCTAAACGAACCGTTCACTGGGTACTCATACGTACGAAAATCCCTATTGATTTACCCGTTTTTACAAGGAAATAAAATGTGAAAAAAATGTTTCTACATCCCATGGCCTTTCCCAACCATTTAAATTTTTCTCTTACAGGGCTAATACTTCCGAAAAACCAACACAACGCCCACCCGGAACAATATATAAAGCTAAACGAACCGTTCACTGGGTACTCATACGTACGAAAATCCCTATTGATTTACCTGTTTTTACAAGGAAATAAAATGTGAAAACAATATTTCTACATCCCATGGCCTTTCCCAACCATTTAAATTTTTCTCTTACAGGTCTAACACTTCCGAAAAACCAATACAACGCCCACCAGGGACAATATATAAAGCTAAAGGAACCGTTCACTGGGTACTCATACGTACGAAAATCCCTATTGATTTACCTGTTTTTACAAGGAAATAAAATGTGAAAAAAATATTTCTACATCCCATGGCCTTTCCCAACCATTTAAATTTTTCTCTTACAGGTATAACACTTCCGAAAAACCAATACAACGCCCGCCCGGAACAATATATAAAGCTAAACGAACCGTTCACTGGGTACTCATACGTACGAAAATTCCTATTGATTTACCTGTTTTTACAAGGAAATAAAATGTGAAAAAAATGTTTCTACATCCCATGGCCTTTCCCAACCATTTAAATTTTTCTCTTACAGGGCTAACACTTCCGAAAAACCAATACAACGCCCACCCGGAACACTATATAAAGCTAAACGAACCGTTCACTGGGTACTTAAACTCACGAAAATCCCTATTGATTTACCTGCTTTTACAAGGAAATAAAATGTGAAAAAAATATTTCTACATCCCATGGCCTTTCCCAACCATTTAAATTTTTCTCTTACAGGTCTAACACTTCTGAAAAACCAATACAACGCCCACCCGGAACAATATATAAAGCTAAACGAACCGTTCACTGGGTACTTATCCGTACGAAAATCCCTATTGATTTACCTGTTTTTACAAGGAAATCAAATGTGAAAAAAACATTTCTACATCCCATGGCCTTTCCCAACCATTTAAATTTTTCTCTTACTAGTCTAACACTTCCGAAAAACCCATACAACGCCCAACCGGAACAATATATAAAGCTAAACGAACCGTTCACTGGGTACTTATCCGTACGAAAATCCCTATAGATTTACCTGTTTTTAGAAGGAAATAAAATGTGAAAAAAATATTTCTACATCCCATGGCCTTTCCCAACCATTTAAATTTTTCTCTTACAGGTCTAACACTTCCGAAAAACCAATACAACGCCCACCCGGAACAATATATAAAGCTAAACGAACCGTTCACTGGGTACTCATACGTACGAAAATCCCTATTGATTTACCTGTTTTTACAAGGAAATAAAATGTGAAAAAAATATTTCTTCATCCCATGGCCCTTCCCAACCATTTAAATTTTTCTCTTACAGGTCTAACACGTCCGAAAAACCAATACAACACCCATCCGGAACAATATATAAAGCTAAACGCACCGTTCACTGGGTACTTATCCGTACGAAAATCCCTATAGATTTACCTGTTTTTAGAAGGAAATAAAATGTGAAAAAAATATTTCTACATCCCATGGCCTTTCCCAACCATTTAAATTTTTCTCTTACAGGGCTAACACTTACGAAAAACCAATACAACGCCCACCCGGAACACTATATAAAGCTAAACGAACCGTTCACTGGGTACTTATACGCACGAAAATCCCTATTGATTTACCTGTTTTTACAAGGAAATAAAATGTGAAAAAAATATTTCTACATCCCATGGCCTTTCCCAACCATTTAAATTTTTCTCTTACAGGGCTAACACTTCCGAAAAACCAATACAACGCCCACCCGGAACACTATATAAAGCTAAACGAACCGTTCACTGGGTACTTAAACGCACGAAAATCCCTATTGATTTACCTGCTTTTACAAGGAAATAAAATGTGAAAAAAATATTTCTATATCCCATGGCCTTTCCCAAGCATTTAAATTTTTCTCTTACAGGTCTAACACTTCCGAAAAACCAATACAACGCCCACCCGGAACAATATATAAAGCTAAACGAACCGTTCACTGGGTACTCATGCGTACGAAAATCCCTATTGATTTACCTGTTTTTACAAGGAAATAAAATGTGAAAAAAATATTTCTACATCCCATGGCCTTTCCCAACCATTTAAATTTTTCTCTTACAGGTCTAACACTTCCGAAAAAACAATACAACGCCCACCCGGAACAATATATAAAGCTAAACGAACCGTTCACTGGGTACTCATACGTACGAAAATCCCTATTGATTTACCTGTTTTTACAAGGAAATAAAATGTGAAAAAAATATTTCTACATCCCATGGCCTTTCCCAACCATTTAAATTTTTCTCTTACAAGTCTAACACTTCCGAAAAACCAATACAACGCCCAACCGGAACAATATATAAAGCTAAACGAACCGTTCACTGGGTACTCATACGTACGAAAATCCCTATTGATTTACCCGTTTTTACAAGGAAATAAAATGTGAAAAAAATGTTTCTACATCCCATGGCCTTTCCCAACCATTTAAATTTTTCTCTTACAGGGCTAATACTTCCGAAAAACCAACACAACGCCCACCCGGAACAATATATAAAGCTAAACGAACCGTTCACTGGGTACTCATACGTACGAAAATCCCTATTGATTTACCTGTTTTTACAAGGAAATAAAATGTGAAAACAATATTTCTACATCCCATGGCCTTTCCCAACCATTTAAATTTTTCTCTTACAGGTCTAACACTTCCGAAAAACCAATACAACGCCCACCAGGGACAATATATAAAGCTAAAGGAACCGTTCACTGGGTACTCATACGTACGAAAATCCCTATTGATTTACCTGCTTTTACAAGGAAATAAAATGTGAAAAAAATATTTCTATATCCCATGGCCTTTCCCAACCATTTAAATTTTTCTCTTACAGGTCTAACACTTCCGAAAAACCAATACAACGCCCACCCGGAACAATATATAAAGCTAAACGAACCGTTCACTGGGTACTCATACGTACGAAAATCCCTATTGATTTACCTGTTTTTACAAGGAAATAAAATGTGAAAAAAATATTTCTACATCCCATGGCACTTCCCAACCATTTAAATTTTTCTCTTACAGGTCTAACACTTCCGAAAAACCAATACAACGCCCACCCGGAACAATATATAAAGCTAAATGAACCGTTCACTGGGTACTCATACGTACGAAAATCCCTATAGATTAACCTGTTTTTACAAGGAAATAAAATGTGAAAAAATGTTTCTACATCCCATGGCCTTAACCAACCATTTAAATTTTTCTCTTACAGGGCTAACACTTCCGAAAAACCAATACAACGCCCACCCGGAACACTATATAAAGCTAAACGAACCGTTCACTGGGTACTTATACGCACGAAAATCCCTATTGATTTACCTGTTTTTACAAGGAAATAAAATGTGAAAAAAATATTTCTACATCCCATGGCCTTTCCCAACCATTTAAATTTTTCTCTTACAGGTCTAACACTTCCGAAAAACCAATACAACGCCCACCCAGAACAATATATAAAGCTAAACGAACCGTTCACTGGGTATTTTTCCGTACGAAAATCCCTATTGATTTACCTGTTTTTACAAGGAAATAAAATGTGAAAACAATATTTCTACATCCCATGGCCTTTCCCAACCATTTAAATTTTTCTCTTACAGGTCTAACACTTCCGAAAAACCAATACAACGCCCACCCGGAACAATATATAAAGCTAAACGAACCGTTCACTGGGTACTTATCCGTACGAAAATCCCTATAGATTTACCTGATTTTAGAAGGAAATAAAATGTGAAAAAAATATTTCTACATCCCATGGCCTTTCCCAACCATTTAAATTTTTCTCTTACAGGTCTAACACTTCCGAAAAACCAATACAACGCCCACCCGGAACAATATATAAAGCTAAACGAACCATTCACTGGGTACTCATACGTACGAAAATCCCTATTGATTTACGTGTTTTTACAAGGAAATAAAATGTGAAAAAAATGTTTCTACATCCCATGGCCTTTCCCAACCATTTAAATTTTTCTCTTACAGGTCTAACACTTCCGAAAAACCAATACAACGCCCACCCAAAACAATATATAAAGCTAAACGAACCGTTCACTGGGTATTTATCCGTACGAAAATCCCTATTGATTTACCTGTTTTTACAAGGAAATAAAATGTGAAAACAATATTTCTACATCCCATGGCCTTTCCCAACCATTTAAATTTTTCTCTTACAAGTCTAACACTTCCGAAAAACCAATACAACGCCCACCCGGAACAATATATAAAGCTAAACGAACCGTTCACTGGGTACTTATCCGTACGAAAATCCCTATAGATTTACCTGTTTTTAGAAGGAAATAAAATGTGAAAAAAATATTTCTACATCCCATGGCCTTTCCCAACCATTTAAATTTTTCTCTTACAGGTCTAACACTTCCGAAAAACCAATACAACGCCCACCCGGAACACTATATAAAGCTAAACGAACCGTTCACTGGGTACTTAAACGCACAAAAATCCCTATTGATTTACCTGCTTTTACAAGGAAATAAAATGTGAAAAAAATATTTCTATATCCCATGGCCTTTCCCAAGCATTTAAATTTTTCTCTTACAGGTCTAACACTTCCGAAAAACCAATACAAAGCCCACCCGGAACAATATATAAAGCTAAACGAACCGTTCACTGGGTACTCATGCGTACGAAAATCCCTATTGATTTACCTGTTTTTACAAGGAAATAAAATGTGAAAAAAATATTTCTACATCCCATGGCCTTTCCCAACCATTTAAATTTTTCTCTTACAGGTCTAACACTTCCGAAAAAACAATACAACGCCCACCCGGAACAATATATAAAGCTAAACGAACCGTTCACTGGGTACTCATACGTACGAAAATCCCTATTGATTTACCTGTTTTTACAAGGAAATAAAATGTGAAAAAAATATTTCTACATCCCATGGCCTTTCCCAACCATTTAAATTTTTCTCTTACAAGTCTAACACTTCCGAAAAACCAATACAACGCCCAACCGGAACAATATATAAAGCTAAACGAACCGTTCACTGGGTACTCATACGTACGAAAATCCCTATTGATTTACCTGTTTTTACAAGGAAATAAAATGTGAAAAAAATGTTTCTACATCCCATGGCCTTTCCCAACCATTTAAATTTTTCTCTTACAGGGCTAATACTTCCGAAAAACCAACACAACGCCCACCCGGAACAATATATAAAGCTAAACGAACCGTTCACTGGGTACTCATACGTACGAAAATCCCTATTGATTTACCTGTTTTTAGAAGGAAATAAAATGTGAAAAAAATATTTCTACATCCCATGGCCTTTCCCAACCATTTAAATTTTTCTCTTACAGGTCTAACACTTCCGAAAAACCAATACAACGCCCGCCCGGAACAATATATAAAGCTAAACGAACCGTTCACTGGGTACTCATACGTACGAAAATTCCTATTGATTTACCTGTTTTTACAAGGAAATAAAATGTGAAAAACATATTTCTACATCCCATGGCCCTTCCCAACCATTTAAATTTTTCTCTTACAGGTCTAACACTTCCGAAAAACCAATACAACGCCCACCCGGAACAATATATAAAGCTAAATGAACCGTTCACTGGGTACTCATACGTACGAAAATCCCTATAGATTAACCTGTTTTTACAAGGAAATAAAATGTGAAAAAATGTTTCTACATCCCATGGCCTTTCCCAACCATTTAAATTTTTCTCTTACAGGGCTAACACTTCCGAAAAACCAATACAACGCCCACCCGGAACACTATATAAAGCTAAACGAACCGTTCACTGGGTACTTATACGCACGAAAATCCCTATTGATTTACCTGTTTTTACAAGGAAATAAAATGTGAAAAAAATATTTCTACATCCCATGGCCTTTCCCAACCATTTAAATTTTTCTCTTACAGGTCTAACACTTCCGAAAAACCAATACAACGCCCACCCAGAACAATATATAAAGCTAAACGAACCGTTCACTGGGTATTTATCCGTACGAAAATCCCTATTGATTTACCTGTTTTTACAAGGAAATAAAATGTGAAAACTATATTTCTACATCCCATGGCCTTTCCCAACCATTTAAATTTTTCTCTTACAGGTCTAACACTTCCGAAAAACCAATACAACGCCCACCCGGAACAATATATAAAGCTAAACGAACCGTTCACTGGGTACTTATCCGTACGAAAATCCCTATAGATTTACCTGATTTTAGAAGGAAATAAAATGTGAAAAAAATATTTCTACATCCCATGGCCTTTCCCAACCATTTAAATTTTTCTCTTACAGGTCTAACACTTCCGAAAAACCAATACAACGCCCACCCGGAACAATATATAAAGCTAAACGAACCATTCACTGGGTACTCATACGTACGAAAATCCCTATTAATTTACCTGTTTTTACAAGGAAATAAAATGTGAAAAAAATGTTTCTACATCCCATGGCCTTTCCCAACCATTTAAATTTTTCTCTTACAGGTCTAACACTTCCGAAAAACCAATACAACGCCCACCCAGAACAATATATAAAGCTAAACGAACCGTTCACTGGGTATTTATCCGTACGAAAATCCCTATTGATTTACCTGTTTTTACAAGGAAATAAAATGTGAAAACAATATTTCTACATCCCATGGCCTTTCCCAACCATTTAAATTTTTCTCTTACAGGTCTAACACTTCCGAAAAACCAATACAACGCCCACCCAGAACAATATATAAAGCTAAACGAACCGTTCACTGGGTACTTATCCGTACGAAAATCCCTATAGATTTACCTGTTTTTAGAAGGAAATAAAATGTGAAAAAAATATTTCTACATCCCATGGCCTTTCCCAACCATTTAAATTTTTCTCTTACAGGTCTAACACTTCCGAAAAACCAATACAACGCCCACCCGGAACAATATATAAAGCTAAACGAACCGTTCACTGGGTACTTATCCGTACGAAAATCCCTATAGATTTACCTGATTTTAGAAGGAAATAAAATGTGAAAAAAATATTTCTACATCCCATGGCCTTTCCCAACCATTTAAATTTTTCTCTTACAGGTCTAACACTTCCGAAAAACCAATACAACGCCCACCCGGAACACTATATAAAGCTAAACGAACCGTTCACTGGGTACTTAAACGCACGAAAATCCCTATTGATTTACCTGCTTTTACAAGGAAATAAAATGTGAAAAAAATATTTCTATATCCCATGGCCTTTCCCAACCATTTAAATTTTTCTCTTACAGGTCTAACACTTCCGAAAAACCAATACAACGCCCACCCGGAACAATATATAAAGCTAAACGAACCGTTCACTGGGTACTCATACGTACGAAAATCCCTATTGATTTACCTGTTTTTACAAGAAAATAAAATGTGAAAAAAATATTTCTCCATCCCATGGCCTTTCCCAACCATTTAAATTTTTCTCTTACAGGTCTAACACTTCCGAAAAACCAATACAACGCCCACCCGGAACAATATATAAAGCTAAACGAACCGTTCACTGGGTACTCATACGTACGAAAATCCCTACTGATTTACCTGTTTTTACAAGGAAATAAAATGTGAAAAAAATGTTTCTACATCCCATGGCCTTTCCCAACCATTTAAATTTTTCTCTTACAGGGCTAACACTTCCGAAAAACCAATACAACGCCCACCCGGAACACTATATAAAGCTAAACGAACCGTTCACTGGGTACTTATACGCACAAAAATCCCTATTGATTTACCTGTTTTTACAAGGAAATAAAATGTGAAAAAAATATTTCGACATCCCATGGCCTTTCCCAACCATTTAAATTTTTCTCTTACAGGTCTAACACTTCCGAAAAACCAATACAACGCCCACCCGGAACAATATATAAAGCTAAACGAACCGTTCACTGGGTACTCATACGTACGAAAATCCCTATTGATTTACCTGTTTTTACAAGGAAATAAAATGTGAAAAAAATGTTTCTACATCCCATGGCCTTTCCCAACCATTTAAATTTTTCTCTTACAGGGCTAACACTTCCGAAAAACCAATACAACGCCCACCCGGAACACTATATAAAGCTAAACGAACCGTTCACTGGGTACTTATACGCACGAAAATCCCTATTGATTTACCTGTATTTACAAGGAAATAAAATGTGAAAAAAATATTTCTACATCCCATGGCCATTCCCAACCATTTAAATTTTTCTCTTACTGGGCTAACACTTCCGAAAAACCAATACAACGCCCACCCGGACCAATATATTAAGCTAAACGAACCGTTCACTGGGTACTTATCCGTACGAAAATCCCTATAGATTTACCTGTTTTTACAAGGAAATAAAATGTGAAAAAAATATTTCTACATCCCATGGCCTTTCCCAACCATTTAAATTTTTCTCTTATAGGTCTAACACTTCCGAAAAACCAATACAACGCTCACCCGGAACAATATATAAAGCTAAACGAACCGTTCACTGGGTACTCATACGTACGAAAATCCCTATTGATTTACCTGTTTTTACAAGGAAATAAAATGTGAAAAAAATATTTCTACATCCCATGGCCCTTCCCAACCATTTAAATTTTTCTCTTACGGGTCTAACACGTCCGAAAAACCAGTACAACACCCATCCGGAACAATATATAAAGCTAAACGCACCGTTCACTGGGTACTTATCCGTACGAAAATCCCTATTGATTTACCTGTTTTTACAAGGAAATAAAATGTGAAAACAATATTTCTACATCCCATGGCCTTTCCCAACCATTTAAATTTTTCTCTTACAGGTCTAACACTTCCGAAAAACCAATACAACGCCCACCCGGAACAATATATAAAGCTAAACGAACCGTTCACTGGGTACTTATCCGTACGAAAATCCCTATTGATTTACCTGTTTTTACAAGGAAATGAAATGTGAAAAAAACATTTCTACATCCCATGGCCTTTCCCAACCATTTAAATTTTTCTCTTACAAGTCTAACACTTCCGAAAAACCAATACAACGCCCAACCGGAACAATATATAAAGCTAAACGAACCGTTCACTGGGTACTTATCCGTACGAAAATCCCTATAGATTTACCTGTTTTTAGAAGGAAATAAAATGTGAAAAAAATATTTCTACATCCCATGGCCTTTCCCAACCATTTAAATTTTTCTCTTACAGGTCTAACACTTCCGAAAAACCAATACAACGCCCACCCGGAACAATATATAAAGCTAAATGAACCGTTCACTGGGTACTTATCCGTACGAAAATCCCTATTGATTTACCTGTTTTTACAAGGAAATAAAATGTGAAAAAAATATTTCTACATCCCATGGCCCTTCCCAACCATTTAAATTTTTCTCTTACAGGTCTAACACGTCCGAAAAACCAATACAACGCCCATCCGGAACAATATATAAAGCTAAACGCACCGTTCACTGGGTACTTATCCGTACGAAAATCCCTATTGATTTACCTGTTTTTACAAGGAAATAAAATGTGAAAACAATATTTCTACATCCCATGGCCTTTCCCAACCATTTAAATTTTTCTCTTACAGGTCTAACACTTCCGAAAAACCAATACAACGCCCACCCAGAACAATATATAAAGCTAAACGAACCGTTCACTGGGTATTTATCCGTATGAAAATCCCTATTGATTTACCTGTTTTTACAAGGAAATAAAATGTGAAAACAATATTTCTACATCCCATGGCCTTTCCCAACCATTTAAATTTTTCTCTTACAGGTCTAACACTTCCGAAAAACCAATACAACGCCCACCCGGAACAATATATAAAGCTAAACGAACCGTTAACTGGGTACTTTTCCGTAAGAAAATCCCTATAGATTTACCTGTTTTTAGAAGGAAATAAAATGTGAAAAAAATATTTCTACATCCCATGGCCTTTCCCAACCATTTAAATTTTTCTCTTACAGGTCTAACACTTCCGAAAAACCAATACAACGCCCACCCGGAACAATATATAAAGCTAAACGAACCGTTCACTGGGTACTCATACGTACGAAAATCCCTATTGATTTACCTGTTTTTACAAGGAAATAAAATGTGAAAAAAATGTTTCTACATCCCATGGCCTTTCCCAACCATTTAAATTTTTCTCTTACAGGGCTAACACTTCCGAAAAACCAATACAACGCCCACCCGGAACACTATATAAAGCTAAACGAACCGTTCACTGGGTACTTATACGCACGAAAATCCCTATTGATTTACCTGTATTTACAAGGAAATAAAATGTGAAAAAAATATTTCTACATCCCATGGCCATTCCCAACCATTTAAATTTTTCTCTTACTGGGCTAACACTTCCGAAAAACCAATACAACGCCCACCCGGACCAATATATTAAGCTAAACGAACCGTTCACTGGGTACTTATCCGTACGAAAATCCCTATAGATTTACCTGTTTTTACAAGGAAATAAAATGTGAAAAAAATATTTCTACATCCCATGGCCTTTCCCAACCATTTAAATTTTTCTCTTATAGGTCTAACACTTCCGAAAAACCAATACAACGCTCACCCGGAACAATATATAAAGCTAAACGAACCGTTCACTGGGTACTCATACGTACGAAAATCCCTATTGATTTACCTGTTTTTACAAGGAAATAAAATGTGAAAAAAATATTTCTACATCCCATGGCCCTTCCCAACCATTTAAATTTTTCTCTTACGGGTCTAACACGTCCGAAAAACCAGTACAACACCCATCCGGAACAATATATAAAGCTAAACGCACCGTTCACTGGGTACTTATCCGTACGAAAATCCCTATTGATTTACCTGTTTTTACAAGGAAATAAAATGTGAAAACAATATTTCTACATCCCATGGCCTTTCCCAACCATTTAAATTTTTCTCTTACAGGTCTAACACTTCCGAAAAACCAATACAACGCCCACCCGGAACAATATATAAAGCTAAACGAACCGTTCACTGGGTACTTATCCGTACGAAAATCCCTATTGATTTACCTGTTTTTACAAGGAAATGAAATGTGAAAAAAACATTTCTACATCCCATGGCCTTTCCCAACCATTTAAATTTTTCTCTTACAAGTCTAACACTTCCGAAAAACCAATACAACGCCCAACCGGAACAATATATAAAGCTAAACGAACCGTTCACTGGGTACTTATCCGTACGAAAATCCCTATAGATTTACCTGTTTTTAGAAGGAAATAAAATGTGAAAAAAATATTTCTACATCCCATGGCCTTTCCCAACCATTTAAATTTTTCTCTTACAGGTCTAACACTTCCGAAAAACCAATACAACGCCCACCCGGAACAATATATAAAGCTAAATGAACCGTTCACTGGGTACTTATCCGTACGAAAATCCCTATTGATTTACCTGTTTTTACAAGGAAATAAAATGTGAAAAAAATATTTCTACATCCCATGGCCCTTCCCAACCATTTAAATTTTTCTCTTACAGGTCTAACACGTCCGAAAAACCAATACAACGCCCATCCGGAACAATATATAAAGCTAAACGCACCGTTCACTGGGTACTTATCCGTACGAAAATCCCTATTGATTTACCTGTTTTTACAAGGAAATAAAATGTGAAAACAATATTTCTACATCCCATGGCCTTTCCCAACCATTTAAATTTTTCTCTTACAGGTCTAACACTTCCGAAAAACCAATACAACGCCCACCCAGAACAATATATAAAGCTAAACGAACCGTTCACTGGGTATTTATCCGTATGAAAATCACTATTGATTTACCTGTTTTTACAAGGAAATAAAATGTGAAAACAATATTTCTACATCCCATGGCCTTTCCCAACCATTTAAATTTTTCTCTTACAGGTCTAACACTTCCGAAAAACCAATACAACGCCCACCCGGAACAATATATAAAGCTAAACGAACCGTTCACTGGGTACTTTTCCGTAAGAAAATCCCTATAGATTTACCTGTTTTTAGAAGGAAATAAAATGTGAAAAAAATGTTTCTACATCCCATGGCCTTTCCCAACCATTTAAATTTTTCTCTTACAGGTCTAACACTTCCGAAAAACCAATACAACGCCCACCCGGAACAATATATAAAGCTAAACGAACCGTTCAATGGGTACTTATACGCACGAAAATCCCTATTGATTTACCTGTTTTTACAAGGAAATAAAATGTGAAAAAAACATTTCTACATCCCATGGCCTTCCCAACCATTTAAATTTTTCTCTTACAAGTCTAACACTTCCGAAAAACCAATACAACGCCCAACCGGAACAATATATAAAGCTAAACGAACCGTTCACTGGGTACTTTTCCGTACGAAAATCCCTATAGATTTACCTGTTTTTAGAAGGAAATAAAATGTGAAAAAAATGTTTCTACATCCCATGGCCTTTCCCAACCATTTAAATTTTTCTCTTACAGGTCTAACACTTCCGAAAAACCAATACAACGCCCACCCGGAACAATATATAAAGCTAAACGAACCGTTCACTGGGTACTTATCCGTACGAAAATCCCTATTGATTTACCTGTTTTTACAAGGAAATAAAATGTGAAAAAAACATTTCTACATCCCATGGCCTTTCCCAACCATTTAAATTTTTCTCTTACAGGTCTAACACTTCTGAAAAACCAATACAACGCCCACCCGGAACAATATATAAAGCTAAACGAACCGTTCACTGGGTACTCATACGTACGAAAATCCCTATTGATTTACCTGTTTTTACAAGGAAATAAAAAGTGAAAAAAATGTTTCTACATCCCATGGCCTTTCCCAACCATTTAAATTTTTCTCTTACAGGGCTAACACTTCTGAAAAACCAATACAACGCCCACCCGGAACACTATATAAAGCTAAACGAACCGTTCACTGGGTACTCATACGTACGAAAATCCCTATTGATTTACCTGTTTTTACAAGGAAATAAAATGTGAAAAAAATATTTCTACATCCCATGGCCTTTCCCAACCATTTAAATTTTTCTCTTACAGGTCTAACACTTCCGAAAAACCAATACAACGCCCACCCGGAACAATATATAAAGCTAAACGAACCGTTCACTGGGTACTCATACGTACGAAAATCCCTATTGATTCACCTGTTTTTACAAGGAAATAAAATGTAAAAAAAATATTTTTACATACCATGGCCTTTCTCAACCATTTAAATTTTTCTCTTACAGGTCTAACGCTTCCGAAAAACCAATACAACACGCACGCGGAACAATATATAAAGCTAAACGAACCGTTCACTGGGTACTTATCCGTACGAAAATCCCTATTGATTTACCTGTTTTTACAAGGAAATAAAATGTGAAAACAATATTTCTACATCCTATGGCCTTTCCCAACCATTTAAATTTTTCTCTTACAGGTCTAACACTTCCGAAAAACGAATACAACGCCAACCCGGAACAATATATAAAGCTAAACGAACCGTTCACTGGGTACTTATACGCACGAAAATCCCTATTGATTTACCTGTTTTTACAAGGAAATAAAATGTGAAAAAAACATTTCTACATCCCATGGCCTTCCCAACCATTTAAATTTTTCTCTTACAAGTCTAACACTTCCGAAAAACCAATACAACGCCCAACCGGAACAATATATAAAGCTAAACGAACCGTTCACTGGGTACTTATACGCACGAAAATCCCTATTGATTTACCTGTTTTTACAAGGAAATAAAATGTGAAAAAAATATTTCTACATCCCATGGCCTTTCCCAACCATTTAAATTTTTCTCTTACAGGTCTAACACTTCCGAAAAACCAATACAACGCCCACCCAGAACAATATATAAAGCTAAACGAACCGTTCACTGGGTATTTATCCGTACGAAAATCCCTATTGATTTACCTGTTTTTACAAGGAAATAAAATGTGAAAACTATATTTCTACATCCCATGGCCTTTCCCAACCATTTAAATTTTTCTCTTACAGGTCTAACACTTCCGAAAAACCAATACAACGCCCACCCGGAACAATATATAAAGCTAAACGAACCGTTCACTGGGTACTTATCCGTACGAAAATCCCTATAGATTTACCTGATTTTAGAAGGAAATAAAATGTGAAAAAAATATTTCTACATCCCATGGCCTTTCCCAACCATTTAAATTTTTCTCTTACAAGTCTAACACTTCCGAAAAACCAATACAACGCCCACCCGGAACAATATATAAAGCTAAACGAACCATTCACTGGGTACTCATACGTACGAAAATCCCTATTGATTTACCTGTTTTTACAAGGAAATAAAATGTGAAAAAAATGTTTCTACATCCCATGGCCTTTCCCAACCATTTAAATTTTTCTCTTACAGGTCTAACACTTCCGAAAAACCAATACAACGCCCACCCGGAACAATATATAAAGCTAAACGAACCGTTCAATGGGTACTTATACGCACGAAAATCCCTATTGATTTACCTGTTTTTACAAGGAAATAAAATGTGAAAAAAACATTTCTACATCCCATGGCCTTCCCAACCATTTAAATTTTTCTCTTACAAGTCTAACACTTCCGAAAAACCAATACAACGCCCAACCGGAACAATATATAAAGCTAAACGAACCGTTCACTGGGTACTTTTCCGTACGAAAATCCCTATAGATTTACCTGTTTTTAGAAGGAAATAAAATGTGAAAAAAATGTTTCTACATCCCATGGCCTTTCCCAACCATTTAAATTTTTCTCTTACAGGTCTAACACTTCCGAAAAACCAATACAACGCCCACCCGGAACAATATATAAAGCTAAACGAACCGTTCACTGGGTACTTATCCGTACGAAAATCCCTATTGATTTACCTGTTTTTACAAGGAAATAAAATGTGAAAAAAACATTTCTACATCCCATGGCCTTTCCCAACCATTTAAATTTTTCTCTTACAGGTCTAACACTTCTGAAAAACCAATACAACGCCCACCCGGAACAATATATAAAGCTAAACGAACCGTTCACTGGGTACTCATACGTACGAAAATCCCTATTGATTTACCTGTTTTTACAAGGAAATAAAAAGTGAAAAAAATGTTTCTACATCCCATGGCCTTTCCCAACCATTTAAATTTTTCTCTTACAGGGCTAACACTTCTGAAAAACCAATACAACGCCCACCCGGAACACTATATAAAGCTAAACGAACCGTTCACTGGGTACTCATACGTACGAAAATCCCTATTGATTTACCTGTTTTTACAAGGAAATAAAATGTGAAAAAAATATTTCTACATCCCATGGCCTTTCCCAACCATTTAAATTTTTCTCTTACAGGTCTAACACTTCCGAAAAACCAATACAACGCCCACCCGGAACAATATATAAAGCTAAACGAACCGTTCACTGGGTACTCATACGTACGAAAATCCCTATTGATTCACCTGTTTTTACAAGGAAATAAAATGTAAAAAAAATATTTTTACATACCATGGCCTTTCTCAACCATTTAAATTTTTCTCTTACAGGTCTAACGCTTCCGAAAAACCAATACAACACGCACGCGGAACAATATATAAAGCTAAACGAACCGTTCACTGGGTACTTATCCGTACGAAAATCCCTATTGATTTACCTGTTTTTACAAGGAAATAAAATGTGAAAACAATATTTCTACATCCTATGGCCTTTCCCAACCATTTAAATTTTTCTCTTACAGGTCTAACACTTCCGAAAAACGAATACAACGCCAACCCGGAACAATATATAAAGCTAAACGAACCGTTCACTGGGTACTTATACGCACGAAAATCCCTATTGATTTACCTGTTTTTACAAGGAAATAAAATGTGAAAAAAACATTTCTACATCCCATGGCCTTCCCAACCATTTAAATTTTTCTCTTACAAGTCTAACACTTCCGAAAAACCAATACAACGCCCAACCGGAACAATATATAAAGCTAAACGAACCGTTCACTGGGTACTTATACGCACGAAAATCCCTATTGATTTACCTGTTTTTACAAGGAAATAAAATGTGAAAAAAATATTTCTACATCCCATGGCCTTTCCCAACCATTTAAATTTTTCTCTTACAGGTCTAACACTTCCGAAAAACCAATACAACGCCCACCCAGAACAATATATAAAGCTAAACGAACCGTTCACTGGGTATTTATCCGTACGAAAATCCCTATTGATTTACCTGTTTTTACAAGGAAATAAAATGTGAAAACTATATTTCTACATCCCATGGCCTTTCCCAACCATTTAAATTTTTCTCTTACAGGTCTAACACTTCCGAAAAACCAATACAACGCCCACCCGGAACAATATATAAAGCTAAACGAACCGTTCACTGGGTACTTATCCGTACGAAAATCCCTATAGATTTACCTGATTTTAGAAGGAAATAAAATGTGAAAAAAATATTTCTACATCCCATGGCCTTTCCCAACCATTTAAATTTTTCTCTTACAAGTCTAACACTTCCGAAAAACCAATACAACGCCCACCCGGAACAATATATAAAGCTAAACGAACCATTCACTGGGTACTCATACGTACGAAAATCCCTATTGATTTACCTGTTTTTACAAGGAAATAAAATGTGAAAAAAATGTTTCTACATCCCATGGCCTTTCCCAACCATTTAAATTTTTCTCTTACAGGTCTAACACTTCCGAAAAACCAATACAACGCACACCCAGAACAATATATAAAGCTAAACGAACCGTTCACTGGGTATTTATCCGTACGAAAATCCCTATTGATTTACCTGTTTTTACAAGGAAATAAAATGTGAAAACAATATTTCTACATCCCATGGCCTTTCCCAACCATTTAAATTTTTCTCTTACAGGTCTAACACTTCCGAAAAACCAATACAACGCCCACCCGGAACAATATATAAAGCTAAACGAACCGTTCACTGGGTACTTATCCGTACGAAAATCCCTATAGATTTACCTGTTTTTAGAAGGAAATAAAATGTGAAAAAAATATTTCTACATCCCATGGCCTTTCCCAACCATTTAAATTTTTCTCTTACAGGTCTAACACTTCCGAAAAACCAATACAACGCCCACCCGGAACAATATATAAAGCTAAACGAACCGTTCACTGGGTACTTATCCGTACGAAAATCCCTATAGATTTACCTGATTTTAGAAGGAAATAAAATGTGAAAAAAATATTTCTACATCCCATGGCCTTTCCCAACCATTTAAATTTTTCTCTTACAGGTCTAACACTTCCGAAAAACCAATACAACGCCCACCCGGAACAATATATAAAGCTAAACGAACCATTCACTGGGTACACATACGTACGAAAATCCCTATTGATTTACCTGTTTTTACAAGGAAATAAAATGTGAAAAAAATGTTTCTACATCCCATGGCCTTTCCCAACCATTTAAATTTTTCTCTTACAGGGCTAACACTTCCGAAAAACCAATACAACGCCCACCCGGAACACTATATAAAGCTAAACGAACCGTTCACTAGGTACTTAAACGCACGAAAATCCGTATTGATTTACCTGCTTTTAAAAGGAAATAAAATGTGAAAAAAATATTTCTATATCCCATGGCCTTTCCCAACCATTTAAATTTTTCTCTTACAGGTCTAACACTTCCGAAAAACCAATACAACGCCCACCCGGAACAATATATAAAGCTAAACGAACCGTTCACTGGGTACTCATACGTACGAAAATCCCTATTGATTTACCTGTTTTTACAAGAAAATAAAATGTGAAAAAAATATTTCTACATCCCATGGCCTTTCCCAACCATTTAAATTTTTCTCTTACAGGTCTAACACTTCCGAAAAACCAATACAACGCCCACCCGGAACAATATATAAAGCTAAACGAACCGTTCACTGGGTACTCATACGTACGAAAATCCCTACTGATTTACCTGTTTTTACAAGGAAATAAAATGTGAAAAAAATGTTTCTACATCCCATGGCCTTTCCCAACCATTTAAATTTTTCTCTTACAGGGCTAACACTTCCGAAAAAGCAATACAACGCCCACCCGGAACATTATAAAGCTAAACGAACCGTTCACTGGGTACTTATACGCACGAAAATCCCTATTGATTTACCTGTTTTTACAAGGAAATAAAATGTGAAAAAAATATTTCTACATCCCATGGCCTTTCCCAACCATTTAAATTTTTCTCTTACAGGTCTAACACTTCCGAAAAACCAATACAACGCCCACCCGGAACAATATATAAAGCTAAACGAACCGTTCACTGGGTACTCATACGTACGAAAATCCCTATTGATTTACCTGTTTTTACAAGGAAATAAAATGTGAAAAAAATGTTTCTACATCCCATGGCCTTTCCCAACCATTTAAATTTTTCTCTTACAGGGCTAACACTTCCGAAAAACCAATACAACGCCCACCCGGAACACTATATAAAGCTAAACGAACCGTTCACTGGGTACTTATACGCACGAAAATCCCTATTGATTTACCTGTTTTTACAAGGAAATAAAATGTGAAAAAAATATTTCTACATCCCATGGCCTTTCCCAACCATTTAAATTTTTCTCTTACTGGGCTAACACTTCCGAAAAACCAATACAACGCTCACCCGGAACAATATATAAAGCTAAACGAACCGTTCACTGGGTACTCATACGTACGAAAATCCCTATTGATTTACCTGTTTTTACAAGGAAATAAAATGTGAAAAAAATATTTCTACATCCCATGGCCCTTCCCAACCATTTAAATTTTTCTCTTACGGGTCTAACACGTCCGAAAAACCAATACAACACCCATCCGGAACAATATATAAAGCTAAACGCACCGTTCACTGGGTACTTATCCGTACGAAAATCCCTATTGATTTACCCTTTTTTACAAGGAAATAAAATGTGAAAACAATATTTCTACATCCCATGGCCTTTCCCAACCATTTAAATTTTTCTCTTACAGGTCTAACACTTCCGAAAAACCAATACAACGCCCACCCGGAACAATATATAAAGCTAAACGAACCGTTCACTGGGTACTTATCCGTACGAAAATCCCTATTGATTTACCTGTTTTTACAAGGAAATGAAATGTGAAAAAAACATTTCTACATCCCATGGCCTTTCCCAACCATTTAAATTTTTCTCTTACAAGTCTAACACTTCCGAAAAACCAATACAACGCCCAACCGGAACAATATATAAAGCTAAACGAACCGTTCACTGGGTACTTATCCGTACGAAAATCCCTATAGATTTACCTGTTTTTAGAAGGAAATAAAATGTGAAAAAAATATTTCTACATCCCATGGCCTTTCCCAACCATTTAAATTTTTCTCTTACAGGTCTAACACTTCCGAAAAACCAATACAACGCCCACCCGGAACAATATATAAAGCTAAATGAACCGTTCACTGGGTACTTATCCGTACGAAAATCCCTATTGATTTACCTGTTTTTACAAGGAAATAAAATGTGAAAAAAATATTTCTACATCCCATGGCCCTTCCCAACCATTTAAATTTTTCTCTTACAGGTCTAACACGTCCGAAAAACCAATACAACGCCCATCCGGAACAATATATAAAGCTAAACGCACCGTTCACTGGGTACTTATCCATACGAAAATCCCTATTGATTTACCTGTTTTTACAAGGAAATAAAATGTGAAAACAATATTTCTACATCCCATGGCCTTTCCCAACCATTTAAATTTTTCTCTTACAGGTCTAACACTTCCGAAAAACCAATACAACGCCCACCCAGAACAATATATAAAGCTAAACGAACCGTTCACTGGGTATTTATCCGTATGAAAATCCCTATTGATTTACCTGTTTTTACAAGGAAATAAAATGTGAAAACAATATTTCTACATCCCATGGCCTTTCCCAACCATTTAAATTTTTCTCTTACAGGTCTAACACTTCCGAAAAACCAATACAACGCCCACCCGGAACAATATATAAAGCTAAACGAACCGTTCACTGGGTACTTTTCCGTACGAAAATCCCTATAGATTTACCTGTTTTTAGAAGGAAATAAAATGTGAAAAAAATGTTTCTACATCCCATGGCCTTTCCCAACCATTTAAATTTTTCTCTTACAGGTCTAACACTTCCGAAAAACCAATACAACGCCCACCCGGAACAATATATAAAGCTAAACGAACCGTTCAATGGGTACTTATCCGTACGAAAATCCCTATTGATTTACCTGTTTTTACAAGGAAATAAAATGTGAAAACAATATTTCTACATCCCATGGCCTTTCCCAACCATTTAAATTTTTCTCTTACAGGTCTAACACTTCCGAAAAACGAATACAACGCCAACCCGGAACAATATATAAAGCTAAACGAACCGTTCACTGGGTACTTATACGCACGAAAATCCCTATTGATTTACCTGTTTTTACAAGGAAATAAAATGTGAAAAAAACATTTCTACATCCCATGGCCTTCCCAACCATTTAAATTTTTCTCTTACAAGTCTAACACTTCCGAAAAACCAATACAACGCCCAACCGGAACAATATATAAAGCTAAACGAACCGTTCACTGGGTACTTTTCCGTACGAAAATCCCTATAGATTTACCTGTTTTTAGAAGGAAATAAAATGTGAAAAAAATGTTTCTACATCCCATGGCCTTTCCCAACCATTTAAATTTTTCTCTTACAGGTCTAACACTTCCGAAAAACCAATACAACGCCCACCCGGAACAATATATAAAGCTAAACGAACCGTTCACTGGGTACTTATCCGTACGAAAATCCCTATTGATTTACCTGTTTTTACAAGGAAATAAAATGTGAAAAAAACATTTCTACATCCCATGGCCTTTCCCAACCATTTAAATTTTTCTCTTACAGGTCTAACACTTCTGAAAAACCAATACAACGCCCACCCGGAACAATATATAAAGCTAAACGAACCGTTCACTGGGTACTCATACGTACGAAAATCCCTATTGATTTACCTGTTTTTACAAGGAAATAAAAAGTGAAAAAAATGTTTCTACATCCCATGGTCTTTCCCAACCATTTAAATTTTTCTCTTACAGGGCTAACACTTCTGAAAAACCAATACAACGCCCACCCGGAACACTATATAAAGCTAAACGAACCGTTCACTGGGTACTTAAACGCACGAAAATCCCTATTGATTTACCTGCTTTTACAAGGAAATAAAAAGTGAAAAAAATATTTCTATATCCCATGGCCTTTCCCAACCATTTAAATTTTTCTCTTACAGGTCTAACACTTCCGAAAAACCAATACAACGCCCACCCGGAACAATATATAAAGCTAAACGAACCGTTCACTGGGTACTCATACGTACGAAAATCCCTATTGATTTACCTGTTTTTACAAGGAAATAAAATGTGAAAAAAATATTTCTACATCCCATGGCCTTTCCCAACCATTTAAATTTTTCTCTTACAGGTCTAACACTTCCGAAAAACCAATACAACGCCCACCCGGAACAATATATAAAGCTAAACGAACCGTTCACTGGGTACTCATACGTACGAAAATCCCTATTGATTCACCTGTTTTTACAAGGAAATAAAATGTAAAAAAAATATTTTTACATACCATGGCCTTTCTCAACCATTTAAATTTTTCTCTTACAGGTCTAACGCTTCCGAAAAACCAATACAACACGCACGCGGAACAATATATAAAGCTAAACGAACCGTTCACTGGGTACTTATCCGTACGAAAATCCCTATTGATTTACCTGTTTTTACAAGGAAATAAAATGTGAAAACAATATTTCTACATCCTATGGCCTTTCCCAACCATTTAAATTTTTCTCTTACAGGTCTAACACTTCCGAAAAACGAATACAACGCCAACCCGGAACAATATATAAAGCTAAACGAACCGTTCACTGGGTACTTATACGCACGAAAATCCCTATTGATTTACCTGTTTTTACAAGGAAATAAAATGTGAAAAAAACATTTCTACATCCCATGGCCTTCCCAACCATTTAAATTTTTCTCTTACAAGTCTAACACTTCCGAAAAACCAATACAACGCCCAACCGGAACAATATATAAAGCTAAACGAACCGTTCACTGGGTACTTTTCCGTACGAAAATCCCTATAGATTTACCTGTTTTTAGAAGGAAATAAAATGTGAAAAAAATGTTTCTACATCCCATGGCCTTTCCCAACCATTTAAATTTTTCTTTTACAGGGCTAACACTTCCGAAAAACCAATACAACGCCCACCCGGAACAATATATAAAGCTAAATGAACCGTTCACTGGGTACTTATCCATACGAAAATCCCTATTGATTTACCTGTTTTTACAAGGAAATAAAATGTGAAAAAAATATTTCTACATCCCATGGCCCTTCCCAACCATTTAAATTTTTCTCTTACAGGTCTAACACGTCCGAAAAACCAATACAACGCCCATCCGGAACAATATATAAAGCTAAACGCACCGTTCACTTGGTACTTATCCGTACGAAAATCCCTATTGATTTACCTGTTTTTACAAGGAAATAAAATGTGAAAACAATATTTCTACATCCCATGGCCTTTCCCAACCATTGAAATTTTTCTCTTACAGGTCTAACACTTCCGAAAAACCAATACAACGCCCACCCAGAACAATATATAAAGCTAAACGAACCGTTCACTGGGTATTTATCCGTATGAAAATCCCTATTGATTTACCTGTTTTTACAAGGAAATAAAATGTGAAAACAATATTTCTACATCCCATGGCCTTTCCCAACCATTTAAATTTTTCTCTTACAGGTCTAACACTTCCGAAAAACCAATACAACGCCCACCCGGAACAATATATAAAGCTAAACGAACCGTTCACTGGGTACTTATCCGTACGAAAATCCCTATAGATTTACCTGTTTTTAGAAGGAAATAAAATGTGAAAAAAATATTTCTACATCCCATGGCCTTTCCCAACCATTTAAATTTTTCTCTTACAGGTCTAACACTTCTGAAAAACCAATACAACGCCCACCCGGAACAATATAAAAAGCTAAACGAACCGTTCACTGGGTACTCATACGTACGAAAATCCCTATTGATTTACCTGTTTTTACAAGGAAATAAAATGTGAAAAAAATGTTTCTACATCCCATGGCCTTTCCCAACCATTTAAATTTTTCTCTTACAGGTCTAACACTTCTGAAAAACCAATACAACGCCCACCCGGAACAATATATAAAGCTAAACGAACCGTTCACTGGGTACTTATCCGTACGAAAATCCCTATAGATTTACCTGTTTTTAGAAGGAAATAAAATGTGAAAAAAATATTTCTACATCCCATGGCCTTTCCCAACCATTTAAATTTTTCTCTTACAGGTCTAACACTTCTTGAAAAACCAATACAACGCCCACCCGGAACAATATATAAAGCTAAACGAACCGTTCACTGGGTACTCATACGTACGAAAATCCCTATTGATTTACCTGTTTTTACAAGGAAATAAAATGTGAAAAAAATGTTTCTACATCCCATGGCCTTTCCCAACCATTTAAATTTTTCTCTTACAGGGCTAACACTTCCGAAAAACCAATACAACGCCCACCCGGAACACTATATGAAGCTAAACGAACCGTTCACTGGGTACTTAAACGCACGAAAATCCCTATTGATTTACCTGCTTTTACAAGGAAATAAAATGTGAAAAAAATATTTCTATATCCCATGGCCTTTCCCAACCATTTAAATTTTTCTCTTACAGGTCTAACACTTCCGAAAAACCAATACAACGCCCACCGGGAACAATATATAAAGCTAAACGAACCGTTCACTGAGTACTCATACGTACGAAAATCCCTATTGATTTACCTGTTTTTACAAGGAAATAAAATGTGAAAAAAATGTTTCTACATCCCATGGCCTTTCCCAACCATTTAAATTTTTCTCTTACAGGTCTAACACTTCTGAAAAACCAATACAACGCCCACCCGGAACAATATATAAAGCTAAACGAACCGTTCACTGGGTACTCATACGTACGAAAATCCCTATTGATTCACCTGTTTTTACAAGGAAATAAAATGTAAAAAAAATATTTTTACATACCATGGCCTTTCTCAACCATTTAAATTTTTCTCTTACAGGTCTAACGCTTCCGAAAAACCAATACAACATGCACGCGGAACAATATATAAAGCTAAACGAACCGTTCACTGGGTACTTATCCGTACGAAAATCCCTATTGATTTACCTGTTTTTACAAGGAAATAAAATGTGAAAACAATATTTCTACATCCCATGGCCTTTCCCAACCATTTAAATTTTTCTCTTACAAGTCTAACACTTCCGAAAAACGAATACAACGCCCACCCAGAACAATATATAAAGCTAAACGAACCGTTCACTGGGTATTTATCCGTATGAAAATCCCTATTGATTTACCTGTTTTTACAAGGAAATAAAATGTGAAAACAATATTTCTACATCCCATGGCCTTTCCCAACCATTTAAATTTTTCTCTTACAGGTCTAACACTTCCGAAAAACCAATACAACGCCCACCCGGAACAATATATAAAGCTAAACGAACCGTTCACTGGGTACTTATCCATACGAAAATCCCTATTGATTTACCTGTTTTTACAAGGAAATAAAATGTGAAAAAAACATTTCTACATCCCATGGCCTTTCCCAACCATTTAAATTTTTCTCTTACAAGTCTAACACTTCCGAAAAACCAATACAACGCCCAACCGGAACAATATATAAAGCTAAACGAACCGTTCACTGGGTACTTATCCGTACGAAAATCCCTATAGATTTACCTGTTTTTAGAAGGAAATAAAATGTGAAAAAAATATTTCTACATCCCATGACCTTTCCCAACCATTTAAATTTTTCTCTTACAGGTCTAACACTTCTGAAAAACCAATACAACGTCCACCCGGAACAATATATAAAGCTAAACGAACCGTTCACTGGGTACTCATACGTACGAAAATCCCTATTGATTTACCTGTTTTTACAAGGAAATAAAATGTAAAAAAAATATTTTTACATACCATGGCCTTTCTCAACCATTTAAATTTTTCTCTTACAGGTCTAACGCTTCCCAAAAACCAATACAACACGCACGCGGAACAATATATAAAGCTAAACGAACCGTTCACTGGGTACTTATCCGTACGAAAATCCCTATTGATTTACCTGTTTTTACAAGGAAATAAAATGTGAAAACAATATTTCTACATCCCATGGCCTTTCCCAACCATTTAAATTTTTCTCTTACAGGTCTAACACTTCCGAAAAACCAATACAACGCCCACCCGGAACAATATATAAAGCTAAACGAACCGTTCACTGGGTACTTATACGCACGAAAATCCCTATTGATTTACCTGTTTTTACAAGGAAATAAAATGTGAAAAAAATATTTCTACATCCCATGGCCCTTCCCAACCATTTAAATTTTTCTCTTACAGGTCTAATACGTCCGAAAAACCAATACAACGCCCATCCGGAACAATATATAAAGCTAAACGCACCGTTCACTGGGTACTTATCCGTACGAAAATCCCTATTGATTTACCTGTTTTTACAAGGAAATAAAATGTGAAAACAATATTTCTACATCCCATGGCCTTTCCCAACCATTTAAATTTTTCTCTTACAGGTCTAACACTTCCGAAAAACCAATACAACGCCCACCCAGAACAATATATAAAGCGAAACGAACCGTTCACTGGGTATTTATCCGTATGAAAATCCCTATTGATTTACCTGTTTTTACAAGGAAATAAAATGTGAAAACAATATTTCTACATCCCATGGCCTTTCCCAACCATTTAAATTTTTCTCTTACAAGTCTAACACTTCCGAAAAACCAATACAACGCCCAACCGGAACAATATATAAAGCTAAACGAACCGTTCACTGGGTACTTATCCGTACGAAAATCCCTATAGATTTACCTGTTTTTAGAAGGAAATAAAATGTGAAAAAAATATTTCTACATCCCATGGCCTTTCCCAACCATTTAAATTTTTCTCTTACAGGTCTAACACTTCTGAAAAACCAATACAACGCCCACCCGGAACAATATATAAAGCTAAACGAACCGTTCACTGGGTACTCATACGTACGAAAATCCCTATTGATTTACCTGTTTTTACAAGGAAATAAAATGTGAAAAAAATGTTTCTACATCCCATGGCCTTTCCCAACCATTTAAATTTTTCTCTTACAGGGCTAACACTTCCGAAAAACCAATACAACGCCCACCCGGAACACTATATAAAGCTAAACGAACCGTTCACTGGGTACTTAAACGCACGAAAATCCCTATTGATTTACCTGCTTTTACAAGGAAATAAAATGTGAAAAAAATATTTCTATATCCCATGGCCTTTCCCAACCATTTAAATTTTTCTCTTACAGGTCTAACACTTCCGAAAAACCAATACAACGCCCACCCGGAACAATATATAAAGCTAAACGAACCGTTCACTGGGTACTCATACGTACGAAAATCCCTATTGATTTACCTGTTTTTACAAGGAAATAAAATGTGAATAAAATATTTCTACATCCCATGGCCTTTCCCAACCATTTAAATTTTTCTCTTACAGGTCTAACACTTCCGAAAAACCAATACAACGCCCACCCGGAACAATATATAAAGCTAAACGAACCGTTCACTGGGTACTCATACGTACGAAAATCCCTATTGATTTACCTGTTTTTACAAGGAAATAAAATGTAAAAAAAATATTTTTACATACCATGGCCTTTCTCAACCATTTAAATTTTTCTCTTACAGGTCTAACGCTTCCGAAAAACCAATACAACACGCGCGCGGAACAATATATAAAGCTAAACGAACCGTTCACTGGGTACTTATACGTACGAAAATCCCTATTGATTTACCTGTTTTTACAAGGAAATAAAATGTGAAAACAATATTTCTACATCCCATGGCCTTTCCCAACCATTTAAATTTTTCTCTTACAGGTCTAACACTTCCGAAAAACGAATACAACGCCAACCCGGAACAATATATAAAGCTAAACGAACCCTTCACTGGGTACTTATACGCACGAAAATCCCTATTGATTTACCTGTTTTTACAAGGAAATAAAATGTGAAAAAAACATTTCTACATCCCATGGCCTTCCCAACCATTTAAATTTTTCTCTTACAAGTCTAACTCTTCCGAAAAACCAATACAACGCCCAACCGGAACAATATATAAAGCTAAACGAACCGTTCACTGGGTACTTTTCCGTACGAAAATCCCTATAGATTTACCTGTTTTTAGAAGGAAATAAAATGTGAAAAAAATGTTTCTACATCCCATGGCCTTTCCCAACCATTTAAATTTTTCTCTTACAGGTCTAACACTTCCGAAAAACCAATACAACGCCCACCCGGAACAATATATAAAGCTAAACGAACCGTTCACTGGGTACTCATACGTACGAAAATCCCTATTGATTTACCTGTTTTTACAAGGAAATAAAATGTGAAAAAAATGTTTCTACATCCCATGGCCTTTCCCAACCATTTAAATTTTTCTCTTACAGGGCTAACACTTCCGAAAAACCAATACAACGCCCACCCGGAACACTATATAAAGCTAAACGAACCGTTCACTGGGTACTTAAACGCACGAAAATCCCTATTGATTTACCTGCTTTTACAAGGAAATAAAATGTGAAAAAAATATTTCTATATCCCATGGCCTTTCCCAACCATTTAAATTTTTCTCTTACAGGTCTAACACTTCCGAAAAACCAATACAACGCCCACCCGGAACAATATATAAAGCTAAACGAACCGTTCACTGGGTACTCATACGTACGAAAATCCCTATTGATTTACCTGTTTTTACAAGGAAATAAAATGTGAATAAAATATTTCTACATCCCATGGCCTTTCCCAACCATTTAAATTTTTCTCTTACAGGTCTAACACTTCCGAAAAACCAATACAACGCCCACCCGGAACAATATATAAAGCTAAACGAACCGTTCACTGGGTACTCATACGTACGAAAATCCCTATTGATTTACCTGTTTTTACAAGGAAATAAAATGTAAAAAAAATATTTTTACATACCATGGCCTTTCTCAACCATTTAAATTTTTCTCTTACAGGTCTAACGCTTCCGAAAAACCAATACAACACGCGCGCGGAACAATATATAAAGCTAAACGAACCGTTCACTGGGTACTTATACGTACGAAAATCCCTATTGATTTACCTGTTTTTACAAGGAAATAAAATGTGAAAACAATATTTCTACATCCCATGGCCTTTCCCAACCATTTAAATTTTTCTCTTACAGGTCTAACACTTCCGAAAAACGAATACAACGCCAACCCGGAACAATATATAAAGCTAAACGAACCCTTCACTGGGTACTTATACGCACGAAAATCCCTATTGATTTACCTGTTTTTACAAGGAAATAAAATGTGAAAAAAACATTTCTACATCCCATGGCCTTCCCAACCATTTAAATTTTTCTCTTACAAGTCTAACTCTTCCGAAAAACCAATACAACGCCCAACCGGAACAATATATAAAGCTAAACGAACCGTTCACTGGGTACTTTTCCGTACGAAAATCCCTATAGATTTACCTGTTTTTAGAAGGAAATAAAATGTGAAAAAAATGTTTCTACATCCCATGGCCTTTCCCAACCATTTAAATTTTTCTCTTACAGGTCTAACACTTCCGAAAAACCAATACAACGCCCACCCGGAACAATATATAAAGCTAAACGAACCGTTCAATGGGTACTTATCCGTACGAAAATCCCTATTGATTTACCTGTTTTTACAAGGAAATAAAATGTGAAAACAATATTTCTACATCCCATGGCCTTTCCCAACCATTTAAATTTTTCTCTTACAGGTCTAACACTTCCGAAAAACGAATACAACGCCAACCCGGAACAATATATAAAGCTAAACGAACCGTTCACTGGGTACTTATACGCACGAAAATCCCTATTGATTTACCTGTTTTTACAAGGAAATAAAATGTGAAAAAAACATTTCTACATCCCATGGCCTTCCCAACCATTTAAATTTTTCTCTTACAAGTCTAACACTTCCGAAAAACCAATACAACGCCCAACCGGAACAATATATAAAGCTAAACGAACCGTTCACTGGGTACTTTTCCGTACGAAAATCCCTATAGATTTACCTGTTTTTAGAAGGAAATAAAATGTGAAAAAAATGTTTCTACATCCCATGGCCTTTCCCAACCATTTAAATTTTTCTCTTACAGGTCTAACACTTCCGAAAAACCAATACAACGCCCACCCGGAACAATATATAAAGCTAAACGAACCGTTCACTGGGTACTTATCCGTACGAAAATCCCTATTGATTTACCTGTTTTTACAAGGAAATAAAATGTGAAAAAAACATTTCTACATCCCATGGCCTTTCCCAACCATTTAAATTTTTCTCTTACAAGTCTAACACTTCCGAAAAACCAATACAACGCCCAACCGGAACAATATATAAAGCTAAACGAACCGTTCACTGGGTACTTATCCGTACGAAAATCCCTATAGATTTACCTGTTTTTAGAAGGAAATAAAATGTGAAAAAAATATTTCTACATCCCATGGCCTTTCCCAACCATTTAAATTTTTCTCTTACAGGTCTAACACTTCTGAAAAACCAATACAACGCCCACCCGGAACAATATATAAAGCTAAACGAACCGTTCACTGGGTACTCATACGTACGAAAATCCCTATAGATTTACCTGTTTTTAGAAGGAAATAAAATGTGAAAAAAATGTTTCTACATCCCATGGCCTTTCCCAACCATTTAAATTTTTCTCTTACAGGGCTAACACTTCCGAAAAACCAATACAACGCCCACCCGGAACACTATATAAAGCTAAACGAACCGTTCACTGGGTACTTAAACGTACGAAAATCCCTATTGATTTACCTGCTTTTACAAGGAAATAAAATGTGAAAAAAATATTTCTATATCCCATGGCCTTTCCCAACCATTTAAATTTTTCTCTTACAGGTGTAACACTTCCGAAAAACCAATACAACGCCCACCCGGAACAATATATAAAGCTAAACGAACCGTTCACTGGGTACTTATACGCACGAAAATCACTATTGATTTACCTGTTTTTACAAGGAAATAAAATGTGAAAAAAACATTTCTACATCCCATGGCCTTTCCCAACCATTTAAATTTTTCTCTTACAAGTCTAACACTTCCGAAAAACCAATACAACGCCCAACCGGAACAATATATAAAGCTAAACGAACCGTTCACTGGGTACTTATCCGTACGAAAATCCCTATAGATTTACCTGTTTTTAGAAGGAAATAAAATGTGAAAAAAATGTTTCTACATCCCATGGCCTTTCCCAACCATTTAAATTTTTCTCTTACAGGGCTAACACTTCCGAAAAACCAATACAACGCCCACCCGGAATACTATATAAAGCTAAACGAACCGTTCACTGGGTACTTAAACGCACGAAAATCCCTATAGATTTACCTGTTTTTAGAAGGAAATAAAATGTGAAAAAAATGTTTCTACATCCCATGGCCTTTCCCAACCATTTAAATTTTTCTCTTACAGGGCTAACACTTCCGAAAAACCAATACAACGCCCACCCGGAATACTATATAAAGCTAAACGAACCGTTCACTGGGTACTTAAACGCACGAAAATCCCTATTGATTTACCTGTTTTTACAAGGAAATAAAATGTGAAAAAAATATTTCTACATCCCATGGCCTTTCCCAACCATTTAAATTTTTCTCTTACAGGTCTAACACTTCCGAAAAACCAATACAACGCCCAACCGGAACAATATATAAAGCTAAATGAACCGTTCACTGGGTACTTATCCGTACGAAAATCCCTATAGATTTACCTGTTTTTACAAGGAAATAAAATGTGAAAAAAATATTTCTTCATCCCATGGCCTTTCCCAACCATTTAAATTTTTCTCTTACAGGTCTAACACGTCCGAAAAACCAATACAACGCCCATCCGGAACAATATATAAAGCTAAACGCACCGTTCACTGGGTACTTATACGCACGAAAATCCCTATTGCTTTACCTGTTTTTACAAGGAAATAAAATGTGAAATAAATATTTCTACATCCCATGGCCTTTCCCAACCATTTAAATTTTTCTCTTACAGGTTTAACACTTCCGAAAAACCAATACAACGCCCACTCGGAACAATATATAAAGCTAAACGAACCGTTCACTGGGTACTCATACGTACGAAAATCCCTATTGATTTACCTGTTTTTACAAGGAAATAAAATGTGAAAAAAATATTTCTACATCCCATGGCCCTTCCCAACCATTTAAATTTTTCTCTTACAGGTCTAACACATCCGAAAAACCAATACAACACCCATCCGGAACAATATATAAAGCTAAACGCACCGTTCACTGGGTACTTATCCGTACGAAAATCCCTATAGATTTACCTGTTTTTAGAAGGAAATAAAATGTGAAAAAAATATTTCTACATCCCATGGCCTTTCCCAACCATTTAAATTTTTCTCTTACAGGTCTAACACTTCCGAAAAACCAATACAACGCCCACCCGGAACAATAAATAAAGCTAAACGAACCGTTCACTGGGTACTCATACGTACGAAAATCCCTATAGATTAACCTGTTTTTACAAGGAAATAAAATGTGAAAAAATGTTTCTACATCCCATGGCCTTTCCCAACCATTTAAATTTTTCTCTTACAGGGCTAACACTTCTGAAAAACCAATACAACGCCCACCCGGAACACTATATAAAGCTAAACGAACCGTTCACTGGGTACTTATCCGTACGAAAATCCCTATAGATTTACCTGTTTTTAGAAGGAAATAAAATGTGAAAAAAATATTTCTACATCCCATGGCCTTTCCCAACCATTTAAATTTTTCTCTTACAGGTCTAACACTTCTGAAAAACCAATACAACGCCCACCCGGAACAATATATAAAGCTAAACGAACCGTTCACTGGGTACTCATACGTACGAAAATCCCTATAGATTTACCTGTTTTTAGAAGGAAATAAAATGTGAAAAAAATGTTTCTACATCCCATGGCCTTTCCCAACCATTTAAATTTTTCTCTTACAGGGCTAACACTTCCGAAAAACCAATACAACGCCCACCCGGAACACTATATAAAGCTAAACGAACCGTTCACTGGGTACTTAAACGTACGAAAATCCCTATTGATTTACCTGCTTTTACAAGGAAATAAAATGTGAAAAAAATATTTCTATATCCCATGGCCTTTCCCAACCATTTAAATTTTTCTCTTACAGGTGTAACACTTCCGAAAAACCAATACAACGCCCACCCGGAACAATATATAAAGCTAAACGAACCGTTCACTGGGTACTTATACGCACGAAAATCACTATTGATTTACCTGTTTTTACAAGGAAATAAAATGTGAAAAAAACATTTCTACATCCCATGGCCTTTCCCAACCATTTAAATTTTTCTCTTACAAGTCTAACACTTCCGAAAAACCAATACAACGCCCAACCGGAACAATATATAAAGCTAAACGAACCGTTCACTGGGTACTTATCCGTACGAAAATCCCTATAGATTTACCTGTTTTTAGAAGGAAATAAAATGTGAAAAAAATGTTTCTACATCCCATGGCCTTTCCCAACCATTTAAATTTTTCTCTTACAGGGCTAACACTTCCGAAAAACCAATACAACGCCCACCCGGAATACTATATAAAGCTAAACGAACCGTTCACTGGGTACTTAAACGCACGAAAATCCCTATAGATTTACCTGTTTTTAGAAGGAAATAAAATGTGAAAAAAATGTTTCTACATCCCATGGCCTTTCCCAACCATTTAAATTTTTCTCTTACAGGGCTAACACTTCCGAAAAACCAATACAACGCCCACCCGGAATACTATATAAAGCTAAACGAACCGTTCACTGGGTACTTAAACGCACGAAAATCCCTATTGATTTACCTGTTTTTACAAGGAAATAAAATGTGAAAAAAATATTTCTACATCCCATGGCCTTTCCCAACCATTTAAATTTTTCTCTTACAGGTCTAACACTTCCGAAAAACCAATACAACGCCCAACCGGAACAATATATAAAGCTAAATGAACCGTTCACTGGGTACTTATCCGTACGAAAATCCCTATAGATTTACCTGTTTTTACAAGGAAATAAAATGTGAAAAAAATATTTCTTCATCCCATGGCCTTTCCCAACCATTTAAATTTTTCTCTTACAGGTCTAACACGTCCGAAAAACCAATACAACGCCCATCCGGAACAATATATAAAGCTAAACGCACCGTTCACTGGGTACTTATACGCACGAAAATCCCTATTGCTTTACCTGTTTTTACAAGGAAATAAAATGTGAAATAAATATTTCTACATCCCATGGCCTTTCCCAACCATTTAAATTTTTCTCTTACAGGTTTAACACTTCCGAAAAACCAATACAACGCCCACTCGGAACAATATATAAAGCTAAACGAACCGTTCACTGGGTACTCATACGTACGAAAATCCCTATTGATTTACCTGTTTTTACAAGGAAATAAAATGTGAAAAAAATATTTCTACATCCCATGGCCCTTCCCAACCATTTAAATTTTTCTCTTACAGGTCTAACACATCCGAAAAACCAATACAACACCCATCCGGAACAATATATAAAGCTAAACGCACCGTTCACTGGGTACTTATCCGTACGAAAATCCCTATAGATTTACCTGTTTTTAGAAGGAAATAAAATGTGAAAAAAATATTTCTACATCCCATGGCCTTTCCCAACCATTTAAATTTTTCTCTTACAGGTCTAACACTTCCGAAAAACCAATACAACGCCCACCCGGAACAATAAATAAAGCTAAACGAACCGTTCACTGGGTACTCATACGTACGAAAATCCCTATAGATTAACCTGTTTTTACAAGGAAATAAAATGTGAAAAAATGTTTCTACATCCCATGGCCTTTCCCAACCATTTAAATTTTTCTCTTACAGGGCTAACACTTCTGAAAAACCAATACAACGCCCACCCGGAACACTATATAAAGCTAAACGAACCGTTCACTGGGTACTTATACGCACGAAAATCCCTATTGATTTACCTGTTTTTACAAGGAAATAAAATGTGAAAAAAATATTTCTACATCCCATGGCCTTTCCCAACCATTTAAATTTTTCTCTTACAGGGCTAACACTTCCGAGAAACCAATACAACGCCCACCCGGAACACTATATAAAGCTAAACGAACCGTTCACTGGGTACTTAAAAGCACGAAAATCCCTATTGATTTACCTGCTTTTACAAGGAAATAAAATGTGAAAAAAATATTTCTATATCCCATGGCCTTTCCCAAGCATTTAAATTTTTCTCTTACAGGTCTAACACTTCCGAAAAACCAATACAACGCCCACCCGGAACAATATATAAAGCTAAACGAACGGTTCACTGGGTACTCATGCGTACGAAAATCCCTATTGATTTACCTGTTTTTACAAGGAAATAAAATGTGAAAAAAATATTTCTACATCCCATGGCCTTTCCCAACCATTTAAATTTTTCTCTTACAGGTCTAACACTTCCGAAAAAACAATACAACGCCCACCCGGAACAATATATAAAGCTAAACGAACCGTTCACTGGGTACTCATACGTACGAAAATCCCTATTGATTTACCTGTTTTTACAAGGAAATAAAATGTGAAAAAAATATTTCTACATCCCATGGCCTTTCCCAACCATTTAAATTTTTCTCTTACAGGGCTAACACTTCCGAAAAACCAATACAACGCCCACCCGGAACAATATATAAAGCTAAACGAACCGTTCACTGGGTACTCATACGTACGAAAATCCCTATTGATTTACCTGTTTTTACAAGGAAATAAAATGTGAAAAAAATATTTCTACATCCCATGGCCTTTCCCAACCATTTAAATTTTTCTCTTACAGGTCTAACACTTCCGAAAAACCAATACAACGCCCACCCGGAACAATATATAAAGCTAAACGCACCATTCACTGGGTACTTATCCGTACGAAAATCCCTATAGATTTACCTGTTTTTAGAAGGAAATAAAATGTGAAAAAAATATTTCTACATCCCATGGCCTTTCCCAACCATTTAAATTTTTCTCTTACAGGTCTAACACTTCCGAAAAACCAATACAACGCCCACCCGGAACAATATATAAAACTAAACGAACCGTTCACTGGGTATTCATACGTACGAAAATCCCTATAGATTAACCTGTTTTTACAAGGAAATAAAATGTGAAAAAATGTTTCTACATCCCATGGCCTTTCCCAACCATTTAAATTTTTCTCTTACAGGGCTAACACTTCTGAAAAACCAATACAACGCCCACCCGGAACAATATATAAAGCTAAACGAACCGTTCACTGGGTACTCATACGTACGAAAATCCCTATAGATTAACCTGTTTTTACAAGGAAATAAAATGTGAAAAAATGTTTCTACATCCCATGGCCTTTCCCAACCATTTAAATTTTTCTCTTACAGGGCTAACACTTCTGAAAAACCAATACAACGCCCACCCGGAACACTATATAAAGCTAAACAAACCGTTCACTGGGTACTTATACGCACGAAAATCCCTATTGATTTACCTGCTTTTACAAGGAAATAAAATGTGAAAAAAATATTTCTATATCCCATGGCCTTTCCCAACCATTTAAATTTTTCTCTTACAGGTGTAACACTTCCGAAAAACCAATACAACGCCCACCCGGAACAATATATAAAGCTAAACGAACCGTTCACTGGGTACTTATACGCACGAAAATCACTATTGATTTACCTGTTTTTACAAGGAAATAAAATGTGAAAAAAACATTTCTACATCCCATGGCCTTTCCCAACCATTTAAATTTTTCTCTTACAAGTCTAACACTTCCGAAAAACCAATACAACGCCCAACCGGAACAATATATAAAGCTAAACGAACCGTTCACTGGGTACTTATCCGTACGAAAATCCCTATAGATTTACCTGTTTTTAGAAGGAAATAAAATGTGAAAAAAATGTTTCTACATCCCATGGCCTTTCCCAACCATTTAAATTTTTCTCTTACAGGGCTAACACTTCCGAAAAACCAATACAACGCCCACCCGGAATACTATATAAAGCTAAACGAACCGTTCACTGGGTACTTAAACGCACGAAAATCCCTATAGATTTACCTGATTTTAGAAGGAAATAAAATGTGAAAAAAATGTTTCTACATCCCATGGCCTTTCCCAACCATTTAAATTTTTCTCTTACAGGGCTAACACTTCCGAAAAACCAATACAACGCCCACCCGGAATACTATATAAAGCTAAACGAACCGTTCACTGGGTACTTAAACGCACGAAAATCCCTATTGATTTACCTGTTTTTACAAGGAAATAAAATGTGAAAAAAATATTTCTACATCCCATGGCCTTTCCCAACCATTTAAATTTTTCTCTTACAGGTCTAACACTTCCGAAAAACCAATACAACGCCCAACCGGAACAATATATAAAGCTAAATGAACCGTTCACTGGGTCCTTATCCGTACGAAAATCCCTATAGATTTACCTGTTTTTACAAGGAAATAAAATGTGAAAAAAATATTTCTTCATCCCATGGCCTTTCCCAACCATTTAAATTTTTCTCTTACAGGTCTAACACGTCCGAAAAACCAATACAACGCCCATCCGGAACAATATATAAAGCTAAACGCACCGTTCACTGGGTACTTATACGCACGAAAATCCCTATTGCTTTACCTGTTTTTACAAGGAAATAAAATGTGAAATAAATATTTCTACATCCCATGGCCTTTCCCAACCATTTAAATTTTTCTCTTACAGGTTTAACACTTCCGAAAAACCAATACAACGCCCACTCGGAACAATATATAAAGCTAAACGAACCGTTCACTGGGTACTCATACGTACGAAAATCCCTATTGATTTACCTGTTTTTACAAGGAAATAAAATGTGAAAAAAATATTTCTACATCCCATGGCCCTTCCCAACCATTTAAATTTTTCTCTTACAGGTCTAACACATCCGAAAAACCAATACAACACCCATCCGGAACAATATATAAAGCTAAACGCACCGTTCACTGGGTACTTATCCGTACGAAAATCCCTATAGATTTACCTGTTTTTAGAAGGAAATAAAATGTGAAAAAAATATTTCTACATCCCATGGCCTTTCCCAACCCTTTAAATTTTTCTCTTACAGGTCTAACACTTCCGAAAAACCAATACAACGCCCACCCGGAACAATATATAAAGCTAAACGAACCGTTCACTGGGTACTCATACGTACGAAAATCCCTATAGATTAACCTGTTTTTACAAGGAAATAAAATGTGAAAAAATGTTTCTACATCCCATGGCCTTTCCCAACCATTTAAATTTTTCTCTTACAGGGCTAACACTTCTGAAAAACCAATACAACGCCCACCCGGAACACTATATAAAGCTAAACGAACCGTTCACTGGGTACTTATACGCACGAAAATCCCTATTGATTTACCTGTTTTTACAAGGAAATAAAATGTGAAAAAAATATTTCTACATCCCATGGCCTTTCCCAACCATTTAAATTTTTCTCTTACAGGGCTAACACTTCCGAGAAACCAATACAACGCCCACCCGGAACACTATATAAAGCTAAACGAACCGTTCACTGGGTACTTAAAAGCACGAAAATCCCTATTGATTTACCTGCTTTTACAAGGAAATAAAATGTGAAAAAAATATTTCTATATCCCATGGCCTTTCCCAAGCATTTAAATTTTTCTCTTACAGGTCTAACACTTCCGAAAAACCAATACAACGCCCACCCGGAACAATATATAAAGCTAAACGAACGGTTCACTGGGTACTCATGCGTACGAAAATCCCTATTGATTTACCTGTTTTTACAAGGAAATAAAATGTGAAAAAAATATTTCTACATCCCATGGCCTTTCCCAACCATTTAAATTTATCTCTTACAGGTCTAACACTTCCGAAAAAACAATACAACGCCCACCCGGAACAATATATAAAGCTAAACGAACCGTTCACTGGGTACTCATACGTACGAAAATCCCTATTGATTTACCTGTTTTTACAAGGAAATAAAATGTGAAAAAAATATTTCTACATCCCATGGCCTTTCCCAACCATTTAAATTTTTCTCTTACAGGGCTAACACTTCCGAAAAACCAATACAACGCCCACCCGGAACAATATATAAAGCTAAACGAACCGTTCACTGGGTACTCATACGTACGAAAATCCCTATTGATTTACCTGTTTTTACAAGGAAATAAAATGTGAAAAAAATATTTCTACATCCCATGGCCTTTCCCAACCATTTAAATTTTTCTCTTACAGGTCTAACACTTCCGAAAAACCAATACAACGCCCACCCGGAACAATATATAAAGCTAAACGCACCGTTCACTGGGTACTTATCCGTACGAAAATCCCTATAGATTTACCTGTTTTTAGAAGGAAATAAAATGTGAAAAAAATATTTCTACATCCCATGGCCTTTCCCAACCATTTAAATTTTTCTCTTACAGGTCTAACACTTCCGAAAAACCAATACAACGCCCACCCGGAACAATATATAAAACTAAACGAACCGTTCACTGGGTATTCATACGTACGAAAATCCCTATAGATTAACCTGTTTTTACAAGGAAATAAAATGTGAAAAAATGTTTCTACATCCCATGGCCTTCCCAACCATTTAAATTTTTCTCTTACAGGGCTAACACTTCTGAAAAACCAATACAACGCCCACCCGGAACAATATATAAAGCTAAACGAACCGTTCACTGGGTACTCATACGTACGAAAATCCCTATAGATTAACCTGTTTTTACAAGGAAATAAAATGTGAAAAAATGTTTCTACATCCCATGGCCTTTCCCAACCATTTAAATTTTTCTCTTACAGGGCTAACACTTCTGAAAAACCAATACAACGCCCACCCGGAACACTATATAAAGCTAAACAAACCGTTCACTGGGTACTTATACGCACGAAAATCCCTATTGATTTACCTGTTTTTACAAGGAAATAAAATGTGAAAAAAATATTTCTACATCCCATGGCCTTTCCCAACCATTTAAATTTTTCTCTTACAGGGCTAACACTTCCGAGAAACCAATACAACGCCCACCCGGAACACTATATAAAGCTAAACGAACCGTTCACTGGGTACTTAAAAGCACGAAAATCCCTATTGATTTACCTGCTTTTACAAGGAAATAAAATGTGAAAAAAATATTTCTATATCCCATGGCCTTTCCCAAGCATTTAATTTTTTCTCTTACAGGTCTAACACTTCCGAAAAACCAATACAACGCCCACCCGGAACAATATATAAAGCTAAACGAACGGTTCACTGGGTACTCATGCGTACGAAAATCCCTATTGATTTACCTGTTTTTACAAGGAAATAAAATGTGAAAAAAATATTTCTACATCCCATGGCCTTTCCCAACCATTTAAATTTTTCTCTTACAGGTCTAACACTTCCGAAAAAACAATACAACGCCCACCCGGAACAATATATAAAGCTAAACGAACCGTTCACTGGGTACTCATACGTACGAAAATCCCTATTGATTTACCTGTTTTTACAAGGAAATAAAATGTGAAAAAAATATTTCTACATCCCATGGCCTTTCCCAACCATTTAAATTTTTCTCTTACAGGGCTAACACTTCCGAAAAACCAATACAACGCCCACCCGGAACAATATATAAAGCTAAACGAACCGTTCACTGGGTACTCATACGTACGAAAATCCCTATTGATTTACCTGTTTTTACAAGGAAATAAAATGTGAAAAAAATATTTCTACATCCCATGGCCTTTCCCAACCATTTAAATTTTTCTCTTACAGGTCTAACACTTCCGAAAAACCAATACAACGCCCACCCGGAACAATATATAAAGCTAAACGCACCGTTCACTGGGTACTTATCAGTACGAAAATCCCTATAGATTTACCTGTTTTTAGAAGGAAATAAAATGTGAAAAAAATATTTCTACATCCCATGGCCTTTCCCAACCATTTAAATTTTTCTCTTACAGGTCTAACACTTCCGAAAAACCAATACAACGCCCACCCGGAACAATATATAAAACTAAACGAACCGTTCACTGGGTATTCATACGTACGAAAATCCCTATAGATTAACCTGTTTTTACAAGGAAATAAAATGTGAAAAAATGTTTCTACATCCCATGGCCTTTCCCAACCATTTAAATTTTTCTCTTACAGGGCTAACACTTCTGAAAAACCAATACAACGCCCACCCGGAACACTATATAAAGCTAAACGAACCGTTCACTGGGTACTTATACGCACGAAAATCCCTATTGATTTACCTGTTTTTACAAGGAAATAAAATGTGAAAAAAATATTTCTACATCCCATGGCCTTTCCCAACCATTTAAATTTTTCTCTTACAGGGCTAACACTTCTGAAAAACCAATACAACGCCCACCCGGAACACTATATAAAGCTAAACGAACCGTTCACTGGGTACTTAAACGCACGAAAATCCCTATTGATTTACCTGCTTTTACAAGGAAATAAAATGTGAAAAAAATATTTCTATATCCCATGGCCTTTCCCAAGCATTTAAATTTTTCTCTTACAGGTCTAACACTTCCGAAAAACCAATACAACGCCCACCCGGAACAATATATAAAGCTAAACGAACCGTTCACTGGGTACTCATGCGTACGAAAATCCCTATTGATTTACCTGTTTTTACAAGGAAATAAAATGTGAAAAAAATATTTCTACATCCCATGGCCTTTCCCAACCATTTAAATTTTTCTCTTACAGGTCTAACACTTCCGAAAAAACAATACAACACCCACCCGGAACAATATATAAAGCTAAACGAACCGTTCACTGGGTACTCATACGTACGAAAATCCCTATTGATTTACCTGTTTTTACAAGGAAATAAAATGTGAAAAAAATATTTCTACATCCCATGGCCTTTCCCAACCATTTAAATTTTTCTCTTACAGGGCTAACACTTCTGAAAAACCAATACAACGCCCACCCGGAACAATATATAAAGCTAAACGAACCGTTCACTGGGTACTCATACGTACGAAATTCCCTATTGATTTACCTGTTTTTACAAGGAAATAAAATGTGAAAAAAATATTTCTACATCCCATGGCCTTTCCCAACCATTTAAATTTTTCTCTTACAGGTCTAACACTTCCGAAAAACCAATAAAACGCCCACCCGGAACAATATATAAAGCTAAACGAACCGTTCACTGGGTACTCATACGTACGAAAATCCCTATTGATTTACCTGTTTTTACAAGGAAATAAAATGTGAAAAAAATATTTCTACATCCCATGGCCTTTCCCAACCATTTAAATTTTTCTCTTACAGGTCTAACACTTCCGAAAAACCAATACAACGCCCACCCGGAACAATATATAAAGCTAAACGAACCGTTCACTGGGTACTCATACGTACGAAAATCCCTATTGATTTACCTGTTTTTACAAGGAAATAAAATGTGAAAAAAATATTTCTACATCCCATGGCCTTTCCCAACCATTTAAATTTTTCTCTTACAGGTCTAACACTTCCGAAAAACCAATAAAACGCCCACCCGGAACAATATATAAAGCTAAACGAACCGTTCACTGGGTACTCATACGTACGAAAATCCCTATTGATTTACCTGTTTTTACAAGGAAATAAAATGTGAAAAAAATATTTCTACATCCCATGGCCTTTCCCAACCATTTAAATTTTTCTCTTACAGGTCTAACACTTCCGAAAAACCAATACAACGCCCACCCGGAACAATATATAAAGCTAAACGAACCGTTCACTGGGTACTCATACGTACGAAAATCCCTATTGATTTACCTGTTTTTACAAGGAAATAAAATGTGAAAAAAATATTTCTACATCCCATGGCCTTTCCCAACCATTTAAATTTTTCTCTTACAGGGCTAACACTTCCGAAAAACCAATACAACGCCCACCCGGAACACTATATAAAGCTAAACGAACCGTTCACTGGGTACTTAAACGCACGAAAATCCCTATTGATTTACCTGCTTTTACAAGGAAATAAAATGTGAAAAAAATATTTCTATATCCCATGGCCTTTCCCAAGCATTTAAATTTTTCTCTTACAGGTCTAACACTTCCGAAAAACCAATACAACGCCCACCCGGAACAATATATAAAGCTAAACGAACCGTTCACTGGGTACTCATGCGTACGAAAATCCCTATTGATTTACCTGTTTTTACAAGGAAATAAAATGTGAAAAAAATATTTCTACATCCCATGGCCTTTCCCAACCATTTAAATTTTTCTCTTACAGGTCTAACACTTCCGAAAAAACAATACAACGCCCACCCGGAACAATATATAAAGCTAAACGAACCGTTCACTGGGTACTCATACGTACGAAAATCCCTATTGATTTACCTGTTTTTACAAGGAAATAAAATGTGAAAAAAATATTTCTACATCCCATGGCCTTTCCCAACCATTTAAATTTTTCTCTTACAGGGCTAACACTTCTGAAAAACCAATACAACGCCCACCCGGAACAATATATAAAGCTAAACGAACCGTTCACTGGGTACTCATACGTACGAAATTCCCTATTGATTTACCTGTTTTTACAAGGAAATAAAATGTGAAAAAAATATTTCTACATCCCATGGCCTTTCCCAACCATTTAAATTTTTCTCTTACAGGTCTAACACTTCCGAAAAACCAATAAAACGCCCACCCGGAACAATATATAAAGCTAAACGAACCGTTCACTGGGTACTCATACGTACGAAAATCCCTATTGATTTACCTGTTTTTACAAGGAAATAAAATGTGAAAAAAATATTTCTACATCCCATGGCCTTTCCCAACCATTTAAATTTTTCTCTTACAGGTCTAACACTTCCGAAAAACCAATACAACGCCCACCCGGAACAATATATAAAGCTAAACGAACCGTTCACTGGGTACTCATACGTACGAAAATCCCTATTGATTTACCTGTTTTTACAAGGAAATAAAATGTGAAAAAAATATTTCCACATCCCATGGCCTTTCCCAACCATTTAAATTTTTCTCTTACAGGTCTAACACTTCCGAAAAACCAATACAACGCCCACCCGGAACAATATATAAAGCTAAACGAACCGTTCACTGGGTACTCATGCGTACGAAAATCCCTATTGATTTACCTGTTTTTACAAGGAAATAAAATGTGAAAAAAATATTTCTACATCCCATGGCCTTTCCCAACCATTTAAATTTTTCTCTTACAGGTCTAACACTTCCGAAAAAACAATACAACACCCACCCGGAACAATATATAAAGCTAAACGAACCGTTCACTGGGTACTCATACGTACGAAAATCCCTATTGATTTACCTGTTTTTACAAGGAAATAAAATGTGAAAAAAATATTTCTACATCCCATGGCCTTTCCCAACCATTTAAATTTTTCTCTTACAGGGCTAACACTTCTGAAAAACCAATACAACGCCCACCCGGAACAATATATAAAGCTAAACGAACCGTTCACTGGGTACTCATACGTACGAAATTCCCTATTGATTTACCTGTTTTTACAAGGAAATAAAATGTGAAAAAAATATTTCTACATCCCATGGCCTTTCCCAACCATTTAAATTTTTCTCTTACAGGTCTAACACTTCCGAAAAACCAATAAAACGCCCACCCGGAACAATATATAAAGCTAAACGAACCGTTCACTGGGTACTCATACGTACGAAAATCCCTATTGATTTACCTGTTTTTACAAGGAAATAAAATGTGAAAAAAATATTTCTACATCCCATGGCCTTTCCCAACCATTTAAATTTTTCTCTTACAGGTCTAACACTTCCGAAAAACCAATACAACGCCCACCCGGAACAATATATAAAGCTAAACGAACCGTTCACTGGGTACTCATACGTACGAAAATCCCTATTGATTTACCTGTTTTTACAAGGAAATAAAATGTGAAAAAAATATTTCTACATCCCATGGCCTTTCCCAACCATTTAAATTTTTCTCTTACAGGTCTAACACTTCCGAAAAACCAATAAAACGCCCACCCGGAACAATATATAAAGCTAAACGAACCGTTCACTGGGTACTCATACGTACGAAAATCCCTATTGATTTACCTGTTTTTACAAGGAAATAAAATGTGAAAAAAATATTTCTACATCCCATGGCCTTTCCCAACCATTTAAATTTTTCTCTTACAGGTCTAACACTTCCGAAAAACCAATACAACGCCCACCCGGAACAATATATAAAGCTAAACGAACCGTTCACTGGGTACTCATACGTACGAAAATCCCTATTGATTTACCTGTTTTTACAAGGAAATAAAATGTGAAAAAAATATTTCTACATCCCATGGCCTTTCCCAACCATTTAAATTTTTCTCTTACAGGGCTAACACTTCCGAAAAACCAATACAACGCCCACCCGGAACACTATATAAAGCTAAACGAACCGTTCACTGGGTACTTAAACGCACGAAAATCCCTATTGATTTACCTGCTTTTACAAGGAAATAAAATGTGAAAAAAATATTTCTATATCCCATGGCCTTTCCCAAGCATTTAAATTTTTCTCTTACAGGTCTAACACTTCCGAAAAACCAATACAACGCCCACCCGGAACAATATATAAAGCTAAACGAACCGTTCACTGGGTACTCATGCGTACGAAAATCCCTATTGATTTACCTGTTTTTACAAGGAAATAAAATGTGAAAAAAATATTTCTACATCCCATGGCCTTTCCCAACCATTTAAATTTTTCTCTTACAGGTCTAACACTTCCGAAAAACCAATAAAACGCCCACCCGGAACAATATATAAAGCTAAACGAACCGTTCACTGGGTACTCATACGTACGAAAATCCCTATTGATTTACCTGTTTTTACAAGGAAATAAAATGTGAAAAAAATATTTCTACATCCCATGGCCTTTCCCAACCATTTAAATTTTTCTCTTACAGGGCTAACACTTCTGAAAAACCAATACAACGCCCACCCGGAACAATATATAAAGCTAAACGAACCGTTCACTGGGTACTCATACGTACGAAATTCCCTATTGATTTACCTGTTTTTACAAGGAAATAAAATGTGAAAAAAATATTTCTACATCCCATGGCCTTTCCCAACCATTTAAATTTTTCTCTTACAGGTCTAACACTTCCGAAAAACCAATAAAACGCCCACCCGGAACAATATATAAAGCTAAACGAACCGTTCACTGGGTACTCATACGTACGAAAATCCCTATTGATTTACCTGTTTTTACAAGGAAATAAAATGTGAAAAAAATATTTCTACATCCCATGGCCTTTCCCAACCATTTAAATTTTTCTCTTACAGGTCTAACACTTCCGAAAAACCAATACAACGCCCACCCGGAACAATATATAAAGCTAAACGAACCGTTCACTGGGTACTCATACGTACGAAAATCCCTATTGATTTACCTGTTTTTACAAGGAAATAAAATGTGAAAAAAATATTTCCACATCCCATGGCCTTTCCCAACCATTTAAATTTTTCTCTTACAGGTCTAACACTTCCGAAAAACCAATACAACGCCCACCCGGAACAATATATAAAGCTAAACGAACCGTTCACTGGGTACTTATCCGTACAAAAATCCCTATTGATTTACCTGTTTTTACAAGGAAATAAAAGGTGAAAACAATATTTCTACATCCAATGGCCTTTCCCAACCATTTAAATTTTTCTCTTACAGGTCTAACACTTCCGAAAAACCAATACAACGCCCACCCGGAACAATATATAAAGCTAAACGAACCGTTCACTGGGTACTTATCCGTACTAAAATCCCTATTGATTTACCTGTTTTTACAAGGAAATAAAATGTGAAAAAAATATTTCTACATCCCATGGCCTTTCCCAACCATTTAAATTTTTCTCTTACAAGTCTAACACTTCTGAAAAACCAATACAACGCCCAACCAGAACAATATATAAAGCTAAACGAACCGTTCACTGGGTACTTATCCGAACGAAAATCCCTATAGATTTACCTGTTTTTACAAGGAAATAAAATGTGAAAAAAATATTTCTACATACCATGGCCTTTCCCAACCATTTAAATTTTTCTCTTACAGGTCTAACACTTCCGAAAAACCAATACAACGCCCACCCGGAACAATATATAAAGCTAAACGAACCGTTCACTGGGTACTCATACGTACGAAAATCCCTATTGATTTACCTGTTTTTACAAGGAAATAAAATGTGAAAAAAATGTTTCTACATCCCATGGCCTTTCCCAACCATTTAAATTTTTCTCTTACAGGGCTAACACTTCCGAAAAACCAATACAACGCCACCCGGAACACTATATAAAGCTAAACGAACCGTTCACTGGGTCCTTATACGCACGAAAATCCCTATTGATTTACCTGTTTTTACAAGGAAATAAAATGTGAAAAAAATATTTCTACATCCCATGGCCTTTCCCAACCATTTAAATTTTTCTCTTACAGGTCTAACACTTCCGAAAAACCAATACAACGCCCACCCGGAACAATATATAAAGCTAAACGAACCGTTCACTGGGTACTCATACGTACTAAAATCCCTATTGATTTACCTGTTTTTACAAGGAAATAAAATGTGAAAAAAATATTTCTACATCCCATGGCCTTTCCCAACCATTTAAATTTTTCTCTTACAGGGCTAACACTTCCGAAAAACCAATACAACGCCCACCCGGAACACTATATAAAGCTAAACGAACCGTTCACTGGGTACTTATACGCACGAAAATCCCTATTGATTTACCTGTTTTTACAAGGAAATAAAATGTGAAAAAAATATTTCTACATCCCATGGCCTTTCCCAACCATTTAAATTTTTCTCTTACAGGTCTAACACTTCCGAAAAACCAATACAACGCCCACCCGGAACAATATATAAAGCTAAACGAACCGTTCACTGGGTACTCATACGTACTAAAATCCCTATTGATTTACCTGTTTTTACAAGGAAATAAAATGTGAAAAAAATATTTCTACATCCCATGGCCTTTCCCAACCATTTAAATTTTTCTCTTACAGGTCTAACACTTCCAAAAAACCAATACAACGCTCACCCGGAACAATATATAAAGCTAAACGAACCGTTCACTGGGTACTCATACGTACGAAAATCCCTATTGATTTACCTGTTTTTACAAGGAAATAAAATGTGAAAAAAATATTTCTACATCCCATGGCCTTTCCCAACCATTTAAATTTTTCTCTTACAGGTCTAACACTTCCGAAAAACCAATACAACGCCCACCCGGAACAATATATAAAGCTAAACGAACCGTTCACTGGGTACTCATACGTACGAAAATCCCTATTGATTTACCTGTTTTTACAAGGAAATAAAATGTGAAAAAAATATTTCTACATACCATGGCCTTTCCCAACCATTTAAATTTTTCTCTTACAGGTCTAACACGTCCGAAAAACCAATACAACACCCATCCGGAACAATATATAAAGCTAAACGCACCATTCACTGGGTACTTATCCGTACGAAAATCCCTATTGATTTACCTGTTTTTACAAGGAAATAAAATGTGAAAACAATATTTCTACATCCCATGGCCTTTCCCAAACATTTAAATTTTTCTCTTACAAGTCTAACACTTCCGAAAAACCAATACAACGCCCATCCGGAACAATATATAAAGCTAAACGCACCATTCACTGGGTACTTATCCGTACGAAAATCCCTATTGATTTACCTGTTTTTACAAGGAAATAAAATGTGAAAACAATATTTCTACATCCCATGGCCTTTCCCAAACATTTAAATTTTTCTCTTACAAGTCTAACACTTCCGAAAAACCAATACAACACCCATCCGGAACAATATATAAAGCTAAACGCACCATTCACTGGGTACTTATCCGTACGAAAATCCCTATAGATTTACCTGTTTTTAGAAGGAAATAAAATGTGAAAAAAATATTTCTACATCCCATGGCCTTTCCCAACCATTTAAATTTTTCTCTTACAGGTCTAACACTTCCGAAAAACCAATACAACACCCACCCGGAACAATATATAAAGCTAAACGAACCGTTCACTGGGTACTCATACGTACGAAAATCCCTATTGATTTACCTGTTTTTACAAGGAAATAAAATGTGAAAAAAATGTTTCTACATCCCATGGCCTTTCCCAACCATTTAAATTTTTCTCTTACAGGGCTAACACTTCCGAAAAACCAATACAACGCCCACCCGGAACACTATATAAAGCTAAACGAACCGTTCACTGGGTACTTATACTCACGAAAATCCCTATTGATTTACCTGTTTTTTGTTGTTATGTGCGAAGTCGTGTCCGACCCATTGCGACCCCATGGACAATGATCCTCCAGGCCTTCCTGTCCTCTACCATTCCCCGGAGTCCATTTAAGTTTGTACCTACTGCTTCAGTGACTCCATCCATCCACCTCATTCTCTGTCGTCCCCTTCTTCTTTTGCCCTCGATCTCTCCCAGCATTAGGCTTTTCTCCAGGGAGTCCTTCCTTCTCATGAGGTGGCCAAAATATTTGAGTTTCATCTTCAGGATCTGGCCTTCTAAAGAGCAGTCAGGGCTGATCTCCTCTAGGACTGACTGGTTTGTTCGCCTTGCAGTCCAAGGGACTCGCAAGAGTCTTCTCCAGCACCAGAGTTCAAAAGCCTCAATTCTTTGACGCTCGGCCTTCCTTATGGTCCAACTTTCGCAGCCATACATTGCAACTGGGAAGACCATAGCCTTTACTAAACGCACTTTTGTTGGCAGGGTGATGTCTCTGCTTTTTAGGATGCTGTCTAGATTTGCCATAGCTTTCCTCCCCAGGAGCAAGCGTCTTTTAATTTCTTTGCCGCAGTCCCCATCTGCAGTGATCTTGGAGCCCAGGAAAATAAAATCTGTCACTATCTCCATTTCTTCCCCTTCTCCTTCTATTTGCCAGGATTACCTGTTTTTACAAGGAAATAAAATGTGAAAAAAATATTTCTACATCCCATGGCCTTTCCCAACCATTTAAATTTTTCTCTTACAGGTCTAACACTTCCGAAAAACCAATACAACGCCCACCCGGAACAATATATAAAGCTAAACGAACCGTTCACTGGGTACTCATACGTACGAAAATCCCTATTGATTTACCTGTTTTTACAAGGAAATAAAATGTGAAAAAAATGTTTCTACATCCCATGGCCTTTCCCAACCATTTAAATTTTTCTCTTACAGGGCTAACACTTCCGAAAAACCAATACAACGCCCACCCGGAACACTATATAAAGCTAAACGAACCGTTCACTGGGTACTCATACGCACGAAAATCCCTATTGATTTACCTGTTTTTACAAGGAAATAAAATTTGAAAAAAATATTTCTACATCCCATGGCCTTTCCCAACCATTTAAATTTTTCTCTTACAGGTCTAACACTTCCCAAAAACCAATACAACATGCACCCGGAACAATATATAAAGCTAAACGAACCGTTCACTGGGTACTTATCCGTACGAAAATCCCTTTTGATTTACCTGTTTTTACAAGGAAATAAAATGTGAAAAAAATATTTCTACATCCCATGGCCTTTCCCAACCATTTAAATTTTTCTCTTACAGGGCTAACACTTCCGAAAAACCAATACAACGCCCACCCGGAACACTATATAAAGCTAAACGAACCGTTCACTGGGTACTTATACGCACGAAAATCCCTATTGATTTACCTGTTTTTACAAGGAAATAAAATGTGAAAAAAATATTTCTACATCCCATGGCCTTTCCCAACCATTTAAATTTTTCTCTTACATGTCTAACACTTCCGAAAAACCAATACAACGCCCACCCGGAACAATATATAAAGCTAAACGAACCGTTCACTGGGTACTCATACGTACGAAAATCCCTATTGATTTACCTGTTTTTACAAGGAAATAAAATGTGAAAAAAATGTTTCTACATCCCATGGCCTTTCCCAACCATTTAAATTTTTCACTTACAGGGCTAACACTTCCGAAAAACCAATACAACGCCCACCCGGAACACTATATAAAGCTAAACGAACCGTTCACTGGGTACTTATACGCACGAAAATCCCTATTGATTTACCTGTTTTTACAAGGAAATAAAATGTGAAAAAAATATTTCTACATCCCATGGCCTTTCCCAACCATTTATATTTTTCTCTTACAGGTCTAACACTTCCCAAAAACCAATACAACACGCACCCGGAACAATATATAAAGCTAAACGAACCGTTCACTGGGTACTTATCCGTACGAAAATCCCTTTTGATTTACCTGTTTTTACAAGGAAATAAAATGTGAAAAAAATATTTCTACATCCCATGGCCCTTCCCAACCATTTAAATTTTTCTCTTACAGGTCTAACACGTCCGAAAAACCAATACAACGCCCATCCGGAACAATATATAAAGCTAAACGCACCGTTCACTGGGTACATATATGTACGAAAATCCCTATTGATTTACCTGTTTTTACAAGGAAATAAAATGTGAAAAAAATATTTCTACATCCCATGGCCTTTCCCAACCATTTAAATTTTTCTCTTCCAGGGCTAACACTTCCGAAAAACCAATACAACGCCCACCCGGAACAATATATAAAGCTAAACGAACCGTTCACTGGGTACATATCCGTACGAAAATCCCTATTGATTTACCTGTTTTTACAAGGAAATAAAAGGTGAAAACAATATTTCTACATCCAATGGCCTTTCCCAACCATTTAAATTTTTCTCTTACAGGTCTAACACTTCCGAAAAACCAATACAACGCCCACCCGGAACAATATAAAAAGCTAAACGAACCGTTCACTGGGTACTCATACGTACGAAAATCGCTATTGATTTACATGTTTTTACAAGGAAATAAAATGTGAAAAAAATGTTTCTACATCCCATGGCCTTTCCCAACCATTTAAATTTTTCTCTTACAGGGCTAACACTTCCGAAAAACCAATACAACGCCCACCCGGAACAATATATAAAGCTAAACGAACCGTTCACTGGGTACTCATACGTACGAAAATCCCTATTGATTTACCTGTTTTTACAAGGAAATAAAATGTGAAAAAAATGTTTCTACATCCCATGGCCTTTCCCAACCATTTAAATTTTTCTCTTACAGGGCTAACACTTCCGAAAAACCAATACAACGCCCACCCGGAACACTATATAAAGCTAAACGAACCGTTCACTGGGTACTTATACGCACGAAAATCCCTATTGATTTACCTGTTTTTACAAGGAAATAAAATGTGAAAAAAATATTTCTACATCCCATGGCCTTTCCCAACCATTTAAATTTTTCTCTTACAAGTCTAACACTTCCAAAAAACCAATACAACGCCCAACCAGAACAATATATAAAGCTAAACGAACCGTTCACTGGGTACTTATCCGTACGAAAATCCCTATAGATTTACCTGTTTTTACAAGGAAATAAAATGTGAAAAAAATATTTCTACATCCCATGGCCTTTCCCAACCATTTAAATTTTTCTCTTACAGGTCTAACACTTCCAAAAAACCAATACAACGCCCACCCGGAACAATATATAAAGCTAAACGAACCGTTCACTGGGTACTTATCCGTACGAAAATCCCTATTGATTTACCTGTTTTTACAAGGAAATAAAAGGTGAAAACAATATTTCTACATCCAATGGCCTTTCCCAACCATTTAAATTTTTCTCTTACAGGTCTAACACTTCCGAAAAACCAATACAACGCCCACCCGGAACAATATATAAAGCTAAACGAACCGTTCACTGGGTACTCATACGTACGAAAATCGCTATTGATTTACCTGTTTTTACAAGGAAATAAAATGTGAAAAAAATGTTTCTACATCCCATGGCCTTTCCCAACCATTTAAATTTTTCTCTTACAGGGCTAACACTTCCGAAAAACCAATACAACGCCCACCCGGAACACTATATAAAGCTAAACGAACCGTTCACTCGGTACTCATACGTACGAAAATCCCTATTGATTTACCTGTTTTTACAAGGAAATAAAATGTGAAAAAAATATTTCTACATCCCATGGCCTTTCCCAACCATTTAAATTTTTCTCTTACATGTCTAACACTTCCGAAAAACCAATACAACGCCCACCCGGAACAATATATAAAGCTAAACGAACCGTTCACTGGGTACTCATACGTACGAAAATCCCTATTGATTTACCTGTTTTTACAAGGAAATAAAATGTGAAAAAAATGTTTCTACATCCCATGGCCTTTCCCAACCATTTAAATTTTTCTCTTACAGGGCTAACACTTCCGAAAAACCAATACAACGCCCACCCGGAACACTATATAAAGCTAAACGAACCGTTCACTGGGTACTTATACGCACGAAAATCCCTATTGATTTACCTGTTTTTACAAGGAAATAAAATGTGAAAAAAATATTTCTACATCCCATGGCCTTTCCCAACCATTTAAATTTTTCTCTTACAAGTCTAACACTTCCAAAAAACCAATACAACGCCCAACCAGAACAATATATAAAGCTAAACGAACCGTTCACTGGGTACTTATCCGTACGAAAATCCCTATAGATTTACCTGTTTTTACAAGGAAATAAAATGTGAAAAAAATATTTCTACATCCCATGGCCTTTCCCAACCATTTAAATTTTTCTCTTACAGGTCTAACACTTCCGAAAAACCAATACAACGCCCACCCGGAACAATATATAAAGCTAAACGAACCGTTCACTGGGTACTCATACGTACGAAAATCCCTATTGATTTACCTGCTTTTACAAGGAAATAAAATGTGAAAAAAATATTTCTACATCCCATGGCCTTTCCCAACCATTTAAATTTTTCTCTTACAGGTCTAACACTTCCGAAAAACCAATACAACGCCCACCCAGAACAATATATAAAGCTAAACGAACCGTTCACTGGGTACTCATACGTACGAAAATCCCTATTGATTTACCTGTTTTTACAAGGAAATAAAATGTGAAAAAAATGTTTCTACATCCCATGGCCTTTCCCAACCATTTAAATTTTTCTCTTACAGGGCTAACACTTCTGAAAAACCAATACAACGCCCACCCGGAACAATATATAAAGCTAAACGAACCGTTCACTGGGTACTCATACGTACGAAAATCCCTATTGATTTACCTGTTTTTACAAGGAAATAAAATGTGAAAAAAATGTTTCTACATCCCATGGCCTTTCCCAACCATTTAAATTTTTCTCTTACAGGGCTAACACTTCCGAAAAACCAATACAACGCCCACCCGGAACACTATATAAAGCTAAACGAACCGTTCACTGGGTACTTATACGCACGAAAATCCCTATTGATTTACCTGTTTTTACAAGGAAATAAAATGTGAAAAAAATATTTCTACATCCCATGGCCTTTCCCAACCATTTAAATTTTTCTCTTACAAGTCTAACACTTCCAAAAAACCAATACAACGCCCAACCAGAACAATATATAAAGCTAAACGAACCGTTCACAGGGTACTTATCCGTACGAAAATCCCTATAGATTTACCTGTTTTTACAAGGAAATAAAATGTGAAAAAAATATTTCTACATCCCATGGCCTTTCCCAACCATTTAAATTTTTCTCTTACAGGTCTAACACTTCCAAAAAACCAATACAACGCCCACCCGGAACAATATATAAAGCTAAACGAACCGTTCACTGGGTACTTATCCGTACGAAAATCCCTATTGATTTACCTGTTTTTACAAGGAAATAAAAGGTGAAAACAATATTTCTACATCCAATGGCCTTTCCCAACCATTTAAATTTTTCTCTTACAGGTCTAACACTTCCGAAAAACCAATACAACGCCCACCCGGAACAATATATAAAGCTAAACGAACCGTTCACTCGGTACTCATACGTACGAAAATCCCTATTGATTTACCTGTTTTTACAGAGAAATAAAATGTGAAAAAAATGTTTCTACATCCCATGGCCTTTCCCAACCATTTAAATTTTTCTCTTACAGGGCTAACACTTCCGAAAAACCAATACAACGCCCACCCGGAACACTATATAAAGCTAAACGAACCGTTCACTCGGTACTCATACGTACGAAAATCCCTATTGATTTACCTGTTTTTACAAGGAAATAAAATGTGAAAAAAATATTTCTACATCCCATGGCCTTTCCCAACCATTTAAATTTTTCTCTTACATGTCTAACACTTCCGAAAAACCAATACAACGCCCACCCGGAACAATATATAAAGCTAAACGAACCGTTCACTGGGTACTCATACGTACGAAAATCCCTATTGATTTACCTGTTTTTACAAGGAAATAAAATGTGAAAAAAATGTTTCTACATCCCATGGCCTTTCCCAACCATTTAAATTTTTCTCTTACAGGGCTAACACTTCCGAAAAACCAATACAACGCCCACCCGGAACACTATATAAAGCTAAACGAACCGTTCACTGGGTACTTATACGCACGAAAATCCCTATTGATTTACCTGTTTTTACAAGGAAATAAAATGTGAAAAAAATATTTCTACATCCCATGGCCTTTCCCAACCATTTAAATTTTTCTCTTACAAGTCTAACACTTCCAAAAAACCAATACAACGCCCAACCAGAACAATATATAAAGCTAAACGAACCGTTCACTGGGTACTTATCCGTACGAAAATCCCTATAGATTTACCTGTTTTTACAAGGAAATAAAATGTGAAAAAAATATTTCTACATCCCATGGCCTTTCCCAACCATTTAAATTTTTCTCTTACAGGTCTAACACTTCCGAAAAACCAATACAACGCCCACCCGGAACAATATATAAAGCTAAACGAACCGTTCACTGGGTACTCATACGTACGAAAATCCCTATTGATTTACCTGCTTTTACAAGGAAATAAAATGTGAAAAAAATATTTCTACATCCCATGGCCTTTCCCAACCATTTAAATTTTTCTCTTACAGGTCTAACACTTCCGAAAAACCAATACAACGCCCACCCGGAACAATATATAAAGCTAAACGAACCGTTCACTGGGTACTCATACGTACGAAAATCCCTATTGATTTACCTGTTTTTACAAGGAAATAAAATGTGAAAAAAATGTTTCTACATCCCATGGCCTTTCCCAACCATTTAAATTTTTCTCTTACAGGGCTAACACTTCCGAAAAACCAATACAACGCCCACCCGGAACAATATATTAAGCTAAACGAACCGTTCACTGGGTACTTATCCGTACGAAAATCCCTATAGATTTACCTGTTTTTACAAGGAAATAAAATGTGAAAAAAATATTTCTACATCCCATGGCCTTTCCCAACCATTTAAATTTTTCTCTTACAGGTCTAACACTTCCGAAAAACCAATACAACGCTCACCCGGAACAATATATAAAGCTAAACGAACCGTTCACTGGGTACTCATACGTACGAAAATCCCTATTGATTTACCTGTTTTTACAAGGAAATAAAATGTGAAAAAAATGTTTCTACATCCCATGGCTTTTCCCAACCATTTAAATTTTTCTCTTACAGGTCTAACACTTCCGAAAAACCAATACAACGCCCACCCGGACCAATATATTAAGCTAAACGAACCGTTCACTGGGTACTTATCCGTACGAAAATCCCTATAGATTTACCTGTTTTTACAAGGAAATAAAATGTGAAAAAAATATTTCTACATCCCATGGCCTTTCCCAACCATTTAAATTTTTCTCTTACAGGTCTAACACTTCCGAAAAACCAATACAACGCCCACCCGGACCAATATATAAAGCTAAACGAACCGTTCACTGGGTACTCATACGTACGAAAATCCCTATTGATTTACCTGTTTTTACAAGGAAATAAAATGTGAAAAAAATATTTCTACATCCCATGGCCTTTCCCAACCATTTAAATTTTTCTCTTACAGGTCTAACACTTCCGAAAAACCAATACAACGCCCACCCGGAACAATATATAAAGCTAAACGAACCGTTCACTGGGTACTCATACGTACGAAAATCCCTATTGATTTACCTGTTTTTACAAGGAAATAAACTGTGAAAAAAATGTTTCTACATCCCATGGCCTTTCCCAACCATTTAAATTTTTCTCTTACAGGGCTAACACTTCCGAAATACCAATACAACGCCCACCCGGAACACTATATAAAGCTAAACGAACCGTTCACTGGGTACTTATACGCACGAAAATCCCTATTGATTTACCTGTTTTTACAAGGAAATAAAATGTGAAAAAAATATTTCTACATCCCATGGCCTTTCCCAACCATTTAAATTTTTCTCTTACAGGTCTAACACTTCCGAAAAACCAATACAACGCCCACCCGGAACAATATATAAAGCTAAACGAACCGTTCACTGGGTACTCATACGTACGAAAATCCCTATTGATTTACCTGTTTTTACAAGGAAATAAAATGTGAAAAAAATGTTTCTACATCCCATGGCCTTTCCCAACCATTTAAATTTTTCTCTTACAGGGCTAACACTTCCGAAAAACCAATACAACGCCCACCCGGAACAATATATTAAGCTAAACGAACCGTTCACTGGGTACTTATCCGTACGAAAATCCCTATAGATTTACCTGTTTTTACAAGGAAATAAAATGTGAAAAAAATATTTCTACATCCCATGGCCTTTCCCAACCATTTAAATTTTTCTCTTACAGGTCTAACACTTCCGAAAAACCAATACAACGCTCACCCGGAACAATATATAAAGCTAAACGAACCGTTCACTGGGTACTCATACGTACGAAAATCCCTATTGATTTACCTGTTTTTACAAGGAAATAAAATGTGAAAAAAATGTTTCTACATCCCATGGCTTTTCCCAACCATTTAAATTTTTCTCTTACAGGTCTAACACTTCCGAAAAACCAATACAACGCCCACCCGGACCAATATATTAAGCTAAACGAACCGTTCACTGGGTACTTATCCGTACGAAAATCCCTATAGATTTACCTGTTTTTACAAGGAAATAAAATGTGAAAAAAATATTTCTACATCCCATGGCCTTTCCCAACCATTTAAATTTTTCTCTTACAGGTCTAACACTTCCGAAAAACCAATACAACGCCCACCCGGACCAATATATAAAGCTAAACGAACCGTTCACTGGGTACTCATACGTACGAAAATCCCTATTGATTTACCTGTTTTTACAAGGAAATAAAATGTGAAAAAAATATTTCTACATCCCATGGCCTTTCCCAACCATTTAAATTTTTCTCTTACAGGTCTAACACTTCCGAAAAACCAATACAACGCCCACCCGGAACAATATATAAAGCTAAACGAACCGTTCACTGGGTACTCATACGTACGAAAATCCCTATTGATTTACCTGTTTTTACAAGGAAATAAACTGTGAAAAAAATGTTTCTACATCCCATGGCCTTTCCCAACCATTTAAATTTTTCTCTTACAGGGCTAACACTTCCGAAAAACCAATACAACGCCCACCCGGAACACTATATAAAGCTAAACGAACCGTTCACTGGGTACTTATACGCACGAAAATCCCTATTGATTTACCTGTTTTTACAAGGAAATAAAATGTGAAAAAAATATTTCTACATCCCATGGCCTTTCCCAACCATTTAAATTTTTCTCTTACAGGTCTAACACGTCCGAAAAACCAATACAACACCCACCCGGAACAATATATAAAGCTAAACGAACCGTTCACTGGGTACTTATCCGTACGAAAATCCCTATTGATTTACCTGTTATTACAAGGAAATAAAATGTGAAAAAAATATTTCTACATCCCATGGCTCTTCCCAACCATTTAAATTTTTCTCTTACAGGGCTAACACTTCCGGAAAACCAATACAACGTCCACCCAAACCAATATATTAAGCTAAACGAACCGTTCACTGGGTACTTATACGTAAGAAAATCCCTATTGATTTACCTGTTTTTACAGGGAAATAAAATGTGAAAAAAATATTTCTACATCCCATGGCCTTTCCCAACCATTTAAATTTTTCTCTTACAGGTCTAACACTTCCGAAAAACCAATACAACGCTCACCCGGAACAATATATAAAGCTAAACGAACCGTTCACTGGGTACTCATACGTACGAAAATCCCTATTGATTTACCTGTTTTTACAAGGAATTAAAATGTGAAAAAAATGTTTCTACATCCCATGGCCTTTCCCAACCATTTAAATTTTTCTCTTACAGGGCTAACACTTCCGAAAAACCAATACAACGCCCACCCGGAACACTATATAAAGCTAAACAAACCGTTCACTGGGTACTTATACACACGAAAATCCCTATTGATTTACCTGTTTTTACAAGGAAATAAAATGTGAAAAAAATATTTCTACATCCCATGGCCTTTCCCAACCATTTAAAATTTTCTCTTACAGGTCTAACACGTCCGAAAAACCAATACAACACCCACCCGGAACAATATATAAAGCTAAACGAACCGTTCACTGGGTACTTATCCGTACGAAAATCCCTATTGATTTACCTGTTATTACAAGGAAATAAAATGTGAAAAAAATATTTCTACATCCCATGGCTCTTCCCAACCATTTAAATTTTTCTCTTACAGGGCTAACACTTCCGAAAAACCAATACAACGTCCACCCAAACCAATATATTAAGCTAAACGAACCGTTCACTGGGTACTTATACGTACGAAAATCCCTATTGATTTACCTGTTTTTACAGGGAAATAAAATGTGAAAAAAATATTTCTACATCCCATGGCCTTTCCCAACCATTTAAATTTTTCTCTTACAGGTCTAACACTTCCGAAAAACCAATACAACGCTCACCCGGAACAATATATAAAGCTAAACGAACCGTTCACTGGGTACTCATACGTACGAAAATCCCTATTGATTTACCTGTTTTTACAAGGAAATAAAATGTGAAAAAAATGTTTCTACATCCCATGGCCTTTCCCAACCATTTAAATTTTTCTCTTACAGGGCTAACACTTCCGAAAAATCAATACAACGCCCACCCGGAACACTATATAAAGCTAAACAAACCGTTCACTGGGTACTTATACACACGAAAATCCCTATTGATTTACCTGTTTTTACAAGGAAATAAAATGTGAAAAAAATATTTCTACATCCCATGGCCTTTCCCAACCATTTACATTTTTCTCTTACAGGGCTAACACTTCCGAAAAACCAATACAACGCCCACCCGGACCAATATATTAAGCTAAACGAACCGTTCACTGGGTACTTATCCGTACGAAAATCCCTATTGATTTACCTGTTTTTACAAGGAAATAAAATGTGAAATAAATATTTCTACATCCCATGGCCTTTCCCAACCATTTAAATTTTTCTCTTACAGGTCTAACACTTCCGAAAAACCAATACAACGCTCACCCGGAACAATATATAAAGCTAAACGAACCGTTCACTGGGTATTCATACGTACGAAAATCCCTATTGATTTACCTGTTTTTACAAGGAAATAAAATGTGAAAAAAATATTTCTACATCCCATGGCCCTTCCCAACCATTTAAATTTTTCTCTTACAGGTCTAACACGTCCGAAAAACCAATACAACACCCATCCGGAACAATATATAAAGCTAAACGCACCGTTCACTGGGTACTTATCCGTACGAAAATCCCTATAGATTTACCTGTTTTTAGAAGGAAATAAAATGTGAAAAAAATATTTCTACATCCCATGGCCTTTCCCAACCATTTAAATTTTTCTCTTACAGGGCTAACACTTCCGAAAAACCAATACAACGCCCACCCGGAACACTATATAAAGCTAAACGAACCGTTCACTGGGTACTTATACGCACGAAAATCCCTATTGATTTACCTGTTTTTACAAGGAAATAAAATGTGAAAAAAATATTTCTACATCCCATGGCCTTTCCCAACCATTTAAATTTTTCTCTTATAGGTCTAACACTTCCGAAAAACCAATACAACGCCCACCCGGAACAATATATAAAGCTAAACGAACCGTTCACTGGGTACTCATACGTACGAAAATCCCTATTGATTTACCTGTTTTTACAGGGAAATAAAATGTGAAAAAAATATTTCTACATCCCATGGCCTTTCCCAACCATTTAAATTTTTCTCTTACAGGTCTAACACTTCCGAAAAACCAATACAACTCCCACCCGGAACAATATATAAAGCTAAATGAACCGTTCACTGGGTACTTATCCGTACGAAAATCCCTATTGATTTACCTGTTTTTACAAGGAAATAAAATGTGAAAAAAATATTTCTACATCCCATGGCCTTTCCCAACCATTTAAATTTTTCTCTTACAAGTCTAACACTTCCAAAAAACCAATACAACACCCAACCAGAACAATATATAAAGCTAAACGAACCGTTCACTGGGTACTTATCCGTACGAAAATCCCTATAGATTTACCTGTTTTTACAAGGAAATAAAATGTGAAAAAAATATTTCTACATCCCATGGCCTTTCCCAACCATTTAAATTTTTCTCTTACAGGTCTAACACTTCCGAAAAACCAATACAACGCCCACCCGGAACAATATATAAAGCTAAACGAACCGTTCACTGGGTACTCATACGTACGAAAATCCCTATTGATTTACCTGTTTTTACAAGGAAATAAAATGTGAAAAAAATATTTCTACATCCCATGGCCTTTCCCAACCATTTAAATTTTTCTCTTACAGGTCTAACACTTCCGAAAAACCAATACAACGCCCACCCGGAACAATATATAAAGCTAAACGAACCGTTCACTGGGTACTCATACGTACGAAAATCCCTATTGATTTACCTGTTTTTACAAGGAAATAAAATGTGAAAAAAATGTTTCTACATCCCATGGCCTTTCCCAACCATTTAAATTTTTCTCTTACAGGGCTAACACTTCCGAAAAACCAATACAACGCCCACCCGGAACACTATATAAAGCTAAACGAACCGTTCACTGGGTACTTATACGCACGAAAATCCCTATTGATTTACCTGTTTTTACAAGGAAATAAAATGTGAAAAAAATATTTCTACATCCCATGGCCTTTCCCAACCATTTAAATTTTTCTCTTACAGGGCTAACACTTCCGAAAAACCAATACAACGCCCACCCGGACCAATATATTAAGCTAAACGAACCGTTCACTGGGTACTTATCCGTACGAAAATCCCTATAGATTTACCTGTTTTTACAAGGAAATAAAATGTGAAAAAAATATTTCTACATCCCATGGCCTTTCCCAACCATTTAAATTTTTCTCTTACAGGTCTAACACTTCCGAAAAACCAATACAACGCTCACCCGGAACAATATATAAAGCTAAACGAACCGTTCACTGGGTACTCATACGTACGAAAATCCCTATTGATTTACCTGTTTTTACAAGGAAATAAAATGTGAAAAAAATATTTCTACATCCCATGGCCTTTCCCAACCATTTAAATTTTTCTGTTACAGGTCTAACACTTCCGAAAAACCAATACAACGCCCACCCGGAACAATATATAAAGCTAAACGAACAGTTCACTGGGTACTCATACGTACGAAAATCCCTATTGATTTACCTGTTTTTACAAGGAAATAAAATGTGAAAAAAATATTTCTACATCCCATGGCCCTTCCCAACCATTTAAATTTTTCTCTTACAGGTCTAACACGTCCGAAAAACCAATACAAAACCCACCCGGAACAATATATAAAGCTAAACGAACCGTTCACTGGGTACTTATCCGTACGAAAATCCCTATTGATTTACCTGTTATTACAAGGAAATAAAATGTGAAAAAAATATTTCTACATCCCATGGCCCTTCCCAACCATTTAAATTTTTCTCTTACAGGGCTAACACTTCCGAAAAACCAATACAACGTCCACCCAAACCAATATATTAAGCTAAACGAACCGTTCACTGGGTACTTATACGTACGAAAATCCCTATTGATTTTCCTGTTTTTACAGGGAAATAAAATGTGAAAAAAATATTTCTACATCCCATGGCCTTTCCCAACCATTTAAATTTTTCTCTTACACGTCTAACACTTCCGAAACACCAATACAACGCTCACCCGGAACAATATATAAAGCTAAACGAACCGTTCACTGGGTACTCATACGTACGAAAATCCCTATTGATTTACCTGTTTTTACAAGGAAATAAAATGTGAAAAAAATGTTTCTACATCCCATGGCCTTTCCCAACCATTTAAATTTTTCTCTTACAGGGCTAACACTTCCGAAAAACCAATACAACGCCCACCCGGAACACTATATAAAGCTAAACAAACCGTTCACAGGGTACTTATACACACGAAAATCCCTATTGATTTACCTGTTTTTACAAGGAAATAAAATGTGAAAAAAATATTTCTACATCCCATGGCCTTTCCCAACCATTTAAATTTTTCTCTTATAGGTCTAACACTTCCGAAAAACCAATACAACGCCCACCCGGAACAATATATAAAGCTAAACGAACCGTTCACTGGGTACTCATACGTACGAAAATCCCTATTGATTTACCTGTTTTTACAGGGAAATAAAATGTGAAAAAAATATTTCTACATCCCATGGCCTTTCCCAACCATTTAAATTTTTCTCTTACAGGTCTAACACTTCCGAAAAACCAATACAACTCCCACCCGGAACAATATATAAAGCTAAATGAACCGTTCACTGGGTACTTATCCGTACGAAAATCCCTATTGATTTACCTGTTTTTACAAGGAAATAAAATGTGAAAAAAATATTTCTACATCCCATGGCCTTTCCCAACCATTTAAATTTTTCTCTTACAAGTCTAACACTTCCAAAAAACCAATACAACACCCAACCAGAACAATATATAAAGCTAAACGAACCGTTCACTGGGTACTTATCCGTACGAAAATCCCTATAGATTTACCTGTTTTTACAAGGAAATAAAATGTGAAAAAAATATTTCTACATCCCATGGCCTTTCCCAACCATTTAAATTTTTCTCTTACAGGTCTAACACTTCCGAAAAACCAATACAACGCCCACCCGGAACAATATATAAAGCTAAACGAACCGTTCACTGGGTACTCATACGTACGAAAATCCCTATTGATTTACCTGTTTTTACAAGGAAATAAAATGTGAAAAAAATATTTCTACATCCCATGGCCTTTCCCAACCATTTAAATTTTTCTCTTACAGGTCTAACACTTCCGAAAAACCAATACAACGCCCACCCGGAACAATATATAAAGCTAAACGAACCGTTCACTGGGTACTCATACGTACGAAAATCCCTATTGATTTACCTGTTTTTACAAGGAAATAAAATGTGAAAAAAATGTTTCTACATCCCATGGCCTTTCCCAACCATTTAAATTTTTCTCTTACAGGGCTAACACTTCCGAAAAACCAATACAACGCCCACCCGGAACACTATATAAAGCTAAACGAACCGTTCACTGGGTACTTATACGCACGAAAATCCCTATTGATTTACCTGTTTTTACAAGGAAATAAAATGTGAAAAAAATATTTCTACATCCCATGGCCTTTCCCAACCATTTAAATTTTTCTCTTACAGGGCTAACACTTCCGAAAAACCAATACAACGCCCACCCGGACCAATATATTAAGCTAAACGAACCGTTCACTGGGTACTTATCCGTACGAAAATCCCTATAGATTTACCTGTTTTTACAAGGAAATAAAATGTGAAAAAAATATTTCTACATCCCATGGCCTTTCCCAACCATTTAAATTTTTCTCTTACAGGTCTAACACTTCCGAAAAACCAATACAACGCTCACCCGGAACAATATATAAAGCTAAACGAACCGTTCACTGGGTACTCATACGTACGAAAATCCCTATTGATTTACCTGTTTTTACAAGGAAATAAAATGTGAAAAAAATATTTCTACATCCCATGGCCTTTCCCAACCATTTAAATTTTTCTGTTACAGGTCTAACACTTCCGAAAAACCAATACAACGCCCACCCGGAACAATATATAAAGCTAAACGAACAGTTCACTGGGTACTCATACGTACGAAAATCCCTATTGATTTACCTGTTTTTACAAGGAAATAAAATGTGAAAAAAATATTTCTACATCCCATGGCCCTTCCCAACCATTTAAATTTTTCTCTTACAGGTCTAACACGTCCGAAAAACCAATACAACACCCACCCGGAACAATATATAAAGCTAAACGAACCGTTCACTGGGTACTTATCCGTACGAAAATCCCTATTGATTTACCTGTTATTACAAGGAAATAAAATGTGAAAAAAATATTTCTACATCCCATGGCCCTTCCCAACCATTTAAATTTTTCTCTTACAGGGCTAACACTTCCGAAAAACCAATACAACGTCCACCCAAACCAATATATTAAGCTAAACGAACCGTTCACTGGGTACTTATACGTACGAAAATCCCTATTGATTTTCCTGTTTTTACAGGGAAATAAAATGTGAAAAAAATATTTCTACATCCCATGGCCTTTCCCAACCATTTAAATTTTTCTCTTACAGGTCTAACACTTCCGAAACACCAATACAACGCTCACCCGGAACAATATATAAAGCTAAACGAACCGTTCACTGGGTACTCATACGTACGAAAATCCCTATTGATTTACCTGTTTTTACAAGGAAATAAAATGTGAAAAAAATGTTTCTACATCCCATGGCCTTTCCCAACCATTTAAATTTTTCTCTTACAGGGCTAACACTTCCGAAAAACCAATACAACGCCCACCCGGAACACTATATAAAGCTAAACAAACCGTTCACAGGGTACTTATACACACGAAAATCCCTATTGATTTACCTGTTTTTACAAGGAAATAAAATGTGAAAAAAATATTTCTACATCCCATGGCCTTTCCCAACCATTTACATTTTTCTCTTACAGGGCTAACACTTCCGAAAAACCAATACAACGCCCACCCGGACCAATATATTAAGCTAAACGAACCGTTCACTGGGTACTTATCCGTACGAAAATCCCTATTGATTTACCTGTTTTTACAAGGAAATAAAATGTGAAATAAATATTTCTACATCCCATGGCCTTTCCCAACCATTTAAATTTTTCTCTTACAGGTCTAACACTTCCGAAAAACCAATACAACGCTCACCCGGAACAATATATAAAGCTAAACGAACCGTTCACTGGGTACTCATACGTACCAAAATCCCTATTGATTTACCTGTTTTTACAAGGAAATAAAATGTGAAAAAAATATTTCTACATCCCATGGCCCTTCCCAACCATTTAAATTTTTCTCTTACAGGTCTAACACGTCCGAAAAACCAATACAACACCCATCCGGAACAATATATAAAGCTAAACGCACCGTTCACTGGGTACTTATCCGTACGAAAATCCCTATAGATTTACCTGTTTTTAGAAGGAAATAAAATGTTAAAAAAAATATTTCTACATCCCATGGCCTTTCCCAACCATTTAAATTTTTCTCTTACAGGGCTAACACTTCCGAAAAACCAATACAACGCCCACCCGGAACACTATATAAAGCTAAACGAACCGTTCACTGGGTACTTATACGGACGGAAATCCCTATTGATTTACCTGTTTTTACAAGGAAATAAAATGTGAAAAAAATATTTCTACATCCCATGGCCTTTCCCAACCATTTAAATTTTTCTCTTATAGGTCTAACACTTCCGAAAAACCAATACAACGCCCACCCGGAACAATATATAAAGCTAAACGAACCGTTCACTGGGTACTCATACGTACGAAAATCCCTATTGATTTCCCTGTTTTTACAGGGAAATAAAATTTGAAAAAAATATTTCTACATCCCATGGCCTTTCCCAACCATTTAAACTTTTCTCTTACAGGTCTAACACTTCCGAAAAACCAATACAACGCCCACCCGGAACAATATATAAAGCTAAATGAACCGTTCACTGGGTACTTATCCGTACGAAAATCCCTATTGATTTACCTGTTTTTACAAGGAAATAAAATGTGAAAAAAATATTTCTACATCCCATGGCCCTTCCCAACCATTTAAATTTTTCTCTTACAGGTCTAACACGTCCGAAAAACCAATACAACGCCCATCCGGAACAATATATAAAGCTAAACGCACCGTTCACTGGGTACTTATCCGTACGAAAATCCCTATTGATTTACCTGTTTTTACAAGGAAATAAAATGTGAAAACAATATTTCTACATCCCATGGCCTTTCCCAACAATTTAAATTTTTCTCTTACAGGTCTAACACTTCCGAAAAACCAATACAACGCCCACCCGGAACAATATATAAAGCTAAACGAACCGTTCACTGGGAATTTATCCGTACGAAAATCCCTATTGATTTACCTGTTTTTACAAGGAAATAAAATGTGAAAACAATATTTCTACATCCCATAGCCTTTCCCAACCATTTAAATTTTTCTCTTACAGGTCTAACACTTCCGAAAAACCAATACAACGCCCACCCGGAACAATATATAAAGCTAAACGAACCGTTCACTGGGTACTTATCCGTACGAAAATCCCTATTGATTTACCTGTTTTTACAAGGAAATAAAAAAAAAAAAACAGGTAAATCAATAGGGATTTTCGTACGGATAAGTACCCAGTGAACGGTTCGTTTAGCTTTATATATTGTTCCGGGTGGGCGTTGTATTTTTTACAAGGAAATACCCCCTTCAAGGATCGCTGCCTTGTTGTGGCAAGGGGGCTTGCGTAGTTCAGTGAAGCTATGAGCTATGCCATGCAGGGCCACCCAAGACGGACAGGTCATAGCTGAGAGCTCTGACAAAAGGTGATCCACTGGAGAAGGCAATGGCAAACCACTCCAGTATCTTTGCCATGAAAACTCTATGGACAGTTCCAATAGGCATAACGATATGACGCCGGAAGATGAGCCCCTCAGGTCGGAAGGTGTCCAATATGCTACTGGGGATGAGCAGACGGCTAGTACGAGTAGCGCCAGAATGAATGAAGCGGCTGGGCCAAAGCCGAAAGGACGCTCAGTTGTGGAAGTAACTGGTGGCGAAAAGACAGTCCGATGCTGTAAAGATTTTTATTCCATAGGAACCTGGAACGTCAGATCCATGAATCAAGGCAAGCTGGACGTGGTTAAACAAGAAATGAGAAGACTGAACATCGACATTTTAGGAATCAGTGAACTAAAATGGACAGGAATGGGTGAATTTAATTCAGATGACCATCAGGTATACTACTGTGGACAAGAATCTCACAGAAGAAATGGAGTAGCATTCATAATCAATAAGAGAGTAGGAAAAGCAGTCTTGGGATACAATCCCCAAAATGACAGAATGATCTCAGTTCGAATCCAAGGCAAACCATTCAACATCACAGTGATCCAGGTCTACGCCCCAACCACTGCTGCTGAAGAGGATGAAGTTGATCAGTTCTATGAAGCCCTACAACACCTTCTAGAAGCAACGCCCAAAAATGATGTGCTTATCATCATGGGGGATTGGAATGCTAAAGTAGGAAGCCAAAAGATAACCGGGATAACAGGCAAGTTTGGCCTTGGAGTACAAAATGAAGCAGGGCACAGGCTGGTAGAATTTTGTCAAGAGAATACAATGGTCATAGCAAACACTCTTTTCCAGCAACCCAAGAGACGACTCTACACATGGACATCACCAGACGGTCAACACAGAAATCAGATTGACTATGTACTCTGCAGCCAAAGATGGAAAAGTTCTATCCAGTCAATAAAAACAAGACCAGGAGCTGATTGTGGTTCAGATCATGAACTTCTTGTTGCAAAATTTAGGCTTAAATTGAAGAAAGTAGGGAAAAGCACTAGGCCACTCAGGTATGAACTAAATCATATCCCTGACGAATACACAGTGGAGGTGACAAATAGATTTAAGGAATTAGATCTGATAGACAGAGTGCCTGAAGAACTATGGACGGAGGTTCGCAACATTGTACAAGAGGTAGCAACTAAAACCATCCCAAAGAAAAAGAAATGCAAGAAATCAAAATGGCTGTCTGAGGAAGCTTTACAAATAGCTAAGGAGAGAAGGGAAGTGAAAGGCAAGGGAGAAAGAGAAAGATACACCCAATTGAATGCAGAATTCCAGAGAAAAGCTAGAAGAGATAAGAATGCCTTCTTAAATGAACAGTGCAAACAAATAGAAGAAAACAATAGAATGGGGAGGACCAGAGATCTTTTCAAGAAAATTGGAGATATGAAGAGAACGTTTCATGCAAAGATGGGTATGATAAGGGACCAAAATGGTAGGGACCTCACAGAAGCAGAAGAGATCAAACAAAGGTGGCAAAATTATACAGAAGAACTATACAAGAGCGAGCTTAACATCCCTGATGACCACAGTGGGGTAGTTACTGACCTGGAGCCAGACATCCTGGAATGTGAAGTCAAATGGGCCTTAGGAAGTCTGAGCAACAATAAAGCTAGTGGTAGTGACAGCATTCCAGTTGAACTATTCAAAATCTTAAAGGACGATGCAGTAAAAGTGCTACACTCAATATGCCAGCAAATTTGGAAAACTCAACAATGGCCACAGGATTGGAAAAGGTCAGTTTACATTCCAATCCCAAAGAAGGGCAATGCCAAAGAATGTTCAAACTACCGCACCATCGCACTAATTTCTCATGCTAGCAAAGTTATGCTCAAAATCCTACAAGCTAGGCTCCAGCAATATGTGGACCGAGAACTTCCAGAAGTACAGGCAGGATTTCGAAGAGGCAGAGGAACTAGAGATCAAATTGCCAACATACGCTGGATCATGGAGAAAGCTAGGGAGTACCAGAAGAACGTCTACTTCTGCTTCATTGACTATGCTAAAGCCTTTGATTGTGTGGAGCACAACAAATTGTGGCAACTTCTTAAAGAGATGGGAATACCAGAGCATCTTATTTGTCTCTTGAGAAATTTATATGCAGGTCAAGAAGCAACACTGAGAACTGAACATGGAATCACTGACTGGTTCAAAATTGAGAAAGGAGTTCGGCAAGGCTGTATACTGTCGCCTTGCCTATTTAACTTGTATGCAGAGCACATCATGAGAAATGCGGGATTAGAGGAGTCACAAATTGGGATCAAGATTTCAGGGAGAAATATCAACAACCTCAGATATGCAGATGATACCACTCTAATGGCAGAAAGTGAAGAGGAACTAAAGAGCCTGTTGATGCGGGTGAAGGAGGAGAGTGCCAAAGTTGGCTTGAAACTCAACATCAAGAAAACAAAGATCATGGCATCCGGCCCTCTCAATTCCTGGCAAATAGAAGGGGAAGAAATGGAGATAGTGACAGATTTTATTTTCCTGGGCTCCAAGATCACTGCAGATGGGGACTGCAGCAAAGAAATTAAAAGACGCTTGCTCCTGGGGAGGAAAGCTATGGCAAATCTAGACAGCATCCTAAAAAGCAGAGATATCACCCTGCCAACAAAAGTGCGTTTAGTCAAGGCTATGGTCTTCCCAGTTGCAATGTATGGCTGCGAAAGTTGGACCATAAGGAAGGCCGAGCGTCAAAGAATTGAGGCTTTTGAACTCTGGTGCTGGAGAAGACTCTTGCGAGTCCCTTGGACTGCAAGGCGAACAAACCAGTCAGTCCTAGAGGAGATCAGCCCTGACTGCTCTTTAGAAGGCCAGATCCTGAAGATGAAACTCAAATATTTTGGCCACCTCATGAGAAGGAAGGACTCCCTGGAGAAGAGCCTAATGCTGGGAGAGATCGAGGGCAAAAGAAGAAGGGGACGACAGAGAATGAGGTGGATGGATGGAGTCACTGAAGCAGTAGGTGCAAACTTGAATGGACTCCGGGGAATGGTAGAGGACAGGAAGGCCTGGAGGATCATTGTCCATGGGGTCGCGATGGGTCGGACACGACTTCGCACATAACAACAACAACAAGGAAATAAAATGTGAAAAAAATATTTCTACATCCCATGGCCTTTCCCAACCATTTAAATTTTTCTCTTACAGGTCTAACACTTCCGAAAAACCAATACAACGCTCACCCGGAACAATATATAAAGCTAAACGAACCGTTCACTGGGTACTCATACGTACCAAAATCCCTATTGATTTACCTGTTTTTACAAGGAAATAAAATGTGAAAAAAATATTTCTACATCCCATGGCCCTTCCCAACCATTTAAATTTTTCTCTTACAGGTCTAACACGTCCGAAAAACCAATACAACACCCATCCGGAACAATATATAAAGCTAAACGCACCGTTCACTGGGTACTTATCCGTACGAAAATCCCTATAGATTTACCTGTTTTTAGAAGGAAATAAAATGTGAAAAAAATATTTCTACATCCCATGGCCTTTCCCAACCATTTAAATTTTTCTCTTACAGGGCTAACACTTCCGAAAAACCAATACAACGCCCACCCGGAACACTATATAAAGCTAAACGAACCGTTCACTGGGTACTTATACGGACGGAAATCCCTATTGATTTACCTGTTTTTACAAGGAAATAAAATGTGAAAAAAATATTTCTACATCCCATGGCCTTTCCCAACCATTTAAATTTTTCTCTTATAGGTCTAACACTTCCGAAAAACCAATACAACGCCCACCCGGAACAATATATAAAGCTAAACGAACCGTTCACTGGGTACTCATACGTACGAAAATCCCTATTGATTTACCTGTTTTTACAGGGAAATAAAATGTGAAAAAAATATTTCTACATCCCATGGCCTTTCCCAACCATTTAAACTTTTCTCTTACAGGTCTAACACTTCCGAAAAACCAATACAACGCCCACCCGGAACAATATATAAAGCTAAACGAACCGTTCACTGGGTACTTATCCGTACGAAAATCCCTATTGATTTACCTGTTTTTACAAGGAAATAAAATGTGAAAAAAATATTTCTACATCCCATGGCCCTTCCCAACCATTTAAATTTTTCTCTTACAGGTCTACCACGTCCGAAAAACCAATACAACGCCCATCCGGAACAAAATATAAAGCTAAACGCACCGTTCACTGGGTACTTATATGTACGAAAATCCCTATTGATTTACCTGTTTTTACAAGGAAATAAAATGTGAAAACAATATTTCTACATCCCATGGCCTTTCCCAACCATTTAAATTTTTCTCTTACAGGGCTAACACTTCCGAAAAACCAATACAACGCCCACCCGGAACACTATATAAAGCTAAACGAACCGTTCACTGGGTACTTATACGGACGGAAATCCCTATTGATTTACCTGTTTTTACAAGGAAATAAAATGTGAAAAAAATATTTCTACATCCCATGGCCTTTCCCAACCATTTAAATTTTTCTCTTATAGGTCTAACACTTCCGAAAAACCAATACAACGCCCACCCGGAACAATATATAAAGCTAAACGAACCGTTCACTGGGTACTCATACGTACGAAAATCCCTATTGATTTACCTGTTTTTACAGGGAAATAAAATGTGAAAAAAATATTTCTACATCCCATGGCCTTTCCCAACCATTTAAACTTTTCTCTTACAGGTCTAACACTTCCGAAAAACCAATACAACGCCCACCCGGAACAATATATAAAGCTAAACGAACCGTTCACTGGGTACTTATCCGTACGAAAATCCCTATTGATTTACCTGTTTTTACAAGGAAATAAAATGTGAAAAAAATATTTCTACATCCCATGGCCCTTCCCAACCATTTAAATTTTTCTCTTACAGGTCTACCACGTCCGAAAAACCAATACAACGCCCATCCGGAACAAAATATAAAGCTAAACGCACCGTTCACTGGGTACTTATATGTACGAAAATCCCTATTGATTTACCTGTTTTTACAAGGAAATAAAATGTGAAAACAATATTTCTACATCCCATGGCCTTTCCCAACCATTTAAATTTTTCTCTTACAGGTCTAACACTTCCGAAAAACCAATACAACGCCCACCCGGAACAATATATAAAGCTAAACGAACCGTTCACTGGGAATTTATCCGTACGAAAATCCCTATTGATTTACCTGTTTTTACAAGGAAATAAAATGTGAAAACAATATTTCTACATCCCATGGCCTTTCCCAACCATTTAAATTTTTCTCTTACAGGTCTAACACTTCCGAAAAACCAATACAACGCCCACCCGGAACAATATATAAAGCTAAACGAACCGTTCACTGGGTACTTATCCGTACGAAAATCCCTATTGATTTACCTGTTTTTACAAGGAAATAAAATGTGAAAAAAATATTTCTACATCCCATGGCCTTTCCCAACCATTTAAATTTTTCTCTTACATGTCTAACACGTCCGAAAAACCAATACAACACCCATCCGGAACAATATATAAAGCTAAACGCACCGTTCACTGGGTACTTATCCGTACGAAAATCCCTATAGATTTACCTGTTTTTAGAAGGAAATAAAATGTGAAAAAAATATTTCTACATCCCATGGCCTTTCCCAACCATTTAAATTTTTCTCTTACAGGGCTAACACTTCCGAAAAACCAATACAACGCCCACCCGGAACACTATATAAAGCTAAACGAACCGTTCACTGGGTACTTATACGGACGGAAATCCCTATTGATTTACCTGTTTTTACAAGGAAATAAAATGTGAAAAAAATATTTCTACATCCCATGGCCTTTCCCAACCATTTAAATTTTTCTCTTATAGGTCTAACACTTCCGAAAAACCAATACAACGCCCACCCGGAACAATATATAAAGCTAAACGAACCGTTCACTGGGTACTCATACGTACGAAAATCCCTATTGATTTACCTGTTTTTACAGGGAAATAAAATGTGAAAAAAATATTTCTACATCCCATGGCCTTTCCCAACCATTTAAACTTTTCTCTTACAGGTCTAACACTTCCGAAAAACCAATACAACGCCCACCCGGAACAATATATAAAGCTAAACGAACCGTTCACTGGGTACTTATCCGTACGAAAATCCCTATTGATTTACCTGTTTTTACAAGGAAATAAAATGTGAAAAAAATATTTCTACATCCCATGGCCCTTCCCAACCATTTAAATTTTTCTCTTACAGGTCTACCACGTCCGAAAAACCAATACAACGCCCATCCGGAACAATATATAAAGCTAAACGCACCGTTCACTGGGTACTTATATGTACGAAAATCCCTATTGATTTACCTGTTTTTACAAGGAAATAAAATGTGAAAACAATATTTCTACATCCCATGGCCTTTCCCAACCATTTAAATTTTTCTCTTACAGGTCTAACACTTCCGAAAAACCAATACAACGCCCACCCGGAACAATATATAAAGCTAAACGAACCGTTCACTGGGAATTTATCCGTACGAAAATCCCTATTGATTTACCTGTTTTTACAAGGAAATAAAATGTGAAAACAATATTTCTACATCCCATGGCCTTTCCCAACCATTTAAATTTTTCTCTTACAGGTCTAACACTTCCGAAAAACCAATACAACGCCCACCCGGAACAATATATAAAGCTAAACGAACCGTTCACTGGGTACTTATCCGTACGAAAATCCCTATTGATTTACCTGTTTTTACAAGGAAATAAAATGTGAAAAAAATATTTCTACATCCCATGGCCTTTCCCAACCATTTAAATTTTTCTCTTACATGTCTAACACTTCCGAAAAACCAATACAACGCCCACCCGGAACAATATATAAAGCTAAACGAACCGTTCACTGGGTACTCATACGTACGAAAATCCCTATTGATTTACCTGTTTTTACAAGGAAATAAAATGTGAAAAAAATGTTTCTACATCCCATGGCCTTTCCCAACCATTTAAATTTTTCTCTTACAGGGCTAACACTTCCGAAAAACCAATACAACGCCCACCAGGAACACTATATAAAGCTAAACGAACCGTTCACTGGGTACTTATCCGTACGAAAATCCCTATTGATTTACCTGTTTTTACAAGGAAATAAAATGTGAAAAAAATATTTCAACATCCCATGGCCCTTCCCAACCATTTAAATTTTTCTCTTACAGGTCTAACACGTCCGAAAAACCAATACAACGCCCATCCGGAACAATATATAAAGCTAAACGAACCGTTCACTGGGTACTTATACACACGAAAATCCCTATTGATTTACCTGTTTTTACAAGGAAATAAAATGTGAAAAAAATATTTCTACATCCCATGGCCTTTCCCAACCATTTAAATTTTTCTCTTACATGTCTAACACTTCCGAAAAACCAATACAACGCCCACCCGGAACAATATATAAAGCTAAACGAACCGTTCACTGGGTACTCATACGTACGAAAATCCCTATTGATTTACCTGTTTTTACAAGGAAATAAAATGTGAAAAAAATGTTTCTACATCCCATGGCCTTTCCCAACCATTTAAATTTTTCTCTTACAGGGCTAACACTTCCGAAAAACCAATACAACGCCCACCAGGAACACTATATAAAGCTAAACGAACCGTTCACTGGGTACTTATCCGTACGAAAATCCCTATTGATTTACCTGTTTTTACAAGGAAATAAAATGTGAAAAAAATATTTCTACATCCCATGGCCCTTCCCAACCATTTAAATTTTTCTCTTACAGGTCTAACACGTCCGAAAAACCAATACAACGCCCATCCGGAACAATATATAAAGCTAAACGAACCGTTCACTGGGTACTTATACGCACGAAAATCCCTATTGATTTACCTGTTTTTACAAGGAAATAAAATGTGAAAAAAATATTTCTACATCCCATGGCCTTTCCCAACCATTTAAATTTTTCTCTTACAGGTCTACCACGTCCGAAAAACCGATACAACGCCCATCCGGAACAATATATAAAGCTAAACGCACCGTTCACTGGGTACTTATATGTACGAAAATCCCTATTGATTTACCTGTTTTTACAAGGAAATAAAATGTGAAAAAAATATTTCTACATCCCATGGCCTTTCCCAACCATTTAAATTTTTCTCTTACAAGGTAATACTTCCGAAAAACCAATACAACGCCCACCCGTTACAATATATAAAGCTAAACGAACCGTTCACTGGGTACTTATCCGTACGAAAATCCCTATTGATTTACCTGTTTTTACAAGGAAATAAAATGTGAAAACAATATTTCTACATCCCATGGCCTTTCCCAACCATTAAAATTTTTCTCTTACAGGTCTAACACTTCCGAAAAACCAATACAACGCTCACCCGGAACAATATATAAAGCTAAACGAACCGTTCACTGGGTACTCATACGTACGAAAATCCCTATTGATTTACCTGTTTTTAGAAGGAAATAAAATGTGAAAAAAATATTTCTACATCCCATGGCCCTTCCCAACCATTTAAATTTTTCTCTTACAGGTCTAACACGTCCGAAAAACCAATACAACGCCCATCCGGAACAATATATAAAGCTAAACGCACCGTTCACTGGGTACTTATCCGTACGAAAATCCCTATTGATTTACCTGTTTTTACAAGGAAATAAAATGTGAAAACAATATTTCTACATCCCATGGCCTTTCCCAACCATTTAAATTTTTCTCTTACAGGTCTAACACTTCCGAAAAACCAATACAACGCCCACCCAGAACAATATATAAAGCTAAACGAACCGTTCACTGGGTATTTATCCATACGAAAATCCCTATTGATTTACCTGTTTTTACAAGGAAATAAAAAGTGAAAACAATATTTCTACATCCCATGGCCTTTCCCAACCATTTAAATTTTTCTCTTACAGGTCTAACACTTCCGAAAAACCAATACAACGCCCACCCGGAACAATATATAAAGCTAAACGAACCGTTCACTGGGTACTTATCCGTACGAAAATCCCTATTGATTTACCTGTTTTTACAAGGAAATAAAATGTGAAAAAAACATTTCTACATCCCATGGCCTTTCCCAACCATTTAAATTTTTCTCTTACTAGTCTAACACTTCCGAAAAACCAATACAACGCCCAACCGGAACAATATATAAAGCTAAACGAACCGTTCACTGGGTACTTATCCGTACGAAAATCCCTATAGATTTACCTGTTTTTAGAAGGAAATAAAATGTGAAAAAAATATTTCTACATCCCATGGCCTTTCCCAACCATTTAAATTTTTCTCTTACAGGTCTAACACCTCCGAAAAACCAATGCAACGCCCACCCGGAACAATATATAAAGCTAAACGAACCGTTCACTGGGTACGCATACGTACGAAAATCCCTATTGATTTACCTGTTTTTACAAGGAAATAAAATGTGAAAAAAATATTTCTACATCCCATGGCCCTTCCCAACCATTTAAATTTTTCTCTTACAGGTCTAACACTTCCGAAAAACCAATACAACGCCCACCCGGAACAATATATAAAGCAAAACGAACCGTTCACTGGGTACTCATACGTACGAAAATCCCTATTGATTTACCTGTTTTTACAAGGAAATAAAATGTGAAAAAAATATTTCTACATCCCATGGCCCTTCCCAACCATTTAAATATTTCTCTTACAGGTCTAACACGTCCGAAAAACCAATACAACGCCCATCCGGAACAATATATAAAGCTAAACGCACCGTTCACTGGGTACTTATCCGTACGAAAATCCCTATTGATTTACCTGTTTTTACAAGGAAATAAAATGTGAAAAAAATATTTCTACATCCCATGGCCTTTCCCAACCATTTACATTTTTCTCTTACAGGGCTAACACTTCCGAAAAACCAATACAACGCCCACCCGGACCAATATATTAAGCTAAACGAACCGTTCACTGGGTACTTATCCGTACGAAAATCCCTATAGATTTACCTGTTTTTACAAGGAAATAAAATGTGAAATAAATATTTCTACATCCCATGGCCTTTCCCAACCATTTAAATTTTTCTCTTACTAGTCTAACACTTCCGAAAAACCAATACAACGCCCAACCGGAACAATATATAAAGCTAAACGAACCGTTCACTGGGTACTTATCCGTACAAAAATCCCTATAGATTTACCTGTTTTTAGAAGGAAATAAAATGTGAAAAAAATATTTCTACATCCCATGGCCTTTCCCAACCATTTAAATTTTTCTCTTACAGGTCTAACACTTCCGAAAAACCAATACAACGCCCACCCGGAACAATATATAAAGCTAAACGAACCGTTCACTGGGTACTTATCCGTACGAAAATCCCTATTGATTTACCTGTTTTTACAAGGAAATAAAATGTGAAAAAAACATTTCTACATCCCATGGCCTTTCCCAACCATTTAAATTTTTCTCTTACTAGTCTAACACTTCCGAAAAACCAATACAACGCCCAACCGGAACAATATATAAAGCTAAACGAACCGTTCACTGGGTACTTATCCGTACGAAAATCCCTATAGATTTACCTGTTTTTAGAAGGAAATAAAATGTGAAAAAAATATTTCTACATCCCATGGCCTTTCCCAACCATTTAAATTTTTCTCTTACAGGTCTAACACCTCCGAAAAACCAATACAACGCCCACCCGGAACAATATATAAAGCTAAACGAACCGTTCACTGGGTACTCATACGTACGAAAATCCCTATGGATTTACCTGTTTTGACAAGGAAATAAAATGTGAAAAAAATATTTCTACATCCCATGGCCCTTCCCAACCATTTAAATTTTTCTCTTACAGGTCTAACACTTCCGAAAAACCAATACAACGCCCACCCGGAACAATATATAAAGCTAAACGAACCGTTCACTGGGTACTCATACGTACGAAAATCCCTATTGATTTACCTGTTTTTACAAGGAAATAAAATGTGAAAAAAATATTTCTACATCCCATGGCCCTTCCCAACCATTTAAATTTTTCTCTTACAGGTCTAACACGTCCGAAAAACCAATACAACGCCCATCCGGGACAATATATAAAGCTAAACGCACCGTTCACTGGTTACTTATATGTACGAAAATCCCTATTGATTTACCTGTTTTTACAAGGAAATAAAATGTGAAAAAAAATATTTCTACATCCCATGGCCTTTCCCAACCATTTAAATTTTTCTCTTACAGGGCTAACACTTCCGAAAAACCAATACAACGCCCATCCGGAAAAATATATAAAGCTAAACGAACCGTTCACTGGGTACTTATCCGTACGAAAATCCCTATAGATTTACCTGTTTTTAGAAGGAAATAAAATGTGAAAAAAATATTTCTACATCCCATGGCCTTTCCCAACCATTTAAATTTTTCTCTTACAGGTCTAACACTTCCGAAAAACCAATACAACGCCCACCCGGAACAATATATAAAGCTAAACGAACCGTTCACTGGGTACTCATACGTACGAAAATCCCTATTGATTTACCTGTTTTTACAAGGAAATAAAATGTGAAAAAAATATTTCTACATCCCATGGCCCTTCCCAACCATTTAAATTTTTCTCTTACAGGTCTAACACGTCCGAAAAACCAATACGACACCCATCCGGAACAATATATAAAGCTAAACGCACCGTTCACTCGGTACTTATCCGTACGAAAATCCCTATAGATTTACCTGTTTTTAGAAGGAAATAAAATGTGAAAAAAATATTTCTACATCCCATGGCCTTTCCCAACCATTTAAATTTTTCTCTTACAGGGCTAACACTTCCGAAAAACCAATACAACGCCCACCCGGAACACTATATAAAGCTAAACGAACCGTTCACTGGGTACTTATACGCACGAAAATCCCTATTGATTTACCTGTTTTTACAAGGAAATAAAATGTGAAAAAAATATTTCTACATCCCATGGCCCTTCCCAACCATTTAAATTTTTCTCTTACAGGTCTAACACGTCCGAAAAACCAATACAACGCCCATCCGGAACAATATATAAAGCTAAACGCACCGTTCACTGGGTACTTATATGTACGAAAATCCCTATTGATTTACCTGTTTTTACAAGGAAATAAAATGTGAAAAAAATATTTCTACATCCCATGGCCTTTCCCAACCGTTTAAATTTTTCTCTTACAGGGCTAACACTTCCGAAAAACCTATACAACGTCCACCCGGACCAATATATTAAGCTAAACGAACCGTTCACTGGGTACTTATACGTACGAAAATCCCTATTGATTTACCTGTTTTTACAAGGAAATAAAAGGTGAAAACAATATTTCTACATCCAATGGCCTTTCCCAACCATTTAAATTTTTCTCTTACAGGTCTAACACTTCCAAAAAACCAATACAACGCCCACCCGGAACAATATATAAAGCTAAACGAACCGTTCACTGGGTACTTATCCGTACGAAAATCCCTATTGATTTACCTGTTTTTACAAGGAAATAAAATGTGAAAAAAAAATTTCTACATCCCATGGCCTTTCCCAACCATTTAAATTTTTCTCTTACAAGTCTAACACTTCCGAAAAACCAATACAACGCCCAACCAGAACAATATATAAAGCTAAACGAACCGTTCACTGGGTACTTATCCGTACGAAAATCCCTATAGATTTACCTGTTTTTACAAGGAAATAAAATGTGAAAAAAATATTTCTACATCCCATGGCCTTTCCCAACCATTTAAATTTTTCTCTTACAGGTCTAACACTTCCGAAAAACCAATACAACGCCCACCCGGAACAATATATAAAGCTAAACGAACCGTTCACTGGGTACTCATACGTACGAAAATCCCTATTGATTTACCTGTTTTTACAATGAAATAAAATGTGAAAAATATGTTTCTACATCCCATGGCCTTTCCCAACCATTTAAATTTTTCTCTTACAGGGCTAACACTTCCGAAAAACCAATACAACGCCCACCCGGAACACTATATAAAGCTAAACGAACCGTTCACTGGGTACTTATACGCACGAAAATCCCTATTGATTTACCTGTTTTTACAAGGAAATAAAATGTGAAAAAAATATTTCTACATCCCATGGCCTTTCCCAACCATTTAAATTTTTCTCTTACAGGGCTAACACTTCCGAAAAACCAATACAACGCCCACCCGGAACACTATATAAAGCTAAACGAACCGTTCACTGGGTACTTATACGGACGGAAATCCCTATTGATTTACCTGTTTTTACAAGGAAATAAAATGTGAAAAAAATATTTCTACATCCCATGGCCTTTCCCAACCATTTAAATTTTTCTCTTACAGGGCTAACACTTCCGAAAAACCAATACAACGCCCACCCGGAACACTATATAAAGCTAAACGAACCGTTCACTGGGTACTTATACGCACGAAAATCCCTATTGATTTACCTGTTTTTACAAGGAAATAAAATGTGAAAAAAATATTTCTACATCCCATGGCCCTTCCCAACCATTTAAATTTTTCTCTTACAGGTCTAACACGTCCGAAAAACCAATACAACGCCCATCCGGAACAATATATAAAGCTAAACGCACCGTTCACTGGGTACTTATATGTACGAAAATCCCTATTGATTTACCTGTTTTTACAAGGAAATAAAATGTGAAAAAAATATTTCTACATCCCATGGCCTTTCCCAACCGTTTAAATTTTTCTCTTACAGGGCTAACACTTCCGAAAAACCTATACAACGTCCACCCGGACCAATATATTAAGCTAAACGAACCGTTCACTGGGTACTTATACGTACGAAAATCCCTATTGATTTACCTGTTTTTACAAGGAAATAAAAGGTGAAAACAATATTTCTACATCCAATGGCCTTTCCCAACCATTTAAATTTTTCTCTTACAGGTCTAACACTTCCAAAAAACCAATACAACGCCCACCCGGAACAATATATAAAGCTAAACGAACCGTTCACTGGGTACTTATCCGTACGAAAATCCCTATTGATTTACCTGTTTTTACAAGGAAATAAAATGTGAAAAAAAAATTTCTACATCCCATGGCCTTTCCCAACCATTTAAATTTTTCTCTTACAAGTCTAACACTTCCGAAAAACCAATACAACGCCCAACCAGAACAATATATAAAGCTAAACGAACGGTTCACTGGGTACTTATCCGTACGAAAATCCCTATAGATTTACCTGTTTTTACAAGGAAATAAAATGTGAAAAAAATATTTCTACATCCCATGGCCTTTCCCAACCATTTAAATTTTTCTCTTACAGGTCTAACACTTCCGAAAAACCAATACAACGCCCACCCGGAACAATATATAAAGCTAAACGAACCGTTCACTGGGTACTCATACGTACGAAAATCCCTATTGATTTACCTGTTTTTACAATGAAATAAAATGTGAAAAATATGTTTCTACATCCCATGGCCTTTCCCAACCATTTAAATTTTTCTCTTACAGGGCTAACACTTCCGAAAAACCAATACAACGCCCACCCGGAACACTATATAAAGCTAAACGAACCGTTCACTGGGTACTTATACGCACGAAAATCCCTATTGATTTACCTGTTTTTACAAGGAAATAAAATGTGAAAATAATATTTCTACATCCCATGGCCTTTCCCAACCATTTAAATTTTTCTCTTACAGGGCTAACACTTTTGAAAAACCAATACAACGCCCAACCGGAACAATATATAAAGCTAAACGAACCGTTCACTGGGTACTTATCCGTACGAAAATCCCTATAGATTTACCTGTTTTTAGAAGGAAATAAAATGTGAAAAAAATATTTCTACATCCCATGGCCTTTCCCAACCATTTAAATTTTTCTCTTACAGGTCTAACACCTCCGAAAAACCAATACAACGCCCACCCGGAACAATATATAAAGCTAAACGAACCGTTCACTGGGTACTCATACGTACGAAAATCCCTATTGATTTACCTGTTTTTACAAGGAAATAAAATGTGAAAAAAATATTTCTACATCCCATGGCCCTTCCCAACCATTTAAATTTTTCTCTTACAGGTCTAACACTTCCGAAAAACCAATACAACGCCCACCCGGAACAATATATAAAGCTAAACGAACCGTTCACTGGGTACTCATACGTACGAAAATCCCTATTGATTTACCTGTTTTTACAAGGAAATAAAATGTGAAAAAAATATTTCTACATCCCATGGCCCTTCCCAACCATTTAAATTTTTCTCTTACAGGTCTAACACGTCCGAAAAACCAATACAACGCCCATCCGGAACAATATATAAAGCTAAACGCACCGTTCACTGGTTACTTATATGTACGAAAATCCCTATTGATTTACCTGTTTTTACAAGGAAATAAAATGTGAAAAAAAATATTTCTACATCCCATGGCCTTTCCCAACCATTTAAATTTTTCTCTTACAGGGCTAACACTTCCGAAAAACCAATACAACGCCCATCCGGAACAATATATAAAGCTAAACGAACCGTTCACTGGGTACTTATCCGTACGAAAATCCCTATAGATTTACCTGTTTTTAGAAGGAAATAAAATGTGAAAAAAATATTTCTACATCCCATGGCCTTTCCCAACCATTTAAATTTTTCTCTTACAGGTCTAACACTTCCGAAAAACCAATACAACGCCCACCCGGAACAATATATAAAGCTAAACGAACCGTTCACTGGGTACTCATACGTACGAAAATCCCTATTGATTTACCTGTTTTTACAAGGAAATAAAATGTGAAAAAAATATTTCTACATCCCATGGCCCTTCCCAACCATTTAAATTTTTCTCTTACAGGTCTAACACGTCCGAAAAACCAATACGACACCCATCCGGAACAATATATAAAGCTAAACGCACCGTTCACTGGGTACTTATCCGTACGAAAATCCCTATAGATTTACCTGTTTTTAGAAGGAAATAAAATGTGAAAAAAATATTTCTACATCCCATGGCCTTTCCCAACCATTTAAATTTTTCTCTTACAGGGCTAACACTTCCGAAAAACCAATACAACGCCCACCCGGAACACTATATAAAGCTAAACGAACCGTTCACTGGGTACTTATACGCACGAAAATCCCTATTGATTTACCTGTTTTTACAAGGAAATAAAATGTGAAAAAAATATTTCTACATCCCATGGCCCTTCCCAACCATTTAAATTTTTCTCTTACAGGTCTAACACGTCCGAAAAACCAATACAACGCCCATCCGGAACAATATATAAAGCTAAACGCACCGTTCACTGGGTACTTATATGTACGAAAAATCCCAATTGATTTACCTGTTTTTACAAGGAAATAAAATGTGAAAAAAATATTTCTACATCCCATGGCCTTTCCCAACCATTTAAATTTTTCTCTTACAGGTCTAACACCTCCGAAAAACCAATACAACTCCCACCCGGAACAATATATAAAGCTAAACGAACCGTTCACTGGGTACTCATACGTACGAAAATCCCTATGGATTTACCTGTTTTGACAAGGAAATAAAATGTGAAAAAAATATTTCTACATCCCATGGCCCTTCCCAACCATTTAAATTTTTCTCTTACAGGTCTAACACTTCCAAAAAACCAATACAACGCCCACCCGGAACAATATATAAAGCTAAACGAACCGTTCACTGGGTACTCATACGTACGAAAATCCCTATTGATTTACCTGTTTTTACAAGGAAATAAAATGTGAAAAAAATATTTCTACATCCCATGGCCTTTCCCAACCATTTAAATTTTTCTCTTACAAGTCTAACACTTCCGAAAAACCAATACAACGCCCAACCAGAACAATATATAAAGCTAAACGAACCGTTCACTGGGTACTTATCCGTACGAAAATCCCTATAGATTTACCTGTTTTTACAAGGAAATAAAATGTGAAAAAAATATTTCTACATCCCATGGCCTTTCCCAACCATTTAAATTTTTCTCTTACAGGTCTAACACTTCCGAAAAACCAATACAACGCCCACCCGGAACAATATATAAAGCTAAACGAACCGTTCACTGGGTACTCATACGTACGAAAATCCCTATTGATTTACCTGTTTTTACAATGAAATAAAATGTGAAAAATATGTTTCTACATCCCATGGCCTTTCCCAACCATTTAAATTTTTCTCTTACAGGGCTAACACTTCCGAAAAACCAATACAACGCCCACCCGGAACACTATATAAAGCTAAACGAACCGTTCACTGGGTACTTATACGCACGAAAATCCCTATTGATTTACCTGTTTTTACAAGGAAATAAAATGTGAAAATAATATTTCTACATCCCATGGCCTTTCCCAACCATTTAAATTTTTCTCTTACAGGGCTAACACTTTTGAAAAACCAATACAACGCCCAACCGGAACAATATATAAAGCTAAACGAACCGTTCACTGGGTACTTATCCGTACGAAAATCCCTATAGATTTACCTGTTTTTAGAAGGAAATAAAATGTGAAAAAAATATTTCTACATCCCATGGCCTTTCCCAACCATTTAAATTTTTCTCTTACAGGTCTAACACCTCCGAAAAACCAATACAACGCCCACCCGGAACAATATATAAAGCTAAACGAACCGTTCACTGGGTACTCATACGTACGAAAATCCCTATTGATTTACCTGTTTTTACAAGGAAATAAAATGTGAAAAAAATATTTCTACATCCCATGGCCCTTCCCAACCATTTAAATTTTTCTCTTACAGGTCTAACACTTCCGAAAAACCAATACAACGCCCACCCGGAACAATATATAAAGCTAAACGAACCGTTCACTGGGTACTCATACGTACGAAAATCCCTATTGATTTACCTGTTTTTACAAGGAAATAAAATGTGAAAAAAATATTTCTACATCCCATGGCCCTTCCCAACCATTTAAATTTTTCTCTTACAGGTCTAACACGTCCGAAAAACCAATACAACGCCCATCCGGAACAATATATAAAGCTAAACGCACCGTTCACTGGTTACTTATATGTACGAAAATCCCTATTGATTTACCTGTTTTTACAAGGAAATAAAATGTGAAAAAAAATATTTCTACATCCCATGGCCTTTCCCAACCATTTAAATTTTTCTCTTACAGGGCTAACACTTCCGAAAAACCAATACAACGCCCATCCGGAACAATATATAAAGCTAAACGAACCGTTCACTGGGTACTTATCCGTACGAAAATCCCTATAGATTTACCTGTTTTTAGAAGGAAATAAAATGTGAAAAAAATATTTCTACATCCCATGGCCTTTCCCAACCATTTAAATTTTTCTCTTACAGGTCTAACACTTCCGAAAAACCAATACAACGCCCACCCGGAACAATATATAAAGCTAAACGAACCGTTCACTGGGTACTCATACGTACGAAAATCCCTATTGATTTACCTGTTTTTACAAGGAAATAAAATGTGAAAAAAATATTTCTACATCCCATGGCCCTTCCCAACCATTTAAATTTTTCTCTTACAGGTCTAACACGTCCGAAAAACCAATACGACACCCATCCGGAACAATATATAAAGCTAAACGCACCGTTCACTGGGTACTTATCCGTACGAAAATCCCTATAGATTTACCTGTTTTTAGAAGGAAATAAAATGTGAAAAAAATATTTCTACATCCCATGGCCTTTCCCAACCATTTAAATTTTTCTCTTACAGGGCTAACACTTCCGAAAAACCAATACAACGCCCACCCGGAACACTATATAAAGCTAAACGAACCGTTCACTGGGTACTTATACGCACGAAAATCCCTATTGATTTACCTGTTTTTACAAGGAAATAAAATGTGAAAAAAATATTTCTACATCCCATGGCCCTTCCCAACCATTTAAATTTTTCTCTTACAGGTCTAACACGTCCGAAAAACCAATACAACGCCCATCCGGAACAATATATAAAGCTAAACGCACCGTTCACTGGGTACTTATATGTACGAAAAATCCCAATTGATTTACCTGTTTTTACAAGGAAATAAAATGTGAAAAAAATATTTCTACATCCCATGGCCTTTCCCAACCATTTAAATTTTTCTCTTACAGGTCTAACACCTCCGAAAAACCAATACAACTCCCACCCGGAACAATATATAAAGCTAAACGAACCGTTCACTGGGTACTCATACGTACGAAAATCCCTATGGATTTACCTGTTTTGACAAGGAAATAAAATGTGAAAAAAATATTTCTACATCCCATGGCCCTTCCCAACCATTTAAATTTTTCTCTTACAGGTCTAACACTTCCGAAAAACCAATACAACGCCCACCCGGAACAATATATAAAGCTAAACGAACCGTTCACTGGGTACTCATACGTACGAAAATCCCTATTGATTTACCTGTTTTTACAAGGAAATAAAATGTGAAAAAAATATTTCTACATCCCATGGCCCTTCCCAACCATTTAAATTTTTCTCTTACAGGTCTAACACGTCCGAAAAACCAATACAACGCCCATCCGGAACAATATATAAAGCTAAACGCACCGTTCACTGGGTACTTATATGTACGAAAATCCCTATTGATTTACCTGTTTTTACAAGGAAATAAAATGTGAAAAAAATATTTCTACATCCCATGGCCTTTCCCAACCATTTAAATTTTTCTCTTACAGGGCTAACAATTCCGAAAATCCTATACAACGTCCACCCGGACCAATATATTAAGCTAAACGAACCGTTCACTGGGTACTTATACGTACGAAAATCCCTATTGATTTACCTGTTTTTACAAGGAAATAAAAGGTGAAAACAATATTTCTACTTCCAATGGCCTTTCCCAACCATTTAAATTTTTCTCTTACAGGTCTAACACTTCCAAAAAACCAATACAACGCCCACCCGGAACAATATATAAAGCTAAACGAACCGTTCACTGGGTACTTATCCGTACGAAAATCCCTATTGATTTACCTGTTTTTACAAGGAAATAAAATGTGAAAAAAAAATTTCTACATCCCATGGCCTTTCCCAACCATTTAAATTTTTCTCTTACAAGTCTAACACTTCCGAAAAACCAATACAACGCCCAACCAGAACAATATATAAAGCTAAACGAACCGTTCACTGGGTACTTATCCGTACGAAAATCCCTATAGATTTACCTGTTTTTACAAGGAAATAAAATGTGAAAAAAATATTTCTACATCCCATGGCCTTTCCCAACCATTTAAATTTTTCTCTTACAGGTCTAACACTTCCGAAAAACCAATACAACGCCCACCCGGAACAATATATAAAGCTAAACGAACCGTTCACTGGGTACTCATACGTACGAAAATCCCTATTGATTTACCTGTTTTTACAAGGAAATAAAATGTGAAAAAAATGTTTCTACATCCCATGGCCTTTCCCAACCATTTAAATTTTTCTCTTACAGGGCTAACACTTCCGAAAAACCAATACAACGCCCACCCGGAACACTATATAAAGCTAAACGAACCGTTCACTGGGTACTTATACGCACGAAAATCCCTATTGATTTACCTGTTTTTACAAGGAAATAAAATGTGAAAATAATATTTCTACATCCCATGGCCTTTCCCAACCATTTAAATTTTTCTCTTACAGGGCTAACACTTTTGAAAAACCAATAAAACGCCCAACCGGAACAATATATAAAGCTAAACGAACCGTTCACTGGGTACTTATCCGTACGAAAATCCCTATAGATTTACCTGTTTTTAGAAGGAAATAAAATGTGAAAAAAATATTTCTACATCCCATGGCCTTTCCCAACCATTTAAATTTTTCTCTTACAGGTCTAACACCTCCGAAAAACCAATACAACGCCCACCCGGAACAATATATAAAGCTAAACGAACCGTTCACTGGGTACTCATACGTACGAAAATCCCTATTGATTTACCTGTTTTTACAAGGAAATAAAATGTGAAAAAAATATTTCTACATCCCATGGCCCTTCCCAACCATTTAAATTTTTCTCTTACAGGTCTAACACTTCCGAAAAACCAATACAACGCCCACCCGGAACAATATATAAAGCTAAACGAACCGTTCACTGGGTACTCATACGTACGAAAATCCCTATTGATTTACCTGTTTTTACAAGGAAATAAAATGTGAAAAAAATATTTCTACATCCCATGGCCCTTCCCAACCATTTAAATTTTTCTCTTACAGGTCTAACACGTCCGAAAAACCAATACAACGCCCATCCGGAACAATATATAAAGCTAAACGCACCGTTCACTGGTTACTTATATGTACGAAAATCCCTATTGATTTACCTGTTTTTACAAGGAAATAAAATGTGAAAAAAAATATTTCTACATCCCATGGCCTTTCCCAACCATTTAAATTTTTCTCTTACAGGGCTAACACTTCCGAAAAACCAATACAACGCCCATCCGGAACAATATATAAAGCTAAACGAACCGTTCACTGGGTACTTATCCGTACGAAAATCCCTATAGATTTACCTGTTTTTAGAAGGAAATAAAATGTGAAAAAAATATTTCTACATCCCATGGCCTTTCCCAACCATTTAAATTTTTCTCTTACAGGTCTAACACTTCCGAAAAACCAATACAACGCCCACCCGGAACAATATATAAAGCTAAACGAACCGTTCACTGGGTACTCATACGTACGAAAATCCCTATTGATTTACCTGTTTTTACAAGGAAATAAAATGTGAAAAAAATATTTCTACATCCCATGGCCCTTCCCAACCATTTAAATTTTTCTCTTACAGGTCTAACACGTCCGAAAAACCAATACGACACCCATCCGGAACAATATATAAAGCTAAACGCACCGTTCACTGGGTACTTATCCGTACGAAAATCCCTATAGATTTACCTGTTTTTAGAAGGAAATAAAATGTGAAAAAAATATTTCTACATCCCATGGCCTTTCCCAACCATTTAAATTTTTCTCTTACACGGCTAACACTTCCGAAAAACCAATACAACGCCCACCCGGAACACTATATAAAGCTAAACGAACCGTTCACTGGGTACTTATACGCACGAAAATCCCTATTGATTTACCTGTTTTTACAAGGAAATAAAATGTGAAAAAAATATTTCTACATCCCATGGCCCTTCCCAACCATTTAAATTTTTCTCTTACAGGTCTAACACGTCCGAAAAACCAATACAACGCCCATCCGGAACAATATATAAAGCTAAACGCACCGTTCACTGGGTACTTATATGTACGAAAATCCCTATTGATTTACCTGTTTTTACAAGGAAATAAAATGTGAAAAAAATATTTCTACATCCCATCGCCTTTCCCAACCATTTAAATTTTTCTCTTACAGGGCTAACACTTCCGAAAAACCAATACAATGTCCACCCGGACCAATATATTAAGCTAAACGAACCGTTCACTGGGTACTTATACGTATGAAAATCCCTATTGATTTACCTGTTTTTACAAGGAAATAAAAGGTGAAAACAATATTTCTACATCCAATGGCCTTTCCCAACCATTTAAATTTTTCTCTTACAGGTCTAACACTACCAAAAAACCAATACAACGCCCACCCGGAAGAATATATAAAGCTGAACGAACCGTTCACTGGGTACTTATCCGTACGAAAATCCCTATTGATTTACCTGTTTTTACAAGGAAATAAAATGTGAAAAAAATATTTCTACATCCTATGGCCTTTCCCAACCATTTAAATTTTTCTCTTACAAGTCTAACACTTCCGAAAAACCAATACAACGCCCAACCAGAACAATATATAAAGCTAAACGAACCGTTCACTGGGTACTTATCCGTACGAAAATCCCTATAGATTTACCTGTTTTTACAAGGAAATAAAATGTGAAAAAAATATTTCTACATCCCATGGCCTTTCCCAACCATTTAAATTTTTCTCTTACAGGTCTAACACTTCCGAAAAACCAATACAACGCCCACCCGGAACAATATATAAAGCTAAACGAACCGTTCACTGGGTACTCATACGTACGAAAATCCCTATTGATTTACCTGTTTTTACAAGGAAATAAAATGTGAAAAAAATGTTTCTACATCCCATGGCCTTTCCCAACCATTTAAATTTTTCTCTTACAGGGCTAACACTTCCGAAAAACCAATACAACGCCCACCCGGAACACTATATAAAGCTAAACGAACCGTTCACTGGGTACTTATACGCACGAAAATCCCTATTGATTTACCTGTTTTTACAAGGAAATAAAATGTGAAAATAATATTTCTACATCCCATGGCCTTTCCCAACCATTTAAATTTTTCTCTTACAGGTCTAACACTTCCGAAAAACCAATACAACGCCCACCCGGAACAATATATAAAGCTAAACGAACCGTTCACTGGGTACTCATACGTACGAAAATCCCTATTGATTTACCTGTTTTTACAAGGAAATAAAATGTGAAAAAAATGTTTCTACATCCCATGGCCTTTCCCAACCATTTAAATTTTTTTCTTCCAGGGCTAACACTTCCGAAAAACCAATACAACGCCCACCCGGAACACTATATAAAGCTAAACGAACCGTTCACTGGGTACTTATACGCACGAAAATCCCTATGGATTTACCTGTTTTTACAAGGAAATAAAATGTGAAAAAAATATTTCTACATCCCATGGCCTTTCCCAACCATTTACATTTTTCTCTTACAGGGCTAACACTTCCGAAAAACCAATACAACGCCCACCCGGACCAATATATTAAGCTAAACGAACCGTTCACTGGGTACTTATCCGTACGAAAATCCCTATAGATTTACCTGTTTTTACAAGGAAATAAAATGTGAAAAAAATATTTCTACATCCCATGGCCTTTCCCAACCATTTAAATTTTTCTCTTACAGGTCTAACACTTCCGAAAAACCAATACACCGCCCACCCGGAACAATATATAAAGCTAAACGAACCGTTCACTGGTTACTCATACGTACGAAAATCCCTATTGATTTACCTGTTTTTACAAGGAAATAAAATGTGAAAAAAATATTTCTACATCCCATGGCCCTTCCCAACCATTTAAATTTTTCTCTTACAGGTCTAACACGTCCGAAAAACCAATACAACACCCATCCGGAACAATATATAAAGCTAAACGCACCGTTCACTGCGTACTTATCCGTACGAAAATCCCTATAGATTTACCTGTTTTTAGAAGGAAATAAAATGTGAACAAAATATTTCTACATCCCATGGCCTTTCCCAAGCATTTTAATTTTTCTCTTACAGGGCTAACACTTCCGAAAAACCAATACAACGCCCACCCGGAACACTATATAAAGCTAAACGAACCGTTCACCGGGGACTTATACGCACGAAAATCCCTATTGATTTACCTGTTTTTACAAGGAAATAAAATGTGAAAAAAATATTTCTACATCCCATGGCCTTTCCCAACCATTTAAATTTTTCTCTTATAGGTCTAACACTTCCGAAAAACGAATACAACGCCCACCCGGAACAATATATAAAGCTAAATGAACCGTTCACTGGGTACTTATCCGTACGAAAATCCCTATTGATTTACCTGTTTTTACAAGGAAATAAAATGTGAAAAAAATATTTCTACATCCCATGGCCCTTCCCAACCATTTAAATTTTTCTCTTATAGGTCTAACACTTCCGAAAAACGAATACAACGCCCACCCGGAACAATATATAAAGCTAAACGAACCGTTCACTGGGTACTCATACGTACGAAAATCCCTATTGATTTACCTGTTTTTACAGGGAAATAAAATGTGAAAAAAATATTTCTACATCCCATGGCCTTTCCCAACCATTTAAATTTTTCTCTTACAGGTCTAACACTTCCGAAAAACCAATACAACGCCCACCCGGAACAATATATAAAGCTAAATGAACCGTTCACTGGGTACTTATCCGTACGAAAATCCCTATTGATTTACCTGTTTTTACAAGGAAATAAAATGTGAAAAAAATATTTCTACATCCCATGGCCCTTCCCAACCATTTAAATTTTTCTCTTACAGGTCTAACACGTCCGAAAAACCAATACAACGCCCATCCGGAACAATATATAAAGCTAAACGCACCGTTCACTGGGTACTTATCCGTACGAAAATCCCTATTGATTTACCTGTTTTTACAAGGAAATTAAATGTGAAAACAATATTTCTACATCCCATGGCCTTTCCCAACCATTTAAATTTTTCTCTTACAGGTCTAACACTTCCGAAAAACCAATACAACGCCCACCCAGAACAATATATAAATCTAAACGAACCGTTCACTGGGTATTTATCCGTACGAAAATCCCTATTGATTTACCTGTTTTTACAAGGAAATAAAATGTGAAAACAATATTTCTACATCCCATGGCCTTTCCCAACCATTTAAATTTTTCTCTTACAGGTCTAACACTTCCGAAAAACCAATACAACGCCCACCCGGAACAATATATAAAGCTAAACGAACCGTTCACTGGGTACTTATCCGTACGAAAATCCCTATTGATTTACCTGTTTTTACAAGGAAATAAAATGTGAAAAAAATATTTCTACATCCCATGGCCCTTCCCAACCATTTAAATTTTTCTCTTACAGGTCTAACACGTCCGAAAAACCAATACAACACCCATCCGGAACAATATATAAAGCTAAACGCACCGTTCACTGGGTACTTATCCGTACGAAAATCCCTATAGATTTACCTGTTTTTAGAAGGAAATAAAATGTGAAAAAAATATTTCTACATCCCATGGCCTTTCCCAACCATTTAAATTTTTCTCTTACAGGGCTAACACTTCCGAAAAACCAATACAACGCCCACCCGGAACACTATATAAAGCTAAACGAACCGTTCACTGGGTACTTATACGCACGAAAATCCCTATTGATTTACCTGTTTTTACAAGGAAATAAAATGTGAAAAAAATATTTCTACATCCCATGGCCTTTCCCAACCATTTAAATTTTTCTCTTATAGGTCTAACACTTCCGAAAAACCAATACAACGCCCACCCGGAACAATATATAAAGCTAAACGAACCGTTCACTGGGTACTCATACGTACGAAAATCCCTATTGATTTACCTGTTTTTACAAGGAAATAAAATGTAAAAAAAATATTTTTACATACCATGGCCTTTCTCAACCATTTAAATTTTTCTCTTACAGGTCTAACGCTTCCGAAAAACCAATACAACACGCACGCGGAACAATATATAAAGCTAAACGAACCGTTCACTGGGTACTTATCCGTACGAAAATCCCTATTGATTTACCTGTTTTTACAAGGAAATAAAATGTGAAAACAATATTTCTACATCCCATGGCCTTTTCCAACCATTTAAATTTTTCTCTTACAGGTCTAACACTTCCGAAAAACCAATACAACGCCCACCCGGAACAATATATAAAGCTAAACGAACCGTTCACTGGGTACTTAAACGCACGAAAATCCCTATTGATTTACCTGCTTTTACAAGGAAATAAAATGTGAAAAAAATATTTCTATATCCCATGGCCTTTCCCAACCATTTAAATTTTTCTCTTACAGGTCTAACACTTCCGAAAAACCAATACAACGCCCACCCGGAACAATATATAAAGCTAAACGAACCGTTCACTGGGTACTCATACGTACGAAAATCCCTATTGATTTACCTGTTTTTACAAGGAAATAAAATGTAAAAAAAATATTTTTACATACCATGGCCTTTCTCAACCATTTAAATTTTTCTCTTACAGGTCTAACGCTTCCGAAAAACCAATACAACACGCACGCGGAACAATATATAAAGCTAAACGAACCGTTCACTGGGTACTTATCCGTACGAAAATCCCTATTGATTTACCTGTTTTTACAAGGAAATAAAATGTGAAAACAATATTTCTACATCCCATGGCCTTTCCCAACCATTTAAATTTTTCTCTTACAGGTCTAACACTTCCGAAAAACCAATACAATGCCCATCCGGAACAATATATAAAGCTAAATGAACCGTTCACTGGGTACTTATCCGTACGAAAATCCCTATTGATTTACCTGTTTTTACAAGGAAATAAAATGTGAAAAAAATATTTCTACATCCCATGGCCCTTCCCAACCATTTAAATTTTTCTCTTACAGGTCTAACACGTCCGAAAAACCAATACAACGCCCATCCGGAACAATATATAAAGCTAAACGCACCGTTCACTGGGTACTTATCCGTACGAAAATCCCTATTGATTTACCTGTTTTTACAAGGAAATAAAATGTGAAAACAATATTTCTACATCCCATGGCCTTTCCCAACCATTTAAATTTTTCTCTTACAGGTCTAACACTTCCGAAAAACCAATACAACGCCCACCCGGAACAATATATAAAGCTAAACGAACCGTTCACTGGGTATTTATCCGTATGAAAATCCCTATTGATTTACCTGTTTTTACAAGGAAATAAAATGTGAAAACAATATTTCTACATCCCATGGCCTTTCCCAACCGTTTAAATTTTTCTCTTACAGGTCTAACACTTCCGAAAAACCAATACAACGCCCACCCGGAACAATATATAAAGCTAAACGAACCGTTCATTGGGTACTTATCCGTACGAAAATCCCTATTGATTTACCTGTTTTTACAAGGAAATAAAATGTGAAAAAAATATTTCTACATCCCATGGCCCTTCCCAACCATTTAAATTTTTCTCTTACAGGTCTAACACGTCCGAAAAACCAATACAACACCCATCCGGAACAATATATAAAGCTAAACGCACCGTTCACTGGGTACTTATCCGTACGAAAATCCCTATAGATTTACCTGTTTTTAGAAGGAAATAAAATGTGAAAAAAATATTTCTACATCCCATGGCCTTTCCCAACCATTTAAATTTTTCTCTTACAGGGCTAACACTTCCGAAAAACCAATACAACGCCCACCCGGAACACTATATAAAGCTAAACGAACCGTTCACTGGGTACTTATACGCACGAAAATCCCTATTGATTTACCTGTTTTTACAAGGAAATAAAATGTGAAAAAAATATTTCTACATCCCATGGCCTTTCCCAACCATTTAAATTTTTCTCTTATAGGTCTAACACTTCTGAAAAACCAATACAACGCCCACCCGGAACAATATATAAAGCTAAACGAACCGTTCACTGGGTACTCATACGTACGAAAATCCCTATTGATTTACCTGTTTTTACAAGGAAATAAAATGTAAAAAAAATATTTCTACATCCCATGGCCTTTCCCAACCATTTAAATTTTTCTCTTATAGGTCTAACACTTCCGAAAAACCAATACAACGCCCACCCGGAACAATATATAAAGCTAAACGAACCGTTCACTGGGTACTCATACGTACGAAAATCCCTATTGATTTACCTGTTTTTACAAGGAAATAAAATGTAAAAAAAATATTTTTACATACCATGGCCTTTCTCAACCATTTAAATTTTTCTCTTACAGGTCTAACGCTTCCGAAAAACCAATACAACACGCACGCGGAACAATATATAAAGCTAAACGAACCGTTCACTGGGTACTTATCCGTACGAAAATCCCTATTGATTTACCTGTTTTTACAAGGAAATAAAATGTGAAAACAATATTTCTACATCCCATGGCCTTTTCCAACCATTTAAATTTTTCTCTTACAGGTCTAACACTTCCGAAAAACCAATACAACGCCCACCCGGAACAATATATAAAGCTAAACGAACCGTTCACTGGGTACTTAAACGCACGAAAATCCCTATTGATTTACCTGCTTTTACAAGGAAATAAAATGTGAAAAAAATATTTCTATATCCCATGGCCTTTCCCAACCATTTAAATTTTTCTCTTACAGGTCTAACACTTCCGAAAAACCAATACAACGCCCACCCGGAACAATATATAAAGCTAAACGAACCGTTCACTGGGTACTCATACGTACGAAAATCCCTATTGATTTACCTGTTTTTACAAGGAAATAAAATGTAAAAAAAATATTTTTACATACCATGGCCTTTCTCAACCATTTAAATTTTTCTCTTACAGGTCTAACGCTTCCGAAAAACCAATACAACACGCACGCGGAACAATATATAAAGCTAAACGAACCGTTCACTGGGTACTTATCCGTACGAAAATCCCTATTGATTTACCTGTTTTTACAAGGAAATAAAATGTGAAAAAAATATTTCTACATCCCATGGCCTTTCCCAACCATTTAAATTTTTCTCTTACAGGTCTAACACTTCCGAAAAACCAATACAATGCCCATCCGGAACAATATATAAAGCTAAATGAACCGTTCACTGGGTACTTATCCGTACGAAAATCCCTATTGATTTACCTATTTTTACAAGGAAATAAAATGTGAAAAAAATATTTCTACATCCCATGGCCCTTCCCAACCATTTAAATTTTTCTCTTACAGGTCTAACACGTCCGAAAAACCAATACAACGCCCATCCGGAACAATATATAAAGCTAAACGCACAGTTCACTGGGTACTTATCCGTACGAAAATCCCTATTGATTTACCTGTTTTTACAAGGAAATAAAATGTGAAAACAATATTTCTACATCCCATGGCCTTTCCCAACCATTTAAATTTTTCTCTTACAGGTCTAACACTTCCGAAAAACCAATACAACGCCCACCCGGAACAATATATAAAGCTAAACGAACCGTTCACTGGGTATTTATCCGTATGAAAATCCCTATTGATTTACCTGTTTTTACAAGGAAATAAAATGTGAAAACAATATTTCTACATCCCATGGCCTTTCCCAACCATTTAAATTTTTCTCTTACAGGTCTAACACTTCCGAAAAACCAATACAACGCCCACCCGGAACAATATATAAAGCTAAACGAACCGTTCATTGGGTACTTATCCGTACGAAAATCCCTATTGATTTACCTGTTTTTACAAGGAAATAAAATGTGAAAAAAATATTTCTACATCCCATGGCCCTTCCCAACCATTTAAATTTTTCTCTTACAGGTCTAACACGTCCGAAAAACCAATACAACACCCATCCGGAACAATATATAAAGCTAAACGCACCGTTCACTGGGTACTTATCCGTACGAAAATCCCTATAGATTTACCTGTTTTTAGAAGGAAATAAAATGTGAAAAAAATATTTCTACATCCCATGGCCTTTCCCAACCATTTAAATTTTTCTCTTACAGGGCTAACACTTCCGAAAAACCAATACAACGCCCACCCGGAACACTATATAAAGCTAAACGAACCGTTCACTGGGTACTTATACGCACGAAAATCCCTATTGATTTACCTGTTTTTACAAGGAAATAAAATGTGAAAAAAATATTTCTACATCCCATGGCCTTTCCCAACCATTTAAATTTTTCTCTTATAGGTCTAACACTTCTGAAAAACCAATACAACGCCCACCCGGAACAATATATAAAGCTAAACGAACCGTTCACTGGGTACTCATACGTACGAAAATCCCTATTGATTTACCTGTTTTTACAAGGAAATAAAATGTAAAAAAAATATTTTTACATACCATGGCCTTTCTCAACCATTTAAATTTTTCTCTTACAGGTCTAACGCTTCCGAAAAACCAATACAACACGCACGCGGAACAATATATAAAGCTAAACGAACCGTTCACTGGGTACTTATCCGTACGAAAATCCCTATTGATTTACCTGTTTTTACAAGGAAATAAAATGTGAAAACAATATTTCTACATCCCATGGCCTTTCCCAACCATTTAAATTTTTCTCTTACAGGTCTAACACTTCCGAAAAACCAATACAACGCCCACCCGGAACAATATATAAAGCTAAATGAACCGTTCACTGGGTACTTATCCGTACGAAAATCCCTATTGATTTACCTGTTTTTACAAGGAAATAAAATGTGAAAAAAATATTTCTACATCCCATGGCCCTTCCCAACCATTTAAATTTTTCTCTTACAGGTCTAACACTTCGGAAAAACCAATACAACGCCTAACCGGAACAATATATAAAGCTAAACGAACCGTTCACTGGGTACTTATCCGTACGAAAATCCCTATAGATTTACCTGTTTTTAGAAGGAAATAAAATGTGAAAAAAATATTTCTACATCCCATGGCCTTTTCCAACCATTTAAATTTTTCTCTTACAGGTCTAACACTTCCGAAAAACCAATACAACGCCCACCCGGAACAATATATAAAGCTAAACGAACCGTTCACTGGGTACTTAAACGCACGAAAATCCCTATTGATTTACCTGCTTTTACAAGGAAATAAAATGTGAAAAAAATATTTCTATATCCCATGGCCTTTCCCAACCAATTAAATTTTTCTCTTACAGGTCTAACACTTCCGAAAAACCAATACAACGCCCACCCGGAACAATATATAAAGCTAAACGAACCGTTCACTGGGTACTCATACGTACGAAAATCCCTATTGATTTACCTGTTTTTACAAGGAAATAAAATGTAAAAAAAATATTTTTACATACCATGGCCTTTCTCAACCATTTAAATTTTTCTCTTACAGGTCTAACGCTTCCGAAAAACCAATACAACACGCACGCGGAACAATATATAAAGCTAAACGAACCGTTCACTGGGTACTTATCCGTACGAAAATCCCTATTGATTTACCTGTTTTTACAAGGAAATAAAATGTGAAAACAATATTTCTACATCCCATGGCCTTTCCCAACCATTTAAATTTTTCTCTTACAGGTCTAACACTTCCGAAAAACCAATACAATGCCCATCCGGAACAATATATAAAGCTAAATGAACCGTTCACTGGGTACTTATCCGTACGAAAATCCCTATTGATTTACCTCTTTTTACAAGGAAATAAAATGTGAAAAAAATATTTCTACATCCCATGGCCCTTCCCAACCATTTAAATTTTTCTCTTACAGGTCTAACACGTCCGAAAAACCAATACAACGCCCATCCGGAACAATATATAAAGCTAAACGCACCGTTCACTGGGTACTTATCCGTACGAAAATCCCTATTGATTTACCTGTTTTTACAAGGAAATAAAATGTGAAAACAATATTTCTACATCCCATGGCCTTTCCCAACCATTTAAATTTTTCTCTTACAGGTCTAACACTTCCGAAAAACCAATACAACGCCCACCCGGAACAATATATAAAGCTAAACGAACCGTTCACTGGGTATTTATCCGTATGAAAATCCCTATTGATTTACCTGTTTTTACAAGGAAATAAAATGTGAAAACAATATTTCTACATCCCATGGCCTTTCCCAACCATTTAAATTTTTCTCTTACAGGTCTAACACTTCCGAAAAACCAATACAACGCCCACCCGGAACAATATATAAAGCTAAACGAACCGTTCACTGGGTACTTATCTAAAAATGGCTGCCATGAGAAAGGTTTTAGTCAACTACAAAATGTATGCCATACAAAGTGTACGATTGAGATACAAAATTCCTGCTATGAGAAGAGGAGGAGTCAGCTACAAAATGGCTGCCATGAGAAGGGTAGGAGACAGCAACAAAATGGCTGCCATGAGAAAGGTAGGAGTCAGCTACAAAATGGCTGCCATGAGAAAGGTAGGAGTCAGCTACAAAATGGCTGCCATGAGAAGGGGAGGAGTCAAATACAAAATGGCTGCCATAGGAAGGGGAGGACTCAGTTCCAAAATGGCTGCCTAGGGAAGGGGAGGAGTCAACTAAGTAATCTAAAAATGGCTGCCATGAGAAAGGTTGGAGTCAACTACAAAATGGCTGCCATACAAAGGGTAGGATTCAGATACAAAATTCCTGCTATGAGAAGAGGAGGAGTCAGCTACAAAATGGCTGCCATGAGAAGGGGAGGAATCTGCTACAAAATGGCTGCCATACAAAGGGAAGGAGTCAGCTACAAAATTGTTCCCTAATGAATGGGAAGAGTCAGCTACAACATGGCTGCCATGAGAAAGGGAGGAGTCAGCTACAAAATGGCTGCCTAGGGAAGGGGAGGAATCAGCTTCAAAAAGGCTGCTCAGGGGAAGGGGAGGAGTCAGCTACAAAATGGCTGCCATGAGAAGTGGTGGAGTCTCATAGAAAATGGCTGCCATAGGAAGGGGAGGAATCATGTACAAAATGTCTGCCAATTTTAGCGTAGGAGTCAGCTACAAAATAGTTGCCATGTGTCAGCTACAAAATGTCTGCCATATAAAGGGGAGGAGTCAAATACAAAATTGCTGCCATAGGAAGGGGAGGACTCAGTTCCAAAATGGCTGCCTAGGGAAGGGGAGGAGTCAACTAAGTAATCTAAAAATGGCTGCCATGAGAAAGGTTGGAGTCAACTACAAAATGGCTGCCATACAAAGGGTAGGATTCAGATACAAAATTCCTGCTATTGGAAGAGGAGGACACAGCTAAAAAATGGCTGCCATGAGAAGGGGAGGAGTCTGCTACAAAATGGCTGCCATACAAAGGGAAGGAGTCAGCTACAAAATTGTTCCCTAATGAATGGGAAGAGTCAGCTACAAAATGGATGCCATGAGAAAGGGAGGAGTCAGCTACAAAATGGCTGCCATGAGAAGGGGAGGAGTCAGCTATAAAATGACTGCCATTGAAAGGGGAGGAGTCAGCTACTAAATTACTGCCAAAGAAAGGGGAGGAGTCAACTAAGTCAGTTACAAAATGGCTATCATTAGTCATCTGCAATATGGCTGCTATGAGAAGAAGAGGAGTCAGCTTCAAAATGGCTGCCATGAGAAGGGTAGGAGACATCTACAAAATGGCTGCCATGAGAAAGGTAGGAGTCAGCTACAAAATGGCTGCCATGAGAAAGGTAGGAGTATTCTCATGGCAGTCATTTTTAGATGACTTAATGGACTCCCCCCCTTCCCTAGGCAGCCATTTTGGAGCTGACTCCTCCCCTTCCTATGGCAGCCATTTTGTAGCTGACTCCTACCCTTCTCATCGCAGCCATTTTGTAGCTGACTCCTACCCTACTCATGGCAGCCATTTCGTAGCTGACTCCTCTTCTTCTCATAGCAGCCATATTGCAGATGACTAATGATAGCCATTTTGTAACTGACTTAGTTGACTCCTCCCCTTTCTTTGGCAGTAATTTAGTAGCTGACTCCTCCCCTTTCAATGGCAGTCATTTTATAGCTGACTCCTCCACTTCTCTTGGCAGCCATTTTGTAGCTGACATAGTTGACTCCTCCCTTTCCCTAGGCAGCCATTTTGTAGCTGACTCCTCCCTTTCTCATGGCATCCATTTTGTAGCTGACTCTTCCCATTCATTAGGGAACAATTTTGTAGCTGACTCCTTCCCTTTGTATGGCAGCCATTTTGTAGCAGACTCCTCCCCTTCTCATGGCAGCCATTTTGTAGCTGACTCCTCCTCTTCTCATAGCAGGAATTTTGTATCTGAATCCTACCCTTTGTATGGCAGCCATTTGTATGGCAGCTAAGGGGAGGAGTCAGCTACAAGATGTCTGCCATAGAAAGGGGAGGAGTCAGCTACAAAATGACTGCCAAAGAAAAGGGAGGAGTCAACTATGTCAGCTACAAAATGGCTGCCAAGAGAAGGGTAAGAGTCAGCTACAAAATGGCTGCCATGAGAAGGGTAGGAGTCAGCTTCAAAATAGCTGCCATGAGAAGGGTAGGAGACATCTACAAAATGGCTGCCATGAGAAAGGTAGGATTCAGCTACAAAATGGCTGCCATGAGAAAGGTAGGAGTCAGCTACAAAATGGCTGCCAAGAGAAGGGGAGGAGTCAAATACAAAATTGCTGCCATAGGAAGGGGAGTTCTCAGTTCCAAAATGGCTGCCTAGGGAAGGGGAGGAGTCAACTAAGTAATCTAAAAATGGCTGCCATGAGAAAGGTTGGAGTCAACTACAAAATGGCTGCCATACAAAGGATAGGATTCAGATACAAAATTCCTGCTATTGGAAGAGGAGGAGTCAGCTACAAAATGGCTGCCATGAGAAGGGGAGGAGTCTGCTACAAAATGGCTGCCATACAAAGGGAAGGAGTCAGCTACAAAATTGTTCCCTAATGAATGGGAAGAGTCAGCTACAAAATGGATGCCATGAGAAAGGGAGGCGTCAGCTACAAAATGGCTGCCTAGGGAAGGGGAGGATTCAGCTACAAAATGGCTGCCATGAGAAGGGGAGGAGTCAGCTATAAAATGACTGCCATTGATAGGGGAGGAGTCAGCTACTAAATTACTGCCAAAGAAAGGGGAGGAGTCAACTAAGTCAGTTACAAAATGGCTATCATTAGTCATCTGAAATATGGCTGCTATGAGAAGAAGAGGAGTCAGCTACGAAATGGCTGCCATGAGTAGGGTAGGAGTCAGCTACAAAATGGCTGCCATAGGAAGGGGAGGAGTCAGCTACAAAATGGCTGCCTAGGGAAGGGGGGGAGTCAATTAAGTCATCTAAAAATGACTGCCATGATAAAGGGAGGAGTCAACTACAAAACGGGTGCCATGAGAAGGGGAGGAGTCGGCTACAAAATGGCTACAATAAAAAGGTAGGAGTAGGCTACAAAATGGTTGCCTAATGAATGGGTGGAATCAGCTACAAAATGGATGCCATGAGAAAGGGACGAGTCAGCTACAAAATGGCTGCCATAGGAAGGGGAGGAGTCAGCTACAAAATGGCTGCCTAGGGAAGGGGGAGAGTCAATTAAGTCATCTAAAAATGACTGCCATGATAAAGGGAGGAGTCAATTACAAAATGGCTGCCATGAGAAGGGGAGGAGTCAGCTACAAAATGGCTACCATACAAAGGGGAGGAGTCAGCTACAAGATGGCTGCCTAGGGAAGGGGAGGAGTCAGCTACAAAATGGCTGACATTAGAAGGGGAGGAGTCAGCTACAAGATGACTGCCATAGAAAGGGGAGGAGTCAGCTACAAAATGACTGCCAAAGAAAGGGGAGGAGCCAACTATGTCAGCTACAAAATGGCTGCCAAGAGAAGGGTAAGAGTCAGCTACAAAATGGCTGCCATTAGAAGGGGAGGAGTCAGCTACAAGATGACTGCCATAGAGAGGGGAGGAGTCAACTAAAAATGACTGCCAAAGAAAAGGGAGGAGTCAACTATGTCAGCTACAAAATGGATGCCAAGACAAGGGTAAGAGTCAGCTACAAAATGGCTGCCATGAGAAGGGTAGGAGTCAGCTTCAAAATGGCTGCCATGAGAAGGGTAGGAGACAGCTACAAAATGGCTGCCATGAGAAAGGTAGGAGTCAGCTACAAAATGGCTGCCATGAGAAAGGTAGGAGTCAGCTACAAAATGGCTGCCATGAGAAGGGGAGGAGTCAAATAAAAAATGGCTGCCATAGGAAGGGGAGGACTCAGTTCCAAAATGGCTGCCTAGGGAAGGGGAGGAGTCAACTAAGTCATCTAAAAATGGCTGCCACGAGAAAGGTTGGAGTCAACTACAAAATGGATGCCATACAAAGGGTACGATTCAGATACAAAATTCCTGCTATGAGAAGAGGAGGAGTCAGCTACAAAATGGCTGCCGTGAGAAGGGGAGGAGTCAGCTATAAAATGACTGCCATTGAAAGGGGAGGAGTCAGCTACTAAATTACTGCCAAAGAAAGGGGAGGAGTCAACTAAGTCAGTTACAAAATGGCTATCATTAGTCATCTGCAATATGGCTGCTATGAGAAGAAGAGGAGTCAGCTACGAAATGGCTGCCATGAGTAGGGTAGGAGTCAGCTACAAAATGGCTGCCATGAGAAGGGTAGGAGTCAGCTACAAAATGGCTGCCATAGGAAGGGGAGGAGTCAGCTCCAAAATGGCTGCCTTGGGAAGGGGGGTAGTCAATTAAGTCATCTAAAAATGACTGCCATGATAAAGGGAGGAGTCAACTACAAAACGGCTGCCATGAGAAGGGGAGGAGTCGGCTACAAAATGGCTACAATAAAAAGGGAGGAGTAAGCTACAAAATGGTTGCCTAATGAATGGGTGGAATCAGCTACAAAATGGATGCCATGAGAAAGGGACGAGTCAGTTACAACATGGCTGCCATGAGAAAGGGAGGAGTCAACTACAAAATGGCTGCCATGAGAAGGGGAGGAGTCAGCTACAAATTGGCTGCCATGAGAAGGGTAGGAGTCAGCTAAAAAATGGTTGCCTAATGAATGGGCGGAGTCAGCTACAAAATGGCTGCCAGGAGAAGGGGAGGAGACAGCTACAAAATGGCTACCATACAAAGGGGAGGAGTCAGCTACAAGATGGCTGCCTAGGGAAGGGGAGGAGTCAGCTACAAAATGGCTGCCATTAGAAGGGGAGGAGTCAGCTACAAGATGACTGCCAAAGAAAGGGGAAAATTCAGCTACAAAATGACTGCCAAAGAAAGGGGAGGAGTCAACTATGTCAGCTACAAAATGGCTGCCAAGAGAAGGGTAAGAGTCAGCTACAAAATGGCTGCCATTAGAAGGGGAGGAGTCAGCTACAAGATGACTGCCATAGAAAGGGGAGGAGTCAGCTACAAAATGACTGCCAAAGAAAAGGGAGGAGTCAACTATGTGAGCTACAAAATGGCTGCCAAGAGAAGGGTAGGAGTCAGCTACAAAATGGCTGCCATGAGAAAGGTAGGAGTCAGCTACAAAATGGCTGCCATGAGAAGGGGAGGAGTCAAATACAAAATGGCTGCCATAGGAAGGGGAGGACTCAGTTCCAAACTGGCTGCCTAGGGAAGGGGAGGAGTCAACTAAGTCATCTAAAAATGGCTGCCATGAGAAAGTTTGGAGTCAACTACAAAATGGATGCCATACAAAGTGTACGATTGAGATACAAAATTCCTGCTATGAGAAGAGGAGGAGTCAGCGACAAAATGGCTGCCATGAGAAGGGGAGGAGTCAGCTATAAAATGACTGCCATTGAAAGGGGAGGAGTCAGCTACTAAATTACTGCCAAAGAAAGGGGAGGAGTCAACTAAGTCAGTTACAAAATGGCTATCATTAGTCATCTGCAATATGGCTGCTATGAGAAGAAGAGGAGTCAGCTACGAAATGGCTGCCATGTGTAGGGTAGGAGTCAGCTACAAAATGGCTGCGATGAGAAGGGTAGGAGTCAGCTACAAAATGGCTGCCATAGGAAGGGGAGGAGTCAGCTCCAAAATGGCTGCCTAGGGAAGGGGGGGAGTCAATTAAGTCATCTAAAAATGACTGCCATGATAAAGGGAGGAGTCAACTACAAAATGGCTGCCATGAGAAGGGGAGGAGTCAGCTACTAAATTACTGCCAAAGAAAGGGGAGGAGTCAACTAAGTCAGTTACAAAATGGCTATCATTAGTCATCTGCAATATGGCTGCTATGAGAAGAAGAGGAGTTAGCTACGAAATGGCTGCCATGAGTAGGGTAGGAGTCAGCTACAAAATGGCTGCGATGAGAAGGGTAGGAGTCAGCTACAAAATGGCTGCCATAGGAAGGGGAGGAGTCAGCTCCAAAATGGCTGCCTAGGGAAGGGGGGGAGTCAATTAAGTCATCTAAAAATGACTGCCATGATAAAGGGAGGAGTCAACTACAAAATGGCTGCCATGAGAAGGGGAGGAGTCGGCTACAAAATGGCTACAATAAAAAGGGAGGAGTAAGCTACAAAATGGTTGCCTAATGAATGGGTGGAATCAGCTACAAAATGGATGCCATGAGAAAGGGACGAGTCAGTTACAACATGGCTGCCATGAGAAAGGGAGGAGTCAACTACAAAACGGCTGCCATGAGAAGGGGAGGAGTCGGCTACAAAATGGCTGCCATGAGAAGGGTAGGAGTCAGCTTCAAAATGGCTGCCATGAGAAGGGTAGGAGTCAGCTTCAAAATGGCTGCCATGAGAAGGGTAGGAGACAGCTACAAAATGGCTGCCATGAGAAAGGTAGGAGTCAGCTACAAAATGGCTGCCATGAGAAAGGTAGGAGTCAGCTACAAAATGGCTGCCAGGAGAAGGGGAGGAGACAGCTACAAAATGGCTACCATACAAAGGGGAGGAGTCAGCTACAAGATCGCTGCCTAGGGAAGGGGAGGAGTCAGCTACAAAATGGCTGCCATGAGAAGGGGAGGAGTCAGCTATAAAATGACTGCCATTGAAAGGGGAGGAGTCAGCTACTAAATTACTGCCAAAGAAAGGGGAGGAGTCAACTAAGTCAGTTACAAAATGGCTATCATTAGTCATCTGAAATATGGCTGCTATGAGAAGAAGAGGAGTCAGCTACGAAATGGCTGCCATGAGTAGGGTAGGAGTCAGCTACAAAATGGCTGCCATAGGAAGGGGAGGAGTCAGCTACAAAATGGCTGCCTAGGGAAGGGGGGGAGTCAATTAAGTCATCTAAAAATGACTGCCATGATAAAGGGAGGAGTCAACTACAAAATGGCTGCCATGAGAAGGGGAGGAGTCAGCTACAAAATAGTTGCCTAATGAATGGGAGGAGTCAGCTACAAAATGGCTGCCATGAGAAGGGGAGGAGACAGCTACAAAATGGCTACCATACAAAGGGGAGGAGTCAGCTACAAGATGGCTGCCTAGGGAAGGGGAGGAGTCAGCTACAAAATGGCTGACATTAGAAGGGGAGGAGTCAGCTACAAGATGACTGCCATAGAAAGGGGAGGAGTCAGCTACAAAATGACTGCCAAAGAAAGGGGAGGAGCCAACTATGTCAGCTACAAAATGGCTGCCAAGAGAAGGGTAAGAGTCAGCTACAAAATGGCTGCCATTAGAAGGGGAGGAGTCAGCTACAAAATGACTGCCAAAGAAAAGGGAGGAGTCAACTATGTCAGCTACAAAATGGCTGCCATGAGTAGGGTAGGAGTCAGCTACAAAATGGCTGCCATAGGAAGGGGAGGAGTCAGCTACAAAATGGCTGCCTAGGGAAGGGGGGGAGTCAATTAAGTCATCTAAAAATGACTGCCATGATAAAGGGAGGAGTCAACTACAAAATGGCTGCCATGAGAAGGGGAGGAGTCAGCTACAAAATGGTTGCCTAATGAATGGGAGGAGTCAGCTACAAAATGGCTGCCATGAGAAGGGGAGGAGACAGCTACAAAATGGCTACCATACAAAGGGGAGGAGTCAGCTACAAGATGGCTGCCTAGGGAAGGGGAGGAGTCAGCTACAAAATGGCTGACATTAGAAGGGGAGGAGTCAGCTACAAGATGACTGCCATAGAAAGGGGAGGAGTCAGCTACAAAATGACTGCCAAAGAAAGGGGAGGAGTCAGCTCCAAAATGGCTGCCTAGGGAAGGGGGGTAGTCAATTAAGTCATCTAAAAATGACTGCCATTATAAAGGGAGGAGTCAACTACAAAACGGCTGCCATGAGAAGTGGAGGAGTCGGCTACAAAATGGCTACAATAAAAAGGGAGGAGTCAGCTACAAAATGGCTGCCATGAGAAAGGTAGGAGTCAGCTACAAAATGGCTGCCATGAGAAGGGGAGGAGTCATATACAAAATGGCTGCCATAGGAAGGGGAGGACTCAGTTCCAAAATGGCTGCCTAGGGAAGGGGAAGTGTCAACTAAGTAATCTAAAAATGGCTGCCATAAGAAAGGTTGGAGTCAACTACAAAATGGCTGCCATACAAAGGGTCGGATTCAGATACAAAATTCCTGCTATGAGAAGAGGAGGAGTCAGCTACAAAATGGCTGCCATGAGAAGGGGAGGAGTCTGCTACAAAATGGCTGCCATACAAAGGGAAGGAGTCAGCTACAAAATTGTTCCCTAATGAATGGGAAGAGTCAGCTACAATATGGATGCCATGAGAAAGGGAGGAGTCAGCTACAAAATGGCTGCCTAGGGAAGGGGAGGATTCAGCTACAAAATGGCTGCCATGAGAAGGGGAGGAGTCAGCTATAAAATGACTGCCATTGAAAGGGGAGGAGTCAGCTACTAAATTACTGCCAAAGAAAGGGGAGGAGTCAACTAAGTCAGTTACAAAATGGCTATCATTAGTCATCTGAAATATGGCTGCTATGAGAAGAAGAGGAGTCAGCTACGAAATGGCTGCCATGAGTAGGGTAGGAGTCAGCTTCAAAAATGGCTGCCTAGGGAAGGGGAGGAGTCAACTAAGTAATCTAAAAATGGCTGCCATGAGAATGGTTGGAGTCAACTACAAAATGGCTGCCATACAAAGGGTAGGATTCAGATACAAAATTCCTGCTATGAGAAGAGGAGGAGTCAGCTACAAAATGGCTGCCATGAGAAGGGGAGGAGTCTGCTACAAAATGGCTGCCATACAAAGGGAAGGAGTCAGCTACAAAATTGTTCCCTAATGAATGGGAAGAGTCAGCTACAACATGGCTGCCATGATAAAGGGAGGAGTCAACTACAAAATGGCTGCCATGAGAAGGGGAGGAGTCGTCTACAAAATGGCTACAATAAAAAGGGAGGAGTAAGCTACAAAATGGTTGCCTAATGAATGGGTGGAATCAGCTACAAAATGGATGCCATGAGAAAGGGACGAGTCAGTTACAACATGGCTGCCATGAGAAAGGGAGGAGTCAACTACAAAATGGCTGCCATGAGAAGGGGAGGAGTCAGCTACAAATTGGCTGCCATGAGAAGGGTAGGAGTCAGCTAAAAAATGGTTGCCTAATGAATGGGAGGAGTCAGCTACAAAATGGCTGCCAGGAGAAGGGGAGGAGACAGCTAAAAAATGGCTACCATACAAAGGGGAGGAGTCAGCTACAAGATGGCTGCCTAGGGAAGGGGAGGAGTCAGCTACAAAATGGCTGCCATTAGAAGGAGAGGAGTCAGCTACAAGATGACTGCCATAGAAAGGGGAGGAGTCAGCTACAAAATGACTGCCAAAGAAAAGGGAGGAGTCAACTATGTCAGCTACAAAATGGCTGCCATGAGTAGGGTAGGAGTCAGCTACAAAATGGCTGCCATAGGAAGGGGAGGAGTCAGCTACAAAATGGCTGCCTAGGGAAGGGGGGGAGTCAATTAAGTCATCTAAAAATGACTGCCATGATAAAGGGAGGAGTCAACTACAAAATGGCTGCCATGAGAAGGGGAGGAGTCAGCTACAAAATGGTTGCCTAATGAATGGGAGGAGTCAGCTACAAAATGGCTGCCATGAGAAGGGGTGGAGACAGCTACAAAATGGCTACCATACAAAGGGGAGGAGTCAGCTACAAGATGGCTGCCTAGGGAAGGGGAGGAGTCAGCTACAAAATGGCTGACATTAGAAGGGGAGGAGTCAGCTACAAGATGACTGCCATAGAAAGGGGAGGAGTCAGCTACAAAATGGCTACCATACAAAGGGGAGGAGTCAGCTACAAGATGGCTGCCTAGGGAAGGGGAGGAGTCAGCTACAAAATGGCTGACATTAGAAGGGGAGGAGTCAGCTACAAGATGACTGCCATAGAAAGGGGAGGAGTCAGCTACAAAATGACTGCCAAAGAAAGGGGAGGAGCCAACTATGTCAGCTACAAAATGGCTGCCAAGAGAAGGGTAAGAGTCAGCTACAAAATGGCTGCCATTAGAAGGGGAGGAGTCAGCTACAAAATGGCTGCCATAGGAAGGGGAGGAGTCAGCTCCAAAATGGCTGCCTAGGGAAGGGGGGTAGTCAATTAAGTCATCTAAAAATGACTGCCATTATAAAGGGAGGAGTCAACTACAAAACGGCTGCCATGAGAAGTGGAGGAGTCGGCTACAAAATGGCTACAATAAAAAGGGAGGAGTAAGCTACAAAATGGTTGCCTAATGAATGGGTGGAATCAGCTACAAAATGGATGCCATGAGAAAGGGACGAGTCAGTTACAACATGGCTGCCATGAGAAAGGGAGGAGTCAACTACAAAATGGCTGCCAGGAGAATGGGAGGAGACAGCTACAAAATGGCTACCATACAAAGGGGAGGAGTCAGCTACAAGATGGCTGCCTAGGGAAGGGGAGGAGTCAGCTACAAAATGGCTGCCATTAGAAGGGGAGGAGTCAGCTACAAGATGACTGCCATAGAAAGGGGAGGAGTCAGCTACAAAATGACTGCCAAAGAAAGGGGAGGAGTCAACTATGTCAGCTACAAAATGGCTGCCAAGAGAAGAGTAAGAGTCAGCTACAAAATGGCCGCCATTAGAAGGGGAGGAGTCAGCTACAAGATGACTGCCATAGAAAGGGGAGGATTCAGCTACAAAATGACTGCCAAAGAAAAGGGAGGAGTCAACTATGTCAGCTACAAAATGGCTGCCAAGAGAAGGGTAAGAGTCAGCTACAAAATGGCTGCCATGAGAAGGGTAGGAGTCAGCTTCAAAATGGCTGCCATGAGAAGGGTAGGAGACAGCTACAAAATGGCTGCCATGATAAAGGTAGGAGTCAGCTACAAAATGGCTGCCATGAGAAAGGTAGGAGTCAGCTACAAAATGGCTGCCAGGAGAAGGGGAGGAGACAGATACAAAATGGCTACCATACAAAGGGGAGGAGTCAGCTACAAAATGGCTGCCTAGGGAAGGGGAGGAGTCAGCTACAAAATGGCTGCCATTAGAAGGGGAGGAGTCAGCTACAAGATGACTGCCATAGAAAGGGGAGGAGTCAGCTACAAAATGACTGCCAAAGAAAGGGGAGGAGTCAACTATGTCAGCCACAAAATGGCTGCCAAGAGAAGGGTAAGAGTCAGATACAAAATGGCTGCCATTAGAAGGGGAGGAGTCAGCTACAAGATGACTGCCATAGAAAGGGGAGGAGTCAGCTACAAAATGACTGCCAAAGAAAAGGGAGGAGTGAACTATGTCAGCTACAAAATGGCTGCCAAGTGAAGGGTAAGAGTCAGCTACAAAATGGCTGCCATGAGAAGGGTAGGAGTCAGCTTCAAAATGGCTGCCATGAGAAGGGTAGGAGACAGCAACAAAATGGCTGCCATGAGAAAGGTAGGAGTCAGCTACAAAATGGCTGCCATGAGAAAGGTAGGAGTCAGCTACAAAATGGCTGCCATGAGAAGGGGAGGAGTCAAATACAAACTGGCTGCCAAAAGAAGGGGAGGACTCAGTTCCAAAATGGCTGCCTAGGGAAGGGGAGGAGTCAACTAAGTAATCTAAAAATGGCTGCCATGAGAATGGTTGGAGTCAACTACAAAATGGCTGCCATACAAAGGGTAGGATTCAGATACAAAATTCCTGCTATGAGAAGAGGAGGAGTCAGCTACAAAATGGCTGCCATGAGAAGGGGAGGAGTCTGCTACAAAATGGCTGCCATACAAAGGGAAGGAGTCAGCTACAAAATTGTTCCCTAATGAATGGGAAGAGTCAGCTACAACATGGCTGCCATGATAAAGGGAGGAGTCAACTACAAAATGGCTGCCATGAGAAGGGGAGGAGTTGGCTACAAAATGGCTACAATAAAAAGGGAGGAGTAAGCTACAAAATGGTTGCCTAATGAATGGGTGGAATCAGCTACAAAATGGATGCCATGAGAAAGGGACGAGTCAGTTACAACATGGCTGCCATGAGAAAGGGAGGAGTCAACTACAAAATGGCTGCCATGAGAAGGGGAGGAGTCAGCTACAAATTGGCTGCCATGAGAAGGGTAGGAGTCAGCTAAAAAATGGTTGCCTAATGAATGGGAGGGGTCAGCTACAAAATGGCTGCCAGGAGAAGGGGAGGAGACAGCTAAAAAATGGCTACCATACAAAGGGGAGGAGTCAGCTACAAGATGGCTGCCTAGGGAAGGGGAGGAGTCAGCTACAAAATGGCTGCCATTAGAAGGAGAGGAGTCAGCTACAAGATGACTGCCATAGAAAGGGGAGGAGTCAGCTACAAAATGACTGCCAAAGAAAAGGGAGGAGTCAACTATGTCAGCTACAAAATGGCTGCCAAGAGAAGCGTAAGAGTCAGCTACAAAATGGCTGCCAACCATGTAAATTTTTCTCTTACAGGGCTAACACTTCCGAAAAACCAATACAACGCCCACCCGGAACACTATATAAAGCTAAACGAACCGTTCACTGGGTACTTAAACGCACGAAAATCCCTATTGCTTTACCTGTTTTTACAAGGAAATAAAATGTGAAAAAAATATTTCTATATCCCATGGCCTTTCCCAACCATTTAAATTTTTCTCTTACAGGTCTAACACTTCCGAAAAACCAATACAACGCCCACCCGGAACAATATATAAAGCTAAACGAACCGTTCACTGGGTACTCATACGTACGAAAATCCCTATTGATTTACCTGTTTTTACAAGGAAATAAAATGTGAAAAAAATATTTCTACATCCCATGGCCTTTCCCAACCATTTAAATTTTTCTCTTACAGGTCTAACACTTCCGAAAAACCAATACAATGCCCACCCGGAACAATATATAAAGCTAAACGAACCGTTCACTGGGTACTCATACGTACGAAAATCCCTATTGATTTACCTGTTTTTACAAGGAAATAAAATGTGAAAAAAATGTTTCTACATCCCATGGCCTTTCCCAACCATTTAAATTTTTCTCTTACAGGGCTAACACTTCCGAAAAACCAATACAACGCCCACCCGGAACACTATATAAAGCTAAACGAACCGTTCACTGGGTACTTATACGCACGAAAATCCCTATTGATTTACCTGTTTTTTCAAGGAAATAAAATGTGAAAAAAATATTTCTACATCCCATGGCCTTTCCCAACCATTTAAATTTTTCTCTTACAGGTCTAACACTTCCGAAAAACCAATACAACACGCACCCGGAACAATATATAAAGCTAAACGAACCGTTCACTGGGTACTTATACGCACGAAAATCCCTATTGATTTACCTGTTTTTACAAGGAAATAAAATGAGAAAAAAATATTTCTACATCCCATGGCCTTTCCCAACCATTTAAATTTTTCTCTTACAGGTCTAACACTTCTGAAAAACCAATACAACGCGCACCCGGAACAATATATAAAGCTAAATGAACCGTTCACTGGGTACTTATCCGTACGAAAATCCCTATTGATTTACCTGTTTTTACAAGGAAATAAAATGTGAAAAAAATATTTCTACAACCCATGGCCTTTCCCAACAATTTAAATTTTTCTCTTACAAGTCTAACACTTCCGAAAAACCAATACAACGCCCAACCGGAACAATATATAAAGCTAAATGAACCGTTCACTGGGTACTTATCCGTACGAAAATCCCTATAGATTTACCTGTTTTTACAAGGAAATAAAATGTGAAAAAAATATTTCTACATCCCATGGCCTTTCCCAACCATTTAAATTTTTCTCTTACAGGTCTAACACTGCCGAAAAACCAATACAACGCCCACCCGGAACAATATATAAAGCTAAACGCACCGTTCACTGGGTACTTATACGCACGAAAATCCCTATTGATTTACCTGTTTTTACAAGGAAATAAAATGTGAAAAAAATATTTCTACATCCCATGGCCTTTCCCAACCATTTAAATTTTTCTCTTACAGGGCTAACACTTCCGAAAAACCAATACAACGCCCACCCAGAACAATATATAAAGCTAAACGAACCGTTCACTGGGTACTCATACGTACGAAAATCCCTATTGATTTACCTGTTTTTACAAGGAAATAAAATGTGAAAAAAATATTTCTACATCCCATGGCCCTTCCCAACCATTTAAATTTTTCTCTTACAGGTCTAACACGTCCGAAAAACCAATAGAACACCCATCCGGAACAATATATAAAGCTAAACGCACCGTTCACTGGGTACTTATCCGTACGAAAATCCCTATAGATTTACCTGTTTTTAGAAGGAAATAAAATGTGAAAAAAATATTTCTACATCCCATGGCCTTTCCCAACCATTTAAATTTTTCTCTTACAGGTCTAACACTTCCGAAAAACCAATACAACGCCCACCTGGAACAATATATAAAGCTAAATGAACCGTTCACTGGGTACTCATACGTACGAAAATCCCTATTGATTTACCTGTTTTTACAAGGAAATAAAATGTGAAAAAATGTTTCTACATCCCATGGCCTTTCCCAACCATTTAAATTTTTCTCTTACATGTCTAACACTTCCGAAAAACCAATACAACGCCCACCCGGACCAAAATATAGTAAGCTAAACGAACCGTTCACTGGGTACTTATACGTACGAAAATCCCTATTGATTTACCTGTTTTTACAAGGAAATAAAATGTGAAAAAAATATTTCTACATCCCATGGCCTTTCCCAACCATTTAAATTTTTCTCTTGCAGGGCTAACACTTCCGAAAAACCAATAAAACGCCCACCCGGAACACTATATAAAGCTAAACGAACCGTTCACTGGGTATTTATACGGACGAAAATCCCTATTGATTTACCTTTTTTTACAAGGAAATAAAATGTGAAAAAAATATTTCTATATCCCATGGCCTTTCCCAACCATTTAAATTTTTCTCTTACAGGTCTAACACTTCCGAAAAACCAATACAACGCCCACCCGGAACAATATATAAAGCTAAACGAACCGTTCACTTGGTACTCATACGTACGAAAATCCCTATTGATTTACCTGTTTTTACAAGGAAATAAAATGTGAAAAAAATGTTTCTACATCCCATGGCCTTTCCCAACCATTTAAATTTTTCTCTTACAGGGCTAACACTTCCGAAAAACCAATACAACGCCCACCCGGAACAATATATAAAGCTAAACGAACCGTTCACTGGGTACTTATCCGTACGAAAATCCCTATTGATTTACCTACTTTTACAAGGAAATAAAATGTGAAAACAATATTTCTACATCCCATGGCCTTTCCCAACCATTTAAATTTATCTCTTACAGGGCTAACACTTCCGAAAAACCAATACAACGCCCACCCGGAACAATATATAAAGCTAAACGAACCGTTCACTGGGTACTTATATGTACGAAAATCCCTATTGATTTACCTGTTTTTACAAGGAAATAAAATGTGAAAAAAATATTTCTACATCCCATGGCCCTTCCCAACCATTTAAATTTTTCTCTTACAGGGCTAACACTTCCGAAAAACCAATACAACGCCCACCCGGAACACTATATAAAGCTAAACGAACCGTTCACTGGGTACTTATACGCACGAAAATCCCTATTGATTTACCTGTTTTTACAAGGAAATAAAATGAGAAAAAAATATTTCTACATCCCATGGCCTTTCCCAACCATTTAAATTTTTCTCTTACAGGTCTAACACTTCTGAAAAACCAATACAACGCGCACCCGGAACAATATATAAAGCTAAATGAACCGTTCACTGGGTACTTATCCGTACGAAAATCCCTATTGATTTACCTGTTTTTACAAGGAAATAAAATGTGAAAAAAATATTTCTACAACCCATGGCCTTTCCCAACAATTTAAATTTTTCTCTTACAGGTCTAACACTGCCGAAAAACCAATACAACGCCCACCCGGAACAATATATAAAGCTAAACGCACCGTTCACTGGGTACTTATACGCACGAAAATCCCTATTGATTTACCTGTTTTTACAAGGAAATAAAATGTGAAAACAATATTTCTACATCCCATGGCCTTTCCCAACCATTTAAATTTTTCTCTTACAGGGCTAACACTTCCGAAAAACCAATACAACGCCCACCCAGAACAATATATAAAGCTAAACGAACCGTTCACTGGGTACTCATACGTACGAAAATCCCTATTGATTTACCTGTTTTTACAAGGAAATAAAATGTGAAAAAAATATTTCTACATCCCATGGCCCTTCCCAACCATTTAAATTTTTCTCTTACAGGTCTAACACGTCCGAAAAACCAATAGAACACCCATCCGGAACAATATATAAAGCTAAACGCACCGTTCACTGGGTACTTATCCGTACGAAAATCCCTATAGATTTACCTGTTTTTAGAAGGAAATAAAATGTGAAAAAAATATTTCTACATCCCATGGCCTTTCCCAACCATTTAAATTTTTCTCTTACAGGTCTAACACTTCCGAAAAACCAATACAACGCCCACCCGGAACAATATATAAAGCTAAACGAACCGTTCACTGGGTACTCATACGTACGAAAATCCCTATTGATTTACCTGTTTTTACAAGGAAATAAAATGTGAAAAAAATATTTCTACATCCCATGGCCCTTCCCAACCATTTAAATTTTTCTCTTACAGGTCTAACACTTCCGAAAAACCAATACAACGCCCACCCGGAACAATATATAAAGCTAAATGAACCGTTCACTGGGTACTTATCCGTACGAAAATCCCTATTGATTTACCTGTTTTTACAAGGAAATAAAATGTGAAAAAAATATTTCTACATCCCATGGCCCTTCCCAACCATTTAAATTTTTCTCTTACAGGTCTAACACGTCCGAAAAACCAATACAACGCCCATCCGGAACAATATATAAAGCTAAACGCACCGTTCACTGGGTACTTATATGTACGAAAATCCCTATTGATTTACCTGTTTTTACAATGAAATAAAATGTGAAAAAAATATTTCTACATCCCATGGCCTTTCCCAACCATTAAAATTTTTCTCTTACAAGTCTAACACTTCCGAAAAACCCATACAACGCCCACCCGGAACAATATATAAAGCTAAACGAACGGTTCACTGGGTACTTATCCGTACAAAAATCCATATTGATTTAACTGTTTTTACAAGGAAATAATATGTGAAAACAATATTTCTACATCCCATGGCCTTTACCAACCATTAAAATTTTTCTCTTACAGGTCTAACACTTCCGAAAAACCCATACAACGCCCACCCGGAACAATATATAAAGCTAAACGAACCGTTCACTGGGTACTTATCCGTACGAAAATCCCTATTGATTTACCTGTTTTTACAAGGAAATAAAAAGTGAAAAAAACTTTTCTACATCCCATGGCCTTTCCCAACCATTTAAATTTTTCTCTTACAAGTCTAACAATTCTGAAAAACCAATACAACGCCCAACCGGAACAATATATAAAGCTAAACGAACCGTTCACTGGGTACTTATCCGTACGAAAATCCCTATAGATTTACCTGTTTTTAGAAGGAAATAAAATGTGAAAAAAATATTTCTACATCCCATGGCCTTTCCCAACCATTTAAATTTTTCTCTTACAGGTCTAACACTTCCGAAAAACCAATACAACGCCCACCCAGAACAATATATAAAGCTAAACGAACCGTTCACTGGGTACTCATACGTACGAAAATCCCTATTGATTTACCTGTTTTTAGAAGGAAATAAAATGTGAAAAAAATGTTTCTACATCCCATGGCCTTTCCCAACCATTTAAATTTTTCTCTTACAGGGCTAACACTTCCGAAAAACCAATACAACGCCCACCCGGAACACTATATAAAGCTAATCGAACCGTTCACTGGGTACTTAAACGCACGAAAATCCCTATTGATTTACCTGTTTTTACAAGGAAATAAAATGTGAAAAAAATATTTCTATATCCCATGGCCTTTCCCAACCATTTAAATTTTTCTCTTACAGGTCTAACACTTCCGAAAAACCAATACAACGCCCACCCGGAACAATATATAAAGCTAAACGAACCGTTCACTGGGTACTCATACGTACGAAAATCCCTATTGATTTACCTGTTTTTACAAGGAAATAAAATGTGAAAAAAATATTTCTACATCCCATGGCCTTTCCCAACCATTTAAATTTTTCTCTTACATGTCTAACACTTCCGAAAAACCAATACAACGCCCACCCGGACCAAAATATAGTAAGCTAAACGAACCGTTCACTGGGTACTTATACGTACGAAAATCCCTATTGATTTACCTGTTTTTACAAGGAAATAAAATGTGAAAAAAATATTTCTACATCCCATGGCCTTTCCCAACCATTTAAATTTTTCTCTTGCAGGGCTAACACTTCCGAAAAACCAATAAAACGCCCACCCGGAACACTATATAAAGCTAAACGAACCGTTCACTGGGTATTTATACGGACGAAAATCCCTATTGATTTACCTGTTTTTACAAGGAAATAAAATGTGAAAACAATATTTCTACATCCCATGGCCTTTCCCAACCATTTAAATTTTTCTCTTACAGGGCTAACACTTCCGAAAAACCAATACAACGCCCACCCGGAACACTATATAAAGCTAAACGAACCGTTCACTGGGTACTTAAACGCACGAAAATCCCTATTGATTTACCTTTTTTTACAAGGAAATAAAATGTGAAAAAAATATTTCTATATCCCATGGCCTTTCCCAACCATTTAAATTTTTCTCTTACAGGTCTAACACTTCCGAAAAACCAATACAACGCCCACCCGGAACAATATATAAAGCTAAACGAACCGTTCACTGGGTACTCATACGTACGAAAATCCCTATTGATTTACCTGTTTTTACAAGGAAATAAAATGTGAAAAAAATGTTTCTACATCCCATGGCCTTTCCCAACCATTTAAATTTTTCTCTTACAGGGCTAACACTTCCGAAAAACCAATACAACGCCCACCCGGAACAATATATAAAGCTAAACGAACCGTTCACTGGGTACTTATCCGTACGAAAATCCCTATTGATTTACCTACTTTTACAAGGAAATAAAATGTGAAAACAATATTTCTACATCCCATGGCCTTTCCCAACCATTTAAATTTATCTCTTACAGGGCTAACACTTCCGAAAAACCAATACAACGCCCACCCGGAACAATATATAAAGCTAAACGAACCGTTCACTGGGTACTTATATGTACGAAAATCCCTATTGATTTACCTGTTTTTACAAGGAAATAAAATGTGAAAAAAATATTTCTACATCCCATGGCCCTTCCCAACCATTTAAATTTTTCTCTTACAGGGCTAACACTTCCGAAAAACCAATACAACGCCCACCCGGAACACTATATAAAGCTAAACGAACCGTTCACTGGGTACTTATACGCACGAAAATCCCTATTGATTTACCTGTTTTTACAAGGAAATAAAATGTGAAAAAAATATTTCTACATCCCATGGCCTTTCCCAACCATTTAAATTTTTCTCTTACAGGTCTAACACTTCCGAAAAACCAATACAACACGCACCCGGAACAATATATAAAGCTAAACGAACCGTTCACTGGGTACTTATCCGTACGAAAATCCCTATTGATTTACCTGTTTTTACAAGGAAATAAAATGTGAAAAAAATATTTCTACATCCCATGGCCCTTCCCAACCATTTAAATTTTTCTCTTACAGGTCTAACACGTCCGAAAACCAATACAACGCCCATCCGGAACAATATATAAAGCTAAACGCACCGTTCACTGGGTACTTTTATGTACGAAAATTTCTATTGATTTACCTGTTTTTACAAGGAAATAAAATGTGAAAAAAATGTTTCTACATCCCATGGCCTTTCCCAACCATTTAAATTTTTCTCTTACAGGGCTAACACTTCCGAAAAACCAATACAACGCCCACCCGGAACACTATATAAAGCTAAACGAACCGTTCACTGGGTACTTATACTCACGAAAATCCCTATTGATTTACCTGTTTTTACAAGGAAATAAAATGTGAAAAAAATATTTCTACATCCCATGGCCTTTCCCAACCATTTAAATTTTTCTCTTACAGGTCTAACACTTCCGAAAAACCAATAGAACGCGCACCCGGAACAATATATAAAGCTAAATGAACCGTTCACTGGGTACTTATCCATACGAAAATCCCTATTGATTTACCTGTTTTTACAAGGAAATAAAATGTGAAAAAAATATTTCTACAACCCATGGCCTTTCCCAACAATTTAAATTTTTCTCTTACAAGTCTAACACTTCCGAAAAACCAATACAACGCCCAACCGGAACAATATATAAAGCTAAATGAACCGTTCACTGGGTACTTATCCGTACGAAAATCCCTATAGATTTACCTGTTTTTACAAGGAAATAAAATGTGAAAAAAATATTTCTACATCCTATGGCCTTTCCCAACCATTTAAATTTTTCTCTTACAGGTCTAACACTTCCGAAAAACCAATACAACGCCCACCCGGAACAATATATAAAGCTAAACGAACCGTTCACTGGGTACTCATACGTACGAAAATCCCTATTGATTTACCTGGTTTTACAAGGAAATAAAATGTGAAAAAAATATTTCTACATCCCATGGCCTTTCCCAACCATTTAAATTTTTCTCTTACAGGTCTAACACTTCCGAAAAACCAATACAATGCCCACCCGGAACAATATATAAAGCTAAACGAACCGTTCACTGGGTACTCATACGTACGAAAATCCCTATTGTTTTACCTGTTTTTACAAGGAAATAAAATGTGAAAAAAATGTTTCTACATCCCATGGCCTTTCTCAACCATTTAAATTTTTCTCTTACAGGGCTAACACTTCCGAAAAACCAATACAACGCCCACCCGGAACACTATATAAAGCTAAACGAACCATTCACTGGGTACTTATACGCACGAAAATCCCTATTGATTTACCTGTTTTTACAAGGAAATAAAATGTGAAAAAAATATTTCTACATCCCATGGCCTTTCCCAACCATTTATATTTTTCTCTTACAGGTCTAACACTTCCGAAAAACCAATACAACACGCACCCGGAACAATATATAAAGCTAAACGAACCGTTCACTGGGTACTTATCCGTACGAAAATCCCTATTGATTTACCTGTTTTTACAAGGAAATAAAATGTGAAAAAAATATTTCTACATCCCATGGCCTTTCCCAACCATTTAAATTTTTCTCTTACAGGTCTAACACTTCCGAAAATCCAATACAACGCGCACCCGGAACAATATATAAAGCTAAACGAACCGTTCACTGGGTACTTATCCGTACGAAAATCCCGATTGTTTTACCTGTTTTTACAAGGAAATAAAATGTGAAAAAAATATTTCTACATCCCATGGCCCTTCCCAACCATTTAAATTTTTCTCTTACAGGGCTAACACTTCCGAAAAACCAATACAACGCCCACCCGGAACACTATATAAAGCTAAACGAACCGTTCACTGGGTACTTATACGCACGAAAATCCCTATTGATTTACCTGTTTTAACAAGGAAATAAAATGTGAAAAAAATATTTCTACATCCCATGGCCTTTCCCAACCATTTAAATTTTTCTCTTACAGGTCTAACACTTCCGAAAAACCAATACAACAAGCACCCGGAACAATATATAAAGCTAAACGAACCGTTCACTGGGTACTTATCCGTACGAAAATCCCTATTGATTTACCTGTTTTTACAAGGAAATAAAATGTGAAAAAAATGTTTCTACATCCCATGGCCTTTTCCAACCATTTAAATTTTTCTCTTACAGGGCTAACACTTCCGAAAAACCAATACAACGCCCACCCGGAACAATATATAAAGCTAAACGAACCGTTCACTGGGTACTTATCCGTACGAAAATCCCTATTGATTTACCTACTTTTACAAGGAAATAAAATGTGAAAACAATATTTCTACATCCCATGGCCTTCCCCAACCATTTAAATTTATCTCTTACAGGGCTAACACTTCCGAAAAACCAATACAACGCCCACCCGGAACAATATATAAAGCTAAACGAACCGTTCACTGGGTACTTATATGTACGAAAATCCCTATTGATTTACCTGTTTTTACAAGGAAATAAAATGTGAAAAAAATATTTCTACATCCCATGGCCCTTCCCAACCATTTAAATTTTTCTCTTACAGGGCTAACACTTCCGAAAAACCAATACAACGCCCACCCGGAACACTATATAAAGCTAAACGAACCGTTCACTGGGTACTTATACGCACGAAAATCCCTATTGATTTACCTGTTTTTACAAGGAAATAAAATGTGAAAAAAATATTTCTACATCCCATGGCCTTTCCCAACCATTTAAATTTTTCTCTTACAGGTCTAACACTTCCGAAAAACCAATACAACACGCACCCGGAACAATATATAAAGCTAAACGAACCGTTCACTGGGTACTTATCCGTACGAAAATCCCTATTGATTTACCTGTTTTTACAAGGAAATAAAATGTGAAAAAAATATTTCTACATCCCATGGCCTTTCCCAACAATTTAAATTTTTCTCTTACAAGTCTAACACTTCCGAAAAACCAATACAACGCCCAACCGGAACAATATATAAAGCTAAATGAACCGTTCACTGGGTACTTATCCGTACGAAAATCCCTATAGATTTACCTGTTTTTACAAGGAAATAAAATGTGAAAAAAATATTTCTACATCCTATGGCCTTTCCCAACCATTTAAATTTTTCTCTTACAGGTCTAACACTTCCGAAAAACCAATACAACGCCCACCCGGAACAATATATAAAGCTAAACGAACCGTTCACTGGGTACTCATACGTACGAAAATCCCTATTGATTTACCTGGTTTTACAAGGAAATAAAATGTGAAAAAAATATTTCTACATCCCATGGCCTTTCCCAACCATTTAAATTTTTCTCTTACAGGTCTAACACTTCCGAAAAACCAATACAATGCCCACCCGGAACAATATATAAAGCTAAACGAACCGTTCACTGGGTACTCATACGTACGAAAATCCCTATTGATTTACCTGTTTTTACAAGGAAATAAAATGTGAAAAAAATATTTCTACATCCCATGGCCTTTCCCAACCATTTAAATTTTTCTCTTACAGGTCTAACACTTCCGAAAAACCAATACAACACGCACCCGGAACAATATATAAAGCTAAACGAACCGTTCACTGGGTACTTATCCGTACGAAAATCCCTATTGATTTACCTGTTTTTACAAGGAAATAAAATGTGAAAAAAATATTTCTACATCCCATGGCCTTTCCCAACCATTTAAATTTTTCTCTTACAGGTCTAACACTTCCGAAAATCCAATACAACGCGCACCCGGAACAATATATAAAGCTAAACGAACCGTTCACTGGGTACTTATCCGTACGAAAATCCCGATTGTTTTACCTGTTTTTACAAGGAAATAAAATGTGAAAAAAATATTTCTACATCCCATGGCCCTTCCCAACCATTTAAATTTTTCTCTTACAGGGCTAACACTTCCAAAAAACCAATACAACGCCCACCCGGAACACTATATAAAGCTAAACGAACCGTTCACTGGGTACTTATACGCACGAAAATCCCTATTGATTTACCTGTTTTAACAAGGAAATAAAATGTGAAAAAAATATTTCTACATCCCATGGCCTTTCCCAACCATTTAAATTTTTCTCTTACAGGTCTAACACTTCCGAAAAACCAATACAACACGCACCCGGAACAATATATAAAGCTAAACGAACCGTTCACTGGGTACTTATCCGTACGAAAATCCCTATTGATTTACCTGTTTTTACAAGGAAATAAAATGTGAAAAAAATGTTTCTACATCCCATGGCCTTTCCCAACCATTTAAATTTTTCTCTTACAGGGCTAACACTTCCGAAAAACCAATACAACGCCCACCCGGAACAATATATAAAGCTAAACGAACCGTTCACTGGGTACTTATCCGTACGAAAATCCCTATTGATTTACCTACTTTTACAAGGAAATAAAATGTGAAAACAATATTTCTACATCCCATGGCCTTTCCCAACCATTTAAATTTATCTCTTACAGGGCTAACACTTCCGAAAAACCAATACAACGCCCACCCGGAACAATATATAAAGCTAAACGAACCGTTCACTGGGTACTTATATGTACGAAAATCCCTATTGATTTACCTGTTTTTACAAGGAAATAAAATGTGAAAAAAATATTTCTACATCCCATGGCCCTTCCCAACCATTTAAATTTTTCTCTTACAGGGCTAACACTTCCGAAAAACCAATACAACGCCCACCCGGAACACTATATAAAGCTAAACGAACCGTTCACTGGGTACTTATACGCACGAAAATCCCTATTGATTTACCTGTTTTTACAAGGAAATAAAATGTGAAAAAAATATTTCTACATCCCATGGCCTTTCCCAACCATTTAAATTTTTCTCTTACAGGTCTAACACTTCCGAAAAACCAATACAACACGCACCCGGAACAATATATAAAGCTAAACGAACCGTTCACTGGGTACTTATCCGTACGAAAATCCCTATTGATTTACCTGTTTTTACAAGGAAATAAAATGTGAAAAAAATATTTCTACATCCCATGGCCCTTCCCAACCATTTAAATTTTTCTCTTACAGTTCTAACACGTCCGAAAACCAATACAACGCCCATCCGGAACAATATATAAAGCTAAACGCACCGTTCACTGGGTACTTTTATGTACGAAAATTTCTATTGATTTACCTGTTTTTACAAGGAAATAAAATGTGAAAAAAATGTTTCTACATCCCATGGCCTTTCCCAACCATTTAAATTTTTCTCTTACAGGGCTAACACTTCCGAAAAACCAATACAACGCCCACCCGGAACACTATATAAAGCTAAACGAACCGTTCACTGGGTACTTATACTCACGAAAATCCCTATTGATTTACCTGTTTTTACAAGGAAATAAAATGTGAAAAAAATATTTCTACATCCCATGGCCTTTCCCAACCATTTAAATTTTTCTCTTACAGGTCTAACACTTCCGAAAAACCAATAGAACGCGCACCCGGAACAATATATAAAGCTAAATGAACCGTTCACTGGGTACTTATCCATACGAAAATCCCTATTGATTTACCTGTTTTTACAAGGAAATAAAATGTGAAAAAAATATTTCTACAACCCATGGCCTTTCCCAACAATTTAAATTTTTCTCTTACAAGTCTAACACTTCCGAAAAACCAATACAACGCCCAACCGGAACAATATATAAAGCTAAATGAACCGTTCACTGGGTACTTATCCGTACGAAAATCCCTATAGATTTACCTGTTTTTACAAGGAAATAAAATGTGAAAAAAATATTTCTACATCCTATGGCCTTTCCCAACCATTTAAATTTTTCTCTTACAGGTCTAACACTTCCGAAAAACCAATACAACGCCCACCCGGAACAATATATAAAGCTAAACGAACCGTTCACTGGGTACTCATACGTACGAAAATCCCTATAGATTTACCTGGTTTTACAAGGAAATAAAATGTGAAAAAAATATTTCTACATCCCATGGCCTTTCCCAACCATTTAAATTTTTCTCTTACAGGTCTAACACTTCCGAAAAACCAATACAATGCCCACCCGGAACAATATATAAAGCTAAACGAACCGTTCACTGGGTACTCATACGTACGAAAATCCCTATTGTTTTACCTGTTTTTACAAGGAAATAAAATGTGAAAAAAATGTTTCTACATCCCATGGCCTTTCCCAACCATTTAAATTTTTCTCTTACAGGGCTAACACTTCCGAAAAACCAATACAACGCCCACCCGGAACACTATATAAAGCTAAACGAACCGTTCACTGTGTACTTATACGCACGAAAATCCCTATTGATTTACCTGTTTTTACAAGGAAATAAAATGTGAAAAAAATATTTCTACATCCCATGGCCTTTCCCAACCATTTAAATTTTTCTCTTACAGGTCTAACACTTCCGAAAAACCAATACAACACGCACCCGGAACAATATATAAAGCTAAACGAACCGTTCACTGGGTACTTATCCGTACAAAATCCCTATTGATTTACCTGTTTTTACAAGGAAATAAAATGTGAAAAAAATATTTCTACATCCCATGGCCTTTCCCAACCATTTAAATTTTTCTCTTACAGGTCTAACACTTCCGAAAATCCAATACAACGCGCACCCGGAACAATATATAAAGCTAAACGAACCGTTCACTGGGTACTTATCCGTACGAAAATCCCGATTGTTTTACCTGTTTTTACAAGGAAATAAAATGTGAAAAAAATATTTCTACATCCCATGGCCCTTCCCAACCATTTAAATTTTTCTCTTACAGGGCTAACACTTCCGAAAAACCAATACAACGCCCACCCGGAACACTATATAAAGCTAAACGAACCGTTCACTGGGTACTTATACGCACGAAAATCCCTATTGATTTACCTGTTTTAACAAGGAAATAAAATGTGAAAAAAATATTTCTACATCCCATGGCCTTTCCCAACCATTTAAATTTTTCTCTTACAGGTCTAACACTTCCGAAAAACCAATACAACACGCACCCGGAACAATATATAAAGCTAAACGAACCGTTCACTGGGTACTTATCCGTACGAAAATCCCTATTGATTTACATGTTTTTACAAGGAAATAAAATGTGAAAAAAATATTTCTACATCCCATGGCCCTTCCCAACCATTTAAATTTTTCTCTTACAGGGCTAACACTTCCGAAAAACCAATACAACGCCCACCCGGAACACTATATAAAGCTAAACGAACCGTTCACTGGGTACTTATACGCACGAAAATCCCTATTGATTTACCTGTTTTTACAAGGAAATAAAATGTGAAAAAAATATTTCTACATCCCATGGCCTTTCCCAACCATTTAAATTTTTCTCTTACAGGTCTAACACTTCCGAAAAACCAATACAACACGCACCCGGAACAATATATAAAGCTAAACGAACCGTTCACTGGGTACTTATCCGTACGAAAATCCCTATTGATTTACCTGTTTTTACAAGGAAATAAAATGTGAAAAAAATATTTCTACATCCCATGGCCCTTCCCAACCATTTAAATTTTTCTCTTACAGTTCTAACACGTCCGAAAACCAATACAACGCCCATCCGGAACAATATATAAAGCTAAACGCACCGTTCACTGGGTACTTTTATGTACGAAAATTTCTATTGATTTACCTGTTTTTACAAGGAAATAAAATGTGAAAAAAATGTTTCTACATCCCATGGCCTTTCCCAACCATTTAAATTTTTCTCTTACAGGGCTAACACTTCCGAAAAACCAATACAACGCCCACCCGGAACACTATATAAAGCTAAACGAACCGTTCACTGGGTACTTATACTCACGAAAATCCCTATTGATTTACCTGTTTTTACAAGGAAATAAAATGTGAAAAAAATATTTCTACATCCCATGGCCTTTCCCAACCATTTAAATTTTTCTCTTACAGGTCTAACACTTCCGAAAAACCAATAGAACGCGCACCCGGAACAATATATAAAGCTAAATGAACCGTTCACTGGGTACTTATCCATACGAAAATCCCTATTGATTTACCTGTTTTTACAAGGAAATAAAATGTGAAAAAAATATTTCTACAACCCATGGCCTTTCCCAACAATTTAAATTTTTCTCTTACAAGTCTAACACTTCCGAAAAACCAATACAACGCCCAACCGGAACAATATATAAAGCTAAATGAACCGTTCACTGGGTACTTATCCGTACGAAAATCCCTATAGATTTACCTGTTTTTACAAGGAAATAAAATGTGAAAAAAATATTTCTACATCCTATGGCCTTTCCCAACCATTTAAATTTTTCTCTTACAGGTCTAACACTTCCGAAAAACCAATACAACGCCCACCCGGAACAATATATAAAGCTAAACGAACCGTTCACTGGGTACTCATACGTACGAAAATCCCTATTGATTTACCTGGTTTTACAAGGAAATAAAATGTGAAAAAAATATTTCTACATCCCATGGCCTTTCCCAACCATTTAAATTTTTCTCTTACAGGTCTAACACTTCCGACAAACCAATACAATGCCCACCCGGAACAATATATAAAGCTAAACGAACCGTTCACTGGGTACTCATACGTACGAAAATCCCTATTGTTTTACCTGTTTTTACAAGGAAATAAAATGTGAAAAAAATGTTTCTACATCCCATGGCCTTTCCCAACCATTTAAATTTTTCTCTTACAGGGCTAACACTTCCGAAAAACCAATACAACGCCCACCCGGAACACTATATAAAGCTAAACGAACCGTTCACTGGGTACTTATACGCACGAAAATCCCTATTGATTTACCTGTTTTTACAAGGAAATAAAATGTGAAAAAAATATTTCTACATCCCATGGCCTTTCCCAACCATTTAAATTTTTCTCTTACAGGTCTAACACTTCCGAAAAACCAATACAACACGCACCCGGAACAATATATAAAGCTAAACGAACCGTTCACTGGGTACTTATCCGTACAAAATCCCTATTGATTTACCTGTTTTTACAAGGAAATAAAATGTGAAAAAAATATTTCTACATCCCATGGCCTTTCCCAACCATTTAAATTTTTCTCTTACAGGTCTAACACTTCCGAAAATCCAATACAACGCGCACCCGGAACAATATATAAAGCTAAACGAACCGTTCACTGGGTACTTATCCGTACGAAAATCCCGATTGTTTTACCTGTTTTTACAAGGAAATAAAATGTGAAAAAAATATTTCTACATCCCATGGCCCTTCCCAACCATTTAAATTTTTCTCTTACAGGGCTAACACTTCCGAAAAACCAATACAACGCCCACCCGGAACACTATATAAAGCTAAACGAACCGTTCACTGGGTACTTATACGCACGAAAATCCCTATTGATTTACCTGTTTTAACAAGGAAATAAAATGTGAAAAAAATATTTCTACATCCCATGGCCTTTCCCAACCATTTAAATTTTTCTCTTACAGGTCTAACACTTCCGAAAAACCAATACAACACGCACCCGGAACAATATATAAAGCTAAACGAACCGTTCACTGGGTACTTATCCGTACGAAAATCCCTATTGATTTACCTGTTTTTACAAGGAAATAAAATGTGAAAAAAATATTTCTACATCCCATGGCCCTTCCCAACCATTTAAATTTTTCTCTTACAGGTCTAACACGTCCGAAAACCAATACAACGCCCATCCGGAACAATATATAAAGCTAAACGCACCGTTCACTGGGTACTTTTATGTACGAAAATTTCTATTGATTTACCTGTTTTTACAAGGAAATAAAATGTGAAAAAAATGTTTCTACATCCCATGGCCTTTCCCAACCATTTAAATTTTTCTCTTACAGGGCTAACACTTCCGAAAAACCAATACAACGCCCACCCGGAACACTATATAAAGCTAAACGAACCGTTCACTGGGTACTTATACTCACGAAAATCCCTATTGATTTACCTGTTTTTACAAGGAAATAAAATGTGAAAAAAATATTTCTACATCCCATGGCCTTTCCCAACCATTTAAATTTTTCTCTTACAGGTCTAACACTTCCGAAAAACCAATACAACGCGCACCCGGAACAATAAATAAAGCTAAATGAACCGTTCACTGGGTACTTATCCATACGAAAATCCCTATTGATTTACCTGTTTTTACAAGGAAATAAAATGTGAAAAAAATATTTCTACAACCCATGGCCTTTCCCAACAATTTAAATTTTTCTCTTACAAGTCTAACACTTCCGAAAAACCAATACAACGCCCAACCGGAACAATATATAAAGCTAAATGAACCGTTCACTGGGTACTTATCCGTACGAAAATCCCTATAGATTTACCTGTTTTTACAAGGAAATAAAATGTGAAAAAAATATTTCTACATCCTATGGCCTTTCCCAACCATTTAAATTTTTCTCTTACAGGTCTAACACTTCCGAAAAACCAATACAATGCCCACCCGGAACAATATATAAAGCTAAACGAACCGTTCACTGGGTACTCATACGTACGAAAATCCCTATTGTTTTACCTGTTTTTACAAGGAAATAAAATGTGAAAAAAATGTTTCTACATCCCATGGCCTTTCCCAACCATTTAAATTTTTCTCTTACAGGGCTAACACTTCCGAAAAACCAATACAACGCCCACCCGGAACACTATATAAAGCTAAACGAACCGTTCACTGGGTACTTATCCGTACGAAAATCCCGATTGTTTTACCTGTTTTTACAAGGAAATAAAATGTGAAAAAAATATTTCTACATCCCATGGCCCTTCCCAACCATTTAAATTTTTCTCTTACAGGTCTAACACGTCCGAAAACCCAATACAACGCCCATCCGGAACAATATATAAAGCTAAACATACCGTTCACTGGGTACTTATATGTACGAAAATCCCTATTGATTTACCTGTTTTTAGAAGGAAATAAAATGTGAAAAAAATATTTCTACATCCCATGGCCTTTCCCAACCATTTAAATTTTTCTCTTACAGGGCTAACACTTCCGAAAAACCAATACAACGCCCACCCGGAACACTATATAAAGCTAAACGAACCGTTCACTGGGTACTTAAACGCACGAAAATCCCTATTGATTTACCTGTTTTTACAAGGAAATAAAATGTAAAAAAAATATTTCTATATCCCATGGCCTTTCCCAACCATTTAAATTTTTCTCTTACAGGTCTAACACTTCCGAAAAACCAATACAACGCCCACCCGGAACAATATATAAAGCTAAACGAACCGTTCACTGGGTACTCATACGTACGAAAATCCCTATTGATTTACCTGTTTTTACAAGGAAATAAAATGTGAAAAAAATGTTTCTACATCCCATGGCCTTTCCCAACCATTTAAATTTTTCTCTTACAGGGCTAACACTTCCGAAAAACCAATACAACGCCCACCCGGAACACTATATAAAGCTAAACGAACCGTTCACTGGGTACTTATCCGTACGAAAATCCCTATTGATTTACCTATTTTTACAAGGAAATAAAATGTGAAAACAATATTTCTACATCCCATGGCCTTTCCCAACCATTTAAATTTATCTCTTACAGGGCTAACACTTCCGAAAAACCAATACAACGCCCACCCGGAACAATATATAAAGCTAAACGCACCGTTCACTGGGTACTTATATGTATGAAAATCCCTATTGATTTACCTGTTTTTACAAGGAAATAAAATGTGAAAAAAATATTTCTACATCCCATGGCCTTTCCCAACCATTTAAATTTTTCTCTTACAGGTCTAACACTTCCGAAAAACCAATACAACTCCCACCCGGAACAATATATAAAGCTAAACGAACCGTTCACTGGGTACTTATCCGTACGAAAATCCCTATTTTTTTACCTGATTTTACAAGGAAATAAAATGTGAAAAAAATATTTCTACATCCCATGGCCTTTCCCAACCATTTAAATTTTTCTCTTACAGGTCTAACACTTCCGAAAAATCAATACAACGCCCACCCGGAACAATATATAAAGCTAAACGGACCGTTCACTGGGTACTTATCCGTACGAAAATCCCTATTGATTTACCTGTTTTTACAAGGAAATAAAATGTGAAAAAAATATTTCTACATCAAATGGCCTTTCCCAACCATTTAAATTTTTCTCTTACAAGTCTAACACTTCCGAAAAAACAATACAACGCACACCCGGAACATTATATAAAGCTAAACGAACCGTTCACTGGGTACTTATACGCACGAAAACCCTATTGATTTACCTGTTTTTACAAGGAAATAAAATGTGAAAAAAATATTTCTACATCCCATGGCCTTTCCCAACGATTTAAATTTTTCTCTTACAGGTCTAACACTTTCAAAAACAAATACAACGCCCACCCGGACCAATATATAAAGCTAAACGAACCGTTCACTGGGTACTCATACGTACGAAAATCCCTATTGATTTACCTGTTTTTACAAGGAAATAAAATGTGAAAAAAATATTTCTACATCCCATGGCCCTTCCCAACCATTTACATTTTTCTCTTACAGGCCTAACACGTCCAAAAAACCAATACAACGCCCATCCGGAACAATATATAAAGCTAAACGCACCGTTCACTGGGTACTTATCCGTACGAAAATCCCTATTGATTTATCTGTTTTTACAAGGAAATAAAACGTGAAAAAAATATTTCTACATTCCATGGCCTTTCCCAACCATTTAAATTTTTCTCTTACAGGGCTAAAACTTCCGAAAAACCAATACAACGCCCACCCGGACCAATATATAAAGCTAAACGAACCGTTCACTGGGTACTTATCCGTACGAAAATCTCTATTGATTTACCTGTTTTTACAAGGAAATAAAATGTGAAAACAATATTTCTACATCCCGTGGCCTTTCCCAACCATTTAAATTTTTCTCTCACAGGTCTAACACTTCCGAAAAACCAATACAACGCCCACCCGGAACACTATATAAAGCTAAACGAACCGTTCACTGGGTATTTATACGCACGAAAATCCCTATTGATTTACCTGTTTTTACAAGGAAATAAAATGTGAAAAAAATATTTCTACATCCCATGGCCATTCCCAACCATTTAAATTTTTCTCTTACAGGTCTAACACTTCCGAAAAACCAATACAACGCCCACCCGGAACAATATATAAAGCTAAACGAACTGTTCACTGGGTACTCATACGTACGAAAATCCCTATTGATTTACCTGTTTTTACAAGGAAATAAAATGTTAAAAAAACATTTCTACATCCCATGGCCCTTCCCAACCATTTAAATTTTTCTCTTACAGGTCTAACACGTCCGAAAAACCAATACAACACCCATCCGGAACAATATATAAAGGTAAACGCACCGTTCACTGGGTACTTATCCGTACGAAAATCCCTATTGATTTACCTGTTTTTACAAGGAAATAAAATGTGAAAACAATATTTCTACATCCCATGGCCTTTCCCAACCATTTAAATTTTTCTCTTACAGGTCTAACACTTCCGAAAAACCAATACAACGCCCACCCGGAACAATATATAAAGCTAAACGAACCGTTCACTGGGTACTCATACGTACGAAAATCCCTATTGATTTACCTGTTTTTACAAGGAAATAAAATGTGAAAACAATATTTCTACACTCCATGGCCTTTCCCAACCATTTAAATTTTTCTCTTACAGGGCTAACACTTCCGAAAAACCAATACAACGCCCATCCGGAACAATATATAAAGCTAAACGCACCGATCACTGGGTACTTATCCGTACGAAAATCCCTATTGATTTACCTGTTTTTACAAGGAAATAAAATGTGAAAAAAATATTTCTACATCCCATGGCCCTTCCCAACCTTTTAAATTTTTCTCTTACAGGTCTAACACGTCTGAAAAACCGAAACAACGCCCATCCGGAACAATATATAAAGCTAAACGCACCGTTCACTGGGTACTTATCCGTACGAAAATCCCTATTGATTTACCTGTTCTTACAAGGAAATAAAATGTGAAAAAAATATTTCTACATCCCATGGCACTTCCCAACCATTTAAATTTTTCTCTTACAGGTCTAACACTTCCGAAAAACCAATACAATGCCCACCCGGAACAATATATAAAGCTAAACGAACCGTTCACTGGGTACTCATACGTACGAAAATCCCTATTGTTTTACCTGTTTTTACAAGGAAATAAAATGTGAAAAAAATATTTCTACATCCCATGGCCATTCCCAACCATTTAAATTTTTCTCTTACAGGGCTAACACTTCCGAAAAACCAATACAACGCCCACCCGGAACACTATATAAAGCTAAACGAACCGTTCACTGGGTACTTATACGCACGAAAATCCCTATTGATTTACCTGTTTTTACAAGGAAATAAAATGTGAAAAAAATATTTCTACATCCCATGGCCTTTCCCAACCATTTAAATTTTTCTCTTACAGGTCTAACACTTCCGAAAATCCAATACAACGCGCACCCGGAACAATATATAAAGCTAAACGAACCGTTCACTGGGTACTTATCCGTACGAAAATCCCGATTGTTTTACCTGTTTTTACAAGGAAATAAAATGTGAAAAAAATATTTCTACATCCCATGGCCCTTCCCAACCATTTAAATTTTTCTCTTACAGGTCTAACACGTCCAAAAACCCAATACAACGCCCATCCGGAACAATATATAAAGCTAAACGCACCGTTCACTGGGTACTTATATGTACGAAAATCCCTATTGATTTACCTGTTTTTAGAAGGAAATAAAATGTGAAAAAAATATTTCTACATCCCATGGCCTTTCCCAACCATTTAAATTTTTCTCTTACAGGGCTAACACTTCCGAAAAACCAATACAACGCCCACCCGGAACACTATATAAAGCTAAACGAACCGTTCACTGGGTACTTAAACGCACGAAAATCCCTATTGATTTACCTGTTTTTACAAGGAAATAAAATGTGAAAAAAATATTTCTATATCCCATGGCCTTTCCCAACCATTTAAATTTTTCTCTTACAGGTCTAACACTTCCGAAAAACCAATACAACGCCCACCCGGAACAATATATAAAGCTAAACGAACCGTTCACTGGGTACTCATACGTACGAAAATCCCTATTGATTTACCTGTTTTTACAAGGAAATAAAATGTGAAAAAAATGTTTCTACATCCCATGGCCTTTCCCAACCATTTAAATTTTTCTCTTACAGGGCTAACACTTCCGAAAAACCAATACAACGCCCACCCGGAACACTATATAAAGCTAAACGAACCGTTCACTGGGTACTTATCCGTACGAAAATCCCTATTGATTTACCTGTTTTTACAAGGAAATAAAATGTGAAAAAAATATTTCTACATCCCATGGCCCTTCCCAACCTTTTAAATTTTTCTCTTACAGGTCTAACACGTCTGAAAAACCAATACAACGCCCATCCGGAACAATATATAAAGCTAAACGCACCGTTCACTGGGTACTTATCCGTACGAAAATCCCTATTGATTTACCTGTTCTTACAAGGAAATAAAATGTGAAAAAAATATTTCTACATCCCATGGCCCTTCCCATCCATTTAAATTTTTCTCTTACAGGTCTAACACGTCCGAAAAACCAATACAACGCCCATCCGGAACAATATATAAAGCTAAATGAACCGTTCACTGGGTACTTATCCATACGAAAATCCCTATTGATTTACCTGTTTTTACAAGGAAATAAAATGTGAAAAAAATATTTCTACAACCCATGGCCTTTCCCAACAATTTAAATTTTTCTCTTACAAGTCTAACACTTCCGAAAAACCAATACAACGCCCAACCGGAACAATATATAAAGCTAAATGAACCGTTCACTGGGTACTTATCCGTACGAAAATCCCTATAGATTTACCTGTTTTTACAAGGAAATAAAATGTGAAAAAAATATTTCTACATCCTATGGCCTTTCCCAACCATTTAAATTTTTCTCTTACAGGTCTAACACTTCCGAAAAACCAATACAACGCCCACCCGGAACAATATATAAAGCTAAACGAACCGTTCACTGGGTACTCATACGTACGAAAATCCCTATTGTTTTACCGGTTTTTACAAGGAATTAAAATGTGAAAAAAATGTTTCTACATCCCATGGCCTTTCCCAACCATTTAAATTTTTCTCTTACAGGGCTAACACTTCCGAAAAACCAATACAACGCCCACCCGGAACACTATATAAAGCTAAACGAACCGTTCACTGGGTACTTATACGCACGAAAATCCCTATTGATTTACCTGTTTTTACAAGGAAATAAAATGTGAAAAAAATATTTCTACATCCCATGGCCTTTCCCAACCATTTAAATTTTTCTCTTACAGGTCTAACACTTCCGAAAAACCAATACAACACGCACCCGGAACAATATATAAAGCTAAACGAACCGTTCACTGGGTACTTATCCGTACGAAAATCCCTATTGATTTACCTGTTTTTACAAGGAAATAAAATGTGAAAAAAATATTTCTACATCCCATGGCCTTTCCCAACCATTTAAATTTTTCTCTTACAGGTCTAACACTTCCGAAAATCCAATACAACGCGCACCCGGAACAATATATAAAGCTAAACGAACCGTTCACTGGGTACTTATCCGTACGAAAATCCCGATTGTTTTACCTGTTTTTACAAGGAAATAAAATGTGAAAAAAATATTTCTACATCCCATGGCCCTTCCCAACCATTTAAATTTTTCTCTTACAGGTCTAACACGTCCGAAAACCCAATACAACGCCCATCCGGAACAATATATAAAGCTAAACGCACCGTTCACTGGGTACTTATATGTACGAAAATCCCTATTGATTTACCTGTTTTTAGAAGGAAATAAAATGTGAAAAAAATATTTCTACATCCCATGGCCTTTCCCAACCATTTAAATTTTTCTCTTACAGGGCTAACACTTCCGAAAAACCAATACAACGCCCACCCGGAACACTATATAAAGCTAAACGAACCGTTCACTGGGTACTTAAACGCACGAAAATCCCTATTGATTTACCTGTTTTTACAAGGAAATAAAATGTGAAAAAAATATTTCTATATCCCATGGCCTTTCCCAACCATTTAAATTTTTCTCTTACAGGTCTAACACTTCCGAAAAACCAATACAACGCCCACCCGGAACAATATATAAAGCTAAACGAACCGTTCACTGGGTACTCATACGTACGAAAATCCCTATTGATTTACCTGTTTTTACAAGGAAATAAAATGTGAAAAAAATGTTTCTACATCCCATGGCCTTTCCCAACCATTTAAATTTTTCTCTTACAGGGCTAACGCTTCCGAAAAACCAATACAACGCCCACCCGGAACACTATATAAAGCTAAACGAACCGTTCACTGGGTACTTATACGCACGAAAATCCCTATTGATTTACCTGTTTTTACAAGGAAATAAAATGTGAAAAAAATATTTCTACATCCCATGGCCTTTCCCAACCATTTAAATTTTTCTCTTACAGGTCTAACACTTCCGAAAAACCAATACAACACGCACCCGGAACAATATATAAAGCTAAACGAACCGTTCACTGGGTACTTATCCGTACGAAAATCCCTATTGATTTACCTGTTTTTACAAGGAAATAAAATGTGAAAAAAATATTTCTACATCCCATGGCCTTTCCCAACCATTTAAATTTTTCTCTTACAGGTCTAACACTTCCGAAAATCCAATACAACGCGCACCCGGAACAATATATAAAGCTAAACGAACCGTTCACTGGGTACTTATCCGTACGAAAATCCCGATTGTTTTACCTGTTTTTACAAGGAAATAAAATGTGAAAAAAATATTTCTACATCCCATGGCCCTTCCCAACCATTTAAATTTTTCTCTTACAGGTCTAACACGTCCGAAAACCCAATACAACGCCCATCCGGAACAATATATAAAGCTAAACGCACCGTTCACTGGGTACTTATATGTACGAAAATCCCTATTGATTTACCTGTTTTTAGAAGGAAATAAAATGTGAAAAAAATATTTCTACATCCCATGGCCTTTCCCAACCATTTAAATTTTTCTCTTACAGGGCTAACACTTCCGAAAAACCAATACAACGCCCACCCGGAACACTATATAAAGCTAAACGAACCGTTCACTGGGTACTTAAACGCACGAAAATCCCTATTGATTTACCTGTTTTTACAAGGAAATAAAATGTGAAAAAAATATTTCTATATCCCATGGCCTTTCCCAACCATTTAAATTTTTCTCTTACAGGTCTAACACTTCCGAAAAACAAATACAACGCCCACCCGGAACAATATATAAAGCTAAACGAACCGTTGACTGGGTACTCATACGTACGAAAATCCCTATTGATTTACCTGTTTTTACAAGGAAATAAAATGTGAAAAAAATGTTTCTACATCCCATGGCCTTTCCCAACCATTTAAATTTTTCTCTTACAGGGCTAACACTTCCGAAAAACCAATACAACGCCCACCCGGAACACTATATAAAGCTAAACGAACCGTTCACTGGGTACTTATCCGTACGAAATTCCCTATTGATTTACCTATTTTTACAAGGAAATAAAATGTGAAAACAATATTTCTACATCCCATGGCCTTTCCCAACCATTTAAATTTATCTCTTACAGGGCTAACACTTCCGAAAAACCAATACAACGCCCACCCGGAACAATATATAAAGCTAAACGCACCGTTCACTGGGTACTTATATGTACGAAAATCCCTATTGATTTACCTGTTTTTACAAGGAAATAAAATGTGAAAAAAATATTTCTACATCCCATGGCCTTTCCCAACCATTTAAATTTTTCTCTTACAGGTCTAACACTTCCGAAAAACCAATACAACTCCCACCCAGAACAATATATAAAGCTAAACGAACCGTTCACTGGGTACTTATCCGTACGAAAATCCCTATTTTTTTACCTGATTTTACAAGGAAATAAAATGTGAAAAAAATATTTCTACATCCCATGGCCTTTCCCAACCATTTAAATTTTTCTCTTACAGGTCTAACACTTCCGAAAAATCAATACAACGCCCACCCGGAACAATATATAAAGCTAAACGGACCGTTCACTGGGTACTTATCCGTACGAAAATCCCTATTGATTTACCTGTTTTTACAAGGAAATAAAATGTGAAAAAAATATTTCTACATCAAATGGCCTTTCCCAACCATTTAAATTTTTCTCTTACAAGTCTAACACTTCCGAAAAAACAATACAACGCACACCCGGAACACTATATAAAGCTAAACGAACCGTTCACTGGGTACTTATACGCACGAAAACCCTATTGATTTACCTGTTTTTACAAGGAAATAAAATGTGAAAAAAATATTTCTACATCCCATGGCCTTTCCCAACCATTTAAATTTTTCTCTTACAGGTCTAACACTTTCAAAAACAAATACAACGCCCACCCAGACCAATATATAAAGCTAAACGAACCGTTCACTGGGTACTCATACGTACGAAAATCCCTATTGATTTACCTGTTTTTACAAGGAAATAAAATGTAAAAAAAATATTTCTACATACCATGGCCTTTCTCAACCATTTAAATTTTTCTTACAGGTCTAACACTTCCGAAAAACCAATACAACGCCCACCCGGAACAATATATAAAGCTAAACGCACCGTTCACTGGGTACTTATCCGTACGAAAATCCCTATTGATTTACCTGTTTTTACAAGGAAATAAAATGTGAAAAAAATATTTCTACATCCCATGGCCCTTCCCAACCATTTACATTTTTCTCTTACAGGCCTAACACGTCCAAAAAACCAATACAACGCCCATCCGGAACAATATATAAAGCTAAACGCACCGTTCACTGGGTACTTATCCGTACGAAAATCCCTATTGATTTATCTGTTTTTACAAGGAAATAAAACGTGAAAAAAATATTTCTACATTCCATGGCCTTTCCCAACCATTTAAATTTTTCTCTTACAGGGCTAACACTTCCGAATAACCAATACAACGCCCACCCGGACCAATATATAAAGCTAAACGAACCGTTCACTGGGTACTTATCCGTACGAAAATCTCTATTGATTTACCTGTTTTTACAAGGAAATAAAATGTGAAAACAATATTTCTACATCCCGTGGCCTTTCCCAACCATTTAAATTTTTCTCTTACAGGTCTAACACTTCCGAAAAACCAATACAACGCCCACCCGGAACAATATATAAAGCTAAACGAACCGTTCACTGGGTACTTATCCGTACGAAAATCCCTATTGATTTACCTGTTTTTACAAGGAAATAAAATGTGAAAAAAATGTTTCTACATCCCATGGCCTTTCCCAACCATTTAAAATTTTCTCTTACAGGGCTAACACTTCCGAAAAACCAATACAACGCCCACCCGGAACACTATATAAAGCTAAACGAACCGTTCACTGGGTACTTATACGCACGAAAATCCCTATTGATTTATCTGTTTTTACAAGGAAATAAAATGTGAAAACAATATTTCTACATCCCATGGCCTTTCCCAACCATTTAAATTTTTCTCTTACAGGTCTAACACTTCCGAAAAACCAATACAACGCCCACCCGGTACAATATATAAAGCTAAACGAACCGTTCACTGGGTACTCATACGTACGAAAATCCCTATTGATTTACCTGTTTTTATAAGGAAATAAAATGTGAAAACAATATTTCTACACTCCATGGCCTTTCCCAACCATTTAAATTTTTCTCTTACAGGGCTAACACTTCCGAAAAACCAATACAACGCCCATCCGGAACAATATATAAAGCTAAACGCACCGATCACTGGGTACTTATCCGTACGAAAATCCCTATTGATTTACCTGTTTTTACAAGGAAATAAAATGTGAAAAAAATATTTCTACATCCCATGGCCCTTCCCAACCTTTTAAATTTTTCTCTTACAGGTCTAACACGTCTGAAAAACCAATACAACGCCCATCCGGAACAATATATAAAGCTAAACGCACCGTTCACTGGGTACTTATCCGTACGAAAATCCCTATTGATTTACCTGTTCTTACAAGGAAATAAAATGTGAAAAAAATATTTCTACATCCCATGGCCCTTCCCAACCATTTAAATTTTTCTCTTACAGGTCTAACACGTCCGAAAAACCAATACAACGCCCATCCGGAACAATATATAAAGCTAAACGCACCGTTCACTGGGTACTTATCCGTACAAAAATCCCTATTGATTTACCTGTTTTTCCAAGGAAATAAAATGTGAAAACAATATTTCTACATCCCATGGCCTTTCCCAACCATTTAAATTTTTCTCTTACAGGTCTAACACGTCCGAAAAACCAATACAACGCCCACCCGGAACAATATATAAAGCTAAACGCACCGTTCACTGGGTACTTATCCGTACGAAAATCCCTATTGATTTACCTGTTTTTACAAGGAAATAAAATGTGAAAACAATATTTCTACATCCCATGGCCTTTCCCAAGCATTTAAATTTTTCTCTTACAGGTCTAACACTTCCGAAAAACCAATACAACGCCCACCCGGAACAATATATAAAGCTAAACGAACCGTTCACTGGGTACTTATCCGTACGAAAATCCCTATTGATTTACCTGTTTTTACAAGGAAATAAAATGTGAAAACAATATTTCTACATCCCATGGCCTTTCCCAAGCATTTAAATTTTTCTCTTACAGGTCTAACACTTCCGAAAAACCAATACAACGCCCACCCGGAACAATATATAAAGCTAAACGAACCGTTCACTGGGTACTTATGCGTACGAAAATCCCTATTGATTTACCTGTTTTTACAAGGAATAAAATGTGAAAAAAATATTTCTACATCCCATGGCCTTTCCCAACCAATTAAATTTTTCTCTTACAAGTCTAACACTTCCGAAAAACCAATACAACGCCCAACCGGAACAATTTATAAAGCTAAACGAACAGTTCACTGGGTACTTATCCGTACGAAAATCCCTATAGATTTACCTGTTTTTACAAGGAAATAAAATGTGAAAAAAATGTTTCTACATCCCATGGCCTTTCCCAACCTTTTAAATTTTTCTCTTACAGGGCTAACACTTCCGAAAAAGCAATACAACGCCCACGCGGAACACTATATAAAGCTAAACGAACCGTTCACTGGGTAATTATACGCACGAAAATCCCTATTGATTTACCTGTTTTTACAAGGAAATAAAATGTGAAAAAAACATTTCTACATCCCATGGCCTTTCCCCACCATTTAAATTTTTCTCTTACAGGTCTAACACTTTCGAAAAACAAATACAACGCCCACCCGGAACAATATATAAAGCTAAATGGAACGTTCACTGGGTACTTATCCGTACGAAAATCCCTATTGATTTACCTGTTTTTACAAGGAAATAAAATGTGAAAAAAATATTTCTACATCCCACGGCCCTTCCCAACCATTTAAATTTTTCTCTTACAGGTCTAACACGTCCGAAAAACCAATACAACGCCCATCCGGAACAATATATAAAGCTAAACGCACCGTTCACTGGGTACTTATCCGTACGAAAATCCCCATTGCTTTACCTGTTTTTACAAGGAAATAAAATGTGAAAACAATATTTCTACACTCCATGGCCTTTCCCAACCATTTAAAATTTTTCTCTTACAGGGCTAACACTTCCGAAAAACCAATACAACGCCCACCCGGGCCAATATATTAAGCTAAACGAACCGTTCACTGGGTACTTATACGTACGAAAATCCCTATTGATTTACCTGTTTTTACAGGGAAATAAAATGTGAAAAAATATTTCTACATCCCATGGCCTTTCCCAACCATTTAAATTTTTCTCTTACAAGTCTAACACTTCTGAAAAACCAATACAACGCCCACCCGGAACAATATATAAAGCTAAACGAACCGTTCACTGGGTACTTATCCGTACGAAAATCCCTATTGATTTACCTGTTTTTCCAAGGAAATAAAATGTGAAAACAATATTTCTACATCCCATGGCCTTTCCCAACCATTTAAATTTTTCTCTTACAGGTCTAACACGTCCGAAAAACCAATACAACGCCCATCCGGAACAATATATAAAGCTAAACGCACCGTTCACTGGGTACTTATCCGTACGAAAATCCCTATTGATTTACCTGTTTTTACAAGGAAATAAAATGTGAAAAAAATATTTCTACATCCCATGTCCTTTCCCAACCATTTAAATTTTTCTCTTACAAGTCTAACACTTCCGAAAAACCAATACAACGCCCACCCGGAACAATATATAAAGCTAAACGAACCGTTCACTAGGTACTTATCCGTATGAAAATCCCTATTGATTTACCTGTTTTTACAAGGAAATAAAATGTGAAAACAATATTTCTACATCCCATGGCCTTTCCCAAGCATTTAAATTTTTCTCTTACAGGTCTAACACTTCCGAAAAACCAATACAACGCCCACCCGGAACAATATATAAAGCTAAACGAACCGTTCACTGGGTACTTATCCGTACGAAAATCCCTATTGATTTACCTGTTTTTCCAAGGAAATAAAATGTGAAAACAATATTTCTACATCCCATGGCCTTTCCCAACCATTTAAATTTTTCTCTTACAGGTCTAACACTTCCGAAAAACCAATACAACGCCCACCCGGAACAATATATAAAGCTAAACGAACCGTTCACTGGGTACTTATCCGTACGAAAATCCCTATTGATTTACCTGTTTTTACAAGGAATAAAATGTGAAAAAAATATTTCTACATCCCATGGCCTTTCCCAACCATTTAAATTTTTCTCTTACAAGTCTAACACTTCCGAAAAACCAATACAACGCCCAACCGGAACAATATATAAAGCTAAACGAACAGTTCACTGGGTACTTATCCGTACGAAAATCCCTATAGATTTACCTGTTTTTACAAGGAAATAAAATGTGAAAAAAATGTTTCTACATTCCATGGCCTTTCCCAACCATTTAAATTTTTCTCTTACAGGGCTAACACTTCCGAAAAACCAATACAACGCCCACCCGGAACACTATATAAAGCTAAACGAACCGTTCACTGGGTACTTATACGCACGAAAATCCCTATTGATTTACCTGTTTTTACAAGGAAATAAAATGTGAAAAAAATATTTCTACATCCCATGGCCTTTCCCAACCATTTAAATTTTTTCTTACAGGTCTAACACTTTCGAAAAACAAATACAACGCCCACCCGGAACAATATATAAAGCTAAACGAACCGTTCACTGGGTACTCATACGTACGAAAATCCCTATTGATTTACCTGTTTTTACAAGGAAATAAAATGTAAAAAAAATATTTCTACATACCATGGCCTTTCTCAACCATTTAAATTTTTCTCTTACAGGTCTAACACTTCCAAAAAACCAATACAACGCCCACCCGGAAAAATATATAAAGCTAAACGGACCCTTCACTGGGTACTTATCCGTACGAAAATCCCTATTGATTTACCTGTTTTTACAAGGAAATAAAATGTGAAAACAATATTTCTACACTCCATGGCCTTTCCCAACCATTTAAATTTTTCACTTACAGGGCTAACACTTCCGAAAAACCAATACAACGCCACCCGGACCAATATATTAAGCTAAACGAACCGTTCACTGGGTACTTATACGTACGAAAATCCCTATTGATTTACCTGTTTTTACAGGGAAATAAAATGTGAAAAAATATTTCTACATCCCATGGCCTTTCCCAACCATTTAAATTTTTCTCTTACAAGTCTAACACTTCCGAAAAACCAATACAACGCCCACCCGGAACAATATATAAAGCTAAAAGCACCGTTCACTGGGTACTTATCCGTACGAAAATCCCTATTGATTTACCTGTTTTTACAAGGAAATAAAATGTGAAAAAAATATTTCTACATCCCATGTCCTTTCCCAACCATTTAAATTTTTCTCTTACAAGTCTAACACTTCCGAAAAACCAATACAACGCCCACCCGGAACAATATATAAAGCTAAACGAACCGTTCACTAGGTACTTATCCGTACGAAAATCCCTATTGATTTACCTGTTTTTACAAGGAAATAAAATGTGAAAACAATATTTCTACATCCCATGGCCTTTCCCAAGCATTTAAATTTTTCTCTTACAGGTCTAACACTTCCGAAAAACCAATACAATGCCCACCCGGAACAATATATAAAGCTAAACGAACCGTTCACTGGGTACTTATCCGTACGAAAATCCCTATTGATTTACCTGTTTTTCCAAGGAAATAAAATGTGAAAACAATATTTCTACATCCCATGGCATTTCCCAACCATTTAAATTTTTTCTTACAGGTCTAACACTTTCGAAAAACAAATACAACGCCCACCCGGAACAATATATAAAGCTAAACGAACCGTTCACTGGGTACTCATACGTACGAAAATCCCTATTGATTTACCTGTTTTTACAAGGAAATAAAATGTAAAAAAAATATTTCTACATACCATGGCCTTTCTCAACCATTTAAATTTTTCTCTTACAGGTCTAACACTTCCGAAAAACCAATACAACGCCCACCCGGAACAATATATAAAGCTAAACGCACCGTTCACTGGGTACTTATCCGTATGAAAATCCCTATTGATTTACCTGTTTTTACAAGGAAATAAAATGTGAAAACAATATTTCTACACTCCATGGCCTTTCCCAACCATTTAAATTTTTCACTTACAGGGCTAACACTTCCGAAAAACCAATACAACGCCCACCCGGACCAATATATTAAGCTAAAAGAACCGTTCACTGGGTACTTATACGTACGAAAATCCCTATTGATTTACCTGTTTTTACAGGGAAATAAAATGTGAAAAAATATTTCTACATCCCATGGCCTTTCCCAACCATTTAAATTTTTCTCTTACAAGTCTAACACTTCCGAAAAACCAATACAACGCCCACCCGGAACAATATATAAAGCTAAACAAACCGTGCACTGGGTACTTATCCCTACGAAAATCCCTATTGATTTACCTGTTTTTCCAAGGAAATAAAATGTGAAAAGAATATTTCTACATCCCATGGCCTTTCCCAACCATTTAAATTTTTCTCTTACAGGTCTAACACGTCCGAAAAACCAATACAACGCCCATCCGGAACAATATATAAAGCTAAACGCACCGTTCACTGGGTACTTATCCGTACGAAAATCCCTATTGATTTACCTGTTTTTACAAGGAAATAAAATGTGAAAAAAATATTTCTACATCCCATGGCCTTTCCCAACCATTTAAATTTTTCTCTTACAAGTCTAACACTTCCGAAAAACCAATACAACACCCACCCGAAACAATATATAAAGCTAAACGAACAGTTCACTAGGTACTTATCCGTACGAAAATCCGTATAGATTTACCTGTTTTTACAAGGAAATAAAATGTGAAAAAAATGTTTCTACATCCCATGGCCTTTCCCAACCATTAAAATTTTTCTCTTACAGCGCTAACACTTCCGAAAAACCAATACAACGCCCACCCGGAACACTATATAAAGCTAAATGAACCGTTCACTGGGTACTTATACGCACGAAAATCCCTATTGATTTACCTGTTTTTACAAGGAAATAAAATGTGAAAAAAATATTTCTACATCCCATGGCCTTTCCCAACCATTTAAATTTTTCTCTTACAGGTCTAACACTTTCGAAAAACAAATACAACGCCCACCCGGAACAATATATAAAGCTAAACGAACCGTTCACTGGGTACTCATACGTACGAAAATCCCTATTGATTTACCTGTTTTTACAAGGAAATAAAATGTAAAAAAAATATTTCTACATACCATGGCCTTTCTCAACCATTTAAATTTTTCTCTTACAGGTCTAACACTTCCGAAAAACCAATACAACGCCCACCCGGAACAATATATAAAGCTAAACGGACCGTTCACTGGGTACTTATCCGTACGAAAATCCCTATTGATTTACCTGTTCTTACAAGGAATTAAAATGTGAAAAAAATATTTCTACATCCCATGGCCCTTCCCAACCATTTAAATTTTTCTATTACAGGTCTAACACATCCGAAAAACCAATACAACGCCCACCCGGAACACTATATAAAGCTAAACGAACCGTTCACTGGGTACTTATACGCACGAAAATCCCTATTGATTTACCTGTTTTTACAAGGAAATAAAATGTGAAAAAAATATTTCTACATCCCATGGCCATTCCCAACCATTTAAATTTTTCTCTTACAGGTCTAACACTTCCGAAAAACCAATACAACGCCCACCCGGAACAATATATAAAGCTAAACGAACTGTTCACTGGGTACTCATACGTACGAAAATCCCTATTGATTTACCTGTTTTTACAAGGAAATAAAATGTTAAAAAAACATTTCTACATCCCATGGCCCTTCCCAACCATTTAAATTTTTCTCTTACAGGTCTAACACGTCCGAAAAACCAATACAACACCCATCCGGAACAATATATAAAGGTAAACGCACCGTTCACTGGGTACTTATCCGTACGAAAATCCCTATTGATTTACCTGTTTTTACAAGGAAATAAAATGTGAAAACAATATTTCTACATCCCATGGCCTTTCCCAACCATTTAAATTTTTCTCTTACAGGTCTAACACTTCCGAAAAACCAATACAACGCCCACCCGGAACAATATATAAAGCTAAACGAACCGTTCACTGGGTACTCATACGTACGAAAATCCCTATTGATTTACCTGTTTTTACAAGGAAATAAAATGTGAAAACAATATTTCTACACTCCATGGCCTTTCCCAACCATTTAAATTTTTCTCTTACAGGGCTAACACTTCCGAAAAACCAATACAACGCCCATCCGGAACAATATATAAAGCTAAACGAACCGTTCACTGGGTACTTATACGCACGAAAATCCCTATTGATTTACCTGTTTTTACAAGGAAATAAAATGTGAAAAAAATATTTCTACATCCCATGGCCATTCCCAACCATTTAAATTTTTCTCTTACAGGTCTAACACTTCCGAAAAACCAATACAACGCCCACCCGGAACAATATATAAAGCTAAACGAACTGTTCACTGGGTACTCATACGTACGAAAATCCCTATTGATTTACCTGTTTTTACAAGGAAATAAAATGTTAAAAAAACATTTCTACATCCCATGGCCCTTCCCAACCATTTAAATTTTTCTCTTACAGGTCTAACACGTCCGAAAAACCAATACAACACCCATCCGGAACAATATATAAAGGTAAACGCACCGTTCACTGGGTACTTATCCGTACGAAAATCCCTATTGATTTACCTGTTTTTACAAGGAAATAAAATGTGAAAACAATATTTCTACATCCCATGGCCTTTCCCAACCATTTAAATTTTTCTCTTACAGGTCTAACACTTCCGAAAAACCAATACAACGCCCACCCGGAACAATATATAAAGCTAAACGAACCGTTCACTGGGTACTCATACGTACGAAAATCCCTATTGATTTACCTGTTTTTACAAGGAAATAAAATGTGAAAACAATATTTCTACACTCCATGGCCTTTCCCAACCATTTAAATTTTTCTCTTACAGGGCTAACACTTCCGAAAAACCAATACAACGCCCATCCGGAACAATATATAAAGCTAAACGCACCGATCACTGGGTACTTATCCGTACGAAAATCCCTATTGATTTACCTGTTTTTACAAGGAATTAAAATGTGAAAAAAATATTTCTACATCCCATGGCCCTTCCCAACCTTTTAAATTTTTCTCTTACAGGTCTAACACGTCTGAAAAACCAATACAACGCCCATCCGGAACAATATATAAAGCTAAACGCACCGTTCACTGGGTACTTATCCGTACGAAAATCCCTATTGATTTACCTGTTCTTACAAGGAAATAAAATGTGAAAAAAATATTTCTACATCCCATGGCCCTTCCCAACCATTTAAATTTTTCTCTTACAGGTCTAACACGTCCGAAAAACCAATACAACGCCCATCCGGAACAATATATAAAGCTAAACGCACCGTTCACTGGGTACTTATCCGTACAAAAATCCCTATTGATTTACCTGTTTTTCCAAGGAAATAAAATGTGAAAACAATATTTCTACATCCCATGGCCTTTCCCAACCATTTAAATTTTTCTCTTACAGGTCTAACACTTTCGAAAAACCAATACAACGCCCACCCGGAACAATATATAAAGCTAAACGAACCGTTCACTGGGTACTTATCCGTACGAAAATCCCTATTGATTTACCTGTTTTTCCAAGGAAATAAAATGTGAAAAAAATATTTCTACATCCCATGGCCTTTCCCAACCATTTAAATTTTTCTCTTACAGGTTTAACACGTCCGAAAAACCAATACAACGCCCACCCGGAACAATATATAAAGCTAAACGCACCGTTCACTGGGTACTTATCCGTACGAAAATCCCTATTGATTTACCTGTTTTTACAAGGAAATAAAATGTGAAAAAAATATTTCTACATCCCATGGCCTTTCCCAACCATTTAAATTTTTCTCTTACAAGTCTAACACTTCCGAAAAACCAATACAACGCCCACCCGGAACAATATATAAAGCTAAACGAACCGTTCACTGGGTACTTATCCTTACGAAAATCCCTATTGATTTACCTGTTTTTACAAGGAAATAAAATGTGAAAACAATATTTCTACATCCCATGGCCTTTCCCAAGCATTAAAATTTTTCTCTTACAGGTCTAACACTTCCGAAAAACCAATACAACGCCCACCCGTAACAATATATAAAGCTAAACGAACCGTTCACTGGGTACTTATCCGTACGAAAATCCCTATTGATTTACCTGTTTTTACAAGGAAATAAAATGTGAAAACAATATTTCTACATCCCATGGCCTTTCCCAAGCATTTAAATTTTTCTCTTACAGGTCTAACACTTCCGAAAAACCAATACAACGCCCACCCGGAACAATATATAAAGCTAAACGAACCGTTTACTGGGTACTTATCCGTACGAAAATCCCTATTGATTTACCTGTTTTTACAAGGAATAAAATGTGAAAAAAATATTTCTACATCCCATGGCCTTTCCCAACCATTTAAATTTTTCTCTTACAAGTCTAACACTTCCGAAAAACCAATACAACGCCCAACCGGAACAATATATAAAGCTAAACGAACAGTTCACTGGGTACTTATCCGTACGAAAATCCCTATAGATTTACCTGTTTTTACAAGGAAATAAAATGTGAAAAAAATGTTTCTACATCCCATGGCCTTTCCCAACCTTTTAAATTTTTCTCTTACAGGGCTAACACTTCCGAAAAAACAATACAACGCCCACGCGGAACACTATATAAAGCTAAACGAACCGTTCACTGGGTAATTATACGCACGAAAATCCCTATTGATTTACCTGTTTTTACAAGGAAATAAAATGTGAAAAAAATATTTCTACATCCCATGGCCTTTCCCCACCATTTAAATTTTTCTCTTACAGGTCTAACACTTTCGAAAAACAAATACAACGCCCACCCGGAACAATATATAAAGCTAAACGAACCGTTCACTGGGTACTCATACGTACGAAAATCCCTATTGATTTACCTGTTTTTACAAGGAAATAAAATGTAAAAAAAATATTTCTACATACCATGGCCTTTCCCAACCATTTAAAATTTTTCTCTTACAGGGCTAACACTTCCGAAAAACCAATACAACGCCCACCCGGACCAATATATTAAGCTAAACGAACCGTTCACTGGGTACTTATACGTACGACAATCCCTATTGATTTACCTGTTTTTACAGGGAAATAAAATGTGAAAAAATATTTCTACATCCCATGGCCTTTCCCAACCATTTAAATTTTTCTCTTACAAGTCTAACACTTCTGAAAAACCAATACAACGCCCACCCGGAACAATATATAAAGCTAAACGAACCGTTCACTGGGTACTTATCCGTACGAAAATCCCTATTGATTTACCTGTTTTTCCAAGGAAATAAAATGTGAAAACAATATTTCTACATCCCATGGCCTTTCCCAACCATTTAAATTTTTCTCTTACAGGTCTAACACGTCCGAAAAACCAATACAACGCCCATCCGGAACAATATATAAAGCTAAACGCACCGTTCACTGGGTACTTATCCGTACGAAAATCCCTATTGATTTACCTGTTTTTACAAGGAAATAAAATGTGAAAAAAATATTTCTACATCCCATGTCCTTTCCCAACCATTTAAATTTTTCTCTTACAAGTCTAACACTTCCGAAAAACCAATACAACGCCCACCCGGAACAATATATAAAGCTAAACGAACCGTTCACTAGGTACTTATCCGTACGAAAATCCCTATTGATTTACCTGTTTTTACAAGGAAATAAAATGTGAAAACAATATTTCTACATCCCATGGCCTTTCCCAAGCATTTAAATTTTTCTCTTACAGGTCTAACACTTCCGAAAAACCAATACAACGCCCACCCGGAACAATATATAAAGCTAAACGAACCGTTCACTGGGTACTTATCCGTATGAAAATCCCTATTGATTTACCTGTTTTTCCAAGGAAATAAAATGTGAAAACAATATTTCTACATCCCATGGCCTTTCCCAACCATTTAAATTTTTCTCTTACAGGTCTAACACTTCCGAAAAACCAATACAACGCCCACCCGGAACAATATATAAAGCTAAACGAACCGTTCACTGGGTACTTATCCGTACGAAAATCCCTATTGATTTACCTGTTTTTACAAGGAATAAAATGTGAAAAAAATATTTCTACATCCCATGGCCTTTCCCAACCATTTAAATTTTTCTCTTACAAGTCTAACACTTCCGAAAAACCAATACAACGCCCAACCGGAACAATATATAAAGCTAAACGAACAGTTCACTGGGTACTTATCCGTACGAAAATCCCTATAGATTTACCTGTTTTTACAAGGAAATAAAATGTGAAAAAAATGTTTCTACATTCCATGGCCTTTCCCAACCATTTAAATTTTTTCTTACAGGTCTAACACTTTCGAAAAACAAATACAACGCCCACCCGGAACAATATATAAAGCTAAACGAACCGTTCACTGGGTACTCATACGTACGAAAATCCCTATTGATTTACCTGTTTTTACAAGGAAATAAAATGTAAAAAAAATATTTCTACATACCATGGCCTTTCCCAACCATTTAAAATTTTTCTCTTACAGGGCTAACACTTCCGAAAAACCAATACAACGCCCACCCGGACCAATATATTAAGCTAAACGAACCGTTCACTGGGTACTTATACGTACGAAAATCCCTATTGATCTACCTGTTTTTACAGGGAAATAAAATGTGAAAAAATATTTCTACATCCCATGGCCTTTCCCAACCATTTAAATTTTTCTCTTACAAGTCTAACACTTCTGAAAAACCAATACAACGCCCACCCGGAACAATATATAAAGCTAAACGAACCGTTCACTGGGTACTTATCCGTATGAAAATCCCTATTGATTTACCTGTTTTTCCAAGGAAATAAAATTTGAAAACAATATTTCTACATCCCATGGCCTTTCCCAAGCATTTTAATTTTTCTCTTACAGGTCTAACACTTCCGAAAAACCAATACAACGCCCACCCGGAACAATATATAAAGCTAAACGAACCGTTCACTGGGTACTTATCCGTACGAAAATCCCTATTGATTTACCTGTTTTTACAAGGAATAAAATGTGAAAACAATATTTCTACATCCCATGGCCTTTCCCAACCATTAAAATTTTTCTCTTACAAGTCTAACACTTCCGAAAAACCAATACAACGCCCAACCGGAACAATATATAAAACTAAACGAACCGTTCACTGGGTACTTATCCGTACGAAAATCCCTATAGATTTACCTGTTTTTACAAGGAAATAAAATGTGAAAAAAATGTTTCTACATTCCATGGCCTTTCCCAACCATTTAAATTTTTTCTTACAGGTCTAACACTTTCGAAAAACAAATACAACGCCCACCCGGAACAATATATAAAGCTAAACGAACCGTTCACTGGGTACTCATACGTACGAAAATCCCTATTGATTTACCTGTTTTTACAAGGAAATAAAATGTAAAAAAAATATTTCTACATACCATGGCCTTTCCCAACCATTTAAAATTTTTCTCTTACAGGGCTAACACTTCCGAAAAACCAATACAACGCCCACCCGGACCAATATATTAAGCTAAACGAACCGTTCACTGGGTACTTATACGTACGAAAATCCCTATTGATTTACCTGTTTTTACAGGGAAATAAAATGTGAAAAAATATTTCTACATCCCATGGCCTTTCCCAACCATTTAAATTTTTCTCTTACAAGTCTAACACTTCTGAAAAACCAATACAACGCCCACCCGGAACAATATATAAAGCTAAACGAACCGTTCACTGGGTACTTATCCGTATGAAAATCCCTATTGATTTACCTGTTTTTCCAAGGAAATAAAATGTGAAAACAATATTTCTACATCCCATGGCCTTTCCCAACCATTTAAATTTTTCTCTTGCAGGTCTAACACTTCCGAAAAACCAATACAACGCCCACCCGGAACAATATATAAAGCTAAACGAACCGTTCACTGGGTACTTATCCGTACGAAAATCCCTATTGATTTACCTGTTTTTACAAGGAATAAAATGTGAAAAAAATATTTCTACATCCCATGGCCTTTCCCAACCATTAAAATTTTTCTCTTACAAGTCTAACACTTCCGAAAAACCAATACAACGCCCAACCGGAACAATATATAAAGCTAAACGAACAGTTCACTGGGTACTTATCCGTACGAATATCCCTATAGATTTACCTGTTTTTACAAGGAAATAAAATGTGAAAAAAATGTTTCTACATTCCATGGCCTTTCCCAACCATTTAAATTTTTTCTTACAGGTCTAACACTTTCGAAAAACAAATACAACGCCCACCCGGAACAATATATAAAGCTAAACGAACCGTTCACTGGGTACTCATACGTACGAAAATCCCTATTGATTTACCTGTTTTTACAAGGAAATAAAATGTAAAAAAAATATTTCTACATACCATGGCCTTTCCCAACCATTTAAAATTTTTCTCTTACAGGGCTAACACTTCCGAAAAACCAATACAACGCCCACCCGGACCAATATATTAAGCTAAACGAACCGTTCACTGGGTACTTATACGTACGAAAATCCCTATTGATTTACCTGTTTTTACAGGGAAATAAAATGTGAAAAAATATTTCTACATCCCATGGCCTTTCCCAACCATTTAAATTTTTCTCTTACAAGTCTAACACTTCTGAAAAACCAATACAACGCCCACCCGGAACAATATATAAAGCTAAATGAACCGTTCACTGGGTACTTATCCGTACGAAAATCCCTATTGATTTACCTGTTTTTCCAAGGAAATAAAATGTGAAAACAATATTTCTACATCCCATGGCCTTTCCCAACCATTTAAATTTTTCTCTTACAGGTCTAACACGTCCGAAAAACCAATAAAACGCCCATCCGGAACAATATATAAAGCTAAACGCACCGTTCACTGGGTACTTATCCGTACGAAAATCCCTATTGATTTACCTGTTTTTACAAGGAAATAAAATGTGAAAAAAATATTTCTACATCCCATGTCCTTTCCCAACCATTTAAATTTTTCTCTTACAAGTCTAACACTTCCGAAAAACCAATACAACGCCCACCCGGAACAATATATAAAGCTAAACGAACCGTTCACTGGGTACTTATACGTACGAAAATCCCTATTGATTTACCTGTTTTTACAGGGAAATATAATGTGAAAAAATATTTCTACATCCCATGGCCTTTCCCAACCATTTAAATTTTTCTCTTACAAGTCTAACACTTCCGAAAAACCAATACAACGCCCACCCGGAACAATATATAAAGCTAAACGCACCGTTCACTGGGTACTTATCCGTACGAAAATCCCTATTGATTTACCTGTTTTTACAAGGAAATAAAATGTGAAAAAAATATTTCTACATCCCATGTCCTTTCCCAACCATTTAAATTTTTCTCTTACAAGTCTAACACTTTCGAAAAACCAATACAACGCCCACCCGGAACAATATATAAAGCTAAACGAACCGTTCACTAGGTACTTATCCGTACGAAAATCCCTATTGATTTACCTGTTTTTACAAGGAAATAAAATGTGAAAACAATATTTCTACATCCCATGGCCTTTCCCAAGCATTTTAATTTTTCTCTTACAGGTCTAACACTTCCGAAAAACCAATACAACGCCCACCCGGAACAATATATAAAGCTAAACGAACCGTTCACTGGGTACTTATCCGTACGAAAATCCCTATTGATTTACCTGTTTTTCCAAGGAAATAAAATGTGAAAACAATATTTCTACATCCCATGGCCTTTCCCAACCATTTAAATTTTTCTCTTACAGGTCTAACACTTCCGAAAAACTAATACAACGCCCACCCGGAACAATATATAAAGCTAAACGAACCGTTCACTGGGTACTTATCCGTACGAAAATCCCTATTGATTTACCTGTTTTTACAAGGAATAAAATGTGAAAAAAATATTTCTACATCCCATGGCCTTTCCCAACCATTTAAATTTTTCTCTTAAAAGTCTAACACTTCCGAAAAACCAATACAACGCCCAACCGGAACAATATATAAAGCTAAACGAACAGTTCACTGGGTACTTATCCGTACGAAAATCCCTATAGATTTACCAGTTTTTACAAGGAAATAAAATGTGAAAAAAATGTTTCTACATCCCATGGCCTTTCCCAACCATTTAAATTTTTCTCTTACAAGTCTAACACTTCTGAAAAACCAATACAACGCCCACCCGGAACAATATATAAAGCTAAACGAACCGTTCACTGGGTACTTATCCGTATGAAAATCCCTATTGATTTACCTGTTTTTCCAAGGAAATAAAATTTGAAAACAATATTTCTACATCCCATGGCCTTTCCCAACCATTTAAATTTTTCTCTTACAGGTCTAACACTTCCGAAAAACCAATACAACGCCCACCCGGAACAATATATAAAGCTAAACGAACCGTTCACTGGGTACTTATCCGTACGAAAATCCCTATTGATTTACCTGTTTTTACAAGGAATAAAATGTGAAAACAATATTTCTACATCCCATGGCCTTTCCCAACCATTAAAATTTTTCTCTTACAAGTCTAACACTTCCGAAAAACCAATACAACGCCCAACCGGAACAATATATAAAACTAAACGAACCGTTCACTGGGTACTTATCCGTACGAAAATCCCTATAGATTTACCTGTTTTTACAAGGAAATAAAATGTGAAAAAAATGTTTCTACATTCCATGGCCTTTCCCAACCATTTAAATTTTTTCTTACAGGTCTAACACTTTCGAAAAACAAATACAACGCCCACCCGGAACAATATATAAAGCTAAACGAACCGTTCACTGGGTACTCATACGTACGAAAATCCCTATTGATTTACCTGTTTTTACAAGGAAATAAAATGTAAAAAAAATATTTCTACATACCATGGCCTTTCCCAACCATTTAAAATTTTTCTCTTACAGGGCTAACACTTCCGAAAAACCAATACAACGCCCACCCGGACCAATATATTAAGCTAAACGAACCGTTCACTGGGTACTTATACGTACGAAAATCCCTATTGATTTACCTGTTTTTACAGGGAAATAAAATGTGAAAAAATATTTCTACATCCCATGGCCTTTCCCAACCATTTAAATTTTTCTCTTACAAGTCTAACACTTCTGAAAAACCAATACAACGCCCACCCGGAACAATATATAAAGCTAAACGAACCGTTCACTGGGTACTTATCCGTATGAAAATCCCTATTGATTTACCTGTTTTTCCAAGGAAATAAAATGTGAAAACAATATTTCTACATCCCATGGCCTTTCCCAACCATTTAAATTTTTCTCTTGCAGGTCTAACACTTCCGAAAAACCAATACAACGCCCACCCGGAACAATATATAAAGCTAAACGAACCGTTCACTGGGTACTTATCCGTACGAAAATCCCTATTGATTTACCTGTTTTTACAAGGAATAAAATGTGAAAAAAATATTTCTACATCCCATGGCCTTTCCCAACCATTAAAATTTTTCTCTTACAAGTCTAACACTTCCGAAAAACCAATACAACGCCCAACCGGAACAATATATAAAGCTAAACGAACAGTTCACTGGGTACTTATCCGTACGAAAATCCCTATAGATTTACCTGTTTTTACAAGGAAATAAAATGTGAAAAAAATGTTTCTACATTCCATGGCCTTTCCCAACCATTTAAATTTTTTCTTACAGGTCTAACACTTTCGAAAAACAAATACAACGCCCACCCGGAACAATATATAAAGCTAAACGAACCGTTCACTGGGTACTCATACGTACGAAAATCCCTATTGATTTACCTGTTTTTACAAGGAAATAAAATGTAAAAAAAATATTTCTACATACCATGGCCTTTCCCAACCATTTAAAATTTTTCTCTTACAGGGCTAACACTTCCGAAAAACCAATACAACGCCCACCCGGACCAATATATTAAGCTAAATGAACCGTTCACTGGGTACTTATCCGTACGAAAATCCCTATTGATTTACCTGTTTTTCCAAGGAAATAAAATGTGAAAACAATATTTCTACATCCCATGGCCTTTCCCAACCATTTAAATTTTTCTCTTACAAGTCTAACACTTCTGAAAAACCAATACAACGCCCACCCGGAACAATATATAAAGCTAAATGAACCGTTCACTGGGTACTTATCCGTACGAAAATCCCTATTGATTTACCTGTTTTTCCAAGGAAATAAAATGTGAAAACAATATTTCTACATCCCATGGCCTTTCCCAACCATTTAAATTTTTCTCTTACAGGTCTAACACGTCCGAAAAACCAATAAAACGCCCATCCGGAACAATATATAAAGCTAAACGCACCGTTCACTGGGTACTTATCCGTACGAAAATCCCTATTGATTTACCTGTTTTTACAAGGAAATAAAATGTGAAAAAAATATTTCTACATCCCATGTCCTTTCCCAACCATTTAAATTTTTCTCTTACAAGTCTAACACTTCCGAAAAACCAATACAACGCCCACCCGGAACAATATATAAAGCTAAACGAACCGTTCACTGGGTACTTATACGTACGAAAATCCCTATTGATTTACCTGTTTTTACAGGGAAATATAATGTGAAAAAATATTTCTACATCCCATGGCCTTTCCCAACCATTTAAATTTTTCTCTTACAAGTCTAACACTTCCGAAAAACCAATACAACGCCCACCCGGAACAATATATAAAGCTAAACGCACCGTTCACTGGGTACTTATCCGTACGAAAATCCCTATTGATTTACCTGTTTTTACAAGGAAATAAAATGTGAAAAAAATATTTCTACATCCCATGTCCTTTCCCAACCATTTAAATTTTTCTCTTACAAGTCTAACACTTTCGAAAAACCAATACAACGCCCACCCGGAACAATATATAAAGCTAAACGAACCGTTCACTAGGTACTTATCCGTACGAAAATCCCTATTGATTTACCTGTTTTTACAAGGAAATAAAATGTGAAAACAATATTTCTACATCCCATGGCCTTTCCCAAGCATTTTAATTTTTCTCTTACAGGTCTAACACTTCCGAAAAACCAATACAACGCCCACCCGGAACAATATATAAAGCTAAACGAACCGTTCACTGGGTACTTATCCGTACGAAAATCCCTATTGATTTACCTGTTTTTCCAAGGAAATAAAATGTGAAAACAATATTTCTACATCCCATGGCCTTTCCCAACCATTTAAATTTTTCTCTTACAGGTCTAACACTTCCGAAAAACCAATACAACGCCCACCCGGAACAATATATAAAGCTAAACGAACCGTTCACTGGGTACTTATCCGTACGAAAATCCCTATTGATTTACCTGTTTTTACAAGGAATAAAATGTGAAAAAAATATTTCTACATCCCATGGCCTTTCCCAACCATTTAAATTTTTCTCTTAAAAGTCTAACATTTCCGAAAAACCAATACAACGCCCAACCGGAACAATATATAAAGCTAAACGAACAGTTCACTGGGTACTTATCCGTACGAAAATCCCTATAGATTTACCAGTTTTTACAAGGAAATAAAATGTGAAAAAAATGTTTCTACATTCCATGGCCTTTCCCAACCATTTAAATTTTTCTCTTACGGGGCTAATACTTCCGAAAAACCAATACAACGCCCACCCGGAACACTATATAAAGCTAAACGGACCGTTCACTGGGTACTTATCCGTATGAAAATCCCTATAGATTTACCAGCTTTTACAAGGAAATAAAATGTGAAAAAAATGTTTCTACATTCCATGGCCTTTCCCAACCATTTAAATTTTTCTCTTACGGGGCTAATACTTCCGAAAAACCAATACAACGCCCACCCGGAACACTATATAAAGCTAAACGGACCGTTCACTGGGTACTTATCCGTATGAAAATCCCTATTGATTTACCTGTTTTTACAAGGAAATAAAATGTGAAAACAATATTTCTACACTCCATGGCCTTTCCCAACCATTTAAATTTTTCACTTACAGGGCTAACACTTCCGAAAAACCAATACAACGCCCACCCGGACCAATATATTAAGCTAAACGAACCGTTCACTGGGTACTTATACGTACGAAAATCCCTATTGATTTACCTGTTTTTACAGGGAAATAAAATGTGAAAAAATATTTCTACATCCCATGGCCTTTCCCAACCATTTAAATTTTTCTCTTACAAGTCTAACACTTCCGAAAAACCAATACAACGCCCACCCGGAACAATATATAAAGCTAAACGAACCGTTCACTGGGTACTTATCCCTACGAAAATCCCTATTGATTTACCTGTTTTTCCAAGGAAATAAAATGTGAAAAGAATATTTCTACATCCCATGGCCTTTCCCAACCATTTAAATTTTTCTCTTACAGGTCTAACACGTCCGAAAAACCAATACAATGCCCATCCGGAACAATATATAAAGCTAAACGCACCGTTCACTGGGTACTTATCCGTACGAAAATCCCTATTGATTTACCTGTTTTTACAAGGAAATAAAATGTGAAAAAAATATTTCTACATCCCATGGCCTTTCCCAACCATTTAAATTTTTCTCTTACAAGTCTAACACTTCCGAAAAACCAATACAACGCCCACCCGAAACAATATATAAAGCTAAACGAACAGTTCACTAGGTACTTATCCGTACGAAAATCCGTATAGATTTACCTGTTTTTACAAGGAAATAAAATGTGAAAAAAATATTTCTACATCCCATGTCCTTTCCCAACCATTTAAATTTTTCTCTTACAAGTCTAACACTTCCGAAAAACCAATACAACGCCCACCCGGAACAATATATAAAGCTAAACGAACCGTTCACTAGGTACTTATCCGTACGAAAATCCCTATTGATTTACCTGTTTTTACAAGGAAATAAAATGTGAAAACAATATTTCTACATCCCAAGGCCTTTCCCAAGCATTTTAATTTTTCTCTTACAGGTCTAACACTTCCGAAAAACCAATACAACGCCCACCCGGAACAATATATAAAGCTAAACGAACCGTTCACTGGGTACTTATCCGTACGAAAATCCCTATTGATTTACCTGTTTTTCCAAGGAAATAAAATGTGAAAACAATATTTCTACATCCCATGGCCTTTCCCAACCATTTAAATTTTTCTCTTACAGGTCTAACACTTCCGAAAAACCAATACAACGCCCACCCGGAACAATATATAAAGCTAAACGAACCGTTCACTGGGTACTTATCCGTACGAAAATCCCTATTGATTTACCTGTTTTTACAAGGAATAAAATGTGAAAAAAATATTTCTACATCCCATGGCCTTTCCCAACCATTTAAATTTTTCTCTTACAAGTCTAACACTTCTGAAAAACCAATACAACGCCCAACCGGAACAATATATAAAGCTAAACGAACAGTTCACTGGGTACTTATCCGTACGAAAATCCCTATAGATTTACCTGTTTTTACAAGGAAATAAAATGTGAAAAAAATGTTTCTACATTCCATGGCCTTTCCCAACCATTTAAATTTTTCTCTTACAGGGCTAACACTTCCGAAAAACCAATACAACGCCCACCCGGAACACTATATAAAGCTAAACGAACCGTTCACTGGGTACTTATACGCACGAAAATCCGTATAGATTTACCTGTTTTTACAAGGAAATAAAATGTGAAAAAAATATTTCTACATCCCATGGCCTTTCCCAACCATTTAAATTTTTTCTTACAGGTCTAACACTTTCGAAAAACAAATACAACGCCCACCCGGAACAATATATAAAGCTAAACGAACCGTTCACTGGGTACTCATACGTACGAAAATCCCTATTGATTTACCTGTTTTTACAAGGAAATAAAATGTAAAAAAAATATTTCTACATACCATGGCCTTTCTCAACCATTTAAATTTTTCTCTTACAGGTCTAACACTTCCGAAAAACCAATACAACGCCCACGCGGAACAATATATAAAGCTAAACGGACCGTTCACTGGGTACTTATCCGTATGAAAATCCCTATTGATTTACCTGTTTTTACAAGGAAATAAAATGTGAAAACAATATTTCTACACTCCATGGCCTTTCCCAACCATTTAAATTTTTCACTTACAGGGCTAACACTTCCGAAAAACCAATACAACGCCCACCCGGACCAATATATTAAGCTAAACGAACCGTTCACTGGGTACTTATACGTACGAAAATCCCTATTGATTTACCTGTTTTTACAGGGAAATAAAATGTGAAAAAATATTTCTACATCCCATGGCCTTTCCCAACCATTTAAATTTTTCTCTTACAAGTCTAACACTTCCGAAAAACCAATACAACGCCCACCCGGAACAATATATAAAGCTAAACGAACCGTTCACTGGGTACTTATCCCTACGAAAATCCCTATTGATTTACCTGTTTTTCCAAGGAAATAAAATGTGAAAAGAATATTTCTACATCCCATGGCCTTTCCCAACCTTTTAAATTTTTCTCTTACAGGTCTAACACGTCCGAAAAACCAATACAACGCCCATCCGGAACAATATATAAAGCTAAAAGCACCGTTCACTGGGTACTTATCCGTACGAAAATCCCTATTGATTTACCTGTTTTTACAAGGAAATAAAATGTGAAAAAAATATTTCTACATCCCATGGCCTTTCCCAACCATTTAAATTTTTCTCTTACAAGTCTAACACTTCCGAAAAACCAATACAAAGCCCACCCGAAACAATATATAAAGCTAAACGAACAGTTCACTAGGTACTTATCCGTACGAAAATCCGTATAGATTTACCTGTTTTTACAAGGAAATAAAATGTGAAAAAAATGTTTCTACATCCCATGGCCTTTCCCAACCATTAAAATTTTTCTCTTACAGCGCTAACACTTCCGAAAAACCAATACAACGCCCACCCGGAACACTATATAAAGCTAAATGAACCGTTCACTGGGTACTTATACGCACGAAAATCCCTATTGATTTACCTGTTTTTACAAGGAAATAAAATGTGAAAAAAATATTTCTACATCCCATGGCCTTTCCCAACCATTTAAATTTTTCTCTTACAGGTCTAACACTTTCGAAAAACAAATACAACACCCACCCGGAACAATATATAAAGCTAAACGAACCGTTCACTGGGTACTCATACGTACGAAAATCCCTATTGATTTACCTGTTTTTACAAGGAAATAAAATGTAAAAAAAATATTTCTACATACCATGGCCTTTCTCAACCATTTAAATTTTTCTCTTACAGGTCTAACACTTCCGAAAAACCAATACAACGCCCACCCAGAACAATATATAAAGCTAAACGGACCGTTCACTGGGTACTTATCCGTACGAAAATCCCTATTGATTTACCTGTTCTTACAAGGAAATAAAATGTGAAAAAAATATTTCTACATCCCATGGCCCTTCCCAACCATTTAAATTTTTCTATTACAGGTCTAACACGTCCGAAAAACCAATACAACGCCCATCCGGAACAATATATAAAGCTAAACGCACCGTTCACTGGGTACTTATCCGTACGAAAATCCCTATTGATTTACCTGTTTTTACAAGGAAATAAAATGTGAAAACAATATTTCTACACTCCATGGCCTTTCCCAACCATTTAAATTTTTCTCTTACAGGGCTAACACTTCCGAAAAACCAATACAACGCCCACCCGGAACAATATATAAAGCTAAACGAACCGTTCACTGGGTACTTATCCGTACGAAAATCCCTATTGATTTACCTGTTTTTACAAGGAATAAAATGTGAAAAAAATATTTCTACATCCCATGGCCTTTCCCAACCATTTAAATTTTTCTCTTACAAGTCTAACACTTCTGAAAAACCAATACAACGCCCAACCGGAACAATATATAAAGCTAAACGAACAGTTCACTGGGTACTTATCCGTACGAAAATCCCTATAGATTTACCTGTTTTTACAAGGAAATAAAATGTGAAAAAAATGTTTCCACATTCCATGGCCTTTCCCAACCATTTAAATTTTTCTCTTACAGGGCTAACACTTCCGAAAAACCAATACAACGCCCACCCGGAACACTATATAAAGCTAAACGAACCGTTCACTGGGTACTTATACGCACGAAAATCCCTATTGATTTACCTGTTTTTACAAGGAAATAAAATGTGAAAAAAATATTTCTACATCCCATGGCCTTTCCCAACCATTTAAATTTTTTCTTACAGGTCTAACACTTTCGAAAAACAAATACAACGCCCACCCGGAACAATATATAAAGCTAAACGAACCGTTCACTGGGTACTCATACGTACGAAAATCCCTATTGATTTACCTGTTTTTACAAGGAAATAAAATGTAAAAAAAATATTTCTACATACCATGGCCTTTCTCAACCATTTAAATTTTTCTCTTACAGGTCTAACACTTCCGAAAAACCAATACAACGCCCACCCGGAACAATATATAAAGCTAAACGGACCGTTCACTGGGTACTTATCCGTATGAAAATCCCTATTGATTTACCTGTTTTTACAAGGAAATAAAATGTGAAAACAATATTTCTACACTCCATGGCCTTTCCCAACCATTTAAATTTTTCACTTACAGGGCTAACACTTCCGAAAAACCAATACAACGCCCACCCGGACCAATATATTAAGCTAAACGAACCGTTCACTGGGTACTTATACGTACGAAAATCCCTATTGATTTACCTGTTTTTACAGGGAAATAAAATGTGAAAAAATATTTCTACATCCCATGGCCTTTCCCAACCATTTAAATTTTTCTCTTACAAATCTAACACTTCCGAAAAACCAATACAACGCCCACCCGGAACATTATATAAAGCTAAACGAACCGTTCACTGGGTACTTATCCCTACGAAAATCCCTATTGATTTACCTGTTTTTCCAAGGAAATAAAATGTGAAAAGAATATTTCTACATCCCATGGCCTTTCCCAACCATTTAAATTTTTCTCTTACAGGTCTAACACGTCCGAAAAACCAATACAACGCCCATCCGGAACAATATATAAAGCTAAAAGCACCGTTCACTGGGTACTTATCCGTACGAAAATCCCTATTGATTTACCTGTTTTTACAAGGAAATAAAATGTGAAAAAAATATTTCTACATCCCATGGCCTTTCCCAACCATTTAAATTTTTCTCTTACAAGTCTAACACTTCCGAAAAACCAATACAACGCCCACCCGGAACAATATATAAAGCTAAACGAACCGTTCACTGGGTACTTATCCCTACGAAAATCCCTATTGATTTACCTGTTTTTCCAAGGAAATAAAATGTGAAAAGAATATTTCTACATCCCATGGCCTTTCCCAACCATTTAAATTTTTCTCTTACAGGTCTAACACGTCCGAAAAACCAATACAACGCCCATCCGGAACAATATATAAAGCTAAAAGCACCGTTCACTAGGTACTTATCCGTACGAAAATCCGTATAGATTTACCTGTTTTTACAAGGAAATAAAATGTGAAAAAAATGTTTCTACATCCCATGGCCTTTCCCAACCATTAAAATTTTTCTCTTACAGCGCTAACACTTCCGAAAAACCAATACAACGCCCACCCGGAACACTATATAAAGCTAAATGAACCGTTCACTGGGTACTTATACGCACGAAAATCCCTATTGATTTACCTGTTTTTACAAGGAAATAAAATGTGAAAAAAATATTTCTACATCCCATGGCCTTTCCCAACCATTTAAATTTTTCTCTTACAGGTCTAACACTTTCGAAAAACAAATACAACACCCACCCGGAACAATATATAAAGCTAAACGAACCGTTCACTGGGTACTCATACGTACGAAAATCCCTATTGATTTACGTGTTTTTACAAGGAAATAAAATGTAAAAAAAATATTTCTACATACCATGGCCTTTCTCAACCATTTAAATTTTTCTCTTACAGGTCTAACACTTCCGAAAAACCAATACAACGCCCACCCAGAACAATATATAAAGCTAAACGGACCGTTCACTGGGTACTTATCCGTACGAAAATCCCTATTGATTTACCTGTTCTTACAAGGAAATAAAATGTGAAAAAAATATTTCTACATCCCATGGCCCTTCCCAACCATTTAAATTTTTCTATTACAGGTCTAACACGTCCGAAAAACCAATACAACGCCCATCCGGAACAATATATAAAGCTAAACGCACCGTTCACTGGGTACTTATCCGTACGAAAATCCCTATTGATTTACCTGTTTTTACAAGGAAATAAAATGTGAAAACAATATTTCTACACTCCATGGCCTTTCCCAACCATTTAAATTTTTCTCTTACAGGGCTAACACTTCCGAAAAACCAATACAACGCCCACCCGGAACAATATATAAAGCTAAACGAACCGTTCACTGGGTACTTATCCGTACGAAAATCCCTATTGATTTACCTGTTTTTACAAGGAATAAAATGTGAAAAAAATATTTCTACATCCCATGGCCTTTCCCAACCATTTAAATTTTTCTCTTACAAGTCTAACACTTCTGAAAAACCAATACAACGCCCAACCGGAACAATATATAAAGCTAAACGAACAGTTCACTGGGTACTTATCCGTACGAAAATCCCTATAGATTTACCTGTTTTTACAAGGAAATAAAATGTGAAAAAAATGTTTCTACATTCCATGGCCTTTCCCAACCATTTAAATTTTTCTCTTACAGGGCTAACACTTCCGAAAAACCAATACAACGCCCACCCGGAACACTATATAAAGCTAAACGAACCGTTCACTGGGTACTTATCCGTACGAAAATCCCTATTGATTTACCTGTTTTTACAAGGAAATAAAATGTAAAAAAAATATTTCTACATACCATGGCCTTTCTCAACCATTTAAATTTTTCTCTTACAGGTCTAACACTTCCGAAAAACCAATACAACGCCCACCCGGAACAATATATAAAGCTAAACGGACCGTTCACTAGGTACTTATCCGTATGAAAATCCCTATTGATTTACCTGTTTTTACAAGGAAATAAAATGTGAAAACAATATTTCTACACTCCATGGCCTTTCCCAACCATTTAAATTTTTCACTTACAGGGCTAACACTTCCGAAAAACCAATACAACGCCCACCCGGACCAATATATTAAGCTAAACGAACCGTTCACTGGGTACTTATACGTACGAAAATCCCTATTGATTTACCTGTTTTTACAGGGAAATAAAATGTGAAAAAATATTTCTACATCCCATGGCCTTTCCCAACCATTTAAATTTTTCTCTTACAAGTCTAACACTTCCGAAAAAGCAATACAACGCCCACCCGGAACAATATATAAAGCTAAACGAACCGTTCACTGGGTACTTATCCCTACGAAAATCCCTATTGATTTACCTGTTTTTCCAAGGAAATAAAATGTGAAAAGAATATTTCTACATCCCATGGCCTTTCCCAACCATTTAAATTTTTCTCTTACAGGTCTAACACGTCCGAAAAACCAATACAACGCCCATCCGGAACAATATATAAAGCTAAAAGCACCGTTCACTGGGTACTTATCCGTACGAAAATCCCTATTGATTTACCTGTTTTTACAAGGAAATAAAATGTGAAAAAAATATTTCTACATCCCATGGCCTTTCCCAACCATTTAAATTTTTCTCTTACAAGTCTAACACTTCCGAAAAACCAATACAACGCCCACCCGGAACAATATATAAAGCTAAACGAACCGTTCACTGGGTACTTATCCCTACGAAAATCCCTATTGATTTACCTGTTTTTCCAAGGAAATAAAATGTGAAAAGAATATTTCTACATCCCATGGCCTTTCCCAACCATTTAAATTTTTCTCTTACAGGTCTAACACGTCCGAAAAACCAATACAACGCCCATCCGGAACAATATATAAAGCTAAAAGCACCGTTCACTGGGTACTTATCCGTACGAAAATCCCTATTGATTTACCTGTTTTTACAAGGAAATAAAATGTGAAAAAAATGTTTCTACATCCCATGGCCTTTCCCAACCATTAAAATTTTTCTCTTACAGCGCTAACACTTCCGAAAAACCAATACAACGCCCACCCGGAACACTATATAAAGCTAAATGAACCGTTCACTGGGTACTTATACGCACGAAAATCCCTATTGATTTACCTGTTTTTACAAGGAAATAAAATGTGAAAAAAATATTTCTACATCCCATGGCCTTTCCCAACCATTTAAATTTTTCTCTTACAGGTCTAACACTTTCGAAAAACAAATACAACACCCACCCGGAACAATATATAAAGCTAAACGAACCGTTCACTGGGTACTCATACGTACGAAAATCCCTATTGATTTACCTGTTTTTACAAGGAAATAAAATGTAAAAAAAATATTTCTACATACCATGGCCTTTCTCAACCATTTAAATTTTTCTCTTACAGGTCTAACACTTCCGAAAAACCAATACAACGCCCACCCGGAACAATATATAAAGCTAAACGGACCGTTCACTGGGTACTTATCCGTACGAAAATCCCTATTGATTTACCTGTTCTTACAAGGAAATAAAATGTGAAAAAAATATTTCTACATCCCATGGCCCTTCCCAACCATTTAAATTTTTCTATTACAGGTCTAACACGTCCGAAAAACCAATACAACGCCCATCCGGAACAATATATAAAGCTAAACGCACCGTTCACTGGGTACTTATCCGTACGAAAATCCCTATTGATTTACCTGTTTTTACAAGGAAATAAAATGTGAAAACAATATTTCTACACTCCATGGCCTTTCCCAACCATTTAAATTTTTCTCTTACAGGGCTAACACTTCCGAAAAACCAATACAACGCCCACCAGGAACAATATATAAAGGTAAACGAACCGTTCACTGGGTACTTATCCGTACGAAAATCCCTATTGATTTACCTGTTTTTACAGGGAAATAAAATGTGAAAAAAATATTTCTACATCCCATGGCCTTTCCCAACCATTTAAATTATTCTCTTACAGGTCTAACACGTCCGAAAAACCAATACAACGCCCACCCGGAACAATATATAAAGCTAAACGCACCGTTCACTGGGTACTTATCCGTACGAAAATCCCTATTGATTTACCTGTTTTTACAAGGAAATAAAATGTGAAAAAAATATTTCTACATCCCATGGCCTTTCCCAACCATTTAAATTTTTCTCTTACAAGTCTAACACGTCCGAAAAACCAATACAACGCCCACCCGGAACAATATATAAAGCTAAACGAACCGTTCACTGGGTACTTATCCTTACGAAAATCCCTATTGATTTAGCTGTTTTTACAGGGAAATAAAATGTGAAAAAATATTTCTACATCCCATGGCCTTTCCCAACCATTTAAATTTTTCTCTTACAAGTCTAACACTTCTGAAAAACCAATACAACGCCCACCCGGAATAATATATAAAGCTAAACGAACCGTTCACTGGGTACTTATACGTACGAAAATCCCTATTGATTTACCTGTTTTTACAGGGAAATAAAATGTGAAAAAATATTTCTACATCCCATGGCCTTTCCCAACCATTTAAATTTTTCTCTTACAAGTCTAACACTTCCGAAAAACCCATACAACGCCCACCCAGAACAATGTATAAAGCTAAACGAACCGTTCACTGGGTACTCATACGTACGAAAATCCCTATTGATTTACCTGTTCTTAAAAGGAAATAAAATGTGAAAAAAATGTTTCTACATCCCATGGCCTTTCCCAACCATTTAAATTTTTCTCTTACAGGTCTAACACTTCCGAAAAACCAATACAACGCCCACCCGGAACACTATATAAAGCTAAACGAACCGTTCACTGGGTACTTATACGCACGAAAATCCCTATTGATTCACCTGTTTTTACAAGGAAATAAAATGTGAAAAGAATATTTCTACATCCCATGGCCTTTCCCAACCATTTAAATTTTTCTCTTACAGGTCTAACACTTCCGAAAAACCAATACAACGCCCACCCGGAACAATATATAAAGCTAAACGAACCGTTCACTGGGTACTCATACGTACGAAAATCCCTATTGATTTACCTGTTTTTACAAGGAAATAAAATGTGAAAAGAATATTTCTACATCCCATGGCCTTTCCCAACCATTTAAATTTTTCTCTTACAGGTCTAACACTTCTGAAATCCAATACAACGCCCACCCGGAACAATATATAAAGCTAAACGAACCGTTTACTGGGTACTTATCCGTACGAAAATCCCTATTGATTTACCTGTTTTTACAAGGAAATAAAATGTGAAAAAAATATTTCTACATCCCATGGCCTTTCCCAACCATTTAAATTTTTCTCTTACAGGTCTAACACTTCCGAAAAACCAATACAACGCCCACCCGGAACAATATATAAAGCTAAACGAACCGTTCACTGGGTACTTATCCATACGAAATTCCCTATTGATTCACCTGTTTTTACAAGGAAATAAAATGTGAAAAAAATATTTCTACATCCCATGGCCCTTCCCAACCATTTAAATTTTTCTCTTACAGGTCTAACACGTCCGAAAAACCAATACAACGCCCATCCGGAACAATATATAAAGCTAAACGCACCGTTCACTGGGTACTTATCCGAAGGAAAATCCCTATTGATTTACCTGTTTTTACAAGGAAATAAAATGTGAAAACAATATTTCTACATCCCATGGCCTTTCCCAACCATTTAAATTTTTCTCTTACAGGTCTAACACTTCCGAAAAACCAATACAACGCCCACCCGGAACAATATATAAAGCTAAACGAACCGTTCACTGGGTACTTATCCGTACGAAAATCCCTATTGATTTACCTGTTTTTACAAGGAAATGAAATGTGAAAACAATATTTCTACCTCCCATGGCCTTTCCCAACCATTTAAATTTTTCTCTTACAGGTCTAACACTTCTGAAAAACCAATACAACGCCCACCCGGAACAATATATAAAGCTAAACGAGCCGTTCACTGGGTACTCATACGTACGAAAATCCCTATAGATTTACCTGTCTTTAGAAGGAAATAAAATGTGAAAAAAATATTTCTACATCCCATGGCCTTTCCCAACCATTTAAACTTTTCTCTTACAGGTCTAACACTTCCGAAAAACCAATACGATGCCCACCCGGAACAATATATAAAGCTAAACGAATCGTTCACTGGGTACTCATACGTACGAAAATCCCTATTGATTTACCTGTTTTTAAAAGGAAATAAAATGTGAGAAAAATGTTTCTACATCCCATGGTCTTTCCCAACCTTTTAAATTTTTCTCTTACAGGGCTAACACTTCCGAAAAACCAATACAACGCCCCCCCGGAACACTATATAAAGCTAAACGAACCGTTCATTGGGTACTTATACTCACGAAAATCCCTATTGATTTACCTGTTTTTACAAGGAAATAAAATGTGAAAAAAATATTTCTACATTCCATGGCCTTTCCCAACCATTTAAATTATTCTCTTACAGGGCTAACACTTCCGAAAAACCAATACAACGCCCACCGGGACCAATATATTAAGCTAAACGAACCGTTCACTGGGTACTTATCCGTACGAAAATCCCTATTGATTTACCTGTTTTTACAAGGAAATAAAATGTGAAAACAATATTTCTACATCCCATGGCCTTTCCCAACCATTTAAATTTTTCTCTTACAGGTCTAACTCTTCCGAAAAACCAATACAACGCCCACCCGGAACAATATATAAAGCTAAACGAACCGTTCACTGGGTACTTATCCGTACGCAAATCCCTATTGATTTACCTGTTTTTACAAGGAAATAAAATGTGAAAAAAATATTTCTACATCCCATGGCCTTTCCCAACCATTTAAATTTTTCTCTTACAAGTCTAACACTTCCGAAAAACCAATACAACGCCCACCCGGAACAATATATAAAGCTAAACGAACCGTTCACTGGGTACTTATCCTTACGAAAATCCCTATTGATTTACCTGTTTTTACAAGGAAATAAAATGTGAAAACAATATTTCTACATCCCATGGCCTTTCCCAAGCATTTAAATTTTTCTCTTACAGGTCTAACTCTTCCGAAAAACCAATACAACGCCCACCCGGAACAATATATAAAGCTAAACGAACCGTTCACTGGGTACTTATCCGTACGAAAATCCCTATTGATTTACCTGTTTTTACAAGGAAATAAAATGTGAAAACAATATTTCTACATCCCATGGCCTTTCCCAACCATTTAAATTTTTCTCTTACAGGTCTAACTCTTCCGAAAAACCAATACAACGCCCACCCGGAACAATATATAAAGCTAAACGAACCGTTCACTGGGTACTTATCCGTACGAAAATCCCTATTGATTTACCTGTTTTTACAAGGAAATACGAAAATCCCTATTGATTCACCTGTTTTTACAAGGAAATAAAATGTGAAAAAAATATTTCTACATCCCATGGCCCTTCCCAACCATTTAAATTTTTCTCTTACAGGTCTAACACGTCCGAAAAACCAATACAACGCCCATCCGGAACAATATATAAAGCTAAACGCACCGTTCACTGGGTACTTATCCGTACGAAAATCCCTATTGATTTACCTGTTTTTACAAGGAAATAAAATGTGAAAACAATATTTCTACCTCCCATGGCCTTTCCCAACCATTTAAATTTCTCTCTTACAGGTCTAACACTTCTGAAAATCCAATACAACGCCCACCCGGAACAATATATAAAGCTAAACGAGCCGTTCACTGGGTACTCATACGTACGAAAATCCCTATAGATTTACCTGTTTTTAGAAGGAAATAAAATGTGAAAAAAATATTTCTACATCCCATGGCCTTTCCCAACCATTTAAACTTTTCTCTTACAGGTCTAACACTTCCGAAAAACCAATACAATGCCCACCCAGAACAATATATAAAGCTAAACGAATCGTTCACTGGGTACTCATACGTACGAAAATCCCTATTGATTTACCTGTTTTTAAAAGGAAATAAAATGTGAGAAAAATGTTTCTACATCCCATGGTCTTTCCCAACCTTTTAAATTTTTCTCATACAGGGCTAACACTTCCGAAAAACCAATACAACGCCCCCCCGGAACACTATATAAAGCTAAACGCACCTTTCATTGGGTACTTATACTCACGAAAATCCCTATTGATTTACCTGTTTTTACAAGGAAATAAAATGTGAAAAAAATATTTCTACATTCCATGGCCTTTCCCAACCATTTAAATTATTCTCTTACAGGGCTAACACTTCCGAAAAACCAATACAACGCCCACCGGGACCAATATATTAAGCTAAACGAACCGTTCACTGGGTACTTATCCGTACGAAAATCCCTATTGATTTACCTGTTTTTACAAGGAAATAAAATGTGAAAACAATATTTCTACATCCCATGGCCTTTCCCAACCATTTAAATTTTTCTCTTACAGGTCTAACTCTTCCGAAAAACCAATACAACGCCCACCCGGAACAATATATAAAGCTAAACGAACCGTTCACTGGGTACTTATCCGTACGCAAATCCCTATTGATTTACCTGTTTTTACAAGGAAATAAAATGTGAAAAAAATATTTCTACATCCCATGGCCTTTCCCAACCATTTAAATTTTTCTCTTACAAGTCTAACACTTCCGAAAAACCAATACAACGCCCACCCGGAACAATATATAAAGCTAAACGAACCGTTCACTGGGTACTTATCCTTACGAAAATCCCTATTGATTTACCTGTTTTTACAAGGAAATAAAATGTGAAAACAATATTTCTACATCCCATGGCCTTTCCCAAGCATTTAAATTTTTCTCTTACAGGTCTAACTCTTCCGAAAAACCAATACAACGCCCACCCGGAACAATATATAAAGCTAAACGAACCGTTCACTGGGTACTTATCCGTACGAAAATCCCTATTGATTTACCTGTTTTTACAAGGAAATAAAATGTGAAAACAATATTTCTACATCCCATGGCCTTTCCCAACCATTTAAATTTTTCTCTTACAGGTCTAACTCTTCCGAAAAACCAATACAACGCCCACCCGGAACAATATATAAAGCTAAACGAACCGTTCACTGGATACTTATCCGTACGAAAATCCCTATTGATGTACCTGTTTTTACAAGGAAATAAAATGTGAAAACAATATTTCTACATCCCATGGCCTTTCCCAAGCATTTAAATTTTTCTCTTACAGGTCTAATTCTTCCGAAAAACCAATACAACGCCCACCCGGAACAATATATAAAGCTAAACGAACCGTTCACTGGGTACTTATCCGTACGAAAATCCCTATTGATTTACCTGTTTTTACAAGGAAATAAAATGTGAAAACAATATTTCTACATCCCATGGCCTTTCCCAAGCATTTAAATTTTTCTCTTACAGGTCTAACTCTTCCGAAAAACCAATACAACGCCCACCCGGAACAATATATAAAGCTAAACGAACCGTTCACTGGGTACTTATCCGTACGAAAATCCCTATTGATTTACCTGTTTTTACAAGGAAATAAAATGTGAAAACAATATTTCTACACTCCATGGCCTTTCCCAACCATTTAAATCTTTCTCTTACAGGGCTAACACTTCCGAAAAACCAATACAACGCCCACCCGGACCAATATATTAAGCTAAACGAACCGTTCACTGGGTACTTATACGTACGAAAATCCCTATTGATTTACCTGTTTTTACAGGGAAATAAAATGTGAAAAAATATTTCTACATCCCATGGCCTTTCCCAACCATTTAAATTTTTCTCTTACAAGTCTAACACTTTCGAAAAACCAATACAACGCCCACCCGGAACAATATATAAAGCTAAACGAACCGTTCACTGGGTACTTATACGTACGAAAATCCCTATTGATTTACCTGTTTTTACAGGGAAATAAAATGTGAAAAAATATTTCTACATCCCATGCCCTTTCCCAACCATTTAAATTTTTCTCTTACAAGTCTAACACTTCCGAAAAACCCATACAACGCCCACCCGGAACAATGTATAAAGCTAAACGAACCGTTCACTGGGTACTCATACGTACGAAAATCCCTATTGATTTACCTGTTTTTACAAGGAAATAAAATGTGAAAAAAATGTTTCTACATCCCATGGCCTTTCCCAACCATTTAAATTTTTCTCTTACAGGGCTAACACTTCCGAAAAACCAATACAACGCCCACCCAGAACAATATATAAAGCTAAACGAACCGTTCACTGGGTACTCATACGTACGAAAATCCCTATTGATTTACCTGTTTTTACAAGGAAATAAAATGTGAAAAGAATATTTCTACATCCCATGGCCTTTCCCAACCATTTAAATTTTTCTCTTACAGGTCTAGCACTTCTGAAAAACCAATACAACGCCCACCCGGAACAATATATAAAGCTAAACGAACCGTTTACCGGGTACTTATCCGTACGAAAATCCCTATTGATTTACATGTTTTTACAAGGAAATAAAATGTGAAAAAAATATTTCTACATCCCATGGCCTTTCCCAACCATTTAAATTTTTCTCTTACATGTCTAACACTTCCGAAAAACCAATACAACGCCCACCCGGAACAATATATAAAGCTAAACGAACCGTTCACTGGGTACTTATCCGTACGAAAATCCCTATTGATTCACCTGTTTTTACAAGGAAATAAAATGTGAAAAAAATATTTCTACATCCCATGGCCCTTCCCAACCATTTAAATTTTTCTCTTACAGGTCTAACACGTCCGAAAAACCAATACAACGCCCATCCGGAACAATATATAAAGCTAAACGCACCGTTCACTGGGTACTTATCCGTACGAAAATCCCTATTGATTTACCTGTTTTTACAAGGAAATAAAATGTGAAAACAATATTTCTACACTCCATGTTCTTTCCCAACCATTTAAATTTTTCTCTTACAGGGCTAACACTTCCGAAAAACCAATACAACGCCCACCCGGACCGATATATTAAGCTAAACGAACCGTTCACTGGGTACTTATACGTACGAAAATCCCTATTGATTTACCTGTTTTTACAGGGAAATAAAATGTGAAAAAATATTTCTACATCCCATGGCCTTTCCCAACCATTTAAATTTTTCTCTTACAAGTCTAACACTTTCGAAAAACCAATACAACGCCCTCCCGGAACAATATATAAAGCTAAACGAACCGTTCACTGGGTACTTATACGTATGAAAATCCCTATTGATTTACCTGTTTTTACAGGGAAATAAAATGTGAAAAAATATTTCTACATCCCATGGCCTTTCCCAACCATTTAAATTTTTCTCTTACAAGTCTAACACTTCCGAAAAACCCATACAACGCCCACCCGGAACAATGTATAAAGCTAAACGAACCGTTCACTGGGTACTCATACGTACGAAAATCCCTATTGATTTACCTGTTTTTTCAAGGAAATAAAATGTGAAAAAAATGTTTCTACATCCCATGGCCTTTCCCAACCATTTAAATTTTTCTCTTACAGGGCTAACACTTCCGAAAAACCAATACAACGCCCACCCGGAACACTATATAAAGCTAAACGAACCGTTCACTGGGTACTTATACGCACGAAAATACCTATTGATTTACCTGTTTTTACAAGGAAATAAAATGTGAAAAGAATATTTCTACATCCCATGGCCTTTCCCAACCATTTAAATTTTTCTCTTACAGGTCTAACACTTCCGAAAAACCAATACAACGCCCACCCGGAACAATATATAAAGCTAAACGAACCGTTCACTGGGTACTCATACGTACGAAAATCCCTATTGATTTACCTATTTTTACAAGGAAATAAAATGTGAAAAGAATATTTCTACATCCCATGGCCTTTCCCAACCATTTAAATTTTTCTCTTACAGGTCTAACACTTCTGAAAAACCAATACAACGCCCACCCGGAACAATATATAAAGCTAAACGAACCGTTTACTGGGTACTTATCCGTATGAAAATCCCTATTGATTTACCTGTTTTTACAAGGAAATAAAATGTGAAAAAAATATTTCTACATCCCATGGCCTTTCCCAACCATTTAAATTTTTCTCTTACAGGTCTAACACTTCCAAAAATCCAATACAACGCCCACCCGGAACAATATATAAAGCTAAACGAACCGTTCACTGGGTACTTATCCGTACGAAAATCCCTATTGATTCACCTGTTTTTACAAGGAAATAAAATGTGAAAAAAATATTTCTACATCCCATGGCCCTTCCCAACCATTTAAATTTTTCTCTTACAGGTCTAACACGTCCGAAAAACCAATACAACGCCCATCCGGAACAATATATAAAGCTAAACGCACCGTTCACTGGGTACTTATCCGTACGAAAATCCCTATTGATTTACCTGTTTTTACAAGGAAATAAAATGTGAAAACAATATTTCTACATCCCATGGCCTTTCCCAACCATTTAAAATTTTCTCTTACAGGTCTAACACTTCCGAAAAACCAATGCAACGCCCACCCGGAACAATATATAAAGCTAAACGAACCGTTCACTGGGTACTCATACGTACGAAAATCCCTATAGATTTACCTGTTTTTAGAAGGAAATAAAATGTGAAAAAAATATTTCTACATCCCATGGCCTTTCCCAACCATTTAAATTTTTCTCTTACAGGTCTAACACTTCCGAAAAACCAATACAACGCCCATCCGGAACAATATATAAAGCTAAACGCACCGTTCACTGGGTACTTATCCGTACGAAAATCCCTATTGATTTACCTGTTTTTACAAGGAAATAAAATGTGAAAAAAATATTTCTACATCCCATGGCCTTTCCCAACCATTTAAACTTTTCTCTTACAGGTCTAACACTTCCGAAAAACCAATACAATGCCCACCCGGAACAATATATAAAGCTAAACGAATCGTTCACTGGGTACTCATACGTACGAAAATCCCTATTGATTTACCTGTTTTTAAAAGGAAATAAAATGTGAGAAAAATGTTTCTACATCCCATGGCCTTTCCCAACCTTTTAAATTTTTCTCTTACAGGGCTAACACTTCCGAAAAACCAATACAACGCCCACCCGGAACACTATATAAAGCTAAACGAACCGTTCATTGGGTACTTATACTCACGAAAATCCCTATTGATTTACCTGTTTTTACAAGGAAATAAAATGCGAAAAAAATATTTCTACATTCCATGGCCTTTCCCAACAATTTAAATTTTTCTCTTACAGGGCTAACACTTCCGAAAAACCAATACAACGCCCACCCGGACCAATATATTAAGCTAAACGAACCGTTCACTAGGTACTTATACGTACGAAAATCCCTATTGATTTACCTGTTTTTACAGGGAAATAAAATGTGAAAAAATATTTCTACATCCCATGGCCTTTCCCAACCATTTAAATTTTTCTCTTACAAGTCTAACACTTTCGAAAAACCAATACAACGCCCACCCGGAACAATATATAAAGCTAAACGAACCGTTCACTGGGTACTTATACGTACGAAAATCCCTATTGATTTACCTGTTTTTACAGGGAAATAAAATGTGAAAAAATATTTCTACATCCCATGGCCTTTCCCAACCATTTAAATTTTTCTCTTACAAGTCTAACAATTCCGAAAAACCCATACAACGCCCACCCGGAACAATGTATAAAGCTAAACGAACCGTTCACTGGGTACTCATACGTACGAAAATCCCTATTGATTTACTTGTTTTTACAAGGAAATAAAATGTGAAAAAAATGTTTCTACATCCCATGGCCTTTCCCAACCATTTAAATTTTTCTCTTACAGGGCTAACACTTCCGAAAAACCAATACAACGCCCACCCGGAACACTATATAAAGCTAAACGAACCGTTCACTGGGTACTTATACGCACGAAAATACCTATTGATTTACCTGTTTTTACAAGGAAATAAAATGTGAAAAGAATATTTCTACATCCCATGGCCTTTCCCAACCATTTAAATTTTTCTCTTACAGGTCTAACACTTCCGAAAAACCAATACAACGCCCACCCGGAACAATATATAAAGCTAAACGAACCGTTCACTGGGTACTCATACGTACGAAAATCCCTATTGATTTACCTATTTTTACAAGGAAATAAGATGTGAAAAAAATATTTCTACATCCCATGGCCTTTCCCAACCATTTAAACTTTTCTCTTACAGGTCTAACACTTCCGAAAAACCAATACAATGCCCACCCGGAACAATATATAAAGCTAAACGAATCGTTCACTGGGTACTCATACGTACGAAAATCCCTATTGATTTACCTGTTTTTAAAAGGAAATAAAATGTGAGAAAAATGTTTCTACATCCCATGGCCTTTCCCAACCTTTTAAATTTTTCTCTTACAGGGCTAACACTTCCGAAAAACCAATACAACGCCCACCCGGAACACTATATAAAGCTAAACGAACCGTTCATTGGGTACTTATACTCACGTAAATCCCTATTGATTTACCTGTTTTTACAAGGAAATAAAATGCGAAAAAAATATTTCTACATTCCATGGCCTTTCCCAACCATTTAAATTTTTCTCTTACAGGGCTAACACTTCCGAAAAACCAATACAACGCCCACCCGGACCAATATATTAAGCTAAACGAACCGTTCACTAGGTACTTATACGTACGAAAATCCCTATTGATTTACCTGTTTTTACAGGGAAATAAAATGTGAAAAAATATTTCTACATCCCATGGCCTTTCCCAACCATTTAAATTTTTCTCTTACAAGTCTAACACTTTCGAAAAACCAATACAACGCCCACCCGGAACAATATATAAAGCTAAACGAACCGTTCACTGGGTACTTATACGTACGAAAATCCCTATTGATTTACCTGTTTTTACAGGGAAATAAAATGTGAAAAAATATTTCTACATCCCATGGCCTTTCCCAACCATTTAAATTTTTCTCTTACAAGTCTAACAATTCCGAAAAACCCATACAACGCCCACCCGGAACAATGTATAAAGCTAAACGAACCGTTCACTGGGTACTCATACGTACGAAAATCCCTATTGATTTACCTGTTTTTACAAGGAAATAAAATGTGAAAAAAATGTTTCTACATCCCATGGCCTTTCCCAACCATTTAAATTTTTCTCTTACAGGGCTAACACTTCCGAAAAACCAATACAACGCCCACCCGGAACACTATATAAAGCTAAACGAACCGTTCACTGGGTACTTATACGCACGAAAATACCTATTGATTTACCTGTTTTTACAAGGAAATAAAATGTGAAAAGAATATTTCTACATCCCATGGCCTTTCCCAACCATTTAAATTTTTCTCTTACAGGTCTAACACTTCCGAAAAACCAATACAACGCCCACCCGGAACAATATATAAAGCTAAACGAACCGTTCACTGGGTACTCATACGTACGAAAATCCCTATTGATTTACCTATTTTTACAAGGAAATAAGATGTGAAAAGAATATTTCTACATCCCATGGCCTTTCCCAACCATTTAAATTTTTCTCTTACAGGTCTAACACTTCTGAAAAACCAATACAACGCCCACCTGGAACAATATATAAAGCTAAACGAACCGTTCACTGGGTACTTATCCGTACGAAAATCCCTATTGATTCACCTGTTTTTACAAGGAAATAAAATGTGAAAAAAATATTTCTACATCCCATGGCCTTTCCCAACCATTTAAACTTTTCTCTTACAGGTCTAACACTTCCGAAAAACCAATACAATGCCCACCCGGAACAATATATAAAGCTAAACGAATCGTTCACTGGGTACTCATACGTACGAAAATCCCTATTGATTTACCTGTTTTTAAAAGGAAATAAAATGTGAGAAAAATGTTTCTACATCCCATGGCCTTTCCCAACCTTTTAAATTTTTCTCTTACAGGGCTAACACTTCCGAAAAACCAATACAACGCCCACCCGGAACACTATATAAAGCTAAACGAACCGTTCATTGGGTACTTATACTCACGAAAATCCCTATTGATTTACCTGTTTTTACAAGGAAATAAAATGTGAAAAAAATATTTCTACATCCCATGGCCTTTCCCAACCATTTAAATTTTTCTCTTACAGGTCTAACACTTCTGAAAAACCAATACAACGCCCATCCGGAACAATATATAAAGCTAAACGCACCGTTCACTGGGTACTTATCCGTACGAAAATCCCTATTGATTTACCTGTTTTTACAAGGAAATAAAATGTGAAAACAATATTTCTACCTCCCATGGCCTTTCCCAACCATTTAAATTTTTCTCTTACAGGTCTAACACTTCTGAAAAACCAATACAACGCCCACCCGGAACAATATATAAAGCTAAACGAGCCGTTCACTGGGTACTCATACGTACGAAAATCCCTATTGATTTACCTGTTTTTACAAGGAAATAAAATGTGAAAACAATATTTCTACATCCCATGGCCTTTCCCAACCATTTAAATTTTTCTCTTACAGGTCTAACACTTCCGAAAAACCAATACAACGCCCACCCGGAACAATATATAAAGCTAAACGAACCGTTCACTGGGTACTTATCCGTACGAAAATCCCTATTGATTCACCTGTTTTTACAAGGAAATAAAATGTGAAAAAAATATTTCTACATCCCATGGCCCTTCCCAACCATTTAAATTTTTCTCTTACAGGTCTAACACGTCCGAAAAACCAATACAACGCCCATCCGGAACAATATATAAAGCTAAACGCACCGTTCACTGGGTACTTATCCGTACGAAAATCCCTATTGATTTACCTGTTTTTACAAGGAAATAAAATATGAAAACAATATTTCTACACTCCATGGCCTTTCCCAACCATGTAAATTTTTCTCTTACAGGGCTAACACTTCCGAAAAACCAATACAACGTCCACCCGGACCAATATATTAAGCTAAACGAACCGTTCACTGGGTACTTATACGTACGAAAATCCCTATTGATTTACCTGTTTTTACAGGGAAATAAAATGTGAAAAAATATTTCTACATCCCATGGCCTTTCCCAACCATTTAAATTTTTCTCTTACAAGTCTAACACTTTCGAAAAACCAATACAACGCCCACCCGGAACAATATATAAAGCTAAACGAACCGTTCACTGGGTACTTATACGTACGAAAATCCCTATTGATTTACCTGTTTTTACAGGGAAATAAAATGTGAAAAAATATTTCTACATCCCATGGCCTTTCCCAACCATTTAAATTTTTCTCTTACAAGTCTAACACTTCCGAAAAACCCATACAACGCCCACCCGGAACAATGTATAAAGCTAAACGAACCGTTAACTGGGTACTCATACGTACGAAAATCCCTATTGATTTACCTGTTTTTACAAGGAAATAAAATGTGAAAAAAATGTTTCTACATCCCATGGCCTTTCCCAACCATTTAAATTTTTCTCTTACAGGTCTAACACTTCCGAAAAACCAATACAACACCCACCCGGAACACTATATAAAGCTAAACGAACCGTTCACTGGGTACTTATACGCACGAAAATCCCTATTGATTTACCTGTTTTTACAAGGAAATAAAATGTGAAAAGAATATTTCTACATCCCATGGCCTTTCCCAACCATTTAAATTTTTCTCTTACAGGTCTAACACTTCCGAAAAACCAATACAACGCCCACCCGGAACAATATATAAAGCTAAACGAACCGTTCACTGGGTACTCATACGTACGAAAATCCCTATTGATTTACCTATTTTTACAAGGAAATAAAATGTGAAAAGAATATTTCTACATCCCATGGCCTTTCCCAACCATTTAAATTTTTCTCTTACAGGTCTAACACTTCCGAAAAACCAATACAACGCCCACCCGGAACAATATATAAAGCTAAACGAACTGTTCACTGGGTACTTATCCGTACGAAAATCCCTATTGATTCACCTGTTTTTACAAGGAAATAAAATGTGAAAAAAATATTTCTACATCCCATGGCCCTTCCCAACCATTTAAATTTTTCTCTTACAGGTCTAACACGTCCGAAAAACCAATACAACGCCCATCCGGAACAATATATAAAGCTAAACGCACCGTTCACTGGGTACTTATCCGTACGAAAATCCCTATTGATTTACCTGTTTTTACAAGGAAATAAAATGTGAAAACAATATTTCTACATCCCATGGCCTTTCCCAACCATTTAAATTTTTCTCTTACAGGTCTAACACTTCCGAAAAACCAATACAACGCCCACCCGGAACAATATATAAAGCTAAACGAACCGTTCACTGGGTACTCATACGTACGAAAATCCCTATAGATTTACCTGTTTTTAGAAGGAAATAAAATGTGAAAAAAATATTTCTACATCCCATGGCCTTTCCCAACCATTTAAATTTTTCTCTTACAGGTCTAACACTTCCGAAAAACCAATACAACGCCCATCCGGAACAATATATAAAGCTAAACGCACCGTTCACTGGGTACTTATCCGTACGAAAATCCCTATTGATTTACCTGTTTTTACAAGGAAATAAAATGTGAAAACAATATTTCTACCTCCCATGGCCTTTCCCAAACATTTAAATTTTTCTCTTACAGGTCTAACACTTCTGAAAAACCAATACAACGCCCACCCGGAACAATATATAAAGCTAAACGAGCCGTTCATTGGGTACTTATACTCACGAAAATCCCTATTGATTTACCTGTTTTTACAAGGAAATAAAATGTGAAAAAAATATTTCTACATTCCATGGCCTTTCCCAACCATTTAAATTATTCTCTTACAGGGCTAACACTTCCGAAAAACCAATACAACGCCCACCGGGACCAATATATTAAGCTAAACGAACCGTTCACTGGGTACTTATCCGTACGAAAATCCCTATTGATTTACCTGTTTTTACAAGGAAATAAAATGTGAAAACAATATTTCTACATCCCATGGCCTTTCCCAACCATTTAAATTTTTCTCTTACAGGTCTAACTCTTCCGAAAAACCAATACAACGCCCACCCGGAACAATATATAAAGCTAAACGAACCGTTCACTGGGTACTTATCCGTACGAAAATCCCTATTGATTTACCTGTTTTTACAAGGAAATAAAATGTGAAAACAATATTTCTACATCCCATGGCCTTTCCCAACCATTTAAATTTTTCTCTTACAAGTCTAACACTTCCGAAAAACCCATACAACGCCCACCCGGAACAATATATAAAGCTAAACGAACCGTTCACTGGGTACTCATACGTACGAAAATCCCTATTGATTTACCTGTTTTTACAAGGAAATAAAATGTGAAAAAAATATTTCTACATCCCATGGCCTTTCCCAACCATTTAAATTTTTCTCTTACAGGGCTAACACTTCCGAAAAACCAATACAACGCCCACCCGGAACACTATATAAAGCTAAACGAACCGTTCACAGGGTACTTATCCGTACGAAAATCCCTATTGATTCACCTGTTTTTACAAGGCAATAAAATGTGAAAAAAATATTTCTACATCCCATGGCCCTTCCCAACCATTTAAATTTTTCTCTTACAGGTCTAACACGTCCGAAAAACCAATACAACGCCCATCCGGAACAATATATAAAGCTAAACGCACCGTTCACTGGGTACTTATCCGTACGAAAATCCCTATTGATTTACCTGTTTTTACAAGGAAATAAAATGTGAAAACAATATTTCTACATCCCATGGCCTTTCCCAACCATTTAAATTTTTCTCTTACAGGTCTAACACTTCCGAAAAACCAATACAACGCCCACCCGGAACAATATATAAAGCTAAACGAACCGTTCACTGGGTACTCATACGTACGAAAATCCCTATAGATTTACCTGTTTTTAGAAGGAAATAAAATGTGAAAAAAATATTTCTACATCCCATGGCCTTTCCCAACCATTTAAATTTTTCTCTTACAGGTCTAACACTTCCGAAAAACCAATACAACGCCCATCCGGAACAATATATAAAGCTAAACGCACCGTTCACTGGGTACTTATCCGTACGAAAATCCCTATTGATTTACCTGTTTTTACAAGGAAATAAAATGTGAAAACAATATTTCTACCTCCCATGGCCTTTCCCAACCATTTAAATTTTTCTCTTACAGGTCTAACACTTCTGAAAAACCAATACAACGCCCACCCGGAACAATATATAAAGCTAAACGAGCCGTTCACTGGGTACTCATACGTACGAAAATCCCTATAGATTTACCTGTTTTTAGAAGGAAATAAAATGTGAAAAAAATATTTCTACATCCCATGGCCTTTCCCAACCATTTAAACTTTTCTCTTACAGGTCTAACACTTCCGAAAAACCAATACAATGCCCACCCGGAACAATATATAAAGCTAAACGAATCGTTCACTGGGTACTCATACGTACGAAAATCCCTATTGATTTACCTGTTTTTAAAAGGAAATAAAATGTGAGAAAAATGTTTCTACATCCCATGGCCTTTCCCAACCTTTTAAATTTTTCTCTTACAGGGCTAACACTTCCGAAAAACCAATACAACGCCCACCCGGAACACTATATAAAGCTAAACGAACCGTTCATTGGGTACTTATACTCACGAAAATCCCTATTGATTTACCTGTTTTTACAAGGAAATAAAATGTGAAAAAAATATTTCTACATTCCATGGCCTTTCCCAACCATTTAAGTTATTCTCTTACAGGGCTAACACTTCCGAAAAACCAATACAACGCCCACCGGGACCAATATATTAAGCTAAACGAACCGTTCACTGGGTACTTATCCGTACGAAAATCCCTATTGATTTACCTGTTTTTACAAGGAAATAAAATGTGAAAACAATATTTCTACATCCCATGGCCTTTCCCAACCATTTAAATTTTTCTCTTACAGGTCTAACTCTTCCGAAAAACCAATACAACGCCCACCCGGAACAATATATAAAGCTAAACGAACCGTTCACTGGGTACTTATCCGTACGAAAATCCCTATTGATTTACCTGTTTTTACAAGGAAATAAAATGTGAAAACAATATTTCTACATCCCATGGCCTTTCCCAACCATTTAAATTTTTCTCTTACAAGTCTAACACTTCCGAAAAACCCATACAACGCCCACCCGGAACAATATATAAAGCTAAACGAACCGTTCACTGGGTACTCATACGTACGAAAATCCCTATTGATTTACCTGTTTTTACAAGGAAATAAAATGTGAAAAAAATGTTTCTACATCCCATGGCCTTTCCCAACCATTTAAATTTTTCTCTTACAGGGCTAACACTTCCGAAAAACCAATACAACGCCCACCCGGAACACTATATAAAGCTAAACGAACCGTTCACTGGGTACTTATACGCACGAAAATCCCTATTGATTTACCTGTTTTTACAAGGAAATAAAATGTGAAAAGAATATTTCTACACCCCATGGCCTTTCCCAACCATTTAAATTTTTCTCTTACAGGTCTAACACTTCCGAAAAACCAATACAACGCCCACCCGGAACAATATATAAAGCTAAACGAACCGTTCACTGGGTACTCATACGTACGAAAATCCCTATTGATTTACCTGTTTTTACAAGGAAATAAAATGTGAAAAGAATATTTCTACATCCCATGGCCTTTCCCAACCATTTAAATTTTTCTCTTACAGGTCTAACACTTCCGAAAAACCAATACAACGCCCTCCCGGAACAATATATAAAGCTAAACGAACCGTTTACTGGGTACTTATCCGTACGAAAATCCCTATTGATTTACCTGTTTTTACAAGGAAATAAAATGTGAAAAAATATTTCTACATCCCATGGCCTTTCCCAAACATTTAAATTTTTCTCTTAGAGGTCTAACACTTCCGAAAAACCAATACAACGCCCACCCGGAACAATATATAAAGCTAAACGAACCGTTCACTGGGTACTTATCCGTACGAAAATCCCTATTGATTCACCTGTTTTTACAAGGAAATAAAATGTGAAAAAAATATTTCTACATCCCATGGCCCTTCACAACCATTTAAATTTTTCTCTTACAGGTCTAACACGTCCGAAAAACCAATACAACGCCCATCCGGAACAATATATAAAGCTAAACGCACCGTTCACTGGGTACTTATCCGTACGAAAATCCCTATTGATTTACCTGTTTTTACAAGGAAATAAAATGTGAAAACAATATTTCTACCTCCCATGGCCTTTCCCAACCATTTAAATTTTTCTCTCACAGGTCTAACACTTCCGAAAAACCAATACAACGCCCACCCGGAACAATATATAAAGCTAAACGAGCCGTTCACTGGGTACTCATACGTACGAAAATCCCTATAGATTTACCTGTTTTTAGAAGGAAATAAAATGTGAGAAAAATGTTTCTACATCCCATGGCCTTTCCCAACCATTTAAATTTTTCTCTTACAGGGCTAACACTTCCGAAAAACCAATACAACGCCCACCCGGAACACTATATAAAGCTAAACGAACCGTTCATTGGGTACTTATACTCACGAAAATCCCTATTGATTTACCTGTTTTTACAAGGAAATAAAATGTGAAAAAAATATTTCTACATTCCTTGGCCTTTCCCAACCATTTAAATTATTCTCTTACAGGGCTAACACTTCCGAAAAACCAATACAACGCCCACCCGGACCAATATATTAAGCTAAACGAACCGTTCACTGGGTTCTCATACGTACGAAAATCCCTATTGATTTACCTGTTTTTACAAGGAAATAAAATGTGAAAAGAATATTTCTACATTCCATGGCCTTTCCCAACCATTTAAATTTTTCTCTTACAGGTCTAACACTTCGGAAAAACCAATACAACGCCCACCCGGAACAATATATAAAGCTAAACGAACCGTTCACTGGGTACTTATACTCACGAAAATCCCTATTGATTTACCTGTTTTTACAAGGAAATAAAATGTGAAAAAAATATTTCTACATCCCATGGCCCTTCCCAACCATTTAAATTTTTCTCTTACAGGTCTAACACGTCCGAAAAACCAATACAACGCCCATCCGGAACAATATATAAAGCTAAACGCACCGTTCACTGGGTACTTATCCGTACGAAAATCCCTATTGATTTACCTGTTTTTACAAGGAAATAAAATGTGAAAACAATATTTCTACCTCCCATGGCTTTTCCCAACCATTTAAATTTTTCTCTTACAGGTCTAACACTTCCGAAAAACCAATACAACGCCCACCCGGAACAATATATAAAGCTAAACGAGCCGTTCACTGGGTACTCATACGTACGAAAATCCCTATTGATTTACCTGTTTTTACAAGGAAATAAAATGTGAAAAAAATATTTCTACATCCCATGGCCTTTCCCAACCATTTAAATTTTTCTCTTACAGGTCTAACACTTCCGAAAAACCAATACAACGCCCACCCGGAACAATATATAAAGCTAAACGAACCGTTCACTGGGTACTTATCCGTACGAAAATCCCTATTGATTCACCTGTTTTTACAAGGAAATAAAATGTGAAAAAAATATTTCTACATCCCATGGCCCTTCCCAACCATTTAAATTTTTCTCTTACAGGTCTAACACGTCCGAAAAACCAATACAACGCCCATCCGGAACAATATATAAAGCTAAACGCACCGTTCACTGGGTACTTATCCGTACGAAAATCCCTATTGATTTACCTGTTTTTACAAGGAAATAAAATGTGAAAACAATATTTCTACATCCCATGGCCTTTCCCAACCATTTAAATTTTTCTCTTACAGGTCTAACACTTCTGAAAAACCAATACAACGCCCACCCGGAACAATATATAAAGCTAAACGAACCGTTCACTGGGTACTCATACGTACGAAAATCCCTATAGATTTACCTGTTTTTAGAAGGAAATAAAATGTGAAAAAAATATTTCTACATCCCATGGCCTTTCCCAACCATTTAAATTTTTCTCTTACAGGTCTAACACTTCCGAAAAACCAATACAACGCCCACCCGGAACAATATATAAAGCTAAACGAACCGTTCACTGGGTACTCATACGTATGAAAATCCCTATAGATTTACCTGTTTTTAGAAGGAAATAAAATGTGAAAAAAATATTTCTACATCCCATGGCCTTTCCCAACCATTTAAATTTTTCTCTTACAGGTCTAACACTTCCGAAAAACCAATACAACGCCCATCCGGAACAATATATAAAGCTAAACGCACCGTTCACTGGGTACTTATCCGTACGAAAATCCCTATTGATTTACCTGTTTTTACAAGGAAATAAAATGTGAAAACAATATTTCTACCTCCCATGGCCTTTCCCAACCATTTAAATTTTTCTCTTACAGGTCTAACACTTCTGAAAAACCAATACAACGCCCACCCGGAACAATATATAAAGCTAAACGAACCGTTCACTGGGTACTTATCCGTACGAAAATCCCTATTGATTTACCTGTTTTTACAAGGAAATAAAATGTGAAAACAATATTTCTACATCCCATAGCCTTTCCCAACCATTTAAATTTTTCTCTTACAAGTCTAACACTTCCGAAAAACCCATACAACGCCCACCCGGAACAATATATAAAGCTAAACGAACCGTTCACTGGGTACTCATACGTACGAAAATCCCTATTGATTTACCTGTTTTTACAAGGAAATAAAATGTGAAAAAAATGTTTCTACATCCCATGGCCTTTCCCAACCATTTAAATTTTTCTCTTACAGGGCTAACACTTCCGAAAAACCAATACAACGCCCACCCGGAACACTATATAAAGCTAAACGAACCGTTCACTGGGTACTTATCCGTACGAAAATCCCTATTGATTCACCTGTTTTTACAAGGAAATAAAATGTGAAAAAAATATTTCTACATCCCATGGCCCTTCCCAACCATTTAAATTTTTCTCTTACAGGTCTAACACGTCCGAAAAACCAATACAACGCCCATCCGGAACAATATATAAAGCTAAACGCACCGTTCACTGGGTACTTATCCGTACGAAAATCCCTATTGATTTACCTGTTTTTACAAGGAAATAAAATGTGAAAACAATATTTCTACATCCCATGGCCTTTCCCAACCATTTAAATTTTTCTCTTACAGGTCTAACACTTCCGAAAAACCAATACAACGCCCACCCGGAACAATATATAAAGCTAAACGAACCGTTCACTGGGTACTCATACGTACGAAAATCCCTATAGATTTACCTGTTTTTAGAAGGAAATAAAATGTGAAAAAAATATTTCTACATCCCATGGCCTTTCCCAACCATTTAAATTTTTCTCTTACAGGTCTAACACTTCCGAAAAACCAATACAACGCCCATCCGGAACAATATATAAAGCTAAACGCACCGTTCACTGGGTACTTATCCGTACGAAAATCCCTATTGATTTACCTGTTTTTACAAGGAAATAAAATGTGAAAACAATATTTCTACCTCCCATGGCCTTTCCCAACCATTTAAATTTTTCTCTTACAGGTCTAACACTTCTGAAAAACCAATACAACGCCCACCCGGAACAATATATAAAGCTAAACGAGCCGTTCACTGGGTACTCATACGTACGAAAATCCCTATAGATTTACCTGTTTTTAGAAGGAAATAAAATGTGAAAAAAATATTTCTACATCCCATGGCCTTTCCCAACCATTTAAACTTTTCTCTTACAGGTCTAACACTTCCGAAAAACCAATACAATGCCCACCCGGAACAATATATAAAGCTAAACGAATCGTTCACTGGGTACTCATACGTACGAAAATCCCTATTGATTTACCTGTTTTTAAAAGGAAATAAAATGTGAGAAAAATGTTTCTACATCCCATGGCCTTTCCCAACCTTTTAAATTTTTCTCTTACAGGGCTAACACTTCCGAAAAACCAATACAACGCCCACCCGGAACACTATATAAAGCTAAACGAACCGTTCATTGGGTACTTATACTCACGAAAATCCCTATTGATTTACCTGTTTTTACAAGGAAATAAAATGTGAAAAAAATATTTCTACATTCCATGGCCTTTCCCAACCATTTAAATTATTCTCTTACAGGGCTAACACTTCCGAAAAACCAATACAACGCCCACCGGGACCAATATATTAAGCTAAACGAACCGTTCACTGGGTACTTATCCGTACGAAAATCCCTATTGATTTACCTGTTTTTACAAGGAAATAAAATGTGAAAACAATATTTCTACATCCCATGGCCTTTCCCAACCATTTAAATTTTTCTCTTACAGGTCTAACTCTTCCGAAAAACCAATACAACGCCCACCCGGAACAATATATAAAGCTAAACGAACCGTTCACTGGGTACTCATACGTACGAAAATCCCTATTGATTTACCTGTTTTTACAAGGAAATAAAATGTGAAAAAAATGTTTCTACATCCCATGGCCTTTCCCAACCATTTAAATTTTTCTCTTACAGGGCTAACACTTCCGAAAAACCAATACAACGCCCACCCGGAACACTATATAAAGCTAAACGAACCGTTCACTGGGTACTGATACGCACGAAAATCCCTATTGATTTACCTGTTTTTACAAGGAAATAAAATGTGAAAAGAATATTTCTACATCCCATGGCCTTTCCCAACCATTTAAATTTTTCTCTTACAGGTCTAACACTTCCGAAAAACCAATACAACGCCCACCCGGAACAATATATAAAGCTAAACGAACCGTTCACTGGGTACTCATACGTACGAAAATCCCTATTGATTTACCTGTTTTTACAAGGAAATAAAATGTGAAAAGAATATTTCTACATCCCATGGCCTTTCCCAACCATTTAAATTTTTCTCTTACAGGTCTAACACTTCCGAAAAACCAATACAACGCCCTCCCGGAACAATATATAAAGCTAAACGAACCGTTTACTGGGTACTTATCCGTACGAAAATCCCTATTGATTTACCTGTTTTTACAAGGAAATAAAATGTGAAAAAATATTTCTACATCCCATGGCCTTTCCCAACCATTTAAATTTTTCTCTTAGAGGTCTAACACTTCCGAAAAACCAATACAACGCCCACCCGGAACAATATATAAAGCTAAACGAACCGTTCACTGGGTACTTATCCGTACTAAAATCCCTATTGATTCACCTGTTTTTACAAGGAAATAAAATGTGAAAAAAATATTTCTACATCCCATGGCCCTTCCCAACCATTTAAATTTTTCTCTTACAGGTCTAACACGTCCGAAAAACCAATACAACGCCCATCCGGAACAATATATAAAGCTAAACCCACCGTTCACTGGGTACTTATCCGTACGAAATTCCCTATTGATTTACCTGTTTTTACAAGGAAATAAAATGTGAAAACAATATTTCTACCTCCCATGGCCTTTCCCAACCATTTAAATTTTTCTCTCACAGGTCTAACACTTCCGAAAAACCAATACAACGCCCACCCGGAACAATATATAAAGCTAAACGAGCCGTTCACTGGGTACTCATACGTACGAAAATCCCTATAGATTTACCTGTTTTTAGAAGGAAATAAAATGTGAGAAAAATGTTTCTACATCCCATGGCCTTTCCCAACCATTTAAATTTTTCTCTTACAGGGCTAACACTTCCGAAAAACCAATACAACGCCCACCCGGAACACTATATAAAGCTAAACGAACCGTTCATTGGGTACTTATACTCACGAAAATCCCTATTGATTTACCTGTTTTTACAAGGAAATAAAATGTGAAAAAAATATTTCTACATTCCTTGGCCTTTCCCAACCATTTAAATTATTCTCTTACAGGGCTAACACTTCCGAAAAACCAATACAACGCCCACCCGGACCAATATATTAAGCTAAACGAACCGTTCACTGGGTACTCATACGTACGAAAATCCCTATTGATTTACCTGTTTTTACAAGGAAATAAAATGTGAAAAGAATATTTCTACATTCCATGGCCTTTCCCAACCATTTAAATTTTTCTCTTACAGGTCTAACACTTCCGAAAAACCAATACAACGCCCACCCAGAACAATATATAAAGCTAAACGAACCGTTCACTGGGTACTTATACTCACGAAAATCCCTATTGATTTACCTGTTTTTACAAGGAAATAAAATGTGAAAAAAATATTTCTACATCCCATGGCCCTTCCCAACCATTTAAATTTTTCTCTTACAGGTCTAACACGTCCGAAAAACCAATACAACGCCCATCCGGAACAATATATAAAGCTAAACGCACCGTTCACTGGGTACTTATCCGTACGAAAATCCCTATTGATTTACCTGTTTTTACAAGGAAATAAAATGTGAAAACAATATTTCTACCTCCCATGGCCTTTCCCAACCATTTAAATTTTTCTCTTACAGGTCTAACACTTCCGAAAAACCAATACAACGCCCACCCGGAACAATATATAAAGCTAAACGAGCCTTTCACTGGGTACTCATACGTACGAAAATCCCTATTGATTTACCTGTTTTTACAAGGAAATAAAATGTGAAAAAAATATTTCTACATCCCATGGCCCTTCCCAACCATTTAAATTTTTCTCTTACAGGTCTAACACGTCCGAAAAACCAATACAACGCCCATCCGGAACAATATATAAAGCTAAACGCACCGTTCACTGGGTACTTATCCGTACGAAAATCCCTATTGATTTACCTGTTTTTACAAGGAAATAAAATGTGAAAACAATATTTCTACACTCCATGGCCTTTCCCAACCATTTAAATTTTTCTCTTACAGGTCTAACACTTCCGAAAAACCAATACAACGCCCACCCGGAACAATATATAAAGCTAAACGAGCCTTATCTGGGTACCCATACGTACGAAAATCCCTATATATTTACCTGTTTTTAGAAGGAAATAAAATGTGAAAAAAATATTTCTACATCCCATGGCCTTTCCCAACCATTTAAACTTTTCTCTTACAGGTCTAACACTTCCGAAAAACCAATACAATGCCCACCCGGAACAATATATAAAGCTAAACGAATCGTTCACTGGGTACACATACGTACGAAAATCCCGATTGATTTACCTGTTTTTAAAAGGAAATAAAATGTGAGAAAAATGTTTCTACATCCCATGGCCTTTCCCAACCATTTAAATTTTTCTCTTACAGGGCTAACACTTCCGAAAAACCAATACAACGCCCACCCGGAACACTATATAAAGCTAAACGAACCGTTCATTGGGTACTTATACTCACGAAAATCCCTATTGATTTACCTGTTTTTACAAGGAAATAAAATGTGAAAAGAATATTTCTACATCCCATGGCCTTTCCCAACCATTTAAATTTTTCTCTTACAGGTCTAACACTTCCGAAAAACCAATACAACGCCCACCCGGAACAATATATAAAGCTAAACGAACCGTTTACTGGGTACTTATCCGTACGAAAATCCCTATTGATTTACCTGTTTTTAAAAGAAAATAAAATGTGAAAAAAATATTTCTACATCCCATGGCCTTTCCCAACCATTTAAATTTTTCTCTTAGAGGTCTAACACTTCCGAAAAACCAATACAACGCCCACCCGGAACAATATATAAAGCTAAACGAACCGTTCACTGGGTACTTATACTCACGAAAATCCCTATTGATTTACCTGTTTTTACAAGGAAATAAAATGTGAAAAAAATATTTCTACATCCCATGGCCCTTCCCAACCATTTAAATTTTTCTCTTACAGGTCTAACACTTCCGAAAAACCAATACAACGCCCACCTGGAACAATATATAAAGCTAAACGAACCGTTCACTGGGTACTCATACGTACGAAAATCCCTATTGATTTACCTGTTTTTAAAAGGAAATAAAATTTGAATAAAATGTTTCTACATCCCATGGCCTTTCCCAACCATTTAAATTTTTCTCTTACAAGGCTAACACTTCCGAAAAACCAATACAACGCCCACCCGGAACACTATATAAAGCTAAACGAACCGTTCACTGGGTACTTATACTCACGAAAATCCCTATTGATTTACCTGTTTTTACAAGGAAATAAAATGTGAAAAAAATATTTCTATATTCCATGGCCTTTCCCAACCATTTAAATTATTCTCTTACAGGGCTAACACTTCCGAAAAACCAATACAACGCCCACCCGGACCAATATATTAAGCTAAACGAACCGTTCACTGGGTACTTATCCGTACGAAAATCCCTATTGATTTACCTGTTTTTACAAGGAAATAAAATGTGAAAAAAATATTTCTACATCCCATGGCCCTTCCCAACCATTTAAATTTTTCTCTTACAGGTCTAACACGTCCGAAAAACCAATACAACGCCCATCCGGAACAATATATAAAGCTAAACGCACCGTTCACTGGGTACTTATCCGTACGAAAATCCCTATTGATTTACCTGTTTTTACAAGGAAATAAAATGTGAAAACAATATTTCTACCTCCCATGGCCTTTCCCAACCATTTAAATTTTTCTCTTACAGGTCTAACACGTCCGAAAAACCAATACAACGCCCATCCGGAACAATATATAAAGCTAAACGCACCGTTCACTGGGTACTTATCCGTACGAAAATCCCTATTGATTTACCTGTTTTTACAAGGAAATAAAATGTGAAAACAATATTTCTACCTCCCATGGACTTTCCCAACCATTTAAATTTTTCTCTCACAGGTCTAACACTTCCGAAAAACCAATACAACGCCCACCCGGAACAATATATAAAGCTAAACGAGCCGTTCACTGGGTACTCATACGTACGAAAATCCCTATAGATTTACCTGTTTTTAGAAGGAAATAAAATGTGAGAAAAATGTTTCTACATCCCATGGCCTTTCCCAACCATTTAAATTTTTCTCTTACAGGGCTAACACTTCCGAAAAACCAATACAACGCCCACCCGGAACACTATATAAAGCTAAACGAACCGTTCATTGGGTACTTATACTCACGAAAATCCCTATTGATTTACCTGTTTTTACAAGGAAATAAAATGTGAAAAAAATATTTCTACATTCCTTGGCCTTTCCCAACCATTTAAATTATTCTCTTACAGGGCTAACACTTCCGAAAAACCAATACAACGCCCACCCGGACCAATATATTAAGCTAAACGAACCGTTCACTTGGTACTCATACGTACGAAAATCCCTATTGATTTACCTGTTTTTACAAGGAAATAAAATGTGAAAAGAATATTTCTACATTCCATGGCCTTTCCCAACCATTTAAATTTTTCTCTTACAGGTCTAACACTTCCGAAAAACCAATACAACGCCCACCCGGAACAATATATAAAGCTAAACGAACCGTTCACTGGGTACTTATACTCACGAAAATCCCTATTGATTTACCTGTTTTTACAAGGAAATAAAATGTGAAAAAAATATTTCTACATCCCATGGCCCTTCCCAACCATTTAAACTTTTCTCTTACAGGTCTAACACTTCCGAAAAACCAATACAATGCCCACCCGGAACAATATATAAAGCTAAACGAATCGTTCACTGGGTACACATACGTACGAAAATCCCTATTGATTTACCTGTTTTTAAAAGGAAATAAAATGTGAGAAAAATGTTTCTACATCCCATGGCCTTTCCCAACCATTTAAATTTTTCTCTTACAGGGCTAACACTTCCGAAAAACCAATACAACGCCCACCCGGAACACTATATAAAGCTAAACGAACCGTTCATTGGGTACTCATACGTACGAAAATCCCTATTGATTTACCTGTTTTTACAAGGAAATAAAATGTGAAAAAAATATTTCTACATCCCATGGCCCTTCCCAACCATTTAAATTTTTCTCTTACAGGTCTAACACGTCCGAAAAACCAATACAACGCCCATCCGGAACAATATATAAAGCTAAACGCACCGTTCACTGGGTACATATCCGTACGAAAATCCCTATTGATTTACCTGTTTTTACAAGGAAATAAAATGTGAAAACAATATTTCTACACTCCATGGCCTTTCCCAACCATTTAAATTTTTCTCTTACAGGTCTAACACTTCCGAAAAACCAATACAACGCCCACCCGGAACAATATATAAAGCTAAACGAGCCGTTATCTGGGTACTCATACGTACGAAAATCCCTATATATTTACCTGTTTTTAGAAGGAAATAAAATGTGAAAAAAATATTTCTACATCCCATGGCCTTTCCCAACCATTTAAACTTTTCTCTTACAGGTCTAACACTTCCGAAAAACCAATACAATGCCCACCCGGAACAATATATAAAGCTAAACGAATCGTTCACTGGGTACACATACGTACGAAAATCCCTATTGATTTACCTGTTTTTAAAAGGAAATAAAATGTGAGAAAAATGTTTCTACATCCCATGGCCTTTCCCAACCATTTAAATTTTTCTCTTACAGGTCTAACACGTCCGAAAAACCAATACAACGCCCATCCGGAACAATATATAAAGCTAAACGCACCGTTCACTGGGTACTTATCCGTACGAAAATCCCTATTGATTTACCTGTTTTTACAAGGAAATAAAATGTGAAAACAATATTTCGACCTCCCATGGCCTTTCCCAACCATTTAAATTATTCTCTTACAGGTCTAACACGTCCGAAAAACCAATACAACGCCCACCCGGAACAATATATAAAGCTAAACGCACCGTTCACTGGGTACTTATCCGTACGAAAATCCCTATTGATTTACCTGTTTTTACAAGGAAATAAAATGTGAAAACAATATTTCTACCTCCCATGGCCTTTCCCAACCATTTAAATTTCTCTCTTACAGGTCTAACACTTCTGAAAAACCAATACAACGCCCACCCGGAACAATATATAAAGCTAAACGAGCCGTTCACTGGGTACTCATACGTACGAAAATCCCTATAGATTTACCTGTTTTTAGAAGGAAATAAAATGTGAAAAAAATATTTCTACATCCCATGGCCTTTCCCAACCATTTAAACTTTTCTCTTACAGGTCTAACACTTCCGAAAAACCAATACAATGCCCACCCGGAACAATATATAAAGCTAAACGAATCGTTCACTGGGTACTCATACGTACGAAAATCCCTATTGATTTACCTGTTTTTACAAGGAAATAAAATGTGAAAAAAATATTTCTACATCCCATGGCCCTTCCCAACCATTTAAATTTTTCTCTTAGAGGTCTAACACTTCCGAAAAACCAATACAACGCCCACCCGGAACAATATATAAAGCTAAACGAACCGTTCACTGGGTACTTATACTCACGAAAATCCCTATTGATTTACCTGTTTTTACAAGGAAATAAAATGTGAAAAAAATATTTCTACATCCCATGGCCCTTCCCAACCATTTAAATTTTTCTCTTACAGGTCTAACACTTCCGAAAAACCAATACAACGCCCACCTGGAACAATATATAAAGCTAAACGAACCGTTCACTGGGTACTCATACGTACGAAAATCCCTATTGATTTACCTGTTTTTAAAAGGAAATAAAATTTGAATAAAATGTTTCTACATCCCATGGCCTTTCCCAACCATTTAAATTTTTCTCTTACAAGGCTAACACTTCCGAAAAACCAATACAACGCCCACCCGGAACACTATATAAAGCTAAACGAACCGTTCACTGGGTACTTATACTCACGAAAATCCCTATTGATTTACCTGTTTTTACAAGGAAATAAAATGTGAAAAAAATATTTCTATATTCCATGGCCTTTCCCAACCATTTAAATTATTCTCTTACAGGGCTAACACTTCCGAAAAACCAATACAACGCCCACCCGGACCAATATATTAAGCTAAACGAACCGTTCACTGGGTACTTATCCGTACGAAAATCCCTATTGATTTACCTGTTTTTACAAGGAAATAAAATGTGAAAAAAATATTTCTACATACCATGGCCCTTCCCAACCATTTAAATTTTTCTCTTACAGGTCTAACACGTCCGAAAAAACAATACAACGCCCATCCGGAACAATATATAAAGCTAAACGCACCGTTCACTGGGTACTTATCCGTACGAAAATCCCTATTGATTTACCTGTTTTTACAAGGAAATAAAATGTGAAAACAATATTTCTACCTCCCATGGCCTTTCCCAACCATTTAAATTTTTCTCTTACAGGTCTAACACGTCCGAAAAACCAATACAACGCCCATCCGGAACAATATATAAAGCTAAACGCACCATTCACTGGGTACTTATCCGTACGAAAATCCCTATTGATTTACCTGTTTTTACAAGGAAATAAAATGTGAAAACAATATTTCTACCTCCCATGGCCTTTCCCAACCATTTAAATTTTTCTCTCACAGGTCTAACACTTCCGAAAAACCAATACAACGCCCACCCGGAACAATATATAAAGCTAAACGAGCCGTTCACTGGGTACTCATACGTACGAAAATCCCTATTGATTTACCTGTTTTTACAAGGAAATAAAATGTGAAAAGAATATTTCTACATTCCATGGCCTTTCCCAACCATTTAAATTTTTCTCTTACAGGTCTAACACTTCCGAAAAACCAATACAACGCCCACCTGGAACAATATATAAAGCTAAACGAACCGTTCACTGGGTACTCATACGTACGAAAATCCCTATTGATTTACCTGTTTTTAAAAGGAAATAAAATTTGAATAAAATGTTTCTACATCCCATGGCCTTTCCCAACCATTTAAATTTTTCTCTTACAAGGCTAACACTTCCGAAAAACCAATACAACGCCCACCCGGAACACTATATAAAGCTAAACGAACCGTTCACTGGGTACTTATACTCACGAAAATCCCTATTGATTTACCTGTTTTTACAAGGAAATAAAATGTGAAAAAAATATTTCTATATTCCATGGCCTTTCCCAACCATTTAAATTATTCTCTTACAGGGCTAACACTTCCGAAAAACCAATACAACGCCCACCCGGACCAATATATTAAGCTAAACGAACCGTTCACTGGGTACTTATCCGTACGAAAATCCCTATTGATTTACCTGTTTTTACAAGGAAATAAAATGTGAAAAAAATATTTCTACATCCCATGGCCCTTCCCAACCATTTAAATTTTTCTCTTACAGGTCTAACACGTCCGAAAAACCAATACAACGCCCATCCGGAACAATATATAAAGCTAAACGCACCGTTCACTGGGTACTTATCCGTACGAAAATCCCTATTGATTTACCTGTTTTTACAAGGAAATAAAATGTGAAAACAATATTTCTACCTCCCATGGCCTTTCCCAACCATTTACATTTTTCTCTTACAGGTCTAACACGTCCGAAAAACCAATACAACGCCCATCCGGAACAATATATAAAGCTAAACGCACCGTTCACTGGGTACTTATCCGTACGAAAATCCCTATTGATTTACCTGTTTTTACAAGGAAATAAAATGTGAAAACAATATTTCTACCTCCCATGGCCTTTCCCAACCATTTAAATTTTTCTCTCACAGGTCTAACACTTCCGAAAAACCAATACAACGCCCACCCGGAACAATATATAAAGCTAAACGAGCCGTTCACTGGGTACTCATACGTACGAAAATCCCTATAGATTTACCTGTTTTTAGAAGGAAATAAAATGTGAGAAAAATGTTTCTACATCCCATGGCCTTTCCCAACCATTTAAATTTTTCTCTTACAGGGCTAACACTTCCGAAAAACCAATACAACGCCCACCCGGAACACTATATAAAGCTAAACGAACCGTTCATTGGGTACTTATACTCACGAAAATCCCTATTGATTTACCTGTTTTTACAAGGAAATAAAATGTGAAAAAAATATTTCTACATTCCTTGGAATTCCCAACCATTTAAATTATTCTCTTACAGGGCTAACACTTCCGAAAAACCAATACAACGCCCACCCGGACCAATATATTAAGCTAAACGAACCGTTCACTGGGTACTCATACGTACGAAAATCCCTATTGATTTACCTGTTTTTACAAGGAAATAAAATGTGAAAAGAATATTTCTACATTCCATGGCCTTTCCCAACCATTTAAATTTTTCTCTTACAGGTCTAACACTTCCGAAAAACCAATACAACGCCCACCCGGAACAATATATAAAGCTAAACGAACCGTTCACTGGGTACTTATACTCACGAAAATCCCTATTGATTTACCTGTTTTTACAAGGAAATAAAATGTGAAAAAAATATTTCTACATCCCATGGCCCTTCCCAACCATTTAAACTTTTCTCTTACAGGTCTAACACTTCCGAAAAACCAATACAACGCCCACCTGGAACAATATATAAAGCTAAACGAACCGTTCACTGGGTACTCATACGTACGAAAATCCCTATTGATTTACCTGTTTTTAAAAGGAAATAAAATTTGAATAAAATGTTTCTACATCCCATGGCCTTTCCCAACCATTTAAATTTTTCTCTTACAAGGCTAACACTTCCGAAAAACCAATACAACGCCCACCCGGAACACTATATAAAGCTAAACGAACCGTTCACTGGGTACTTATACTCACGAAAATCCCTATTGATTTACCTGTTTTTACAAGGAAATAAAATGTGAAAAAAATATTTCTATATTCCATGGCCTTTCCCAACCATTTAAATTATTCTCTTACAGGGCTAACACTTCCGAAAAACCAATACAACGCCCACCCGGACCAATATATTAAGCTAAACGAACCGTTCACTGGGTACTCATACGTACGAAAATCCCTATTGATTTACCTGTTTTTACAAGGAAATAAAATGTGAAAAGAATATTTCTACATTCCATGGCCTTTCCCAACCATTTAAATTTTTCTCTTACAGGTCTAACACTTCCGAAAAACCAATACAACGCCCACCCGGAACAATATATAAAGCTAAACGAACCGTTCACTGGGTACTTATACTCACGAAAATCCCTATTGATTTACCTGTTTTTACAAGGAAATAAAATGTGAAAAAAATATTTCTACATCCCATGGCCCTTCCCAACCATTTAAACTTTTCTCTTACAGGTCTAACACTTCCGAAAAACCAATACAACGCCCACCTGGAACAATATATAAAGCTAAACGAACCGTTCACTGGGTACTCATACGTACGAAAATCCCTATTGATTTACCTGTTTTTAAAAGGAAATAAAATTTGAATAAAATGTTTCTACATCCCATGGCCTTTCCCAACCATTTAAATTTTTCTCTTACAAGGCTAACACTTCCGAAAAACCAATACAACGCCCACCCGGAACACTATATAAAGCTAAACGAACCGTTCACTGGGTACTTATACTCACGAAAATCCCTATTGATTTACCTGTTTTTACAAGGAAATAAAATGTGAAAAAAATATTTCTATATTCCATGGCCTTTCCCAACCATTTAAATTATTCTCTTACAGGGCTAACACTTCCGAAAAACCAATACAACGCCCACCCGGACCAATATATTAAGCTAAACGAACCGTTCACTGGGTACTTATCCGTACGAAAATCCCTATTGATTTACCTGTTTTTACAAGGAAATAAAATGTGAAAAAAATATTTCTACATACCATGGCCCTTCCCAACCATTTAAATTTTTCTCTTACAGGTCTAACACGTCCGAAAAACCAATACAACGCCCATCCGGAACAATATATAAAGCTAAACGCACCGTTCACTGGGTACTTATCCGTACGAAAATCCCTATTGATTTACCTGTTTTTACAAGGAAATAAAATGTGAAAACAATATTTCTACCTCCCATGGCCTTTCCCAACCATTTAAATTTTTCTCTTACAGGTCTAACACGTCCGAAAAACCAATACAACGCCCATCCGGAACAATATATAAAGCTAAACGCACCGTTCACTGGGTACTTATCCGTACGAAAATCCCTATTGATTTACCTGTTTTTACAAGGAAATAAAATGTGAAAACAATATTTCTACCTCCCATGGCCTTTCCCAACCATTTAAATTTTTCTCTCACAGGTCTAACACTTCCGAAAAACCAATACAACGCCCACCCGGAACAATATATAAAGCTAAACGAGCCGTTCACTGGGTACTCATACGTACGAAAATCCCTATTGATTTACCTGTTTTTACAAGGAAATAAAATGTGAAAAGAATATTTCTACATTCCATGGCCTTTCCCAACCATTTAAATTTTTCTCTTACAGGTCTAACACTTCCGAAAAACCAATACAACGCCCACCTGGAACAATATATAAAGCTAAACGAACCGTTCACTGGGTACTCATACGTACGAAAATCCCTATTGATTTACCTGTTTTTAAAAGGAAATAAAATTTGAATAAAATGTTTCTACATCCCATGGCCTTTCCCAACCATTTAAATTTTTCTCTTACAAGGCTAACACTTCCGAAAAACCAATACAACGCCCACCCGGAACACTATATAAAGCTAAACGAACCGTTCACTGGGTACTTATACTCACGAAAATCCCTATTGATTTACCTGTTTTTACAAGGAAATAAAATGTGAAAAAAATATTTCTATATTCCATGGCCTTTCCCAACCATTTAAATTATTCTCTTACAGGGCTAACACTTCCGAAAAACCAATACAACGCCCACCCGGACCAATATATTAAGCTAAACGAACCTTTCACTGGGTACTTATCCGTACGAAAATCCCTATTGATTTACCTGTTTTTACAAGGAAATAAAATGTGAAAAAAATATTTCTACATCCCATGGCCCTTCCCAACCATTTAAATTTTTCTCTTACAGGTCTAACACGTCCGAAAAACCAATACAACGCCCATCCGGAACAATATATAAAGCTAAACGCACCGTTCACTGGGTACTTATCCGTACGAAAATCCCTATTGATTTACCTGTTTTTACAAGGAAATAAAATGTGAAAACAATATTTCTACCTCCCATGGCCTTTCCCAACCATTTACATTTTTCTCTTACAGGTCTAACACGTCCGAAAAACCAATACAACGCCCATCCGGAACAATATATAAAGCTAAACGCACCGTTCACTGGGTACTTATCCGTACGAAAATCCCTATTGATTTACCTGTTTTTACAAGGAAATAAAATGTGAAAACAATATTTCTACCTCCCATGGCCTTTCCCAACCATTTAAATTTTTCTCTCACAGGTCTAACACTTCCGAAAAACCAATACAACGCCCACCCGGAACAATATATAAAGCTAAACGAGCCGTTCACTGGGTACTCATACGTACGAAAATCCCTATAGATTTACCTGTTTTTAGAAGGAAATAAAATGTGAGAAAAATGTTTCTACATCCCATGGCCTTTCCCAACCATTTAAATTTTTCTCTTACAGGGCTAACACTTCCGAAAAACCAATACAACGCCCACCCGGAACACTATATAAAGCTAAACGAACCGTTCATTGGGTACTTATACTCACGAAAATCCCTATTGATTTACCTGTTTTTACAAGGAAATAAAATGTGAAAAAAATATTTCTACATTCCTTGGCCTTTCCCAACCATTTAAATTATTCTCTTACAGGGCTAACACTTCCGAAAAACCAATACAACGCCCACCCGGACCAATATATTAAGCTAAACGAACCGTTCACTGGGTACTCATACGTACGAAAATCCCTATTGATTTACCTGTTTTTACAAGGAAATAAAATGTGAAAAGAATATTTCTACATTCCATGGCCTTTCCCAACCATTTAAATTTTTCTCTTACAGGTCTAACACTTCCGAAAAACCAATACAACGCCCACCCGGAACAATATATAAAGCTAAACGAACCGTTCACTGGGTACTTATACTCACGAAAATCCCTATTGATTTACCTGTTTTTACAAGGAAATAAAATGTGAAAAAAATATTTCTACATCCCATGGCCCTTCCCAACCATTTAAACTTTTCTCTTACAGGTCTAACACTTCCGAAAAACCAATACAATGCCCACCCGGAACAATATATAAAGCTAAACGAATCGTTCACTGGGTACACATACGTACGAAAATCCCTATTGATTTACCTGTTTTTAAAAGGAAATAAAATGTGAGAAAAATGTTTCTACATCCCATGGCCTTTCCCAACCATTTAAATTTTTCTCTTACAGGGCTAACACTTCCAAAAAACCAATACAACGCCCACCCGGAACACTATATAAAGCTAAACGAACCGTTCATTGTGTACTCATACGTACGAAAATCCCTATTGATTTACCTGTGTTTACAAGGAAATAAAATGTGAAAAAAATATTTCTACATCCCATGGCCCTTCCCAACCATTTAAATTTTTCTCTTACAGGTCTAACACGTCCGAAAAACCAATACAATGCCCATCCGGAACAATATATAAAGCTAAACGCACCGTTCACTGGGTACTTATCCGTACGAAAATCCCTATTGATTTACCGGTTTTTACAAGGAAATAAAATGTGAAAACAATATTTCTACACTCCATGGCCTTTCCCAACCATTTAAATTTTTCTCTTACAGGTCTAACACTTCCGAAAAACCAATACAACGCCCACCCGGAACAATATATAAAGCTAAACGAGCCGTTATCTGGGTACTCATACGTACGAAAATCCCTATATATTTACCTGTTTTTAGAAGGAAATAAAATGTGAAAAAAATATTTCTACATCCCATGGCCTTTCCCAACCATTTAAACTTTTCTCTTACAGGTCTAACACTTCCGAAAAACCAATACAATGCCCACCCGGAACAATATATAAAGCTAAACGAATCGTTCACTGGGTACACATACGTACGAAAATCCCTATTGATTTACCTGTTTTTAAAAGGAAATAAAATGTGAGAAAAATGTTTCTACATCCCATGGCCTTTCCCAACCATTTAAATTTTTCTCTTACAGGGCTAACACTTCCGAAAAACCAATACAACGCCCACCCGGAACACTATATAAAGCTAAACGAACCGTTCATTGGGTACTCATACGTACGAAAATCCCTATTGATTTACCTGTTTTTACAAGGAAATAAAATGTGAAAAAAATATTTCTACATCCCTTGGCCCTTCCCAACCATTTAAATTTTTCTCTTACAGGTCTAACACGTCCGAAAAACCAATACAACGCCCATCCGGAACAATATATAAAGCTAAACGCACCGTTCACTGGGTACTTATCCGTACGAAAATCCCTATTGATTTACCTGTTTTTACAAGGAAATAAAATGTGAAAACAATATTTCTACCTCCCATGGCCTTTCCCAACCATTTAAATTTTTCTCTTACAGGTCTAACACGTCCGAAAAACCAATACAACGCCCACCCGGAACAATATATAAAGCTAAACGCACCGTTCACTGGGTACTTATCCGTACGAAAATCCCTATTGATTTATCTGTTTTTACAAGGAAATAAAATGTGAAAACAATATTTCTACCTCCCATGGCCTTTCCCAACCATTTAAATTTCTCTCTTACAGGTCTAACACTTCTGAAAAACCAATACAACGCCCACCCGGAACAATATATAAAGCTAAACGAGCCGTTCACTGGGTACTCATACGTACGAAAATCCCTATAGATTTACCTGTTTTTAGAAGGAAATAAAATGTGAGAAAAATGTTTCTACATCCCATGGCCTTTCCCAACCATTTAAATTTTTCTCTTACAGGGCTAACACTTCCGAAAAACCAATACAACGCCCACCCGGAACACTATATAAAGCTAAACGAACCGTTCATTGGGTACTTATACTCACGAAAATCCCTATTGATTTACCTGTTTTTACAAGGAAATAAAATGTGAAAAAAATATTTCTACATTCCTTGGCCTTTCCCAACCATTTAAATTATTCTCTTACAGGGCTAACACTTCCGAAAAACCAATACAACGCCCACCCGGACCAATATATTAAGCTAAACGAACCGTTCACTGGGTACTCATACGTACGAAAATCCCTATTGATTTACCTGTTTTTACAAGGAAATAAAATGTGAAAAGAATATTTCTACATTCCATGGCCTTTCCCAACCATTTAAATTTTTCTCTTACAGGTCTAACACTTCCGAAAAACCAATACAACGCCCACCCGGAACAATATATAAAGCTAAACGAACCGTTCACTGGGTACTTATACTCACGAAAATCCCTATTGATTTACCTGTTTTTACAAGGAAATAAAATGTGAAAAAAATATTTCTACATCCCATGGCCCTTCCCAACCATTTAAACTTTTCTCTTACAGGTCTAACACTTCCGAAAAACCAATACAATGCCCACCCGGAACAATATATAAAGCTAAACGAATCGTTCACTGGGTACACATACGTACGAAAATCCCTATTGATTTACCTGTTTTTAAAAGGAAATAAAATGTGAGAAAAATGTTTCTACATCCCATGGCCTTTCCCAACCATTTAAATTTTTCTCTTACAGGGCTAACACTTCCAAAAAACCAATACAACGCCCACCCGGAACACTATATAAAGCTAAACGAACCGTTCATTGTGTACTCATACGTACGAAAATCCCTATTGATTTACCTGTGTTTACAAGGAAATAAAATGTGAAAAAAATATTTCTACATCCCATGGCCCTTCCCAACCATTTAAATTTTTCTCTTACAGGTCTAACACGTCCGAAAAACCAATACAATGCCCATCCGGAACAATATATAAAGCTAAACGCACCGTTCACTGGGTACTTATCCGTACGAAAATCCCTATTGATTTACCGGTTTTTACAAGGAAATAAAATGTGAAAACAATATTTCTACACTCCATGGCCTTTCCCAACCATTTAAATTTTTCTCTTACAGGTCTAACACTTCCGAAAAACCAATACAACGCCCACCCGGAACAATATATAAAGCTAAACGAGCCGTTATCTGGGTACTCATACGTACGAAAATCCCTATATATTTACCTGTTTTTAGAAGGAAATAAAATGTGAAAAAAATATTTCTACATCCCATGGCCTTTCCCAACCATTTAAACTTTTCTCTTACAGGTCTAACACTTCCGAAAAACCAATACAATGCCCACCCGGAACAATATATAAAGCTAAACGAATCGTTCACTGGGTACACATACGTACGAAAATCCCTATTGATTTACCTGTTTTTAAAAGGAAATAAAATGTGAGAAAAATGTTTCTACATCCCATGGCCTTTCCCAACCATTTAAATTTTTCTCTTACAGGGCTAACACTTCCGAAAAACCAATACAACGCCCACCCGGAACACTATATAAAGCTAAACGAACCGTTCATTGGGTACTCATACGTACGAAAATCCCTATTGATTTACCTGTTTTTACAAGGAAATAAAATGTGAAAAAAATATTTCTACATCCCTTGGCCCTTCCCAACCATTTAAATTTTTCTCTTACAGGTCTAACACGTCCGAAAAACCAATACAACGCCCATCCGGAACAATATATAAAGCTAAACGCACCGTTCACTGGGTACTTATCCGTACGAAAATCCCTATTGATTTACCTGTTTTTACAAGGAAATAAAATGTGAAAACAATATTTCTACCTCCCATGGCCTTTCCCAACCATTTAAATTTTTCTCTTACAGGTCTAACACGTCCGAAAAACCAATACAACGCCCACCCGGAACAATATATAAAGCTAAACGCACCGTTCACTGGGTACTTATCCGTACGAAAATCCCTATTGATTTATCTGTTTTTACAAGGAAATAAAATGTGAAAACAATATTTCTACCTCCCATGGCCTTTCCCAACCATTTAAATTTCTCTCTTACAGGTCTAACACTTCTGAAAAACCAATACAACGCCCACCCGGAACAATATATAAAGCTAAACGAGCCGTTCACTGGGTACTCATACGTACGAAAATCCCTATAGATTTACCTGTTTTTAGAAGGAAATAAAATGTGAAAAAAATATTTCTACATCCCATGGCCTTTCCCAACCATTTAAACTTTTCTCTTACAGGTCTAACACTTCCGAAAAACCAATACAATGCCCACCCGGAACAATATATAAAGCTAAACGAATCGTTCACTGGGTACTCATACGTACGAAAATCCCTATTGATTTACCTGTTTTTACAAGGAAATAAAATGTGAAAAAAATATTTCTACATCCCATGGCCCTTCCCAACCATTTAAATTTTTCTCTTACAGGTCTAACACGTCCGAAAAACCGATACAACGCCCATCCGGAACAATATATAAAGCTAAACGCACCGTTCACTGGGTACTTATCCGTACGAAAATCCCTATTGATTTACCTGTTTTTACAAGGAAATAAAATGTGAAAACAATATTTCTACCTCCCATGGCCTTTCCCAACCATTTAAATTTTTCTCTTACAGGTGTAACACGTCCGAAAAACCAATACAACGCCCATCCGGAACAATATATAAAGCTAAACGCACCGTTCACTGGGTACTTATCCGTACGAAAATCCCTATTGATTTACCTGTTTTTACAAGGAAATAAAATGTGAAAACAATATTTCTACCTCCCATGGCCTTTCCCAACCATTTAAATTTCTCTCTTACAGGTCTAACACTTCTGAAAAACCAATACAACCCCCACCCGGAACAATATATAAAGCTAAACGAGCCGTTCACTGGGTACTCATACGTACGAAAATCCCTATAGATTTACCTGTTTTTAGAAGGAAATAAAATGTGAAAAAAATATTTCTACATCCCATGGCCTTTCCCAACCATTTAAACTTTTCTCTTACAGGTCTAACACTTCCGAAAAACCAATACAATGCCCACCCGGAACAATATATAAAGCTAAACGAATCGTTCACTGGGTACTCATACGTACGAAAATCCCTATTGATTTACCTGTTTTTAAAAGGAAATAAAATGTGAGAAAAATGTTTCTACATCCCATGGCCTTTCCCAAACTTTTAAATTTTTCTCTTACAGGGCTAACACTTCCGAAAAACCAATACAACGCCCACCCGGAACACTATATAAAGCTAAACGAACCGTTCATTGGGTACTCATACGTACGAAAATCCCTATTGATTTACCTGTTTTTACAAGGAAATAAAATGTGAAAAAAATATTTCTACATCCCATGGCCCTTCCCAACCATTTAAATTTTTCTCTTACAGGTCTAACACGTCCGAAAAACCAATACAACGCCCACCCGGAACACTATATAAAGCTAAACGAACCGTTCATTGGGTACTCATACGTACGAAAATCCCTATTGATTTACCTGTTTTTACAAGGAAATAAAATGTGAAAAAAATATTTCTACATCCCATGGCCCTTCCCAACCATTTAAATTTTTCTCTTACAGGTCTAACACGTCCGAAAAACCAATACAACGCCCATCCGGAACAATATATAAAGCTAAACGCACCGTTCACTGGGTACTTATCCGTACGAAAATCCCTATTGATTTACCTGTTTTTACAAGGAAATAAAATGTGAAAACAATATTTCTACCTCCCATGGCCTTTCCCAACCATTTAAATTTTTCTCTTACAGGTCTAACACGTCCGAAAAACCAATACAACGCCCATCCGGAACAATATATAAAGCTAAACGCACCGTTCACTGGGTACTTATCCGTACGAAAATCCCTATTGATTTACCTGTTTTTACAAGGAAATAAAATGTGAAAACAATATTTCTACCTCCCATGGCCTTTCCCAACCATTTATACTTTTCTCTTACAGGTCTAACACTTCCGAAAAACCAATACAATGCCCACCCGGAACAATATATAAAGCTAAACGAATCGTTCAGTGGGTACTCATACGTACGAAAATCCCTATTGATTTACCTGTTTTTAAAAGGAAATAAAATGTGAGAAAAATGTTTCTACATCCCATGGCCTTTCCCAACCTTTTAAATTTTTCTCTTACAGGGCTAACACTTCCGAAAAACCAATACAACGCCCACCCGGAACACTATATAAAGCTAAACGAACCGTTCATTGGGTACTCATACGTACGAAAATCCCTATTGATTTACCTGTTTTTACAAGGAAATAAAATGTGAAAAAAATATTTCTACATCCCATGGCCCTTCCCAACCATTTAAATTTTTCTCTTACAGGTCTAACACGTCCGAAAAACCAATACAACGCCCATCCGGAACAATATATAAAGCTAAACGCACCGTTCACTGGGTACTTATCCGTACGAAAATCCCTATTGATTTACCTGTTTTTACAAGGAAATAAAATGTGAAAACAATATTTCTACACTCCATGGCCTTTCCCAACCATTTAAATTTTTCTCTTACAGGTCTAACACTTCCGAAAAACCAATACAACGCCCACCCGGAACAATATATAAAGCTAAACGAGCCGTTATCTGGGTACTCATACGTACGAAAATCCCTATATATTTACCTGTTTTTAGAAGGAAATAAAATGTGAAAAAAATATTTCTACATCCCATGGCCTTTCCCAACCATTTAAACTTTTCTCTTACAGGTCTAACACTTCCGAAAAACCAATACAATGCCCACCCGGAACAATATATAAAGCTAAACGAATCGTTCACTGGGTACACATACGTACGAAAATCCCTATTGATTTACCTGTTTTTAAAAGGAAATAAAATGTGAGAAAAATGTTTCTACATCCCATGGCCTTTCCCAACCATTTAAATTTTTCTCTTACAGGGCTAACACTTCCGAAAAACCAATACAACGCCCACCCGGAACACTATATAAAGCTAAACGAACCGTTCATTGGGTACTCATACGTACGAAAATCCCTATTGATTTACCTGTTTTTACAAGGAAATAAAATGTGAAAAAAATATTTCTACATCCCATGGCCCTTCCCAACCATTTAAATTTTTCTCTTACAGGTCTAACACGTCCGAAAAACCAATACAACGCCCATCCGGAACAATATATAAAGCTAAACGCACCGTTCACTGGGTACTTATCCGTACGAAAATCCCTATTGATTTACCTGTTTTTACAAGGAAATAAAATGTGAAAACAATATTTCTACCCTCCATGGCCTTTCCCAACCATTTAAATTTTTCTCTTACAGGTCTAACACTTCCAAAAACCAATACAACGCCCACCCGGAACAATATATAAAGCTAAACGAGCCGTTATCTGGGTACTCATACGTACGAAAATCCCTATATATTTACCTGTTTTTAGAAGGAAATAAAATGTGAAAAAAATATTTCTACATCCCATGGCCTTTCCCAACCATTTAAACTTTTCTCTTACAGGTCTAACACTTCCGAAAAACCAATACAATGCCCACCCGGAACAATATATAAAGCTAAACGAATCGTTCACTGGGTACACATACGTACGAAAATCCCTATTGATTTACCTGTTTTTAAAAGGAAATAAAATGTGAGAAAAATGTTTCTCCATCCCATGGCCTTTCCCAACCATTTAAATTTTTCTCTTACAGGGCTAACACTTCCGAAAAACCAATACAACGCCCACCCGGAACACTATATAAAGCTAAACGAACCGTTCATTGGGTACTCATACGTACGAAAATCCCTATTGATTTACCTGTTTTTACAAGGAAATAAAATGTGAAAAAAATATTTCTACATCCCATGGCCCTTCCCAACCATTTAAATTTTTCTCTTACAGGTCTAACACGTCCGAAAAACCAATACAACGCCCATCCGGAACAATATATAAAGCTAAACGCACCGTTCACTGGGTACTTATCCGTACGAAAATCCCTATTGATTTACCTGTTTTTACAAGGAAAAAAAATGTGAAAAGAATATTTCTACCTCCCATGGCCTTTCCCAACCATTTAAATTTTTCTCTTACAGGTCTAACACGTCCGAAAAACCAATACAACGCCCATCCGGAACAATATATAAAGCTAAACGCACCGTTCACTGGGTACTTATCCGTACGAAAATCCCTATTGATTTACCTGTTTTTACAAGGAAATAAAATGTGAAAACAATATTTCTACCTCCCATGGCCTTTCCGAACCATTTAAATTTCTCTCTTACAGGTCTAACACTTCTGAAAAACCAATACAACGCCCACCCGGAACAATATATAAAGCTAAACGAGCCGTTCACTGGGTACTCATACGTACGAAAATCCCTATAGATTTACCTGTTTTTAGAAGGAAATAAAATGTGAAAAAAATATTTCTACATCCCATGGCCTTTCCCAACCATTTAAACTTTTCTCTTACAGGTCTAACACTTCCGAAAAACCAATACAATGCCCACCCGGAACAATATATAAAGCTAAACGAATCGTTCACTGGGTACTCATACGTACGAAAATCCCTATTGATTTACCTGTTTTTACAAGGAAATAAAATGTGAAAAAAATATTTCTACATCCCATGGCCCTTCCCAACCATTTAAATTTTTCTCTTACAGGTCTAACACGTCCGAAAAACCAATACAACGCCCATCCGGAACAATATATAAAGCTAAACGCACCGTTCACTGGGTACTTATCCGTACGAAAATCCCTATTGATTTACCTGTTTTTACAAGGAAATAAAATGTGAAAACAATATTTCTACCTCCCATGGCCTTTCCCAACCATTTAAATTTTTCTCTTACAGGTCTAACACGTCCGAAAAACCAATACAACGCCCATCCGGAACAATATATAAAGCTAAACGCACCGTTCACTGGGTACTTATCCGTACGAAAATCCCTATTGATTTACCTGTTTTTACAAGGAAATAAAATGTGAAAACAATATTTCTACCTCCCATGGCCTTTCCCAACCATTTAAATTTCTCTCTTACAGGTCTAACACTTCTGAAAAACCAATACAACGCCCACCCGGAACAATATATAAAGCTAAACGAGCCGTTCACTGGGTACTCATACGTACGAAAATCCCTATAGATTTACCTGTTTTTAGAAGGAAATAAAATGTGAAAAAAATATTTCTACATCCCATGGCCTTTCCCAACCATTTAAACTTTTCTCTTACAGGTCTAACACTTCCGAAAAACCAATACAATGCCCACCCGGAACAATATATAAAGCTAAACGAATCGTTCACTGGGTACTCATACGTACGAAAATCCCTATTGATTTACCTGTTTTTAAAAGGAAATAAAATGTGAGAAAAATGTTTCTACATCCCATGGCCTTTCCCAACCTTTTAAATTTTTCTCTTACAGGGCTAACACTTCCGAAAAACCAATACAACGCCCACCCGGAACACTATATAAAGCTAAACGAACCGTTCATTGGGTACTCATACGTACGAAAATCCCTATTGATTTACCTGTTTTTACAAGGAAATAAAATGTGAAAAAAATATTTCTACATCCCATGGCCCTTCCCAACCATTTAAACTTTTCTCTTACAGGTCTAACACGTCCGAAAAACCAATACAACGCCCATCCGGAACAATATATAAAGCTAAACGCACCGTTCACTGGGTACTTATCCGTACGAAAATCCCTATTGATTTACCTGTTTTTACAAGGAAATAAAATGTGAAAACAATATTTCTACACTCCATGGCCTTTCCCAACCATTTAAATTTTTCTCTTACAGGTCTAACACTTCCGAAAAACCAATACAACGCCCACCCGGAACAATATATAAAGCTAAACGAGCCGTTATCTGGGTACTCATACGTACGAAATTCCCTATATATTTACCTGTTTTTAGAAGGAAATAAAATGTGAAAAAAATATTTCTACATCCCATGGCCTTTCCCAACCATTTAAACTTTTCTCTTACAGGTCTAACACTTCCGAAAAACCAATACAATGCCCACCCGGAACAATATATAAAGCTAAACGAATCGTTCACTGGGTACACATACGTACGAAAATCCCTATTGATTTACCTGTTTTTAAAAGGAAATAAAATGTGAGAAAAATGTTTCTACATCCCATGGCCTTTCCCAACCATTTAAATTTTTCTCTTACAGGGCTAACACTTCCGAAAAACCAATACAACGCCCACCCGGAACACTATATAAAGCTAAACGAACCGTTCATTGGGTACTTATACTCACGAAAATCCCTATTGATTTACCTGTTTTTACAAGGAAATAAAATGTGAAAAGAATATTTCTACATCCCATGGCCTTTCCCAACCATTTAAATTTTTCTCTTACAGGTCTAACACTTCCGAAAAACCAATACAACGCCCACCCGGAACAATATATAAAGCTAAACGAACCGTTTACTGGGTACTTATCCGTACGAAAATCCCTATTGATTTACCTGTTTTTAAAAGAAAATAAAATGTGAAAAAAATATTTCTACATCCCATGGCCTTTCCCAACCATTTAAATTTTTCTCTTAGAGGTCTAACACTTCCGAAAAACCAATACAACGCCCACCCGGAACAATATATAAAGCTAAACGAACCGTTAACTGGGTACTTATACTCACGAAAATCCCTATTGATTTACCTGTTTTTACAAGGAAATAAAATGTGAAAAAAATATTTCTACATCCCATGGCCCTTCCCAACCATTTAAATTTTTCTCTTACAGGTCTAACACTTCCGAAAAACCAATACAACGCCCACCTGGAACAATATATATAGCTAAACGAACCGTTCACTGGGTACTCATACGTACGAAAATCCCTATTGATTTACCTGTTTTTAAAAGGAAATAAAATTTGAATAAAATGTTTCTACATCCCATGGCCTTTCCCAACCATTTAAATTTTTCTCTTACAAGGCTAACACTTCCGAAAAACCAATACAACGCCCACCCGGAACACTATATAAAGCTAAACGAACCGTTCACTGGGTACTTATACTCACGAAAATCCCTATTGATTTACCTGTTTTTACAAGGAAATAAAATGTGAAAAAAATATTTCTATATTCCATGGCCTTTCCCAACCATTTAAATTATTCTCTTACAGGGCTAACACTTCCGAAAAACCAATACAACGCCCACCCGGACCAATATATTAAGCTAAACGAACCGTTCACTGGGTACTTATCCGTACGAAAATCCCTATTGATTTACCTGTTTTTACAAGGAAATAAAATGTGAAAAAAATATTTCTACATCCCATGGCCCTTCCCAACCATTTAAATTTTTCTCTTACAGGTCTAACACGTCCGAAAAACCAATACAACGCCCATCCGGAACAATATATAAAGCTAAACGCACCGTTCACTGGGTACTTATCCGTACGAAAATCCCTATTGATTTACCTGTTTTTACAAGGAAATAAAATGTGAAAACAATATTTCTACCTCCCATGGCCTTTCCCAACCATTTAAATTTTTCTCTTACAGGTCTAACACGTCCGAAAAACCAATACAACGCCCATCCGGAACAATATATAAAGCTAAACGCACCGTTCACTTGGTACTTATCCGTACGAAAATCCCTATTGATTTACCTGTTTTTACAAGGAAATAAAATGTGAAAACAATATTTCTACCTCCCATGGCCTTTCCCAACCATTTAAATTTCTCTCTTACAGGTCTAACACTTCTGAAAAACCAATACAACGCCCACCCGGAACAATATATAAAGCTAAACGAGCCGTTCACTGGGTACTCATACGTACGAAAATCCCTATTGATTTACCTGTTTTTACAAGGAAATAAAATGTGAAAACAATATTTCTACCCTCCATGGCCTTTCCCAACCATTTAAATTTTTCTCTTACAGGTCTAACACTTCCGAAAAACCAATACAACGCCCACCCGGAACAATATATAAAGCTAAACGAACCGTTCATTGGGTACTAATACTCACGAAAATCCCTATTGATTTACCTGTTTTTACAAGGAAATAAAATGTGAAAAAAATATTTCTACATTCCATGGCCTTTCCCAACCATTTAAATTATTCTCTTACAGGGCTAACACTTCCGAAAAACCAATACAACGCCCACCGGGACCAATATATTAAGCTAAACGAACCGTTCACTGGGTACTTATCCGTACGAAAATCCCTATTGATTTACCTGTTTTTACAAGGAAATAAAATGTGAAAACAATATTTCTACATCCCATGGCCTTTCCCAACCATTTAAACTTTTCTCTTACAGGTCTAACACTTCCGAAAAACCAATACAATGTCCACCCGGAACAATATATAAAGCTAAACGAATCGTTCACTGGGTACACATACGTACGAAAATCCCTATTGATTTACCTGTTTTTAAAAGGAAATAAAATGTGAGAAAAATGTTTCTACATCCCATGGCCTTTCCTAACCATTTAAATTTTTCTCTTACAGGGCTAACACTTCCGAAAAACCAATACAACGCCCACCCGGAACACTATATAAAGCTAAACGAACCGTTCATTGGGTACTTATACTCACGAAAATCCCTATTGATTTACCTGTTTTTACAAGGAAATAAAATGTGAAAAGAATATTTCTACATCCCATGGCCTTTCCCAACCATTTAAATTTTTCTCTTACAGGTCTAACACTTCCGAAAAACCAATACAACGCCCACCCGGAACAATATATAAAGCTAAACGAACCGTTTACTGTTTACTTATCCGTACGAAAATCCCTATTGATTTACCTGTTTTTAAAAGGAAATAAAATGTGAAAAAAATATTTCTACATCCCATGGCCTTTCCCAACCATTTAAATTTTTCTCTTAGAGGTCTAACACTTCCGAAAAACCAATACAACGCCCACCCGGAACAATATATAAAGCTAAACGAACCGTTCACTGGGTACTTATCCGTACGAAAATCCCTATTGATTCACCTGTTTTTACAAGGAAATAAAATGTGAAAAAAATATTTCTACATCCCATGGCCCTTCCCAACCATTTAAATTTTTCTCTTACAGGTCTAACACGTCTGAAAAACCAATAAAACACCCATCCGGAACAATATATAAAGCTAAACGAACCGTTCACTGGGTACTCATACGTACGAAAATCCCTATAGATTTACCTGTTTTTAGAAGGAAATAAAATGTGAAAAAAATATTTCTACATCCCATGGCCTTTCCCAACCATTTAAATTTTTCTCTTACAGGTCTAACACTTCCGAAAAACCAATACACTGCCCACCCGGAACAATATATAAAGCTAAACGAACCGTTCACTGGGTACTCATACGTACGAAAATCCCTATTGATTTACCTGTTTTTAAAAGGAAATAAAATTTGAATAAAATGTTTCTACATCCCATGGCCTTTCCCAACCATTTAAATTTTTCTCTTACAAGGCTAACACTTCCGAAAAACCAATACAACGCCCACCCGGAACACTATATAAAGCTAAACGAACCGTTCACTGGGTACTTATACTCACGAAAATCCCTATTGATTTACCTGTTTTTACAAGGAATTAAATGTGAAAAAAATATTTCTACATTCCATGGCCTTTCCCAACCATTTAAATTATTCTCTTACAGGGCTAACACTTCCGAAAAACCAATACAACGCCCACCCGGACCAATATATTAAGCTAAACGAACCGTTCACTGGGTACTTATCCGTACGAAAATCCCTATTGATTTACCTGTTTTTACAAGGAAATAAAATGTGAAAAAAATATTTCTACATCCCATGGCCCTTCCCAACCATTTAAATTTTTCTCTTACAGGTCTAACACGTCCGAAAAACCAATACAACGCCCATCCGGAACAATATATAAAGCTAAACGCACCGTTCACTGGGTGCTTATCCGTACGAAAATCCCTATTGATTTACCTGTTTTTACAAGGAAATAAAATGTGAAAACAATATTTCTACCTCCCATGGCCTTTCCCAACCATTTAAATTTTTCTCTTACAGGTCTAACACTTCTGAAAAACCAATACAACGCCCACCCGGAACAATATATAAAGCTAAACGAGCCGTTCACTGGGTACTCATACGTACGAAAATCCCTATAGATTTACCTGTTTTTAGAAGGAAATAAAATGTGAAAAAAATATTTCTACATCCCATGGCCTTTCCCAACCATTTAAACTTTTCTCTTACAGGTCTAACACTTCCGAAAAACCAATACAATGCCCACCCGGAACAATATATAAAGCTAAACGAATCGTTCACTGGGTACTCATACGTACGAAAATCCCTATTGATTTACCTGTTTTTAAAAGGAAATAAAATGTGAGAAAAATGTTTCTACATCCCATGGCCTTTCCCAACCTTTTAAATTTTTCTCTTACAGGGCTAACACTTCCGAAAAACCAATACAACGCCCACCCGGAACACTATATAAAGCTAAAAGAACCGTTCATTGGGTACTAATACTCACGAAAATCCCTATTGATTTACCTGTTTTTACAAGGAAATAAAATGTGAAAAAAATATTTCTACATTCCATGGCCTTTCCCAACCATTTAAATTATTCTCTTAAAGGGCTAGCACTTCCGAAAAACCAATACAACGCCCACCGGGACCAATATATTAAGCTAAACGAACCGTTCACTGGGTACTTATCCGTACGAAAATCCCTATTGATTTACCTGTTTTTACAAGGAAATAAAATGTGAAACCAATATTTCTACATCCCATGGCCTTTCCCAACCATTTAAATTTTTCTCTTACAGGTCTAACTCTTCCGAAAAACCAATACAACGCCCACCCGGAACAATATATAAAGCTAAACGAACCGTTCACTGGGTACTTATCCGTACGAAAATCCCTATTGATTTACCTGTTTTTACAAGGAAATAAAATGTGAAAACAATATTTCTACATCCCATGGCCTTTCCCAACAATTTAAATTTTTCTCTTACAGGTCTAACACTTCCGAAAAACCAATACAACGCCCACCCGGAACAATATATAAAGCTAAACGAACCGTTCACTGGGTACTCATACGTACGAAAATCCCTATTGATTTACCTGTTTTTACAAGGAAATAAAATGTGAAAAGAATATTTCTAAATCCCATGGCCTTTCCCAACCATTTAAATTTTTCTCTTACAGGTCTAACACTTCCGAAAAACCAATACAACGCCCACCCGGAACAATATATAAAGCTAAACGAACCGTTTACTGGGTACTTATCCGTACGAAAATCCCTATTGATTTACCTGTTTTTACAAGGAAATAAAATGTGAAAAAAATATTTCTACATCCCATGGCCTTTCCCAACCATTTAAATTTTTCTCTTAGAGGTCTAACACTTCCGAAAAACCAATACAACGCCCACCCGGAACAATATATAAAGCTAAACGAACCGTTCACTGGGTACTTATCCGTACGAAAATCCCTATTGATTCACCTGTTTTTACAAGGAAATAAAATGTGAAAAAAATATTTCTACATCCCATGGACCTTCCCAACCATTTAAATTTTTCTCTTACAGGTCTAACTCTTCCGAAAAACCAATACAACGCCCATCCGGAACAATATATAAAGCTAAACGCACCGTTCACTGGGTACTTATCCGTACGAAAATCCCTATTGATTTACCTGTTTTTACAAGGAAATAAAATGTGAAAACAATATTTCTACATCCCATGGCCTTTTCCAACCATTTAAATTTTTCTCTTACAGGTCTAACACTTCCGAAAAACCAATACAACGCCCACCCGGAACAATATATAAAGCTAAACGAACCGTTCACTGGGTACTCATACGTACGAAAATCCCTATAGATTTACCTGTTTTTAGAAGGAAATAAAATGTGAAAAAAATATTTCTACATCCCATGGCCTTTCCCAACCATTTAAATTTTTCTCTTACAGGTCTAACACGTCCGAAAAACCAATACAACGCCCATCCGGAACAATATATAAAGCTAAACGCACCGTTCACTGGGTACTTATCCGTACGAAAATCCCTATTGATTTACCTGTTTTTACAAGGAAATAAAATGTGAAAACAATATTTCTACCTCCCATGGCCTTTCCCAACCATTTAAATTTTTCTCTTACAGGTCTAACACTTCCGAAAAACCAATACAACGCCCACCCGGAACAATATATAAAGCTAAACGAGCCGTTCACTGGGTACTCATACGTACGAAAATCCCTATAGATTTACCTGTTTTTAGAAGGAAATAAAATGTGAAAAAAATATTTCTACATCCCATGGCCTTTCCCAACCATTTAAACTTTTCTCTTACAGGTCTAACACTTCCGAAAAACCAATACAATGCCCACCCGGAACAATATATAAAGCTAAACGAATCGTTCACTGGGTACTCATACGTACGAAAATCCCTATTGATTTACCTGTTTTTAAAAGGAAATAAAATGTGAGAAAAATGTTTCTACATCCCATGGCCTTTCCCAACCATTTAAATTTTTCTCTTACAGGGCTAACACTTCCGAAAAACCAATACAACGCCCACCCGGAACACTATATAAAGCTAAACGAACCGTTCATTGGGTACTTATACTCTTGAAAATCCCTATAGATTTACCTGTTTTTACAAGGAAATAAAATGTGAAAAAAATATTTCTACATTCCATGGCCTTTCCCAACCATTTAAATTATTCTCTTACAGGGCTAACACTTCCGAAAAACCAATACAACGCCCACCCGGACCAATATATTAAGCTAAACGAACCGTTCACTGGGTACTCATACGTACGAAAATCCCTATTGATTTACCTGTTTATACAAGGAAATAAAATGTGAAAAGAATATTTCTACATTCCATGGCCTTTCCCAACCATTTAAATTATTCTCTTACAGGTCTAACACTTCCGAAAAACCAATACAACGCCCACCCGGAACAATATATAAAGCTAAACGAACCGTTCACTGGGTACTTATACTCACGAAAATCCCTATTGATTTACCTGTTTTTACAAGGAAATAAAATGTGAAAAAAATATTTCTACATCCCATGGCCCTTCCCAACCATTTAAATTTTTCTCTTACAGGTCTAACACGTCCGAAAAACCAATACAACGCCCATCCGGAACAATATATAAAGCTAAACGCACCGTTCACTGGGTACTTATCCGTATGAAAATCCCTATTGATTTACCTGTTTTTACAATGAAATAAAATGTGAAAACAATATTTCTACCTCCCATGGCCTTTCCCAACCATTTAAATTTTTCTCTTACAGGTCTAACACTTCCGAAAAACCAATACAACGCCCACCCGGAACAATATATAAAGCTAAACGAGCCGTTCACTGGGTACTCATACGTACGAAAATCCCTATTGATTTACCTGTTTTTACAAGGAAATAAAATGTGAAAAAAATATTTCTACATCCCATGGCCCTTCCCAACCATTTAAATTTTTCTCTTACAGGTCTAACACGTCCGAAAAACCAATACAACGCCCACCCGGAACAATATATAAAGCTACACGAACCGTTCACTGGGTACTTATCCGTACGAAAATCCCTATTGATTCACCTGTTTTTACAAGGAAATAAAATGTGAAAAAAATATTTCTACATCCCATGGCCCTTCCGAACCATTTAAATTTTTCTCTTACAGGTCTAACACGTCCGAAAAACCAATACAACGCCCATCCGGAACAATATATAAAGCTAAACGCACCGTTCACTGGGTACTTATCCGTACGAAAATCCCTATTGATTTACCTGTTTTTACAAGGAAATAAAATGTGAAAAAAATATTTCTACATCCCATGGCCTTTCCCAACCATTTAAATTTTTCTCTTAGAGGTCTAACACTTCCGAAAAACCAATACAACGCCCACCCGGAACAATATATAAAGCTAAACGAACCGTTCACTGGGTACTTATCCGTACAAAAATCCCTATTGATTCACCTGTTTTTACAAGGAAATAAAATGTGAAAAAAATATTTCTACATCCCATGGACCTTCCCAACCATTTAAATTTTTCTCTTACAGGTCTAACACGTCCGAAAAACCAATACAACGCCCATCCGGAACAATATATAAAGCTAAACGCACCGTTCACTGGGTACTTATCCGTACGAAAATCCCTATTGATTCACCTGTTTTTACAAGGAAATAAAATGTGAAAAAAATATTTCTACATCCCATGGCCTTTCCCAACCATTTAAATTTTTCTCTTAGAGGTCTAACACTTCCGAAAAACCAATACAACGCCCACCCGGAACAATATATAAAGCTAAACGAACCATTCACTGGGTACTTATCCGTACGAAAATCCCTATTGATTCACCTGTTTTTACAAGGAAATAAAATGTGAAAAAAATATTTCTACATCCCATGGACCTTCCCAACCATTTAAATTTTTCTCTTACAGGTCTAACACGTCCGAAAAACCAATACAACGCCCATCCGGAACAATATATAAAGCTAAACGCACCGTTCACTGGGTACTTATCCGTACGAAAATCCCTATTGATTCACCTGTTTTTACAAGGAAATAAAATGTGAAAAAAATATTTCTACATCCCATGGCCCTTCCCAACCATTTAAATTTTTCTCTTACAGGTCTAACACGTCTGAAAAACCAATACAACGCCCATCCGGAACAATATATAAAGCTAAACGAACCGTTCACTGGGTACTCATACGTACGAAAATCCCTATAGATTTACCTGTTTTTAGAAGGAAATAAAATGTGAAAAAAATATTTCTACATCCCATGGCCTTTCCCAACCATTTAAATTTTTCTCTTACAGGTCTAACACTTCCGAAAAACCAATACACTGCCCACCCGGAACAATATATAAAGCTAAACGAACCGTTCACTGGGTACTCATACGTACGAAAATCCCTATTGATTTACCTGTTTTTAAAAGGAAATAAAATTTGAATAAAATGTTTCTACATCCCATGGCCTTTCCCAACCATTTAAATTTTTCTCTTACAAGGCTAACACTTCCGAAAAACCAATACAACGCCCACCCGGAACACTATATAAAGCTAAACGAACCGTTCACTGGGTACTTATACTCACGAAAATCCCTATTGATTTACCTGTTTTTACAAGGAATTAAATGTGAAAAAAATATTTCTACATTCCATGGCCTTTCCCAACCATTTAAATTATTCTCTTACAGGGCTAACACTTCCGAAAAACCAATACAACGCCCACCCGGAACACTATATAAAGCTAAACGAACCGTTCACTGGGTACTTATACTCACGAAAATCCCTATTGATTTACCTGTTTTTACAAGGAAATAAAATGTGAAAACAATATTTCTACATCCCATGGCCTTTTCCAACCATTTAAATTTTTCTCTTACAGGTCTAACACTTCCGAAAAACCAATACAACGCCCACCCGGAACAATATATAAAGCTAAACGAACCGTTCACTGGGTACTCATACGTACGAAAATCCCTATAGATTTACCTGTTTTTAGAAGGAAATAAAATGTGAAAAAAATATTTCTACATCCCATGGCCTTTCCCAACCATATAAATTTTTCTCTTACAGGTCTAACACTTCCGAAAAACCAATACAACGCCCACCCGGAACAATATATAAAGCTAAACGAACCGTTCACTGGGTACTCATACGTACGAAAATCCCTATTGATTTACCTGTTTTTAAAAGGAAATAAAATGTGAATAAAATGTTTCTACATCCCATGGCCTTTCCCAACCATTTAAATTTTTCTCTTACAGGGCTAACACTTCCGAAAAACCAATACAACGCCCACCCGGAACACTATATAAAGCTAAACGAACCGTTCACTAGGTACTTATCCGTACGAAAATCCCTATTGATTTACCTGTTTTTACAAGGAAATAAAATGTGAAAAAAATATTTCTACATCCCATGGCCCTTCCCAACCATTTAAATTTTTCTCTTACAGGTCTAACACGTCCGAAAAACCAATACAACGCCCATCCGGAACAATATATAAAGCTAAACGCACCGTTCACTGGGTACTTATCCGTACGAAAATCCCTATTGATTTACCTGTTTTTACAAGGAAATAAAATGTGAAAACAATATTTCTACCTCCCATGGCCTTTCCCAACCATTTAAATTTTTCTCTTACAGGTCTAACACTTCCGAAAAACCAATACAACGCCCACCCGGAACAATATATAAAGCTAAACGAGCCGTTCACTGGGTACTCATACGTACGAAAATCCCTATAGATTTACTTGTTTTTAGAAGGAAATAAAATGTGAAAAAAATATTTCTACATCCCATGGCCTTTCCCAACCATGTAAACTTTTCTCTTACAGGTCTAACACTTCCGAAAAACCAATACAATGCCCACCCGGAACAATATATAAAGCTAAATGAATCGTTCACTGGGTACTCATACGTACGAAAATCCCTATTGATTTACCTGTTTTTAAAAGGAAATAAAATGTGAGAAAAATGTTTCTACATCCCATGGCCTTTCCCAACCATTTAAATTTTTCTCTTACAGGGCTAACACTTCCGAAAAACCAATACAACGCCCACCCGGAACACTATATAAAGCTAAACGAACCGTTCATTGGGTACTTATCCGTATGAAAATCCCTATTGATTTACCTTTTTTTACAATGAAATAAAATGTGAAAAAAATATTTCTACATTCCATGGCCTTTCCCAACCATTTAAATTATTCTTTTACAGGGCTAACACTTCCGAAAAACCAATACAACGCCCACCCGGACCAATATATTAAGCTAAACGAACCGTTCACTGGGTACTCATACGTACGAAAATCCCTATTGATTTACCTGTTTTTACAAGGAAATAAAATGTTAAAAGAATATTTCTACATTCCATGGCCTTTCCCAACCATTTAAATTTTTCTCTTACAGGTCTAACACTTCCGAAAAACCAATACAACGCCCACCCGGAACAATATATAAAGCTAAACGAACCGTTCACTGGGTACTTATACTCACGAAAATCCCTATTGATTTACCTGTTTTTACAAGGAAATAAAATGTGAAAAAAATATTTCTACATCCCATGGCCCTTCCCAACCATTTAAATTTTTCTCTTACAGGTCTAACACGTCCGAAAAACCAATACAACGCCCACCCGGAACAATATATAAAGCTAAACGCACCGTTCACTGGGTACTTATCCGTATGAAAATCCCTATTGATTTACCTTTTTTTACAATGAAATAAAATGTGAAAACAATATTTCTATCTCCCATGGCCTTTCCCAACCATTTAAATTTTTCTCTTACAGGTCTAACACTTCCGAAAAACCAATTCAACGCCCACCCGGAACAATATATAAAGCTAAACGAGCCGTTCACTGGGTACTCATACGTACGAAAATCCCTATTGATTTACCTGTTTTTACAAGGAAATAAAATGTGAAAAAAATATTTCTACATCCCATGGCCCTTCCCAACCATTTAAATTTTTCTCTTACAGGTCTAACACGTCCGAAAAACCAATACAACGCCCACCCGGAACAATATATAAAGCTACACGAACCGTTCACTGGGTACTTATCCGTACGAAAATCCCTATTGATTCACCTGTTTTTACAAGGAAATAAAATGTGAAAAAAATATTTCTACATCCCATGGCCCTTCCCAACCA